>NC_054842.1:20607921-21842608 GCF_018345385.1 Vulpes lagopus | reverse complement strand
GAAAAGCAGCCCCTATAATCCAGGAGCAAAAGAGCTTCCGTGTTATCATGAGTTGGCCTGGCCTTCACAGATAGGTCTTGTTCTCCTGTGGAACATAAAGAATTTCACAGAACATCAACATCAGAAAAGGCTACTTTAGGATCATGATGGTTCCAGACAAAAAATATGATCATTCTGCAATCCCTGAATAGACAAATCATGAACATTGTCAAACCACAAAAATGACTGAACATTCCATTATCTAGGCTAATGTGAGTCATTGTTGCTTCTTCACCAATAGCATTAATCTCAATAGTCTTCCCTTTTCCTAGATAGGTTTATTAACATAATCACATTAGCCCCGTTTCCTAACAACACCCAATCCAAAGCAAAGCCTCAGTTCCATAAACTCTTCTCCAAATCACCTAACCAAAACCTAAATCCTATAGTCTTTTCCAGTACACTGTTATACTCCTAACACTATCTTATGTAACAGTCCTCATGTAACATATTCTTCCTCACCAAAATGGGCAATAAATCTAACTTGCTCAAACCATAAGGTCTGTTCTTACTGGTCATTACTGGAGGGCACTGACATTGGATAAGCATATGTGTAGAAGTAAAACCAAAGGAAATTAATCAAAAGGTCTGTCACAATTATTTCTGAAGATTTTTCTTCTACTTTTATCTTCCAGATTTCTGTTAAACACATATTTTCTTGCAAATTAAAGCAAGGCTTGGGCAGCCCTGGTGGCCCAGCAGTTTAGTGCCGCCTTCAGCCCAGGGCATGATCCTGGAGACCCCAGGATCAAGTCCCACGTCAGGCTCCCGGCATGGAGCCTGCTTCTCCCTCTGCCTGTGTCTCTGCGCCTCTCTCTCTCTCTCTGTCACGAATAAATAAAATCTTAAAAAAAAAATCAAGACTTAACATTGTTAATTTGTGAATTTTTATTAAATAACATTGCATAAATGTGCATAGCATCTCTTTTCACGTATTTTTGCTTAACATGTAGTCATCTTTGCATTGTCTGCAAAAATGAAAATGCTAAGTCTCTGGGTGGTGAGTGTTTGGATGATTTATAGTTTTACCTTTGGTTTTTCTGAATTTTCTAAAATGTACATGTGCTCAGAATTCCAAGTCCACTAAAACAAATCAATTATATCTTAAAAATGATCTAGCACTGATGTTATAGACTAAATATATAGAATTACTATAGACATTTAATTAAGAAATATGAATGTTTATAACTAAACACTACCTACAAAAAAAACTGAGACGATATATTTGTCTCCTCATTGGATAAGCCTTATCAGGTAAAATTGTTGACTTGAGGTGAAAATATATAGTAAGGAATAAAGTAAAATCCAGAAATTTTCAACATATAAACAAAGATAGAGTTCACTGTAATATATTATGGAACTTCAAGTGAAATGTTTAAAGTTGTCCTCCTAGGGTAATAACTGTAAAGGAGTATTAAAAGTTGCATAATTCCAAAACCCAATTTTGTTTTTATTTGCTGGAACTCAAAAACCATCCAACTGTATCAGAAATAGTTTTATGAAATGGACTTATTCAGCAGTAACTCAAAATTAGTGTGCCTTCTGATTTTTTTTGTCTTAATTACACACAAGCTATTTATATACTCCATGTGACTTTTTGAAGAAATCCAAGTTGTTATTTTCAAAGTTAGGCTGGTGACCTATGGATGAAGTATTTTTATCTTGTCACATATGATGGCTATTTTCCAGAGCATATTATCAAGTATTTCACTACACATCAAATATACATATTTACAACTGGTAAAATTAAATAATTTCAAAAACTAAACTAGACCAAATTTGTTTTTGTATTAGACCTATTTTAAAAAGCAAGTATTTTGGGCAGCCCCAGTGGCGCAGTGGTTTAGCGCCGCCTGCAGTCCCGGGTGTGATCCTGGAGACCAGGGATTGAGTCCCACATCAGGCTCCCTGCATGGAGCCCGCTTCTCCCTCTGCCTGTGTCTCTGCCTCTCTCTCTCGCTCTGTATCTCTCATGAGTAAATAAAATAAAATCTTTAAATAAAAAAAGAATCTAATTATAGCATTCCTAAAAACAGCCACATTTTACACCAAACTTTAACACAATATGGAAGAGTAATCTTGAAACACACTAAGCTTTAATATGTTAGGACCAGAGTGCTCAGGGAAATACCACCTGTGCCTAAAATGGTTTTTTACAGACATAATGGTAATGAGTGACAACCTCAAAACCATTGTGCAAAGGTCTTTATTTTTTCCTAAGGAAAAAAACCCTAATGTTAATGGGGAAGGGATATATTATGCACCATTAATGCACACATCTTGCAGCTTTTTTTTTTTTTTACCTACAATTTGAGTCTTAAAAGCCCATTCATTTATTTGCTGCTGAAGAGTAGAAATTCATTAAGAATTATACATTTCGTAACACTTTGCAAATCATTCTAATTATGCTCTATGAATCATTCAACATTTGGAAATAAAGCTTAACTTTTTCCATGACATTTTTTTCCAAATGTGTACACTCACAATAAGAATGGATAGTTTCACATTTTATCATAACTAATACAGTTTAGATTCTCACTTGGTATTACAACCTACCCAAAATGACCAATTAATTCAATGGTTACAGAAATGTGGACAGACTTGACGTGATTTTAGAAATGCTTGTTAAAATGTTGGTGAGGATGCGGAGAAAGGGGAACCCTCTTAGACCGCTGGTAGGAATGCAAGCTGGTACAGCCACTCTGGAAAATAGTATGGATGTTCCTCAAAAAGTTAAAAATAAAGTTACCCAAAGGCCTAGCAATTGCATCACTAGGTATTTACCCAAAGGATACAAAGTGATCTAGAAGGGCACCTGCACCCCAATGTTTATAGCAGCAATTGTCCACAATAGCCAAATTATAGAGTCCAGATGTTCATCAACAGATGAATAAATAGGGATCCCTGGGTGGCGCAGCGGTTTGGCGCCTGCCTTTGGCCCAGGGCGCGATCCTGGAGACCCGGGATCGAATCCCACATCAGGCTCCCGGTGCATGGAGCCTGCTTCTCCCTCTGCCTGTGTCTCTGCCTCTCTCTCTCTCTGTGACTATCATAAATAAATAAAAAAAAATTAAAAAAAAAAAACAGATGAATAAATAAAGATGTGGTACACACACACACACACACACTGGAATATTAGTCATCGAAATCTTGCCATTTGCAAAAATGTGGATAGAACTAGAGGGTACTGTGCTATGCCGAAATAAGTCAATTAGAGAAAGACAATTATCATGATTTCACTCATATGTAGAATTTAAGAAACAAGACAGAGGATCATAGGAGAAGGGAGGAAAAAATAAAATAAGATGAAATCAGAAAGGGAGACAAACCATAAGAGACTCTTAACTATAGGAAACAAACTGGTAGTTGCTGGTGGGGGGAGGTGGGAGAGACGGGGTAACTGGGTGATGGACATTAAGGAGGGCATATGATGTGATGAGCACTGGGTGTTATACACAACTGATGAACCACTGAACTTTAACTCTGAAACTAATAACATACTATGTGTTAATTCAATTTAAATAAAATTTTTTATCTTTTTTAAGATTTTATTTATTTATTCAGGAGAGACACAGAGAGAGAGAGAGGCGGGGGAGAAGCAGGCTTCATATAGGGAGCCTGATGTGGGACTCGATCCTGGGACTCCAGGATCATGCCCTGAGCTGAAGGCAGACGCTCAACAGCTGAGCCACCCAGGCATGCCCAAATAAAATTTTTTAAAAAGAAAAATATACTAAGATAGATCCCAGAAAAAAATAATAAATGCTTGTTGATTTTAGGATGAGACTAACACTGATGGAAATAAATAGCAGAAATAATTAAAAACTTAAATTTAAACTTAAAAAAGGGGGGGGGGACACCTGTGTGGCTCCGTTGTCAAGCATCTGCCTTCAGCATAATCCCGGGGTCCATGATTCAGTCCTGCATCGGGGTCCTTGTGGGGAGCCTGCTTCTCCCTCTGCCTAGGCCCCTGCCTCTCTCTGTCTCTCATGAATAAATAAAATCTTAAAAAAAAAAAAAAAACTTAAAATGTGATTAAAGTTATCTATTGGGAAAATTCTATTTTCTGAGAAAAAGTTTGGTGAATATATGATTTCTCTATAAATTTCTGGTTTAGTAATTCAAATAGAGACAAACATATGAGAGAAAATATCTTAGTTTTGATAACATAGAATTCCACGTATAATCTAATAATCCACAATCTGTATACATGCAGAGTTCATGTTTGCTGTATGAAGGGAGTGTGAAAAGTATGATGTTTACAAAGGATAAACAAAAAATTACAGAAATCTCAATATAGAGTGAATAGAAATGGATGCTGACTCAGGAATAAGTTTAATATACAAGGATGTAGTTTCTTGTACACTCTCTCTACTTTGAGAACTGCTTTCTGTGAATGGAATATAACAAGAGTTTTAGAACTAAAATTCACTATAACCCAATACAAAAAGAATGTAAAGACAAAGGTAATGTGCAACAAAACAATGTTTATTGGACTTTTTTAAGAAAGAAAACATTGTCAATGTTTAGATATGTGTGTAGATCTAGACATATCTATATACCTTATAAATACGTACACACACATACATGCATGCACATTATATTTGCATGTGTTTTAAAGTATGTGCTCCTGGGGGAATCCCTGGGTGGCTCAGCAGTTTAGCTCCTGCCTTTGGCCCAGGGTGTGATCCTGGAGTCCCGGGATCGAGTTCTGCATCGGGCTCCCTGCATGGAGCCTGCTTCTCCCTCTGCCTGTGTCTCTGCCTCTCTCTCTCTCTCTCTCTCTCTCTCTCTCTCTCTGTGTGTGTGTGTGTGTGTGTGTGTGTTCTCTCATGAATAAATATGTAGAAATCTTGAAAGAAAGGAAAGAAGGAGTTCCTAGGGCACCTGGGTGGCTCAGTTGGTTAAGTATTGGCTCTTGCTTTGGACTCATGTCATGATCTGAGGTTTATGGGATCAAGCCCCACATAGGGCTCAGCGTGGAATCTGCTTCTCTCTTTCTCTCTCTCTCCCTGCTTTTGCTCTCTAAAATAAATAAATATTAAAAAATAATAAACATAAAAAGTATGTGCTCCTGCGACATTGCCTTATTTAGAAACCGGCCTTCCCTTTTTAGTTTTGTTTTGCCATCATTTATAAAGTTTAGTAGTTTTTACTGAAGCCCAATAACTACCATAAAAGCACAATACAGGAAACTGAAGTTACTCAAGTATGTAGTTAGGAAATTTAGAAATTATTCATGAATATATTAGTATAGCTCATTATTTTCCATCATCTCATTGTCTCACTTTCTTAGTAAACAGTGAGTAGTCTTTTTAGTTCAACTAATATTTATTAAACACATACTCTCTGCCATATACCATGTTAGGTGCTGAATACCTAAGGATTAATAAACCATATATCTACCCCCAAGAAGTTATTAGAGATGAAAGATATGGAATAAAGTACATATGCACTATATAAACTTGAGCTGAAAACCCCGCTTTCAGTAAATGCTAGGTATTTAATATATCACTTTTCTACTAGCCCCTTCCATTTAGTGTTCAGATATAAACAAAAACTTCCATGTCAAAACAACCAATCTGATGATCCATGCTACTCTTCCATAATCCTCTTTAGTGGTCCAAATTTCTGAAATTAATGCTTCCTTACTCAATTTGCTTGCTGCTTAGACATCTATACACTAGTTTCTGGCGTCAGCATATTGAAACATCACTAAAATGTCACCAGTCACCTTGAAGTATCAAGTCTAGTGATAGTTTCTGTAGCTTTTGATACTATTCAACATTCACTCCCGCCCAGCCCTTTCTCCTGAATGTCTGGCTCCCTGAGTTATTTGGTTTCTGTACCCAGTTTCCTGAGCTCTTCTCTATACTATTTCTTGTTCTTTCTCCAGTGTCCTACTTTCTGTGAACATTTCTCAAAATTGAGTTATTAGCTATGTACTAGTACTCATTCACTCTCTGCTTCATAAAATAGCTATTTTCAAGAATTCAATCAAAAATTTCATTTAAAAAAAGAAAGCTATATTAAATATCTATGAATGGAGACAGAACTCTATATCTTTGGGGAGATATTTAGAATTTTGCTTATCTCCAAATTCTTCTGAAGGATAGATTTTAAAGATTATTAGCTTGGGTGTTAAGTTGCTACCTTGAAAACAAATATTTTTAAAATTGGAATGAATGTCAATTTACACCCATCCAAATTTTCTTTTATTTTTTATCCAAAAAAAAAAAAAAAACATGAAAAGGGCAAAAGATACAGATACAAGGGCATAATAGGACGTAGTTTTCTCAGTGTCTCTCTAGATCCATACAAATATGCTACCAAATGAGAGATCAATTGTACCCACATGGAATAAGGAACCCACCAGGATAAAGGAATCCAGAGTCACACTCTTTTATACCTTAATCTAGGGGAGGAGCCACTGTCTGCCTTAATTTCTACCTACTATTACATAAGGGAACTCATTGCTGTGCAACTATAACATATTTCTCTTTCATAATCTATTTCTTCCCATGTTACCAAGTCAATGGCAGGTCCAGGCCATGACCTGTCATGCAGATAACTCCAACAGCATGACGGTGACAATTGACATCTTTCAAAACAGAGTATCAAAGTATAGGGGTTAGAGACCTAGGATAAAAGTGAAGGAAATAATGTCTTTTTATTCTACTTCTAGCAGTATCAATGATTTTAAAAATCTTCAGCTTTCTTTACACTTGTTTTCTCCTCACCTACAAAAATGAGGAAATTAAATCTCATGATTATGATTTCTCTTCAAATTCCAACATGATATAATATTTCTATCTTTACCAGAATTCACAAATTAAAGCCTATGTGGCCTGCCACTTGCTTTTGTAAATACACATTTTGGAACATAATCACAACCCACATATGGCATGCAGCCTATGGTCTCTTTTGTTGCAGGGAGAGAGCTGAGTAGTTGCAATAAAGACCATACAGCTCAGAAACCACAACATATTTGCTATCTGGCCTTTTCCAGAAAAAAATAGTTTGCTGACCAACAAATCTACAAATTCTCCTCTGATTTCTCCAGAAGTCAATCCCATATCTTTGACTAATTTTTGTGCTAAGACGTACACCTGGGTGGCTCAGCGGTTGAGCGTCTGCCTTCGGCTCAGGGAGTGATCCTGGAGCCCCAGGATGGAGTCCCACATTGGGCTCCCTGCATGGAGCCTGCTTATCTCTCTGCCTATGTTTCTGTCCCCCCCCCCTCTGTGTGTGTGTGTGTCTCATGAATAAATAAATTCTTTAAAAAATTGTTTAAAAAAATAAAATTGAAATCACTAGACTGAATGGTTTAAAAAAATTGTTGTACTAAGCAAGATTTGGATGTGCCACCAAACCCAAAATACATATTCATTATCTGAATAGCAAAGTGGCTTTCCATTCTTTCTTCTGTTTAGGAAGAAGTCCCAGGGAAATCAATATTATACAGAGTTGCAATCTTATCTTTTAAAGACTATAAACCATGGTGGTTATGAGTACCAAATTCATAACTGCCAATGGAATCAAACTAAGTTATACTCTTGGCTCTTCCACTTATTCACTATCTCCTAATGTATGAAATACACTATAGTCCTTAAAATATTATTTTGTGTAAAGCACGCATCTCAATTTCAGACACATAAGTATTCCACAAATTTGAGCTATTACTATTAATTATGGTAGTATCTCCAGCCCCCAGAATAGTGCCAAGTACATAGTAAACACTTCACAAACCTATGCTGAATTAATGAATGAGTTAAAACATTCAACGGATTACCACCAATAATTTAATTTCGCCAGTTACTCAGGTTAAAATCTCAGTCCTATCATTGGTTTTAACATGTCCTGTAAACCCACAATCAAATTCTGCTGCTTATTTACTGGAACTTTATGACTCTGAGTCTCTAAACTTTTCTCCCTGAATCTAGAATTGTTTCCCTTTCCTTCTACTTGAGTAAGTCCTTTAGAAACTTAAGATTTTTTTTCTTGAATCCTTAGGGTTTTCATATAAAAGACTGTGCCACTGGCAAACAGAGATAATTTCACTTCTTCCTTTATGATTTGAGTACCTGTTATTTCTTTTTCTATGATGAAGGGGAAATGGGAAGATATTGGTCAAGGGGTACAAAGTTTCAATTATACAAGATGAATAGTTCTAGAGATGGAATCAAATGTTCAGTAATGTGAATACAATATATACTTAATTTATATTGTATATACTTAATATTTGCTAGGATTTTTATCATACAAAAAATAAAGAAAATATGTGAAGTAATTATTATGTCAATTAGCTTGACTTGTGGGGATCATTTTACAATAGATATCAAAACATCAACTCTTACACCTTAAGTATACACAACTTTTGTCAATTATTTCTCAGTAAAGACAAAGAAAAAAATACCTTTAAAACTATTCACTAAACAGAAAAAACAACCCAGAGATTATTATAGCATATCTACTATCTCATTTTAGGGAATTTGTCACTATGGGAACCAAAAATGTCCAGATACACCCTCTCTTTATTCTCTGGATCTAGAGTTAAACATACACCTTCAGCTTAGCCAATTAGAAGCTCCTGCCCAGGGCTTTGGAACTGAAGAGACAGAACAACTAGGCACCTAATTACTATAGACTACCCTGCTGGGAACAGCAAAACATGTCCAGTGGCAACAGTATCTGTGTCAGTACCAATGAAGCACCCTATTGATTGTACTCATTACTTGACCTTGACGGTGGCCATGTTCTCTGCTACCCTTGGCTTCTGCCTATTTCTTTCAGTTCATTCCCTAGTAATCTTATGGATTCTGTGAGCTATCCAAAATCCTCCTAATAAATTCCCATCCAGTTTAAGTTATGCATGCATCTATGAACCCTTAAAATCTATCTGGAATACTTTACTATTTTTTTTCTTTTCAGCAGAAAACAATGTTACATTCAGTGCCCCTAGTATCATTCATTTTCACACTTGAATTTTTATCAAGATCACCTGATGGACTTCTTTAACACACAGATTGCTGGGTCCCACCCCTATGGTTTCTGATATAGAATGATCCTGATTTTGCAAGGGGTCTGAGAATCTGCATTTTAACAAGTTCATGGTGGTGGTGGTAGTGCTGCTGCTGCTGCTGCTGCTCCTGGGACCACACTTTTGGAACCACAATTCAAATAATTACTATTCCTGATGCTCCCTTTAAATGGTCTTCTCAGTAAAAAGCATTTTCTTTCCTATTTTTTTTTTAACTTTCTTAAGTGTTTTCAGATTTTGATAGGGTATTGAACAATTAAGATCTTGATGTGTTAGTCTTGAAGCACTGGTACTTCACAATCTGGTTCAGATATATATTTGCTGATTTAGTCCATTTATATTCTTGCTTCTAGCAACACCGGCCCACTACTTTCAGAGCTGTGCTTCCTATGCTTTACTGTGCACAACTCACCTAGGAATCCTGCTGAAATGAAGATTCTGATTCAGCAGATCCAGAGTGGGGCCTCAGATTCTGCACTTTTAATAAACTCACAGGAAATGCTGATGTTGCTGGTCTGTGGACCACACTTTGAGTAGCAGCGCTTCAGAGCATATATAACCTCTATGTAACCTTTTACAACATATATTTTTTCCTTAAGGCTAAACAACTAAGAAGACTATTTCTACTATTTTCTTCTTATCCACTTCTCGCTCAATTTTTAAGATCCAACTTGACTCTCCCTCCTCATGATACCTTCCTCCTGAAAGACAGATTTCTCTTTTCAGGGACTTTATTGCATATGATATATACTCTTCCTGTGAAGATGAGCAACAAACTCTTCTATTTTCTCTGTGTGTTTTGCTGGATGTTTATACGTGTGTGTGTGTGTGTGTGTGTGTGTGTGTGTGTGTGTGTGTGTTTTAAATTACATGACAAAGGAAACCTCACAGTCCAGCAGAAAGGAACTGGGCTTTGAAGTCAGAACAGGATTGGAATTTATCTCCACTCATTGCTAACTACAGTATCACTAATTCCTCTAAGCTCAGTCTCATGTTTAAAAAGCAAGAATAGGGGCACCTGGGTGGCTCAGTTGGTTAAGCATCTTCCTTCAGCTCAGGTCATGATCCCAAGATCCTGGAATTGAGCCCCACCTCAGGCTTTCTACTCAGCTGGGAGCCTGCTTCTCCCTCTCCCTCTGCCTGCTGCTCCCTCTGCTTGTGCGTGCTCGCTCTCTCTCTCTCTCTCTCAAATAAATATTTAAAAATAGAAAAATTAAAAACAAGAATAATACTATCTATCTTTCAGCCTTTCTTTGATTAGAATTAAATAAAGCTAATGAAGATGACACCTAACATAGTCCTGACGCAAAACAAATGATGAATAAATGATGGTTATGTTTCTTTTCTTGCCCTTTTATGGTCTACCCATGAATTCACCAACTAAGCAATTGGTCTAAAGTATTTGAGTGCAGGAGCATGACCTAGGGAGATTTTGAAAAATGCAGTTGCCCTGTCCTACCCCAGTGAAATGCTCTGGTATCATAATTTCTACTTTTTCATGACTCCTATGTCATTCAGTCCTGGTGCTTTGAGGATCTTACTGTGAGGAGCATTAGCTCTAAGTTTCTACAAGTATTTTAATTGTTTATGATGACCATGGATCCTAGTACAAGATTTCCCACACACTGGTACTTAAAAGATACAGGCTATGTGATGTAGTATTAGCTATAATAACAACAATAATAGTAAAAAGTGCAAACCATATTAATAATGATTAAAGGCATTTTTATTATGAACTACTTTTATGATAGTTCTCTATTAACCCAGTTATTTTACTGTCCAGGTAATTCCATGACTAGATCATGATAGATTTAGACAGAAAGTTCCCAAAGTTCTTCAATTTGTCTTACAATAATAAATTTCTTTGTTTGGGCTTCAAAAATATATGTACCTACTTGTCTAATAATTAAAAGCTATGCAATTACTCACCTCACCACACATGAAGTAAATGTCTTATTTTACAATAACAAGGCTTCAAATTCTTTTGTTAAATGAATATTTTTGGATTATCTTTTTTGGCAATAAGTGGCTACAATGTCCTGCATACTATTTTAAGCAATGAAAATACACATGACAGATTCATCCCTATTGTCATGGGATTTTCATTCCAGTGGAAAGACAGACAGTAACCAAGTAAATAAAGGGATGCTTAATATAAGTTATGTATGGAAGAAATGAAACATTTCTGTACAGGATAGAAACTGTGTTGTGGGCTCTGTGTTGTACCACCCAGGTATTCCCACAAGACTTGATCCTTCAGGTTCCAGAAATACTACTGGCTGTCATACCTGTCCTGTTATTCAGTCAGGTGAAGAGAGCACCCTGGTCCAAAGTCACATCCCCTTTTCAGGACAGCCTGTAGCCAATGGTTGGTCAATGTGAGGATATAAAGTCTGGCCTCTTGCACCAACTTGGGACATCCCTAAGGAACCATCCTAGACACAGAGCTCACAGTTTGGCTGAATCCTTTTTGTAACTGCATCTTAATCCAGCTCCTCCCTTGTCTCAGTCCTTCTTTCTTCCCTTCCCTCACACAGTAAACTCTTTGCACACTAATCTCCTTCCAGAGTCGGCTTCCCATGGATCCCAACTACAATGTATTAGAAACATAAATTGAATGTCTGCTGGACTCCCTTGGCATCCTCTTGCATACCAGAATTTATCTCCTGTTCCCATTAGCTTTTATGCTTATAGAATGATTTAATTTATAAGCCAGACTCTGTAATAGTAAAAATACTTATTGCCTTCTTCAAAAATATTTGTGTAAAATATAAATAATGACATCCATTAGAAGAAAAGAGAATCTAGATTATTTGAGGCACTATACTTGGAAATCTCCCTTCATTCTAAAATGTTTTAATAACAATCATAGAATAGTTCATTTACAGAGCATTTGCTATGATTCAAATAAGTGCCTCTAAATTCATTATCTTATTTTATCCTAAGAAAAACTTCATGATTTACAAATCACTATTATCCCATTATAGTAAAAGGAAAACTGAAGTTTATCAGGTATAAATAAATGTGTCCAAAACACCAAATCCAGTCAGTGATAAAATTTTAATTTAAACCCATACAGTGGACACTTGACCCTTGGCGACCATTTAGAGTTGTCTTTTGTACCACTGAGAACTATTCTAAGGGTTAGGTGACATTTTAAAAACCCCGTTCTCTTCCCTGGTTCCAAAAGAAACCCAGTACATTTTTTTGTTCTTTTAAATATATTTTTTAAATTTATTCATGAGAGACAGAGACAGACAGAGAGACAGAGAGAGAGAGAGAGACAGGCAGAGACATAGGCAGAGGGAGAAGCAGGCTCCCGCAAAGAGCCCAATGCTGGATTCAGTTCCAGGACCCCAGAATCATGACCTGAGCTAAGGCAGATGCTCCACTGCTGAGCCACCCAGGTGTCCCAGAAACCCAGTACATTTTATACTAAGACAACAAGGTAGTTCTTAAAAGTGTAAATTTCAAATACAACCTGACACTTCTTCCTACTTTAAAAAGAAAAAGGAAATTCTTCTTTTTTACTCCAGAATGCCACACTCCACTATAATACTCTCTTTTATTCTGTTCTACTTTTTATCAGTCACATGTTGTTAATACACTAATGAGACAATACAAAAACCAAATATTCACATGAAGCATTGACAATTTGAAACTTTAAATCCCACCTAATATAAATATGTTGAAACAAGAAGTAAAACTTCAAGTATTAAGACTTCACAAAAAAAAAAAAAAGACTTCACAAAAAGGAAAGTGACACAAAAGAGAGAGGCACTGTATATTGTGTACTACGTAGTGTATTTTATTATCCTTCCCAAAATCTACTTCATCTTGAGCTACTGACCAAAATCATGTGGTTTGGTCCACAATGTATTTATTCAAATTTTAATCATTTATATTTGAGTAATGCATTTAATTAAATTTACCATAGATATTCTTTTTAAAAATAGGTTAAAAAAAACTACAATTTACAGGAAAATATATCATGAGTACATTGGAACAGTTATTTTAGGTCAAACCCTGCAAGGAAGAAAGATTTATCTCCTTGAGTTTTGATCTATGCAGTTCTGAAGTCAAAAAGACTCTCCTAGAATCACAATAGTAAACTGTACTTCATCCATAGCCCCCAAAGAAGAAAAAGGAAAGTTGATGCTAAGTCAATTTGAGGGAAAGATATCTTTTATTTTATTTTATTTTATTTATTCATGAGAGACACAGAGAGAGAGAGAGAATGGCAGAGACACAGGCAGAGGGAGAAGCAGGCTCCATGCAGGGAGCCTGACGTGGGACTAGATCCCAGGGTCCCCAGGATCACAAGCTGGGCCGAAGGCAATGCTAAACCACTAAGCTACCCGGGCTGCCCAAGAGAAAGATATCTAACATGAGAAAAATGCAATTTCAAACAATGAGACATAGCAGCAGTGAGGGTGATTCACTGCTCAACAAAATCAAAATCTGAGTTGGAAGTTAAATGAGAACAGACTTTTCTGTTTGGTAGTAACACTACAAAGGTTAAACCAAATTGTTATTAAGTTTAAAAAATTATTTTAAACCAGCAAATTTTATGTGCCATAATACTATAGATTTCACAAAGGGATGTCATAAACTCTCACAAAATCTTAGAAACCAACATTTCTAAAACTGCATTCATATTGGAGTATATAGTCTCAAACTTAAATTTTGCACATAAATAAAAGAAATTCTTTTTTTTTTTTTTTTTTACAAACTCACCCACCACTCGAATAACTGGGTAAAATGGAATGTACAAATGTGGAGCTTACCTTCAACATGATTGCTGTGTCTTATTTTATTTAAAACAAGAAAAAACTTCAGAGAAAATTGTGTATCCCTATTTTTGCCATTCTGTGACAATTGCAGCATGTATGAAATCTAAACAAAGTCTACACTTAGAACATTAATAATATATGTTCTTTACTCTAGTGAATGTCTTTCATGGAGCCTAAATTTACAGGAGAAAAGAAGCAACTACTTTAATCGACTTTTTTAAAAAAATTTAAGCCTATCGTTAGACATTGCTATGGGTTTATCCCCCCCAAATTCACAGATTAAAGCCTTCACCCTCACTGCTTCACAATGTGATTATAAGAAGAGAAAGAATTTTTTTAAGACGTAATCAAGTTAAAATGAGGTCATTAGGGTCATCTGTGATTCCTGGTGTCCTTATATGAAGAGAAAATTAGAACACAGAGGTTGAAGATTATGTATGTGAAGACCCAGGAAAAGGCAGATATCTACAAACCCGGGGAAGAAGCCTCAAAGAAACCAACCCTACCGAGACCTTAATCTCAGAGTTTTGGTTAGCAGAACTATGAGAAAATAAATATCTGTTGTTTAAGCCACCTGGTTTATATATAGTACTTTGCTATGGCAGTCCTAAAAAAAAAAAAACTAATATGGAAATGTAGACAAAATTAGTTATCAAATAATATAAATACATAAACTTGTTTACTTTGGTAGTTATCTGAGAGGAAATAATTCCAACCAGTGCAAATGCTAATTGCTACACTCAAGAATCAAGTAATTAATCTTCCCATCTTATTTATGGAATTAATCTCCTTTTAGGTTGATAGCTGCTTAAAATTTAGAAGCCTGTGACTCCTTCACCAGATTATAGATTTTGCAGGAGGAAAAAAAAAACAGTATTTAATAGTCTTAGCAGGCAGAGTACCTAGGATGGAGTTTAACAAACATTAAATGCTTCAAGAGTGGAATGAGTCCATGAAGTACAGATGGTCTCCAACTTACGATGGGCCCACGTATGATCTTTTGACTTTACCATGGTGCAAAAGCAATATGCATTCAACAGAAACCACACCTTGAATTTTGAATGTTGATCCTTCCCCAGGCTAGCAATATGTGGTACAGTCCTCTGCTGTGCTGCTGGCCAGTGGCAGCAATAGCTCTCAGGCAGCCACACTATCACCAGGGCAAACCACTAATATACTTGCAAACATTCTCTTTCACTCTCTGTACAGTATTCAACAAATTACATAGGTATTCAATACTTTGCTATGAAATAGGCTTTGTGTGAGATGATTTTGTCCAACGGTAGGCTAACATAAGTGCTCTGAGTACATTGAAGGTAGGCTAGGATAAGCTCTGAGATTCCATAGATTAGGTTTATTAAATGCATTTTTGATTTAGAATATTTTCATATTACAATGGGTTTATCAGGATGTAACCTCACTGTAGGTCAAGGAAGATCTGTATGAATGAACAAATGCTCATTTGGCTGAATAACAGCAGCAGAACATCAAGTTAACCTGAGGTAATTAGATATGAATTACCCATTCACTGTATCCTCTGTTACAATGTGAACAATGGATGGAACTGGAACCCCTGTGTGGAAACACTGTGATTTAGTGGAAAGACTGTTCAGTGTGGAGCTACAAGTTATGAGTTCCAATAGCAGTGCCAAACTTTGGGCAAATCATTTAGCTCCCTGTCTATTCTTCAGGTAGTACACTGGTGATATCTGCCTTTCTTAACTCACATGCTAGTACTAAGGGTGAGAAATAAACAAAAGAATGCAAATGCATCTATTTTTAAAAACATCTTTTATGAGGTTTGACATTTCTGGGATCAAACCCAATGCTTTACTGTGTCTGATATCCTCATTTTTAAAAATAGAAGCCTCTTATGAACAAGGATTGATGAAAGATAATAAATGCATTGGACCATAAATTAAAAGGGCACCTGAGTTCTTATATAGTTTCCAATATAGCATTTATAGTCTGGGTCTCACCACACTTATTGTAAGAACAAAATGAAAAAGATGCTCCAAAGTTTATTGAGAACTATTAACTTCTATAAACTTCTAGACACTGCTATTATTTTTATTTTAGTGTTCTGAATTATAGAGTAGGACATTAACCAATTAATAATGTAAGATACAACCACAAGATATAAGCATAAGATTACTAAATGAGAATTTAGAAATATAATAATGCAACTGTGTAAAATGTGAAATAAAATTTGAATATATTATAAGTAAAAGAGAACTCACTTAAGTTGAGCTCATTTGTTCAGGATATAACTACATAATATTCAGTAGGACTTACTAAAACTTTTTCCTATGCTATGAATGAATTCACAATACTTCAGTTCTGGATGTCCAATACGCTTATACCACTTACCCATGCCTCTAGGCCAAGCTGATTTCATGCATTTATTTTTTCCTTATTCATGATTTAGACTAGAAAAAAAAAAACATGTACAACCGTTCTAACATCTTATATCAATTGTTATTTATGATTGCGTCTGCATTTTACATTATTATAGTGTCTTCTCACTTGAAATTCATTATTATTTTTTCTAAAAAGGACAAGAAAGACATGTGTAGTTGGGAAATGTCTCAGCAAAAATTTCACTGTGCCTAACTCTTTAGATTGGCATTACCCATCTGTTTACATACTCATCCTTGAACTCAAGTGTGGATAAAATCTTAATGGAATGTTGAATATGAAAATTATTCTCCATAATTAGTCAAAGTCTATTAATAAAGAGCATTTAGAACACTGAGCATTTAAACCATTAGCTCAAAGCAAATCTATTTGTGTAAGCTATTGATTTGAGGCTTAACAGACCTTGGCAAAACCTTAATCAATATTTCTGGAAGACACACTGTGTGCAAACACTATTTCCCTATTTAGCCATTATATTCATAGACCTTATAATTCAGTGGAAAAGATAACCATATATTGAAGTAACAATACTCCAAGAAATAATATATCTTATATGTAAGAGACACATTTGTAGTTTTTCCATAATTATAGCTTCTTTTATGGAATGGATCCATTTCTTCAAAGAGTACCCATATTAAATGCGTAAATATTTAAATGTACATGTGTATAAATCTAAGGATACTTTCCATTGTGTTTCGCTATGTGGGAGATGTATTCTGTAGTTTAAAAAAAGCTGTAATTCATCACAACACTTTAAAGATACTGTTAATAATAACCACTGTTTAAGGAGTGGCAGGTGCACTCTATACCCTGAGTGCATTTAATATCATTCTGAGAGATCTAAATTATTTTTCATATTTAATTGATGAAAAAATTCTCAGTGAGGCTGCACAAGATCACATAACTAGGGCATGTTAGACCAGGTTGAATAGATCTGCTTCTCTCTGACTACGCACATATTCTTACCCATAATGCTATACTGACATCAGCAAAAAGTAATTAGTATTTCTTACAATTTCATACGTATCTACAATTATCTCAAAATAAAAAGTTTAATTTAAAAAAGTAATTAGACTGATAAAATAACGACCTTGGTTATAAAACAGAAATGCAAAGTAGTCAGAATTGTTTGACAACAAAAATAGCAATTTTAATTTAGCTAAACAAATATACTGCATTCTAAAGTCTATGAGATTCTATCAAAATCCTCCCCTGAAAAACACAGCAATATAATGTTCACTATGGTTTGTCCTTAGACGACTCTTTTTTAGAACTTTCTAGAACAATCTGTATTCCAGGAATGAGTAGTCTGCTCATGGAGATAATCAGACACAAGAGATATGATTACTAAAAGTTAACAAGCATAATTGCTAAAACACCTGAGCAGACTGGCTAAACATTTTTTCAAGTGTCATTTCAAAAATCTGAATCAGATTTTTACACAGCAAGCTGCAATAGAAGTAGTATGTTTGCCATAACTAAGTTACTTCAAATACAAATACATCCAAGAACTCTATATAATCAGAATAAGCTGAAAATCCAATGCAAACAAGCCAATAGTGAAAAATGGTAGTGGTTTAAGGCTAAATAAATACCCATCAGCACAAAGCACATTTAACATTAACTCATATCTTCAACATTGATTCCAAGTAATGACACAATTATGGGATTCACAGAATTCATAGTCCAAAGATCTAAATTGCTTCCCTCTCTACCAAAAAAGGAGGGAGAGTGTAATTTAAAAATCAGGTTAAGTATGAGTGGCAGATTTTAAACTACTTTTCCTTCCAAATATGGAATGAAAATGGTGCCAATTTGTAGAGAAAGAAAAGAATTACTTGTTTCTTTTCAATGACCCTTAAGGAGGGCTTACTTTTATATATATTTTGTATCATTACCTCATATAATTCATGTAGCCAACATAAAAGGAATATGTCAATGTTTCCTTATCTGAGCCAGCCACAGACATTTCCAGAGGCAAGAAAGATGTGACTGCATAGCACAATGGGTACCACAGACTTTCTTTCTTGTTACAAGCCTGAGAAGTCTATAGTAACTTTAAAATTAAAGGGAGTTTACAATCTTTACTTTTCTTAGCATATACAAAATAAAAACTAAAAAAGAAAAAAAAACAGAAGTTACCAGTTCTGCTTAAAAATCTATGATGAGTTCCTTCCATTCTTCTAAAAGAAATAAAAACTAAAAACTAAAAAAGAAAAAAAGACAGAAGTTACCAGTTCTGCTTAAAAATCTATGATGAGTTCCTTCCATTCTTCATCTAATAAGATAATGACAAGATTCAGTTATGCACAGGATCAAAGTTCAAAGTATTGTAAAGTGTTTGTGATAGTTTTTATCCATTGAGGTTAGCAGAGCCCCATTTTCACAATTACACATGACCCTGTTCCCGTATGTGACATGGTGTGACTGAGGCTTGCATTTTCTGAGGTGAGAAGTGTAATTCACAGCCCAGATGGAGAGTTGTCTTAAGATTCTTGTATTCTAAATTAAAAAAATTTCTTTGGATCGTTGATTCCTGCAACATAATTATTTCCTAACACATTTTTAGAGGAGTGGCTTCATCTTGGCCTGAAGAGGACCTAGCCACCAAGTCTACGTAATTTCCTGTCACTAAATATCTATGTACAAAAATCTCAGGTCTTAATACATAATATCAAGTTGTAATAGAGTCTGAGTTATTCATTCCACAAAAATTCACTCAATAAAAATTTGGGGCATACACAGCTTTCTAAAAACTGCTACCAAATATTCTCTGTTAAAGTCTTCTTTTCCTTTAGGAAACAGTCTCCTCTAACAAGATTTTAGTCTAATTCTGTAACCTAGGAGTTTGTTCCAGTCACTAAGAGTCAGTCATAACCATTTTAAGACTTCAGACTCGGATTGGGTTAATTGCTCTCCTTCTCCCCTCCTTCCTCTAAGCTCTGGAGTTCTGCAGGAACATGAGGCCTCAGCTGATGTCATAACTTCTTCTTTTCCAGAAAGTTTCCTATGCTGCTGGAGATGGGGTAGGAAGGAAGAGGAGGAAGAAGAGATCTTTTTCTTGTGCTAGCCCATGGAGATTCGTCAGTCTTCTCCTTATGATTGTTTCTTCCTTACCTGAACAACCTCACAAGCCAACAGTGAGCTTAGACACTCCTTCCTGCTCATCCCCTCTATGTGGACAGCATCCAAAAGGGCTACACTTGTTATATACCACACTTCTGCCCCCTCACACGATTTTCTGGTGTGGGTGATTTGGTCAAACCTGAACCCATCAGCCCTGCCAAAGCCTCTTGCTGCTAGAGTCTCCTCATCCAGCGGATGGCCCTCTACCCATGGAAATTCATTTATCTCTACCATGCTAAGAGTGGAAACACAGGCTGCACCCACAGCATTCCTTCTAGGACTTCCACCATGTCTCCTGGACCATATCCATGCCCCAGCAGCATCATGTTCAACAAGGTCAACAGCTCAGTAATTTGCATATAAGATACAATTACTCCGGGACGCCTGGGTGGCTCAGTGGTTCAGCGTCTGCTCGGCTCAGGGCATGACCCTGGAGTCCAGGGATCAAGTCCCACTTCTGTCTCCTTGCATGAAGCCTGCTTCTCCTCCCTCTGCCTATGTCCCTGCCTCTCTCTGCCTCCCTCTGTGTCTCATGAATAAATAAATTGTTTAAAAAGTCTTTAAAAAATATACAATTACTCCTCCTTGATTTATCCTTGTAGTCTCTGTGGTAGCCCCCCACCAGGTGCGGGAAAGAGGCCCAATTAGAATTCTCGACACCCTGATGCAACCTCTTACTATGTGCCAGAACCTGGTGTTAGAATCAACAAGAGGATGTAGCCGTGAGTCACACTGCAGCACACTAGCAGCACCAGTCCCCTTCCTTGGTACGGTCATCCACAAACCACTGCAAGATTTTAGTTCCTGGCTCACAGTCACTCTTTCCAAAACTATTCCTGTCATACGTCATGGTGATTTCATCCATGTAGATACCCTTCCAAAGCCTTGTTCTCTCAATTCTTTAACTTACTGCAGTAATCCTACCTCTGTCCTACCCCAGCCACATACTCTTTTTTCTGTACTCTACTGTTAACTGCAAATACATGAAACCCCTCCTAAATCTAATCTGACATCCCACTGACTACCAGCTCCTATCTTTCCTGATCCCATGTCACACTCTACCAGAAGTGACATGATTTTTTATCCCTTCCTAGCACATTTCAATGTTCCTCTTTGCTCTGCTCTGCTCTCATTTTCTATCT
Source organism: Vulpes lagopus (assembly GCF_018345385.1). Taxonomy (NCBI): domain Eukaryota; kingdom Metazoa; phylum Chordata; class Mammalia; order Carnivora; family Canidae; genus Vulpes; species Vulpes lagopus. The sequence goes on along the minus strand of NC_054842.1, from coordinate 21,822,050 downwards.
TATTCACCTAAATACCATGGAAAATCATTCTAATCACAAACACACATGAACTCTCAACTTCTTTACCTTTCTCTTGCTTTACCTTCTTTCTTAAATCTAATGCTCTACACCTCCTTCTCACCAGCAACCTTTCTGCTAAATACGGATGGAGTTATGATTATAGGGCTTTTATACTGCCTGGGTTTGAAAGTCAGATTCTCGCCATCCACACCCCTGTATCCTGAGTAATTAGGACAACCTATTTAAATTCTCCATGCCTCAGATCCTTTATGTAAGATGGGGAAAGTATCATCCTATATTTCAAATATATACCAAAAGAATTAAATGAGTTAGTACATGTTAATCAGTTCCTGGCACTTAGTAAGTCTTGATAAATGCTGGCTGTTGTTGCTATTATTAAAAATATTTTTCTGTCCTTTAAAACACAAACTTGATCCAAGAGACAGAGGCAGATCCCTTATGAAAATTTAATTATTTCTGAAATATAGCAGAAATGTTGATATGAAAGAAATGAACAATTTGTTTATATATTAAAATCTTAAATCATGATTTAGATGCCATGGTTTTCATAGATTAACAATATCTATCAAGCATGTTTTCCTCAAAATAAAGCTTCCTAAGTGTTTTTAACATAAATTTCATTTTAAAAATATAGATGAGACTTTAAAAAGTAAGAACACCTATAATCAATGACTTCCTACTAGAAATAATCACCAATAACATGTTGGAATATAATAGTTTTCTATACTTATGCTAATATGATGTTCTGGTTATTTAAGTTAAACAAACTTAAAAATTAATTTCCTCAGTCACACTAATAACATGTCAAGTGCTCAGTAACCACAAGGGACTAGTGGCTACAATATTGGACAAAACAGATATAGAACATTACCCTCAATCAAGAAAATTCTACTGGACAACACCGACTATAACCTTTATTTCTACACATATAATGATAAAAATGAACATAAAATTAAATCTACATTTGATTGTGATTCTTTTTATTCATTCACAATATAGTAGGTGTAATTCAGTCTCAATAGATATGTTCTGGTTACCTCATGTATCCCATTATGTTGCTAAGATGCATTTTGAGGTCCTTTATATAGTCTTCATTGTCTTGCAAGGAATTTGCAACTATGAATTTATCATAAAGTCTTTACATATAGTATAATATTTTCATTAAGCACATTTTTAAAGATTTTATTTTTTTATTCATGAGAGACACACAGAGAGAGGCAGAGACATAGGCAGAGGGAGAAGCAGGCTCCCACATCAGGAAGCCTGATGTGGGACTAGATCCCTGGACCCCGGGATCACGCCCTGAGCCAAAGGTAGACACTTAACCACTGAACCACCCAGGCACCCATTCATTAAATACATTTTAGAAAAAAACTCATGTTTATTTGTTGTATCAAATGATATATATTTTTTAAAGCATTGAATATGTGCTATAAATTATTTTGCAAAGACTCAGATGTATTTTACATCACACATATCCTTTCTAACAGAAGTTACTTGTTATGTATTCCAGTAAAGTGACAGTAAGATCCAGGAAAATGATGACATGGGATATATGAAATAGAAGAAAATAAGAAAATACAAAAATGAAATAAAATCTCATAGTGGCAGCTGTCTAAGAGGTCCAGAGCACAATGGAAACCAAGAAGCCAGTGAATTCATGAAACCTAAAGATCATTAAATGGATTCCAAGAAATTAGAAAAAGCTGGACAACATTAGCAAGATGACAAATAAAAAGATCCTCCAGGAAGGAAGGACAGAAGGGGGGGAGGGAGGGAGGGAGGGAGGGAGTGAGGGAGGGAGGGGAGGAAGCTTCCAGGAAAAAATTTTTTCTAAACTCACAAGAATATCATAACCAAATATAAAGCAAACAAAAATGTATTATGACCTTGAATCATCCATGGAATATAAGAAAAGAATATTCATTTGTGTAACTCAAGGAACAAATAAAGGATTTTTAGCGTACCAGAATACAGCTGCATCACAAATGTAATGGTGGAGCCTGTAGCCTAGGAATATATATTTCCAAATCATGATGTACAGAAGCTATGAAACATGAAAAGCTGTATTACAATAAATAGACAATTCAGTAAATACTTTATCTTATCCTTTTAGTATTTTTTTCTTTTCTGCATATAGGTTGAAAATAGTTCCAATTCCTTTCTAAAGAACAAACATGTATAAAACATATTTGGGATAATAAAAACTCTTATTTCATATATGGATATATGCCTGTGTGAACACATGTGCATGCGTTAAGCAGCTTGAGATTTAATTACTTTGAGTTCCAATGACTAGACAGAGGTGGAAACCAAGAGACCAAACCGTGCAATTAGTATTTAACCAAAGCATCTGTCTATACATCATAAATATCCTATTTGGCATTATTATTAAGCATTTGTAAAATGGTCCACACAAAAAAAACCCAGCATATCCCATAGGAGGTATATTTTGATGCATACGGAGAGTTAAATTTTACATACACTGCTGTTTTGAGTGTTACTTATATGGGATTTTTCAGTGTCACCTTTATTTCTTAAGGAAAGTGTTTTACATGGGGTAAATATTTGGTGGTGGGGCACCAGATTAAGAGAGGAGGACTAAGGAACTAAGAGGAAAGAAGCAAAAAGCTGGCAAACGTCATGGTATTCTTCCTCATGGCCACAGAAACTCCTGTCTCAATCAGATGTTAGCAGGCTGTCAATGCTGAAATTCTGTGTCCCAACTGATTTTTCTTAAACGAAAACTTTCAAGGAAATGTAAAGATAGTTTTCAAGTATCAAAATTAGATTACATAGATTAATAGAACAGAGACAGTTATGGCTTAATTCTGTAGGGATGAAGACAGAGCAGTAATGTAACGTATATGAGCACAAATCAAAGATAAGGCCATTCGAAAGCTTTGCTACATTTAATGTTATCCACAGTTAAACGTATTATTGGATGTATTACAAAGTGAGGTCTTTGGGTGAGATATTATAAGAAAGTAAAAGGTGATATAAAATATCAAGAACAAGAGGTAAGGGTGGTAACAAAATGAGAGTCTACCATTAAGTGAGCAAAACATTTACCATCCAGACAATGCCCTCTCTTCAGTATGTATAGAAAATGAGATAGCAAGTTATAATAGGTCCTATATTATTGTGAGCACATTAATTATATGAAAAGTGCAGGAATAAGCATTTGCACATAAAAGAAAATTCCATCATTGAGATTATCAAGAAGTTCACACACATAATTACACAGTACTTTTTCCAGCCTTAACACAATGAAGCTTTCAGATAGGAAGAAAAATAGACCAAAGCATATCATTATCCCCAAATCTCTAAGTGAACTTGAAATGTTTGTAAGTTTCAAGAAGTTTGTAGGGAGGAAATATAAACTTCAGAGTAGCCCTGAAAGGCATAACAAGAACATTAAAAAATGCATATAGTTGGTTGTGAATTGATTTTCTCAAAGACCCTCCACCTCTTTTTAGTTAGAGGCAAGACAATTAAATTCCATCACTAACTGCTTAGCAATTACTGTCATTTTTTAAAGAAATCTTATTTTTAACATGCCAAGTTTAAGGTGACATTGGGACACACTGCTTGAAGTCTAGGAGAAACCTGCAAGAGGAGTGTTCTATTTTCATAGTACTTTACGTTTCATGTAGTAGTGCATCAGTCAGGATATGCTAAGTTACACTGCATTAACAAAGTCCTAAAATCTTAGAGACTTAAGGAAACAAAGACTTACTTTTTGCTCAACAACATGTTCATCTCAGGTCAGCAGGGCTTTCACTGCAAATTATCCTCACTCAGGGTCATGAGCTATCAAAGCCCCCACCATCTGAAACACTGTCAGTCTCTGTGATGGGAGGATAGGAACCTAACATAACACACACCAGTGTTTAAAGACATCTGCCAAAAAGTGACAAATGACCTTAAATCACATTTTCTTGGCCAAAGCAAATGACATGTTATAACCTGACCTCAGGGCAGTGGAGTATTACAATCCTTCAAAGTGATTGGTAAACAGATCTAATCACTACAAGCGCTATATGCTCCATTTTTAATTATTTCCTCCTATCCCAGTTAAGTTTCTGGAAATAAAATGTTGAATCTTATCCATATTTCCAGGTTTTGTGTCTTATGTTCTAGTGGGTACTTAGTATTTGTGGAATGAATAACAAGAACAGTCAGTGGAGTCAGATATTTCAGCATGTTCCGGACTAAGTAATACTGAAAAGAGACCTTTGGATTTGACATAAAGTTCATGTGTAACCCTTGAAAAGTGTCTCAGAAGTATGACAAATTGAGGTGAAGAAATGAAAGAAAAGCATGGAGACTGCCCTTTCCAGAAGTTTGACCATGATTCCAAGGAGAGATTTAGGACAGCAGCTTGAAGGAAGTTATTCTATGTAGAAAGGAGAGTACAGCAGATCTGGAGGGAGAGTAGATGGAAAGACAGAATGAAGTTTTAAGAGATAGGATGAGTAATTGAAAAAATGTTTAAGAGGTACTAGGAGGAAGTGGGGTCATAAAATAAGCGGGCATTGGGACAGCAATCCTTTTGAGATAAAGATGTGAATCAAAATGGCTATAAATAAAGCTGTGACTAGTAATGAAAGAAGGAAAATTTGAAGGCATGCCTGTCTAATGATCTCTATTTCATCCGAGAAGCAGAAACCAGATAAGACTCTGAATTTAAGAGTAGGCACTGGACCAAGAATCTTAAGGGCAGGACAAAATTCAGAACGGTCTTTATAAGAAGGCAGCTACTGACCATTAGAAGAATGAGTGGCATTGAGAATGGATGTCCACTTGGAACTGAAATTTTAAATGGCAAAAGCAAAGACTCATCTCCAAAGTTATAAGACCATCTATATGATTTAATGACCCAACATCATAATTCTACAAACCATCTGGTTACATAATCCAGGCTTAGAACCAGGAAATGGAAGCAGATGACCCCTTTCTGATATCTAGCAACAAGTGTGATGTTTTGAGTTCTTGTACAAAAACAGAAAGAAAGAGAGAGAGAAAGGAAAGAAATAAGAAAAAGGAAAGGAAAGGAAACTATGTTTGTCCATTTTGACCCAATTACTGGGAATAAAATAAAAATGTAATTGTGGAACGTTTCTCTTAGTGTGGCCATTTTAGATCTGTCATCATTAGGTAATGCTAGGAGAAGGCTGGAATTGATTCAAGTAACTTAAAATATATATAGAAATATTATTATGCAACTTTCAAGAGATTTTTCTGTCTTGCAGAATCCAATACCTCCTTAAAAATGAGCTGGTATTAGCATTTTACAAGAAGGAAAAATAGACAGTTTTTGCATTTTGTTCAAAAATAAACCAAAAACTTGAGTATTTGCAGATGCTCTGCTACTTTGGGCACATTCATGAAATTTAATAGTCATAGTTAATAGTGAGATCTGAAAAAGAAATATAATGATACTAACTATAAGATCTTTTTTAGGTTCTCATGATTATTTATATAAGATGATAAGGCAATCGCTGTCATTGTTAGTCAAGATTGGTATCTGCTATTTACTGTACATAAATAGTTAAACTCAGAAAACAGTGTTGCTTGAAAGAACACTGTTGAAAGAAAAAGTCAAGTCAAGAAGAAGTGAAGCTGAATTTAAGGGCAAACTGATGAACTCAGCTTGAGATGACAATGGGAAAACTAGTAGAAAGGACAAGAAATGATGCCCTATAGAGACAGTAAATTTCTCACTGGCATGAAAACTAGTTATGAATCATGTGTAAACAAATGAATGTATAATATTTCTATTCCTTGGCTATATGTTGTCAAAGAGAATGAGACATATGTATTAAAGGCAGCATAATGATCAATGAAGAGGTATTTTTGACATAGAGTTAAGTTCTCAAACTTGTTTGTGGGACCACTTTCTTACCTGAACATAAAGCAAAAGAAGAGCTACAAACAACATGACATGTGAGGTTGGGATTATCATGATTATTAAAATCACAGCCACCTGACTAGCTTTAACAAATATCCTCTCTGGGGACATTTCCAATGTTATCTTGGAAAATATTCACAGTTAAACTCTTACAACTTGTTTCATTTTCTGAAAAATTTCAGGAACTAATAAAGTAAGAGCTAAATAAACCTTTACTAGACTATTGGAAGAGGATGATTTCTTTCTTTGAAACATATGCCTGGTAATTTTATTCTTTTAAAGCAAACTACTCTTACAACTTTCCATAAAAGTATGCCAAGCCATCCTCAAATTAACCTTTCAATGACTTCCAAACTGCTTTAGTCTGTGGACACATATTATAATCCCATACACACACAGCCATATTCATGGAATTAGCACCATGATTCTAGTTCCAAACACAATAAGTATTGTGCAGTGGTTGGCAGTATCCTAAATGACATACTTCACTGTATTCTCTATACACATTATGACAACCAAATTTCAAAAATTTATTACCATCATTTTTGCTAGACTCTACTCATGCTTCAGTAAGAGCCAACTTCCAAGATCCAGTGATGTTTATTTTAATAACAATGCAATCACATGCAGTCTTAAAAATTCTTTCAAAATCAACAAACACCATCGTCCTTGTATGCCCGGTTCACTGTAGGGGGCATGAGAGGCACATTGTGTTGACATACGTTGTCTCACTGTGTGTCCCTCTGTTCACCTCATGCTTTAAGTGTTAGAAACAAAGAAATAACACTCTGACTTTAATGTTTTGACTCTCCTTGAGTACAAATTCATGAAATAGAAATGAATAACTGTGTATTCCTATGAGACTCTGATAATCAGAGTGATCACTCAGTTGGCACATTTCTGTTTCCATCAGGTTATAAAAATTGAAAGCCTTCTAATATTATTTGATTATGCTTCCCCTCTAGAGATCACTAGCTATTATTACCTTAAACCTTTTATTATTCTGAAACACACAATGTCAGTTATTAAAATATTGCACTTGATTTATAAGGATAAAAAAAAACGACTCTGCAGTCTTTTGCTGTTCAAAACAAAACTCGTTGACATTACATCACAAACACATTTGGGAAAGTAGTTAAGTTGCCAGGTTTCAAATTATCAAAGGGATGGAGTAAAAACAAATTCATTGAATAACACAGAATTTCCAAACTCAGCTAATGGATAAGATGATTCATTGTTCTGATGTGGCAAGACAAAATGGAAAGCCAGCGACTGGGAAAGCACAAAAATGCAGAGACTGGAAACTTTCAAACTCGGGCATGGAAAGCAAGCAATTTGCTGTAATCAGAATGTAATAGGCAGCATTAATTTATAGGAAGATGCCTTTTGGAGTACCAAATTAGCCTAATCAATTTAGAAACTTATTAATGGTCCTGACAATTTCCTTAAGGACCACATCAAGGTATATAACATAACTGTTAAAGTCACTTTAGCATTTGCATAAAATTAGTTTATCTTCACATCAAATCTGAGTATGGTTATAAAACCTATCTTGGAATACATTTCAGAGCAATTTTCAAATTAAAGTTTCATTAGTACTCCCTTAATACTGTCATTTATTGATTGTTCTCATTTCCATTCCAGTCATATACTATCATTGTCCCCAGTAATTCATTCGAATATATGATAGACTTAACAGAAGCTATTTCCCTTTGTATGTGAAAAGAAAAGGAAACTATTCAGCATAGCACAGAAAACATCAGGCTTTGAGACAGACATGGTGAGTTCATGATCCAACTTTGCTACCTCCAACTTATTTGGCCTTGCAAAATCACTTGACCTTTTGTTTCCCTATCTTAAAAAAATGTAAATGTAGCTAATGGTAACATCTACCCACCCCCTCCCCAATTTGTGGGAAGAAACAAATGAGAAAATACAGATAGCATTTCTGTATTCTGTGAAACACTATTTCAATGTAAGATTTTAGTATGTGCTTTAATAGAAAAAGAAGTCTTGCTCTAAATGGACATAAAAATGTAAACTCACCATTGTAATGGCAACATTTTATACCCTGAATAGTATTTATTTTTTCTCAAACTTTCTCATGCATGCTAAAACATTCTAATTAGGGAAATTTTTACTTTGTTAAAGGCAATCTCTTTAGAAAGAAATTCTTTCTTTGAACTTCCTTAGAATTCTGAATGGTTCTTCTTCAAGTTTTGAATATTTAAGAAATCATGTTCTAATTTGTGATCTAAGAAGAGAAAATATTTTTTAAGTTTTGTTATCTCTTCAGGTTTACTTGTTCTGGTCTTTTATTTACAAAGAGTCAAAGAAGTATGCATTGGTATCAAACATAATTTATGATTAATAAATAATTAAGAGTTATGCCACTAATTAATAAGGAATTTTTACAAATACAAAGTGCTCAGCAAAATCCATAGGAACAGAAAAATGTAATTTGAAAGCAATTTCCTAAAGTCAAGCTCTTCTTTATGAGGTGCTAAAAAATTTCTTTATGAGGTGCTAAAGCCATTAATTAACCAATAACTAAGCTGTATCTACTCTGGAGAGAGCAAATGACACAATATATCAAAATTTGATATATTATTTTGCTGTTTTTGAGGCCATTTTCAGCATGTTTTTAGAACCTGATCATTATTTAGCTCAATTTTATACAAATTCTGTGTCTACCACTGAGTGAAATTCAATTATTTACTCATTCAACAATGTTTTGGGATACCTACTTTGTTCACAGCACTGTCAAGCATTGGAAGAGGTAGAAAGATTAATACAACATGGTCCCCATTATAATGGAATTATTCTCTATGGGATTTCAGCTATCATTACCTGGATTATTGATGCTTGGGAAGTCCTGTGAAGAACTGTGAAGAATTATCAAGAGAAATCCAAATTAGTTCACAGTATCCTACTTATTAATTCTTTAGGCAAATACGAATTTGCCCACTGCTCATACCTTCTCATTCCTGGAAGGTATCCATTTTTCTCAAGTTCCCCAAAGAGTCAAGGTGACGCCATTTTTTAACTCATCAAAAAGAGTATTAGCACCAGGAATCTGTCTGAGTAAGTGGGCTCAAGCTCACTACCATGGAACTATGGCTAAGTGTCATTAAAGGGAGCAAAATTTATAAAGTAATGTCTAAGGGATACATAGCTTTCCCATTCCTCTAGAAACTGAAATGTTTAAAGTTAAGCCAAATCAGAAAGCACCCAGTAACTAAACTGTTCTGCACTTTGTAGGAAAGACACCTATGAAAGTCTCTGCCACATTTAACAACACAGACGTTGTTCACTACACAATTCAGTTCCCTTTTCATAAAGATTCATGGGAAAAATTCCCTCCAGTCTTGGTCCCAGAAATGGTGTTTTTCTCTTGAACAGAATTCTGATGGTATCTGGGTATATGGATCTGATTACTGCTTAAAAACTTAGGGCCAAATTTATGGACCAAGTCCTCCAAATGATAAACCCTTCGAACAGGTTGGAGCATTTCTTTACTTACCTCTTCTACTCCTAAGGAAATTTCTCTTTGTTATGCGCTTCTGAATGACAAATTGATTTTTAACTTTCTTAAGTGTAATTCAAATACAGAGAAGTACATACATCATATGTACAGCTTGATAAATTTTTACAAGTGAATAAGTCCATGTAATCAACACTCACATCAGGAAACAACATTTTCAGCACCTTTCCCCCTTCCTCCCTGACAACTGTGATGTATTCATAAGTTAGCTTTTCTTGGTTTTGAACTCTGTGTGAATGGAATAAGGCTTTTTGGACTCTCTGGACTTTGTTGGTCAATATCACATTTGTAAGATTAATCTCATTTTAGCCTGCAACTATAGTTTATTCTTTCTCATTCTAGTTCCTTATTTTGTAAACTTAATTTAGCAATATTTTACATTGTTTTAAAACACCTCAAACTAAATACCAGAAAGGTATATAAGAGACATTGTTTTCTTAAATAGGACACCAGAGGTCCAGGAAACAACAAGAAAAGAACAAATTAGACTTTGAAAATTTTTTTAATTTGCACATCAAAAAACACTATGAATAGAATAAAAAAATACCCATAGAATGAAAAAAACTTGAAAATCATATACCAAACAAGAGATTAACCAGAATATAAAGAGAACATTTTTTAAGCAATTATTTATTTATTTATTTGGGAGTGAGAGAACAGGAGAAGGAGAGGCACAGGGAGAGAGACTCTCAAACAGACTCTGCACTGAGCACAGCGCCCGATGCAGGGCTTACTCTCAAGACCCTGAGATCACAATCTGAGCCAAAATCAAGAATTGGATAGTTAACCAAGTGCATAACCCAGGCACCCCTACATAGAGAACTTTTAAAACTCAACAACAATACAAGCAACCTAACTCAAAAATGGGCAAAGGACTTAAATACACATTTCTTCAAAGATATACAAATGGTCAATATACAAACCACACAAAAAGATTTCAAAACACTAATTATGAGGGAAATGCAAGTCAAAATATACCATCTCAACCAAAAGAAAGTACCTCATACCCACTAAAATGGCTACCACTTAAACGAAAGGAAAGAAAGAAAAGAAAAGAAAAGAAAAGAAAAGAAAAGAAAGAAAGAAAGAAAGAAAGAAAGAAAGAAAGAAAGAAAGAAAGAAAGAAAGAAAGAAAGAAGAAAAATGAGTTTTGGCAAGAATCAGAGAAACTGAAAGCCTTATGCACTAGGAATGAAAAATGGCACAGTCACTAAGGAAAACATGGCAGTTCCTCAAAAAGTTAAAAATAGAATTACTATATGATCCAGGAATTCCACTTCTGAGTATATTCCTAATGTATAGAAAGCAGCCTGGAAGAGATGTTTGTAGATCCATATTCATAGCAGGTAAAATGTGGAAACAACTCAAGTGCCCACTGATATATAATACATATATAATAAGAAAATGGGAATTTTATATATATAAAAGGTGTGTGTGTGTGTGTGTTTGTGTGTGTATATATATATATATAGATATATATCTATATATATATATATTAGGAAAGACATATTCTAATACATGCTACTACATGAATTAACTTTGAGGACATTATGCTAAGTGAAATAAGCCAGTCACACAAAGACAAATACTATATGATTCAACTTATAGGAGGTACTTACAGTGGTCAAAATCTTACAGGCAGAAAGTAGAATGATGGTTGCCAGGGAATGGGAGGAAGGAGAATGTGGAGCTATTGTTTAAAGTGGATAGTTTTAGTTTTGTAAGAAGAAAAGAGTTTTGGATATGTGTGGTGGTGACAGTCACACAACTATATGAGTGTTCTTAATGCCACTGAAGTGTACACTTAGAAGTGGTTAAGATGGTAACTTTCATGTTTTATGTATTTTATTACGATTAATTTTCTTTAAAAAGATAAAGAATTAAAATACTGTCAATTCACTAAGGCCAGAAAATCAACTAATACTTTTTTAAAATGTAAAATATATTAATTCCAAAGGAAAACCTCTTGTCAGCTAAACCCAAGTCAAATTAACCATAATATCTTATTAGTTGATATTCTAGTTAACTATGTGGTTGACAAAATTCTGTTTATATTGCTAAAAATGTATTATTTATTTTGTTAAATTTGTTCCTGATTTTTATTTTGTTGCTTATAAAGTACAACCAGAAGGAATAGTTCAAAAGTTGTCCCATCTAGCTATGTGCATATATGTTTCTTAGCTTAGTCCTTTATCTCTAAAGTGATTTTAATAGTAATTCTTTGCTCCTAAAATTTGAGGTTAAACATAAAGGGCCAAACGTACTTCATAAAAGTACTAGTTAAAAGATAGTAGCTGTCTAGCTATCTTTTAAATACACTAAATGCTCCACGAGTCCAGGGCCTTGCTTTTCCCATCAACACAGACATCCTAAGCACCAGTACTCTACAAGCACATAGTAACCACTCATCAAATATTTACTGACTACATTATGTTAAAGTGAACAGAAAATAATTAATTGCTCTGAAGTCTTTGATCCAAAAATCTGGTCAAAATTTGAAACATAAGACAATTTGCTTTAAAAACATAAGATTTCTGATCCTTTCTATATTTTTCATAACTTAATTATGTTGGTTCTGCCATCTTTTCATACATCTACCACAGTATAAGAATATGAGGATGATGATTATAATAGGCAAAATAATGTGCACCCAACCCTGCTGTCCCCACTCCAGCCCCTCAGTTCCTAACCCCTATAACCCATAATGTCATCTTATTTGGAAAAAGAATGCAGATATGATTACACTAAGGATCTTAAAGTAAGAAATTATTCTGGATTATCGGGATAGGCCCTAATGGCAGTCATGAATGTCCTTAAGACGCTGGTAGGGAGTTAGAGCAGGACCCCAGGAAGGGCGGGGATGCCGTCAGGCTCCCAGGGACACTAACAGAGCACCTGCGCCCCGGGGGGGAGCATGCCACACCCCGCGGCCGAGCTCCCTAAAGGGCTGCAGCACTAGCACTGCCGGACCCAGGAGCAGCTAGGCGGCGGCTCGGGCAGAGGCTCCGCGTGGAGGGGGCTGCACGGTCCCAGGAGCAGCTCGGACTGGCTCCGGTGGAGGCTCCGTGGGAGGGAGCTGCCTGGCCAGGAGCATGATTCCAACAGCGCAGTCCCCGGAGCACAGGGCAGCGAGGACACAACCCAAGATCCGGCCTCCGCCTGCCACCCCCCCCCCCCCAGGACAGGCAGAAGCCAGGACTATACAGGACAGCAAGGACATTCCTGCCCCCTGGCGTCCCCAGGCTGAACAGATCAGCGCCCGGCCACCGGAGCATCCAGGCCCCTGCAGACTGAGAGCTCTGTAGCTACTGTGGGAGCTGACTCTAGGGCTAGAGAGCTGGCCGCTGCCACGGTTGTTCCTCCTGGGGCCTCACAGGATAAACAACCCCCACTGAGCTTCAGGGTAGCCTCACAGGATAAACAACCCCCACTGAGCCTCACAGTGGCCTCAACGGATAAACAGGTTAAACAACATTCACTGAGCCCTGCACCAGGCAGGGGACTGAACAGCTCCCCCAAGTGCACACACCTGAGAATCAGCACAGCAGGCCCCTCCCCCAGAAGACCAGCTAGATGGACAGGGGAAAGCAAATTATTGACCAAGCAGCACTGGAAAGTTCCAGGGGAAGTCGAGGGATTTATAGTATACAGAATCAGAGGATACTCCCCCTTGTTTTTTGTTTTTTGATTTCTATTTGCTCCCCCCCTTTTTTTCTTTTTTTTTCCTTCTTTTTTCCTTTTTTGTTTTATTTTCTTCTTTCTCTTCTCTCTTTTTCTCCTTTTCCCAAACAACTTGTTTTTGGCCACTCTGCACTGAGCAAATGACTAGAAGGAAAAACTCACCTCAAAAGAAAGAATCAGAAACAGTCCTCTCTCCCACAGAGTTACAAAATCTGGATTATAATTCAATGTCAGAAAGCGAATTCAGAAGCACTATTATAAAGCTACTGGTGGCTCTAGAAAAAAGCATAAAGGACTCAAGAGACTTCATGACTGCAGAATTTAGATCTAATCAGGCGGAGATTAAAAATCAACTAAATGAGATGCAATCCAAACTAGAAGTCCTAACGACGAGGGTTAACAAGGTAGAAGAACAAGTGAGTGACATAGAAGACAAGTTGATGGTAAAGGGGGAAACTGAGGAAAAAAGAGACAAAAGATCATGAGGACAGATTAAGGGAATTAAATGACAGCTTCAGAAAGAAAAATCTACGTTTAATTGGGGTACTGAGGGCACCAAAAGGGACAGAGGTCCAAAATATGTATTTGAACAAATCATAGCTGAAAACGTTCCCAATCTGGGGAGGGAAACAGGCATTCAGATCCAGGAAATAGATCCCCCCCTAAAATCAATAAAAACCGCTCAACACCTCGACATTTAATAGTGAAGCTTGCAAATTCCAAAGATAAAGAGAAGATCCTTAAAGCAGCAAGAGACAAGATATCTCTAACTTTTATGGGGAGAAATATTAGATTAACAGCAGACCTCTCCACAGAGACCTGGCAGGCCAGAAAGGGCTGGCAGGATATATTCAGGGTCCTAAATGAGAAGAACATGCAACCAAGAATACTTTATCCAGCAAGGCTCTCATTCAGAATGGAAGGAGAGATAAAGAGCTTCCAAGATAGGCAGGAACTTAAAGAATATGTGACCACCAAACCAGATCTGCAAGAAATATTAAGGGGGACTCTTAAAATTCCTCTGTAAGAGGAAGTCCAATGGAACAATCCACAAAAACAGGGACTGAATAGGTATCATGATGACACTAAACTCATATCTTTCAATAGTAACTCTGAATGTGAATGGGCTTAATGACCCCATCAAAAGGCGCAGGGTTTCAGAATGGATAAAAAAGCAGGACCCATCTATTTGCTGTCTACAAGAGACTCATTTTAGACAGAAGGACACCTACAGCCTGAAAATAAAAGGTTGGAGAACCATGTACCATTCAAATGGTCCTCAAAAGAAAGCAGGGGTAGCCATTCTTATATCAGATAAACTATAGTTTACACCAAAAACTAGTGAGGTGAAGAGGGACACTATATCATACTTAAAGGATCTATCCAACAAGAGGACTTAACAATCATCAATATATATGCCCTGAATGTGGGAGCTGCCAAATATATCAATCAATTAATAACCAAAGTTAAGACATACTTATATTATAATACATTTATACTTGGTGATTTCAATGTAGCGCTTTCTACAATTGATAGGTCTCCTAAGCACATCCCCAAAGAAACATGAGCTTTAAATGATACACTGGACCAGATGGATTTTACAGATATCTACAGAACTTTACATCCAAATGCAACTGAATACACATTCTTCTCAGGTGCACATGGAACCTTCTCCAGAATAGACCACATCCTGGGTCACAAATCAGGTCTTAACCAATACCAAAAGATGGGGATCATCTCCTGCATATTCTCAGACCATTATGCTTTGAAATTAGAACTAAATCACAAGAAGTTTGGAAGGATTTCAAACACGTGGAGGTTAAGGACCATCCTGCTAAAAGATGAAAGGGTCAACCAGGAAATTAAGGAAGAATTTAAAAGATTCATGGAAACTAATGAGAATGAAGATACAACCATTCAAAATCTTTGGGATACAGCAAAAGCAGTCCTGAGGGGGAAATACATCACAATACAAGCAGCCATCCAAAAACTGGAAAGAACTCAAATACAAAAGCTAACCTTACACCTAAAGGAGTTAGAGAAAAAACAGCAAATAGATCCTGCACCCAGTAGAAGAGAGTTAATAAAGATTCAAGCAGAACTCAATGAAATAGAGACCAGAAGAACTGTGGAACAGATCAACAAAACTAGGAGTTGGTTCTTTGAAAGAATTAATAAGATAGATAAACCATTAGCCAGCCTTATAAAAAGGACAGAGAGAAGACTCAATAAAATCATGAATGAGAAAGGAGAGATCACTACCAACACCAAGGAAATACAAACGATTTTAAAAACATATTATGAACAGCTATATGCCAATAAATTAGGCAATCTAGAAGAAATGGACGCATTCCTGGAAAACCACAAACTACCAAAACTGGAACTGGAAGAAACAGAAAACCTGAACAGGCCAATAACCAGGGAGGAAATTGAAGTGGTCATCAAAAACCTCCCAAGACACAAATGTCCGGGCCAGGTGGCTTCCCTGGGGAATTCTATCAAACATTTAAAGACGGGATCCCTGGGTGGCGCAGCGGTTTGGCGCCTGCCTTTGGCCCAGGGCCCAATCCTGGAGACCTGGGATTGAATCCCACGTCGGGCTCCCGGTGCATGGAGCCTGCTTCTCCCTCTGCCTGTGTCTCTCCCTCTCTCTATCTCTCTGTGACTATCATAAATAAATAAAAATTAAAAAAAAAAAAAAGAAGCTCTAGAGACAGGACTGAGAGAGGGCAAAATATTCCAGGCTCATGGATTGGAAGAATTAATATTGTGAAAATGTCAATGCTACCCAGGGCAATTTACACATTCAATGCAATCACTATCAAAATACTATGGACTTTCTTCAGAGAGTTGGAACAAATTATCTTAAGATTTGTGTGGAATCTTTTAGAAAAGACCCCGAATAGCCAGGGGAATATTAAAAAAAGAAAACCATAGCTGGGGGCATCACAATGCCAGATTTTAGGTTGTACTACAAAGCTGTGGTCATCAAGACAGTGTGGTCCTGGCACAAAAACAGATACATAGAACAATGGAACAGAATAGAGAATCCAGAAGTGGACCCTCAACTTTACGATCAACTAATATTTGACAAAGGAGGAAAGACTATCCACTGGAAAAAAGACAGTCTCTTCAATAAATGGTGTTGGGAAAATTGGACATCCACATGCAGAAGAATGAAACTAGACCACTCTTGCACCATACACAAAGATAAACTCAAAATGGATGAAAGAGCTAAATGTGAGACAAGATTCCATCAAAATCCTAGAGGAGAACACAGGCAACACCCTTTTTGAACTTGGCCACAGTAACTTCTTGCAAGATACATCCATGAAGGCAAGAGAAACAAAAGTAAAAATGAACTACTGGGACTTCATCAAGGTAAAAAGCTTTTGCACAGCAAAAGATACAGTCAACAAAACTAAAAGACAACCTAAAAAATGGGAGAAGATATTTGCAAATGACATATAAGATAAAGGGCTAGTATCCAAGACCTATAAAGAACTTATTAAACTCAACAGCAAAGAAACAATCCAATCACGAAATGGGCAAAAGACATGAAAAGGAAAGACATAGACATGACCAATAAGCACATGAGAAAATGCTCCACATCACTTGCCATCAGGGAAATACAAATCAAAACCACAATGAGATACCACCTCACACCAGTGAGAATGGGGAAAATTAACAAGGCAGGAAACAACAAATGTTGGAGAGGATGCAGAGAAAGTGGAACCCTCTTGCACTGTTGATGGGAATGTGAACTGGTGCAGCCACTCTGGAAAACTGTGTGGCGGTTCCTCAAAGAGTTAAAAATAGACCTGCCCTACGACCCAGCAATTGCACTGCTGGGGATTTACCCCAAAGATACAGATGCAGTGAAACGCCGGGACACCTGCACCCCAATGTTTATAGCTCAACGTCCACAATAGCCAAACTGTGGAAGGAGCCTCGGTGTCCATTGAAAGATGAATGGATAAAGAAGATGTGGTTTATGTATACAATGGAATATTACTCAGCAATTAGAAACGACAAATACCCACCATTTGCTTCAACGTGGATGGAACTGAAGGGTATTATGCTGAGTGAACTAAGTCAATCGGAGAAGGACAAACATTATATGGTCTCATTCATTTGGGGAATATCAAAAAATAGTGAAAGTGAATAAAGGGGAAAGGAGAAAAAATGAGTGGGAAATATCAGAAAGGAAGACAGAACATGAGAGACTCCTAACTCTGGGAAACGAACTAGGGGTGGTGGAAGGGGAGGTGGGCAGGGGGGTAGGGGTGACTGGGTTACAGGCACTGAGGGGGGCACTTGCTGGGATGAGCACTGGGTGTTATTCTGTATGTTGGCAATTTGAACACCAATAAAAAATAAATTTATAAAATAAATGTCCTTATGAGAGAAAAGCAGAGGAAAATTAGATTCACAGAGGAGAACGTAGTGGACAAATACAGAGATCAGAGTGGTGTGACCACAAACCAAGGAATGCCAACAGCCACCAGAAGCTGCAAGAGGCAGGGTACAGATTCTCCCCTAGAGGCTCCTGACTATGCACAGCCTTGCTGATACCTCGATTTCAGCCTCATGATACTGGTGCCAGATTTCTGACCTCCAGAATTATGAGAGAACACATTTCTGTTATTTTAAGCCACCAAGTTTGTGGCAATCTGGTGGAAAACTAATACATGACAGTGATTAAAAATAGCTAATATCTATGGCATATTCACTTTGTACTAGACACTATTTGAAGCACTTCACGTGTATCGTCTTAAGTGTCCAATAAACCTACAATATAGGTCACATAGCATCACCATTTTATAGACAAGGCAAAGAAACATACAGTAAGTTTACTAAACTCTCATAGTTTATAAGTAACAGAGCAAGGATTCGAACATAGGCATTCTAGTTCTTGAGTTCACATTCTTAAATGCTACATCATGTTAAATTACAATTTTGTCTCGATAACTTTAATGTCAAATTGTACTATGAATGTTAAATGTCTAACTACCTGAGAACTCAATCTAGTACCTGGAACCTTTATTCTTTAAATTCTAGGTGATCTGGATAGATTTGGTACTCAGAGACCAATTCATAAAAGTTGTTCTCCACAAAAAAGTTTTAAAATCTAGATTTTTCAGGATGCCTTCTGGAGTTTCAAGTGTATTCCTCTGTAAATACTACATTATTTTTTTTATTTCCATTCCATTGAGGGTAGATGAAAGGTTGTTAAAGGAGAAAGAAATCTCTAATAATTTTTAAATAATTATAAAAACAACAGCGATTAACTCTTTAGATACAAAAAAAAGGACACATTACAAGATTACAAAAAAAAAAAAAAAACTAAACAGAGAACATCTGACCCCGTGTTATGAGAAACCCTTAGTTAAATCCTAAAATGGACCTCCCTAACACTGCACTGTATTAGTATTTGTTCTTCTCATGGAGATATATAGATCTAAGGGTTTATCAAGATATACCAAGATTAGTCCTATTTGCTGAAAGATGGGCTACATAACTACATGCATGCAAAGTAAGAACTCTCCTTTACTGCAAACCTCTTACTTAAAAGACCAGTTTAGGAATGCTGCGTATTTTGCCTGCTTTGGTACATGTAATTCCAGATCAGGAGAATTGCCCCTTTGAGTTTCAGATAATGGAAAAAAAGAATCATGGTTGGATGACACTATAGACAAAGTAATAAAATCATTAAATGGTCTAGAGCTCCCTATTGCACTCTAGAATGCTGTTCTAGCATTCTCTACCAAGTTCATCAGTAAGTTAAGGAATGAGGTACTCTTTGAATCCCATCTTTAATCTGGGTAAAACACTAAAAGTGGTACAGAATATCTGGATATGATTAAAATCAAATTTAAAATGGGACAAAAACTTCATAAAGAAATTTAATTCATCTCTACCTCTCAATATCCTGAAAGTTCTCTGTCATCAAACTTTATTTTTAGTTAATGCTGGATCAATCCACAAGGGGGGTTATTGCTATTTTTTTAAGCAGGCCCTAGAATATATAATACATTTTTAATATACTGGAATTTTTTATATGATCTCAAATATGTTATTCACTTGTTCAAAAGATTAATTACACTAATGAATTTCAGGCACATAACCCCATTTGAGCCAAATCAAGGTTTCCTAAGAGGCTACTGAAGTGCTTGCTTGATGTTCAACGCATAGCCATATTTTACTCAGACTCTCTCTTTAGAATACTTGTCAAAAAACTAAGGAATCTCACCTACCTTGTGTTCTAAGCTCTTGAAAGATTCAAAATTTAAAATTGTTCCCCAATATGAGTTTCTTCAGTTTGTGATATCAATGTGACTCAGATGCTTATAGAGTTTAAATCATTTTCCAGAGATCTGGTTGTTCAAATCACCAAATAATATCAAATAAACTAGTAGTCCTATTGTGCAAAGATGAAACTTGAAAACAGAACAGATGTTCATGTGATTATAAGGGTAATCCATTTATAAGACATTCTTTATAAAGTATTTTGCAATTCAACAATTCATATTCATAATTAGCTTCAATACTTCATTACTAAGATTAAATATGTTAAGGATTATAGCAACCTCGGTATCTACTTCTAAAAAGTAAAACCTCTAGGCAAGTTATTACTACACTATTTTTATATTCCTCCTAAAACCCACATGTACTCAGAAATGTAGTGTTTACGGTAGACAAAATACTATTTTTTTAGGCTTCAAATATATCAAGAGAAAAGACGCAAATATATATTTGATGCAATGCTAAGTTACTACTAGAAAATACAATTTAACCCTAAAACAAAAGAAATCATAGGAGTAACCACTAGTTTACTAGTATAGAGAAATGTAGTTTCATTAAAAAACAATTAGATACAACGCAAGTGCAATGAAACATAGTAAAATAGCTTAACTTCTCAAAGATTCTCTACTTTCCAAAGCAGTTTTCACATCTGGGGTATGAATATTATTAGAATCCCAATGGATTTATATGCTTTCATCTGATAATTCCATTCATGTGCAGGCAAATAAGATCTATGACTTAACATATATCACTATTCCCCAGATAAGCATAATTACAGCTTGTGAAGAAATATGACACATGCATCTTATTTGTTGTTCTTGCTCTTAGTTTTAAAAACTCAAAATCTTTAGATGAGTACTAACATAAATTATCTGAAGAACTCATCACTAATGAATTTATAAAGTTGGAGATTACAAGAAAATAGTGGAAGATGTATACCCAACTACCTGATACACTTTGCAGGAAGAAATGCAACATCTTAATTAAACTTCAGATAAAATAAGCCCTAAATTGGATGTGAATCTTTTAGCTGAAGTTGTTATGGTAGATGAGACACTATGTTTTTTTGAATTGCAAACATTTTTCATTACTGAACTTTTGATGCACCTAGTAAATAGCAAATCACAGCAGGGGGTGTAATTGTTTTGAAAATACTGTTGAAAATAGAAAGGAAATTTTCAAACAAGCTGCTAGTATCTCCTAATAGAAATTCAACATCTTGTTAGGATCTGAGCATTAATTATAAACTGGCTGAAATAGAAGTGTCCAGATAGACCTCAGGATAACTCTAGAGAGTCATACAAACGTGATGTCAGCACCAGGTATGCTGGATGCTATAAATCACACATTGTTAAGAGAGAGGCTATACTACACTATTGATTTACAATAAAGGGGCTCAAAGAAGGAACACTGTCAAGAGGAACACCAAGACCTCAGCATTTAGCTCTCTCTAGAGTTGGCAGACCAAATTACATAAATGCCGCACAGTTTTCATTTGATTTGAAGTCTGAGTTCAACATCTCTGTTATATTAAACATTTTAAATAGCTGTGAATGAATCAATCTATGATGTGGTCATTGCCATACTAATTTTTTCATCGAGTTTAGGACTCAGATAATACACGTTTCAAATAAGGTTCAACAAGATTGTGTAGGGGCTAAAGAAACCAATTTTGGAGTCCTGCAATCCTCAGTTCTACAACATTAACTCAATTTTTTCCAAATTTTACATCTCTAAGGTTTCTTTTTCCTTATCTACACGATGGAGATGTACAGATGTTGCCTTTTGGGGGTTGTTAGGTATTTACAGGAGCTGTAAAGCCCTTAATTCACTGCTTGGTGTGCAGTGAATGGGGAAAAAAATGTTAGATGTCATTATTACTACTGTTCTTGTTGCTGTCAAATAACCTCAAAGGTCCTTTAGCCACTTTGTCCCGGAGCAAAAATAGTCCAGACACCCTATATTTTGGCTTAGGTTCCTTTCTCCTAACAGAGAGCTTCCAGCGCTTCATTTACTGAAATCTAAGATAATACATCGCCCATTCCCCCAGTCTATGTTTTAGCTTCCTGGATAGAGTGTGCAAGTTAATTTCTGAGGAACATCTGGAAGGAAATGTGGAGAAATTGCAGCAAACCCCAGACACGCTGTGCTGCATCAATCTACATAATTTGAAATGACCCATATTTGCCTTTCATGCTTACAGACCAGAGTATAGTGACTAAACTACCGGTACCAGCAAGTAAGGGTGATATGAAAACCCAGAGAGAGAGAAACTTTTCTAGTTGGTTTCAGAGAACATGGTGAACCAGAATTGACTGGACATGAAAATCACTTTAAACAGACAACTAGCAAACAGCCTCAAGAGAAGAGAGAAATCCCCCCCCATGACATCCCCCAGAAAGCACCACACGAATGTCCTACAAGAGCACCAGCTCGAGGGTCCTTCCTTAGTGTAACTACAGAACATAGTCTCTGAAGTCAGTCCAAGGTTCCAGAATCTGGGGGTGCTCACACACCCAGGAACATCACACCCCTTGTTACTTTAGCTGCAGCTCAGGCTAAAGCCGACATAAACATCATCTCCAGCAATACGTGCGATGCAGACAAGCCTGAACTGTACGGGGGACAGAGGGAATAGGGCGTTTCACAAGGCGCGGCACTGTCGTGGGCACGGCAGGTTTCCTCTGACCCCAATGTGTACAGGCAATAAAACTTCTCCCCAAACGCAAGAAGTCACAAGGTACCCCGAACTGTGCCGTCTCTTCGAACTCAGCCTCCTGGACCAGGAGGGCAATCAGATCCAGGGGCACGGATTTACCCTTAACCTCCCAACTCCAACCTACAGAGTTAAAATTATTCCCCTGGAGGAAGCCATCCTACCCCACAGCAGCTCCCCACGCTGCTTGCAAATCCTGTGCATCCTGAAGATCTTCAAAAGAAACCAAAAAAGAAAGGTGGGAAGATAAAGGCAAAGAAGAAGGGAGAAAATAAGAAGAAAAGACAATCACGAAGCTGGCCCGCTGTGCCTTCTTATCCCAACAACTTCGCCAGGTTTCCCGAGGAGGGAGCGCGCCCCCAACACACCCACTAGGAGACAGGCCCATCCTGGGGCCCAGCCCGCGACTCCAGCCTGAGCCGGGCTCACCCGGTCGCCCCCTCCCCCGGTCCCCTGGGCGCCCGGTGGGTGGCCGGAGGCCCTCCAGCTCTGCGCCCTACACTTCGGCCCCTACACCCAGCTCACGTCGCTGCTGGGCGCGGAGCAGGAGAGGCACCGGGGCAGACCCAGGGCAGGGCGCACGGGGACGGGGACGCGGGCGTCCCGGCGTGGACCTGGCAGATGCCCCTTGGTGCGCCTCGCGGCTCGCGGGGCCGCCAGCCCAGCACCACGTCCAGCAGCCCAGCCAACTCCGCCACCCGAGCCGAGACGCCTCTCTTGCGCTCAACTTACCGTGGCTGGGCTGAGCTTTCGTGGGCCCCAGCAGCTTCTCTCTCCTTCCTCCCGCCGAGCCCTTCATCCTCCTGCCCGCAGCCGCCCGGCGCCCCGGCCCCGGCATCGGGAGGAGCGGCCGCCCGGGCTGGCCGGCCCCGGGGGCGCGCAGCTGCCCGCCTGCAGCTCCGGCACCGATGCTCTCCGCGCGGCGTGGGCGGCGGCGGCCGCCGGGAACAGTCCCCGAGGCGAGCGCCACGCGGGCTGCCCCCAGGCGCGGGCTGGCGCGGGGGTGGCTGCCGGCGCGCCTCTGCCTCCGCCTCGCCCCGCGGCGCTCAGCACGCGTCCGAGCCCCAGCCCGAGCCTGAGCCTGCGCCCGAGCCCCGGCCCGAGCCCCAGCCCCAGCCCCGGCCCGAGCCGCAGGTGCAGCGGGTGGAGAGGTGCGAGCGGGCGCGGAGGGAGGGGCCGGCCCGGGGTGCCGGGGAAAGACCGAGACTGCGGAGAGGGGAAGCAGCCCAGAGGCGAGCAACTAGCTTCAATGGGGTGAGCGGATCCTGGGTGTGTAGGGGCAAACGTGAGGAAGAGAAATGCACCCAGAAACTAGAGGGATTAGAAATGAGCTCGTTGAGCTGCTCCAGGAGGCTCAGTAAAGGGGCTTTCCTTTTTGGCTTAGGTCCTTTATCCTCCCGGGTTGCGTTGTTCTACCTGAAAACAGCTCCACTCCCCACCCTCACTTCTACCCCACTCCGCCTTTTTTTTTTTTTTTTTTTTTTTTAACAGTGAGCCTCCAACCTGGGTGCAGATACAAAGTGATAGGGTGAAGACACTGAAAATACACTGGAAAGTCCCTCCTCCACAAAACCCCAGTTCTCACCTCTCCTGAAGGACCCAAGCCCTACTGGGATTTTTTCTTCCTTGACCAAATGCCTCCTCCTATTTCTCCCTCCCTGCCTCTCTCTCTACCCTTACCCCTAACCTCCCCCCCCCCCCCAACTATAGTACCCTGGGGATGAAAACACACCCTCTGTTGTCCTTTCTTAGGAGGTAGAGGGGTGTTTCTCAAACTTTGCTGTGCACACTAATCATCTAGGGACTCTGGTGAAAAGTTCAGATTCTCTTCAAATAAGTAGGTCTGGAGTAGGGCCGGAGATTCCCTCCAGGTCTAATGGTGTGGCAGAGGCAGCAGATCCAAGGACCACAGTTTGAGTTGCAAAACACAAACAGTATAAACTTGCTTTCTAATATCAGCTGAGCCACTATTTGTAAGAGGATCTGAAATAACAAGTTACCGAGACACTGTCTTTCATGGGGTTTCAGCATGCTGTGAAGGCCAAATAACATAAAGATGAGCAGAGTGCAAAGTATAAAGTGTGCCACATATACAACACTGTCATTATTGCCATTAATCATTGCTGTTGAGAAAATTATTAGGAATACTAACGCTGAAGAAAATGTATAAAGATAATGGTAATTTGCTATATGTTCTTAAGATAAGTTCTCAAAAATAATCAGCAGTGACCACTGCACAAACACATTTAGAAAGAAAATCCTAAGTAACACCCTCTCAAGTGTAGTCTATTCATCCTCTGAGCCAGTTGTTGACTTTAGCAGATATGCAGCACTGGTCAAGTATGTACTATCAAGAAGTTAAATCACTTCTCAAGCTAATAAAAAAAAAAAAAAAAACAAGAAGAGTAAATGCCTAGAAGAAATAAAAAGAGAACTACTTAGCATGACTATGTTAGCTTGGTTTGATCCTCTCTCTCCACATGTTTTTGTCTGGATTTAAATACTCATCCTATCATTTCAGTTCAGCAAGTGTTAGTAAGTCTTTGCCATGATGAAGGCCTTTCTTGGGGTGAATAGAATATGACACAGTTCCTGCTTTGAAAGAACAATTTGACATACACCAATAAACATCATATTAGGCAGTCTACGGTACTACAAGAGAATACCAAACACATTAGCAGTTTAAAAGGCAGCAAGGTCTGAAGAGACTTCATAGAAAAAAAGTCAGTCTAGACAAACCTTTAAATGTGATATGATTCCATCAGGCAGAAGTAAACATTTAAGGTGAAAGTGTAAGAGCAGCAAAGTATGGGGAGTAGTGGACCCCTTGGTCCAAACATACACTGCATGGAAGAAGGTGGAAGCAACAGCCTGAAAGGTTAGCAGGTGCTATGACTGCTACCCTTAGCAGTTCGTACTTCACTTTAGAAGGGTTGAGCAAGGGACCACCATAATAAAAAATACAGCAAGAAGACTTGATTTTAAAAGAAGATAATGGAATGAACTAATAAACAGAAAATAGATTTGTAGAAAACACTTGGGAGGCAGTGGAAGCCACAGGTAAGAGATCATAAAGATACAAACAATGATACCAGTTGTGGGAAATGAAACATAAAGATCTTTAAAAGGAGACATAATTAACAGTATTACATAGCAATTGTGTGGAGGAGAGAGATTTATTCAAGAGATCTCTAAGGTTTTGTGCCTGCAGTACTAGAAATAGTACCATTAAGAACTGACAAGTCAAAAACGAAACTTACAGTTTGTTATATTTTTATGTTTATTGGGGAAAGCCTATCAGATAATCAATTCTCTTTGGATACTTTTAGTCAGAGGTTTGGGGAGATGTTCAGGTGTGGATGATTACATAGTTAGGAATAGAAGCCTTGCTTTGAGGAAATAAATTCCGGGTTAGAGCTTGTGTTCACTTTCATTTTTTAGAGCCCTGGGAATGTAGAGAGAGTTAAATTTTTGGAGACTGTAAAGTTAGTGAAGTTGAGTAGGGAAAGAAACATAAAGTGTTTAGGACAGAAGCTTAGAACTATGTCACTTCCTGTTACTCAGAATCAGCATCCATGAAATATGGATAACAGTACTCTCTGCATAAGGCAGTTTTAAGGACTGAGATAATGTACTGTTTTCTCACTTATATATTTTTTGCACTAACCTGACACATAGTAGCCTCTAAAAATGTTCACTGAATGAATTAATAATTTGATAGAATAAGAAACACCAAATCACAACGAAAAAGATGGGAAGAGATGGCTAAGTGGGCTCTGTTATTTCAGTGTTGTGAAAACCAAGTTAGGGAAAAGTTTTATTACAGAGATAGAATGGACAACAGATAACAAATGGGACGGAGGTATTAAAGGAGAAACATTAAAGCCATTGAGGGAGGTTGTAGATTTATTTTGGAGAAGGGTTTGTTTGGGAGGAGGATTTAACAAAAAGTTAATTGATTACTTTCAAGAGTACTGTTTCACCAAAAAGTATCACTATTATGAGTGGCAAAGGAATTAAAGAAGAATTTTAGATTATTCTTTAAAGAACTATGACAATCAACTGAAGACAAAAGACAGAGATTGGAGGTAGAGAGGGCTGATAGCAGGATTGAGTAAGGTTGTTCCTCTTTAGAAAACGGAAAGTCGGGATCCCTGGGTGGCGCAGTGGTT
Organism: Vulpes lagopus; assembly: GCF_018345385.1. Taxonomy (NCBI): domain Eukaryota; kingdom Metazoa; phylum Chordata; class Mammalia; order Carnivora; family Canidae; genus Vulpes; species Vulpes lagopus. The sequence continues at coordinate 21,795,696 of NC_054842.1, read as the reverse complement.
TGGCACCTGCCTTTGGCCCAGGGCGTGATCCTGGAGACCCGGGATCGAATCCCACATCGGGCTCCTGGTGCATGGAGCCTGCTTCTCCCTCTGCCTGTGTCTCTGCCTCTCTCTCTCTCTCTCTGTGACTATCATAAATAAAAATTAAAAAAAAAAAAAAAAAAGAAAACGGAAAGTCCAAACATACTTTTTTGATGAAGTTAAAGGGCCAAATATGTGGGAAAGAAGTTCCAGGTGAGAGAAGGGGAGAATTGATTGAGCAATATCTGAAAAGAAAAAAAACAGAACTAGTGAACCAGGACTTAGGTAATCAATCTTAACAGAGAAAAGGGTCACCCGTTCCTTAGAAGAAACGACACAGGAATAGAAACAAGAAGATGTACTGAGATTCTAAAGTGGAATGGCAGGATACAAGAAAGGCTTACATTATCTTGTCCCTGGATCTCTAGGAAAACAGCAATGGGAATTCTACTGAAGAAATAGCACTGTGAGCCTGAAAAAAGTAGAGGATATCTGGAACAAGTTTTGACAGGGATAACACAGTGAACCCACAAGAGATGGGAAGAAAGATCACCAAGTGATCCTACCATATGGGAAGCTACCTCAGGGGTAAAATATATACATTTATTAAAATGAAGTTAACCAGCATTTTTGTTGTTTGCCTAGTGAAATTCAGAGACAAACGTACAGAAGCAAAGTATGCAGCATGGCTTACCCAAGTTTAGTAATCAGCAAAGTAGAAATTATATGAGATTAAACAATGAGGAGTTTCATGGAATAGAACTTGGGAGGATGGACTCTCAAAGTCTTTCAGACTTGAGGTCAGTTTGCCATGCTGCCATCTAGAATGTGTGAGACCTTGCACAATTCACCTAATATCTCGGATTCTTAGTTTCCTCAACTGTAAAACAGGGATAAGACTATTTTCCTTCCAGTTATAGGCCTTCATAATAAAATAATATTGGCAAAGCAGTGATTCTCAAACTAGAGCATTCAGGAGAATCACCTGGGGGGCTTGTCAAAATACAAATTGCTGAGTCTCACCCCTAGAGTGTGCATTACTAGATCTTAGAGGAGTCTCAGAAATTTGAGTTTCTAACAAGTTTACCAGGGATACTGATGCTTCTGGCCTAGAGACTGCTCTTTGTAAACCCCTGTTGTAAAGCATTTAATATTATGTTTGATACATAATAAGTACTAAATACTCAGTAGCTGGTATTTAGGGTTAGTACTCACCTCAGGTATGATAGCTGAATATAGAGTTCAAGATTAAAAGGCTATAAATTAAACACAAAGGTGAATAATGGACAAGGATTATAGGGAGAGTCTGATCAAGTTCACCAAAATAAAGATGGTATTTAGTGTAGGAAAGATTCAAGATCAAAATCTGGACATCAATTTATGCTTAGCCCAACACTTTCTAAATGATGGTTATAATAAAATGCCAATACCATAACAATGAAATCAGATCATGGAAAGAGGAAACTGGGTCAAGGAAGGACAGCAAAGAGTAGGTCAACACCAGTACTGTGAATGAACGACGAGCCAGGTTCTCAGCCTTAGAAGCCACTGAGAAGGAGTCAATAATGAGACACAACTGTCACTGAGATGAAGATTTGTAAATCTCAGTCTCTCGTGTTATAAAAATTGCTCCTGCTCCCAAAATTGAGGGGAAAAATCTCATCCCTGGAATATTAAGTATTTTGGAATTCATGTGGCTTTTAAGAGGAAGCTTTACTACAAATCAAGACACAGTATTACAATGCAAAAATAAAAAGCACATGTGGGAGGAGTTCAGACAATATGCTCTAGATATTTAGCCTTGTAGTGATTCAGCTTTAGCCACTTATAGGCCTCCCTGTACTGAGTGCCTGCGGTGGGATGGTCTTCAACCTAGTAAAATCACTTCCAAGATGAGAAAACATGTTCAGAGAGGTAAAGCAACTTCTCTGAGATGATACCTAATAAAGTTCAATCTCTCTGATTAGAAAGCACATTAAATTTCCACTTTAAAATGTTGTCTCTGAAACAGCAAAATAGAGTTAATAAATGCTGTCAGTCCCCGTGCTTTTTGTCTTAAGTTGGGTTCTTCAGGAAACAGACTCTGGAGACAGGGAAATTTCTGTGCAGGAAGTTTACTAGGGAGAGCCCTTGAGGTCAAGCCTATGAGAAAGAAAAGGAAGAACTGAGTAAAAAAGGGGAAGTTGAATTCCAATGCAGTATCAACAAAGGCCTCCACGGATTCCACAAGAGCTCTGGGCTGAATGGAACCTTCAGAGTTATCCTGAACTGACAGAGAAGCAGGTCTTTGTACTGTGACATCCATCTGTCATTCCTCATAATCAGAATTTTGTTCACAGAGAAGCCTATAGAACAAACCTGCCCAAGTATTTGAGTATTTCTTTATTACTGCTTTATAGCAACCCAAAGAAATCTATCTCAAATGCAGCAATTATTTTAATAAATATTATTTGCAAGGTACTGTGATGGGTACTCTGGGTGAGTAAAGCATGAAGGCTCTGAAATTATTTTGAGGGCCAACAAATGAACTAGTATGTCAAGAACATAGGTCAAAGGTTAGGGACACTGCTAATGATTTTTGATGTCTAGTTCATTATTATAACTTTATTTAGCAGAAAATAGTGAAATTTTTTAGCAAATTAGAAATATGAAGTGCTGCTTTATGAAAATTAACCTGTGTACAACTAAAAAAAATTGGAAGCAAAAATTTCTCTAGTTCCTGTCTAATACTAACCTATCTTTCTAGACACTGTTGTAAGGCAGTAGTTCTCAAAGTGTTGTCCCTGGCCCAGCAGTATCACCATCACCTGGGGACTTACTAGAAATGCACATTCTTGGGATCCACCGTGACCTACTGAACCAGAAACTCTGTAGGTCCCAGTAGCCCTTGTTTTAATAAGCCCCCCCCAGGTATAGTTTCAGATGTACACTCAAATTTGAGAGTCACTGCTGTAGTGTTTCTGTGACACAGTTTACTCCTGGAGCAAATATCTTTCGGGAATATCTTGAAGCAATTCTCCTCCCTACTCTCAAGAGTATGACTGCTGTCTACTAACATCTTTCCAAACTGTCTCTGACCAAATGACTCAGCACTGCAGGAGGGGAAAACTTTTCCTTTCTTCCCTTTTAGGTTCTTCGGCTAGTTTAATAATTAAATTGACACAAGGCAGGTTAACAGCAGAAAAAAACAAATTTTGCTTTTGTATGTGCTCATAGAAATATAAAACTCAAAAGAACTGACCAAAGCAGGCAGCTTTGAAACCATTTAGATTAAGAAACAATTTGTGAAGAGTCTGGAAGACAAAGCAGCTTGAGCGTGGTGTAGCAAATTAATGAAGCAACAAGGCTTCCTTACAGAGCTTCAGGGCCCTGGCTTCATCTGTGGTAGTAAGAATGCCTTCTACTCTCCAGGTGCAGGGAGAACACCCTTCACCTGGAGTAATTACTTCCTAATTTTAGGCAGACAGAGGAGAGTTAGAGTGTTCCTCCTGCACTGGCTGTTTCTTAAGTAACTTTAATTCAAAATCATCAATACACTAAAGTGGCATATCTTGGGGTAGCCTGCCCTGAGCCCCAACAGCACTGAATTATGCTATGCTGATATATGGATCAGATTATTTCTAATTTTTTTTTCAGAAAACCTTTAATGCCAATTTCCTTCCATTTGTTGTATATGTGGCCTCAGCACCAATGTATCTATTCTACTGGAAGAGATAAACAAAAATACCCAGTAAAAACCTCACAGGGTATCAGAAAAGGGCCAGTGATTAAAATATTTTCTGTTAAAAAATTGCTTTAAAGTTCTTCCCCATTACTAGTGAAATTCTGCAAGTGCTAATGAAAAAAAAACATATAAAACTACAACAAAATCTTGGCTCAAAATAATTAAAGATTGGATATTGAAGAGGAGACTACGGTCAACAGAAAATAGGTCTAAGTACATGTTAACTACGGAAGATCAATGTAATGGCCAAATACAGAACATATTTGTGATTGGGGATCCTAGATCTTTTTCAATCAATGAATGAGAAGTTAAAAGAAAAAGAATAAACTCACAAAGGAGTGAATTTACATTAGAGGAGGCCATCAAGAGGATGTGACCACTGATTGACCTGAGAGCTAGATTCAGTCAATCAGAGGCTCCTCATCCTCTCCTTGTCCTTGAAATGTTCTACACACCACTCCCACAGTGGGAGCCATTTTCAAGGACGCAGCCTTGAGACAGTGATATGTTATTGAAACCAATTGAATGGGAGGGATGACCTGAACTACATACATAAAGGAACTTTATGGAGTGGTATGTATGTAATAAAATCACAACATTTTGCAGAAAAAGAAAAATCATATAAAAGCATGACGTGCTAAATATGTAATCCATCATGCTTCAAAACACTTTTATTTTTCCACCCAAACACAAATCTATTCCATAACTAATGTATTGATTGCTATATAGTTGTGTAAATTAGCAGAGAGTGATGTTTCTCTCAAATATATATGCATAAATTATGTATATTTCAGCTTGTTCATATCTCAGGGAGATATACAGAAATTTGTACTCTTGGTTTTTTGAAAGCATTGCTATCCTGAATGTTTAAAAAAATGAACATGGTCACTCATAAATCCCCATCACCTCAAACTCTGTGTGTCTTCTTCAGCAACATCTCCTCCCACTGACTTCTCTTTTGCTTATAGTGCAGTGGTATCTCATTCTTGTCAGACTTGGAATCTCAAAACCATTTTTAATCACTTTCTGTCTTCTACCCTAACCTCTAGGCTATCAGAAACCCCCTACTTCTGAAAGCTCTGAGTGGTGAAGGCTACTTTTTTAGTGTGCTTCCAAATACTGTTCCTACCACTTACAGTAAACTTTTACTGGGATTCAGCCAATTTTGTTGTTCTTAATTATAGTTGTGTATTTTACTTAAACATTACATAAAATAATGAAATATGAAGGTGAAAAAAGACATGTTGCCTCTAAGAAAATTAAATTCAGTGCTTTCCATATGCTCCTCAAATGCCAGTGCCATACTGTTTTGAGGACGATAGCCTTATACCATAATTTGAAATCATTAAGTTTGATGCCTCCTGCTTTGTCTTTCTTTCTCAGGACTTCTTTGACTACTCAGGATCTTATGTGCTTCTGTATAAATTTTAGGATTGTGTTTTCCACTTCTGTAAAAAAAAAAAATGCCATTGAAATCTTGACAGGAATTACATTTTATCTATAATTTTTTTTTGAAGAATTGGCACTTTTATAGTAATAATGCTTCCAATCCATGAACATAAGTACCTTTCTATACAGGCCTTCAATTTCTTTTATCAATGTCTTATACTTTTTAGAGTAGAGATCTTCTTCCTCCATAGTTAAATTAATTCTTTGTATGCTATTTTAAATGGGATCGATTGATTTCTTTCTCAAAAAATTCATTGTTCATGTATAGGAATGCCACTGACTTTTGTATGTTAATTTTGTGTCCTGCAACTTGATTAGATCTAATACTTTTTTGGTTGAGTTTTTAGGATTTTCCATATAAAAAATCATGTAATTTGCTAATAGAGACACTTTTATTCCTTTCTAATTCTGATGCTTTTTTTTTTTCTTGCCTAACACTCCAGCTGGAACTTCTAGTACTATGTTGATTAGGAGTGGTGAGGGTGGACATCCTGTCTTGTTCCTTTTTTTTTTTTTTTAATTAATTTATTTATTTATTTATTTATTTATGATAGTCGCACAGAGAGAGAGAGAGAGGCAGAGAGAGAAGCAGGCTCCATGCACCGGGAGCCCGACGTGGGATTCGATCCCGGGTCTCCAGGATCGCGCCCTGGGCCAAAGGCAGGCGCCAAACCTCTGCGCCACCCAGGGATCCCCCTGTCTTGTTCCTAATGTTAGAGGAAAAGCCTTCAATCTTTTGAAGTACTGAGTATGATGTCAGCTGTGGACTTGCCATATATGGCCTTTATTATGTTGATATATATATATTCTTTCTATGCCTAATTTAAGAGTTTTTTTTTTTAATCAGGAATGGATTCTGCATTTTATCAAATGCTTCTTTGTATCTATTGAGATGGCCATGAGGAAAAAAATGTAAATCATATATCCAATAAGAGGTTATATCCAAAATACATAAGGAACTCATATAATTCAACAGGAAATCTTTTTTTTTTTTAAGATTTATTTTTATTTATTTATGATAGTCACAGAGAGAGAGAGGCAGAGACACAGGCAGAGGAAGAAGCAGGCTCCATGCACCGGGAGCCCGACGTGGGATTTGATCCCGGGTCTCCAGGATCGCGCCCTGGGCCAAAGGCAGGCGCCAAACCGCTGCGCCACCCAGGGATCCCAACAGGAAATCTTTTTAATGGGCAAAGGACCTTAACAGATATTTCTCCAAAGAAGATTTACAAAAGCTCATCAAGTATGTGAAAAGATGCTCAACATCACTCATCATTAGGGAAATGCAAATTAAAACCACCATGAGATATCGCCTCATATCTGTTAGAATGGTCATCATCAAAAAGACAAGATATAACAAATGCTGGCATGGATGTAGAGAAACAGGAACTCTTGTGTACCATTGGTGGGACTATCAACCGGTATAGCCACTAATGAAGAATAATATGGAGAATCCTCAAAAGATTTGAACTACCATATGATCCAGCAGTTCCACTTTTGGGGATATATCCAAAGGAAATGAAAACCCTAACTCAAAAAGATATCTGCACTCCTCTGTTCATATCATCATTATTTATAATAGCCAAGATATGGAAACAACATAAGTCTTCATAGATGGGTGAATGGATAAAGAAGTTGTTATAGATTACACAGATATAGATGATAGATAAATAGACAGATAGAGAATATTAATATCCATACTGGAATACTATTCATCCATAAAAACAAGGAAATCCATTTGTGACAACGTAGATGGATCCTGACGGCACTATGCTAAGTGAAGTAAGTCAGAGTAAAGAGAAGTACTATATGATCTCACTTGTATGTGGAATCTTAAATGTTTTTTAAACCCAAACTCAAGAAAAAGAGATCAGACCTGTGGTTACCAGAGGTAGGGATGGGGGTTGGGGAGCAGGAATTGGAGAAAGGTAGTCAAAAGTTACAAACTCCAGTTATAAGTATTAGGGCATAATGTACAACATGATGACTATAATACTGCTACGTGTGATATGTAGCAAAGTTGTTATGAGAGAAAATCCTAAGAGTTCTCATCAGAGAGAGGATTTTCTTTATTTTCTTTTTATTTTATTTATATGAGAAGGTGTATGTTAGCTGAACCTACTCTAAATGAAACTATCATGCTATGCAGTTTAAATGTATACAATGATGTATGTCAATTATTTCTCAATAAAACTGGAGAATTAAAAAAAAGAGTTGCTCAAAACAAACAAACAAACAAACAAAAACAACTAACCAAAAAACAGATCTGCTTTTGAATTAGGTAGGAGACATTTGTAAAAGATTGGAAAAATCATAACTATCTCGAAGGACTGTTCACATGGCATATCTTAATGAATGTGTTTAATATCTCACTGCAAGTTAAAGAAACAAACTAGGATTTGTGGTATTTTAATTAAGATGTTTCAGCTGGAAATAACAAATTCTACTTGAAAGGCAAAATAATAATGGGCTTATTATTCCAGCTAGCCAGAGTCCTGAGGTAGATATGACAACTTAATCAAATCAGTCTTTTCCCACCTTTCTATCCAGCCGTTTATACTTTATTGGCAGACTTCCTTCATTGAATCAAAGTGGTTGCAGCAGCTCATGGCATCCCACTCTCATAAATCAATAGCCAAAGGCTGAAAGGGAACCTGGGAGTTCTTGTGCATTTGCTCCTTTAAGAGCAAAGACATCTTTCAAAGAAGCTCTTTAGGTTTCTTTTCTATCTCATTGGCCAGGACTCAGTTAAATACCCAACATCATTTGCTGACAAGGTGGGAAATCACCTGATTCATTTGGGAAATGGGAAGACACCAGGAGAAAAAAATTTAAAAATCTCTTGGCAGCACGGGAAAGGAGAGTAGCTGGACAGGAAACCCACAGAATGTGCACCAGGTAAAATATGCGTCAAGTTACAAAAGGTAGATGACAATAAACACTTATACTGAAAGGAATATCTCTGCCCTACATAAAAAAATGGTGAATATGCATTTATATGTACTAAGTAAAAAAAAATGCTTGAGTTATGTATGCCCTTTTGACTGATCTGAACATAGCAGATAACGTTTTCTATCTAATACACTTGCTGTACTTAAATTATTAGTGTAGGCAAGACAGAGTCTCACATATGTAGAGCATAGGTATTAATGAAAGTGATTTTACATATTTGCTACAATAGGAATTCAATTAGTACTTATTGATTTACTATTGATGGGAAATGTTATATATGACTCAGAAGGTGCTTGCCTCAATGTGGAAAATCATATGTAGTGCTGAACAAATTTCTGATCTACTTTAGATGTTAAAGATTTTTTTGCCTTTTAGATGATTATTCCTACTAATAATTCTGAAAGCTAATAGTGGCAGGAAAGTACTGTATGTTTACCAAATGATCTCCTTTATCTCCTGGGAACGGGGAAAAACTACTTTTCCCAAGCCCCTGGCATCCAAAGGCTAATGATTACTTTTGACCGGGAAAATATCAACAGAAAACACTGGCCTCAAGTCTGGGCCCCAAAATCTTCTGGGGTTTTTGTGTAAATGCCTGTTCACTCCTTCTCTCTCCCTCCTTGTTATCTGTAGATTTGAAGCAGAGGAACAATGGAAGAGTCTAATGTCCAAGGGTCTGAAAGTGTCACAATGTGCCAAATATCTTGTCAGAATGTTCTCTTTTATTCTTCAGTTCATAAGATGCTGTGGTCATTAAAGCAGTTAGCACCTACATACTTACAGAATTTAAAAAAATAAAAGGAGTGCCAATAGCTACAATTGTGAAGTACAGGCTACTGGATTTTAGCATGTCTTTCCACTCATTTTTCTGAAAATTTGCCTTCTCTCCAACTTTTAATGTCTTCCTTTGTGTATTTCACTTCAAACACCTAGAAACATTTATGTTGCTATGCTGAGAAAAGAATCCATCTGATATTTGCAACCATTCTAAATTGTAAAGAACTTAATTTGGTTGCACTTTTCCATGTGCATTTGCATTTTAAAAGGCCTACAGAAAGACCACAATGCTTGCACCTAGAGAATGAATCACTAATGGTTGAATTTCAATAATCAGAAAAAGAAAAAATATTACTATGCAAATTATACCATATAGGAAATAGCCTACTTCAATTAGAATTCTAGCCCTGAACAGAAATTAAGTTCACATTTTGATAAATTTCCTAAAATAACTAAGAAAAGGCAGTTGTTCTATTTACATCTCTTTCTCTACATGGTTCTCGATCCACACTTATTTATAGTATACTAACTAAAATTCTTTAAAACTGGAAAGGTTTTATTGTATTTATTGTTATATCTCATGAATTTTAAAATGTCTAAAATAGAGAAAGATAATTAAGGAAAGATTGCATACAATTTAATTGTGCAAATGAACAATATTCACTAACTCCGTAATGAACTCAGAATTGCTTTACTTATATTCAGAAATGTTTATATCAATGTTAATTTTCCACAGTTTAGATTGTAAGCAATTCCAGGACAAGAACATATACTTTATACGTGTTGTGTGTCATCATGTATAAGTTCCTATTAGGGTTAATTCGTACCCTTTGGAATATGTGGCAAATTTTACCTATGTAGTGACATTCATATGCCACAATTAAGATGTTGTTAGAGAAGAAAATAATCCCTCTACCCTTAGACTAGATAGAAGAATTAATGAGATTAATTAATTAATTATGAGATTAATTAACAGGAGAAAATAACATTTAATTACATACATACCAGAAACCCACACAGACATGAGATTTCAAAGAGAGGCAAAATTAGATATATATATCATCCTGAACTAAGGAGAAGGAGGTAGGTGTCTGGTACTTCAAAAGGAAGGAAAGCTATTCACAGAAAGATGAAAAAGACTAGATGTTCTAGTCTAGTGAATACATGTTCACTAGGCAATCCAGAAACAATGGAACAAAGAGAGAAATTTTAACAGACTTTGCTAAGTTCCTCCCTGTCTACCACACCAAGTTCACATTATGCTGTAGTTATCTGTGGTGATCATTTTCTTCCCAGAACAGGTGCCTCTACAGTCTTTCAGGAATTTAATGGGGAGATCAAAGTTTCTTCCTGAGTCCTTTGGGCCTTGATTGTTTTCAGCTTGAAATAACCTGTATGCCAAAGCAGCACATCAAGGGTGACTTGCTCTTGGCCTTCACAACGTACAAAAACAAATACAAAAGTAGCTCATCTGAGTCTTTAATCTTCAACAACTTCCTAGTGAGACCTGTCCCTGCTGATGGAATGAGGGGGAAGGCAGAAAAGAAGAGGATGGAAGAATTAAATTTAAAATAAAATTTAATTCAATCTCTTCCAGTTTCAAATAATATTGTTTGAGTAAATATTCCATCAACTCAAAGTTTGAATTTCCTTTAGGGCTGCTTCTGCTCTCCAAACGTCTTCCTGCTCCATATTTCTTTGGAAATGGTGTCTGGCTCCAGAGGAATGTTGTGATATTTTCATGGGACTGTGGGAAATGAGTAAATGTTTCTGATTCCCTCTGCTCTGAAGTTCAGGAAAAATGTCCCCCATCTTCTGGATGGAGGCAGTCTCATGACAGGGTGCATGGCTGGGATTTCAGTCTCAACTTGTCACCTAAGCTGGCATCTTCATGAAAATTTGTCATGGTACATAGCAATACTAAACGTTTCTCATCAGTTGAAAAATTACTTGTAAAAAGAAGTTCCCAGAGATCATTTTCAAATATTCAGTTGTCAGGCTGCTTAAGAGGCAATTTATGACTCCAAAGTATTAGAAAACAGTAAAGCTAATTTTATTTTCATATTGTCCTGAAAAGGGAGGAGATGGACATGGTCAATATTAATTATAAGCATTTATCTGATATGTTATGCATTGTTGACTTAGAAATTAAAATTCCTATATCTGATTTTTCTAATTTTAATTTTGGCTTTCTTTTGATTCACTGCCAGAGATGGTCAACAAGTCACGGGCTCTTTAGCTTGCTGACTTTTGCCTTCAAGGCACTATCTCAAGGCTGCAATATAGCTGCTGTAGCTCCAATAATCATTTTCTCACTTCAGACAGGAAGAAAGGAGATAAAAGAAGACAATGCCAGTTGGGAAGATCCTTTTTGCTAGGAAACTAAAGACTTTCCCAAAAAGTCTCCAGCTGAATTCTCTTTACATCTCATTGGCCAAAATAGTCTTATAGCTCCCTTTGCTGCTTTTCAAACTTAACTTTGAAGATGGGTAGGGGAAAAGGGATTTCAGATTGGCTAGCCAATACCATCCTCAAATAAATGGAAAATTGTAACATAAACCCAACAATTTAGAAGCTTTATTATAGAAATGAGAAAACATATGGAAAGCCTTTAAATTTAAAAGGCTGCCACGTGGAAGAAATCTCAAATGTTACGTGAAGCTCCGTGAAGCAGAAACAATAGGTGGAAGTCAGACATCACAGTTGCTGGCTCAACAAGCAAGAATTTTCTAATGATTAGAACTGTTTGAGAGGAAATAGGATGCTTATAAAGTGGTGAGTACCCTATTACTCAAAATTGGGTATTTCTTAAAAATATATTGGAGAAAATTCCTGCAATTGATCTCTTCCAAGTGTAAGATTGTATGTTCAAATTGGCTACAATTAAAGTACATTATGGATAATAATTACTTGATGTATGTATACTCTGTCTTTGACACTGTATTAAGTGCTTTACATGCGTTATCTCATTTTCTGCCACAAAAACCCTATGAGACAAGCACTATCATTACTCCCATGTGAAGATACTAAGATATGAGTATTATACTTTGCTCAAGGTCAATGAATCTCAGGTGTGAGCCCAAGTAGTAAGATTTCAGATGTCATACTCTATTCTAACAACAGTCTCCTGGATTTAAAGTAATCCCACAATTTTCAAAATTTAAGAAAAATACAAATTCTTTGGTTAGCTGTAAGTGCAGATTTGTACTTCATTCACTTCTAGCTACCTAGAGTAATAAAGCCAAATTTGAATACTCCATTCTGACATGCCAACTTTCCCATCTTCATTTTCGTAGCTCCATTCAGATCACTGTTCTTCCAGGACCCAGTTCAAACAATTACATCATCTGTCCTGGTGGGTTAATTCGACCTCTCCGTAACATTTTTCTCTTGGAAAACTGTCCCATGGGAATGACTGTCCCTCACTGTTTCTGTGTACCTACTTTGGAGTAAAAAGCCTGCACACTGAAATCATTTTTAGAGAAGAATGCATCTTTCTTCCCAACTCCTGGACTAACCTGGGAATAGGCTGACTATCTATTCTCTCTCCCAGTTTTCAATTGCCCAAAATGGTTGAAACAAGGTAGATATTGACTGAAAAATTATTAAATGAAGGAATGAATTCATAGATATTAATCACCAGAGCTTTTTTAACCCATATACAGCCTCACCTATATAAATCTTCTAATCATTTTTTCTTAACTGTGCACTATCCTAGAAATAATAGAAGACCATTCCACACACATTGGTAAAAATAAAACTATTTGTTTTCTTACAACAGGGCTAATTGTGTACTATCACTGGAGAATAATTCTACATCAAGAACTACCATACTGAGACCATGTAAGCAAAACAGATAATGTAAAGATACATACCTAAAAATTGAGGCCAGCCTGAGTGCTGAACCCAATCTTCCAAAATTATGTGCAAGAACATTAGAGGAGCTCCATGTTTGGAAACGAAGAAATAAGCACAGTTTTACTAATGTCTAAATAAAGGCTAAAGGTCAAAATGAAGAAATGGCAAACAGATCCCCTAAGTTTAATAAGAGATCAGCAAGAATAAAAGACTGGCAGTCTCAAAATATAAAAGACTTCAACCAAATGCTTCATGACAAGATAGAATGGCAACAGCAACCCAGCCACCTCTCTTGAATTTAACAGTATTTGATACTAATGATGTCCCTCTTCTAACACCGTTACTGTTGGCATCCCTATTAGGCCCATATATTTCACTATTAAATTTGAATATTCCTGAAAATAAATGTGCTGAAAGAGAAATATATTCTTGCATGAGGAAGCTTATCATCATGACCTACAGCAACGATTTAGATGTCAAACTCATGTCCTTAAAATAGGTACGGTAAAAATTATGGATACTGTTATTTAGAAATGAATTACCAACATGAATTCAGAAAAATATAGTTGTTGGATCATTCTGCTTTTTGGCCTCAGACAGAAACAGAAAATGAACTGAATTTGTAGGTTATTTCTGCAAGATCACAATAAAATGCATGTGAAAACTAAATTTACCAACTGATGATGTGGTGTAAAAGTCACCAACCAAAATCAAGTTCCCTAGATTCTTAAGCCAGAATCATGTGTTCTCTATTTTCTGCGTACAATGCCAACAAAGTAGGTGAAGCACTTCAAGGACACCCAAAATCCTGAAAATGTTCACATTGACAGCTGAAAAATTATGGCAAACCCATCATTTTAATGTACAGCAATCAGAAATAAGGTATTTCACATACAATTAAAAACTGCTATCAGTTATGCAAAAAAAGACAGGCTGTAACTAGGAATTTCAAGCACAGAAACAACAATGTATGTGCATAAAAGTGGAAAGGTCTGCAGATGAACCCATCTCTACAGTGACATCCTCGACCTTAGAATTTTAAAGCAGAAGTGAACTTCCAATACAACCTCAACTTTCAGGAATTAAAAAGAAACTAGTTAACCAAAGAAGCCAGGTGTATTATTTAAGGTTAGCCATCTGATTGATGACAAAGCTAGAATGAGATACAGTCCAAGTTGCCTATGTTTCTGCTACATGTTAGGGAGATTTTTTTCCCACCAGTCACAGAATGGGGATGGGAGGCAGATAGGAGAAAGGTGAATTAATTTCCCTTCAGCACCATCATTCTAAACCACAAACATACACTAGGGCTTTACTAGCAGAAAGAGGAACATAAAAAAGTAAAAGGTATAATGCCTCTCCTCAGGAAGCTAATATTTTAATTAGGGAATTAATGATTCCATGGAGGAGAAATATTGCTTTCTTCTAGATTAGAACACTACAGTCTTTGACAATATAGAACACCCTACGATCTCAAGTCTCCTCACTCCTAGCTTTCTAGGACACTGATTCTATTGTACGTGCTGCTCTAACCCTCCTTAATTTTTAAACATGCTTTTGTTATAAACTATTATAATACAAAAGAACAAGGAATAATTAATTTTATAACAAATATCTTTCTACCATGCATTGTAAGAAATAGAAGTTTCTTTTTGTTTTTTAAAGATATTATTTATTTGACAGAGAAAGTGCAAACACAAGCATAAGCAAGGGGAGTGGCAGAGGGAGAGAGAGACAAGGAGAAGAGAGGGAGAGGGAGAAGCAGGCTTCCCAGTGAGCAGGGAGCCCCTGCAGGGCTTGATCCCAGGACCCTGGGATCATGACCTGAGCCAAAGGAAAACACTTAACCAACTGTGCCACCCAGGCGCCCCAGAAACAGAAGTTTCTTATGAAGTTCTTCCTATGTCCCTTCCCAGAAGTTTTGAGTGTAACTTTTTTACATAGTTATATATAACTATAGTATATGGTTAGGTTTTATATATTTCAGACTTTATGTTAACATTTATATACATATGATCAGTATATTTGCCCGACTTTATATTTTCAAGATTCAACCATGTTTTCAGGTATCCCATAACTCATTTATTTCCCTGTTGTATATAATTATGTTGTGTGAATATGACACAATGTATTGAACAGGCCTTTAAGTAGCCCCTGATTATTTCATTGTTTTACTTCTTTTAATTTTACTTTTACAAACAATAGTCACTATTTTATAGTTACAGTGTTGCACATATACAGGAATATCTTTTGGGAGTGTGCAAGGTAACACCACAATGTTTTCCTAAATGGTTATGCCCATATACTCCCAGAATCAGTGAATTAGCATTGTTATTTCTCAGTATCCTTTGGGTCTTTGCAGCATCTGAGTTTTTAAATTTTGCCTATCTGGTTAGTGTGAATTGTATCACGGTGTGCTTTTATTATTTTTTTATTTTTATTTTTTAAGATTTTATTTATTATTTTTGCATGAGAGACACAGAGAGAGAGAGAGAGAGGCAGAGACACAGGCCGAGGGAGAAGCAGGCTCCATGCAGGGAACCTGATGTGGGACTCGATCCCGGGTCTCCAGGATCAGGCCCTGGGCTGAAGGTGGTGCTAAACCTCTGAGCCACCCAGGCTGCCCACACGGTATGCTTTTAATTTGCATTTCCCAGTTTACTGATATTGAGCATCTTTTTATATGCTTATTAGCCATTCAGGCTTTCTCTTTTATGAAATGCAAGTTCATGCCTTTTGCCCATTTTTCTGTTTGGTTGTTTTTCATTTTTTTATTGATTTGTAACAATGTTATTCTCAAAATTAATGATTCATCAACTATGTGCTGTAAATATCTTCTTCCAGATTATAACTTGCATTTACAGTTTTCTACATTGTCTTCTGATAAATGGAATGTTGAATTTTAATATATTTATCATCTTTTCATTTATGGTTAGTGATTTTTGCGTCTTGTTTATGAAATCATTCCCAACAATGAAGTCATGAAAAAAGTGATCCATTCCTTCAGATCCTAATTTAATTCTACTCCTTATTAAGCCCTGCCAAATGCAGTAGCCCTCCAAATAACCTCCATGACTTCACCAATCCCTGTTCCTAAATCTCTATTCCAAATTTGTAGCCATCTGCATATCTCACATGGTATAACCCTATAGTGGAACCCTTCCTACCTTGGTGGTCCTAGGTCTTTTGTCCTGTCAGATTCATGCCTTCCCTTCCCTCCTTGATCTGTATGCTAGCAAATGAGAGTTGACTCCTTAGGAGCATTCCCCAGGCTTCTGCTGTTTGTCCACCAGGAAACACTAGCTAGAGAGTGGAGGACTCTTTTTCCCCCCTAACCACTTTGTCCTAATGACTTGGCAGGTCTGGCAATAGCTGCATTCCCTGACAAGTCAGGCTCACATGGATCTGGCTTCCACCAGTAATCTAGGTCCTGGGATCCAGCAACATCACTGCCTTCCTTTGATCCTCCAACCTAGGGGACTCATGGCTTCCTGCTATGTTAAGTATCTCGATCACCTCAATATCCTTTGTTATCTTACTCCTCCATTACCACTGGAGACTGAGTTCCTCCTGATAGAAATACCTGAGATGTATTGTTTTCTGAGTTTAGACATTAAGTGATGCTGTCCTATAATTCAAATTTTAATCTTCTCATATTTTTATAAGACACTTCCGAATTCAGCTCTGTTTTCCTTCTCCAGCTTTATCCCCTGCTTCTTCTGCCGTAAAGTTTGTGACAGAGGGACACCTGGGTGGCTCAGATGGTTAAGCATCCAACTCTTGATTTTAGTTCAAGTCATGATCTCAGGGTTGTGAGATCGAACCCCAAGTCAGTTTCACACTGGCTGTGAAGTTTAAGATTCTCTCCTTCTCCCTTTGTCCCTCCCCTCCTATTCTCTCTTTCTAAAAAAAAAAACCCAAATTAATTAAAAACATAAGTTTGTGATATAGAAAACCCAAACCTCATTTGTTTGTTTGTTGTTTGTTTGTTTTACAAATAATCTCCTTTGGCTTCTCTGCCTGAAAGATGCCTCAACCACCATCACCCCACCTATTCTTAGAAAAACTATTTATTCTTCAAAACTCTGCTCACTCCATCCATCTCTACACTCCAATCAAACAGAATTAATCAATTCCTCTTCTGAAAGAACACATAAGTACTGCTGTTCTGAGCTATACAGGGAGGAGGGGGATTTACAGCCTAACAGTTGAGCACACGGATGCTTGATCCAGGTTTTTCTGGTTCAAATCCCAGCTCTTCTGCTAAGAGCTATACAGCCTTGGGCAAGTTACTTGACCTTCCTGAACTTCAGCTTCCTGTTTAGAAAATGCTGGAAATAATAGTACCTACCTCATGAATAGTTGTTGACATTTAAGCATTCAATAAATGGCTACCTATTTGTACATTATCTCATATTTTTGGTTTAAATGCCTCTGAACATTTTTTAGTGTATCCATGAGCTCTTTGAGGATAGGGATCACAGGCATTTGTTGTTCTTGCTCTTTTGCTTAACAGCCCTTTAACTTAGTGCTTTGCCTTGTACTTCATGAATGTTCTACAAATATTTGTTAAATAGTGCAAGTCTGTTCCAACCCTTGGGCTGAGTAGGGCAGGGAGGCTAGAAGGCAGGAACATTCTCCTCTTGCCTCACCTCCTGCTTGTCAGGATCCTTTCAGATAGTTTACCTTTCTATTCTTACACATCCAATCTCTTAGTTCTCAAATACATTTAAATAGTAAAAAAAAAAAAATCAAACAATATATCCATTTACCTTTCAGGAGTAATGTACAAGCAGGAGATTTGTGACATCTCTGAAATCTTCACTCTCCTAAAGATACACAGGAAACCATTTACAAAATACATGCTAGTCTCAGAAACTAAGGGAGGATTTTTCCTTTTAAATGTTATCAACAGGGAGTGAGAAAGTCAGCAGGAGCTCATATCCCTGGTGATGCACCCGGTGCAAAGGGGAGAACCAAGCTGAGGCTTTTAAGACAAGAAAGTGATTCATTTGGCAGAGGTTATATAACAAAGGTTACCTCAAGAGCAAGGTACTTTAAGAGCAGGCCAGATGACCAGTCTCTAGAAGTCATTACTCAGAACTAGATCTGCTGAATAGGAAAACTCTCAGCACAATAACCCAGATTGTATAAATACTTTTTAAGTCCCTCTTAAAATCGAGCATAACTAATAACCAGAAATTCTTAGATCCACAAAGTTAAGGATGACCTCTCCTATTAATAAAAAATGTATAGTCTTAAAATAGTTTGAATATAATTCCTAAAGAATTTGAGGCAACAATTACATCTAACAGATATATTTTTTATTGGCAAGACATCAGAGGCATTTTAGACTTAACAACATAGGGAAAGAAATTATCTGAATTAGAGTTAACATATTCAAGTTTTGCTAGTTCTAAAAATGCCCAACAGGAGTCTCAGCTCTTTAGTTACCCTGTGGAGTACTGGGGCAGCTTCTTTCTTCCAACATTTTGTATGTCAAGTACAGCAAGTGCCAAAACAAATCATTTAGTTATCTTGCTATGAGCAAAAAAATCCGAGTGTTGTACTACTATAAATCTTGCTAAAAGTTAGGAGATTAAATATGAAAAGAACTCATATTCCTTCACTTAAAGCTTTTGCATAGTATATACTTATAGAATTGACGTTGATAAAATTCACTGCAATTAAAAAGAAGAAAATGAAACAGCCACACCAGCATAGGACTTATATCAATATTACTGACCAGCGAGTTTCCCAGCACCAGTAAACTTCTATGGAAAATTAATTTCATGCTTGTCTGCTCTGGTAAAACCCCTTACTGAGTTGTTATAAAAAGAGAAAATTGAGATCAGCTGTGGGAATACCAAAAAGAGTTGATGCAGCTAAAAAGAATTGTCATGTTTACATATTTTATTGCTTTAAGGCCCAGAGCCACCTAGAAGCTTCAGTAAGGTTGCTTGTCTGCTGACATCAGAGCTCAAAAGTATTGCCCACATTGGTTCTCACAAAAATTCTAGGAAGATGCATGTACACCCAGAGTAAATGATAATAACAGTGATAATAATATAAGATTAATCCATTTAAAGAATAGGTAGATAAAATTTTTATGTGAGAAACTAGCCAATCATTGGCAGATCTGCAGAAACTACTGTACAGACTCATACCTCTATTCTCTGATATTTCTGTTTGTTATAATTTGTTTCAAAAGACTAATTCCAGGGTACATTCATTTAGATTAGGAAGCTGCACAACTATTCAAAATCTGTAGGAAAAATTCTTAGCAGAAATTAAACACACTATTTTGTTTATCTTAGGAAGCAATTTGTTTCAAGGTGAAATTTCAAAATATTCACCTTCCAAATGGTTTCACATTTTTTGTTATCACGCATTTGAAAACAGCTTGGGCATGACATACCACACCTTCTGCTCTTCTAAATAAGACTGAGGAACAGATGGCTACTGACCTTTATCTCCAATCAAATTCTGCCTGCCTGCATACTCTCTTATTTGTAAAATTAATCTTCTTACCTTCCAATATTTTTCAGATTGAAACAGTTGATTCAAGAGCCTATTGCTAATCAACATAATTATTAAAAGCTTGACATGCATACATATTCTTCCATGAATTCCTGTTTAGGAAATAAACTTTTTGGTGTTTTTAAGCATCAGAAAATCCCAGCTGGAGATATAAAACACTAGGTGTATTTGCAAAACTGGTGTGTCCACCCTAAAATGCTCTGGTACATTTATTTACCAAAGAGGCAAATCATTCAAATATCAATGTAGAAAAAACAATTTTCAGTGGTGCAGGTGAGAGAAAAACTTACCACCAGGAAAAAAAAAAAGAGTATTATCTTATTCTAAAATACTTAAACATTAACCAGAAAAGAAAGGCACTCCATACATGAAAACCCTTTGTGATTTATAATATTTCTTTAGCAATTAAGCATATATTTTATAAAGATGAAATTTATGTGCTTCAGAGGCCATATTTCTAAAAACTTGGAAGTTTATAACTGTATGCCCACGGACACACACAGACCTAAAGCAGAGTTAAAACAATGATAACTATATGCTTACTCAATAGGTTACAAATTCTTTAATACATGTTTTCTCATTTCATGTTCACATGTTAAGTGGTAGATATTATAAATATTCTGGTAGGTAGTAATTTATAAAACAAATATATATTTTGAAAATTTGCAGTAATCAGGCACCTAGCTGGCTTAATCATTAAGTGTCTGACTCCTGATTTAGGCTCAGGTCATGATCTCAGGGCTCTGAGATAGAGCCCCACACTGGGCTCCCTGCTCAGTGTGGAGTCTGCTTGGCATTCTCTTTCTCCTCCTACCACTCCCCCAGCTCATGCTCACTCTTTATAAGATAGTCTTTAAAAGATTTTTCAGTAATAACCTATATGTTTCAGAAGGCAATTTTTTTTACAACTGAATATCTTAAATTATCCATACTTTTACTTGTGTTTGAAGATTCAAGTGTCATGTGGCATATGCAGAAGAAGTACAAAATGATAGTATACTATTTGAAGAAAATTACTACCCAAGAATTGTATGGTTGTTTCAAGAATTGTATGGTTGTTTAACAAATTTTGTCAAATAAGTTTTGGGGGTCAGAAAATTATTTTTCCCAAATTAACAGTGACTACTGTTATATAAGTGGCCACTGGGAAAGGATTTAAGTTTTTGCTCTCTTTTTATTAAAAAGAAAAGAAAGTGTAAGTCAGGCTAAAAGACAACTCCTTGAAAATAAAGTCACCTTTTTGTTACCTATAAAATCTTTTTGCACGCTTTTTGTTTTTTTTAAATACTATTATCATTACCTATTTTCTAAATGAAAAGAAAGCAAATTTTCATGGTGAATATTACTGTAGAAATTTAATCTCTTGCCAGTGTACCTGCAGACTCAAGTCAGTATGACAATTTACAAATAACACGAAGTGTTACTCATTATATGGATCTGTTGGAAATTTTCATTTGATCCCAAAAGTAATTAAAATAATGTAGATGATAAGGTCAAAGTCCAGAATTCTATCTGCATGAGTATTTATGAGAATTGACTACAAATATTCAAATAGTCTTTGAAGAAAGAAATTATAATTGTTCACCTATCTTGGCTTATTAGTAGCTTCAAGCAAAACTCAACAATTCAAGCAGCAAATATATATATATATATATATATATATATATATATATATATTGACACTAGTATCTCCCTAAAGTATTTCTGAGAAATTAGTATTAGGTCACCTTAAAATGAGCAATGGTATAGTTAAGAATATTAATATTTTTATGGGTAACTTTTGTTTAATTGCATTTTTAAAAATCTAACAAAAAGGAATGGGTCTTAAGAAAGGACTCAATACATTTATTTAATATATGTTTAATGCCCTTTAATGGAAAAAGCATGTAAATAATATACTCTAAATACTTTTTTTAATTTTAAGTTTTGTTAATTTAAGTAATCCCTACACCCGATGTGGGGCTCGATTTCACAACCCCAAGAGCAAGAGAGCATGCTCTTCTGACTGAACCAGCCTGGCACCTGCCTAAATATTTATATTTCAAAACTTTGTAAATGTAATTTATACTAAGCTATTTTAAAAGGGTATATTTTATAAATAATAATGAATATTACACTCATTTGTTGATAACCAAGGATCTTAAATGAAAGACATTATTGAGGGTGTATAAAGACAGTAATAAAAACAGATGTAAAATTAATAAATTTTAGCCCTAGAGGTTGGAGACTTCTCAAATTTCTCCCAAAATATATCTGAAGGTGTGACATGTACTAATCATATCTGAGGAACTAATCAGAAGGAGCCAAGGTGCTAATTCCAATTTCTTCTAAGTCACGTTTTACTTTAAAATGTGATAATACATTTACCTCACTATTATTTTTCAGATAATGTGTCTTTTCCCAAAACTTTGAGTAAAACTATGCTCCAGAAGTTATGTATATGTTCATACTATGGATTTGTTTAAACCTTTATAGCCACAGGACTCTAAAGCCCTGGCATATGAGTATCCCTGTTTGGTCCAATCTCCATCTAGACCCATGAAGTTAAGCTAAAGTTGACTAAGGCCAAGAGCCACACAATGGTAATGCTCCAATGAGGACTCTATTTGTTGAATCCCAGTCTATTTCTTTCTCCTTTATTACACATTTTGCCTCAACAGGTCAGTATTTGTAGCTATAATTCACAAACTATGGTTTCTACTTCCAGCTTTACATGGAAACTTGTTTGTAACACAGCTTGCTATTACATAAATCCAGATATTATGTTAGTTAAAAGCCAATCCCATCAACATCCTCCCCATAAAGTACAAGATTATCAACAAAAAAACATATGTAGGGAAATCATATGTATCCTAAACAGTAGTTTAGATCTTTGAAACTTCTGGAATGGTTTAAATCTAAGAAAGTAAATAGTGCGACAAGAAGAGAGAACATACTATAATAACTGGAAGGGAGAAATCTTTAATAATTAAAATACAAACCAATATATACTGAAAATGTACTGAATTCCAGACATTTTGATATACACTTTAAACAGATTAATTTCCTTGGTTCACACTATAACCCTAAAGGTTAACCCTAAAGGTTAATTATTATTAACCTCATTTTTGCAAATGAGGAGAGTTGAGACTTTGAGGATGTAAAATAAAATATGTACAAGTAATTAGAAAGTGGTAGATACAGGATTTAAATTCAAGTCAGCATACTCTTAATCATTATTTTCTAATCCTTGCAAAATAAAAACATTGCTAAAATGTGAAGACTATCCCATTATATATGACTGATTAGCTCACCAACTAAAGATTATTAGAAGTTCAGAAGCATTGTCACTGCCCATCACAAGGTGTTCAACATGGAAACTCAAATACTTGGAGGAGAGAAAAATGTAAATTAAAAAAAAAAGAAATGCAGACATAGGATAAGAGAAGTTAGATAGGGAGATTGAAGCAGTGGTAGGACTTGAAGTAGCAAAGATGGTGGGTAAAAAGAAAGCCACGAGTCTCAGAGAGACTGAGCATGGAGGGGAGATTAGAAGCAGCATTAGATCCTTCAGCAAGAAAAATCATGAATGAAAACTCAGAAAAAGATACCTATTTCTGCAGTAAAGTAAACCATGGTGGGCAGAATTGGGAGAGACTTGTAAATTGCTGGGAGGTAGGAAGAGGAGAGGGAGAAAGCAGAGAGCATAACATTTACCTCCATTCAGTTAAAATCCAAGTCAGTAGGTATGACGCTCCTTAGCAACAAGAGCAATAGAAATGCTCAGAACTATGGTTCCAGAGCCTGCAAAGTGGAAGCTGTGAGTTTTATCTTGCCAGAAGGCACATCAGGAAAAGTATAGCAAACTGGTCCACACAAAATGCACAAGTGCATGATTTTTACATGAATTATTTTAATAACTTCATAATTAGGACTCTCCCATAAAAATTACTATTTTTTCTTCATTTAAACTTGGCAACCCTGGGCCCCTGAGACAGAGTGCGACTTTTTAATTTACTAGAGGAAAATTATTCCTATGTCAACGCCAATGCCAGGGCGATCTTTTAAAATGCACAATTTTTGTCACCTTGTACCTGAAGTAGTTCAGAATCCCAACTCTAGCAAGTCTGTTATGGCCTGGCCCTTCAGACTTCTCTAGTGTAACCTCTGTCTATGTTTCCATATGCACCTCCACCAAAAGAAATTACAGACCTTTGAAAGCACAACAGCTCTTGCTGCCCACTCCCCCTTGCAACAGATGTCCCTTCTGTCTTGAGCACCTTTGCTCTACCCTCCTTCATATCCTTCAAGGTCAGGAAACATTTCCCTGAGGATTCCTTCCATTACCCTAGTTTTGTACTTTTCTATATCATGACACACATCTTATCTACAGTTATCACCTGCCTGGTAATTTTACAAAGACACCATACAAAGTCTTTGTCTCCAGCCATTTTTGTACTATGTATGTTCTAAATCCTTATTTTTAACTTCCATGTTCATATTCCAGTTTGTCCACTTGAATGTTCCTCAGCCATGCACAGGCCTGAGCTCCTTATGTCACGTGTCACCCTATTTTAATAAATATCCCAAATGCTCTAGTGAAAAACCTGGGGTTGATTGTTGATGCCATTCATGGTGACCAGGAAAAAAACCTCACAGATCACCAACTAGGGCTACAAGTGGTGTACTTTGAAATTCTACTCGCACATTTACACTAAGCTCATGATTCCCAAAAGTCAGTGATGAACAGGAATATCATGGTAGAACCATTCCTGGAGACAAGTGAATCTTCAGATGGTCAACGTTAGCTTGAGGATTCCCCAGTAACTTTGTAGGAATTCTGTTAGATTGTATGCAATCTATAACACTTGCACCTAACTTTCGCCCTTTCTCTTTCACTTAGGATTAGACTTCCATCGTGATCTGAGAGCTCTCCAGCCTTGTCTAGCTCACTGTCTTCTCTTACAAGGTCCTCCCTTCAACAATTTTTTTTTTCATGTTCAATTCTGTTCTTGATGCTGCTTCTTGTAGTATTTGGACTAATACACTATCTCATCCTTCTTATGCAACTCTAGTTGTTCGTTTTTACTAACTATATTCCAAGGCCTCCAGCAGCTCTTTTTTTAAAAATTTCTGTTTTTATTTTATTAAGGACAATCATGTGTTGTCATGGTTAGTAGGGGTAAGGTTAGGGGAAGGAATAAATTCTACAATGCTGTTATAGCCAGAGAAGCACTCTTTTTTTTTTTTTTTTAATTAATTAATTATTTATTTATTTATTTATGATAGCCACAGAGAGAGAGAGAGAGAGAGGCAGAGACACAGGCAGAGGGAGAAGCAGGCTCCATGCACCGGAGCCCGATGTGGGATTCGATCCCGGGTCTCCAGGATCGCGCCCTGGGCCAAAGGCAGGCGCCAAACCGCTGCGCCACCCAGGGATCCCGAGAAGCACTCTTTTGATAAAAGCATGAACAACCTGTGTTAATCTGGTTAGCAATATTATCCCTACCTATAGCAAGTGAGAAAGCATTCTACTAAAACTAAAGGGAAGTGGAGCAGATATGAAGCCTTCTCAAGCGCTATAGTAGAACCACTTTAAGTATTGTTTCAAGGCCTTTGATCCAACCTAAGTGCACATAAGTTGCTTAGAAGATTATCTTTTATTAGAGCAGAACCTTCAGATGTCTGTCCATCATATTGGCATCAGAATATATTTGCCATCCATCCTTTACTTGGAAACAAGATATTTGATAAGCTTTTGGAATTCCAGATAATCTTTTCACTAACATCATCTGCTATGAGTAAGTTTGAAATGCCACAGGGAAACCCATAGGTTTAGGTGCTTACACCAAAGAAACAAACTATCAGGAACTGGTTCTGGGACTCATCATTGTATCCTCCCTCCCTCAGTGTCCTCATCAATCAAACTTGGAGCCCTTTGGGATTTAAGGGCAATTCAAAAAGGAGAGGCCAGGTGACTTACAGACACTTGATCCATTTCTCAACAATACATTATTTATCAACAATATGAACTCAAACACAACCCTGGTCCAAGGCTGAATAAAAGAAGACACTAAAGATTTTACAAGCTCTGCTTATGCAAAATATTCTTTAGCCCCTCCCAATTTCTTCTTTCTGACCTTATCACCACATATATAATAATGAGGGAAGAAGTGATGGGTTGGATATTTATCTTACTCAGGGGCTTTTTTTTTTTTTTTTTTTTTTTTTTTTTTTTTTTAAATTTTATTTATCTATGATAGGCACACAGTGAGAGAGAGAGAAGCAGAGACACAGGCAGAGGGAGAAGCAGGCTCCATGCACCGGGAGCCCGACGTGGGATTCGATCCCGGGTCTCCAGGATCGCGCCCCGGGCCAAAGGCAGGCGCCAAACCTCTGCGCCACCCAGGGATCCCAACTCAGGGGCTTTTTATTGTCCTTTAATTTCCATAATTTACACCACCAAAGAGTCATAGCCAGAATCCTCATAACCTTAGTCAATAAATCCAAAGTCCTAAGTTACACAGATGCTATTATATATACCTGATGGGAGAAGCATATCTTCTTCACCTTCCTCAAATCGTATCTTTGCTCATGGCATGCCAAACCTGATCCTAAGTAGTATCTAAAGGGAAATTGTGTGTGGGGAAAATAACCTTTATCATCATTATGTTTAATTTTTATTAAAAGTCTAAATACAACTTTTTACCTTAAATCCCTTAAGCTCAATTTATAAACCTTGCTATTTTATTTATAAATTTAGTGATTGGGCAGCCCCAGTGGCGCAGTGGTTTAGCGCCGCCTGCAGCCCAGGGCGTGATCCTGGAGACCCTGGATCGAGTCCCACATCGGGCTCCCTGCATGGAGCCGGCTTCTCCCTCTGCCTGTGTCTCTGCCTCTCTCTCTCTCTCTCTCTCTCTCTGAATGAATAAATAAATATTTTTAAAAATTTTAAAAAATAAATCTAGTGATTTAAGAATTAAAATTAAAAATACTCTTTCACTTTTTTAGCCCGCTTCTCCCTCTGCTTGTCTCTGCCTCTCTCTCTCTGAATGAATAAATAAATAAATCTTTAAAAAAAATTAAAAACATAAATCTAGTGATTTAAGAATTAAAATTAAAAATACTCTTTCACTTTTTTCTTGATTAGCTTATGAATCTGACAGTTTTATGTTCTCTAAACATTATCATATTTAATTGATTCAATTCCATTAAATAATTTAAATATTAATCATAATTTTCCTAAGCAATTAAAACACCTACAACTTAAATCATGATTTTCCAAGAGATTAAAAACACCTTAGGAAGCAGAAAAGAAATCTACATAAATTATGAAATGTTTACGAAAATTGTTAATGTAATTATAATCGAGTTGAATTACTTTGGCTCATTTATTCATGTCTATCCTTACTTATATACTTTCACAGGGACTGTACAGTCATTTAATATTTACCAAGAGTGGAATTAACCACATCAATTTCAACCAACTCTTAGCAGTAGAAAATTTAAGACTAGGAAACAATTATAAATTTGGGCTATAAATTGGAGAGCTGTAATTGGGACACAGAAATCTGGGCACTTTCCAGGATAATTTGAGTAGAACTGGCTCATAAGGACTGTACGTACCCTTACAATTGGTTTTCTCAAGTCCCTATTTTTTTTCCTCCAAACTGCACATCATATATCCCCTGGATATTCTAAGGTTTTCATCTTACATAATTATTATTGTGCCTTTGATGATAATTTTAACAACTTTATCCTTTAACCTCTATCTCAACTTAATGTTACTTATTTTGACTTTCTAAGGCTTTTGTACTCCAAATCTGAGTTAAAAAACAATTTACAGCTGGTAGTAGCCACACTTAGCTTGCCTATCAGCCACTCTTTATTTATATCACCCTTTTTCCTAACAGAATCTGATTTTCTTCAGGAATTCATTCCAGATGATCAGAGGAATCTGCCCCCATCCTTAATTCAAATATGCTTCCTAATGAATCTGAGTCAATCAGAGCAAAAGCAGACACCTGGGGGCTTTTGTTCACCACCTAGAAGCAAGCATGGAGCTAAAGTTATCTAGAGCAGTCTGAGAATGAATAACTGAGAGGTTCTCCTCTTCCTACTTTACTGCTGGGAGCCATCTTATGATCACTCAGAATATGAGACAACCAGCCTTGGCAGGGAAGCCAACACTGTTCATGACCAAATGACAAGGAAATTACAGGGGTCCTGGCATCATGGGTACTGGAGAGTAACCTACCTCTAGATGGTCTTTTATGTGAGATAGTATTTTTTAAATAATTAGGTGCAACAGAAAGTTCAAAAATTTTGCAGATTTTAGCTTTAGATGTTTAACAAAATTTGAATGTAGTATGCACACAGTTCAAGTTGTTTGATATAAACCCTTTTCATGATCATTTACTGGAAATTCATGGCTGCCTTCCTTTTTAAAAATCTCCTATTTGCCTATTTTGAATATTATAGGGACTTATAGCTTTGAGAAATTATTTGCTTTATGATGCTCAAAATTGAACAACTTCACCTGTGGAAGCCACTTTAACTGACTCCATCATTTTAATAACATCTGGTAACTACAAGAAGGTCTGGATCATCCTAAATTCCCTATCACAAGAAACTCTGGTTTCTTTTGGGTAAGAAACGGTAAGAGAAACTATAATCTGAGCAAAAATAGGTTGTACCACATGCTTAATGGCAGTTTTTTTTTTTAAAGATTACACCTTTTTAGACCCATTTAATAACATAACTAGAAAATATTTTTAATATTTTAATATTGGTATTTCTGGTAGAACTCTGAAAAAACTAAATTCTTTAAAAAAACTTAATACCAAAATAAAAATATTTACAACATACTTACCTAGGATTTTAAAAATTTCTCACCCAAATTGTTCATAGAGTCCTCATCTTTTGAAACCCTACCTGTTCCATGAGACACCAGCATGTAGTCAGTTTAGTAATATATTCTAAAGTAATTATTGGCAGTCAAAAGTAAAACTAGAAAGTTCATTTTGTAGGAAAGGGCCTGTTAGCTTTAGAAAATATTAAAGAATGAGGGAGAGGGTATATTTGAGCTTTCTGGCTTAGTTCATTCTAAGTTTTCCACTTGTGTTTGAATATAAAGATCTTATGATTAATATTAGGAATCTGTACCCATAATTCTCATCTTAACTTGCTAATATTTAATCATACCATATGTATAAACCCTGAAATTTAAGAGACCCATAAGTGTTATACTGCAGGCTCCTCTTGCATGTGGAATTTACAATGCAGCAGTTGCATGATGCAACCTGACTGAAATATATACAACATTTATAATGTTCCATAAAAAGCACAGGGAAGTAAGGCTATGTCTTTGTATGCCAGACAAATTTTAAAAGAAGCTTATACTACACTCATGCAATAACAAACTTGCAAACAGACATCTAAAATGTGCCTTATATTTGAAGAAAGGAAAGTGAAGATAGGAATACTGGAAATGTGCCCTCTATAGTATCTAGTGGATACACCAGCCCCATGCCTTCCTTACGGTTTCTAAAAGCCAAGATATATATATATATATATATATATATATATATATATATATATATATACACATATATATACACACACACACTCTGCACAAGGAAAGAATAATTTCAGACACTAAGCCTTTCAAACTTCATTCAAAATTCTTAGAAGGCAACAGTTTTACACTACATTGTATGATTACATGTCAAACAAAGAAATTTCATGAATTCTGAAAGTATAAGATTGTAGAATTCTTAAGACCAAATATATAATGGAGATACTGTTCCATGCTGTGCTTAACATGACTTCATATTTTCTCAAAGAGGGCCTTTACCGAAGTGACTGAACACACTGCGTTCTCAAATGTGTCTATGATCAAAATGATGCTATAGCTGGGTGTTTTCAAGTGAATATGAGGTAGAACTTTTTCACAGGGAAAATTTCACCTAATAGAGCAAGGGGGAGTACAAATGGATAGGGGGAAAAATAGTTCACGTCAGGAAAAAAAAATCAGAGTACAAAGCATTTTACCATTAAAACAACTCAATAGAAGGAAACTGTCAATAGATTTCTTAAATTACTCTCAGAAGAATTGGCAACTTCAGTTAAACAAGGAATCCAACACAATTCCAGTTGGATACAGCCTTTGCACTAATTACTTGAACTCTAATGGCATATGTGATGCTTAAAGAAATAAAACTAGGGACTACTTTGAGCCTCTAATCCAAGAAGGCACCCTTGAATCAGTTATAATGGAAATTCAGTAGCACATGTCCAAAGAACTTTCTCCACCTTGAACACAGTTTCCTTTAATACTTTGTAAGGTGGGCTTTATGAATGCAACAAAAGCATAATGTCCTTGAGCAGTACAAATCATTTAACAGTCTTTAGAACTCATCATATCTGGGTTCAGATCCTTATTCTGCTAATGCTTATTAGCTGTATGGATTTGATAAGAGAAGTTTCAGGACCTCATTTTCTATGTCTAAGGAAGCATGATAATAGGGCTTGTAGCATGGTCAGGGGAAATAAAAGACACACTATGCAGAAGCAAATCACAGAGTATCTGAAGAATTAAGGCTATTTATAAGACCAATATAAGTTATCTGTCGAAAAATGATAGAAAAAAATTGCATGTTTTTCAAGGGAACACTTATTATATTGCCTTAGCCACACTCTGTGGAGCACATCTAGAAATTGTCAAATAAAATTATTCTCAGGTTATACTTGATTTGGACATTGAAGAGAATAGCAAGAAGTAGCATATAGGAGTGCACTTGGCATAACTGATGAAGTCATTTAAAATAATAGCCAAAAATTCATCATGAGTTTTCTGAGTACTGAAAGCAAACAATAAGATGTTCTGAGATTCTCCTTAATATCTGTATCAGTTTAACTACTGCTGCATAACAACCCCAAACTTAGTGGCTTAAAACAATATTATCTCAGTTTCTGTGGGTCAGAAATCCTGGTGTGGTTATTTTAGATCTCTAAAACACTATTTAAAATACACATGAAGGGTATGGCAAAACTCAAGCCTAGTAAAGGTCAATGTCATTATATATCCTTTTACAAAGTGGAGGAGCATAAGGGAGAGTGAGGCTTTGCACTTGGTCTCAGCTAACATTGGATACAGGACACTAGGAGAATTAACTATTATGGACCATGGGACCTGCCACCCTGGCTACTGTCCTAACACTTACTGCTTTATGCTCTGGAGAGTAGACACACCCCAAGGCCAGTAAGATGGGGAGACTGCCTCACTGTCCTTGGTAGTTCCCACCTACAAAGCAACATTTCAGGTAAGGCAAAAGTTGCCTGGGCAGCTTGCATACTTAGGCTTACAAAAGTTTACAAGAGCTAAAAGGGAAAAACTTTTACAAAACAACCTCACTTAAGAATGCTGTGTTTTTCTTCCTTACTCCTTGGGATATGTATATTATCCCCAGATTTTATTGTAGAAGCATTTTGTGCAACTTATGTTACCCATACACATCCTCCTTTAGTGGAAGAAAAGAAAAATTAGACTAAAATATTTCACTAAGGAATTCATAGTTAATACAGTTTAGACTTATATTTTTTGGTAATTTTGGTATTTAGAAAATGGATAGATGTCCAGAGTCACATAAATTATTCAAGGTTGTCATGTGCAAGTAAGCTTGCCTTGTGGTAATAGTGCAGATCAAAGAATGGAATCTTTTTTAGAAAGTCACCCCTCAAAAGCTTTCCTTAACAGGCTTCAGCTCACCTTGATTCTTACTTTATTTCCCTACACCTTCACCATTGTTAGCTGACTTTGTCTCATCTCTTTCTTTTTAAAAAACTTAAGCCTTTTCCTCGAGGGAGTGTCTTTTTCGTTATATGTAATCTCTATCTTTTTTTTGTGCCCCATTACTGCCTAATACAGTCCTCAGCACCTATAGAGCACTGCATTCATTTTGCTGACTAATTGACTGTAAGAGTTTGAAACTACTGTACCAGATTTTCTCATCCATAAATTTCTGAGTTGACCAATTCATAAGCTGCATCAAGTTGAATAGAACTCCAGAACCTCAACCAGAAAATTACTGTTCAAATTTATGTAGCTTCCAAAATGCCCAATTAACTCTCAAGATGTAATTTATTCCCTGGAATAATCCATTTTATTAAATTTATGTTCCTTCAAATTAAAAGATTATTTTAAAATAAAGGATGTTGCATACTCAATAATATCTCTTTGTTCTCCAGATAAAATACCCTAAATGTGATTGTAATTAGCCTAATTTTTTCCCACAGTGTTTTCTAGTTTTTAAAATACTTCCACACTTGCTCTACATACAAGTTCTGTAAGCCAACAAGATCCAGCACTTCCTACTTGATCTGAAAGTGCAAAATATGGTGACTTGGAGGGATTCTTCTAAGGTCATATCACTAATCAGAGGCAACCCTGGCACCTCTTCCAAAGCTCTTTCCAATTTCCCACTGTGCTTTTTCCATCAATATTTTATTTTATTTTACATACTCCACATGAGCATGTATACCCATACGTAGCTTAGTTATGGGCTAATAGAATGCCATTATTTTAAAACTCTCCCTTTATGGCAAGACCCCCCTCCCCCACTGCACATATTTCTTCTATGGCAGCAGTAACTTTCCCAAGGTAAATATGCATTTAATGATGCCCAGGTGAACAGGGTGATGGAGAGAGAGGAACTCTTCTGCCAGTTTTAAGGACACTCTTCATTACCTCTTTTCTCCACTCCATTACTTACACCTTAGGGCTTGAGAAAACAAATCAGCACAACTCATCATCAGCCAGCAGGTTTGTAACTGAGTGAAAGGAGGGGGGGGATCCTTGTCCTCCAGAACTGTCAGGGTGAAAGTTAGGCAGACAAGGGTGGTAAAGCAAAGCTCTGCCTCTTTCGCAGGCTCATATTCTCTTTGTGTTCACAATGACCATAAAGGGAAATGAACAAAGACAATTCAGCAGACCTTATTTTGTATTTGCCTCTTGCAATTCTTCACACCAATACCTCCCAATAAAATGAAAAATAAGTGTCAGAACAAATGTGACAAGTATGTTCTGAGGACACAGGGGTAGGGACCGTCAAGCAGCTGTCTTGCCTAACAACTGGAGTTCTGACATCACTGAATCGGATTCCTTTTGTATTTTAAATTCTCAATTAAAAAAAAAAGAAGAAGAATACTTCAATATACTTAAAAACAAATAACAAAAACAAAAAAGACGTCCAGTGAATTCATTAGAACTTTCCTGTCTTAGAAACAAAAGAAGAGGGCAGCCCAGGTGGCTCAGCAGTTTAGCACCTGCCTTCAGCCCAGGGTGTGATCCTGGAGACTCAGGATCGAGTCCCACATCAGGCTCCCTGCATGGAGCCTGCTTCTCCCTCTGCCTGTGTCCCTGTCTCTCTCTCTTTCTCCCTCTCTCTCTCTCTCTTTCCCCACCCAGTGTCTCTCATGTATAAATAAATAAAATCTTTAAAAAAGAAACAAGTGAAGGAACTCATTAAACAGTATGGCAAAGAAACCCAATTAGGAGGTTTATGTTTGTGATAAAAAGTTAATAAGGGCCCCAGGGCAGCCCGGGTGGCTCAGAGGTTTAGTGCCACCTTCGGCCCAGGGTGTGATCTTGGAGACCTGGAATCGAGTCCCATGTGGGGCTCCCTGCATGGAGCCTGCTTCTCCCTCTGTCTGTGTCTCTGCCTCTCTCTCTCTCTGTGTCTCTCATGAATAAATAAATAAAATCATTTAAAAAATTTAAAAGATAATAATAATAAGAGCCCCAAAATATAAAGCTGCATTCTTTTGAATGATTTTTGAACAGTTTCCATTAGGAAAACTTATTTTAGACATGATTTGACTGAGTGAGTCACTTGACCTCCCTGGATCCCAGTTTCTTCTTTCCTGGGTACTTCAGTGAATTTCCATCAGAATTAAGTGAGTCAAGGTATGTGAAAGCATTTTATAATTGTACTTGGCTTACCATTCACTCTACTGCATCTTCAAGACAAGAGTGCAAATGTACTGCATAGAGTCATATGATCCAGGCCCATCATATTCTTAATAGAATATTTATGTTATGACAATGCATCTGTGGTTTTTGTGGTTTAAGGTTTTTGGTATAACTTGCATTTTTATGAAAAGTTGTTTAAGGGTAGAACATTTTGGCTCAGTCAAATGTGAGGGTCAGACAAACCATTATCCTCCCCCACCATGTAGATGACAACAGCTGTCAGAGGTCTATGGATACATTAGGCAGACAGGGTTCTGTCACCAGCTCAGAAATATTTAAACCCTCATCAATACGCCATGATTTATGTGGGGCCCACAAGTCCTGTGGGAAAGATCTTGAACTTTGTCCACAATTTAGATTCAGACCTACACAAACAGATTGATTGGGGCTTTGGGAGTTTTAATTACCACAGGCAGCCACTGAGAGGAGCAAAGAGGCCCTGAAAAGGAAAAATCCCTGTGGGTGAAATAGAAATCTGACAGAAGGGAGTAGAATAAGTTGGGTTTCTGAGGGGAGTGATTCTAAGTACAGTGCAAAGGTTTATGTCATGAGGCCTTAGACCAGCTTCTCCTACCAAATGCCTATGCACCCGGGGAGAATAGAAACCATGTTAGAGGTATGCCTGGGTGGCTCAAGGGTTGAGCGTCTGCCTTTGGCTTAGGGTGTGATCCTGGGGTCCTAGGATCAAGTCTCGCATAACATTTCCTGCAGAGAACTTGCTTTTCCCTCTGCCTATGTCTCTGCCTGTCTCTCTGTATCTCTCATGAATAAATAAATATCTTTAAAACAAACAAACAAACAAACAATGGTAGAAACGCTGTATCCCCAGGAGTACAAATAGCAGTGCTAGGGGACCACCCTCTCTTGGAACTTGACACAAGAAAAGGAAAGATTTTGTATTATTTGTTTTTCTTGCTGGCTAGAAAAAAGGGGTAAGCACCTATGTTTCATGGACAGATTCTCTCCTGAGAAGCTCTTACATGACAGTTCAAGTTTATGTAGACAACTCAGGTAAGGCCTATAAGAGCACAAAATCCAGGGAGTGCCCTCTCACAAGACCCATATATTTATGCCCTATTCCTAGAAGTATCTGTCATCCGACTAGCCTGATAGAGGAAAAGAAGTTTCTAAATTTGATGTCAAGACAGTCCTCCACCCATACCCAATATCATCTTGCAAATGATACCTACATACCAGTGTAACAAGTTAAATGTAAATAAGGGGACAAGGTCCAACATTCAGGAATTAGTATGGATGTCAGCAGGCTTCAGGCAACACCTTATGAATCTTTTACAATGAATTTTGGAATACATTTTTAAATGAAGCCCACTATGTAACTCATCCAACTGGTTTCCTGCTTGGTTTTATGAACACAGTGGTGGAAGGGCAGATACCTTTAAAAAAAAAAAAAAAAAAGCAGTCTCTGCTAAGAGACTGAGCTCTCCAGGTGGACCAGAGGTGACCCACAGCTTTGGGAAGACAAGAGGTAGCAATAAACACTATGTAGTAGCAAGGGGAAGTTAAGACTCCAAATTTTCCAAGGTCACCCCAGGGGTCAAAGGGACACAAACAATCCTGTGGGTGAAGAACTAGAGATTAAGGAGTTGACTGGCAGTGGGATAAACAGTAATCCACAGTTAGCATAACAATCAGTGATACATTAAAGCTTCAAAGGGACCTGCAATGGCCCAAATCTAGCAGAGACCAAGACCTGAGGAGAGAGAACAAAGCCATTTTTGTCTAAATTCCTTGTAGGAAAAAAAAAAAAATAAATAAATAAATAAATAAATTCCTTGTAGGGTCTATTAATCCTGTAGAAATAATATCCTAGCCTGAGAGGTCCAATATGGTAGCCACATGTGGCTATTTAAATTTAAATCTAAATTGTTTAAAAGTTCAATTCCTCAGTCACACTAACCACATATCAGGTGCTCAATAATCACACGTGGCTAGCGGCTACCATATGGAATGGTATAGATATAGAACAGTCCCATCCTCACAAAAAACTCTACTGGCAAGCACTGATCTGGAAGCGACTACCTTATTTATGATCAAGAAACTACCACATAGAGGGCACTTGAGTTAAACATGTAAGAATTTTAAGTGATACTAAGATTTGACTGTGTGCTAGATAATTGTTGAAAGAAGAAAAAGGATTAAGAATACCAGCATGTCTATTATTCAAACAAATGGGAATAGGAAGTGTGAGGTACTGAAATATTACTGAGAAGGTGACCCTTAAAGTACAAACCCAGAGTACCAACTAGATCTGTAATGATACCCAACTGCTCTAGTAATAATGATGATGACAGTAAAATGGCATTTGTTCGCAGGAGTTGTATTGCCATAGCTAGACTTAGATACTATTATACCTGGGTGTTTTTAAGAAATTGCTTGTAAATTTTTTTATTATGTATGACTACATAGTGCAATCACCATTACATTTTGGAATGGAAAAAAAATAAAACAATTCCAAAACAGACTTTAAAAGCATCTTGGCAACAGCTTTCAGTTCTTCTCTCTCTACTTCCTAAATATAATGCATGAAAAACTGTTGGGGATTTACCCCAAAGATTCAGATGCAATGAAACGTCGGGACACCTGCACCCCGATGTTTCTAGCAGCAATGGCCACAATAGCCAAACTGTGGAAGGAGCCTCGGTGTCCATCGAAAGATGAATGGATAAAGAAGATGTGGTTTATGTATACAATGGAATATTACTCAGCAATTAGAAACGACAAATACCCATCATTTGCTTCAACGTGGATGGAACTGGAGGGTATTATGCTGAGTGAAATAAGTCAATCGGAGAAGGACAAACAGTGTATGTTCTCATTCATTTGGGGAATATGAATAATAGTGAAAGGGAATATAAAGGAAGGGAAAAGAAATGTTGGGAAATATCAGGAAGGGAGACAGAACATAAAGACTCCTAACTCGGGGAAACGAACTAGGGGTGGTGGAAGGGGAGGAGGGCGGGTGTTGGAGGGGAATGGGTGACGGGCACTGAGGTGGACACTTGACGGGATGAGCACTGGGTGTTTTTCTGTATGTTGGTAAATTGAACACCAATAAAAGTTAATTAAAAAAATAATAATAAAAAATAAAAAATAAAATAAAAAAATAAAAAAAATATAATGCATGAAAAATAAACATGTATTAATAATGCTGGTAAGACAAACCAAGAATTCACTTACCTTCAGTATCAGTAGCTATTTTTACAGGTATGAAATGTTACTAACATTCAGATTAGATAAATATTGTCAAGTGTTCTATGTTAATAAACAATGTCTTTTTTTAACTTTACACAAGGAAAATATTGTTAAACCTTAAAATCGTTTCATGGAAGTGTAGCCATTGGGTTTATTACATATCAAAAGGCATTTTAGGAAAAATTCATTTCAAGCAACAGAAACCAATTCAAATAAATATTCAAGCAAACCTTTAGATGTGTTCCTAATAGTGATGTCCAGTCTAATCAAAACATGGATGTGTAAGCTAAAAAAGAGATATTTATCCATTTTTCTTTCCTTTGGAATAACCACATCCAACATTTCTACACAAAAGCAGTGACTATTGAAGCTTTATGGTATTAATAATTTCTATGGCTCATCTAGACTAGAAGGACGTCTCATTTAGGTATACAGAAATGGAGTTCACACTCTAACCCAAGGACAGATAAATAATTAAAACTAGATTCAAAGTGTGGAACTATACTTTTTATCAGTTCCCCCATATTCACCCCAGTGAATTCAATAAATTTACTTATGTAATACAAATCCTGTGTATGCATGATCTAATCTAAGATGTACAACAAAGCATTCATTATTCATAAATGCATTTGGTTAAAATGATGCTAATGAAGTAAAATAAAGAAGTCTATGTAGAAATTAGATTTACATAAAGGACTATCCTATAAATGTAAAGTAAATCTCTTGTCCTGGCTTGCCTTCTCCTATATACAAAGCATTGATTGCAGTGTCACAGAGATAAATTAATGCATCCACTTTATTTTAAAAATATTAATTAAGTATCCATTATTTACTATGGCAAAAAACAAACAAACACACAAAACCATCATTCAAGAGACAAGCACCAGGGGCCGATGACATTGGCAATTTTAAATAGGGTGGCGAAGGCACGTCTCCTTTGGAAGGTAGACGT
Source organism: Vulpes lagopus (assembly GCF_018345385.1). Taxonomy (NCBI): domain Eukaryota; kingdom Metazoa; phylum Chordata; class Mammalia; order Carnivora; family Canidae; genus Vulpes; species Vulpes lagopus. Next base: position 21,758,199 of record NC_054842.1, on the reverse strand, counting down.
TTCAGCAAAGATTTAGATATCATAGGTGAATGTGGTAGCAATGAAAATATTTTGGGGAGAGAGTATCCCAGGAAGAAGGAAAAGCCAGTGCAAAATTCACAATGGTTGCTTGCCAGATATGTTACAGTAGAACAAGGAAATCAGTGTGGCTGGTGCCAAATGAATGTGGGAAAGAGATTTTGGAAACAACCAGAGTGGTAACAACATAAAAGATTACATAAAGCCTTATAGGTCATCAAAAGTAACTTCTGCTTTTACTTAGACTGAAATGGAAAGTTGATGAAGGTTTAAAAAGAGAGGAATGTTACTGGACGTGACTTTAAAAGAATCACTCTGGCTTCCTGGCAGAAAGTAAACTAAGCAGGGGACAGGGGACAAAGCAGGGAGCCCAGCTAGTATGCTATTGGCATAATCCATGGAAAGATGATGATGATGTCTGGGCCAGATATGATAATTACTAGATGTGATAAAAAGTGATTAGATTATCCATCTACTTGGAAGATAGAATTAACAGAATTTTCTGATGTCCAGCATTAACAATGTCTCACTGTAAGTTAATAAACTCTTGGGGAAAAACAATATATATACATATATGTATATATGTATTATAGATAACTGATACCACATCCTGATCATAACATTTAGAAGAGACTTCTCTATTCTTCTCCAGCAAATTGTCAATAAAGACATCATGCAGGAGGAAGGACAAAGCTTTAAACAAATCAAGTAAACTCTTCAAAAGGATGAAGATTTTTGTGACCAAAGCTACTTTTCAAGAATTCATGTGGTCATGAGGAAATGACCTATATGCTAGCTGTAGTTGGCCCTTGGGTATTACAGTAGTAAATGAAAATATATCATAGCTTTTGTTTTCTACATTTAATAGTATTAGTAGCCATGATCTCAATTTTTTAATTGAAGTGCTCCTACTCCCAAGGATACAATAGATTCCTAATTGATCCATTTTTCAGGTTATGCACTTGTGCTCTCTTTGATATTATCTTTTAATAGCTAAAACTGTTTTACATCTCCCCCTTGAGAATATCTGAATCTTGCCTCTCATTAAAAGTCTTTGGTAGTGTTCTAGGGATCTTGATCTTGTGGCATAAAATAAAAACCTCTAAAGGTTTCATCATTTTGATGAAATAAGGGAGAGATGTTTTTAGATATCTACTGTTGATATAAGATCTGTAATGTTTATTTTAAAATATCAAAGATAAACCCATTTTTTAAAAAATTTTTATTTATTTATGATAGGCACACAGTGGGAGAGAGAGAGAGAGGCAGAGACACAGGCAGAGGGAGAAGCAGGCTCCATGCACCGGGAGCCCCACGTGGGACTCGATCCCGGATCTCCAGGATTGCGTCCTGGGCCAAAGGCAGGCGCCAAACCGCTGCGCCACCCAGGGATCCCAATAAACCCATTTTTAAATTCAATAGCATCCCTCCAAAATTCATACTTTTCCCTTAATCACAATTCTTTCATAATAAAATTGATAGGGAAACAGTACATCCATTAAAAAGCAGTAAAAATAAAAAAATTAAAAAAGCAGTGAAGATATATTTTAAGAGTACAGCTAACATGTGGTATGTAGTGCAAAATGTGGCATAAAATTTTGAGATTGTCTATATTATATATATAGAAGAGAAAATGTAATTTAAACCTGTGCAAACAACTTTCTTTGCCCAGATAAGGTATGAACTCAAAAGTTTAAACACAAGAATAAAATCTTTTGAGATTTAAATTACTAATAGGAAGCAATGAAACTTAAAATATGAAAATTAGGTTAATCTTTCAACGTAATTGGAAGGCTTTCCTATTTTGGAAGCAAAATAGGAAAAAAAATAACTATTTTTATTTCTCTAAAAATAGTTTAATGGGACAATAGAAAGCCAGACGACAAAAGGTATAGGACATGGTCTTGCTCCCTAAGAATGTATATGCATGTGTTCAGTGGGAGGGGACAAATTGTTAAAACAAGAATAATCAGGCAAGTGCCATAGCTGGAAATGTTCTACAAAGGAATACAGGTATAAAAGTTTTTGGTGTCTTTTTTAAGTCCACAGTGCTGTTTGTTGTTAGCTCATTGAAAAGAACAAAACCTGAAGAGAGTAGATCAGAGCGCTATAAATTCTTGTTCATTATGTCATTAATGACTAAAGGTTGGATACTTAGAATGGGACCATATCAGGTATCCAAAGATTAACAATCTAGTAAGTGTTTCCCCAGAGGCATAGGACTTCCTGAAAAATCAAGGCTACTCGAAAGATAGAATGAATAGAACTGAGAGGAGAAGCCAGTCAGCCTTACATATATTTGGTCTATACAACATTCTTCATCATATATTCTGAAGGACTATTTATTCAAATGCAATGTATCTGATGATTTACACAGGAGGAACAAAGGGAGTTGAACTACCATTCCAAGGCCACAGACTACAAAAGAAAATTTTTCCCTTTTCTAATACCTTTGGTGATACCAGTGAACTATGCCATTTGCAATCTCAGGTGGGTTTGGGTATAATCCAGTCTAATAATGATTTAAGAGGGAGAGTACATATTTTCAAGGTTAATAAACTAACCCATTATAATCCTGACTCACATAATGTGAGAAGCCCTCATGTTTCTTAATCAATCCTGCACAGTCTATTTTGTAGACTACTTCCACTTCTATAAAAGGTCTGAAATAAAGAATCTAAACATAAGCTTCTACTTCCAACTAAGATAAATCAGAAGTAGATTTATGCTCTCATCTGAAACCGACCTTCCCCCCACAAAAGATAAAAGATTTGAAACAGTGATTTTCAAGACAATGGATGTCAGGCATTGAAGGATGGTGATCCTTGGGAAATAAGAAACAATATGAGTCCTATAATTGCCCCAGCTTGAGAGAGTTCCAAGGCTATAGCAAGGAGAGAAGGAACCAGGCAGAACTTGGTGATCTCAATGAATCAAGGACACGGAAATAAGAGTCTGGAGAAACCAAGACAATTTCGAGCTCTAGAGAGAAGAGAATTGCACAGAAAAAGAACTCTAGAGAACTGCAGAGGGTCTTGATTATTTAGCTGAATACTAATCAACAAAAGTACATGAGGAAATTACTTAAGACCTGGAAAAGAATCATTTGAAAGGAATAAATGGAACAGTGCCTGGCACTCACATGGAATAGAAACAGTGCCTGCTTCTGCTCCCAACAGGCAGGTTGGAAAAATTCATCATGCGTAGGTAGCATGTTCAGGAAAGTCTTCCATCAACAGTGGGAAATACCTCATTCTAGTTGAGCATTAATTCAAATACATTTAACAAATCATAAAGCAAACCAGAAAGGATAAGACTGTTTCCAAGTCATTTATCTTAGCCTAGAAAAAAAGCATAAGGGTATTAATAAGAATATAAACATATCCACTTCACAGTTAACTAATCTTCAAAAATCATATCAACTCTATGGTGAACTAATCTTCAACAATGTAGAAAAGAATATCCAATGGAAAAAAAGGCAGTCTGTTCAACAAATGGTGTTGGGAAAATTGGGCAGCCACATGCAGAGAAATGAAACTGGACCATTTCCTCACACATACACAAAAGTAAACTCAAAATGTATGAAAGACCTAAGTGTGAGATGGGAATCCATCAAAATCCTAGAAGAGAACATGGCAACTTTTGTGACCTCGGCCACAGTAACTTCTTATTAGACACATCTCCAAAGGCAAGGGAAGCAAAGGCAAAAATGAACTATTGAGACTTTATTGTGATAAAAAGCTTTTGCACAGCAAAGGAAATAGTCAACAAAAACAAAATACAATTGACAGAATAAGAGAAGATATTTGCAAATGACATATCAGATAAAGGGCTAACATCCAAAGTCTATAAAGAATTTATCAAACTCAACATCCAAACAACAAATAATCCAGCAAAAATGGGCAAAAGACATGAACAGATATTTCTCTAAAGAAGACACAGAAATGGGCCAACTGACACATGAAAAAAGTGCTCAACATCACTCGGCATCAGGGAAATACAAATCAAAGCCACAATGAGACATCATCTCACACTGGTCAGAATGACTAAAATGAACAAGTCAGGAAATTGAAGATGCAGAGAAAAGGGAACCCTACGGTTGGTGGAAATGCAAGCTGCTACAGCTACTCTAGAAAACAGTATGGAGGTTCCACGAAAAGTTGAAAACAGAGCTACCCTACAACCCAGCAATTGCACTACTGAATATTGACCCCAAACATACAAATGTAGTGATCTGAAGAGGCACGTGCACCCCAATGTTTATATAGCAATGTTCACAATAGCCAAACCATGGAAAGAACCCAGATGTCCACTGAGAGATGAATGGGTAAAGATGTGGTATATATGGAATTCTACTCAGCCATCAAAAAAATGAAATCTTGGCATTTGCAAAAATGTGGATGGAACTAGAGGGTATTTTGCTAAACTGAAATAATCAGAGAAAGACAATGATCATATGATCTCACTCATATGTGGAATTTGAGAAAAACAGAAGATCATAGGGGAAGAGAGGAAAATATTCTTTTAGCAGAGAGGAAGATAAACCATAAGAGACTCTTAATCATAGGAAACAAACCCAGAGTTGCTGGAGGGGAGGAAGGTGGGGGGATGGGGTAACTGTGTAATGGATATTCAGAATGGCACATGAGATGTAATGAACACTGGGTATTATACAAGCTAGATGAATCACTGATCTCTACCTCTGAAACCAATAATACAGTATATGTTAATTAATTGAATTTAAATGAAACTTTAAAAGAGAAAAAAACAAAAATAACCAATATGCAACAAGTTAAAATTCATAATATCTGCCATCTAATCAAAGACTACTAGGCAGGCAAAGAAGCTGAGACACATGACCCACTGTGAGGGAAGTAAATAAAAACGACTCAGTATTGTCACAAGTGTTATAATTGACAGATGAGATTTAAATATTATAATTGTACTCCCTATGTTCTAAGCATTAAATAAAGAAATGGAAGATATTTTTAAGAAACAAATAGAGCTTCTTGGAGGCACAGACTGCAATATTTGATATAAAGCATATATTGGGTGGAATTAACAGCAGGTTAAACATTCCTAAAGAGAACAATAGGAAACTTGGAAACATAGTAATAAAGCTATCTAAACTGAACTGAGGAAAAAAAAAAGAGAAAATTTAAAAAAAAAACACGCATAACTTCAACAAAGTGGGGGATAACTTTAAGCAGACTAATTTATATGTAATTGGGAATTCTCAAAGGAGACAAGAACAGAAAAAATATCTGAGGGACTAATGGCTGAAAATTTTCCAAAATTGGTAAAAAAAAATATATATATATATATATGTGTGAATTTCTAAGGGGTTTGACCAATCCCAAGCAAAAGAAACATAAAAGCTCTTCATAATTATATTGCTCAAGACCAGTGAAAAAGAGAAAAACTTACAAGCAGCCAGAATAAAACAATGTTATGTACAGAGGAGAGACAAAGATGGTTACACATTTGTCATCAGAAACAACACAAGCAAGAGAAAAGCAGTGAAGCAATTTTAAAGTACTAAGTACTAAGTAAGAAAAGAGCCTAAAACATCATGCTAACACTAGTCAAGAGAAAGCTGCTGTGGCTGTTCATAAAAGACAAAGCTGATTTTGTTGCAAAGTCTGTTATTAGGGATATTAGAAGGTCAATTCATCAAAAGGTCATGGCAACCCTGAATATTTATGTTTTTAACAGAACCTCAAAACACATGAAACAAAAATGAACTGCAAAAATAGACGAATCTACAGTTATAGTCAGACATTTCAATCTCATCACTCAATAACTGATAAAGGAAAAAAATCAGCAATATATACTTGAGCAACATTATCAAGCAACTTAATCTGACTCTAAATTAACTTTCTACCCAACAGCAAAATACACATTTTTTCTGATAAATATGGAACATTTACCAGCACATTCTGATTCATAATGTCAATTTTACTAAGTCTTAAAAGAGTCAAGCCATGTAAGGCATGTTCTTTGACTAAAGTGGAACAAATTAGATATCAATAACAAAAAGATGATGGGAAAATATCAAATATTTAGAAATTAAAAAACACATTTAAATAACTAATAGGTAAGAAAGGTATTCAAAAAGCAAATTGGAAAACTCTGAAGTGAACAAAAATAAAATACAATATGTCACAATTTGTGGAATGCCACTAAAGCTGTAGAGGAAACCTTAAAGCAATAAACCCATATATCCAGAAAGAAAAAAAGAGTGCAGGTGAGTGACCTTATTTTATACCTTAAGGTAGTATAAAAAATAAGAGCAAATGATACTCAAAATGAACAAAAGAAAGAATATAATGAAGATAAAAGTAGAAATCAGTGAACTAAAAAATTAAAAAAAAAAAAAACAGAGAAATCAATGAAATTTAAAGCTGGTTCTTTCAGATTGGTAACATTGATAAACCACCAGACATACTAACTAGAGGGACAGGGGGACACAAATTACCAATATCCGAAATGAGAAAGGTGACAGCTCTCAGAGTCTAAAGACATTATTAGAAGGGTAATAAGTAAGTATTTGTAACAACTCCATGCTTAACAATTTGACAATTTAGATGAAATGGATGCATCCTTTGGAAGACATAGTTATCACTACTCTCAAGGAGAAACAGATAACTAAATAGTCCTCTATCTACTAAAGAAATTCAAATTGTACTCTATTGTATTTAAAGACTTTATTTATTTGAGAGTGAGAGAGCAGAGGGACAAAGGGGGAAGTGAGAGGGACAAGCAGACTCCCAACTCAGCACAGGATCAACCCAGGGCTTAATCTCAGGACCCTGAGATCATGACCTGAGCCAAAATCAAGTCCCATGCTCAACTGACTGAATCACCAGGCCACTCCCAAACTATAATTTAGAAGCCTTCCCAAACACAGAACTCCAGATTAATATGCCTTTATTTATTTAATATGGAAATATTACCAAGTCTATACAATTTTTTCTAGAAAATTGTAGATTTTCTGGTACATTTCCTAATACATTTTATAAGATCAGCATTACCCTGATATCAAAATGAAAGACATTGCAAATAAGATGATAGAACAAAATCCCTCCTGAATATTGACATAAAAATCTTTTAAAAATTTTAGCAATTTGAATGTAACACTCTACAAAATATAACATAACCAAGTGCTGTTTATCATGAGAATTTATATTGTTTCTAACATATAGAAACCAATGAATGTAATTTACCATATTAACAAGCTGAAAAAAAAATCCAAACAAAACATATAATCATCTCTACAAGCTCACAAAAAAAAAAAAAAAAAAAATTTGACACATCTCAAATTCTTTCCTGAAAAATAAAAACAAAACTCAGCAAACTAGGAAAGGAGAGAACTGCCTCAATCTGAAAAAATGGTTCTACAAAATCCTATGGTTTCCCCCTAATATTAGGCACAAGAAAAAATTTCTCCTCTATTTCCATCCAACATTGCACTAGAGGTTCCAGCAAGTGCAGTCACACAAAAAATAAAAATAAGGAGAGTAAATTGAAAGGAGGAAAAAAAAAAGAATAGGCCTCCAGATAAGGGGGAAAAAAGACATAAAGCAGACTTTCTTCAAAGAAACATGATAATCTACATAGAAAACATAATGGAATCAACCAAAGATCAGTTATATTTTTATATACTATAACAAATAATAAGAAATTCAAATTAGAAAGTATTATTTATAACGGCCTCAAAAATATTACAGATAAATATTATAAATAAATATTATAAATAAATATTATAAGTCTATGTACTGAAAACTAAAACATTACTGAAAGAATTTAAAGAAGTTCTAAATAAGAGTTATCCTTGTTCGTGGGTTAGATCAGTACTGAATCTATAGATTCAATGTACTCCCAATCAAAATTGAAGCAGACTTTTCAAATATAAAACCTAAAGGTATGTGTGGGAACTCAGGAATCTTTAACGTATAAACTCTGGTTCCATGTAGTATATATTTTTCAGCCACTGAGTAGAGATGGAGGAGGGTTATGTTTCTGGTTCCTTTTACTCAAAATAACAAATCTAAAGGACTTAAAAAATGTTTTTTTTTTTTCTTGCACAGAACATAGGTTATCTTAGTCAAGAGTAAGAGAAACAAGGTACAATATACGTGTGTTTTACAGAAATGTATACACACACATAGCAAGAATAGGTAAAAATAGAATATGCCCCCAGAATAAACTTCCTGGTGAAAAAAAGTACTTCCCAAGAACATCATCTATAAGGTAAGTTGTATGGATAACAATCCTGTTATTCAGTTAAGAATCTGTGCACCTATGATCCAGATCTGCAACAATCTCCACTTATCACCATCTTTGAAACAGTTCTTCACAAATCTTCCATGTAATCTACTTACAAAAATCATTATGGAGGAATGAGAAAGATATCAAAGATTTCACAGGGTACCATAGAAAAGAGTTTACCAAAATGGAGCAAATCCCATACAAAATTCACTTCAGGAGCTATCAGATAAGGCAGGTATCCAAAGTTTCTTCATCACAAACCCTGCCACCTGAGATACTCATTCTCTGCCATTTTAGTGTCCTGTGTTTCACCTTGGTTCCACACTCCCACACTTACATACCATATTCATATTGTTGTCTAGCAAAACAAATGCCCTCTAATTACTGGAGTATCTCCTCTTTCTTAAAAGATAAGCTATCACTGAGTGAGTTTGCTCTTTCAGAGTTTCACTTCCTACCTCAAATAAGCTAAAGTACTTCTTTTAACCATAAGCAAGTCTCTCCTTCAAAGAATTCTGCATATGTCATTCTATGCAATATAAATAATCCATGTGCTATTTATGTAAATACCCACTGACAAAGACATGGGAGCTTCAATGAGGCATACAGATATAGACAGCTAAATAGATGCCCAGCTATACACCGGAGGGGGTGCAGCACAGAGGTATTGATTCTGTTAGATTCACTCAGAAAGCCTAAATCAGGGAACACCTATGCATACTTTAGATGAACTTTGTAAATGGTAGGATCTTGACCATCTAACTCATAGAAATATCCTAGTTTCATTCTTAGTGTCTTTTGCTCACATCGTGGGCATTACAAGATTACTTATTTATTTCTCCACACAGCACATATACCCCATGGGAGCGCTATGCCCCAGGCTGTGTGTTTCTTAGACCTTGATTAGAGTAACTCACAATATGGACGAAACCCCTGATTCTCAGTTCCAGTTACAAAAGAAGAGAGGAGTTTGGTGATCTCTAAATCAAAAAACTCATACATTTCAATTTTTTAAATATTTCCTCAATTTCTATGTATTTTTCTCAAAATGGAACTAAGTACATATTGATTTTATTTAAATAGTAATTAAATAACTAAGATACTTGACTACTTTCCTTTTCCAAATACAACAAAAAAATAATCCCAAGGGAAAAAAAAAAGAGCTTTTATCCAAAATTTGAGTGCATTTGGCATATGTAGGAGCATTAGCCTAGAAAATCGTGCTTCTAATCTGAAGCAAACTGTTCCTTATCTGATTTTAACATATAGTCAGTGAAGCTAGTTTTTTTATATAGTGAAATAAAAAATTAGAAGTAGAAAAAAGTCTTAACTCTGAATTTACCTCTAATTTTAAAGGATGTGAAATGACAATTAAATGCCCCTGAAAGACATATTATTCTCCCTATATTTATATCATGCTTCTAGGCTTCAAAAGATGATAAAATATGTTTAATAGCACCATTATATTGTTTCAGAAATAATTCATTAAAGTGAATTTTAGCAAGTCAAGATATTACAATAATAGTAGGAGCTCTTCAGGTAAAAACCTTTATAATAACATTTATAGGAAGATGATCACTGCTTTCTAAAATAGCCATTTGGATAATAATATTCTATAATTTGATTGCATCTTTTATTCTGATAGTTTGATCTTTTATATGCAATGTTTTTCAATATGTGATAAAAATATATTCACTTAAAAAATAATTATATTTCATACATATATAGTTTGGAAATGTAGCTAATTTGGCCAAACTTGAACTCTTCAATTCAGTAGTCCTGATATCAGAATCTGCCTTGTATTTATCCAAGCAATTCACTCAATTATTTATTGACAAAATCCACACAAGCATTAACTTAGCAAATTGATATTGTTAATCTCAGTCACTGGGGGGGAAAACAATATCATTACTGTCAAATTACTGACAGCATGGTGTCTGGTCAAATTAAGTAAGTTTGCTGTTTCATAATAAATCAAGTTAATGGCATGCTATGCAAATGTAACTGTTAAAATTTTTCAATGGTATAAGATCATCTCTTGAAATGACATACCTTAATGACCAAAAAAGTATTCATTGGTTTTTACCTAAAATCATGATCTGAGCAAGTTAAAACAGATTATGAATTGTATTACTTTACATTTATACACACACACACACACACACACACACACACACATATATATATATATATATATATATATGGGTTTAATTAAAATATTTTTTCATAACATGTCAATATATCAATAGTCTATATGTGTATAATTCCAAGACAAGGGGAAGCAAAGAAGAACATATAACCAAATTCACATCCTGATGTGTATCAATTTGCTTATTGAGTGCTTATCATAGATCAGGAACTTTGAGAGATGCTAGGGATTTAAAAATAAATGAACATAACAGATACTGTTTCTGCAAGTACAAAATTAAGTCTTTTAGACAATGTAGAGATTGGGGAGAATGCTTAGAAAGAGAAAATGTCTTCTCCAGTTCGACCAGTGAGGTGAGTGTAAAAGTGCTGAAGCACTAAAGAGGAAGATGATGGAGAAATTCCTGAAGACAATGATGATGAAGCTGAATCCTTAGGATGAATAGTGTGTAAAGCAGGAAAAGAGTGTCTGGGGAGGACTGGATATGTGATAGGACTTGGGTGACCTTGTCCCAGGCAGGGTGAAGAGTTTGTGCAAAGGTTCCATGATAGACCATCATTGACTTCAGGATTTTTAGTATGGGGGCACCTGGGTGGCTCAGTCATGAAAGCCTCTGACTCTTGATTTCAGCTCAAAACGTGATCTCAGGGTTATGAGATCGAACTCTGCATTGGGCTCACATGCAGGGTGTGGAGCCTGCTTAACATTCTCTCTCTCCCTCTGTCCCTCTCTCGATCTAATTAAAAAAAAAAAAAAGTATGGAAAGGGCCTTGAGTACAATGAAGACATAGCAGGGAAAAGAAATAAAGCAAGGACTAAGTTTTTATATCCTATTATTATTTTCTACTACTATTTCTCTTACCAATAATTCTCACATTGCTATTAATCTTCAACCTACAGCTGAATGGATCCATGGGGTGGGATCCATCCCAAGTCCTCCAGACACAGTCTCTTCATCATTGGCTGCGTGAAGATTAACGGGTTCTTTGAGAAAGTTTGCATGATCAAAATTGTTTGTTGCCTTTATACTTGAATGTCCATTGGCTAATTATAAACTCTAGAATACGTCATGTTTCATTTCCCTAAAGATTTTGAAGACATTTTATCACTATCTTCTTGTGTGGAAAATTTGAAGGCCAGACATATTTGTGTTGTCTGAAATGGTTGGTTGTCTTATCAAATTTTCTACCAAATATCAGGGGAAACTCCTATCATGCTGGCAGACACTAAATTTATTGATAATATATTTTAAACAAAAGAATATGAAAAAAAGATTAAGGTTTCTAAGAAACAATCTTCAGTCAGAAGAATTTGGCAAAGTTCCACTATCCAGAAACCATAATTTCATGAGACACTACTCAATGTCTCTGTTGCAGGGATGCAAATTTACAAACAACATAAAGTGAAGAGAAAATATATTTCTTCACATTTCCTGAACTAATTTATCTTCTTCTGAACTCTTTATTTACTATTAGGGAAATATAAAGCCTCCAATTAATGATGTTTCTAATTAAATACTGTCCTTGTACCTTAAAATTTTCCTTTCAGGAAAATGCTGTCAATTTTCAAAGGTTCACCCACTGTATTTCCCCTTCCTTAACAGCACCTGTAAGTACAGCGGTAGGTTATTACATATTTCTGGAGCATGAATATGCTCTTAGATCCTATCATTTTTCATGCAGGCCTTTTGAAGTATCTCCTGTCTCCCTCCACAGGTGAACTTTGCCTTTCTCTCTTGGCCTCTGTTTCCTTAAACCCCAACGCCACTGGTTGAAGTCTGGGGACTATAGATCAACAGGCAGAGAATTTACATATATAGGAAAATATATGAAAGGTAAAGAAACTAATCAGAAGTATGTTGTAACCATCCAGGAAAGCATGGGAGATATTCTTTACTAAGGGAAGTGGTAGTAGGAATCCAGACACAGAAATTACAAATATTGTTTTACTTAACAATAAATGATAATAGGTTCAGAGAGACTTAATAAATTGTGCAAAATCTCAGAGTTGATACATTGATTTACCTGTTAATGAACATGTGCATAAATGAGTTTCTCTACTCGTCAATCCATGGATCAATGAATGAACAAAAGACATGTGTGCCTGGGAACTCAGTAGAGAAGACCATTAGCATACGTGTGGTACCTGATTCTTGAAGTCCTGGTGGGCGATACCGTCCAGCAAATATTCGCAGAAAGAGCTAAGAACAAATTTTAAAAGGCTAATGTGAAAGGGCATGGGGAATGCTATTAGGATACTCAAATTCAAGCTATTTATATTATCATTTCTAAGCTTTTATTCTAAAGAAATTCTATGAGTGGAGCTTAACTTCAGTTTGTTTACTCAGTAATGAGCTACAGGTCAAGATGAGCCTATATTCCCCATCCTGTGAGAGAATTCAGTTGAATCCTACCATTTTAACCAGTCAGATTGCTTTGACTGTCCAGAGCCAGGTAGTTCTCAAGTGAAGCCTGGGTCTGAATTTTCCTGTCATTTAGTATTCTATTTGTTGGGTATTAAAATTCTAAACAGTCTTACTGGATGTTTTGGTTTGTTTACTCAGTTTAATGATTTGGCTATTCTCTCCTACTTGTATGTTCAAATTTAATCTGAATTCCACTGACACGCTTTGATTAAGAGATAATGACTTTAGGACCATGAGAAATTTAAAATGAATCAGGTGTCAACATCCCACAAACTATTCCAACTTTGATACTAAACATGAATGACTCTCAAAGAAAATAACAATTTAAAAAAAATCCTTATCTCACATTAAGCCTCTTTGAAGTCAAATTATCTCTTATCCTAGCTTTTTATGCCTATTGAAATCAAGATTTAGAAGGATGTTTGTTTTTATAAATTTCCTCCACTTAGCACTGTCCTAACAAAGTAGTAATCTGTATGTGTGGCTGGCCTATCTCTGTGCATGGCTTTTACATGTCTCCCTTTCATTGACGTTAAACGAAAGCACTCCCTTTCATAAAAATAATTTGTAACAAAAATTAAAAATAAAAGGAGAATTAACACAACAACGAGACACCACTACATGCTTAAAGGATGGTCAAAATCCAGAACAATAATAGCACCAAATACTGGTGATAACATGGAGCAATAGGAACTCTCATTCATCACTGTTGAAAATTTAAAACAGTACAGCCACTTTGGAAAACAGTTTGATGGTTTCTTAGAAAACTAAACATATTTGTACCATATGATCCAGTAATCATACTCGATATTCACCCTAAAAAGTTGAAAACCTACATCTGCACAAAAACCTCCCCATTTATCACAGCTTTATTCATAATTTCCAAACTTGTAAAGCAACCAAGATGTCCTTCAATAGATGAATGTACAAACAAATTGTGGAATTCATACATTGGAATGTTAAACAGCACTAAAAAGAAATAAGATATCAAACCACAAGGAGACATGGAGGAAAATTAAATTACATATTGCTAAGTGAAATAAATCAATCTGAAAAGGCTATGGACTGTAAGATATGACGTTCTGGAAAAGCCAAATTACAGATGGCAAACCTGTGGTTTCAGTTTAGGAGGAGGAAGGGAAGGAGGGATAAGCAGGTGGACCACGTGGGATTTTTATGGCAGTGAAACCATTCTGTACGATATGATAATGATGGACCCATTTCTGTACACACTTTGTAAAACTCATAGAGGGGCACCTGGATGGCTCAGTCAGTAAGTGTCTGCCTTTGGCTCAGGTCATGATCTCAGGGTCTTAGGATCTAGCCCTGTGTCAAGGTCTGCTCCGTGGGGAGTCTCTCCCTCTCCTGCTGCCCTTCCCCCTCACTCATGTGTTTTCTCTCTCCCCCAGATAAATAAAATCTTTTAAAAAACCAAACAAACCTTATAGAATGTACGCAAAAAGAGTGAGACCAAATATCAACTATGGACTTTAGTTAATGATAATATATCAAATTTGGTTCATAAATTGTAACAAATGCATCCACTACACTAATGCAAAATGCTAATAAGGGAAAATGGAAGAGGGTGACAGGCAACATGGGAATTCTACTCTCCATTTATTTTTCTGTGAACTTAATACTTCTCTAAAACATAACATCTATTAATTTAAAAAATACATAGAGAAGACCCCATTTCCCATATAATTCCATCCACTAAGTATATCAATGTTATTATTTTCTTTCAGTAAAGTTTAAAATAATGATTTCTTTCTCACTCATTTCTTGACAATAGGTAGTTAAAATATGAAAAGAGGGGCAGCCCTGGTAGCTCAGTGGTTTAGCTCCGCCTTCAGGCCAGGGCCTGATTCTGGAGACCTGGGATCAAGTCCCATGTCTGGCTCCCTGCATAGAGCCTGCTTCTCCCTCTGCCTGTGTCTCTGCCTCTCTCTCTCTCTGTGTGTCTCTCATGAGTAAATAAAATCTTAAAAAAAAAAAAAAGATATGAAAAGAGTATATTGCAATGATTACTCACTAGTGAGGTGTATAACTTCTGTCATTTCTAGGCACTGGGACAGACCCTCCTATAAGACATAGCATAAAGAGTGTCCATGTCCATATGTCCATGGCTATCCACTACTAAGAAAGTAAGGTAGCAGAACTTGTAAGAGTATCAAAATGGGGAAAAAAATTTGTCCAACATAATAAAAGCATTCCTGATCCAAATTCTCATCTCAGATGAATAGTACTACTCTTAAAAAAAAAACCATGGTCCTGTAATAGATGTTTTAAGATACAAAAATTCATGCCCTAAATATAAAATGAGTAGCAGACACTTTTGTTTAAGCTAAGAGGAAGGAAGGAAAGCCATTTTCTTTATCTTGCATGTTGCATAAATAAGTTTTATACAACACTGATGATTATAAACACTAATTGTGTCATATTTTGTCTTCTCTTTTGACATTAAGTCCCACAAATTTTTATTATATTTAGCAATGGTATGAGATGTCTGTCACACTGGGTGTTTATCTAGCACTTGCTGATGTTTGCAAACATTTTATACTGGAGGCTTTTGTTGATTAATCAAATGCACATTGAATCATAGACCAGAGAAATATATTAGTCTTACTGTTAGAATAATTAAAAGTAGGTTAGTCAAAGACATCATACAAGTTTTTCTTAGATACTGCTGATCCAAAGAGATCTTGACAATCCCAGAAGAGGTTCAATTATTATCCAAAAATATATGGGAAAATATATTTTTCTTTCTTATTCATAGGGCTACTGTATCCAACTCAGAAAGGTAGAAAATAGTTTCTAAATGTTATTTTTGTGAAATATAATTTGTTACAAATAATATATAAAATCCAAAACATATGCAAATTACATGTACTATATATTTAAGTTTGATTTCTCTGTCATAGCCAAGTTTCTCTAAATAAATAAAATAATATAATTAACAAGTATTTCCTATATTCTAAGGGTTTCTTATGTACTACCTTGTTTAATCTTCAAAAATACCTTATGAGATAGGTATGATTACTTGCTCTGCTTTATAGATGAGGAAACTGATTAACAGGAAGTTAAGTGAAATTTTCAAGGTCATGTCAAGTGACTTGAGAACCAGGATTCAAACCTGGGCAATTGGACTCCAATATTGGTACTCAAACCCATACATTATACTTACCTAAAATCTAAAACAATTTTCAGGCATTCAGAGAACACCACTAGAAGACAGCAAAGTGATTTACAGCAAACTTTGCATAGCAATAGAAGAAATCTTATATTCCCATCAGGTAAAACATGATTTTTTATCTACTTAAATTTTACATTTTAAAGTTTTAATTTAAATTCCAGTTAGTTATCATACAGTATAATATTAATTTCAGGTGTGCAATATAGTGACTCAACACTTGCATTAAACACCCAGTGCTCATCACAATAAGTGCCCTCCTTAATCTCCTTCACCTATTTAACCCAATCCCCTCACCCACCTTCTTTTTGGTAACCATCAGTTTATTTTCTATAGTTATGAGTCTGTTTCTTGATTTGTCCCTATTTCTTTCTCTCTCATTTCCCCTTTGCTTGTTTGTTTTGTTTCTTAAATTCCACATGAGTAAAATCATATGGTATTTATCTTTCTCTGACTTATTTTGCTTATATAATACTCTCTAGCTCCATCTCTGTCATTGCAAATAGCAAGATTTCATTTTTTATAGTTGAATAATACCCATTTTGTGGGTATATATATATATATATATATATACCACATAATATTAAAGGGAACTCCGAGTTTAAAGGAGAGATCAAACGTGACAAGGACAAGAAAGGGTCAGAGAAAAATCTCCAGAAAAAAAAATGACAAAACAAGTAATAAAATGGCAATAAGTACGTATCTATCAATAATTATATTTATGCAATTTTAAGTTCAGAAGTTTCTAGAATCACTGATTCAAACACTTTGCAAATATGAAAAATATGCTTTTAACCAAGTGTTCCCACATTGACTTCTACTAATGTAATAGAAATCTCAAGGAGAATATCCCTAAGGTCTTTTGAGATAAAACCCAGATCTCTATTTTCCTTTTTTTGAAGCTAAGTCAATGAAGTTTTCTAAAAAAGGAAACCATAAGAAAAGGAATACTGCTTGTAGTTATATCAAATGCTGGTTATCCACTATTATTATTGTTGTTATAAAACCATTATTTGAGCATTTATCATCTAGAGAGATACAGAAAAGAATATGGATATAGAGATGAAGAGATATAGTTACAAGTAGACAGAGATATAGATAATAAGAAGCACATAAGTGATAAACAATAGATTTAATAAACAGTTGGATACTCAAAACAACTCTGCGAGGAGGGTTTATCATCTCCACTTTACAGATGAGGAAGCACAGAAAAATAACCTCCTTTGATATTTTTATTGCTAGCAAAGAAATAAAAAGAGGAACAGGCAACAGGTATAATAAAAGACCTAGCTCTTTGCCTCTCTCTTTAAGGTGCTATAGAGAATGATAAAAGTGAACGTGGGCACTTACAGATGCTAATGATGAATCTTTGGTTGTAGGTACACTGAGAATATAAATCAGAACACAGTCAGGCTGGGGATTTGCCTGTGAGAGGAAGCTGAAGTAGGTACACTAGCTTTGGGATAGAGGTGAAGGAACTAGCAGGTGTTAGGATTTTTCCTTTTCTTTGACACATATAAAAAGACCCTGAGATAAGTCTAAAAGTAAAGAGAGGGATTGAGAATTTAGCTTCAGCATTTGAAATGATTAAAGAAAAGGGAGAAGAAAACTGAAGGCCAACAAGGAATAGTAGAATGAAAAGGTACTAACCCCCTGGCCACCCAGGGGGAGAAGAGAATGCCTTTTCATGGCAGAAAATTGACACACATGGTAGAGAGTGACTTTAAAATATTGGTTCTCAACTTGGGATGATTTTGTCCATCCCCACCCCCATCAAGAACATTTGAATATGTCTGGAGACATTTTGGGGGGTTGAGAATCAGGGAGGAATACTAGTGGTATTTGTGCATAGATGGCAGAAATGCTGCTCAACATCCTACAATGCACTGGACAGCCCTTCAAAATAATTTTCCAGCCCGTAATGTCAATGGTGTCACTGTTGTGTTGTGGACTCTTATGTTAGGGAGTCTGGTACCGGTTTCTTTGCTTAACTAGCTACAGCACTCTCAGAAGGAAGTTTGGGAACTGATGGAAGGAATTAAATGGTATCTGTCCCCTCCCCAGTCTCTCAGATAAGTTTCTAGTTCCTGCATAGAAACTATTTGGGTCTAGAAGCTGAAACAGTGTTATTCTTAGGAGCAATGTGAGCCTGTGAGCCATAGAACTGCTATTTGAAGTTCTAGGAACAAAATGCAACCAAAGATTAGGGAAAGGGTTTTTTCTCCCCCTTCTACTTGGATCCTGACATGGATCTAGCATTTTGAGAATGTTTTTGGCCTATGCATTAGTAGTTTAAACATGGTAATTATCAACATACACAATCCCACAAATGACTTTGTGAAGAGGACAACTTCAGAAGGTAGCTGGGGCTGCAGATGGAAAGCAATGTGGGTGGGCAATACACAGTGACGATCACTGATAGATGAGTGTATGCACATGTCATTAAACCCTAATCCTCTACCCTGTGACTGCCAGAAATACTTGAGGGGTGAAGGGTGGGGGCGGTGAGCAGTGGAGGTAGCTAGAGGATTTGTGTAAGCAGACAGGAACAAAAACGGAATTTGAGTTTTCCAAGTTTTGGGGGCCACATTACCAGCACGCACTAGTAAAGAGTTGAAAACTCTTGTATTACACAAGACATGCAAAAGTTGAAGAAACCCCACACCCCCGCCCCCGTGAGTGGGACCAGGCCTAACCCTGAGGCAGCTCATCCAGGCGCCTCCCATGAATTCAAGCAACAAAAACATTCTGTTTATCCGAGATAAAAAAAAACTATCCCCCCTCGCCCTGACTGGGAAAGTCCCTGAACATGGTCGTGTTGACCTTCAAAGAAATCAATCATGTCATAACCCGAATGCTATGCTACTCCCGCGGTTTTTTGCCTTTAAAAGATGCCTGTAATTGCTAATCGGGGCTCTGCCACCTCGGAGGCGGAGAGCCCGTTTGCGCAAAAGTTCAATAAACCCTCTTGCTTGTTGCATCTGCCTGTCTGGGGTCTGAGTCTCTGGGGCGTCCACCGGGACACGTTGGCACCCGTGAGCCAGGGTCCAACAAAGTGAAACATTGATATGTTGGGAATTTCTCATGTAGGATTTCCTTCAAACATCAAGACTAATGATAGATAAGGATATATATGAACAAAATACTTGTTCACTTAGAATATCAGCTAATAAGTATAGAAGGAAATAAAGAGTAAGAAAATACTTTGCAAACATCACAGTAAAAATTTAGCTTAGAATTTTCAATGGATTCTTAAACTACTGAATAAAATTGAAAAAAAAAACCCCAGAATATTTACATAGTCTCAAATTACATTCTCCAATAGTTAACAATTACAAAGAGAAAAAAAAAAAAAAAAAACCCACCTTGTAATGGAGAAATCCAGCAGATAACATCTTTACTAAATGATCAAAATTCAAACTTCCTTCACCCCATTAAGGAGAGAACACAATATAATCTGCTTCCTGAAACAACAATGAGCTAATAAGGATACACCACCACTTCTGTGCCATTTCTGCCAAAAATATCTAAGCTGAAAGGAAGCATTGGAAAATAGCAAATGAAGTCAAATGTTAGGACCTTCTACAAAAGACTGGCAACTTCAGGATTCCTCTGAATTGATGACAAGCTATTTCAAGAATACTGGGGCTAAAAGACTTACCTTGCAGCTGTGCTTACATTTTTGTGGGTAGTTCTGTTGGAAGTGGGCTGAGAAACATTATAGAGAAGCTAATTCTCCCCCACCCTCACCCCCAATCATATCTTAATCTATAATTTTCTCTTTTAATTTCCATTTTGTAAATCTTTAATTGAGATATAGTCGACATATAATATTAGTTTCAGGTACTATAGTGATTTGATAATTATATACATTTACAAAATGCTTACCCTAATAAGTGTAGTTACCATCTGTCACTATACAAAGTTACTACAATCTTACTGACTGTATTCCCTATGCTCTACTTTTTAACCTCATGATTTATTTATTTATAACTGGAAGTTTGTACCTTTTAAAGGAGGTTCCAAGTGCAAAAAGCATTCATTCTGAAATTAAGAAGAATAAACTGAAAAATACCTAATCGTCTCCCAGGATGGAGCTTTGGTTATCATTACTAAAATCTCTTTATAGCTAGAGATTTGATGGAAACTTCCTAACATTATTTCAGTGATATGAGGCCAAATTCAGTGCCCTTTTAAAATTCATAGTCTACTATTTAATAATCATCTCTCAAAACCTGACCCACTGAGTATTATATTTCTTTAGCTCATAAAGGATAACAGTTCTACAACTGCCATCTTTTCAAAAACTCCTTGGTACAAATTTAACATTATTAAAAAAATAATTTTCAAAATGTCCTTAGTAGTTTTTTCTTATGCTAATAAGTAAATTATTAAGTGAAGTCAACAGTTAGTATGGAGTACTTTACTGTTTTATTATTTTCATGGAAATTATTATTGTTGGTTCAAAAATTTTAATCTTGACCACAGATATTCAAACTTTTCTATTGTTAATTTGTTTGACCATCATTGTATTGATAGCAGAAGATAAAAGAAATGGGATAATATTCCTTTAAGTTTTATTTGGAAGAACTCTTACCACTTAAACCTCAATAAATAGAGAAATGTAATTTTACGTGCACACACACACACACATTATACTAAGTGACAACTAAACTCTAGATAGTATAGTCTGGGAACTTAAACTCTAGAAATGGTGAGTGAAATTGTAAGTATCATAAAATAATCTGACCTTTTTGGTAGGTGTAAAAATGCAAAGATATGTCTATTAGTCAAAGTTCTTATTTGCCAATAAAAAAAAAATCTCTGGTGGTCTTAAGCAAAAAAAGGAATTGACTAGTTGGGAATTGGTTGACTCACAGAATCAGGAAACAACTGACTATGAGATTCAAAGTAGGCAGCAAATCCTTCAGTTAAAGATCATAGATTGAATATGTGTATATGCATATATGCATTTAACTATAATCTCACTTGAAACGTTTCTAAAATTACAGGAAAGTACCTATACACACAATGAAAGCCTATAAATCCTAAGAAAATGACAGGAATAAATGATAGCAATCATATTTGGGAAGACTAAATTCAGATGGATAAGCTGGTAACAAACTTCCTCTCAATAGATGCAGAAAAAAACATTTGGCAAAACAGAGCATTCTTTCTTGATTAAAAACCCTTCACCTTGCAGGAAATAGAGGGGAAATAATTCAAGATCATAAAAGCTGTACATGAACAACCACAATGAATATCATTTTCAGTGGGGAAAAACTGAGAGCTTTTCCCCTAAGATCAGGAACACAACAGGGATGTCCACGCTCAATCCTATTGTACAACATAGTGCTAGAAGTCCTAGCCTCCACAATAAGACAACAAAAATAAATAAAATACATCCAAACTGGAAAAGAAGTCAAACTTTCACCCTCTACAAGCAACATGATATCCTATGTAGAAAAACTAAAAGACCACCAAAAAATTGCAAGAACTGATACAGGAATTTAGCAGTGCAGCATATAAAATCAATGCACAAAAGTCAGTTTCATTTCTAAACCCTAACAATGAAACAACAGAAAGAGAAATCAAGGAATTGATGCCATTTACAATTGTACCAAAAACAGTAATATACCTAGGAACAAACCTAACCAAAGAGGTAAAAGATCTGTACTTTGAAAACTGTAGAACACTCATGAAAGAAATTGAAGAAGACACAAGAAATGGAAAAACATTCCAAGCTCAGGGACTGGAAGAAAAAATATTGTTAAAATGTCTAGTTACCCAAAGCAATCTACACATTCAATGCAATTCCTATTAAAAGACAATCAGCATTTTTTACAGAGCTGGAACAATCTTAAAATTTGTATGGAAGCACAAAAGACCCCAACCAAAGGAATGTTGAAAAAGAATACCAAAGCTAGAGGCATTGCAATTCCAGAATTCGAGCTGTATTACACCTTTAAGACAGTATGGCACAAAAACAGACATATATCAATGGAACAGAATACAGAGCCCAGAAATGGACCCTCAACTCTATGATCAACTAATCTTCGACAAAACAGGAAAGACTATCCAATGGAAAAAAGAGTCTTTTCAAAAAATGGTATTGGGAAAATTGGACAGCCACATGAGAAAGAATGAAACTGGATCACTTTCTTTTATCATACACAAAAATAAACTCAAAATGGATTAAAGACTTAAATGTGAAACAGGAATCCATCAAAATCCCCTAGAGGAAAACACAGGCAGCAACCTCTGTGACTTGGGTTGAAGCAACTTCTCGCTAGACACATCTACAAAGGCAAAGTAAACAAAAGCAAAAATGAACTATTGGGACTTCATCAAGATAAACTTTTGCACAGCAAAGGAAACAATCAATTAAACTAAAAGGTAACCTACAGAATGGGAGAAGTATTTGCAAATGACATATCAGATAAAGAGCTAATAACAAAAATGTATAATGTATCAAACTCAATACCCCCCAAAAAAAACAAAGAATCCAGTTAAGTGGGTAAAAGACATGAACAGACATTTCTCAAAAAAAAAAAAACAAACACGCAAATAGCTAAGAGACACATGAATAAATGTTCAACATCACTCAGCAACAGAGAAATACAAATCAAAACCACACTGAGATACCACTTTACACTGGTTAGAATGGCTAGAGCTAACAATAGAGAAAACAACAATGTTGGTGAGGATGCAGGCAAAGGGGAACCCTCTTACACTGTTGGTGGGAATGCAAACTGGTACAGCCACTCTGGAAAATAGTATGGGTGTTCCTCAAAAAGTCAAAAGTAGAACTACCCTACACACAACAATTTACTATTAGGCATTTACCTGAAGGATACAAAAATAGTGATTTGAAGAGGCCCATGCATCCCAATGTTTATAACTTTGATGTCTACAAAACCAAACTATGGAAAGAGCCCAGGTGTCCATTGACAGATGAATGGATAAATAAAGTGTGTGTGTGTGTGTGTGTGTGTGTGTAAATAACAGATTATTACTCAGCCATCAAAAAGAATGAAATCTTGTCACTTGCAATGATGTAGTTGGAACTAGAGTGTATGATGCTAAGTGAAATAAGTCAGAAAAAGACAAACACCATATGATTTCACTCATATGTGGAATTTAAGCAATGAAACATTTGAACACGGGAAGGAAGGAAAAATAAAGTAAGATTAAAACAGAGACAAATATAGCTGATTCTTAACTATAGGAAGCAAACTGAGGGTCGTTGGAGGGGAGGAAGGGGGATAAGGTAACAGGGTAACGGGTGATGGGCATTAAGGAAGGCACTTGATGTAATGAGCACTGGGTGTTATATACAACCGATGAATCACTAAGTTCTACCCCTAAAACTAATAATACACTATATGTTAACTAGATTGAATTTTAATGAAAAAAAATTTGGAGGCAGCCCTGGTGGTCCAGCAGTTTAGCCCCACCTTCGACCCAGGGCATGATCCTGGAGACCCAGGATCGAGTCCCACGTCGGGCTCCCTGCATGGAGACTGCTTCTCCCTCTGCTTGTGGCTCTGCCTCTCTCTATGTGTGTCTTTCATGAATAAATAAAAATCTTTAAAAGATTTTTTTTAAATATCCCAAAGATTTTTCATCATGGATAACATATTAACTACTCATAAATATAGACAGGCAGGTTGATTACACATTTGAGAAAAATTTGAACATAAAAGGCAGGCACAAAGAAGAGAGAGAGAGAGATAAAGAAACAAAGATGAGCAACATAGGTAAAATAAAGACTTTACAGAGAGAAAAAAAACTTCAAATAAAAATAGGATTAATTTAAAACTGAACAGAAATTTGTGTATTTGAAATTTTATTTGAAATTTGAAATTTGAAAAACATTCAACTAAAGAATTAGAAGATATTTTTGCGTTATATCCAGACTATAGGAAAAAAGTCAGAGATGAAAAATGGAGAAAAGATAAAATATTTCTGTATATTTCTACAGAAATATACCAGGAGACCCAAAACCAAGAGTCAGATGCTCAACCAACTAAGCCACCCAGGTCCCCTAGCACAAATATTTTTAATAATTATGTTTCCTAAACAAAACAAGTTTAGTGAGAATAATACTATTTTACATTTAAAAAAACTCTCTTCCATGTCTGACTTCATTAAAGACAGCTGGATTCTCTTGGCTTCTGCAGCAGTCTGCTGCAATATCACATCATGTGAACTCTAGAAAATTCCACTGTAGGCTCATGATAAAAGCAGTGGGAAATAGGCAAATAACATGCTAATGCTAGTGTTATTATGAAATTAGTTTTGGTATTGTGAATCCTGTGATAGGGTTGTAGAGACCCACAGAGATTCTTGAACAATGCTCTGAGAACTATCCTCTAGACCATTCCTATTTTTTATATTCTCATTTCCTCAATTAAATTCCAGGCAAGAGCATTTGTTTGGCTGACCTCTAGTAGGCATCTCACCTTTTTGTTTTTCAGGTAGGAATGGGAGGTAGAATTCTGCTTCCTATCATAATTTATGTAACTGTAGTTTTGCCATACACAAGAAAAGATTTCAGATGTTGGTCAGTCAAAAAAAAATCATTGCAATATTGAGTTTTACCAGAATTCATCTGCCAGCCATGTCTGGCATTGTACGGTTACATACAGAACTATTACTCATTTAACAGGGCACACTAGGTAAAAAGAAATCATGGCTGGTGAGGATCATTACATTACAATGATTCTTAATGTGGCAAAGAACTGGAGATATTCACAACTAGGCCACTAAAACACCACCCGTTATTTTCAGAATAACTGGTGGACAAATACATTTGCCATATATCCTAATGCAAATATAAGACAATAGATGCTTCATTGAAGGGGAAAAGTTTTCTTACCCAAATATGAAGACTGAAGTTGTATTTTCTCATTCTCATCAGGATAAGAAATTCATTGATCACAACCTATCTACTTCATTACCTGTTTACAATTTTTCTTCTTGGAGAATGATCTACAGACATATTTCTTTTTTAAGATTTTATTTATTTATTCATGAGAAACACAGAGAAAGAGGTGGAGACATAGGCAGAAGGAGAAGCAGGCTCCCTGTGGGGAGCCTGATGCAGGACTCGATTCCACGACCCTGGGATTATGACGTAAGCCAAAGGCAGATGCTTGACCACTGAGCCATCCACGCAGGTTCCCCCTAGAGACATATTTCATATGCATTTGTAGCACAGCTTATATTTTCAATGAGTTTAGAGCCTACTTTTAAAATGGTCCACATTATACTGGATGTTTTTTGTATGTGAACTAGTTTTTCAAACAACTATTTCTTTTCTGACATGTCAGAGTTTGGTTGTTTAATACTGTTTATGCACTTCACTGTTTGGTAGTTAGAAGCTATCCTCAGATGCTATTGACAAAGTGCCTGAGATTTAATAGCATCTTAAATACTGGTGGTGCTATTTTAATGGAGTTGTTGTTATAATTCTGAGCATCAGGTGAGTCAGGAAGAAACTTGTTCACAGAGCCACAGATCAAGCAATTTTCCTTCAGGTATGTGGAGGTCACCCTAAAGAAGAATGCAAACTAGTAGAAAGCTTAATTTATGAGCTCTGTAAGTACAAAGCTATGGAAGTAATGGACTTAAAAATGGACTCCTTTATACATTGTTTCATCAGCTAGCAACACTGCGCAAAAGAGTAGAAGGAAAAGACAAGACTATCTTTGGGAGAAAATAATGTGACATGTCACTGTATGACTACCTAATGATGAGAACCATATTTCACATGAAATGACAAAAAAAGAGAAAATGTGGGTGTTGAGCTACCTATTCTCTTTGGTATTTGTGCAGATATTAAATAGTAAACAGTATGCCATCTCTCAATTCAAAAACAAATTAGATAAAGAAAGCTCAACACAATGTTAGAAATTATAATATGCTGTATAATATGATGATAAAATATATTTCTTCAGTGAAGATCATGTTTTGTCCACTTCATTTCTTGGATAATCACCCCATTTTAATAACTGAAAGACCTGAGGGGTCAGATTCTATGTCCTACAGGTGAATTAATTTTCCTTAGGCATTATAATTCTCTTACGTCAGTGTTAGTGTCTTAATAAAGAATATATTCCAGTCAAAACTTTGCTGTATGATCACAACAAGCCACTGAGGACCCAATATGGCACTGCTTTGCCTACTCTGCAATTCCAGTGTCACGTGATCTCCCAAAGCATTGGATTCAGTTCACAATATCTACCCGTGCAACTTACCTGCCAAAATTTTAGAAGTCTACAAAGATTCATATGCAGAAGATAAAATCTATAACAGATCATCAAGACAGAAATTTTAAAAAACAGAAAACTCCACAGAAGGGAATAAATGACAAGTAATGGTAAAAATCAGCTTGAACCAATTATATCTACTTATAGAATTTCTTTTGTTCTGTGAACTAAGTTAGGAGCAGCTATATTCAGGAGTGATATGGGATGCACAAAAATATAATTCACATTTTCAAACAAATAGTTCAGGATAACAGGAGGAAAACAGAGGAGCATAAGGCAAGTCAGATCTCTGAAGAATATAGGATTGTTGAAGGGCTAACTTCTAGAAACAGCTATAGAGCATAAGGAATGATCTTTGCAAAACACTACTATTTTCACCCATTTAACAGAATATCAGGTGGTGACTCTTCAGAGAGAACATGTGATGATAAAATGGAAGGGAAGGCGAGGATCTTCACTATACTAGGAGCTGCCTAACTTTACTTTGGCTTTCATATGAAATCATAGCTCTGCAAGCTGAGGTCCATGTCCACATGTTCCTGACCACATGAATCCATGACGCAAAGGTTTCAATAAATATGTTCTGGAACTAAAAAACTATCCTAAATGAGTCTTATGCACACATTTTTAATCTGTAACATAATTGCCCTTTCAAAGGCTATTTGTTTCTGAGAAGCCATAGAGAACAGAAACATTAGTTTCTATAAAAGTCATTAAATATAAACAAACAGTAACAGTTATTATCAAATAAAATTTACAGGTACAGGAGATATTTAATTTGAAATGTCAATTCATATAACAGGATTCACATGATGAAACCCTGCAACTCATAAATTTGTTTTCAGTTTATAGGTTGGGCTCTGGAAGGCTCTGAAATTAGGTAGCTTGCAATTCATGCCAAGGACTGTCAGTGCGATCCAAAAAAAATAGGAACCACCCAAGTATTAAGCCTCAAATATTATAA
The DNA here is from genome assembly GCF_018345385.1 of Vulpes lagopus. Lineage (NCBI taxonomy): Eukaryota > Metazoa > Chordata > Mammalia > Carnivora > Canidae > Vulpes > Vulpes lagopus. The sequence continues at coordinate 21,730,908 of NC_054842.1, read as the reverse complement.
TACATGAATTCTTAATTACACTTTCCCTTTTGAAGTAAGACTCCACCAATAACAGTCATTTGGTGTTCACTTAAATAGATATTGGAGGGGCATCTGGATGACTCTGGTTGAGCGTCTGCCTTTGGTTCATGTTGTGATCCTGGGGTCCTGCATCAGGCTCCCCACAAAGAGCCTGCTTTTCCCTCTGCTATGTCTCTGCCTCTTTCTCTGTGTCTCTCATGAATAAATTAAAATAAAAAAAAGATATTGGAAAGCAGATAACGCAGGTATACCTGGGCACTTCTGAGTAGCCTGCTGTGCTTCTCCATTCTAACCTTAACCCAACACTGATTTTGCCTGGCTTAACTAGAGTATACTTTTTACTCACCCTAATCTTCTCATTTTGCCGTTTGGGACTTGACTATGTCCTTCAAATCTCCCAAACAGCAAAGAATGGAAAACCCTCCACCAATGTTCCACTGCAGCCTTCTCTCCTGCACTCCAGGCCAAATTAGAACTTATCATGGGAAAAGATCCTTTTGCCTATCTGAGCTTTCTGTTCCTCCTTCTTAGGAGCCACAAAGTTAAAATAAGTAACTGGGAGCAAACATGCTGACCTATCTGACTCCATGATAACTGTCCCCCAAAAAGAAAACGCTTAGAATTGCTTTACTGATTCATTTTGGAGCACACGTTTATTTGATTTAGCCACATTCTACAAGGTAAACTGAAGCTAACACTCCTGTGTTAGATTCTAGCATTTAATTTTAAAAAATACAGCGTAAAAGAACATAGTAAGGTTCTAGACTATTTATTTTTCTAAAACATGGATATGAAGAAGCTTCCCCCACTGAATCACATATTTCTTCTAGAAATCAGAATAGAACTTCACTATCAGCCTTGCCCTCAAGTGCCATTTGAAGCAACTCTCCTACTAGACAAGGTCTTAGCATCTCAGCCCCAATTCAGATACAATCCTTATCACTCTGTCACTTTTGATGCATCTAATGCTGTAAACAGTTCCTACCTACAGGTGTACATTAGGACATTAGGATTACTTACTGTCTGAATTGCCTCTAGCTAGGTGTATGGACCATGTTTGTTACAAAAAAAAATAATAATTAATTTCAGGATAGCTCTTTCACTAAAGGGAGAAAAGTCTAAAATATTTTAGAACTCTAAAATATTCATAAGTACTGAAATATGCTCTGCTAAAATGAGAGAGAATTATAGCCCAGATAGATTTAATGTGAAACTACTTTTAAAGGTCAGTTATCTCCTGTTTCACCTTGATTAGTCATGATTTAATCAAAGTAGAGGGACCATGCAATGGGACACTTATAATTAATAGACCAAACATGTTCATCATTTTATGACAGCTAAATATTTTACAGCTTAACCCAGAAATCTTGAGCACAGATTACTCCAAACTATTACGTTTTGGTCTAAAAAAGTCTTACAGAATAACCACAAAGAAGAGTACCTCAAACTTTTCCACTCCTGAATTAATAACCATTTACCATTAGTTTGTGGGGGTGATTCCCACAGATAAATAACTGCACAACTTCTGTTTGGTTGATCTTATCATATTAGCAAGCCTGTAGTAACAAATAGAAATAAGAATTAACTTTATAAAAAGGAAAGCAACAAAAATTCTACGACAAAAACTCAGGCTTATTAAAGAAGATTTTCCTTTTCTTTCTTTTTTTTAATTTTTTAATTTTTTTATTTTCTACCCTGACTTTCAATAGGCCTTGGGTTTGTTAGCCTGGCAAAAATGAACATGTCAGCTTTCACTGCAAATCACTGCCCAGCTAAAATGGGATTTTGAAAAGATGTGCCACCTGCTTCATTAATAATAACATCAAATTCTTTTTTTCCTGGTTTGCTTTATAGACATATCCTTCTCAGTTCCACAAATCATTTCTTTATGTGACTGTGGATCTAAAAAAAAAAAAGACTGAAGAAGACTGAATATTTTTCTGTCACCATGAATTACATAAATGTAAGATATAGCAAAGTCTTTCTGCCCTAAATACCAGGAAATCTCTTTCAAAAATCTGCTTCCAAGAAAGCAAAAGAGAAAAAGAAAAGGAAGCAAGCAAAGCAAATAAGGAAGAAAGGAAGGAGGGAAGTGGGAGAGAGGAAGAGAGGAAGACCCTCTATATGAATAAATCTAAACTTATAAAAGAAGTATTGGGGGATCCCTGGGTGGCGCAGCGGTTTGGCGCCTGCCTTTGGCCCAGGGCGCGATCCCGGAGACCCGGGATCGAATCCCACATCAGGCTCCCGGTGCATGGAGCCTGCTTCTCCCTCCGCCTGTGTCTCTGCCTCTCTCTCTCTCTCTGTGACTATCATAAATAAATAAAAAATTTAAAAAAAAAAAAAAAGAAGTATTGGAAGCACGTATACCAAAAGACTCAATTTGCAAGGAAAACAAGTTGTTAATGTGAGCTGTTAATTTACAAGCACTTCTATTACTGATAATGCATGATTCAGAAACCAGAATAATATTAAAGCATAAAGATTTATGATTTTGTAATATGCCACGATGGGAAGTTGGTGCACTGCGGTACTTGCAAGGCACAGATGGGATGAACTTTAGTGTAACCCCAATAACAATTAGTTTATCTTCTGATATGTGAGTTATCTATGGTTATTATGGATTGCCTTTTTTTTCTCCATCAGCATATGTCTGCTGTTTCCATGGACCGATTAATATACGGCATTTGTATTCACAGGCACAGTCATCAGACTGTCACTTCTCCCGCTAGGTAAACATATACGGTTTGAGGCAATTGTTCTTTATAATTTCCATACCAACCTCTGATTGATGGAATGCCAGAGCCATAAAATGTTTTAGTAAAACAGAAACGTGGCCCAGGTGTTTGTGATTTTTTATGATTTTGACTTTCAAGGTCAAAGCACTACCTTTGTAGTCATGCTTCATCACAGCTTAAGGGAAAAGCGGTGAAGTCCAACAGAAAATACCAGAGTCTGTCTTCTCAACTCATGAACCACAGAGCAACAGCCTCAGACCCCCTGCTAGACTAACAAAATCTCAGGCTGAGTCCCAGACCTGCCATATCAGAATCAATACGTTAGCAATTTCCAGGGATTCAGGATATACTTTAATGTTTAAAAAGTTGACTAGAAAGATTGCCCCCTAGTGTGCAGTATATTCCAGCAGTTCAAAGCCCTACAGGTGGACTTTAAGAATAGCCCCTCCCAACCTGAATCTTAGTTAAATGGTTTTAACTATTTCATTTGTACTGATGGATTAAATCTCTCATACACAATCCAATACAAAATGACTTTCTTGTGTGTGTGATTCTTAGAACTAGTCTGTCAGTTAATTATCCAGCCTGATTTTGATTTTGAAATTCTTTGACTTAATTTATAAAAATAACACTTTCACATTCAGAATATCTCATGAGCCAGCATATGTGGAAATAAAAACACTAATTAGGTGTGCCTCAAAGTAACTTAAAGGTATTATTATTTAATTATGTGTGCATTTAAATGAGGAGTTTACAATTTTTCCTGTAAAGGGCCAGATGGTAAATATTTTAGGATTTATGGGCCAACAAGCAATATAACTTCATTTGTATCTAAATTTTGTATTTCTGCCATCAAAGTATAGAAGTCATTCTTAGGTCTTGGCCATACAGAAAAAGGTAGTGGTCAGGATTTGGCTTATAGGCTGTGGTTTGCAGATCCATTAGTTGAGTCAGCTATCTAAAATGTTGAGAATGGGTATCTTATAGCTAAGAGATACCATTCTGGAACAAGATCCAGGATCCATTCCCGTACTTCTTCTGTAAATACAGCAAGTCTAGTTGTCTTTGTGGCCCTAAGTCCTACTGAGGCTTTGGTTTGGTGAGGCCAAAATGCAATGTGACATATTTCCGATTCTGAAGAGAAAGGATAAGACAGATTTAGTTATCATGTATTATTGCATTAGATATGTGTACCACTTGGATACTCAAAGGAAGTAAGGTTCACTAAACAAAAGAAAATGCTTCCTCTAGAACAGAGAGTAAATTTATTGGATTCTCTGCAATATGAAGTAACAAGGATGATTTTTTTAAAACACCCCTTTAAATAATGGATAGAATAAAAGTGTCAAAGATCAGTGATTGAAATTTTGTTCAGTTTTATAGCTAAGAAATTCATAATTAAAAAAAAAAGAAATTCATAATTTTGCATTTTCTTTTCTCCTAGGAAATGCTCTGCAACTTAATTAAATCTTAAACAGGTTATGTTCAAGGTTCAAAGGGAGTGCTTTGCAACCACCCTTTATTATTTTTTAAAAGTTATTTTTGTGTGTGCATGCACTTTTAATGATGCTGCTGTTTTATTACTACCAGCAGGATTATCTTTCATGGGGTGGTGGGGTGCTGGGCCCAGGCTGCGTTTGCACAGTGAGGAGTAGAGGATGATTGGAAGGCTAGAAGGAAAGGAGATGGATGGTCTGGAGGCCAGGCCCAAGAGCCCCTCAGATTTACTTCCAGAAATGGACAGATATCATGAAGGAGTCCTGGTAAGCTATGGCCACGCCACCAATAATATTAAGAAATTCTTAGAAACCCATCTCTCCATCAGAGTTAAGGTCCAGTTTCTTTATCATATAGTCAAGGACACTGGGATCCTTCTGGTTCTTTGTGAAGGCAACCAGTTGTGTATCATGAAGGTTAAGAACTTGCTCTTAAAGAGTTGGTAGCTGTTAACTTTCTATCCAGCATACTTCTGGAAGACAGCAGAGACTCGATGCACCAGTCAGTCTCTGCATGGCTGAACATTTTTGCCAAGATGGGTCCCAATGGAGTGGGACACAGAATCTGTGACCTGAGACTGGCAATGTAATCTCTGTCCTTTAACTTTAGATATTAGTTTTAGGGGCTACTGAAACTCACTTCCCCACCCACACCCCCAGCAAATATCGTTAATCCATTGCAGCACAAACCCCTGAGTCAAAGTGCTCTCAGACTACAAATCAATTGATATGGTGATCAAGAGGAAGCCTATGGCCATCCTTACCTGTAGATATACTTTACCAAGCATGGAGCTTAGTACTGAAAGTAAAGACAATATGGTGGGCATTAGGAATGTGAATTTGAGTCTTGTATCAACTCTCCTGTCCTTTGTGTCAGTGATTTAAGATGAGTATAGGAGGAAACTACTATAATACCACAGATAATAATCCAGCTAAGAATACCCAGCTTCCTCAGAAAATCCTGCCTTACGCTCCTGATGTCAGTATATGCTACTTCTAGCTTGTATTGCCTAATATCTGCTGAGAAGCAGTAAGTAGAGCCTATTCTAAAAGTACGGCATTATGTACAAAAACCTAATTTTTGCAGACTCTTTAGGTTCTATTAAGGTGTTCATTGCTTAAATAATCTTGGGAAAATTCCATTAGCAGATTTATTGGCACTTAGTCTAAAAATTATTAATACCAAGATATATAACTTTGATATAAAGGAACAGGGCTCTCTTTTCCTACATATCTGAACTCACAAGCCTATTAATGGAATCTTTAGGTTTCATAGTGGAAGGAGATACAGAGAGGATGAATAAAAAAAGGTTTAGGTTCTATTAAAATAAAATAACCTTCAAGTTTTTCAGGGGAGGTGGCAAGAAAAATGTCTGTGTTGGCTGTCATTTCAGTGAGGATAACATATTTTTTTCTTTCTGCTAGTCAAGATACTTTTTATTTGTTTAAGTCAATTTCTATGCATCTGAGGTGAACATACAAAGTTGTATAGGAAACACACTAAAGTGCATTTTGCCTTTGCCTCAGAATTCCAGAGTCAGCTATTCTTCCCCTGGCCCAAATTATCTTCCCAACTCTGTCTTGTTGATAGTTGATTCCTAAATGTTCACCCAGTTTTGACTCTGTGCTTAGGTAGCTACTTCATTTCTAGCTGCTTGAATATTGTGATCTGGCTTTGGACTGTCTATTCTGTCTTCAACTGACATCCTTCAGAAAATTATTTTTAATGTTCTCAACAGCTCAAGTACCAATGTCCCAAAACCTATGCAAAAAAGTAACCACCTGGACCTCATTGCTAATCGCTTAACCAAACAGATGAGAAATGAAGGACATGAAGTACTAGAGGCTTTTGACTGAGTCCCTGAGTTCAGCTTCACCTCCATGAATCTCGGAAGGTTTCCAACACTTTCACTTCCAACACAAATGGAAAGGTTTCAGATTTTACTTTTTACTAGTAGAGCTAGGTAATTTCTACACTCAAGTGGATGGTGTCTTTCACAACTCCATTGCCATCTTTGGTTCTAAAACTTAAACAAGAATTATGGCCAATCTCTGGTTTCTTTGCAGATCTGCACTGAAACCCAGGTGTGAAGTCACAATACCTTGCCTGAACTCACTCAACAAAGGAAGTTCACCAACAGAATCCAGCTACCAGCAATGAACACCAAGAAGGGGACTCTGCCATTAATGGGAAGTAAAGGCAGAGGAAATTATGTGTCAACAGATCCCGATGGCTCAAAGACAGATTTGGGATGATGGAAGCAAAGGAAAAACTCCTCAAATTGCCCTTCAGCTTTCTCTAAAAAAAGATAATGTTATTCAAAATCCAAGTTATATAAAAGAAAACAAACTGAACAGCTGTTCCTTCTCATTGAATAAAGATATCATTGTCAGTTATCTCAACCCCTAGCAGCAGGTAACATATCCATTTCTAATACAATTTTGATCACCCTCAGATTTTGAAGATTATTTACTTTGGGCAGAATCCTCATACTTTTTGTACTTTTGTCTTCATTTTGAAACTAAAAATTTCATGACTACCTGGAAATTCAGTTATGCCTTCTAGGCAGTATTGTCCCAAGTAAGGTTATTAATATATTAAGCTTGACAAATACTTATCAAGCTCTTACTATGTGCCAGGTATTATTCTAGATATATGGTATTTGCAATGAATAAAACAAATATCTCTGCCTGCATGGAGCTTAAATTCAAGTCAGAGGGAGGAAGAATGGAGATAGTAGAAAAAAAAACTATAACCAGGAGAAATAATAAATTAATAACAAATGCAGGATGTTATAAGACAATCCAGACCAGAGTCAAGGTAAGAAGAGTACAAATGGTGGAGAAAAAGGCTTACAATGTTAGAAATTGTAGGAACCCATCGTTCCTCTGAACTCATTGTACCTTGCAGCTCTTATTTCTACCTACCTCACATTCCCCCCCCCCCGCCAAAATCCTTATTAAGTCAGTTAAGCAAAGTAGCTAAGCACCTGAATTTGTATCAAACCTATAATCAAACCCTTGGCCCACTATTTATTAGCCGTGGACTAATAAACTTGCCAACTAATTTTGGCAAGTTACTTAGCACGTCTAAACCTTAGCTTCTGTTAATCAGTTATGGGTTTTAAGAGAAGTAAAGGAAATTTTTTAAATTTGACCTAACATAATGCCTAGATATGATAAAAACTAAATACATGGTGTATAGTATTGCCTTTGGCATACAAAGTATTCTGCACTTTTAATATTTGTCCACCTGCCACTTCCTTCCTCCTCTCATAGATCCACAGAGTTCCTGAGAACAGGTCTGTATCCACTTCACCTAGCAATAGAAACCTGAGTTCATAAAAGAAGACACACATTCTAGCTCAAAATCTGGGTTTCAGATTTCTTAATCAGTAAAATGAAAACTTTATAATAAATATTTAACAAACTAATAAAACAAATTAAGGTATTAAAATTCTGTTATGTAAGATCCTTAAGAATTGTTTCCTGAATTGAGTCAGTAAAGACTCAATGACTACAATGGATTTGGCTGGAGAGTATTTTCCTGATAAACAGCTAGAGTTTGTTGAGTGTAGAGAAAAGAGGATTAGACATTGATAGTCTTCTCATCTTCTCTAGGATGACAGTGATTCTTTAAAGAAGTCTCTACGATAAGACTTTGAAAGTGGCTCTTTTGCTACAGTGTATGGATATAAGTTGCCCTGTAATTTTCAGTAAAAGAGAAAGGAATAAGATGAACGCCCTTGCCAAAGTTCCTTTTCCCTAAACCCAAGGTTAGGCTCCAGGATGCTATGAGGTGCTAATTCCCCCTTGGGATTTTCAGAGAGAAAAGTGTTTGTATAAATATCAGTCTTTGCTCATATAATATTTCAAAATAAGATGGAATTTTATGGGTAACAGTGCTTCCTATACGACTCTCTCTCCCCCTTTCCCTGGTAAACTAACTCTTTCTCTGCCTCCTAGATGGTACCTCATGACTGTGTGTGCCTGAAAGCTACTTCCAGATAGACCTCCACAGTTCTTACCACTGCAACTGCTATTACTGGCTCACTGCTGCTGGCAAGTCAGAAAATAAAGATATGTTATAGAAGTTAATAATAGTCTGTCACTGTCCTAGTCGAGTAACAGCTGTGTAACATATCCAATAATGGACTAAAAGAGTACAAGCAGCTTTGTTGTCATGTAATTGAAAGGAAACAACATAGACAGGGCCAGAAATACATATCCAACCAAAAAAAATCACAAGAAAAAAATCACTATAGAACATGTAATTTAAAAATTTGTTTTTTCTTTTCCAGAGTGAGGCTGTAGTTTTGAATCTATTTTGGGGGAATACTAAAGTTTCCAATTAATATGTATCATTATGTATGGCTAATATTTTTAGCTGATGACCCAACTGTATAACTTGGTTTAATTCTTTGTTTTTATCATGCTTCCTAAGAGGACTCTTCATACATTTTCTGGTTTACCTTCTTTCCAGACATATGGAGGGATTGCATTTTCCTGACCCCTTTGAGATTAGGCATGGCCAATGGGACATGTTTGGTCAATGAAATATAAGCGAAAGTAATACATGTTACTTGTGAGAAGTTGTAGAAGCAAGCACAGGATTTTCTTGTTCCCTTTACCCCCTAGAGTAATCATGAAGACATATGTGAGACAAATTCTGTCATCCTTGGTTCCTGCATATTAACAATGAACGAGCTCTATCAATAGACATATAATAAGCTTGAGAAATAAGCTGTATTTAGTATTCGACCACTGAGATTTTGGGGTTGTGATCACAGCATGAGGTAATGAATACTGATTGATATAGAGGCTTAATCATTAATTTTTAAATGATTAATTTTAAAGCATTTAATGTGCATTTGATGACAGTCTGGGCACCAAGTGTTTTAAAGTTGAAAGTCTTCAGTAAAAGATTAGGATAGCAGAGATCAAAGCACATTTCCAGAGTTTTCAGATCTGGATAGTTTTGAAGCATACATAACACGTGATGAGATAAAAACCTATTTTTGTAAATGGAGAGTAATAAAGAGCATCCCTCCATTCCCTCCTCTGATAGTGGTTTTTTTAGTTAAGGACACATGTCTTAACCATATCAATTCTGTTAAATTGAGTTTAAAATCTTTGGTGAAGGACAAGAACTAATCATAATTAATTAGTAAAGCCCCTTTGTTGGGCCTGTTTTATGGGAAGAGACAATACTGAGTGTGTGTTTGGTTCCAGGTTCCTCAGGTAGAGACATGACTGGCAATGATGCATAAAATGAAAGAAACAGCTCGTTGAAGTGTACACAAGGACGGGTAAATTTGTAGTTGATTAGACATCAATTGGATCTTTAAGAAAAGGCAAGAGAGCAAAGGAAAGGGCATGAATAAAGAAAAAAGATTTAAAAAATAATTCAATTGTAATAATACCAGCTTAAAAAAACACACATTACCTCTTCTCATATGAACAGATGGAATAAAATTTCTATTATGAGTTTAAAAAGAGGAAGTAATTATCTCACACATAAGCAAGATTAATAGAACTTAGGATGGCATAAATACTAGTTATCAAAAGAACATCTTCCTTGAAGAAGTTTGCAATTTTGTACTTACTTTTATATAAATATTTGTTATATGAATTACACAACTCTTATAAAACCTTATGTCTTTTCATTATATCTGATTTCAACTCTCAACTTCACATTATAGAACAATTCCTTAAAAGTGCTTTTTTTAAGATATATAAATTTGCACATTGATTTGTAGTTCAGAAGTCTATCTGCCATATTTTTTTTAAAAAACTTCTAATTGTCTGCATGGCTAAATAGAATTTAAAATGAACCCCCCAAAATATCAGGTACCTTTGTCCAAAATAGTATGTGCTAGAAGTTGTCAGCTATTCATAGGAAAATAGTTTAAAATTATAGATTTTATATTAAATAATAATACCACCAAGATTTAATGGGCCCAGATTATTTGCTAAAATTTTTGTGCTATGAAGGATCTTAGAATTCAATTAGCACAAACTTCCATACATTTGACTTGATGATCTAGACTTAGGATATGCATCACACATAATTTCTTCCACTAATGAAATAATAAGTATGCATTACACCTGGTAGAAGTCTTTTAATGAAGTGTGTGACTTCCTGACATGCTTTGAGTGTGTGCTTTACAAATATGGAAGAACACATTGTAAACTCCTCTAGCAGTCTTTAGTCAAAAGGGGGTAATCAAAATTTTAAAAGCTTATCCGGTAGAGCATACTGTTATAAAATTAATAGTGACAGCCCTAATGAAATCTTTTAATGTAATGATTAAAAAGATCCTATGAAATAAAGTACACATATCATCTAAAAATGCATTCTTAGCCCTGGAGAAATGAAGGTTAGACAAATGATCTGAGTTCTTCAAACTACTTGTCAGTTATAATAGCTCACATCTGTGTAGGCATTTTAACTTTTACTAGGCACTTTCATAACTTCCACCTATTTGTATCCTTACACCATCTCTGTCAATTAGTCATGGGGGGAATAACCATTCCCATTTGTCATTGTGGAAACTGCTTCCAAAACAAAATATTAAGGGACTTACTCAAGGCCGAGAAAATCAGTGGAGGACAAGTCCTGGAAACCCTATTATGTAACTTCAAACCCAGGCCTCTTCTACACAAACAAACCAACACCAGTGAATAATAATATCTCCTGCTGGAGATAATCATTCTCATAAAGAAAATTGTATTCTGTTCTGAGAACCAGCACTTAAATAAAGAGGAAACTTGAAGATGGTTTACAGACAAATAATAAAAATGATTCATATTTGAGAAATATGCATGAGGAAGAGAATACCTTGAAACTGATTTATTGGGAAATTTTAGTTTTGTGTGCAAAAGACTAAGCAAGGACTTGCTATCATTCACAAACAACATAGAGCATTTTCTGCTTAAAATTTAAGACAGAATGGCAAATATATAACATCAGAAGATAAGGTCATGTTGGGTTGCTAAGAATATCCTAGGATGAGAATTACCAGATGCCAGGTGGTACTACCAGGTGGTTTATGCCAATCTGTTCTTGAAAGACTATCAAAGCTGGGTAGAGAGTGCTGCCAATTTGGGTGTAAGAGACTTCAAAGTCAAAAGAATGAATTTGGTAATTCTCTACTCTTTGATGGTTCACCTCCATTATCTCTAAAAGACTTGAGTCTAAATGGAATGGAGCCTCTCTTGAGTTACACTGAGGTTTGGTCACTCTACTATGCATACAGTCATTCATTCAGAATTTCCAGAAGTCTCAGAACTAACCAAAACCAACAGGGAAAAAAAAACCATCAGGAACATGTACAATCTGCACAGATTCATATCCATGCATAGACATAGTTGCTTGACCACCATAGTTGCTTGACCAAGTGTACATAAGATAAGCAAGAGAAAAGTTGATAGTAATGAACCAGGTTTTCTAAATTTGCAATTGATCTGGGAGCATAGTATGGCAGCTGTGTACATGTTTATAGCATTCACATAAGTTTCAAATGCTTTTAAGTATAGTGACCAATAATTCCAAAGGGTGTATTTTGTATGAAGGAATTTTTAAAAAGATGGTGACAATTTATTCTGAAAACAAAATACAAAAAAAGCAAAAACAACTCATACAGTTTTCCAACTCTAAAGATTATCATCTTGACTAATTGCCAAAAAGCAGCCAGTAAATTCAGGCATCATTGTATAAAACCCATATAATATATATAATGATAGATTATGTGAGTAACAATTTGAAGATCACAATAAATATGTTGAAAATGACCAATATATTCTTTGGAATAACTACTGTAAGGCAGTGTATCATACAAGTGATTATATAAAATGACCTTAAAATATCTTTGAAATCAATTTCTAGTTCTTTACTATAGAACTTGTGCGCCTCCTTAACTATATGCCCAAAAGAATAAATTTGGCTGTAAAATATTTCTGTATGCTGTAACTAAGATCTTAACTTCTGACAATTTACTCAGTCCCAAGGAAAGGTACAAATGTTGTTTAACAGGTTGATTTGCTAAGCCCAGCAATGACTCTGACGTGGCTCTCTATTCTCTAACTTGAGCATTCTTCATATTCTCTATCTGTAGCAAGGGCATATTAAATCAAGTTAGAAAAAAAATAAATCAAGCTAGAAAATGTTCTACAAAGTACTTTGTACTACAAATGTACTCAAAGTACATTTGAAAGTACATAGAAAATGTACTACAAAGTACTCAAATATGCTATCAATTCTAAGATTCAGCAGCACCAGCTTAGTCAATAGTCGATTTGGTTTTGGTTTTTTGTTTGGGGGATGGGCACTGTCACAGTAAATATGGACATAGTGTCAGGTTCATCCTAGTATCAGAACTGCTTAAAAGTATCCTAGGTATTTCAAGAATTAAAGAACCACAGTAGTTCCTGCTCAGAATTGAGTGGAAATAAATCATTCACTCTGTTATACCCCATTGTTTCTTATATTAGATGCAAACCTCTATCCCAATACAGGAGCTCAGTAAATGGCTGATATCCCATTGTATATTCAATATTGTAATCACTGCACAGAGCTAAGTAGAGACCATGCAGCATTTTTGTAATAACTGAATGGAAATCTACTTTTCCTATTATTTCTATTCCTAGAGCCTCTTCTCTTATTTCCTCACATGTCTCTTTCACTTAAAGATCAAGCTTTAGCCAATAAGGGTTTGTCAAGAGGCAGGCAGAGGCAAAAATATATTGTCATTTTATCAGTAATGATGCAGATAACTTATTGTACCGTGATTATACTTGCCTGAGAAAAATATGAGGATTAAATAATAGAGTGCATGAGCATCTAACATTAACCTAGACATTTCATAAGCCGTACGTTGTATAACTATTAGTTTTCCTCACATTCTACAGCTCCTCCAAAATCTCCTATAGAAAGTTCTTATATATCCCTGAGGAGCCTATGATTTGTTCAAGAAATCTGTATCACAAATGCCCCAAAGAGCTGGTCTGGCAATGGCAGAGCCCTCCGTGGAAAGCAAGGGAGAAGAAGAAAGTAATGGAGCAATGCCAGAATCTTCTTTCATAGATGGGTGAAGGGAAGAATAAGTACACCCAAGCACTCGTCTGTTCTATCCCTGCGAGGGCTGGTCTTCTGTAAGCCATGCAGACTGTGATGATAAACCCAGTAACTATTCCTCAGAGCTCAGACTCTAGGCTGTGATAATTACTAAGTATGATGAGTCCACAGGATGCAATATAATTTAGTCCATGTTTGTGTGTGATGGTGGAAAAGATTGGCAATGGTGGTCAAGGAAAGCTGTTCTGAGCAAGATTTATGCTGGGATTTGAGAGAGACTTAACTGGATGGCAGGGTGCAAACTATCCCAGACAGAGGAGACACCATGTATGACCATAAGTTTCAAATGACCTTCAAAGAACTGAGTGCCAGTGTAGATGTTCACAAATGTTTATCTACTGAGAAATGAACTACTTTTGTAAGCAAGAAATCTGTTACTCATACAGGGATGCCTTGGCTAGTAGTACCCCTTTTAAGTAACTGTCTGAGTCTGATTTTCAGGCTTCTTAAGCTTCTCTCTTCCCATTGCACTTTTGCTCCATTTTCAGGCTTCTTAAGCTTCTCTCTCCCTGTTGCACTTTTGCTCCATTTATACTGGCCTTGGGCTCTATTCTCTAGCAGTGCCTGTGACAACCCTTGTAACAATCATAGCAATTCAAGTAGGTGACTAGCATGGCTAAATGGTCCATACCAAATGCATGATAGATAGAACATAAAACCTGTGGAGTCAACCAGGCCTACATTCAATCCAGGTTCTACAGGGGGTGGAGAACCAATTAGAAGAGCAAAGAAAGTATAGGAGTTGGGATGTGGGAAGATGAAACAAAAGTGGCAAAATGTTTATATTTACTGAAACTCTGAGTGAGGGGACACTGGGTTCTTAATATTATTCTACTTTTGTGTGTTTGAATATTTCCAAAATAAAAAAAGATTTTTAGAAATCTACCTTCCATTACTTGTAAGTAGTTTAATCCTAGGTAAGTTCTTTAAGTCTTCTGAATCCCAATTCTTTGATTTAATAAATAAGAGAAATGTTTACCTCACAAAGTTGATGTAATGATTAAATGAAATAATAGAAGAAAAGGACTGGGGACAAAGTCTGTATGAGGAAGGAGCTCTTAACCGACATTAGTGCCCTTCAAGTTTACCAGTTAAGGATCAAGGCCTACCATCAAGGCCAAAATTTGAGCCCTTTATCCCTGGCCTGGGGTCCTAGAATGTTTCTAATCTTAATGAGCACATGAAACACCTGAAGACCTTGTTAAAATACAGAAGTACAGATTCTAATTCAGTTAATCTTGGAGAGTCCCAAGATACTGCATTTCTAATAAGCATCTAAGTAATGCTAAAGCCGCTGGACCACAGATCATACTCTGTGAAGCAAACCCTGACTTCTGCTTTATTTCTGTGACTAAGTTTCCAATTGTATCCTCTTCCAATTTTTGGATTTATCATACTCTCCTGTTCTGAGTCCCTGGCTAGGTAATTTCCTCAGAATTCTAATCCATCCAAGACTGAGGTCCCAGATACATGCTAACAATTACTCTCAGAGTCTGCAAACTTGTTCCTAAATTTAGGAATAAAAGTTACTGGACAGCCTGGGTGGCTCAGCGGTTTAGCACCGCCTTCAGCCCAGGGTGTGATCCTGGAGTCCCGGGATCAGGTCCCAGGTCGGGCTCCCTGCATGGAGCCTGCTTCTCCCTCTGCCTGTGTCTCTGCCTCTGTGTGTGTGTGTGTGTCTCTCGTGAATAAATAAAGTCTAAACAAAGAAAGGAATAGAGGTTACTCTCAACAAGGCCACAGACTCTGATTTCTTCTGTGGATCCCTTAATCTACTGTTGCTATGTTGCCTCAATTGCTTCATTATCCTTACATGTACCCCTCTTCCTTAGACTAAAGTGGGCACCAAATATTTCCCTGGAAATGTTTCCATACCACCACCATTTTCTGGAAGCTAATGCTTTCACACCTGTCTGTGGCAAGAGAAACCATTTCAATATTGGTAGAGGAGAAAGATGCTTAAACCCATTATAGGTATGCCATCAGTAATGTGTTTATTCACAAGCAGATGCTTTAATCGAAAGCAGTTTTCAATATGTGAACATGAAACTTACATAAACTAGTTTATGCAGAAATCCAGAACAAGGCTTAGAATTATTTTTTCTAATCCATCCATTATAACCACCCTTGTAACTTTCAGACGAGCTGCATGTATAAATTCTGAAAACTTGCTAAGGAAAGAAACCCATCAGCTC
This sequence comes from Vulpes lagopus, assembly GCF_018345385.1. Lineage (NCBI taxonomy): Eukaryota > Metazoa > Chordata > Mammalia > Carnivora > Canidae > Vulpes > Vulpes lagopus. Next base: position 21,715,322 of record NC_054842.1, on the reverse strand, counting down.
TGTTACTTGTAAGTAGATTATAAGATTACATTCTAGCAAGGTTAATGGAAAGTGTCATTTGCTCTATATACATATTTTCCATCCCCCCAGGAACAATCACAAAAGCTATTAAAAATCATGACAAAAATCAAACATTGAGAATAATGCACTCATGTTTAAACATGACTCTTCTAACTGACAGGAGTAACCTTGACAAGCTGCCACCCATCAATGCTTTCTAAACTGATAGGGGTATTCCACATCTTTCCTGCAACACTAAAGACAGTTTTCAAAATTATCAATTCACAGTGAGCTTGAAAGGAAGTTTCTCATCCTAATAAAACAGTACCTCTTAAGGTTCACAGAAACTCAATGTTCATGAATAGTTAAAAGTGCTTTGCATATAACTCACACCTGCTCTTGAGACTTACTTCTGTGTATATTTTTCCTCTTTTAAGCTTTCTTTTAACTGTTAGAGTTTATTTCTTACATTTTTTTCTTGTTTTATTTTCCTTTCAGAACCCTAGGGCATATAACATATCACATGATGTAGGCTATAAGTTTATGGCAACTGCTTTCTTTTTTTTTTTAATTTTTTTTTTTATTATTTATTTATGATAGTCACAGAGAGAGAGAGAGAGAGAGAGGCAGAGACACAGGCAGAGGAAGAAGCAGGCTCCATGCACTGGGAGCCCGACGTGGGATTCGATCCCGGGTCTCCAGGATCGCGCCCTGGGCCAAAGGCAGGCGCCAAACCGCTGCGCCACCCAGGGATCCCTGGCAACTGCTTTCTGAAAAGTAAATTCTATATTCAAGTAGTAATGATGAATATTCACTGGGTTTTAGCTCTCCTGCATTCATTTACTCATATTCATGGAAGAAAGAAATTTTCACTGACACTCTAAGAAAAGGCTGCCTCGGATCCCATTTATGGAGATAACTTTTGGGGCCTAGCTACTATTGACTCTACTCCTAGCTGAATTCTGATTAGGCTTGACTTGGCCACAGAGACTGATCCAGAACCAGTGAGAAAAGAGACTTCTACTGAGCTACAAAGAGAAAGGTAAGTGCTCTTTCCAGATCTTGACCATGAGAGAATATAAGCTAAAACTATTCCAGCCATCTTCCCATCAAACAGGAATTGCAAATAAAAAATTTTGACCAAGGCAGACAAAGTATAAGTGAGAGGTAGAGAGGAAGCTTGAGAGTTGCCTGAGCTTCTAGTCTGAGGCAAGCCCTATGGCTGATTCTTTAATTACCTGGATCAATAAATCCCATTTTTGCTTAAGCCAGCTTAAGTTGGGTTTTCTGCCACATATAGTCAAGAGGAATACTAATTAACACAGTTTGTTAAGTGAAGCTGGAATGAAGAGATTGAGAATATACAAAAATACAATTCTTCCTGTAATGTACAAAACCTAGACAAAACCTTCAATTACCAGTGTGTAGAGAACATGGAAAAATAATATAATTAAATGTGAATTTTTTCCTTTTCACAATTTTATCTCTACGAGCCAAAGGTCTTTTCAATTATTTAAAAGGCAAGCTAATTGTTTTGGTATCATTCAGACATATACATGTTAGTTATGAAAACAGTGTGTGGAAGTCACATCAACAGACTATATAGGCACATTTTTTGGAGAGAAATTACAACTTTAAAGATTTTATCCATAATCAAAAGAGAGTTGGTCTAGTGTCAACTTTTTTAATACTAGCTCTCTCACAATTATTCTTTTTTTACTTTGTAATAACATATTATATCTGATAGCCAGTAAGCTTTCATCAAGATGTTTTATATTATATTGTTTGGCACTTTTTTGAGAGAGAGAGGGAGAGAGAGTGGGGGTGTGAGCAGAGGGAAAGGGAGAGAAAATTCCAGGCAGGCACACATAGCATGGAACCTGATGGGGGCTTGATCTCACAATCCTGAGATCATGGCTTGAGCCAAAATTAAGAGTCAGATGCTTAACCAACTAGGTACCCAGGCACCGTATTTGAGATTTTTAAAAACAAGCAATGGACATTATATACACTCCACATCAATAGTCCTGTTCACCCCATTCTACTCAAGTTCTACTTCCCAAATTCTAGAACTGTAGACAATGATATTCAGGTATTTCATAGAAGAGCCATATTTTAGCAAAATATGCATATAAACTGAATGTTAGATGGGAAATAACTTACCTTATGGGATAAGGCCACTACTTACTATAAATAATATGTCATATTATTTCAGGTCTGTAATATGGATTCAAAGAAATATTCAAGGTGATGGAGTTATATTTAGTACTGGCATAATTCTGCTATGGTGTATCATCATGAATTTGGGACTAAACTACAAAGCCATTACTTGGTTTAAGATAACATCATAATTTCAGGTGGATATTATCCAGGTGGTCACATCCTTAGCAAGAAAGGAAGAGCTCAGACTTTGGTCTGACAGCTAAGAATCTGGCCATACCCATTTACTATTGTATGACTTTGACCAAGTTAATTCTCTAAGACTTTATCTCCTCGTGATAATAATAATAGGAAAATCATAATTACTAACTCCAGAGTTACTGCTATGATTATATAAGATAGGTAATGTAAGAAGCATAGATCAGTGCCTGAATATGGGACTCCCCTCTCTGGACCCGCACATAGGCCTCTCTCCACTGCTTTTGGCAGTTCATGGCTCTCAGCTGAGCCACTTTCTGGGACCTGGCCTCAGAGAGCTATCTCTTCCCATGGATATACTACCTCCAATGCTTGGTCAATTACATCTATGCTATCATTTCATGACAATTCTGAAAAGCCAGGTCCTGAGCTACCTATGGAGTAGCAGAGAGGGACTATATAGTCCAACTTCTTTCTGGTCTAATCCTGCTTTCCTCATTCTCTTACAGGTGTTGATCACAATACCATTTCCCAACCTACTTCATGCACACTCATCTTCATCTTAGAGTCCACTTCACGGGAAAGCTAACCTAAGACACTGTTACCCAGGAAAGGCTTGATCAACATTAGCTTTGATGATGCCTATGTTGTGAAGCTGAAGGGGGTATAGACACATGAAGCTGATTGTTTTGTTTTGATAAATTTGATCTTGCAGGAACATGCATGGAGACTGTTTCCTTAAATTATATTCCCTAATACTGTAGGACAAGTTCCATGTTAAAAGTAGAACTGCTGACAATTATGACTGGCTACTCTTCACTAACAATCAGCTTAATTAGTAGATTGTATCTAAATTGACACTTCCATTTTCAACTGAGTGACTGTGTAGCTATTTCTATTTTGGAGCTTTTATCACGCTAGATAAGTGTTGATCCAAATTTTTAAAAAGTAAATTCCCATAAACAACAGCTTCCTCTAAAGGCCCTCTACACTATAATATTCTATGATTCTGTAATTTTGATGATGGCAATATCTGAATAATACATTTTCTGGGAAACAAAGTAATTTAAAGACCAAAATTGTCCTTGAAAACAATACTTTATAAATTATGAAAAGCAGTGGTAAGTATGAATTAAATAATTCAAGTGGCAACATGAAAATGGAAATTGAAGAGTAAAGGTTTCCGGGGGTGGGCAGGTAGGGAGGGGATGCAATCCCAGGTTTTATCCTAATGGAACCATAGGAGCAATGATGCAAAGTATGGCCTAGCTTTGGATGTTGGAATAATCATGACAGATTAGTGCAGGACAAGACATTACAGATCATTAGGTCAAATCTTCTCTCTTCATTGATAAATGAACTGATGGCCACTAGAACTAAATTACTTTCTCATGACCATACAACTAGTGAGAGACTGGGCCCATTCTCAAAACCAGTTCTTCTCAAATCACCTTGACTCCAGGCACCTGTTCTTTCTCTCAGACCCTTGGCTAATCTGAGAAAATTCCTTCCCCATCTTTCTCTTCATTCTCATAAATTATTTCATGTTCTCTGCCTGAATCATACCGGTCTTCTTTTCTCTAACATTTCTTTATAAAATTTCCATCTGAGAAATTCTCCAAGATATATATTTTGCCTTTCATATCTGAAATAACTTAAGCTATTATTAAATAACATAGGATACCATAATACACATATGCATGTGCTCTTAATAAATCCATTTTCTATGTGATTTTTGCTAATGGCAACAATATTACAAATGTAGTGAGGTTAAAATAACCTCCATTTACAGATTACTACAGTCTTGGAACAAAGACTAGAGGAAAATATTTGCCTTGTTCACAACACACTGTTTTAACGTAAATGTAGGTCCTCACTAGTCGCAATTAACATGATAGCAGGCTTTGGATATGCTTTCCTTAAGCATTTTAAAAGTTCTGATAAGTAACACTCTAAACTTTGGATTAAAATGGTCTCAAAAACCCTCAGTAGACACTATTAAAACGTACCAAGAAAACGAATTTAGAAGAGACTGAATATTAGTTTCTTTAATAATTATTTTTAGGGCATGCTGATAAAAATGATCTTGAATGGTTTTGTGGATGAGGCTTTCAAGTCAGAAACAGGATCATCGTAACGAACTGAAATTAAGTTAAATGTTCCTGAGTAGTGTGTTTCCAAAGGAACTGAAAAATAAGACACATTTTAAGTTAATCTATAAAACCTCTAAACATATATTATTTATCTACACTGAAGATGTCCTGTGAGGCACAAACATAATTTAGTCTAGTGTTTTTGTGAAGGCAGATGTTTCTTAATGGGCTGACACTAAGCACAATCATTACATGTGCAGCAAATTACACATAATACATATACTACCCCAGTCTGATCCTTCTGAATTACTCATAAACTAGCTCTTTTGAGTGTTTCATATGCTTCTATCTTTATTTTGTAATTAAAAAACACATGCATGCTACAAATGAGAAGTACATTTCATATCTTCAAATATTCTGGGAGGGACCACTCGTTATTGTTTTCTAATCATTTCATTCTAAAATGTTTTCCAATTTTCCTACCTTGAGAAGGATAAAAGGTGGAGAGGATGAGAATCTATCCTATGTTTAATTCTTTTTTTATTTTTTAAATTTATTAAGCTTTTCATTCCAGTAGAGTTGACATACAGTGTTATATTAGTTTCATGTGTACAACATAGTGATTCAACAATTCTATACATTACTCAGTGTTCATTGTGGTAAGTGTACTCTTAATCTCTTTCACCTATTTCACCCATCCCCTGACACACCTCTCTGGTAACTGTAAATTTATTCTCTAGAGTTAAGAGTCTGTTTCTTGGTTTGTCTCTCTTTTTTCCTCTCCTTGTTTGTTTCTTAAATTCCACATATAAGTGAAATCATACAGTATTTATCTTCCTCTGATTGACTTAATATGCTTAGCTTATACTCTTTAGCTCTCCATGCTATTATAAATGATGAAATTTCATTCTTCTTATGGCTGAATAATATTCTCTGTATGTGTATACCACATCTTCTTTATCTATTCATCTACCGGTGGATACTGGGGTTGCTTCTATAATTTGCCTATTTTAAATAGTGCTGGAATAAGCATAGAGGTGTCTGTATCACTTTGAATTAGTATTTTTGTATTTGGAGGGCAAATACCCAGAAGTGCAATTACTGGATCATAGGGTAGTTTTATTTTTAACTTTCTGAGAAAACTCCATGCTGTTTTCCACATTGGCTGCACCAGTTTGCATTTCACCAATAATATATGAGGGTTCCTTTTTATCCATACCCTTGCCAACACTTGTTGTTTCTTGTTCATGTTTAGTTCTTCACATTCACTCATATACTGCCCAGAATATGTTCTCCTTTCTGATTTAGAAGGTTCCCTACTATATACCATTTCTAAAAACATATGAAGAAATAAACCCTTATGGCCAATATTTTTAAAACCATGCACGTTGGTATATTCCTGTGGCTAGGTAACTAGCAGAACATGTGTACTATGTGCTAAGCCTCAATCAATAAGGAATCAAAAAAAAAATCATCATTGGTCAAATGATTTATATCTGTGGTGGGGGAAAAGTGGGTAAAATTTTAAAAAATCAATCAGGTTCAATCTTTTGACTTATTCAGTTAATTCTGTCAAAAAAGTCAAGAATTTACCCCATCAACAGAATTAATAGTCACCTGGGTAAACTACTTAGTATGTATGCTTTAAAATCCTAGTATTTGTTATCCCAAATTTTATGACTGCCACTTATCAGGTTCTAGCTTAGCCCTGTAAATTTATAATCTTATGAAAATCTCCACAGCAGTGTTACAAGGTATGTGGTGCCATTCTCATTTCACAAAAGAGTAAACTGAGACTTAGAAAGAGAAGCTTGGCCAGTGACAGATGAGGAGCAAAAGCTGAGCTATAGCTGAAGCCCTTGGCTATGGGGCACCAAAGCTTTTGCAATTTTTTTTCTGCTATGTTGCATTTCTTTATATGTCATATGCCAGGATTACAGCAATAATATAAAAGTACATACCACAACAAATCTGCCTTTCCCCCCAACCCAGTACCTCCCTCACAGTTGTTCCCAGCCCCAACAGCAGTTAAAGATGGAACAATTGGAGGCCAAGTTGACTGCGTATGTGTGCACACACACATGTGTAACATGCATATACTTAATCTCTAGGGATATATTCACCATAATTCAAAACATTGCACAGCACAAAAGAGGATGGGGGGCACTGAGCTTTCCAGTGTAAATTTTCCTAAAGCCTTAGTCAAAGCCTTAGCCATCTCTTCCTAAGCCCAAGCCACACCTCCTTGGGCAACACTGTACCCCAAGCTACTCAAGTACTATACTCTGAAGCAGGGCACTGTTCCTTTACCTCTTTGAAAAATATACAAGCACTTTAAGGAATTCCCAGGAACTTGCAGAATCCTGGGAAACTATGACAGATATGCTGTGAAACAAAACCCAAGGATGCCCCCAAACCCCAAGCAAGGTAAAAAGGAAAAAGGTAAGCAAAATTAACAGAGATGGAGAAGGCATCCTGATTCTGTTATTATACTTCATACTTATGCTGGTCATTCCTGAAAGAGCAAATGGCTTGCTGACAGTTTTCTATTTGAATACCAGTGTCAGTGCTGTAGAATGACTAGCGCCTACGTGTCAGTTGTGCAAATCACAGGCTGTGTTTGTTTTTTGTTGATGAACTTAGGTATCTTTGTGTGTGAGGGTTCCCACAATCCGTTGCTAAAATGAATCTCTATACTCTGATTAACGATTTTGCCATTCCTCTTTACTACTGAATCCAATAACAAGGACAGCAAAACAGGAATCAAAAATATGCTGCTCATTTGCCCCTACACGCAGAAGCAGATACTCAGTGGTGGAAACATGCTTTGCTCAAAGTTTACTCATTGAAAGAGAGGCTGGATATGTAAAACTCAGATTAATTACCCCCAAATGACTGGTTGAGGTTGAATAAAACATACATTCATTAGCATTCAACAGTGTTGCCTAGAAGAGAAAGGAGAAAGAAAAATTAAAGTTAGATGAGAACAAGTATATTTTCAGTATCTCAGTTGAGTTTTTCAAAGAGAAATTCTTCCTCTACTCCAAGCCAAATTCTGTTGATAAGTTATGTATGAAAATGCAGACTTGAGTGACAGATTCTTTGGGTTTGAATTCTAGCTTTACCAGCTGCATAACTTAAATTACTTAATATCTCTGTGTCTCAGTTTCCTCATCTGTAAAATAAAAGTAGTGACACTGTCCAGGGTTGTATTGATCAAGAAATGACTTTAAACTCATAGGATTGTTTTGATAAGGAAATGGCTTAAAACTCATATACAGTATGTAACAGTGCCTAAAACAGAACTATTTGTAAATTAGTGCAGTCCTGATTTAAAGAACTATCCTATCACATGGGAAGGAGGGTTCACAGACCTTATTTCTCAATAATTTCAGCTACATTTAGTTGTGTTTTCATTTCCAGGCCATTTTGTATTTATCTTTTTACTGTGAAAGGTTTTTATTGTTACTGCTGTTCTTTTGAGAGCTGGAAAACATCCCTTTGGATCACATAAAATACCATAGTGGAAGTATTTTGAAAAGCATTAAGTTATATAAGAGTACGAAAAAAGACTAGTAACAAAGGAGGGAAAGTGCTCATGTCTTTTTAGCAAATAATTTCCTTTACCAAGATGACAAAAAAGATTATACCACCTGTTTGTCTAACCAAAAGATAGTTTCTAAGCCACCGCTGGGTTATCTCTAAACAAACCATTTCTGGAAAAATATATGCTATCTACCTTAATAAAAGATTTAAAAAATTCTGGTTATCTTCATTCCCCATTTTCCAATGAATAACTCATGATTTCAAAAAATCAATTTAATTTAAATGCAGCATTCTCTTGCTAAGGCTGATAACACAACTGACGATGTGTGGGTGTGTGCTTGGGAGAGTTGTCTGGAGCCTATTTTGCATTCTTTGAACAATCTGTTCATTTAGTTGACAATAGCTAAAGATACTAGATAAGAGACAAGGAGAGACGTGAGAACTGTAACATAACACAAAGAATGGAAGGTAATTATTAACTATGACTAATGATTACATGTAGCCAGTGCATCATTTTAGTGCCCAAACATGAGTGTTCATTTATCATTATCAGAGACCACTTCCTATTATTTGCATATTAAGCCCACATAGTTGACATAAGCCTTTAGCCCATATCTTCATCTGTTTGGGCTACTATCACTACCACAGACTGGGTAACTTGTCAATAACAGAAATTTATTTCTCACAGTTCTTCACAGAGGCTGGAAAGTTCAATGTCAAGGCACCAGGAGATTCATTGTCTGGTGAGGGCCTCCTCTTGGTTCATAGATGGCTATCTTTCTGCTGTGTCCTTACATGGTGAAGGGATAAAGTGTCTCTTTCTCCAGGTCACTAACCCCATTCGTGAGTGTACTACCCACATGACCTAACACCTCCCAAAATCATCACACTGAGCATGAAATCAAAGGGGACACATTCAGTCAATAGAAGCCTGCAAAATTAAAAAATCAAATAGTGCAACAAAAAGTAAGAAGTTCTCTGGGCTTTAAGGTTCCTGAGATAAATGAGTACCATGAGTACCATGTCTTTGAATGGGTCACTCCCCAAAATAATTCTGTATGAACTGTACCTGCACCAAGTGAAGCTGTCCTGTATTGAAATAAATCTCACTGAAAAGCTCTGCCCAGCTGGCATTATAACACACAATGAAGAACAAAGTACAGAGTCAGCAATATTTTCAATTTAAAATGCTGGGACATATCCAAGTGAATACTATAAGTCTGAGATATTCTTGTGATTACTTACATTCTAGGCCTTATTTGCTAGGCAATTATTTTTTATATATATAATCACCCTTCTTTCCATAAAAAGAAAAAATATATATGTGTATATACATATGTATATAATCTCCCTTCTTTTCATACTCCTCCTACTTTCCCCCAACACACATCCCTGTTGGGAGCCAAGAAAATCTTTTGTAGATATTTTTCTGTTGCTACTAAAAGACCAACAAACAATTAGACCTATGCAGAAAGAATTTAACAACCTATACAACATACTAATTGCAATGGGATTTTATCTGTATTACCCTTCAAATATGGGATCTTATACTTTTAAATTTATGACAGTGTTATTTTGTACACTCGACAGTTGCAGTTGTGCCAAGCAATAATTCAGAGCTTCAGAATACTGACGTAATTAACACTTGAAAATGTTATAATTCCTGCAGAGGTGTAATTGCAGCCCTCACCTTTGTAAGCCCTGTATGTAGGAGATTATGGGCAGTGGCCTCTGCACCCATTCTCTTTTCCTTTATTAAAGTGATTTTCCTTTCCTATCAGTATTGCTGGCAGACATCCTATTTAAAGTCATACAAGAGTCTTCCTGGTAAGGCAGCTTTTTGTAAGATGGTTTATAGGGATAGGATGGAAGGAGAAAAGGATGTTAAAGTTCTTGCTTTCATTTCCTACAAATTTGCATATGTCTCTGAGTTTTAGTTTCTTTATCAAGCAAAATATCACCAGTTACAATGGTCTACTAGATTGGCTATGGAGAGAGCTATAGGAAATCAAATATATAGCCATAAGATTTACTACAAGCATAAGAGATGGTTCTTTTCCTACCTCTCCCCCATTCTTTTTTTTTCCCAGAAATACAGGGGCATTATCACAAGACTCGGCTGAAAATAACAAGGGTAACTGAATGAATACTTGGCAGGATTATTAAATAAGGCACCAAGAGTGGATGATTCCATTCAGGAAAGACAACGGGCACAGAAAAATACAGGAGATACAGGGTTCTTCATGTTGTTCAAATCCATTCTTTTCCTTTTTCATTTTTGTTACTTCATCTTTTAATGAATAAATTTGATGTGTAACATTGCATAAGTTTAAGGAATACAGGATGTTACCTTGATATGTTTATATATTATGATTGCCAATGTAGTGATACTTACCATAATATGTAGTGATATTTAAAATATTATCTATGTTCATTATATTGTGTTTTAAATCTCTGTGGCTTATTCATTACTTGTCACAAGTTTGTACCATTTGATAAAATTCAAGCTCGCCAAAGCTATTTCCCACTCCAAATCAGGGAGGAGTAGTACAGATGTTCTCAGGATTAGGAAGGATGAAAAGACTGAGAAGCCATACAAATAGTAGGATTCTTCCTGAAGGTGTTTAGCAACTAGAGCAGGCATTTTAAAAATGTGTGTTAAAGATAGAATCATCTTAAATTCTACAAGTACACATCTACACAGTAGTTGGAAAGGTAAAAATGCAGTTGTTGAAAACTCTGTGTTTAACACTAGACTTTTCAGAGACTGAAAATTCTCTGGTACTGTCAAAAAGCATCTTGATACATACTTATTACACTGGATGTACAGAAAGCTTCTATAGCCTTCAATTCTTACTGAGGTTTAGTATTTACTATAAAGTCCAAAGTTGATGAGAGAGAGAAATAGTAGATAATATAAAGTCTAGTTGACTGACGGAAATGACAAACTAATTGGATAAGGAAGCAGCACCTCTTACAGAATGGTGTCTTATCAAAAGCACCATCTACTTCTGCTACGAGTTATATATCCTATGTGAAAAGTCGTTTCTTGACAAAACAATGCATAGATTGCAATGAGAATTTACCTGCACCACTATTCAAAGACAGGACCTTATGCCCTTAAATTTATGGCAAGGTTGTATCTATACTCTACAACTCCAATTGTGCAAAGAAGCATCAAAAGGTAGACATTCTGGGTTGTATATACAAGGCTGGTCACACCTTGATTACCCAGAGCTCCCATCTGGCTATCGTACAGAGCCATGCTACAAAATTCTACCAAATAGTCCATGTTTGTAGCTATCTAGCCCAGGTGGCAAATGAAATCTATGCCTCAAAAGTAGGAAGTTATAACCAATTGTGCTAATGGCTCCCACTACTAAAATTTAGCAAAGGAGTACCATGACATTCTTTAATCCTAATAGGTCATGATTTATAAGGGTTACAAGATTATTCCTTCTGAGGTATTTATAGTAAGTCTGATTTTTCACATCTCTTTTATCCATTTGCTAATTTAAATAATTTTTTACTTGAAAAGATCACATTATTATTTTGCTTTCTTAGGTACAATCAACCCTCTTTTGTCCATTTATTTTATAACTTTAAGTATAGGAATCCTTGGGTGGCTCAGTGGTTTAGCACCTGCCTTCAGCCCAGGGCATGATCCCGAAATCCCAGAATCAAGTCCCATGTCAGGCTCCCTGCATAGAGCCTGCTTCTCCCTCTGCCTGTGTCTCTGTCTACCCCCACTCTCTGTGTGTCTCTCATGAATGAATAAATAAAAATTTTTTAAAAATTAAAAAAATAACTTTAAGTATACACCAAACACATACCTATATATTCAGTGTGTCATGGCAGGACAAATAAAATATTCCAATGATATGAGGCACCTGAGTGGCTCAGTAGTTGAGCATCTGCTTTTAGCTCAGGTCATGATCCTGGAGTCCTGGGATTGAGTCTCACATCAGGCTACCTGTGGGGAGCCTGCTTCTCCCTCTGCCTATGTCTCTGCCTCTCTTTCTGTGTCTCTCATGAATAAATAAATAAAACCTTTTAAAAATATATTCCAATGATCTACTTATAGCAAGAAGTTTTTCTAATCATATTTTTCCTGAACACTTGCTTTCCTCTGACAATCTGATTTCCTTTTAAATTATATGTGATGGCTTCTTTCCCTTGATTCCTCAATGTGTATCTCATTTTTGATCCACTCGCTGGCCTTCTATGATTTTTTTGAACTCAGTATATCCAACAGAGGCATTTTATTATCAGGCAAAAATAATATTTCTCCACCTCTATTTTCTTAGTACTTCCAGCTTAACTGACAGGATACCTGATAGAAATGAACCTCAGAAGAAGAATTAGGGAATCCAAAAACCTCATCAGAATACATATACTCTTGAAATTAGATTAAGAGGAAAACAATAAAACCTACTGGGTCTTGGTAACAATGTAGCCAACAATTTGGGTATCTTCCAAGAATCTTTTTGAAAATTTTCATTTAAAAACTCTAACTCCTTATGGACAGAATGTAGAAGGAAGAGGGATTCTTCATTTTTATCTTTAAATCACATATCATTTTCAAAGCACCTTTCCCATCCAGTGCAACATGGAACACCTGTGATTCTAAGCCTGGCTGCTCAAATATTGAGACGGCTTTAAAGCAAAACATGGGGGTCTGAGATTATTATTTTAGAGACTTAATATATATTGCTAATTTTTTCCAAGCTGAGAATAGGCAGACTAACTAAAAGTGTCACCAGCTATCATACTTTTAACGTAAGATCATTATTCACTTTTCCTCACGGTATTAGAAACTCTCACTTCTACTTTATGTGTCCACAAATTTAACATAAAGAGGGAAAAAAGTGAATTACTATTTTATTATCTTTTTTGTTCCATAGGTACCATTTCTCAACATATCATGCCCATAATACACACAAGAATTATGTATTTATTCATAAAAACATAATTCAATGCTTCTTTATTGATAGAAAACTTGGAAAATTATGAATCCCTGAGAGTCTGGTCATTTAACCTTTCTTTGAAGTTTCTTTAATTATATACATTTAAAATATGTTCCAGAAGTATCTTGCTTTGCTCCCCAGACATACCGTATATAGACTTCACTCAAAATCATAAGATAATGTATTAATAACTCCTTTTTATATCCCTTATGTGAACACTCTAGAGTTCAATACTTTCCAACAGTAACTACCCATCAATAAAAACAAATTCACTTCTTAAAAATTCCAAGAAAAAAAGAGCAGTAATAGTATATGAATCAATATGCTGCTACTTTACCATATTCTATTGTACTCTGACTCAGCTACTTCTTTGCCTCCTATCTGTATTAATAATCTATTCAGTTTAAACCACAACACATACTCTTGAATTTTATTTATTGTCCCTAATCAGTTCGTTGGCAGAAATATATTTTCATTTCTGTCCTTTCTCCCAACTACTTCATCATAAACTGTAGATATTTTGCCCATCAGTGTCATGATCATCTTTTTCTAATCTATACTTAGTACTCAAATTTTTTCTCTCTAGGACTGATAGTATTTCTTCATTCTTAAATGAAATTGTACAATAAGTAACTTCCTATTTGTATGTCCCAAGTTTCCTCAAATTTACCCTCAGAAGTTTTTTTTTTTTAATTTTTTTTTTAATTAACTTTTATTGGTGTTTAATTTACCAACATACAGAAAAACACCCAGTGCTCATCCCGTCAAGTGTCCACCTCAGTGCCCGTCACCCATTCCCCTCCAACACCCGCCCTCCTCCCCTTCCACCACCCCTAGTTCGTTTCCCCGAGTTAGGAGTCTTTATGTTCTGTCTCCCTTCCTGATATTTCCCAACATTTCTTTTCCCTTCCTTTATATTCCCTTTCACTATTATTCATATTCCCCAAATGAATGAGAACATACACTGTTTGTCCTTCTCCGATTGACTTATTTCACTCAGCATAATACCCTCCAGTTCCATCCACGTTGAAGCAAATGGTGGGTATTTGTTATTTATGATAGTCACACAGAGAGAGAGAGAGAGAGGCAGAGACACAGGCAGAGGGAGAAGCAGGCTCCATGCACCGGGAGCCAGACGTGGGATTCGATCCCGGGTCTCCAGGATCGTGCCCTGGGCCAAAGGCAGGCGCCAAACCGCTGCACTACCCAGGGATCCCACCCTCAGAAGTTTTAATTTCTTAATTTTTATGGCAATTTTCTGACCATGGCTATACATTGCCCTTGTGGAATATATACACAGCAGCAGCTGACAAAGCAGGATTCTGCAAAGTGTGAAGAATTCTAAAATTTAAGAGAATGACACTACCAAAAGCACCTTGCTCCCACTGAAATGTCTGAAACACAGCCATGAAGGAAAGAAAGAAGGAAGGAAGGAAGGAAGGAAGGAAGGAAAGAAAGAAGGCAGGCAGGCCAATCAAGAAAGAAATCCACCTCTTACATCAGAACTTATTGATGTCAAGAGAAAGCTGTTCTTTGGGAGGGATCGGGAAAAGGGCAAAAGATTAATCCCAGAAGCTGGAAGTAGCCAGAGTGTAACTGTAACCACATCAAAAATGCTATAATATTATGATAGTTCTCAAGTGGTTTTTAAAATGATAATGAAGATTTGAGATATGAATATGTAAACAAAACAAAATATCAAATATATGAAGATCTTAAGTCCTAAATGCTTAGTGAGGGTTGTGAAACCTATCAGTCAACTACTCAGAAGGTAGAGAGGGAGACCTGGCACATAGTTGGAGCTTACAATCTTAGAACCAACACATTCAGGGATGAGTTAGCAGATGCTACATGCTGCACAGATCCTGAAAATTGGACTCTCAGGAACTAAGGGAAAATCGGTAAGCATCACCTTAAAAATCTATACAAAGGAACAGAAGTGTGCCAGAAAGATAGGTTAGATAATACTTGCAATCATCTGAATAGGCAGCTCTGATCATTTTAACAGTAGGAACTAGTTGGTAAACCTCAAGATGACTGGCCAAGAAGAAGTAGGATGATTCAAGTGTTTGCAACACCTTTTGCACCCAGGCCATTACTGGCACACAACCATCAGACTCACAAAGTATCCTGTAGGCAAACGAGCTTTTGTGGCACCACCAAAGTACACACTTTGGAAAGAGCTCTGGGCTACCAAACCAGGAGTCCTCACACCACATACCCACTTCCTCCCATATACTAAAATCTTTTATCTCTTCACTAGTTTAATGCTCAGATCAGGTCTCATCCACCTCAAAATAAAACTGAAATACTTGTCTGAATTCTTGTGTTTTTCATTCCTGCCCTGGTGCTTTTTCCTTTCAGTGTTAAATTTTTCAACAATTCATCTAAGTCCAGCTTCATTTTAACACTGACACACAGTCTTCCTGGCTCCAATCAACAGCACTCAAACAGCTTTAAATCATGGAGCTTACTTCAATTTCTCTCTCGTTTGACCATGGTTATTCAGCACCTTAAAATTTATTAAGTCCTACTTTATTCTTTTTCCAAATATAACTTTCTGACTCAAGCTGTTCTCATCAGGAAACCCCTATTTCTTCGCTTTATACTATACTTATGGAAACAGTCTTCTTTGATTCCTGGGCTCTGGTTTCTGATCTATTCCAGTTCATTATTCACACATGGCTGCCAAAATAATTTTCGCCAACATTTTCCATTTCATACCTTTAATCAAATATTACAGAGGTGATTTCTCTGGTTAAACCCAGCAAATTGAATACATGTGTTTATCTCCATTATTTCCTGAAACCCCATTAAAATGACAGTAGAGACATTTCAAAAAATGTAGCCAGCAAGGACCATGAAAACAGGAGGAAAAAAAAAAAAAAAGCAGAGACGTCCATTAGGGTGGAAACATTGGGCAGCAGAGAGAGGAGTGACATCTAACTTAGCAGAGCACTGAAGATTAAGTATTGAGGGTTGTGGGAGACAGATGCCACCCAAACCTTAGAGTCTCCCTGACTACTAAGAGGAAAAAGCAGGGATGGGTGATTGAGTTGAAATAAGAGGACTATCTTAGTCTGTTCAACAGCTATAACAAAAATACCATAGACTCGGGGGCTTGAATAATATTTATTTCTCATGGTTCTGGAGGCTGCAAGTCAAATCAGGTATTGGTAGTATCCAGTGATAGTCTACTTCCTAGTTCATGCTAGGCCATCTTCTCCCTGTGTCTTCACATGATGGAAAGGGCAAGACAGCTCTCTGGGGATCTTTTGGAAAGGTGCTAATCTCATTCATGTAAGCTACACTATCATGACCTAACCACCTCCCAAAGGCCTCACCTCCTAATACCATCACATTAGGAGTTAGAACTTCAACATATCAATTTGTGTGAGGCACAGCACAAAAATAAAGTCGCTACCAATGATTTATTAAAAACTGACAGAAGGAATTTCCCTAGGTCACTTCTCCTCTTCCAACTAAGCCAACTGACAAGGTGAATAGATGCTGAGAAGTTAAAAAAAAACAAAACAAAACAAAACAAAAAAACAGAAAAGACCCATTATAGAAAATTCACTTTAAAAATAAATATGTGCCATTGCAGTTTTAAATATATTACAATACCTTAGAACAGAACAGAATCTTTATTATTATCTACTCCAACACTTCTGTATAAGGATGAAGAAGTTTAGGCCTATCTATGGAAGTGTCTTGCTCAAATACACTGTCAAATCATTGACAAAACTGATATTTGATATGGGCCTCAAAACTCTCAACCCAGTGCCCTGAAATGGCTTTGCAACTACAAACTTCAAGATTGTCACACATGAGGAAAAAATGATCAAATGATAATGTCATCCTGGTGTTAAAAAGGAGAGCAGCAGAGAGCAAGAATGAATGAATGTTTATCCTGTAACAGCTATAGGAGATGAGATTTTTAAATGACAGGCTGCATGTCCTTAGATAGTTCTAGAGTTTAGGATAATATTTCATCAACTTACTTTGGCAAGAAAGGATATCAATTCTCTTTGATGAGATTTAATATGTGAGAAAATCATTCGTCTTATCTCCGGAGCTGAAATAACTTCTAGCACTGATGCTTGCCATCTCCCTACCACTGTATCTCCACTGTATTTCCCTCACCCACCTGGCCCCACTAGTTCTCAGGTGAAGCAAATTTCCTACTGTAAAATAACTCTGAATTATGAGTCCTTCTCTTGTGATTTTGTTAGTATGAATCAACTCGCTAGAGACTATGTCTTGGTGTATTCATGTAATTGAATGACTTATTGTGTAAAGCTAAGTAACAGACAGCTGAACCTACCAAAAACATACCAAGTATGCTCTGAAATAGTGAGAAAGTTCCCTTCATATCTCAATACCTACTGCATCAGCCCTAAAGTTTTTCAGCAGCTACAGATGCCCATTTCCCAAAAAGACCCCTCTGAACAGACCCACTCATTTCCTGCCTTAATCTTGCTTATACTACTGTTCCTATAACTTTGCTAAAGTTATTCTACAATCCTCTTCAGGTTAAGTTCAAATTCCTTTTTTGCAAGTAGCAGTGTCTGCTCATTCTAATTATTTATAGAACTTCCCTCCAGAGTTGGAAGCCTGGTGTCTAAATCCCAGCTTTGCCCTTTACCTATTTGGACCTATCACTTCATCAATTATCTGAGCTCAGTTTCCTCATCTATAAAACTAGAACAATTTTATATACTCAGAGTACATTTTAAATTAATGAAATAATGAAACTGAAGTAAGGCACATTACTAATAAATATTTGCTCCTATAGCTGGAAATATAATATGTCAAAATAGAATGGTGAAAATTGCATAGAAATTGGAATTAGAAGACTAAGTTCTAGAACAGACATTATTTACTGTGTAAAGGATTCAAGATAAGTAATTCAACTTCTCTGAACTCTATTAATATCATTTGAAAATTCATTCACTTAACAAATATTTATTGGGAGGCTTTTCTAACCCAGATAGTAATGCTAGAGTCTTGAAGACAGTAATAAACAAAACAAAAAAGGATCACTTTCCTCATAGGATAGGAATGACCATAAAACTAACATCACAGCATTACTGTGAAGAATGAGATGCTTCAAGGCAAAAGTACTTTCCAAACAGAGTTGAGTCATTGCCTACACTCATAAAAGCATAAGATGGAGTGAATAGTACATAAGATTTCATCAAACAATGTCATTCTGGCAGTGAAGAAACAGAGACTCAGCTGTGACATCTATATTCACACAGCCATTGAGTTGACACCAAAATCTGAATCTCCTATCTAGATAGTATCTTTTCCCTACCACAACAGTGCCTCCATACATTGAGGTACCAAGTGCACAGGGTGGGTAAGCAAAAATTACAAGAGGGAGCACTGTGGAGACTTAAAGATGATAAAGCCAACTGGAATCAATATGCTTTATGGACTCAAACATATTTTACAACAACTCATAGCACCATTATTTCCAATAACCAAAACGTGGAAACAACCCAAATGTCCATCAACAGAGAAATGATAAACAAAAGGTGGCATATACATACAATGGAACATTATTTAGCCTTAAAAAGGAATGAAATTCTGATACATGCTACAACATGGATAAAACTTGAAGACAATATGCTAAGTGAAATAGGCCAGACATGAAAGCATAAATACTGCATGATTACACTTATATGAGGCACCTGAAGTATTCAAATTCACAGAGACAGCAGAATGGTGATTGCAAGGAGCTGGAGGAAGGAGGAATGGAAAGTTATTGCTTAATGGGTACAGAGCTTCAGTTTGAGGATGAAAAAGTTCTAATGATGAATAATGGTGATACTGCACAGCACTGTAAGTGTACTTAATCCCCTGAACTATAGGTGGCTCAGTGGTTGAGCATCTGCCTTTGGCTCAGGTTGTGATCCTGGGGTCCTGGGATCAAGTCCCGTATCACACTCCCTGCAGGGAGCCTGCTTCTACCTCTGCCTAGGTCTCTGCCTCTGTGTCTTTTATAAATATATAAATAAAATCTTTAAAAAATGGTTAAGATGGTAAATTTTATGTAATGTACATTTTGCTCCAATGAAAGAATGGGAAAAAAAAAACATTGCTGTTTTTTATTATCATTGTACTGCAGCAATTTTAAGCAATATCAGCAAAATACTCTATCCTCCCCAAAATGTCTTTAAGTTATTAAAAAAAAATGCTACAGGTACTGATGAGATTTAACTAGACACATAGATAATAGATATATGTGTATAAGCATATATACTTACATAATATTTCATATGTAACAATAACACACATACATATTTATGTGTGTATGCTTAAAATTAGTAACATTTTATTATCTTCCAATAAGCCTTATAGTCTACATGGAATTTGGAGAAATATCAGTTATATTGTCCGGCCCCAACATATGTGGATTCAGCTACCTGTGATCATTTTAAGAGTAACTTCATAGCAGTTAGGAATATGTGAACACATTTCAGGCACAGTCCGTGCCTCCACTTCCCGTGGTACTAAGATGACTGCATTTAAACATTAGATCTGAAATTACCAATCACATAGTGGTTGTGAAGATGAAGCAATGGAACTTGGGTTAGTTCAATTCTATCATTCCATATGACTACTTGGATTTTTACTTTTGTTTAGATTTTAGAAGAATAAAGTAGAATGTCAACTGCATTCTGTAATATTTTTGTTTGGTAATTGTAAGCGTCAGTTATATATGTTTATTTGTTTCACTTCATCATTATTACTGCACATGACACTGAAATATATGGTGTAGGGGGGGCTGTTGAAAATGGTTTGCTCCAGATATCAAATATGTTAGATACAGCAAGGCCTTAATAAATGTCTAATGAATGCAATGAATGAATAATAAACTCAAAATGCAAATAACAATGTCAAAAACATATCTAATCCTCATTTGAAATAAATAAATCATGTACTTTTGGAGGAAATTACTTTAAAATATTCAGAAAGATTCTATCAAATGACAAGATCTTTGGGGCTGTAGGAATAGATGCCACATACAGAAACACCACAGGGAAGTAACAGTTGAATGATTTTTTTTTCTTTCCCATAGTCAGGTAATATATGTTCTGAAGTATCAGGTTTGTTTATGAATTTTCCTGCAAGTCTCCATACCAAGGTGCCAGTATCATCCTGCTGGCAGCATTGATGTTTTAATACCAATTCCTTTTTCCATCTTGGAGAAAACAATAAAGTTATCTTTCCTGGAAAGACTTGGATCAATTCTTTCCCTTCAAAATACAGGAAAATTGGACTACCATGGATAGATCAAGTAGACTTCAAATCTCATGCTACACAAACTCCTCATACATACACTCCAGGACAATTTGTAATCAGTTAAAACAATCCGTAAAGTGAATGACTGTCTTTCATTTCATCCTCTTACACCACACAGTATATAAACTCTAATTGTTTTTTCTTCTTTTCCGAGACTATTCAAAGGCTATTCAGAGGTGGAGCTGAGCTGCATACAGATCACATAACTGGTTTATTTAGTTCTCTTTAATAACCAGTTATTTACCTACAGGAACAAGCTCAGACCAGATAACATCTCTCAGGGGATCAAAAGTAACACTATGAATTGCACACAATAACCTCCACGCTGTCACTCCACCAGGAGCCGCATCTCCTTCATTCATAAAACAGTATGGATACTTACCTTATGCTGCTGGAGAGGAAATGGGCAGCCACAAACCCCCAGCATTGCTGAGTCTGGTATCGATTGGAAGAACAATATGTTAGGCAGTGTTTGTTTTTGGCCTGGGAGAGAATTTCTTCAATTTGTAACCCACTGTGTCCCAAACACTGAATTATGGAATGGTTTGTTTTGTTTGGATCTGTTTTATTCTCCAAGAAACACAAATGACATTTTTTAAAATGTAAAATTAAATGTACTCACAGTTCCTATGGTGCAATTTAAATATGTTTTCAGTATTTCCTCCAGAAATTCACATAGAGTGTAAAATGATTTGCACAGCTTGAGTTTCTTTTTTTATTGACATAGAATTAACTCTGCTGACTTGATAAAACAAAACTAAATTAAGCCAGAATTACATTAATTTTGTCTTAAAAAAAATAGCTGCTTCAGTTAAGATAGCCTTAGTGGAAATATCCATTTTATGCTTTACTTAACTCTGTGGAGTTTCTCTCTCATTTAAGTCTAAGTATTAAACTGCTTCATTTGGATTTTTTGTTTACTTACTAGTTTGGCAAAACAGCAGTGTGGCTGATACTTTGTTTTCTTTTAATGAATTCCAAACCTTTCAAAATGTGAAGATCATTTGGGCTGACTAGGCCACACATAAAAAGCTTGTAATAGAAGTGAAATTCTAATAAATTCCATTTCCCCTTGAATGTAAACTATTCTCATAAATATAAAATCAATAATACAGATAAAAAATCCAACTCTCCCATCTCTTTTCCTTAATAAGAGTAACTTCTGTCAGAACCTACCTTAGAATCTTGCTCCATCATTAAATCTCATAACGTATCAGATTTTTCTCACCATTCTAAGAGAACATTTCATGAAAAAAAAACATGACATCCATCCAGCTGTCCCCTGACCTCCACATCAGATACCCATCGCCACAGTGTTGCATTAACCATCACCAACAAAACATCAGAGGCATAGACAACTATGTATTGCTCATGCATGTGAGGTGATTGGCTGGGGTTGAGGGCTGCTGATGGGGGCTGGGCACACTCACGTACTTTGGGATTATACAGCTGTCAGCTCATCTATGCTGCCCTCAGTTGGGAAAAGAGGGTAACTCACCCCTCTTCTATCATAGCCCTGTGTATTAGTTTTCTATAGTTGTCTCTGCAATTACCGTAAATTTAGCATCTTAAAACAATTCAATTTATTATCCCATGATTCTATAGTTCAGAAGTCTGGGTTGTCTTAGCTGTTTTGCAGGGGGGGGGGGTTGTTTTTGTTTGTTTGTTTGTTTGTTTTGAGTGACAGAAGCAAGAACAGAGGACAGGGAGATGTAGGAGAAAGAATCTTAAGCAGGCTCCATCCTCAACAGAGCCTGACATGGGGCTTGATTTGAGAACCCTGAAATCATGGCCCGAGCTGAGATCAAGAGTCAGATGCTTAACTGATTGAGCCACCCAGGCACCTCTTAGCTGGGTTTTCTGTTCCGGATTTTACAACACTGAATTAAGCTGTCAGCTACCTAGGCTCTTAGTGTGAGGTTCCGGGAAGAATCCACTTCAAAGCTCATTCAGGTTATTAGCTCAATCTATTTCTTTAAAACTATAGAACTGTAGTCCCATCTCTTTGCTGGCTGTAGCTCCCAGAGGTTTTTCTCTGGTCCTCACATGAGACCCCCTAAGTATCAGAGCCAATTGCAGGACATTGAACCCTTCCATGCTTGGAATCTCTTATTTCCCCTTCTGCTGTGTCAATATTTTGCCTCTTCTGCCCATCTTCTGACACCTAAGAAAGTTCTCTGCCATTATATTACATTGATCCTCCCCTCAAAATCTAGGTAATCTTGGTATTTTAACCCTATTACATAGGCAAAATCTTTTGCCATGCATCCTAACACATCTACAGGCTCTGGAGATTAGGGTGTGGATATCTTTGAGGATTATTCTACCTACTACATCTAAAAGCACTTTCTTGCCATGACAGAGGAGACATGATAAGCCCATTTAAAATATTTTTTAACAACAAAATGGCCAAATCCAGTTACACTGTAAAGTCCAGTGTCAGAGTAGGAGGGTAACACACAGTTATATGACAAAGAATGTGGATGCAAGGAAGGTGAAGAATTGAGGTCACAGCCTCCTAAAGACAAAAGAAATATTTATTAAGAGTAGTGACACTTTTAGGCATATTAACCATCTACAACATCTAACCATGTGGTAGACAAGAGTAAGCATCTTCACAAAAGAAGTGGTCTGCAAGGCAGAGTCACATATATAATTACTATCAGCCTCAATATACCATGAATAACTATTAGTAAAAAATACTGTTCCTAATACTTGGCATACATCAGACATTCAAAATAAAAATAGTATTATGACTAACACTCTATGCCAGGAACTTTATGTGCTAAACAGCAAACGTGTTAATCTAGAACAATTTTATGAAGTAGGTATATTATATCTCCTGTACATATACATTCCACAGATGAGAAAACTGAGGCAAGATGAGATTATGAAATTTTCCTAGGGTTATACAACTAGGACGTGATAGAGCCAGGATACAGAACTAGAAAGTAAGTAAATATTTGATAAAAAAGGAAGATCTGAGATAGATCTTAAAACCCCTTTCAAGTATAGGATGACTGTGTGAATTTCACACACAAAAAACCCTGCAATGAAAATTTGAGATTAAAAAATATTTAATTGCAAAAAAAAGCTTAATTTCAAAAACAGAGTTCACCATTTATAAGTACAATAAAACAGGGTCACTATAAATTCAGATTAGCGATAGGTTTATTAACAAAATTACAACTTTTCCAGAAAGTCATAGGCAAATGAGTGACTTGTTTCACCAGGAATATTTAATTGGTTTGAAATAAGGAAAGGAATCCTTTTCTAAATGTTGAAGCAAAAACTATGAGACCTGTTACTGTTTAAAGAAATCTGACAACTGATATTTCATTCTGATGCCCTTAGGATTCTAGAATATCCCAGTGATGGCTGAATCTTCTCTATCATAGAAACAAAACCAAAACTTAAAATTCTTACAACACTTACCCTAAAGGTTACAATCATTGGTTAACAGCCATGCTGATGGATAACATCCATCAAGGATGGATTCAATTGATCATCAATCATTTGTTGAATGAATTCTGTGAGCAAACTCCTGCCTAATACTGTGAAGTTATAAAGTATATCATTGCCCTTAAGACCACTACAATACATTAAGCTCCAAATACACGAGAGGATACAGGGCATTTTCTCAACAAATGGGTTAGTTGGATAAGACATATACACAAAAATGACTAACGATACCAGAGCATCAGTGCAAGATGTGTGGAGGTAACTCTAGCTAAAGGGCTAAATGATCAAGAACACTATCACACAGAAGCTGAAATGTGAGTGCAGATGTAAAGTAGAGCTGGAAAGGAAACAATGTCTCTGTGAGGGTCCATTTAATGACAGGATTTGGCAATTTATCCTGAAAATAATGCATATCAAGACCTATGTTGGAACACCTGCATGGCTCAGTAGTTGAGCATCTGCCTTCCATTCAGGGCTTGATCCCAGGGTCCTGGGATCCAGTCTGGTATAGGGCTCCCCATGGGGAACCTGCTTCTCCCTCTGCCTATGTCTCTGCCTCTCTCTGTGTCTCTCATGAATAAATAAAATCTTAAAAAAAAGAGACCTGTGCATTTGTTCTTTATTCTTCCTTTATTCACTTGAAACACACTTACTCTCAGGTATCAGATATCTTGAGGATATAATGAAAAATGAGAGACTCAGCCCTCATAGAAAGTTTATTTTAGTGCAGGGACAAACAGACACATCAAATAACTACAGATGGTACTAAGTGCTGTGTAGGAAATTAATAGGATTCAGGAATAGAGAATAACTGGCCTGGCAGGATTTTAAATGATGTGATTATCCAGGCCCAAATGAGAGGGTCAGATAAGCTGAAATCTAAAACATGGGAAAGAGTTGGCCATGGGAAGAGCCAAGGTAAAAGTCCTCTCCAAGAAAAAGAACAGAAACTGCAAAGGTCTAGAAAAGGAGAGAACCAGGAGTAGTTTAAATAATATCTCAAGATGAATATGGCCAAAGCACAAGGAAAGAAAAAGAGAAGGATCACCAATGACACTGCAGAAGGGGAGAGGAGGCGGCCAATCAGGTCCTTTGCCCATTAAAAGAAATGGATTTCTAAGCAAAGAATTATCAAGATTTTATTTATATTTTAAGGTCTCTCAGCGCTATGTAGGGAATGGATTTGCATAGAGTAGGAATGTTATTTGGAGGCCAGGCAGCAGGCTTTGTGCTAATGAAATCACCATGATCCTCACCAAGATGATGGTAGTTGACATAGGGAGAAATGGACAGATTTGAAATATATTTTAGTGATAGAATCAGTAATATTGGTCAGTGAATCAGATGGTGGGAAGTGGGAAATATAATGCTCAGATTTTTTTCCTTGGACAGAGGTGAATGGCGATACTAAAGAATGATAGTATTAAAGAATCATGTAAGCAAAGCTGGACTGGAGGAACAGAGCTGTGTGTGTATGGGGGGATTTAGTATTTCTGATTATACAGTGATACATATAATAAATAATAATGTATATGATTATGTTATGTTATATCTCAGTACAGAAGAGAATGTATTGAATTTGCAAACTTGTAGCTCAGAGAAATCCATATGAGATCTAAACTTGGAGGTTATCCAATATAGATATCATTTGAACCTTGGAACTGGATGAAATCACCCTGGTTGAGAATACAAAGAGGGAAAGGAAAAGGCAAAGTTCCAAGACCCATACAATACCAATGATGAGGACCAATGACCTCAAATATGAGGTAGAGAAGGTGAGGCCAGAGAAGGAGACTGAAGATGAAAACAGAACAATGTTATGTCATGAAAATCAAGAAGGTAAATTTCTTTAGAAAGGATAAGATTGATGGAAACATCCTGATAAAAGACTGAGTTAGATTTATAAAGATATGGGCTCACTAATTTTGACATTGAGATTCTGGGTGACCTAGAAATGGACAGTTTCTGTGGAGTGGTAGGGACTGAGATCAGGTTAAAAGCTATGTGGGAGGTGAAGACAGTGTGGACAACATGTTGGAGTAGTTTCATCATAGATGGGGACAGGAAAATGGGCAGTGATTATAGGAAAATGGGGAGCCAAGTTTCCTTAAGTGTGTTACACTTTAAGGTAGTGGTTCTCAGAATTTATACCTTACATAAGAATTAATTGATGGGCTTATTAAAAAAACAATCAGGGGCCCAGAATTGTTTTTTTTTTTTTTATTGGAGTTCAATTTGCCGACATATAGCATAATACCCAGTGCTCATCCCATCAAGTGCACCCCTCAGTGCCCATCACCCAGTCACCCCCACTCCCCCGCCCCGCCCACCTCCCTTTCCACCACCCCTTGTTCATTTCCCAGTTAGGAGTCTCTCATGTTCTGTCATCCTCACTGATATTTCCCACTCATTTTCTCTCCTTTCCCCTTCATTCCCTTTCACTATTTTTTATATTCCCCAAATGAATGAGACCATATGTTTGTCCTTCTCTGATTGACTTATTTCACTCAGCATAATACCCTCCAGTTCCAACTATATCCAAGCAAATGGTGGGTTTTCATCATTTCTAATGGCTGAGTAATATTCCATTGTATATATACATAGACCACATCTCCTTTATCCATTCGTCTTTCGATGGACACCGAGGCTCTTTCCACAGTTTGGCTATTGTGGACATTGCTGCTATAAACGTCGGGGTGCAGGTGTTCCGGCATTTCACTATATCTGTATCTTTGGGGTAAATCCCCAGCAGTGCAATTGCTGGGTCGTAGGGCAGGTCTATTTTTAACTCTTTGAGGAACCTCCACACAGTTTTCCAGAGTGGCTGCACCAGCTCAGATTCCCACCAACAGTGCAAGAGGGCTCCCCTTTCTCCACATCCTCTCCAACATTTGTGGTTTCCTGTCTTGTTAATGTTCACCATTCTCACTGGTATGAGGTGGTATCTCATAGTGGTTTTGATTTGTATTTCCCTGATGGCCAGTGATGCAGAGCATTTTCTCATGTGCTTGTGGGCCCAGAGTTTCTAATTCAGTAGGTTTTGGTGGAACATGAGAATTCCCATTTCTGACAAGTTCCCAGGTGCTGCTGCTGCTGCTGCTGCTGCTGATCCAGGAACCACACTTAAGAACCAATGCCCCAGAGTATGTGTTTGTGCTACAGAAAATGGGCCTGTATAGAGAAAGACATTGGTGACAAAAGGCGGGAAGAACTTTAGGAGTCAAGTTTTTGAAAATATGTGAGGGCCTGGGATCCAAAGAACAAATGCTTTTGGTTATAGTAGGGACATTTCTTCCATGGAAAAGGAAGAAAGAAGTTGGTGCCACCTCATCGTTTGCCCTTGCTCTCCACATTGAGGGTCCCTTAGCACCTCTCTGTAGGCTCCCTCTGCTCCCAGGTCTAAGTCCAATCTGCAGCAGTCAGATAGGGTTTAAAAGCCTGATCTGGTTCATCCCACTGGGGTCACAGTGCAACACTGGTCAGTCAGTTGCTCTTACTGCTAGCACTTATTCGACCTCCTGCCTCCTGCCCTCCTCCTTGCCTTGCCCCAGGTTTGGCACCTGTACATCTGCCATATTCCTTTAAACTAAGACTATATTTTTACTCAGTGGAACCCTGTGGATGTTGAGAAATTACTCTGGGGGTTGCTACTCTATAACAAGAAGCTGTGCAGGCCATGGTTACTTCAATTAGAGATGCTCTGCTGTCTTCTAGCTTATATATTAGGGCTCTGGATATTTCCTTTGAAACAACAGCAAAAAAATTAAAAAACTAGTGCCTTGTAGATGACTATGTGTCACTAAGTTCCAGCTGTCTTCTAAAACATGAATTCTTACCTTCTTAACCTGTCATAACTTTGCTCCAACACTGATACCTTCCCTTCCACATTGATCAGTGACTGGAGTCTCCTCCTAGATCCCAGTTTTCTATTTGGCACTCTGCTTCCTGCTGCTATTCCTAGCCAATGCTCTTACATTTTAAGGCCTATGGTTTAACTGGAAAGAGACCCCTATCTCTTTTGGTTGAGCCTTTTCAATTCCAACTGCTTATCTGGATGAATGCCACATTCTGTCTACAATTACTCTCTTGGGTCACATATAGTTTAAGCTTATTCCTGGACTTTTCTTCCCAGTGTTTTCTCAGCTACAGTGGATGAAGTTGGTTTAGGATTCAACTTCTGCACTTGGTCCCAACCACATTTAACCCTCAGTGCCATGCCACATTAGGAGATGGACTAGTAGGAAAGAATGGGTGATTTGGGACAGAGATTGAAGAAACCTCTTTGGTTTAGGGAAGTTTATTTTGTGATTAGGGCAAGATGAACAGGATTAGGATATGATAAAGAAGATGTCTATGGATGAGGCTGCTTTAAGTGAGAGGTTAAAAAAGCCTCACCAGCCAAGTGACAGGAAAGAAAAGGAAGAATTAGAGAATGCAGAGCCCTGTAGGAAACATTACTTTCTGGAACACAGGATGGTTGTACTTAACTGCCCTTTGAAGATAAATATATGTTAAGTGTAGGATTTACTTCAACTAAAGAAGTGTGGGTAAAAAGGGATTTTGTAACTTCCTGGTAACAAACATTCAGAGTTTGTGGGAGTTTTCCATGTCCTCTCTGCCCTCATCAACCTGGAGGCATATATTATTTACAGGAACCATAGAAGCAAAACAGCCTGAAATACTGATCTTCCAGGAGAATTGCCTGGAGAGCAACTCAGACTCCCAATGAACACTGTGTGTTATGGCAAACCTCTTTCTGGAGAAGATAAGAGGGGGAAGAGAGGATTCTGTAGCATAACCTAGCCTAGCCTGTATAATGCAAATTTTATAAAAAATTATTTTACTTCTTGCTTTTTTATTATGTAGAAATTTAAGTCTAATACAAAAATCTAGTGTTAATACAAAAAATGTTGAAAATGGATTAACATTGTTATGTAATAATTTTAAAGCAAAATTTTAAATCCCAAACTTTGAAGTTATACTCAATATAATTATTTTATGCATAAATAAAATAACCATACTAATAATGTCTTGGAAATAAAAATCACTTTACTTTTATTTTTTTCAAATATAATCATGTGTGTCGACTATACTCAAAGTATGACCTGAAGTATAAATACCACCCTCTCCACCACCAGTCTCTCCTTTGGTCAAGCATTGCCTATTTCTTTTCATAAAACTGAGTACATATTTTTGTGATGTTTTTGCAATTCCCTAGATAACAAAAGCCTGTTTAAATACTGGATGTTTTAATATCACGTAGTATGAGTTTCCCTATTTTTCTTCATATATCTCTCATTTCTGATACAAGGTAGTCTTTAAACATTTCCAGGATCAGACCTACTAAAAAGAGAGAAAAGCTTATTTTCATGCTTCCTTTTCTTTTTCCAGTTTCTTCAAACTATAGTTCAAAGTTTGGCCTGGCAATTCTATAACAGATTTTGTCTTTCCCTTGGGCAATTAGTGACCTGAGATCTTTTGAGCTTGAAAGAAGCCAAAGGTTTGGATCCTTTTCTGGGGCTAATTGTCTTTCTAGTTAAATCTGGCAGCAAACTCTTTATTAAAATCATTATGTGGGAAGAACACATTATGGCTAGACAATAAAATAACCAATTGGACAAACATTCAAATCCATATCTATCCTCTTCAAAGCACTTGACCATGTCCTTCCTTGAAAACTATCTATTTCTTTCTAGGTAATGGCCAAATAGCTTTCTGCTTTAGTATTTTATGTGGCCGGCTATTTCAAGCACTAAAAAATGCTTGGCATTGTACATTAGAATAATTTCTAAAAAATATCAAGATATTGGCAAGTGACAAAATATTCAAAATAATCATGCAATATATCTGCAGTAGTAAGTAAAATGGTGGAATAAAATTGGGAAAATTCAACACAATTTATTTTGAAAAAAATGCCAATGTTTTTAAATAAATTGCTAATGTTTTAAATCATATTCTAAGACTCACTAAAAATGTAGTAGATAAAATTGCCTGGCTTATAGCTAGAGAATTACTTATAAAAAGAAATTGAAAAAAAATTGCATTATATATGCACATAGACTCAGACTTAATTTAACAACATTCATTTATGACATTTATAACATTAATTCATTTTTTTATGTAACACTCATTCTTGCTGTAATATAAAAATATCACCGGTTGTATTTGACCTCTTTGTGGCTAAGTTGGCTGTGAAGGTCTGATAAGATTCTGATGTTCCCTATTGTTCAAACAATCCTTCATTATTCCCATAAGGATTATAATCTGTAATGAGTAATTATCATATTTATGTAGTCAAACCCTATGTACATATACTATCATCTTGGAGGGCACAAAAGCTGCTCTCAAAGGCAGGAATCCGTGAGGGTTGCATTCATTTGGTAGGCTTTCCAAATAAAAAGAGCTCCATAGACTTATACACTCCATGAGAAATTAGTATGTTGAAATATATACATGAACTTCAGCTTGAGTTGGTTCTGAATTAGTCAAGATAATGACAGGGTCACCAAAATAGCCAGAAGTTAATTCCATGAAGAAAAAAAACATCTGAAATATGTTGAATAATGGCCATGCCCTTGATGTTCAATTTGTGGTCCCTGAACATCAGGATCAACATCATCTGGGAGCTTATGAGAAATTCAGAATCTCAGATCATACCCTAGACCTCTGGAATCAGACTCTGACTTTTATTAAGATCCCCACATGATTGGTTGACACACTAAAATTTGAGCAGCATTTAGTTGTACAACATTAGCCATTAAGTCCTAAAAGGAGTCAACTCTGCTACCAACTCTGTGAGCTCTGGCAAGGCCTTTCTTCTCTAGGTGCCTCCCTATCTACATCATGGGAAGAAGAACGATACTTGCCAGTTTTTGTGAAGATGGAATTAATTCATGAAAAGCATTTAGAACAGTATCCAGCGAGTAAGAAGAGCCATGTAAGGGTTAGAACCATTAGTTAACAAGAGCTGTTATTATCTGCTCAAGGAACCACATTTCTATCTGTGAAGGCTTCTGCAATAAAGAAACATATAGGAGAAAAACCCACGAGGGAAATCAAATTGAGCTAACTAAGCAAGTTCTTCGCTTGAAGCAGAAACAAATGGGTGCTGGAAAGAGAAGGAAACTTTAATCAGACTCAAAGAGGAAGAGCAAATCAAGCAAAATTCAATAAGGCAAAGTTCTGCCAGGATAAGCTGAGTCTCAGAGAGATCATGCTTTAGAGGGCACTGAACAAAAGAAATTGAGTTTTGGGCATTGAGCCACAGCTTGAGTGATTCAGCACAGAAGTAGGCCCTGGTGTCAGAGGTTTGCATTACTAGGGTGAAAGGTTTTACTTTAAAAAGTCATCTCTATCCATTATCTATAGATTATACTTGGTTTAATTCTAAACTAATAAATGATGGACATTCACTCCATACTTTCCCCTCTAACTTCTCTGAGTAATTGCTCTAAGTGAACTGCCTTTTCTATAAATACTTATCATTCAGGGAGTCTGCTGTTTTCTCTTTGGCTTACCAACCTTTTTGGGGGTCAGTGGATCTACTGCAGTCACTCAAATGGAAAATGTGAAAAACACCTGAAGATTAATGGATTAGGAAATTTTGAGCACAAACTCCATTTGGCATTGCACATAGATCAACTTACAGAATAGCATAAAAGAAAATAAGAACCCTGCTCCTACTCACATTTCAAAAAGGTCTCATTGAGCCAAGGATTATGAAAATGCTAAGTTTTTGTTTTATATTTTATTTTGTTTTTCTTGTTTGGGGAATTTGGGGAGATTGTTTGGTTTCGCCTATGTGCATACTTTTCTCCCAAAGTGTTATTTCAACAATTCTATTCCCGTTCTCTTCTTCACTACCTGGAAAATTCCCACTCACCCTTCAATACCCAGGTCAAATGTCACCTATCGGATTATGCTTTTCACTCTCCCAAAACTGAAATAGTTGTATTCTTTACTAGGCTGCCATCAGAATCCAAACTTTCTCTATTACTACATATAGTGCCATGTTGTGATTGTTTGCCTGGAAGTTCCTACTACTATATCATAATTTCCTTCAGATCACTAAGAATGTCTTGTTTTATCTTCAGTGCCCATCAGGATACTAATGTGGCCTCCCAAACCTATAATTGTGGATCAAGAGACTGTTCTTCCTTTCAGATGGAATTCACCTAGGGCCACAGGGAGAGGACAGTATTCATCAGGTTAAAAAAAAAATGGCTTTGATATCAGAATCCAGACTATAATAGAGCCTTCAGCAGCATACTGGCTCACTGCTCCTGCAAAAGCACCAGTTTCTCTTAAAAATATCTCAAGTCAGGCAGTCCAGGTGGCTCAGCGGTTTAGGGCCGCCTTCAGCCCAGGGTGTGATCCTGGAGTCCCGGGACTGAGTCCCATGTTGGGCTCCCTGCATGGAGCCTGCTTCTCCCTCTGCCTGTGTCTCTGCCTCTCTCTCTCTCTCTCTCTCTCTCTCTCTCTCTCTCTCTGTGTCTCTCATGTATAAATAAATAAAATATTTAAAAAATATATCTCAAGTCTCTTCTATCCAACCATGAATGTATGGTTCCAAGGTGCAGGAAAATTTTGTCTCTGTTTCTCCCAGTGTCAACCTATCAATGACCTCTAATCTGGTTTACTAACTCTCCTCCTCTTTCCAATCATTCTACACTCAGTACATGTTTGTAGAATGAAAAAATAATCAAAAGAACTTAAGAAAGCTTAAGGCTCATGCCATCCTAAATATATGTAGTTAGAAGACTATCTCTGAATTCTATTCCTGATATATTCTTTGAAGTTAGAGGACAAAGGAAGCGAAAGGACAGAGGAAAGAGTAGGGTAATACTTAAAGCACACTAGTCTAAAAAACATTAAGTTCCTGAAACAGGACAGTAAGTATCTCTATTCTGAAATCAGCATCCTTATTCCCTCATGAAGACAAAACCCAGAACAGCTATTGCTCTTTGCCTTCCTCTACCTTCAGAATTAGAGCTGTCTTATGTATCTCTCCATACAATAAGGTTAGAGGCCAAAAAACGAAAGGATGTGGGTAGAATCTACCATCTAATATTCTCAGCATCTAAAACAACAACAACACTAAACCCCTCAATTCAGAAATGGTGTCTGCTACATTCCATAGTTCTTGAAGGAATATGTTTTCTTTTCCCCCTCATAGGTCCGGATATATATTGGATCCTTTAAACAATTTTTTTTTTAATACTGACTTAAATAGCTTTTCAACAAAGTCCAAACTCTTTAGTCTTCTCTTTTTTTCATGGTGTCAGTGATGAGAATGAGCAATTTTTGACTCAATTTATATAATGTTTTTAGTATAAGTAACTTTGTGCACATAAACCATTCATTTGAGAGAATTTGGCAGTTTTTATAAACAAACAAAAAAAAGTTAACCAATCTCTGGATCACATTGCACCAAATAACTCTGAATGGGCTGAACATTTTACTTGTAATGTTTAACACAATGCTTAATTTTCCAACTAGTTGTCTTGCTGCCATGACATACAGCCATTTTCAAGATAAACTTTCTAGACAAGGATTTGACTATATTTAGTTCTGTTTGTAAGATAGACTTTTAAGAAGTCAAATTATTGGAAATGAGAAACATGATGGTTTTTGGCATTACTTGAGCACTGGGAAATACCATCCCAGATATAAAGCTATTTATATAACACGAGAATTCAAGTGTGTCAAAATCTGGGGTGGCAGAAAGTGTGAGTAGATGGTCCTACCACCAGATGGCTCCACGCACAGATTTCCACCCCATTCTCTACTGAGAGGCCTTATGGCACAACAAAGAAATTTGGTGGCTATCCCAACTTTAGTTTAACTACACAAAGCTCTGGTGTTCGAAAATAGCTGGACATCTCTGACAAATTGGGGAATCTGGCCTGCTGGAAACCAGCTTTTAAGAGGGACCGAGGTGGTTTCTAGATAAAAACTCATTATAGGGAAGAAAGAACAGGACACGGTAAGCTGGATGGACCCCTGGAGTCTGGCCTTATTCCTCAGCAAAGAGGAGAAATTCTCATGAGATCATCATTTCTGGGAAGGTCTTTGCCCCCTCGTAACCCAACATATACCTATCTGAATGCATGCTGAAAAAAGGCAAGAGGGAGGAAGTAGGCAAAAGTTATAAGAAGTTATCCACTTAAAATTCCATAAAACACTGGGACAGAAACAAATCTGCCTTGGTATTCCCTTTAAAGAGTAAACCCCTAGAAAATTAGAAGAGGACACCTCCCCTCACTAACCACAACACATGGTATGTTCCATGCAATCTTTCTGAGCTCCCATGACAGCATAGGCAGCACCTGAAAAGACGGAGAACCTGAGAGACAACAGCAGCATGGTCAAGAAGACTATAATTTCCCAGGACAATTTCTTGTGTCATTGTCTGCACTGGGACCCTTCATATATAGTGACTGTAGATAGAAGAGTAAGTACTTTATGAACTAGGTTTCTAGTACTGGTTTTGTAGATATTTTATTAATTATGCAACTTCTCTATTAATATTTATTGGACGTTTTTCTCTTCTCCAAAATCTTACAAACATTCCTATAAGTGAAATTTATCATTTTTAAGCTATATTTACTTATTTTTATCTCAGGTGAAGAAAAAGGTTCTTGGGGTGAAGAAATTCAGCTCTCAATGGAAGTTGCAAGTTTCTATGTATTATATCATTCTAATTACTATCAATTATCTAGAATAAGCAGATCAATAGAGACAGATGTGAGGGGCTAGGGACGAAATGGGGAGTGACTGCTAATAGGAATAAGGTTCCTTTTGTGGGATTTGAAAATGCTCTAATTTTAGATTATGATGGTTGCACAATTTTTTAAGTACACTAAAAAGAAAAAAAAACACTAAGAATTGTACACTAAGTGAGTTTTATGGTAGGTAAATTGTGTATCAATGAAACTTAAAAAAATACACTCTTCTCAGCAAATGAATTAAACTTCAAATTAAAAATGTTTCAATATTGCCAGAATTATATTTTGTTTTTAGCAAAAATCACATTTCTTGAAAAAATTAAAAATGCATAGTGTCAATGGGAAAAAATATTTGAAATACTAAAACATAGTGCCAAATCTAATTTCAGAAATGCATGTATTTAACCGAACATTTCCTTTTTATAGTTCATATAAATTACATGATGATTTATAGTATAT
The DNA here is from genome assembly GCF_018345385.1 of Vulpes lagopus. NCBI lineage: Eukaryota > Metazoa > Chordata > Mammalia > Carnivora > Canidae > Vulpes > Vulpes lagopus. The sequence continues at coordinate 21,680,396 of NC_054842.1, read as the reverse complement.
AATGAAAAATACATACAGTATTTCTTCAGTGTAAAATGTTCTTATCATACACAATTATGATTTAGAATTTTAGAAAATTAGAACTACCCTAATGCAGTAATACTTGGCTCATGTGGCACATATTTACATTTAAATTAATACTAAATATAATTTTATTTTTTTTTAAAAAGCCACATTTATTCAGCATCATGATCAGACTATTACATTTAACAATCAACAACATGGGTGCAAAAAAAAATCTACATTAAAACCCTTTGTTGGAATGCTTTACACTTTCCACAGAACAGAAACTAAAATAACCAGTTATACAATTAGTCACAAATACAGTCCTCGAGTTTTTTACCCATACACATGAGTATTGTCTAAAATATGTCTTCTTTGTAGCAGCTAGGCCCTGCCACCACTGTGCTTGGCTGAGTACACAAATCTGTTGTAACGTGCAGCTTCCCTGCCACTTCTCTGGCTCTCCTCTCCTGCTAAGCTTTGTTTCCTGGCAGTAATTAAAACCTTCTACCACTGCCATAGCTGCTGCTGCTGGAACCACCATAGCCACCTTGGTTTCGTGGTTTGGCAAAGTATTAGCCTCCACCACCATAGGAGCCAGAGCTTCTGCCTCCAAAATTTCCTCCTTTCATGGGTCCAAAATTTGAGGATTGATTGTTGTAATTGCCAAAATTGTTATAGCTTCCATCACTTCCAAAGTTGCTTCCATCATTACCAAATCCATTATAGCCATCCCCACTGCCACCGTATCCACCACCACCTTGACTGCCACTGAAGCGACCTCGACCACTGAAGTTCCCTCCATGACTAAAGTTGTCATTCCCATCAAAACCACCTCCACGACCACCACCAAAGTTTCCAGAACCACTTCAGCCTCTTTGGCTGGACGAAGCACTAGCCATCTCTCGCTTCGATAGGGCTTTCCTTACTTCACAGTTGTGGCCATTCACAGTATGGTATTTTTTTAAATTTTTTTTTCCAATTTTTATTTATTTATGATAGTCACATAGAGAGAGAGAGAGGCAGAGACACAGGCAGAGGGAGAAGCAGGCTCCATGCACCGGGAGCCCGACGTGGGATTCGATCCCGGGTCTTCAGGATCAGGCCCTGGGCCAAAGGCAGGCACCAAACCACTGCGCCACCCAGGGATCCCCACAGTATGGTATTTTTGAATGACAATCTCGTCTACAGAGTCATGGTCATCAAATGTCACAAAAGCAAAACCTCTTTTTTTGCCACTGCCTCAGTCAGTCATGATCTCAATCACCTCAATTTTCCCATACTGTTCAAAATAGTCTTGATGATGATGTTCTTCAGTGTCTTCTTTAATGCCACCAACAAAAATCCTTTTCACCATTAAGTGGGCACCAGGTCTTTGAGAATCTTCCCGTGAGAGAGCCCTCTTTGGTTGCACAACTCTTCCATACACCTTGTATGGCCTTGCATTCATGGCTGCATCCACCTCCTCCATGATGGTGTAGCTGACGAACCCAAAGCCTCTGGAGCGCTTGGTGTTTGGTTCTCTCATTACTCCACAGTCCATAAGCGTTCCCCATTGTTCAAAATGGCTCCTCAGACTCTCATAGGTTGTTTCAAAGCTCAAACCTCCGATGAAGAGCTTCCACAGCTGCTCAGGCTCTTTGGGAGACTCTGACTTAGGCATGATGGCACTGGGAGGGGAGACTTTAATGATGCTTACTCAGCGGCATCCAGGGGAAGAAGGCCTAAATATAATTTTAAAATTCAGTTCCTCAATTCAATTAGCCAATTTACCAATTGCTCAACAGCCATAGGTGGCCAGTGGCTATGATATTAGACAGTAGAGATAACAGAGCATTTCCATCATCACAGAAAGTTCTACTGGACAGCATTATTCTAAAAATTCATTTTCAGTCTTGGAGTACATAGGATAATTCTACTTTTGGACATTCTTCATTTTTAAATATTTTAAATATTTTAGTTATTACTTAGATTTATACTACTACTTCTAAAAATCTCATCTGAATGCAGAAAAATATTGCAGGTGATGACTATTATAATCATCTGTTAAAGAGACTGTTTACTTCTAAACCTGGTATTTTTCAGAATTGATGTGCTTCAGATAACTGCAGGTCTTGCCTAGTAACCCTGACAGCCTCCTGGTCTCTGAGATAATTGCTAGCCATTGCAGTGAAATAATTTCCACTCTACTTCAAAATGCTTAAGGGAATCTATCCCTTCCAGTGGTTTGGAAAGTAAAACCAAGGGAAATCATTAGGGAGGAAAATAAAAACACATTAGAGACTGAAGAGAAAAAACATGGTAACAATGAAATAATCACTGATTCCAAATGTAGTTGGAATCTATGTAGGGCATCTATGGAATTGGGACCCATGGTGTATTCTTCAAAAAGTGAAGGACAGTCTGTTGACTTCCGTTGAATACCAGAGAGACTTTCCAAAATAATCAGTGAATTCCATCACACCTGTAAAATGCTTTGATCAACAGAGCAAAGTAGCAAAATTTGGGTTTATTCATTCTTCCGACTTTTCTCATTGTTAATTGTTCCTGACCTGTTATTCCCAAGAGATTGTCTGTCCTTTGACAGACACGATGTATCATGCGCATAGCAGAAACCTTATCTCCCAGTCAAGATTAGTTGAAAGGAATCTCTACCAGATCTGACCTGCCTTTCATGATTCAAAATGTTGTGTCTATAGCTAGGTTTTGTTTTATGACGTTATCATTAGTCTTTCTTTTTAAGCCATAAATACAAAACAGAGTTCACTATGTTATGAATGCTCCTTCCTCATCAATGAGTTAATATTTCAAAGCACTTAGAACAATGATTAGCTCATAGTGAGACTCTATGTAAGTTAAATTAATAGATGATAGATAGATAGATGATAGACATTATTCACTTTGCCTTGTGAATGACTGTAAGCTGTGGAATACCATTATCCTATCCCAATCATCTATTTTTCCAGCAGTCCCTTTTGGTCTTGCCTCAATGGGGGCAGGATGAAGGGTAATGAATTTTCTTGTAGAGATCAAGATGGATACATTTTGCAGCAGTCCTTTCTCTCCACTCCAACCTCACAGGGCTAACATATCATCTTATGATTGAACAACTAATATGAACTAGATCTCTCTGGTGTTTATATACTTAGGAAAAAATAGGATCATTATTATGAATAAGGTTACTAGATTAATCTACCCCATCATCAACTGATGATCAGATATGACTATTCAGCTGACAATATTTGTCTCCTGGCAAAGATTCTTAGAAAAATACTAACTCAAGTTATTATCACTAAGGCTGCAAAAATAACCTCAAATGAAAACTTCCTACAATAAGCTATTTAAATCCAATTAGACTAAACATTACCAGCTACATCAGGGCATTAATAATGAATCACTTCACAGATAACACGAAGCTTTGAAGTCCCTAAAGCCAATTGCCAGAATTCATTTAGACATTCCATTTTTGCCAGAAAGGAACAGCAGCATTTCAGATCATTTTGAACTTGTTTTAAAAAGTATTATTTCCTCCAAAGAATGTTATAAACTAAAACATTATCTATAATATTTAATTGGTAAATTATATTATATTCCAGTGATTCATCATGATTGTACACATTGAGTCAGAAGTTTCTTTGTATGTATTTAATTCTTGATTATTTCATTTAAAGTACCTACAAACTCAATCTAGCAAGAAGAAAAAAGTAAGTTGAGATTGTAAGCCCATAGATAATTCTCTTTGTAGCTCACTTATAAAACCTTTTTCTGGTTACAGTCCTTTAAGTAGGTTTTTGTATGTTTACCAGAGGGGGCTTCCAAATTTTGCTTTCATTTAAAGCAGATGATATATTTTGAAGCAGCACATTAAGATCTTTGCATTGACTCACAACTTGGCTTAAAATTAAAATTTAAATGTGTTTATTATAGCCATAAAGTAATGTGGTATTAATAAACCAGTTTATCTGTGTCAAGCTTCTGTCAAGCTAAGCACAAAGAATATAATCAGTATTTCTAAAGACTTCTAAAATTCAACTGAATTGGTAAATAGGGAAAATAAGTGAAAGGTAAAAAATGACTTGGAATATTATTTGTTCCTACAGTTAGGTTTGGAAAGAAGTGAGGTGAGTTTTCCCAAGTCCATATAAGTAAGTCTTGGAGTAACTCTGATCATGCTTTTATGTGCTAAGGGATGAAAGGGAAATAAAAACCCACTCTAAGTTCAGTAGACAGGAGGGGAAAAGGTAACTTCAGAAACAGAAATGGGGCAGCAACCCTGGCAAGTAGACTGGAGATTCACTCAAGAGTCACTCATTAAGCAACCTCCTCAGAGAAAGCACTGCTCCCTCTGGATTGATTAAATTCACTTTCTGTTTCAGAGGTTACAGTGCATCTCTTTAAATGGAGCAGAGATCCAAGCTTTGCTGCAGAGTTGGGCCTGTTTTACAAGGAAAATTAAAATACCCAGCTTAACAGTGAATACTCTACACTAACATCCAAGCAAGCAAATACTCATGAGCACTAGGTAAATAATCGCATTATAAGGATGACGTTCCCTTTACATTCTATGCATTCATTGTATTTCTAAAGATCCTCAAACACTGGATTAAGGAACACCATCATATATAATTACATGAAAAAGTTTATGCTATGTTAAGTGAAAAAAAAGATTAAAAAACTATTTACATACAGTTCTGTATTTTATAATTAGCTATTTATGTTCCTTTAAAAAAATCATCATATAAGAAAAGGCTGGTAGATTATTTAAGAATATGGATAATTATCTTTTTATACAATAAATTAATAACCCCTTTATGATCTTAAGAAAAAGCAAGAAGCGTTACTTTCTTGTGGCCGTCCAGTTCTTAGCTTATTGATTAACAGCTTTCTGGAAGAAGGGGCAGGAGGGAAGATGTCGGACTCTTCTTAAGCTCAGAGAATAATGTATTTCCCAGAAGGTCCTGAGCATGAACATTCCACAAAGACTATCATTTTATGGGGAGAAAAGATGTAGATATTGACATAAAAATAGCCATCATATTATTTTTTGAGTATGTATATTTGTAACAGGGTGAGAGAGGCAGTGGACACAACTGGAAAATGGAAGATTAAACTCTTAAATTAACTCAATGAATTAATAAATTGATTACTGACACTAGGAAAACTCTATCTGTATATTAAGGCTAAATCCTTTCAAGAGAATGATTGTTTATCAATGGTTTTGCTTTACTTTATTATTTATAAGTTAAGAATTATTTTAGAAATGGAGAAAAGTGCAGGGAATAGATACATATACTTATCAGACACACACAGTTGACAAATGTTATCAACCATATTGTGAAATAATCTTTTATTGAAGTATAGCATACCAGAAGAATGCTAATCAAAAACATATAGATAAATGACATCCCATGAAATGAATATGCCCGTGTAACCATCACAAACCTCAAGAAATTAACCACCATAATTACCCAGAAGCACTCCTTGGGTGTACCTTCACTCACTATTCCTTATTCCTTCACCATGGCAACCACTATCCTGACCTTTGGTATCATAGAAGGTTTCTAACTAATTTTTAAATTTTATGTGAGCAGAATCACACATTGTTGGATCTGGATTTATTTTCCTCAAAATTATATCTATCTATCTATCTATCTATCTATCTATCTATCTATATGGACAGGTATTTGTGCATGGTGTTTGAAGTCAATATCCTTTTCTTCATTTGGAAGTTATATTGATCTTATAGTAAATGCTGTTCAAAAGTGCCATTTTTCCATAAATAAATTGTCCATGATTGTGAAAATCTGCTTCTGTATTTTCAAATTCCTGCTATTGTTGTTTTTATATTTGTGCTGATATGATGCTCATAATTACTACAATTTTGTAGTTAGACTTAGAAAAAAAGAATCCGCCAACTTTGTTCTTTCCCTTTATCTGGGCCCTTTGAATTTCCAAAAAAAATTAGGATCAAGTTTGTTAATTTCCATTAAAAAACTTGAATTTTTACTATTGTTGCATTTTATTTTTAGACATTTAGGAAGAAGAATTGATATCTTTACAACATATACTTGAGTGTTTCAAATAATAAAGTATATTCCTCAGTTTACTTGCCTGCTTTATTTTTTCTCAATTATGTTCTTAGTTTATATATAAGGTTCTTAAACATGTTTTTTTAGATGTTTTAGATATTTGATGTTTTACTACTACTTTAGATTATATTTTTAAAACTTAATTTTCCAGTTACTTGTTGACAATACATAGAAGTTGTACTGATTTTTCAGTTTTTCTACTATATCCAGAAACCTTACTTAATTCACTTAATCATAATATTTTATCTATAGATTCTTTTGGACTCCCTAGGTACGCAATTATGTTTTCTACAAATAACATCATCATTTCTTCCACTCTAGTTCTTGCAAGTTTTGTTTATTTTTAATGGAAAATTATAATTAATAGGATCTCTATTATAATATTCAATAAAAAGAATTGTATCAAAGATCATCTTACTCCAAAAAGCAGGGCAGAAAAGTTTAAAATTTTACTATTAAGTATGATAATTGCTCTAAAATTTTAGAGATGTCATTTATTAGATTAAGAATGTATCCTTCTGGTCCTAAGATTTTTATTGAATAATCAATGCTGTTGAATTTTATCAAATACTTTTCTTACATTTATTGAAATTATAATTTGTCTTCTTTTTCTGTAAAAGTGAATTGCATCTATTCATTTTCAAATTTATACCGTATGCCTAGTATAAACCAAATAGATCATAATATATTAGCTTTTTTATGTAATGCTATATTTTTATTCCTACTATTTTTGTTTAGGATTTTTTCATCTATGTAGATGAGAATAATTAGCTGTAATTTGTCTTTGATGAAATGTCTTCAACAGTGTTTCATGACCATCTTCTTGTGGCCTCAAAAAATGAGTTAGAAAGTATCTTTATCTTTCATTCTCTGGAAGAGTTGAGGTAATTCTCCCTTAAGTGTGTGGAAAAAACTCACAAGTGAAGCAATCTAAGTCTAGATTTTTCTTTGTAGGAGGGTCTTTAAAAATAATTTTTAATTGCTATAGGACAATTCAGATTTCCTGTATTCTTGTGTTAGTTTTAGTAAGTTGTGTTTTTCTAAAAATTTGTCCAAAACTTATCAGTGTATTTGTATAATATCATTTATTTTCACCTTCTTCTTTGATCAGTCTTGACCAGTTTTTCAAATTATTTCTCTTTTCCAAAAAGGTGAATTTGGGTTTTGTGGATTTTATTCTGTTCTCTATTTCATTAATTTCTAATTATCCCTTTTTTTTCTTTCTTTTTTGGATTTTAATTGTTATTCTCTTGCTAATTTTTTGAGCTGGATCATAGAACATTAGCATTCAGCAGTTGTTTCTAATATATCCATTAATGGTTTATAGCTCACATGATTTCATATATTACTATTTATTTCAAAACATGTTCTAATTTCCATTTTGTCTTCTTCTTTGGTCTATGGGTTATCTAGAAATGGTTATTTGGACATTTTCCAGTGTCATTTTGGTTTTGATTTTTAGCTCATTTTCACAATTATCAAAGAATATAGCTTGCATGCTACATTTTTTTTTAGAAACTCATTACGACTTGCTCTCTGCTAAACCCACAGAAAATGCTCATAAGTGTTCAAATATGTGTATATATATATATATATATACCATTTGAATAATACAACCAGCAATTGATATATTATGACACTACACCCAACAGCTGTAGAATGCACATTCTTTTCAATATATATATATATATATTGAAATATATATACTGAATTTCAATATATATATATATACATATATATATATATCCTTCTCAATATCTGTATGTGCTTATTTTATTGACTACTGAGAGATGTGCATTAAAATTGGAACTATTTTATTATGTTCCTTTGCATATTGAAGCTACATTATTACATCTATGGGTAAAAGATTCACTATACTTTCCCAGGGATAGAGACATTACGAAAATAGAGACATTACGAAATGCTTCCATGTCTGGAATATCTGTCTATTCTTTTGGTGACCACCCAAACACAAATATATGCTCTTTCTAAGACCTATACTTTAAGAATGTAGAAAAGTAAAAAGATAGAAAAAGTTACTCTGCCAACACTAACACCCCAGACTTTGGTTTGCAAATTATTTTCTTTTTTATGTTCTTATATTCTTTTTTTATTATTATAGATTTATTTATTTGACAGAGAATGAGAGAGAGAGAAAGAAAGAGCACAAGCAGATGTAGTGGCAGGGAACAGAAGCTCCTGGGATTGAGCCGTGCTGCTCAATCCCAGGACCCTGGGATCCTGACCTAAACCAAAGGCAGACGCTTAACTGACTGAGCCTCCCAGGTGCCCCACCACTACCGTCCTATATTCTTGGTTTAAAGTGTGGTTCATACATATAGCATAAAAATGAATTGGGCTTCTTGATGTTCTTCTATTTTTGTTCTCTACTCTTTAAATCCAATTTGTTATAGCCACTGAAAAGTTTAATTGAAAAGTTTAACCAATTAATATTTATGGCAATGATTTCATTATTTGGACCACCTTCTCTCTCTCCCTTCACTCCTTCCTGATAATTTGCTCCTCATACACATTATAATTTTGTTCAATAGCTTCTTTATATCAGCACAAAGCCCTTCATAATATTTAATCTTCCCTACTGTTAAAAGCAGAATACTATCATTACTCATATGGTTGACATTTAAGTTCTTTCTAAAATACTGATGCTGTTCATAATTTGTAATGTACATCGTTTTGTGTTTCCTGGTGGTCTATATTAGGTTTCTCTGAATTATAGCCAGGAGAATAATAACTGAGGATGTAAACATTCAATTATATTTGATATTATCAAATTGATTTCTGAGGTGGTTAAATATAACCAACTGATATTACAACCCATAATATCACAATATGGTTGGTATTTCTCTACTTCTCCAACATTTGGTATGGGAATCTTTTTCAACTTTGTCAGTTTGAAATGTTGTTAATTATCTGATTTTGGATTTGACTTGCATACATTGATCTTGAGCTTCCTGTGTTAATGGGAGTAGCAAGATTCCTTTTAGGTGAGTTGCCTGTTGGTGGCTTTTGTTTTCCACATTCATGTGTCATTTACTTTATATATACTTGATTCTCATTCTATGTATTTTTTCACTTTAATTATTTTGTGTGTTTTATAGAAGTTTGGGTTTTTTTATTTTTAAAAATTTTATTTCCTCAAATTTTTAAGTCATTTCCTTTGTTGTTGGTACGTTTTAAACCTTTGAAAGCACCCTCCTATTCTTTAGTATTTTTCATACATTGACGGTTCTAGCATTCAGGTTAAATGTAAAGATTCCCAACCAGTAACATTTTCCTCTTATTCTCCACAAAGAGTATCTGCAAATGGTTTTTCACAATATTTCTTTGGTCTACTACAAGGATTTCTAAGCAAATATAATACAAAAAGGATAGCAATGAAACTTAATGGAGTTTAGGACTACAAAATTAATTCATACTGCATATAAATAAAAGTGCAACCTAAGTAGAAAAACAGAGTTTTCCTCCACTGAACATCTGTAATTTACTCCCAATAGCTCTAACTCATTTATGGGAATATCTGCCAGAGAAGAAAAGGAGATGAATAGTTACCACAGCTTCTTCTTGTTCTCAATCATCCTAACACCTCAAAAGCTGAATCCACAGACAGATGGTTGATGCCATGGAGATACCTGAGAAGTCATTCTGAATCAGTGAATGATTGGCAACTTAACCTATGAGAAAGCCATCTTTGAAATGCTTTAGCAACAAAATAGTCTTTATTTTAAGATTGCATGGAAATTTCCATCTACCCTGCTACCTGCTACTCCTATGATTAGAACAAATATCTCCACATTTTAGCAGCAGATAGGTCTGAAGGCATGTACGTGTGCATGTATGTGTGTACCAAGACATTCATTTCAATTGTCTGAATATCCAAAGTAGATGACTAAATGATGGATCAATATCATGTATCAATTTGCCAAACAAATAGAATAATGGAGTGTCTTTTTTTCCAAGTCTCTTGCTTTTCTAGAAGGTAAATGCACTTACTTTCTACTGAAGCATCATTCCTAAATGGCCTCTACCTTCTGCCCTTCCATTACCTAATACAAGATTTATGTAAAATTTAGCATAAGGGATCAAAAGCATATTAAAACTCTGGGATGGTGAAAATGATTCAGAACCTAATAATAGAGACAGTGGTTTCACAACATTGGGAATGCACTAATGCCACTAAATTGTGCACTTTAAAATGGCTCATTTTATCTTACGAGAATTTCATCTCAATTTTAAAAAGAAAAAAAAACACTAAGACAAGAGGTGCCCTAGAGTTAAAGTATTCTAATTATGACTGCAATTCTCCACTTCCAACTAAATATTGAGAGGTAGGTCACAATATTTTGTAATCAGTAGTGGTCAAAGTAAAACATTCATGAAGACTGATGTTTACATAAATCAGTACTGATTCAAGGTTAGTATTGGAATATTACCACTCTCACACGTTTATACTTTAATATGCTTCCTGAACTGGTAGATTAAGGGTAAGAGTAATGATACCACCTACAACTTACAATTGCACATAATCTGCGGTCTGTCTTATTCATCCATTTTAGGGACAGAACTTATATAGGCACACCTTATAGTAGCTTTTTTGCAAATTATCATTGTGAATTTTAGCTGTGATTTTGTATTTCTGATTTTCATTTTATCCATGGATAAAAAGCTAGTAAGGAAAAAGGCAGAAACAGATGAAAGCAAGGTGATTAGTGCGTGTATATACACATTGCTTTTCAGGAAGAATGCTGCTGGGTTATCTCTGTAAATACAAAATGATTTTATATATCAAGCTAAAAGCAGGCAAATTAATGATGCATGTGATATTATTACTATTATTCATATTGTGTTAAAATCTAAATTCAAAAGATCTATAAATTCAATATATTTAAATTTTAACTATGAAAATTAATTTTTCAAAAAAAGAAAATTATTTTTTCTTATTGTTTTATAGGCATGTGTCTTTATTAATGTTATCTGTGAAAAACATCAAAGTTTATCAAAAGAAACTAAAATTCAGTAATTCATTTTAAATTATCATAGCCATATTTGTTTTTTCATGTAAATTTCTATACTAAAACCCTGAAATAAGTAATTTTATGACCCATATGCTTATTTTATAGAACGTATTTTATAAGTTCCAGGCCAAAAGGGGAAAATGTCTATAGGGATAGGCCTTATTTCCTACAAATTTTGATGTGGTTTTATTAAAATGTATACATGTCCATTAGAGTCTATGTGTGGTTTTATAATGAAAGAAAGGCTTAGAAAAGCAGATTTGACACCATTACCCAAAAGGGACCAATAAATCATAAAGTCTGTTCTCATTAATTCAGCAAATATTCTTTGGCCAATTATTTTGTGTCCTTCTTTTAAGGCTATGTCATGTGCATGTTCCAATAAAACTGCTCTTCCCTTTGCCTTTCATGACTCTCACATCACTCTTGGCCCTGAGATTCCTGGTCACTTTTGATTGTATAGCAAGGCAAGCTTCATTGCCTATCCTGCTCCTTCCCACCTACTCCCTGTCTTTTTTCTTCCTGAGTCAAAATTTTATTCATTGTCCTCAGTATAAGCTTGTTCCTAAGAAGAAGCTGGGCCTTAAGCCAAGCTCCAAAGGATAAGTCTTGACTGGTCTAAACCAATAATGATGGTCTCAACCTTGAAAAATGAGAAAATCCTACCATTTGTGACAATATGAGTGATCCTGGAAGACGTGATGCTAAGTGAAATAAGTCAGTCACAGATGGACAAATACTGCATGATTCCACCTATATGAAATATCTATAGCACTCAGACTTATAGAAGCAGATAATGAAGTAGTAGTTTCTAGGGGATAGGGAAAGGAGAAAATGGGAAGTTATTGTACAATGGTTATAAAGCTACAGTTATATGAGATGAATAATTTCCAGTGATCTGTACAACATAGGGCCTATAGTTAATGGTGGTATGCACTTACAAATTTAAGAAGGCATATCTCATGTTAAGTGATCTAACCACAAACACACAAAATACAAAGGGACACAAGGAATCTATTGGAGGTGATGAATATACTTATTACCTTGATCATGGTGATGATATGAGTGTATGCATTTGTCCAAACTCATCAAAATGTATACATTAAATATCTATAATGTTTGTATATCAACGGTATCTTGATAAGCTGTAAAATCAAAGAGCCTTTAAAAATGGCATACCCTTTAACCCAGTAATCCTAAATCTGAGAACCTAGCCTAAAAAAATTATTTAGAATACATAAAACCCTTATACACTCATGAAGACATGAACACACAAAAACACATACATACACACAAAGAGATTAAAGTACAGTGTGTTTGTTAGGGGTCAGCACCTGTGGAAGAAAGTAGAAAGAAAGTGGAAAGAAGCAGGATTAGGGCAAGGGAGATGTAAACTGTGATGAAGCCCAACAAACTTAGGCAACTGCAAGAAGAGCTCTAGACCAATATTACCCATAGAAGTTCTCCTGCTTTAGGCTGAAATGGCTGTTTCTTTACACCCCCACTTCACTCAGCTATCTGAAGAATGAGGCAGCTCTCTTTAGTGAGGCATACGTTTCTGAAGAAGTGGACAGCTGAGGGCTGACAATGGACCTCACTCCTCACAGTGAGACCTTTCTTGAAGTAGCACCTAGGGAGCATACCTCCCTATCTACCACAAGGCAAGCCAGTCCAGTGAGGATTTCATATGGAATAATGGCAAATGTCTGGGTCCTCACTGACGCCATTGATTATTGATCTACTAAGTCAGCCAAACCTGTAAAGTCCCTGCCTCAAGGCTTACTGTTGTATGAGATCATAAAGGGCCACATTTTGTTAAAATTTTCATTATTGCTTGCTCAATACATTGAAATTTACATCAAGGTTCTTGACTTTTACAGAATTTGACAGAAACTTCTTCAGCTGTATCCTGAAATCTTTCTTCAGGCATAATTCTGTGACTAACTCTTCAGCTCAACTTGCTGTTAGTAAAACACGCTGCCTGCTTTCATAGCTTCCTTCTTAGGAGAAGAGCTCAAATCCCATGCAAGGCTCTATGCATGTGCTGAGGAACAGAAGAATAAAGCAGCAAATTCCCACTAGAAGGAGCTCTGGGGCACATAATAAATAGCAGTGGTGAGAGTTATCAGTACCTCTTAAATTAAGAAGGTGTACCCCAAGTTCCTACATTGAATTTAATTTTACTCACCAGATAATCTGTTTCTTACTAAGAATATAAAAAGTCTAGCCTCTCCGTTGACCAGTATTGCAAATTCCAGACAGTCCAGTATCTCACTAAGCCTCGATTTCCTAATTCATAAAATGAGATGTTCAGGCTGGATCGTCTTTACGACCTCTTCTAACTTTAAAATCCTGTAATTTTATCAGCTATGTGTTCATTTCTGCTTATGACATTCTGTTTCTTGAAGTGCATTTTCAGTAACAGCTACCAAAAAATAGCCTTCCAGACACTTTCTGCTTAAACCACCCCTCTCACCAGATGTCACCCTGAGGGCCTCTGAACACCTCAGTGGAGCAATAGACACAAGGGAAGCTGTCAGACAGCTCCCTTCTGAGCTGTCTTCTGCGAAAATGCCTAATCATATCTGCTATGTGCAAGCAGTCATCCAGCCCCAGGCATGAAACAGAGGCTAGCAATAAAGCATTCCCCAGTGATGTCTATGCTCCAGCAGGCTGTGAGCAGTAGGAACTTCTTATTACAAGATCTTTTGGGAACCAACTGAAGGAGACTCCTATGTATTTTTCTTAAAGGAAGACATAAGTCTTTACAACCAATTAGCCTTGGTCTAGAAAATGAAAGTGTATTTGTATTGGTTTAATATTGTTAAAAAATTGATTACTTCCAAGAAAAATACTTATTTTCAACGCATAAAGACCCCCACAAAAGTGCAATTGGTCAGTAAATCTTCAGTTCTGTCAATAGGCAATCCACCAAAGAAGATATCTGGATGACAAGTATATGAAAAGATATTCAACTTGATGAGTGTTCAGGGATATATATATATATATATTAAATACAGAATATATACTATATATTATACATTAAATAAGAAGCCACCACAAAATGTTTAAAAAGGATAAAAGTAGGGAGAACAATGTAGGTTTTGGTGGGATGTAGGGCACTACAACTTGCATATACTATACTGCTGGTGAGAATAGAAGGTGGAACTATCACTTTGGAAAACGATTTGGCAGTTTCTATCAATTTTAAGTGTATGTTTCCTTTATGACCTAGTAATTCCAATTCTATGTATATAATCAAAGGAAATGAGAGTCTATGTCCTCAAAAATACTTATACAAGAATGATAGATTTTTTTCATAACAGTCAAGAACTGGAAATACTCCAAATATCTATTAAGAGAAGTACTAACTTATGGCTGAATCTCAAAAACATACTGAGCAAAAGAAGCTAGACCCAAAGACCTACTATATGATCCTCTTGATAGGATATTCAAGAACAGACAAAATTAATCTGTCGTTATAAAAGTCAGAATAGTGATTATCTCTGAGCACAGTGGAGGACACTGATTGCAAAGAGGCAAGAGGGATCTTTCCAGGGTACTGAAAATGTTCTATATTTTGATCTGGGTAGTGTTGACACAGGTACATTTATATGGAAGTATTTACTAAGCTATATACTTGAGATTTGTGCAATTTATTCTATATAAATTATACTTCAATTTAAAAGAATTTAAAAGAAGTATAATGGCTCTCTCAATATGGTAAGAAGAGGCCAAATATATCCACTACAGATATACTGCTTTTTTTTTTTGAAGCGATATCTCCAAGCAAGTTGCACCCTATTAGTTCCACCTTACATAAAAGGACATTCACAATCCAGACTGACTGGAATTTAACGGAGAAGTCAAAGACAGTAACATCTATATACACAGCTTCCATGTATCAAAGGTTTTCTGTATGTCATACACTGTGTATGTCATGATTTCTCATTCCCAAACCATCCTGCAAGGCAGAGACCACTAATTACATTTTCCAGTTGAGAAAACTAATGCTCACAGCAGTTAAGTAACTTTCCCAATTTAACACAACTACCAATGGTAGACCTGGGAGTCAAATGAAGTTTTGTTTGGATACAAATCCCTTATTTTTTTTAATGCATCCTGCCCCTTTAAATGGAAAAAGTGCTGGAGGCCACATAACCCACTGGCTGTGGTGGGGAGGGCAGTGTTAGCTGTACATACTCCCTCTTATGCTATATTTTGAAGGTGGCTTCCCTGGCCTTACATATGGCCAGAGTGGGTCAGAGTGTAAGCACCTGAGGTGTGAGAGAAAGCTCCCTTGCATGAAGTGAGAAGAAATTAATGAATCACCCTGGCTCCCGCTGGCAAAGCATGTTCTTCGCACCTGTTCAGGGAAAAAATGAGCAACAAAACAACCTCCCTATCTCCCTCCCAACAAACACATACACACACTTACGCACACACACACACACACACACACAGGCACACACAAACACAAAGCTTAAAATTTTTGTGAATATGCTCCTTAGTGACTTCTCAAAATATGCATTTTTTAATTTTAAAAACATGATGATACCATTTTAACTTGAACCCTCATTTTTTTCTCCACTCCAGGATGTCAAGCATTCAGGTCAAAGAACTTTCATATCTATAATTGTTGCAAACCAAATAGTTCCTTGGGGATGGATAGCTGTGATTAAATCTGGCAACTGTTATGAGCCATATAAGGACACTGAAATTAATTCTATTATGCTACAAATCTCTGCCATTCTATTCTTTGTGCCTTTGCAACAACTTTTTTTTTAAAAGATATTAAAAATATATTGGATCTTGGTGTAATTATAAATACAGAGAAAAATAATGAGAGTAAAACAAACCAAGCACCCCTGTCATTTGAACATACCACTGCTACTTAAAAGTATGTGTTGGAAAATGCATAATAAAAGGTTTGAATTTTTAAAGGTTTTTAATCCTTGGGTTATTATCTGATGTTTAGCAAAACCCAGTGGTAATAAGGAGCCTAAATTGAGTGCTAACAACTTCTTGTGGCTTAAAAAAGTACAGCAGCAATAACAAATACACGAAAGACTATCAAAAGCCATGTGCAAACAACTGAGCAATCATTATACTTAGATCACTGCAATTCTTATGAATTAAGATTGTGAATATGTGCCCAACATATCTAAAGGAAAATTATTAAATACTCTCATCAGACAAGTTCATGCAAATCAGTAATATATAAATTCTAGTCATTTCTTGGAAATACCACGTAATTAAATTCTGTAGATTTATTTTTTAAAAAAATATATGAGCTGCTCCAAAAAATAGCTCAAGAATTCTGTCATTTACCAGTTCTGTGACCTTGGACAAATATCTCAGTTTATTAAAGACTCAGTTTTCTTACCTATCTAGCAAAGGTGATTGTGAGGATGAAAGAAAGTAAATACATGCCAAGATAAATACAAAGGAATGTAACAGCTATGGGCTGCCAAGAATGCTTTGTTTCACCATGAGCTGAAGATGTCATTTGGAGCACAAAATATTGAAACCAGCTCCCTGGTGGGTGGCCTGGGGCACCTCTGCACCTGAGGCAGAAAACAGCAAAACATTTCTTTTTTGGACTATATTCTTCATCTACCACAGATACTCTGTCTTTGAACTCCCAGACATTGACCACTTTAGGAAAACAAGAAAAACAACTAATCACCTACCCTTAAAAACAAGTCAGGAGATTCAAATAATTATAAGTCTGTCTTTCACACTGTAAACTTCCACTTGGAAGTTTAATCACGTTTATACCATATTTTAAATGGGCATTATTTATAGCTGACTAGACTCTAACCAGGCAAACCCCAGGTTCCCAAAATCCAACCAAAGTCTATTCTTTCACAAATCCTAGAACAATCTAGCATGCCCAGTATGCCTAGAAAAGACACAAGGTGTACCCTGGTTGATAACATACAGTATTTTACTATAATCCTGTGTTTTTCTTCCTCTTTGGCAGTTATTGTCCAACATGTATTCTGCCTGTGGGCCACTGCTGCCTTTTGTCGTCTTTCAATCATCTTTTCGGTCCCTGTTATGTGATCAGTGCATTTAGTTACATGAGAACATCTGTATCTGAACACAAATGCACTACCTTTCACAGATATAGGCATCGACACACACAAAGACAAAAAGGCATTTAAAAAGTCAGCTGTATTGAGTTGGCCTAGCTCCTGCAACTTACAGGAACATAGTGTCTGCTAGCAAGAACAGTGAAAATTGCAGCCATTCATTCTCAGGCTATTTGGCACTTTTGATCACCTCACAGATCAATGGCTATACAAGGACAGACCAAACTCTGTCACAGACTGAGCTGGAACCCAAACCTGCAGCTTTCCCCTCCCCTTGAACAGATACCTGGGTTAGACTTGCAAAACCCAGGCTGTAGGAACACAGGTTAAGGCAACTGTGAAGCTCAGAGTACTTTCCAAATGTTATTATCTAATTAGCTTAATCAAAAGAACATCAACTTAAATAAATTTAGGAAAGTCTTCTTTTCCATCTACCATAGGTATCCCTGCTACTCTCAACCATGGTTATTTCCTGCCCACAGATGAGAAGAGCTTGGCTCTAACGTCTCCAAGGATTGGTTTACATTTTTATCAATTCTCATTACGGCCCAAGAATATATATCATGTAACTAGGCTTCATGGTTTGAGTCACTGGCGAATAACTAAGCAATATATGCTTAGCTGCTTTTACCTGGGAAGCTCTTGGTAACCTGATCCTTCTCCTGGGGAGCTTATTGCCTGGACAGAGGCAAATAGATGTGCTGGGGTCAAGAGAACTACATAGAGCCTTCATATGGATCAAGGATTTTCTGGTATCATTTCACTCAACAGTGGAAGCGAAATTCCATAGTCTACATAGGTCACCATATTAGTTTCATTCTGCTGCTGTAACAAGTTACCATATATTTAGTGACTTAAAGTAATACAAACATATAATCTTACAGTTTTGAAAGCCAGAGTCCAAAATCAGTCTCAGTGGGCTAAAATCAAAGTGTCAGCTCAGCTGCATTTCTCTAGAGGGTCTAGAGAAAAATGATTCTTGACATTTACCAGCTTTTAGAGGCTACCCTTCATTCCTTAGCTCCGAGTTCTGCATCACATTGCCTTTTCTCCCTCTGCTATTACCCTCACAGCATCATTTCTCTTTGTCCCTGATCCTCCTGCCTCCCTTTGGTAAGGAAGCTTGCCATTGCATTGGCAATTCATGCTCACAAATAAAATTATTCATTTGATCATTCACTCACTTGTTCACCAAGTATTGGCTGAGAACTTAGTAAAGTACTGTGTGTGGTGCTGGTTATAAAATGATAATCACGTTCTTCTCTACCTTCAAGAGCTCAAAGACCAGTGTCCAAAAGAAAACCACAGGCCCAAAATGGAGCTCTTATTCCAAGCCGTATCCTCAAATCAGGCTTTAATATTTAAACTAGTTGCAGTTTCGATCTCCCCCAGAAAGGATTAGGGAGGAAATTTCTGCTCAGTATCAGTGAGGTAATCTGTCACATGGACCCTCTCCAGCCTCTAGAGAAGGATGAGGAAATCTGCATAAGAAGACGACTTGCTCTTCTCCTAAGGAAAACTGAATTTCCTGAAACAATCCTTTTTTTCCCCTTTGCTAGTTAATTCCTTGTCCCACTCTCCTTCCTATAAAAAGCCTCCCATGTTGTACAACTCTTCAGAGCTCCCCTCTATATTTGCTAGATGTGATGCTACCCATTTCTTGAATTGCTGAATAAAACCAATTAGATCTTCAAATTCACTTAGCTTTGAATTTTGTTTTCTAATACCAGTAACAATTATGTGACCAATTAAGTATGACAGGAGAATTAAGAAAACAGCAGCATAAGCAATGTTTCGTGAGCACCAATTCGGACCAAAAACTTTAGGAATGACATTTGAGACACTGGAAGTGGGAGTAGGGTTTCAATGAAGTGAGCAAGCCAGAGGAAGGAGATTTAGGTCAACAAACAAGGCACAGTGGGCTCAGTGAAAGAAGGAGCAGTCAAGTACAGTCTAACTCTAGGTGCTGGGATAGGTGGCAAGGATACAAGCAAACTATCAATTACCAATGATGTGGTAGGTAATATGAGATGGTCAGGGACTCCAAATTGTACACAACTATAATTAGAATTTATTCTGTAGATAAAAGTCTTTTCTGGGTCCTGCTTTAAGTGAGCAAATGAAATCAACAAACCAGAGTTTTAGGAAATTGGGACATTGCTAAATGATAAACTGGAGAAGAAACTGTAGACAATGAGGTGAACAGAGAAGCTACTGAAACCATTCAAACTCTTGAAATACTTGGCAGGAAAGATAGTAAGGCATGTGCTGAGAAGTAACCTAGCTATAAATGTTTAAGTTTCACCATTAGATGTGCAGTCATAGCCCCAGGCAAGCTAACAACTTGCTGTTCCAGCAATAAGCGTCTTTGTTAGTCATATAAAGGAAGAAATAGCCCTCTCTAGAAATCTAAAATATACCTTCAGAGGTGAGACAAGGTGAAGATGCACAATTTAAACACCCTGATATAAAATCAAGTAAAACAATAAAAGAGAAAATGAGCAAATAGGATAGAGGTGAATGTGTAAGGAACTGATAAGGATGTTTTTAGTGGCTAAGGTATTAAATTAACCAGAAAAAAAAAAGAAAATTGAGCTTTTGTAAGGAAAAAAAATTACTTGGTGCACAGTTTTGTTTATAAAAAAAAAGGTATAAAATATAACTTATAGCAGATTGAAGAATACAGAGAACATAGGCTTTTACATGAAATTTCAGGGATGTCCAGTTTGTAAGTATAAAAAGTGCAGACTAACAAATTATCGATTTTCTTATGAAGACAGTTAAACTTCTAATAAATAAAGCTATTTTCTAGAGAGAAAATTAATATGTAGATGGAGGAACTCTAGGCAAAAACAATGCTTAAAAAATCTAATAATCATAGGAATGCATTCACACATACATATTCTATCTGTATATTCAACACACTGACAGAGCACCTATTTTATTCTAAATACTATTCTGGGGTGGAGATGCAGTGGTGAATAAAACTGATACAAATTTCTGCCCTCATGAAATAGTCATTCTCATCTCTTTTGTAATCAATCCATTCCTTAAAAAATAATAATAATCCATTCCTTACAGTTCTAACATACAATCTCCCCCTACTTAAATCCCACTGCTCTCAGTGGTGTCTGAGCACGAATCTCCTATAACACTCTACATAGCCCAACATCACCCAGCCCTCTCCAACTTCATTTTATTCCACTCACTTCCTTACTTCCAACAATTCCACAACTCTGGTTGCCTTTATGTTTCTCAAATGCTTCAAGCTTATTCCTGTTTTAGAGCTTTTCCCCTTGTTCTTTCATCTGCCTGGCAAGACTTCTCCAGATTTTGACATGATGGCTGCTAGGACCTGCAGACTCAGGTCAGGTGCTTTCTCCCTGTTGACATTTCGGGACTACACTAATTCAGAGTTCTTAAAAGTATTTTATTAGCTAATATCCTCTGAGGTCCAGGAGGGCTGGGACCATAATTAACACAGTCAACAGTATATATGCCCAATGCCTATAAGTAGGTGTTCAAAAAACCTGCTTGTTAGATGACTGTATGTGTGTGTGTGGGTTTAGTGGGAACAGGTCACTAGACTTGCAATTCAGCTGATTGCATGGCTATGAGAGCCTCAAGAAAGCTAAGCTCTTTCTATCAATTCATGCTGCTTATGTGATGGCCATGTTGATAGGTTCTGGTTCTCAAACAAGTGTTGTTTGTTGTCAGGGTGGCAGTGGTGTTTTTGGTGATGTTGGTGATGACTAAATGAGTTTTACTGCACCACAGCCTAAGGAAACAAGTCCCTCCCCAGACCAACAACCTCAGGAACAACCTCCAACTAAAAGTTCAGAAAAGGTAAAAAAAATAAGTTACATTCTCACCTGGATTTCAGTTGTGACTTATAAGATACCTGTGTTTCACCTTCCATCTTCTCAAAGTATAGTCTTAGTCATTTTGCTACAGTGAAATATGTAGGGCTATACATATGCCTATGCAAATGTGCATTCATTCATTCATGAAGATTTTCAGTGAGACTCCACATTGTATTGACACTCAAACTTTCTACAAATCTCCAAACCACAAAAATGTCAAGGCTGACTCTAAAATCTTTAGACATGCTGTTTTGCCTCCAATTCAGTAGCAATGAGGGTTAAGGTAATGTTTATGTGACCTTTTAGCCCTGACAATATTTAAAGTACAAGTGCTGAGAATCATGCATCCAGGAACGATGCAGCACAATCTGAACCTGGGAAAAACACTTCAGCACCTTTGATCATCCTGTTGATTGCAGAGTGGTGAACTCATGTGCATTGACTTTTCAATCAACCATTTTTTTGGTCTCAGTCAGCTCAGAAAGGCAACTTCAGCTAAATAAATGTTACTGACAAGTGACCTGGAGTGCGAGGAGTTGCTCATAAAAGAACAACAAGAAGAAAAAAATTAAACTGCCTCTCAGCCTTTATGTTTATGATAGAAAGGAGAGCTTCAGATGTTTGAGAATGATTATAACTTGCATATACTAATGGGAGCAGAAAATCAAAATACATGAGAGTTCCAAGTATCATTCACTTTCTGTTTCTTTTTTTTAAAAGGACATCAGAAACAAATGGAAATAGTTTGCTTCTATAGAGGCAGTGAAAAGACAACAGTCCTGTTATAGATATAACCATCTCCCCCCTTCCCTCCCCAAAAAGGGTTGAAACATGAAAGGGGGGGGCCTTCCTGCCCAAGCTGAACTTTCCCCTACAGTGGGAAAATTAGCCCACAGTTCCTAAGGGTAGACAGCAGAAGAATTTTAGGTTGTTCGTCAAGCTGGCTGTGTGTGACCGTGGGTAAGTCACTTTATGGCTAAGCCTCTGGGTTCCCTCTATGACATGAGAAAATTGGACATGAGCTCTATGATTTCTGTCAATTCCAATATTCTAGTAGTTGAGTTTTCTAACGTTAGTTTTACAACAATATTTTTATTTTCTCCTTTCAATGAGAATAAGACATGAATCACATATGTTAAAATTGAAAAAGACCAAATAGAGCTATACCTTTCTCTCTGTTCCTAATTTTCCTAATATGTTTTCAATCTACTTCCATATAATTCAGAGTATTTCATCCCAATTATGCACCCTCCAGACTTGCTACTATACTACATTTACATTCTAATGAGTGTGTATTTTTTTTTAAGAAAATATGTTGTGGGGGAATTGAGGGCAAAGAACCAAGAAACATCACTCTTTCCCTTAAGAATCTGAGATTACATTTTGTTATGTGTGCAGTTTTTTTTTTTTTTTAAGCCAAGGATCTATGTTAGGACAGCTTGATTTGTGGCTGTTATAATCTTTTTTTTTTTTAATTTAAAATTGCAGTTACTAACCATACTTCACATTTACCATTGCTGAAAGATTGCCCCTTAGTACATATTCCATACTGGGACATAGAAAGCTCATCCACAGCATGTATACACAGTGAAGACAATTATTTCATAATTTACTTTTATTTTCATGGATTTTCTTCAATTTTTGAATTTCTTTTGTACTTGACTGTACTTACAAGTAACACAATGCATGGCCCTTAAAAATAAAAATTTAAAACAAGTCAATGAAATCTTTTATCTGTAAAATTAATGCCTGGTTATTTGAGTCAACATAAATCAAGAATAAAAAAGAAACCCACCTCCCAGTGAGATTAAATTGTTCCATTCCACAGTAATCACCTCCTCCAAAGAAAAAAAAATTGAAGCCAGTAAAGAGTGCCAGGCCAAGAGAATCAGTAATAAGAAAGCTGTTGTGGTGATTCATAGAATGAGAAACCTTTACTCTATTTTTCTAGAATCAGATGATGTGAATTAACATGCCTCTAAACAAGACTATTCAAACAGGGTTGGTGACCCTGACACCACCAAGTTTTCAGCTGAAGAGAATTGGTGAGTTAAGCATCACAGCTCAGAATTTTATCATAAAGGAATTTGGAAGAAACTCTGCCCTGAACTGGGTCAGGATTTTAAAGACTTTGCATTTCATATTAGCAAGTATCAGCACAACTGTGACAAACATTCCATGTATCTTGGAACAAAAATTTCATTCAAAGTTTGAATAGTTGGATTCAAAAAGCTAAGTATTGAAATTGTTAGCGAAATAAAAGAACTAGGTTTGAAAACTAATCCTAAGGTAAAACATGCTAGTGTTTTCCTAGTTATAAGTGCATGTAAAAAAAAAAAAATGTCTATGTTCAAGAGAATAGCTTTTCCTTTGTCTCCAACACAATTCCTGTTTTATTTCACTCATAGAACCTTTATTCTCTGACATTATCTCATTTGTTTATCTCCTTCCACTGCATAATATTTATCTTTCCCCAATAAAAGCTCCATCAATGTATGTTATATCTTAATCACCTATGTAACCACAATAAACACCAAACAAATAAATTGATGAATAAGTCTATGAGGTGAAATTTGAATGCAGTAGTTTCTCAGCATAACAAACAATGCTTGTCCACTATAAAGAAAGTAGGAAAAGAAAGTGATCTCTAATAAAACCTTTCTAGTATTTTAAGAGGCTTCAAATGACTTGGGCAAACAACAGTACCAGAATAATAAATGTAATGTGCCTTATAATTTAAATATGTGGAAGCATATAGTTCATACATTCCTTAAAATATTATTTTATGATCAATTAATATGTTTATATGGTGTGACATGGGTTTTTAGAACTCAAGTACAGTGTATGTCACATTGTGCCTATCAGAAATACAGATTGAAAAAAAAGAAATAAGGATTGAGTATATAACTGCTATCATTAAAACTATTAAGTGGCACTTATGTTTTGTTAGAGATTTCCTATATATAATTTTGTCCTGCTTTTCAGTTAATGTGATAATATTGATAAGTTACACATTTTCATAATCATCACTGTAATGTACACATAAATTATGTCAGGTAATAACACATGTAAAAATAGATAAATTGGACTATATCAAAGTTTAAAACTTGTATGCATTAAAGGACATAATCAAGAGAGTGAAAAGGCAACCTACAAAATGGGAAAAAATATCCTCAAATCATATACCTGATAAGTATTTGCAAAAAAATATATCAAATACAGATATATGATTTGTATATACAAATGATATACAAATCATATATCTGTAAATCACTAAACAAGAACACCCACAACAACAAAAATAATTTAAAAATGGGCAAATGACTTAATCCAAATGGGCAAAGATTAATCCAAAGATGATATATAAGGAATAGGAATGTGAAATGCTCAACATCACTAATCATGAGGGAAATGCAAATTAAAATCACAATAAGGTAATATGTCTCTCAAAGTAGAATGGCTCCATAAAAAATATAAAAAGGAAATAGTGTTGGTGAGAATGTAGAGAAACTGGAATCCTTATGCACTGTTGGTAGGAATGTAAAATGGTACAGCTATTATAGCAAACAATGTAACAGTTTCTTTAAAAACTAAAAATGGAATTAGACAATTCCAGCAACTCCACTTCTGAGTATATACCCAAAATAATTAAAAGCAGTTTTGAAAGATTTTTGTGTGCCCGTGTTTATATCAGCATTATTCACAAAAGCCAAAAAGTAGAAGTAACTTAAGTATCCATTAATGGATGACTGGATCAAAAAACTGTAGTAAACACATGCAATAGAATACTATTTAAACTTAAAAAGGAAAAAAATCTGACACACGCTACAAAGTGGATAAACCTTGAGGACAGACATTATGTTAAGTGAAATAAGCCAGTCATTAAAAGAGAGAGAGAGAAAGAGAGAGAAATACACCAAATATGGTATGATTCCACTTATGTAAGTACCTAGAGTAGTCAAATTCATGGAGATAGAAAGTAGAATGGTGGTTAGCAGGAAATGGGAAGTTGTTGTTTAGTAGGTACAGTTTTAGTTTTGCCAAAAGACAAGAGTTCTGGAGACTGAGTAAGCAAGAATGTGAGTGTACTTAACATTATTCGATGGTTTAAAAATGGTTAAGGTGGCCAATATTGTTATGTATATTTTACCACAATTAAACATTTTTTAAAAACTTTTGCCAAGTATGTATACCAGTGTTTATCCATTACCTTTTATTAAACTTGCAGTCTTAGACCATGTCTAATATTTACTTACTAAAAATGATGCTGCAGCAAAAATTTAATGTATTAAGTGTTCTATGTTTTGAATTTGCTTTAATTTTAGACTAGATCCTTAAAAGCTAAATTAGTAGATCAGAGATTGATGTGTTTAAAGTTCTTTACTTGTAATAATTTACTTTAAATGTATTAAATTAATATCTAGGAAATTTGCCAGGACGTACTGGTTATAGGTTGTTTCACAATATTAGATAAACATACTTCTAATAATTTTCTAATGCAATTTTGAATTTTAAAATGTGCAATCAACTCTTTATTTATAACATTTTTATGTGATCCTAGTACAGATATTCAATAGGTTAAGACCATTTATAAAGACTCTTGAAATGAGATCCACTCAGAATTCATGGTCAGAAAGATATCTGCTCCAAAAAAAAACAACAAAAAAAAAAAAGAAAGATATCTGCTCCTTTTTCAATACAGCTACCAGGCAGTGTCAGCTTCATCTACCCCCATATTTCTCCTCTGCTCTAGATGCTAAGAAACTGGGGCCTATTTTGGTGCAATGTTCTTCAACCAGAATTTTGTTACAGTATTTCCCTGCTTTTTCTCTTTTATTTGAGAAGATAGGGATGGGAACTCTAGACCATGAACTGTGTAGGGAATTTTATATACACTATTTCATACAACCTGCTTGACAGCTATGTAGTGCAGTTGTCCAGATTCTGTTTCTACCAATAAAATTGATGCACAGAGTTTGAGTAACTTGACTTTTATTATATAGCTATTCTTGGCCTTATTATATTCAAGTTTTCATTATGAATTGTTGCAAACCTTTTTGGAAATAAGGAAGATACATAAATAAAGTAAACCAGTAAATTCAACATCAAAATGTCATTTTATATAGTGCTGAGCACTAAAATACTGGTAGAATATTAGAGCCAGATGGAAATCAATCATGGAATGATTGATTTCCTTCAGCTCCACCCTTAAATAAGCAAGGCTCAGAGAAGTAACCTAAATGACCCAAGGCGTATACCTGGTTCCTAGCTACATGTCTGTCTCCTCTTCTTCAAAGTAGATGAAATCATCTTCTGTGGTTCAT
This sequence comes from Vulpes lagopus, assembly GCF_018345385.1. NCBI lineage: Eukaryota > Metazoa > Chordata > Mammalia > Carnivora > Canidae > Vulpes > Vulpes lagopus. The sequence continues at coordinate 21,653,986 of NC_054842.1, read as the reverse complement.
TTGTACTTCCTATGTAAGGATCTCACTGCATGTTAGTCTTAGGATCCACAAAATCCCAAGGAAATAATGAAAGAGAGCTTTAAACAATTAATAAAATCAATTTGTAATAGAGTGCAATGCAACTACAAATAAGCATTCAAACTTTATATGTAAAAGTCATTCTTACTAATCTTTAATACAGTTTACTTCAAATTATCCACTATTATAAGATCTCTATTCTCCAGGTTTATTAATTGTTTTCTTCAAGTCCTTGAGAATCAAGAATTTAAATTGATATCTGTTCCATTCAATCTACTTCGAGAATTTACCCTAAGGAAATCAACAGAAAATGTATGAAATAAGTAGGTACAAAAATGTCAACAGTATTTTTTTATATTTAATTGCAATATGTTTTAAGGAAAAGGAGTTATGTGACATGTCCAACAATAAGATCATTTAAATAATGATACATCAGGGCAGCCCGGGTGGCTCAGCAGTTTAGCGCCGCCTTTGGCCCAGAGTGTGATCCTGAGGACCAGGGATTGAGTCCCATGTCAGGCTCTCTGAATGGAGCTTGCTTCTCCCTCTGCCTTGTGTCTCTGTCTCTGTCTCTCTGTCTCTCTCTCTCTCTCTCTCTGTCATAAATAAATAAATAAAATCTTTAAAAATAAATAAATAATGATACATCATAAAAAGGAATTCTGAAAAGCAATTAAAAACTATGATGCTTCTCTATATCATTGACAAAAAGATAACTTCATTATCTAAACATATTGCTATATGCTTTTAGGATTAGCAAAACACCTGAAGGATGTTCCAAAATGCACTTAAAATTTTCTCTATATGACAAGACTGTGAATGGATTATACTTATTTTTTTAACTTTCTTCTTTTAAAAACAGATAAGAGAAATATAGGAGAAAATACTGTTTTATAATCATTAAAGGATAACTATTTTTATCAAGAAAAAAAAACCAGTAACAAGTATTTGTCCAAAATTAACTTACAAACAGCATCAAATCATAATGAACTTTGCTTGAAAATTCCCACCAGTAATCACAGATTTTTATAAACATTTACAAAGCACAAATAAAATATTCAATGAAGTCAACCAAAAAATTAAAAGTTTTTATATCTTATGATCCAGTGAGACTTACTTCATATTTCTATTTGATCTTACTCTGTCTTTGTGACCTATGATAGGAAGAATAAAACTCCCCACTCCAAGATGCCCATATTTTAATCATGAGAATCTGTAAATATGCTGTGACATGGTTAAGAAGAATCAAAGGTACAGACAAACTAAGGTTGCTAATCAGTGGACCTTAATACAGTGAGATTATCCTGGATTATTCAAGTGGGCCCAATGTATTCACAAGGGCCTTTTAAGTGTGAAAGAGGGAAGCAGAGGTCAGAGTTAGAGTAATAAGCTGGAGAAAAGCTAAACCAGCCATAGCTGGCTTTAAACATGGAAACAGAACAATGAGCCAAAGAATATAGTCTCTAGAAGGTGGAAAAGGCCAGGAAACAGATTTTTTTCTAGGGCCTCTAAAAGGAATTCAGCCCCACCAAAACCTTGATGTTAGCTTAGTGAGACCCACTTCAAGATTTCCAATCTCTAGCACTGTAAAATATTAAATAAATTGGGACGCCTGGGTGGCTCAGCGGTTGGGTGCCTGCCTTCCGCTCAGGTTGTGATCCTGGGAACCAGGATCAAGCCCTGCATCGGGCTCCCTGCAAGGAGCCTGTTTCTCCCTCTGCCTAGGTCTCTGCCTCTCTCTGTTTCTCTCATGAATAAATAAATCTTTTAAAAAAAGATATTAAATAAATTTTCATTGTTTTAAGCTACAAAATTGGTGGTAATTTGTAGTAATAGGAAACTAACACGGACTTTAATATTTTCATGTGATTTTAAATTTAAATGTAAAGACTCTTTCTCCTTTAATACTAATAAATTATTGTCAAACATATGAAACATACCCTTACATCAGGGAGCTAGCCTTTATCTTATTGCCTATCATTTTACCTGGAAATCTAGAAATTTAGATACACTTATACTTTTGATTTGTTTCTTTACCATTCATTCATCAATTTTTAGGTTATCTTACAAGTTTCCATTTGTTCCCAGGATTCTGATCTCTTACACAATGAATTCAACAAGGACATTTCTCTAACCTCCTCACTACTCCTTGTATTATCCTGGGCTCTTATTGTACTAAACCTGACCAGAGAATTAGTTCCTGACCCCAGATTTTCACACAAAACATAAGGGCATTAGAGGGGTTAGTTTGCATCTTCCACAGCAACCACAAGGGAGTGCACTATCCACAGTAGTGCTTGGTCCGAAAAAATGGAGAAACAACTGGAGCTTTGATTCTTAAAGTTCCTGTTAGAACCATGGTCTTTGACACAACCCACTCACACAGGTCCACCATGCAGGGTGGTCTTCCATGTACCATCCCCTCCTCAGCCACAGCCTACTGCCAAATTCTTGGTTAGTTAAGTAATCATGGAAGACATAAACCCAGAGCCTGAGACAATATATACCTTCCTTCTCTCAATCTCCTCCTTCCTTCAGATCTTATACATCTATGTATCAGGTTACTGTCCCTTCCTGAAAATTGACTTCCTGGTCACTTCCTAGTAGTAGGCATTCTAAACTCTTCCCACCCAGAATCCCCTGTCTCCTGTCAGATTCTAAATTTCTGGCCCCTCTCCATAGAGCAAAGAAAAACAAACGGACAAATAAAAGCAAAATGTAATAATGTATCTCATTATAAAAATAACTAGAATATTTATGTTGTTTTAAACAATTCATATGTCCCCACTTACCTGATTTGTACTATCAAAGTAGCTGTGTAATTTGTTACCATTTTCTTTCTATAGAAACTGTTATTTCATCCTTCTGCAAGGTATATGAGGCTAAAGAAATTTCACAAATAATGTTTCATGTCTTTACTCACCCTGTTCATGAAGGAAAGAGTGCTTAATAGGCCTTTAAATGGGTTCTTTTCTCTTTCCTACTTTGTCCTTGGAAACCCACAACTTTAAGTATATATTTTTTAAAACTGTCAAGCTTAATTTTCAAAAAAGTAAGAGCCATTCTACAAATGTAGAATATATATGTCAAAGATTTATTTATTTCACAAGTGAGAGAACCAGCAGGATGGTTCAAACAGCATTTGAGAAACAGAATCATATAGCCTCTCAGAGAAAATCTGCTGAAGTAGTTTTGCTAAGTTCAAAAAAGGACAGGTTAATGTTCTGCAGGATAATAAAACTTTAACCACTATGGTTATCCATTCATTTGCATCTGTACTAGAAATCTTTTGCTTCTCTAGGAAACAAAAATATGCCAGTTAACATGTAACTTCACAGTTTTGCCCAGCCATAATTAATGGTAAAACAAAGCTACATTATCCTAGAAAATTAAATAGCCCTTGGGCAGGTTTGTTAATATTCAGATAAGACATTGAGAACATATGCCATCCTCCTTTTGTATTATTTCCAGGTTTGGTGGTTTTTCCTATCAAAATAGGTGGGAAGTCTTCTTATACCCACATCACTCTTTCCCAATGAATGCTTTAAGCTTCTACATCTTTAGTCTGCCCTTCTATTAATGGTGAATTCATTCACCTAATCATTTTTTATCATCTTCCACTACCCAGGTCATGTTCTAGATACATCAAAATAAGTTTACACTTCCCAAAATTCCTTAACGGTAATAGTCTCGTTTTCTTTACTATTTAAGGAGAAATAGGGCAATTCAGTAAGAATTAATTTCAAAAAATTATTTCTCAGTAACTAGATTTCACGTAAATATAAAATGAACATAAATTTACTTTTTACTTACTTAATCTTTGCAATAGCCTTACAAAACAGATTTTATTACAGATACAGGATATAAGAACATAATTTCCTTGTAACAAGTAAGTAGAAAGCCTGTGAAGCTTGTGTGCTTTCCACTAGGCTTCATTGCTTTAAGCTATAATTTCTCTAAGCATGAGGATTAAAGTATTCCATATAAAATTTAGGTTTATCTTGTTTATAGATTAAATGCCAATCTGATTTTTTAAAAAAATACTGGAGATAGTTCAAAATCATTTGCTAAATAAAACTTCATAACTGACAGTTCTTTAAAATTATAATTAAGGTGGTATCCCTCCTTAAATAATTGGTAACACTGCTCTTTCCTGACATCCATTAAATCTGTATTTTTCTGTGAGATTTATGATCTAATGAAGCATCCTTTTTATCATATTTTAATTATTGTCAATTCTGAGTTAATTAACCTATCCAGGTGCCTCCCCTGAGGTTTGAATGTCTTAAAGGCCCTGGAAAGAGTTTTTCTCATATATACATATATATAATATAAATATTATATATTTTAATAAAAATTCATATTTTATAATAAAATGTATTTTATTTTATAAAGTATATTTTTATGATATAAAATGTATTTTATACTATACAGTATAGTATATATCTTATAATATAAAAGGTATTGTTTTTATAATATCAAATATATATATTTATTTATGGAGAAAGAGCTGTTTTCTGAGATAAAATAGGCTACTAAACAGAGAACTAAATTTCTCCAAACTCGGAGGATGATCTCAAAGTTTATATGCATCAATCCCTATCAAAATACCATGGACTTTCTTCAGGGAGTTAGAAAAAATTATTTTAAGATTTGTGTGGAATCAGAAAAGACCCCGAATAGCCAGGGGAATTTTATTTTATTTTTTTATTTTTTTTTTTTATTTTTTTTTTCTTTATGATAGTCACGCACACACACAGAGGAGAGAGAGAGAGAGAGAGAGAGAGAGAGAGAGGCAGAGACACAGGCAGAGGGAGAAGCAGGCTGCATGCACCGGGAGCCTGATGTGGGATTCGATCCCGGGTCTCCAGGATCGCGCCCTGGGCCAAAGGCAGGCGCCAAACCGCTGCGCCACCCAGGGATCCCAAGCCAGGGGAATTTTAAAAAAGAAAACCAGAGCTGGAGGCATCACAATGCCAGATTTCAGGTTGTACTACAAAGCTGTGGTCATCAAGACAGTGTGGTACTGGCACAAAAACAGACACATAGATCAAGGGAACAGAATAGAGAATCCAGAAGTGAACCCTCAACTTTATGGTCAACTAATATTCGATAAAGGAGGAAAGACTATCCACTGGATGAAAGACAGTCTCTTCAATAAATGGTGCTGGGAAAATTGGACATCCACATGCAGAAGAATGAAACTGGACCACTCTCTTGCACCATACACAAAGATAAACTCAAAATGGATGAAAGATCTAAATGTGAGACAAGATTCCATCAAAATCCTAGAGGAGAACACAGGCAACACCCTTTTTGAACTCGGCCACAGTAACTTCTTGCAAGATACATCCACAAAGGCAAAAGAAACAAAAGCAAAAATGAACTATTGGGACTTCATCAAGATAAGAAGCTTTTGCACAGCAAAGGATACAGTCAACAAAACTAAAAGGCAACCTACAGAATGGGAGAAGATATTTGCAAATGACGTATCAGATACAGGGCTAGTTTCCAAGATCTATAAAGACCTTATTAAACTCAACACCAAAGAAACAAACAATCCAATCATGAAATGGGCAAAAGACATGAAGAGAAATCTCACAGAGGAAGACATAGACATGGCCAACATGCACATGAGAAGATGCTCTGCATCACTTGCCACCAGGGAAATACACATCAAAACCACAATGAGATACCACCTCACACCAGTGAGAATGGGGAAAATTAACAAGACAGGAAACCACAAATGTTGGAGAGGATGCGGAGAAAAGGGAACCCTCTTACACTGTTGGTGGGAATGTGAACTGGTGCAGCCACTCTGGAAAACTGTGTGGAGGTTCCTCAAAGAGTTAAAAATAGACCTGCCCTACGACCCAGCAATTGCACTGCTGGGGATTTACCCCAAAGATTCAGACGCAATGAAACGCCGGGACACCTGCACCCTGATGTTTCTAGCAGCAATGGCCACAATAGCCAAACTGTGGAAGGAGACTCAGTGTCCATCGAAAGATGAATGGATAAAGAAGATGTGGTTTATGTATACAATGGAATATTACTCAGCCATTAGAAACGACAAATACCCACCATTTGCTTCAACGTGGATGGAACTGGAGGGTATTATACTGAGTGAAATGAGTCAATCGGAGAAGGACAAACATTATATGGCCTCATTCATTTGGGGAATATAAATAATAGTGAAAGGGAATAGAAGGGAAGGGAGAGGAAATGGGTAGGAAAGGGAAACAGAACATGAAGACTCCTAACTCTGGGAAACGGACTAGGGGTGGTGGAAGGGGAGGAGAGCGGGGGGGTGGTGGTAAATGAGTGACGGGCACTAAGGGGGGCACTTGACAGGATGAACACTGGGTGTTATGCTGTATGTTGGCAAATTGAACACCAATAAAAAATAAATTTATTATTAAAAAAATAAAAAAGTTTATATGCATCAAATGACAATATATTAGAATATATAAATTAACAACATTATGGAATGTGAACTCAGCATGAGAAGGTTGAGGCTTACTTACAATTCTGAGCCAGGAACCTACTTAATCCCGTTTGACCTTATTTATGTCAGCTGAGGTTGTTGTGAGTAATAAGCTAGATAATGTATGAGAAAGTGCTTAGCAAAATTTGAAGAGTACTACAAATGCCAGATGTTCTTACCCTAGGACACACATTCCAACACATTGAAACTTTGGGTCTTTAAACTTCTCTCTAATGCAGATTAAATGCTCTTCCCTGTTCCTGGGAATCCATCCCCACGCACCTTCTATTCTAAGAGAATACTGGAGACTTCTGCCACCAGCACTTCCTCTGAAAACATTCCCCTATTCCCAGTTCTGGCTTAGTTGCCATTATGTCCTCTCCTTCCATCAGAATATTTATCTCTGCTTTACTTATGTGCCCATCCCAATATTAAAATTAAATTTTTTAAGAGAAGAGATCACATTTACCTTATATTCCCACCACTTAAGTCAGCTCATGTTATATAATAGAAACTGAATAAATATTTGTGGAATGAATTTTAATCTTCCAAATGGTGTATTTCCATCTCATTATATCTAGACAATGTGTATTGAGGACTAAATACTTCATAAGTAGTATGTAAGGGATTTAAACCATATGATCCACACTCAAGAGAGTATTAAGATTTATAAAGACAGTTAATAATACTGAAAGCATTTTTATAAATAAGCAGAGGATGTATGATACAGACAAGTAGTACTGCATGTGGATAAAAAAGGAAGTGCTTTATAGGAAATAGGAAAGTTTGAGGCTTTCTTTCCTAAAAGTTCTAAATCATCAGCATTCAAAACTATAAATCTAAGCAGAGTATTCCTAACTAACATCACACAGAGGCTACCCCTGGCAACATGACAACCGTGGGGTGGAGAACACAAAAAAATTTTTATGGATGTGGTGAGGGAGGAGGTTTCATTTACAGTCACTATTTGGCATTATTTCCATAAAGTCTTTGTTCCTGAGCTTAAAGAGATTCATTCTCAGCACATAGTCTGTTTGTCAGGTCATTATTTTTACACGAGCAAATCCTCTAGTATATTCTTTGTGCTAACTGCTTTTCAGTTCTGAACATCCTTCCCACGAAGGCCCTGGATTCACTATAACTCCCTATTCACCTTGATGCCACTGAATTGCTTTGAAACATATTATTCTCTCTGTGGCAAGTGCTAGAAGAAAACTCATCTTGTATTTGATTCAGATCTACCCTTCATTATTTTGGCAATAGGTCTGACTAAATGTGTCATTATAACTTTAAATTGATTTTTAGCTTTAAAGTCATTCCTTCCTCCAAGGCTTTGAGGAAAACAATTACGTTAGTAAAATGTTTTGTGTTGACATATATTCACACATACAAATGTCAAAGTGTACATGTGAATTTTTATGAATATATATGCACATATTTAAATATTTGTGCATTTAAAACTATACACAAACTCACACATCCCCTACACACAATATGCTTTCTACCCATCTGTGTGGATCAGCCATCAATGAGATGCTGATGCCCTGGGATGCTGTCTTATAATACCATTGCACAAATATACACATCAAACTGAGAGCATCATCCTCAGAGAATGAATTATATTGCCAAAGTAAAGCATAAAAATGCAATGTTATAATATTTCTATCAAATATAACTAAAGGAAAAATGTTTATCTCCTAAGCACAGGTTTACTCTACAAAAATATAGAACATCCCAATTATAGATTATCAATGTGGGCCCAAGAGTCTCATAACATATTTGTTTCATTTTTTAAAGATTTCATCCATTTATTATAAGAGACACAGAGAGAGGGGCACAGACATAGGCAGAGAGATAAGCAGGCTCCCCACAAAGAGCCCAACATGGGACTTAATCCCAGAATTTCGGCATCACGCACCAAGCTGAAGGCAGACGCTCAATTGCTGAGCCACCCAGTCATCCCTATTTCTTCCGTTTTTCTTCACTTCTACCTATAGAACATCTGGAACTGTGTAAGAAGGAGGAAACTTGTTAGGTCTTTCTTTAAAACATTCTGTTTCTGACTGGACTAGTTTGCTACTTTTAAAGCCAGATTTAGGACTTAAGTCACTGGTGCTAAGAATATGGATTTGCAGAAACCTGCTAGTGAATTAGAGGAATCTATGGGAATCAGTATTTTGAACAAATGTCCTAGGTCATTATTTCTCAAATTTTTTTTAAGGTTTTATTTATTAGAGAGAGAGAGAGAGAGAGAGAGAGAGAGAAACATAAGCAGGGGGAGGGGCAGATGGAGAGGGAGAAGCAGGCTACCCTCTGAGCCAGGAGCCCAACGAGAGACTGATCCCAGCACTGTGAAATCATGACCTGAGCTGAAGGCAGACACTCACTGAGCCACCCAGGCTCCCCATCTCAAAGTTTAATATACAAATTAATCACTTGGAGGAACTTGTTAGTTGTAGATTCTGATTCCATAGATCTGAGGTCATATCTGGAAGTCTTCATGTCCAGTAAGTTCTCAGGGGGTACCAAGATACTAGTAAAAGGACCACACTTTGAGCAGCAAGGCCCTAGCAGATTGTTACCATAAAGTATAATTGGGAAGTAATTGTCTAGTTTTTTGTTCCAAAAGCATCAAATATATAAAAAAAACAAAAAACAAAAAACAAAAAACAAAAGCATCAAATATTAGCTTGTTTAAAAACTTTGGAGTCAAAGTATAAGCACTGGTATTAAAAAAAAAAAAAAAAGACTTAGGAGAAGGGATAGTCTTGAGCTATTGTGTTAATGCTCCATACACCTTAGCAGTTATAGAATTAAGATCTCATTAGCATTTTTCAACCTGATAGCATTCTCTATAAGTTAACTTCTACAGTGTAAGTAGCCTTATAATTTTTCTCTGGTTGATTGTTAGGTCTTGTGATTTTGTTTATTTTTGTTTAGAGAGGGAGGGGAGGGAAAGGCAGAGGGAGAGGGAGAATGACCATCTCAAGCAGGCTCCACATCTAGCGTAGAGCTGGATGTGCGACTTAATCTCATAACCCTGAGATTGTGACCTAAGACAAAATCAATAGTCAGACACTTAACCAACTGAGCCACCCAGATGCCCTTGGGTTTTCTTATTCTTTTTGTTGAATTGTCAAAGGCACCTTTATTTTTGCATTTTGGAAATCTCTAGACTGGATGATATTGGGAGTCACAGCAATGAACAGAGTATACTCCTGACCCTTCAAAGCATATGCGGTCTGATTGCAGAATGCTGTTGTTATGGGAATTCAGAAGAAAGAAAAAATATTTCTGACTAAAGTATCAGGGCAGGACACAAGATTTGAACCCAGGTCTGTCAGGCACATCTTTACCACATGAGATAAGGCCCTGGGGTGCAACTGTCAAAGCCACAGGACCCATACTTTGTCCCCAAGCAATCAGGGTGCTGGCAAAGGTTTTATGTAAGCCTGGCAGTCAAAGGCTAGAGTGAGTTTAGAAAATAAACCCTGAGTTTCTCCTGGAATCTAATCAGAGACTCCTTTAGAGCTCTGAGGGAATCACTATTGTATGAATTTAATTTCGGGATGTTCACTTAACATTCATTTCTCTGCTGTGTGATCTTTATCTGTTGACATCATCCCTCCAAGAAGTGTAATTTTTAATATGTATTCTGTAATCCAAAATCTTTTGAAAGATAGTCCTCTTTTTAGCAGATTGATGTGATATACATTGTCATGTACTATGTGGGGATTGCAGTCACTTTATACTATCCTATTAAATTGTGGCATTATTTATAATTCTAGAACAAAAGCGATAAGTTTATTTCTAGCAAAATTCAAAATATGCAAGATAAACAAATCTAATTTGTGTGAACCATTTGGACTTATCATCTTACTTTCACAAGAAGCCTTGAAAATAGGTTATCAATTCAAAAGAAGCTATTCTAGCAAGAACAAATTAGGAAACAATTTACCAGTTCTATGGCTTGGAGAAATAAAAGTTACTTTTTTCTATATCATATACCTAAATCTGCATAATTCTAAATATGGATGATTAATACCTCTATGATCTATAGAACCATGTATTTTTGCACATGAAGCAACATATTTATGGAAGAAAATACATGCAATATTTTTATTGCAGAAGGGCAAGATGTCGTAACATCTCAGCAAAATAATATTTTTTGGTAATGGTTATTTATGTCTCATCTGAATATAAAGATAAAACAGAAGGCATACATTTTTCAAAACAATGCCCCTATTACCTTCCCAAATTAATCTTTAAAGTGTTCCAAACCATAAGCATATAATAATGTTTGATCTTTAACAGGGTTAATTATGGGATTTTTTCAATAGCCATGTGTTAATCAAGCAAAGTTACCTGTCAAAAAGAATAGTTTGAAGACTAATTCTATTGCATTCATACTGTGATGGATAAACCTTCATATTGATGGTTTGCATAAAAAAAAAAGTCATTCACACTTTGGCTTTGGAGATGATTCCCGGGACAACCCATCATTGTGATGGACACTTACTTTACATGGCTTTAACATCTTTTGCAAAATGATGGAAAGAGCTTCTGTCAATGCTGAGGAGCATGAAAGAGAGCAAACCCAGGCTCAGAACATAGTGATTGAGGAACTCAATTATTTCAATCATTTCCAGTTGATACTCAAGAAACATCCATTGATGAACCTCATACAGACTTGATACTGAAAAAAATCCCTCCAGCAACTGAACATAAGCCAAGTTCTTATTCTGTTGCATGGATATTGTTGACCCGGTTATCTCTTCCAAATGCACAAGGAAGCCTAATGAAGTATAAACCCCTCTAGCTCCCTGTGAACAATGATTGGACTCTGAGGTATCACATCTACCATTCACTAATGAAGATAGCCCTAGACTACTCTATGTGGGGGAAGAATTATATAAAGACACAAAAGCCAACGCATTACCTTTTTAAATCATCTTTGTAAAAAGAATCTCAAGGAAGAGTGTGGAAAAAATAACTCACACAGAAAAGATAATCCTAACTATGGGTACTTCTAACATATGTGCCTAAACATGGAATGAATTATTTTTTCCTCAAAAATTATCACTTGGCAAAGGAATTATCTTTATTGGAATTTAATATCCTTATTAGAATTATCTTGGATTGCAATACTGTGGTTTGACCTCCCTGTGCTGTCAGGATCTCTCATCTACTCTTAGAAGCAACCAAAACCTGATAAAAATAAACCTGAAACAGAATACTTTAGGGTATGAAGGAATGATGAAGTTATGTGAAGTCTTGAAGTCTCCTGAATGTAAACTGAAAGTTCTGGGGGTGTGCAAAGAAGCATTTGATGAGGAAGCTCAGAAGCTGCTGGAAGCTGTGCGAATTAGCAATCCACACCTCGTCATTAAGCGCGATTATAATGATGATGATGAAGATGGTTCCTGGTGGAGGTGTCCCTGATTTGAAGAACCTGGTGTTCTTTTTAAAAGTAAAGTGATGAGTCTTTATGAGTTGTAATAATACTTGAGGAAGCTTTCTCATTTATTTTTAAAGAACAAAACTATTTGGGGAAGGTAACTTCCCATAAAATAACCCCAATCAATGGTAGTTTTATTTTTTTTTAAGATTTTATTTATTTATTCACACACACAGAGAGAGAGAGAGAGAGAGAGAAGTAGAGACCAGGCAGAGGGAGAAGCAGGCTCCATGCAGGGTGCCTGACGTGGGACTCAATCCCGGGTCTCCAGGATCACACTCTGGGCTGAAGGCGACGCAAACCGCTGAGCCACCTGGGCTGCCCTCAACGATAGTTTTAATGTTAATAGTGGTCATCTGACAGAAACAGTAAAACACATTTTAAAAATTTAGCAATTTAGTAATTATTCATAGGGATATGACATCACTATTGCATGATTGAATCTAATGAAGACCCCTTTCAACAACTACTTTAAAAGCATTATAGTAAGTGCTTACTTTGTAGAAACCATGTATATTTAACCACAGGAAAAAATATAAAACAATACTACTGTTATACACATGGCTTACTGGAGCATAGTATCATTATATAAATTTTAGTAACAGTAAAAACTACATTCTTACTTTTGTAAAACTGCTAAATGAGTCATGCTTTTTTTTAAGAATTACTTTAAAATTTTCATACGAAAGTCTGAACAAAATTGTTTTCGAAATGTGAGATTGGAAAAAGATAATATTCAGAATTTGTGTTATAATGTATACACTATTAAATATGCATATGTGACCAAGTGAATTAAACATTATATTAATATAATGATTCCATCTCTATCACTCAAAGTTTATATTTAGGCAAGATAGATGCATGTTTTATTTACTGTTGGATATCATGCACAAGACAGTGTTTGACACAGCTGGCATTTCCGTATTTATTGAATACAGTTGCCTTAAAACTCTCCTTCAATCTCTTACTGGAAAAAAAAGTAAATTTCCTTATGCTCAGGGTATCATTACATTCAAAAATATATAATAGCATCATATTGAGTTTGAGGTGTGGGTTTATGAGAGAACAAAAAGGAAAATAGCTTTATACTGATTAAGATAGGTTTATCTTGTTATCAATAACGATTATTTCTTAATCTCTCTTCAAAATTCTAGTACCATTATCAAAACACTTAATCTTGTTACTATGAAATATTGTATGAGTTAAACCAATTAAAACTATAGGGTAGGACATATGTATTTTATAGGAAAATATTGGGATCCCTGGGTGGCGCAGCGGTCTGGCGCCTGCCTTTGGCCCAGGGCGCGATCCTGGAGACCCGGGATCGAATCCCACATCAGGCTCCCGGTGCATGGAGCCTGCTTTTCCCTCTGCCTGTGTCTCTGCCTCTCTCTCTCTCTCTCTGTGACTATCATAAATAAATAAAAGTTTAAAAAAAAATTATTTATAGGAAAATATTCCAGAAGCAGGTAACATGAGATCTTCAAAGTTTATTCTTTCCTTTCTCTGCTATTTTAACAGCACAATGGACTTTTTCTACCTATATGAAAGCACTGGCTTAGAAATAAATGTGTTATGGCCTAGGCCTATCTGCTTGATCAAGTTGGACAGATTGCCTGCTGACCAGTAAAATTAATGAAGTGAACTGACTCTTGGGACAACTTTGGGAAAGAAGAAAATGTTCTGAGCTACAGTTTTCTCAACAGTAATAAAAAAAGGAATTGAAGTACTTTATAAAGACCATTTTAGCTCCAAAATTTCCATACTTCTAAGGTACTTGCCAGCATTCCAGTGAAGTAAAATGAGATTCTTTTTATAATTGGCTAGTTCTGTCTTGAACCTTCAACATCTACCTACCTTTTTCCCTTACCATGATCAAGGATCGATGAGTAATTTTCACTAAAATCCAATCATTATATAGGCACCTTTACAAAATGCCTGTGGCTTTCCTTCACATTGCACAAGCTATAAAGGGCCCTCACTGCTTCAAGTTGCTTATGCATTCAGATATCCTTCAGCATCAGTAACTGTCAGGAAAAAAAAAAAAAAAAAAGAGCAAGGCTGGATTTCCATGCAGTCACTGAAATGATTGTTTTTCATTTTGACTGCTTCTAAGATGCATCTTGCAATAAAGTCTTATATAATGAATACTTAATTTTACCCCCAAGGAAAGTTCTGTACATCATGGGGGAATCCAAAAACAGAAGGCACAGTCCTTAGCAGTATGTTCAAGGACTACAATTTCTCTTTTCTTTCTTGGTGCTCTTTCTTTTTTAGAAGGTCAGTAACATTAGTTACATGTAGAGGAATAACAGGCACAACATTGTATGGAGTAATATGTTAGGGATTTTAGAGTAAGAATTCTTGAACTGGATTGGAAAATTAAATTAACTCTAGGATCTCTACCAACCCTAAAATTTCATCATATGTTGCCAAATAATTGAAGACTAATACAGCAATACATAAAGCTGCTTTTTCACATTTTAATCCTTTGGGCTGTGTTTTTATACAAGGAATGCTCCCTCATACCTTCCCCTCCTTAGTAACTTTTAAGACAGAGCAGGCATCCCTTCCAAACACACACCAGTCCGGATAGGTGACCCCTCCTTTCTGCTGTCATGGCAACGTGTACAAACACATACTGTAGCACTCTTCATTTTCTCTCTAACCATAGATTATAGTTTTTCTTATAAACCTTTGTATAGTCACAGCCTAGTTGATTGCCCAGTAAATTTATGTTGCCTGGAACTATAGAATTCTTAACATTTAGTACAAAATCTAGTCAGAATCCCTCATTTCGCACTTCAAATCTATATTGGACTCCAGTCTGAATGGCTTCAGCTTTCTAATACCTATAGAATCTACCTTTAAAAAAAAAATCACCCAGGGATCAGGAAATATAACCCAACACAGTATGCCTGAAGGTCTTTTTTTTTTTTTTTTGGAGGAAAATAAAGCCATTTTCTATTTGTACCATTTCAAATTCAAAGTCTATTCAATAATTGTCTGTTGTTCCATTACTAGTAGTAATACCTATTTCTAGGTCTATATTCTTTAACATTCTTAAACACAAAGTGTTTTTGGTTTGTACCCTTATAACCTAACAAGAGACAAAGTCAAGTGTCCATCCAGGTTTTTTTTTTAATTCTATCTAAATATCTCATGAAATAGGAGTGTTAATAAATTTCCCCCTCCTGTATTCTTAGCTTTTTAAAGAAAGAGGACTCATTCATTTATTTAGGTATTATTTGTCTATTATATGCCAGCAAGTACACTAGACACTCAAATGCAATTATAAACTCAGAAAATGTAATCATTGGCCCCATAGATCCAATAGGCTATTAGGAAATACACAAAGTACCCTGGCACCTATGACATAGTGGGAAGATATAAACAGGGTATATAGGAGCACCTGGGAGGGACACTTAATATGCATTGTAGTGTTAGGTTTAGTGGAGAACCAATTAGTCCTAAAATATTAATCATCAGGTCATTCAGAGAAAAAGTTTGCCGACCCTTGAGATTGAGGGTTGGTTAGGCTAAAGGTCCAACGTGGTGTCACCCACATATCTGGCAATTCATCTGCCTATATATTAGGAGGCCTCCCTTTCTTCTTCGTGGCCTCTTATCACTCAGAAGCTAGATGAGACTTCCTTAGAACATGGTATATGTTCAGCATGACAGCAGAAATTGCAAGAAGCTTCAAAACTCATACAGCATCATTTTTATCACTTCTGTTAGTCAAAGTATGACCCAAAACCAACCCAGATTCAAGAAGTTGGACAACTATTATTAGTTAACGGGGAAAGTGGAAATACTGTGTCTACACACCTTTGCACTGCTATACTATGCTGTTAATGCTGTTTCAGTAGCATCCCAGAAATTTTGAGATGCCAGGTTTTATTTTCATTGTCTGCCACATTCAAGAGTAAAGTGCCTGTATCTTGATTGAGGTATAATTACATGAGCATATAATTTGTCAAAATTTATCAAACTGTACACTTAAGCTGTGTGCATTTGAAGTAATTAAATTATATCCTCAATAAATTTGTATTTTTCAAAAGAGAGCGGAAGAAAATGGGACTAGAAAACTAAGTAACTAGATAGATCAGTCATGCTTCACCAGAGAAACAGAATAAAAGTATATATAAATGCATGTGTGTGTTTATATATATATGTAATACATACACATTACATGATTTACATTTATTATAAACACACAGACTTTTTAAAAGAAACTGGTCCACCCAATTGTGGAGGCTAGTAAGATTGAAATCTATAAGGTGTTCTGGCAGTCGGGAAACATGCAGGAATTTATGCTGTCAGCTTGAGGTAAAATTGCTCCTTCTCAGAGAAATCTGTTTTTGAACTGAAAGCCTTCAACTGATTACATAAGGCTCACTCATATTATTAAAGGTAATCTTCTTTAAAGTGAAATTATAGATGCTAACCATATCTACAATATACCTTCCCAGCAATATCTAGATTAGTGTTTGATCAGAACAGCCCAGCCAAGCTGATATATCTCATGCCATGTGCCTGCAATATATACATACTGATATTTCTATTTTAGAAAGCCAAAATGTATCTTGTTACCCCTACTAACAAAATCCAGTTTTAAATTATCCATTTAGGGGATTTACCCCAAAGATTCAGATGCAATGAAACGTCGGGACACCTGCACCCCGATGTTTCTAGCAGCAATGGCCACAATAGCCAAACTGTGGAAGGAGCCTCGGTGTCCATCGAAAGATGAATGGATAAAGAAGATGTGGTCTATGTATACAATGGAATATTACTCAGCCATTAGAAGCGACAAATACCCACCATTTGCTTCAACGTGGATGGAACTGGAGGGTATTATGCTGAGTGAAATAAGTCAATCGGAGAAGGACAAACAGTGTATGTTCTCATTCATTTGGGGAATATAAATAATAGTGAAAGGGAATATAAAGGAAGGGAAAAGAAATTTTGGGAAATATCAGGAAGGGAGAAAGAACATAAAGACTCCTAACTCTGGGAAACGAACTAGGGGTGGTGGAAGGGGAGGAGGGCGGGTGTGGGTGACGGGCACTGAGGCGGACACTTGACGGGAGGAGCACTGGGTGTTTTTCTGTATGTTGGTAAATTGAACACCAATAAAAATTAATTAAAACAAAATAAATTATCCATTTAAAAATAATTCTTATCCATTTATAATTTTGTGAAGTATAGCTAACTTTTAACAAAGTAATTTTTAAAATATCGTTCATTTTCTATCAGTTTATATCCTGAATCATCACAGAGATCTTGAAAAAAGTCCAATTTATATTTCTGTGGGCAATTATTCAATGAAAACATCTGCTGCAACAACTAGACAAATACTAAGGTTATAGAAGACTTAACACACACCCCAACCAACTTGACTTAATGCTATGCATATAACCCTACCCCACCAACAAAAGAATGCATATCACAAACTATATTGAAGTATACATTTAATATTCTCTAGGGTAGACCATGGGTAGGCCATAAAACAAATCACATGTTTTTAAGAGGATTTAAATTGCACAAAGAATATTCTCTGACTATAATGAAATAAAATTGTGAGGAACAAAAATTTGGGAAATGCTTGATTTAGAAATTCTTTAAAAGTTGTAAATTCCTAATGATCAAAGAAGAAATCACAAGGAAATTTTTAAAATATCAAACTAAATATAAAAACTGAAAAGAAACATTTCAGAATTTATGCGATACAGTTGAGTGTTTAAGGGAAACTTTATATCTTTAATCACTTATATCAGAATGGAAGCTCTATAGTCATTAACCTAGACTAAACCTCAGAAGCTAAAAAAGAAAAAAAATATCAAAGCCAAGATAAGCAAAAGGCACTAAAGATCAGAACAGAAATCACTAAGATAAAGAACAGAAAACAAAGCAAATCAATGACACCAAAATTAAGTTCTTTGAAAAGCAAAATAACACTTTACCTTAACTGATTGAGAAAGAGAGGACATTAATTACCAAAATTGGGAATAATAAAAGAATCGATCACTACGGAACACAGAGAATTAAAAGGATTATAAGGGAACAATCTGAAAAGCTTTATACCAATACACTGGACAGTTTAAATGAAATAGAGAAATTTCTAGAAAAACAAAAATAACTAAAACTGACCCAAGAGGAAATAGAATATCTGAATTCACCTATATACTAAAGAAATTGGTAGTGAAAAATCTTCTCCATAGACAAAAATCAAAGCTCAGATGACTTTACTAATGAATTCTATCAAACAATTACGTATGTATATGTGTATGTACAAATACACATACACACACACCCCAATTTAAAGCAAACTTGGAGAAATAGAGGAGTGAAGATTTCCCAAAATTATTAAGCTAAGATTATGCTGATATCAAAACCAGACTTCACAAGGAGAGAAATGGTGACAACATAATGTCATTTGGTGACTTCCTGGGGAAGGATAATGGATCTTTTAACATTAGTTAGTAATTCTGTTCTCCTAAAGAGATGAGAATAACTTTCACTTGGTTATATTAATAGATAAAATAGAACTGATTTTTGAGGGTTTGTTCTATACTAAGCACTGTACTAAGGATTGGGAAATCAGAGGCAAGTGATAGTCCTTATCTTTAATAGCTCACTATTTTCTAAAAGAGAACAGAAATGTAAACAAGCAGCTGTTCTTACATTCAAATGCTCTATAATAATGATGTTGAATGCAAGTATACAAAGGAAAAGTTTCAATCTCAATATCATTAAGGATTACCTCAAACAACAAATGCTTAAACAGCCTTGAAAAATCTTAGAGGACACTCATTTTTTTTTATGGTCAGGAATTTGGACTTTAGCGGGAAGGTATTTCCGAAAGCGTGGGAAAATCACTTGGGCTACTACATAAAGATGAGACTTCTAGGGACACCTGGGTGGCTCAGTGGTTGAGTGTCTGTCTTTGGCTCAGGGCTTGATCCCAGAGTCCTGGGATTGAGTCCCACATAAGGCTTCCTGCATGGATCCTGCCTCTCCCTCTGCCTATGTCTCTGCCTCTCTCTGTCTCATGAATAAATAAATGAAGTCTTAAAAAAAAAAAAAAGATGCGACTTCTAAGTGCTTTATGGGAATATGAGAGAATCCTTAACTCTCACTTTGGACTCTGCTCAGTTACCTCCTCTACCCAACTGCTCTCTTCTTGGTTGTCCTTAACTTCTTCCCCTCTTGGGCTCTGCAAGCACCATCACAGTTGCAGTAACCTTGATTAGGTGTCTACATCTTCCACCATCTTTGAATTGAGTTCTACCAAATAGATTGACTAAACAATGCACCCAAAGTCCATTGCCTCTATACCATTCAGTCTTAAACTGGACCTTGATCCTCTTGGCAAATGTACCTTGACTCCTTGGCCTGCTAGCCAAACCTACTAACTTCATTTCTCCTCCCCTTTAAAGGCCTACAATCTTCTTTCCAGATTTGTTTTCAGTAGGTATCTTCCTAGGTTACTAGTAATATTACTCCTCTAGTAATTTTACTTAAGTAAGCAAAAGAGTTAAAAATACTTTATATGGCTAATGAAGTGGAAAATACTTCACAATAAAATATAACAATTACCAGGAAATGTTATCTATGTTGGTGGGAAGGGCAGAGACAAGACTTTTTGTGGTTGTATCAGATTGGAAGTATTTCTGCATCCAAGAAAAACCGCTATTGTTTAATGCACAAAGACAGATTTCAGGGACACAAGAATTCAGAAAAAAAGAGAGAGCAAGCCATGATTAAACCCTCAGAGACAGGAGACCTCAGAGGAAAAGAGAGAAGCCATTACAAAAGCAAACCTGCTCAAGTTCCAGAACGAATTGAAGTTTACCGTAGATATTAATCAGAAGAGAAAGCAATGCACACACAGTTGATGATGCTGGTGTTATCAACATAAACTTTGAACATGACCAACAAAGAACTGAAAGGTCTCTAGGCAGGATGAAGAAGGCAACCAAACACAGGCATTCTGGGACTTGGAACAGATGGGACCTAGAAAAGACTCATTGAATGACTAACAACAAGAAGGAGAAAAATAGGAACAGGGCAGAGATTTCTCTAATGTTTTCAACAGTTCTTTCTTGAAAATGTACTGAAGATTTAACTTCTGAACCATACTATATGTTGAAAAATAGATCATATATAATTTATAATCATGCTTACTTGAACTGCTAGAAGAACTTTATATCTTATAATTTGCACATGAAAGTTTACTCAAAGTCCTCTTATCGTCTCTAGAAGGGTTTTTTTTTTTTGTATATTTTTTATTGGAGTTCAATTTGCCAACACATAGCATAAAACCCAGTGCTCATCCCATCAAGTGCTCCCCTCAATGCCTGTCACCCAGTCACCTCAACCCCCTACTACCCCTTGCCTTGTTCATTTCCCAGAGTTAGGAGTCTCTCATGTTCTGTCATCCTCACTGATATTTCCCACTCATTTTCTCTCCTTTCCCCTTCATTCCCTTTCACTATTTTTTATATTCCCCAAAAGAAGGAGACCATATAATGTTTGCCCTCTCCGATTCACTTATTTCACTCAGCATAATACCCTCCAGTTCCAACTATATTGAAGGAAATGGTGGGTATTCATCATTTCTAATGGCTGAGTAATATTCCATTGTGTGTGTGTGTGTGTGTGTATATATATATATATATATACCACATCTTCTTTATCCATTCGTCTTTCGATGGACACCAAGGCTCCTTCCACAGTTTGGCTATTGTGGACATTGCTGCTATAAACATCAGGGTGCAGGTGTCCTGCCATTTCACTGCATCTGTATCTTTGGGGTAAATCCCCAGCAGTGCAATTGCTGAGTCGTAGGGTAGTTCTATATTTAACTCTTTGAGGAACCTCCACACAGTTCTCCAGAGTGGCTGCACCAGTTCACATTCCCAACAGTGCAAAAGGGTTCTCTTTCTCCACATCCTCTCCAACATTTCTTGTTTCCTGTCTTGTTAATTTTCACCATTCTCACTGGTGTGAGGTGGTATCTCATTGGTGTGAGGTGGTATCTCATTGTGGTTTTGATTTGTATTTCCCTGGTGGCAAGTGATGAGGAGCATTTTCTCATGTGCTTGTTGGCCATGTCTACGTCTTCCTCTGTGAAATTTCTGTTCATGTCTTTTGCCCATTTCATGATTAGATTCTTTGTTTCTTTGCTGTTGAGTTGAATAAGTTCTTTATAGATCTTGGATACTAGCCCTTTATCTGACATGTCATTTGCAAATATCTTCTCTCATTCTGTAGGTTGTCTTTAGTTTTGTTGACTGTATCTTTGGCTGTGCAGAAGATTTTTATCTTAAGCCCCAAAAGTTAATTTTTGCTTTTGTTTCCTTTGCCTTCATAGATGATTCTTGTATGAAGTTGCTGGGGCCAAGTTCAAAAAGGGTGTTGCCTGTGTTCTCCTCTAGGATTTTGATGGATTCTTGTCTCACATTTAGACCTTTCATCCATTTTGAGTTTCTCTTTGTGTATGGTATAAGAGAATG
Source organism: Vulpes lagopus (assembly GCF_018345385.1). Classification (NCBI taxonomy): domain Eukaryota; kingdom Metazoa; phylum Chordata; class Mammalia; order Carnivora; family Canidae; genus Vulpes; species Vulpes lagopus. The sequence continues at coordinate 21,632,499 of NC_054842.1, read as the reverse complement.
GTCTAGTTTCATTCTTCTGCATGTGGCTGTCCAATTTTCCCAGCACAATTTATTGAAGAGACTGTCCTTTTTCTTTTTTTAAAATTTTTATTTATTTATGATAGTCACACAGAAAGAGAGAGAGAGAGAGAGGCAGAGACACAGGCAGAGGGAGAAGCAGGCTCCAGGCCCTGGGAGCCCGATGTGGGATTTGATCCCGGGTCTTCAGGATGGCGCCCTGGGCCAAAGGCAGGCACTAAACTGCTGCGCCACCCATGGATCCCGAGACTGGCCTTTTTCAGTGGATAGTCTTTCCTGCTTTGTTGAATATTAGTTGACCACAAAGTTGAAAACCCATTTCTGGATTCTCTATTCTGTTCCATTGATCTATGTGTCTGTTTTTGTGTCATTACCACACTGTCTTGATGATCACAGCTTTGTAGTACAACCTAAAATCTGGCATTGTGATGTCCCCGGCATTGGTTTTCTTTTTCAATATTCCCCTGGCTATTCAGGGTCTTTTCTGATTTCACACAAATCTTAAGGTGATTTGTTCCAACTCTCTGAAGAAAGTCCATGGTATTTTGATAGTGATTGCATTGAAAGTGTAAATTGCCCTGGGTAGCATTGACATTTTCACAATATTAATTCTTCCAATCCATGTGCATGGAATACTTTTCCATCTCTGTGTCTTCCTCAATGTCTTTCAGAAGTGTTCTGTAGGTTTTAGTATATAGATCCTTTACCTCTTTGGTTAGGTTTATTCCTAGGTATCTTATGCTTTTGGGTGCAATTGTTAATGGGATTGACTCCTTAATTTCTCTTTCTTCAGTCTCATTGTTACTGTATAGACATGCCAATGATTTCTGGGCATTGATTTTATATCCTGCCACATTGGGAAATTGCTGTATGAGTTCTAGCAATCTTGGGGTGGAGTATTTTGGGTTTTCTAAGTACAGTATCATATCATCTGCGAGTAGGGAGAGTTTGCCTTCTTTTTTGCCAATGTGCAGGCCTTTCATTTCTTTTTGTTGCCTGATTGCTGAGGCTAGGGCTCGGAGTACTATGTTGAATAGCAGTGGTGAGAGTGGGCATCCCTGTCTCGTTCCTGATCTTAGGGGAAAGGCTCCCAACGTTTCCCCATTGAGAATGATATTTACTGTGGGCTTTTTGTAGATGGCTTTTAAGATGTTGTGGAATGTTCCCTCTATCCCTACACTCTGAAGAGTTTTGATCAGGAATGGATGCTGTATTTTGTCAAATGCTTTCTCTGCATCTATTGAGAGGATCATATGGTTCTTGTTTTTTCTCTTGTTGATATGATCTATCATGTTGATTGTTTTACAAGGATTGAACCAGCCTTGCATCCCAGGGATAAATCCCACTTGGTCATGATGAATAATCTTCTTAATGTACTGTTGGATCCTATTGGCTAGTATCTTGTTGAGAATTTTTGCATCTGTATTCATCAGGGATATTGGTCTGTCTATAATTCTACTTTTTGGTGGGGTCTTTGTCTGGTTTTGGAATTGAGGTGATGCTGGCCTCATAAAATGAGTTTTGAAGTATTCCTTCCCTTTCTATCTTTCAGAACAGCTTTAGTAGAATAGGTGTTGTTTCTTCTTTAAACATTTGATAGAATTCCCCTGGGAAGTCATTTGGCCCTGGACTTTTGTGTCTTGGGAGGTTTTTGATGACTGCTTCAATTTCCTCGCTGGTTATTGGCCTGTTCAGGTTTTCTATTCCTTCCTGTTCCAGTTTTGGTAATTTGTGGTTTTCCAGAAAAGCATCCATTTCTTCCAGATTGCCTAATTTCTTGGCATACACCTGTTCATAATATGTTTTTAAAATCGTTTGTATTTCCTTGGTATTGGTTGTGATCTCTTCATTTTCAGTCATGATTTTATTAGAGTCTTTTTTTCTTTTGTTTTTAATAAGGCTGGCTAATGGTTTATCCATCATATTCTTTCAAAGAACCAACTACTGGTTTTGTTGATCTGTTCCACACGTCTTCTGGTCTCTATTTCACTGAGTTTTGCTCAAATACTTATTAACTCTCTTCTGCTGGGTGTAGGTTTTAGGTTTTATTTGCTGTTCTTTCTCCAGTTCCTTTAGGTGCAAGCTTAGCTTGTGTATTTGAGTTTTTTCCAATTTTTTGAGGGATGCTTGTATTGCAATGTATTTCCCTCTCAGGACTGCTTTTGCTGTATCCCAAAGATTTCAAATGGTTGAGTCTTCATTCTCATTAGTTTCCATGAATCTTTTTAATTCTTCTCTAATTTCCTGGTTGGCCCTTTCATCTTTTAGCAGGATGGTCTTTAACCTCCATGTGTTTGAATTTCTTCCAAATTTCTTCTTGTGATTGAGTTCAAGTTTCAAAGCATTATGGTCTGAAAATATGCAGAGGACAATCCCAATCTTTTGGTATCTGTTGAGACCTGATTTGTGATCCAGTATGTGGTCTATCCTGGAGAAAGTTCCATGTGTACTTAAGAATGTGTATTCAGTTGCATCTGGATGTAAAGTTCTGTAAATACCTGTGTAATCCATCTGGTCCAGTGCATCATTTAAAGCTCTTGCTTCTTTGGAGATGTTGTGCTTAGAATACATGTCATTTGCAGAAAGCACTATGTTGAAGTCTCCCAGTATAAGTGAATTATTATCTAAGTATGTCTTTACTTTGGTTATTAATTGATATACTTGGCAGCTCCCACATTAGGGGCATAAACATTCATGATTGTTAGGTCCTCTTGTTGGATATATCCTTTAAGTATGATATAGTGTCCCTCTTCATCTCTTACTACAGTCTTTGGGATAAACTTTAATTTATCTGATATGAGGATTGCTACCCCTGCTTTCTTTTGAGGACCATTTGAATGGTCCACCCTTTCATTTTCAGGCTGGAGGTGTCCTTAGATCTAAAATGAGTCTCCTATAGACAGCAAATAGATGGGTCTTGCTTTTTTATCCAGTCTGAAACCCTGCATCTTTTGATGGGATAATTAAGCCCATTCACGTTCAGAGATACTATTGAAAGATATGAATGTAGTGTCATCATAATACCCAATCAGACTCCGTTTTTGTGGATTATTTCTTGGGGCTTCCTATTTCTTTTACAGAGTCCCCCTTAATATTTCTTGCAGAGCTGGTTTGGTGGTCACATATTCTTTCAGTTTCTGCCTGTCTTGGAAGCTCTTTATCTCTCCTATTCTGAATGAGAGTCTTGCTGGATAGAGTATTCTTGGCTGCATGTTCTTCTCATTTAGGACCCTGAATATATCCTGCCAGCCCTTTCTGGCCTGCCAGGTCTCTCTGGAGAGGTCTGCTGTTAATCTAATATTTCTCCCCATAGAAGTAGGGATCTCTGGTCTCTTGCTGCTTTAAGGATTTTATCTTTATCTTTGGAATTTGCAAGTTTCACTATTAAATATCAAGGTGTTGAACAGTTTTTATTGATTTTATGGGGAATCTCTCTATCTCCTGGATCTGAATGCCTGTTTCCCTCCCCAAGTTAGGGAAGTTCTCAGCTATGATTTGTTTGAATACGCTTTCTGGTCCTCTGTCCCTTTTGGCGCCCTCTAGAACCCCAATTAAACAGATTTTTTTTCTTCTGAGGCTGTCATTTATTGCCCTTAACCTTTCCTCGTGGTCTTTTAATTGTTTTTGTCTTTTTTCCTCAGCTTCCTTCCTTGCCATCAATTTGTCTTCTATGTCACTCAATCTTTCTTCTACACCTCATTAACCCTTGTTGTTAGGACCTCCAGTTTGGATGCATCTCATTTAATTGATTTTTAATTTCAGCCTGATTAGATCTAAATTCTGCAGTCAAGAAGTCTCTTGAACCCTTTATGCTTTTTTTTCCCAGAGCCATCAGTAGCTTTATAATCTTATTGATCATGAAAGCTTCTGAATTGGGCTTTCTGAATCGAATTATAATCCAAATTCTGTAACTCTGTAGCAGAGAGTACTGTTTCTGATTCTTTTGTGGCAAGTTCTTCTTTCTAGTCATTTTGTTCAGTGCAGAGTGGCTAAAAACGAGTTTTACTTGTTAGAAGTGCAAACTCTTCTCTCTATAGCACTCCAGCTGTTCTCTCTTTAAATCTCAGTTCGAATTCATAGGTTTTGAGGATGATTTGAAAATTATCTAGGTACGTTGGTGGGGACAGGTGACTTGGGGACCCTACTCCTCTACCATCTTGCCCCACCCCTAGAAAGTCTTGATTTAGGATATTAGTGGTATATTTCAGAACTTTATTAACTTAAAAGCAGTAAGACTCTGATCATATGAGATAGGAAGCTGGATAAATAGTCCCTAATACACAATGCTGCTTTACACAGGTTCAACTTTGATGTGGTCTAACACCATACATTCAACCTCATTTTGCCTTAAATTCATCTCAGTTGCAAGCACAAGACCAAGTTCCCTGAGTTCACACAAAGACTCATCCTATCTATACAAGCCATTAACCCCCTGGGGATGTGTTACCTGGTCTTTCTGGGAAGCAAGAAACTGAGTACCTGGCCCAGTAGAATCTGGATATGGGAGTGGCTTTCTTGTGGGCTCAGTGGAAGATCATTCCTAGTTCACATCCCTGGGAAAGCTGAGCTAGATATATATATTCAAGAAATGGGTCTCAAGTTTAATCACTCAAAGTTACCTAGAGGGCTTGTCAAAACAAGTTATTGGGCCCCCCTTCAGAGTTTTTTATTTCACTGTTCTAGTATGGGGCATGAAATTTTCCATTTGTTATAAGCTTTCAGGTGATGCTGACACTGCTTATCCAGATACCATACATAAAAGAATCGTTGTGTTAGGAGATGACAGCAGCTTAGCCCCAGGGGTTAGGTAGGACCGAATAAATGTGGGGAGATACATCAAACTGGTCCAATAAAAACATGTTTCATTCATCATGTACATCCTCCAGTTGATTTACCTTAGATTAGGGTATACAAAGGTATGCAATACAGTGTTATCTGGATAGTTAATGAGACTATCCATTCATCAGCCACACATTTACTGAGTGCCTACTGTATAGCAGGTGCTGAGCTAGGCACTAGGCATTCAGAAATGAAACATGATTCTTGCTCTTGTAAAAAGAATTCTATTTTGAGATGTTTAAAACAATGATTCTTCCATCTCCATAAATTATGTTGCCTCTAAAAAAATTATGTTGCCTCTGGCTTCTCATTTAATGGCCTTCCATTTCTGAGGGAAGTCAGATGCTGCCTAGAATAAAGAAATCATCGCTCAACTTTAAACTTAAAAATATATAAATTTTCTTGAATCCATAGCATGAAAAAGTCTTGAAAGTCTTGATCTGTTTAGAGACTAAATACCTTGTAAATTCCAAAACCTGACTTTTACTTATCAAGAGCAGAGCTTGGAAATCTGAGCATAGCCATTTATTCTATAAGAGAAAGAGAACTTGATGGAGTCACAGCAGGAAAAATACAAATATCTCTGGCCTTGGAAAGAAAAACACAATTTTTGAAATAAATTTTGAAGAGAATAACAACCAGGGTAAGATCGTTGTTTCTTGGAACAAAGTGTTCTAATGCCCTGAACATAAGCCCAAGGGGCAATAGACACCTGATGATAAAAACTTCAGGGTGATAGAAATTCAAAAGCAAAAGTCCCACATAACTCCAAGAAGAATCTAACAGTTACATTGGTGTTCTCCTTGCTCTTCATCACGTCTAACAGATTGCACCAATGGTATGATGCTGCCCATGAAGTAAAGTGGTTTAGATTATAGCCTAGCAATATTGTTTCCCTCTTACCCTATGCTTGCTCAATGCATGCTAAAAATTTGGTAGTCCCCATTATTCCATGAAACATATAAGAGGGTAGGTGAAAATTTAAAAATCATGTACCTACTGAAAGTATCACAGTAGTACAGGGCAAGGGGTTCCTACAGTGCAGGCTGAGGACTGGACAGCTTAATACCAGGAGGGAGGCAAAGCATCTGAGTCAAAAGTCAGCCCCTTGAGGAGACTGAGGCTAGGAGCAAAGCAGCAGAGGGAGATTCTCAGTTTCACCATGACTACTGCTGGGGAAATTTAAGCCATGTGTTAATTCAGCCACAAACCTGTCACCTGAAGACATAGCAAGGACAGACAGCAACACCCAATGACAGCTTAAACAAGCTATATCTTATCCAAAGGCCATATACAATATCAATACAGGGACCTATGGGTCCTACAACTAATTGTGTGAGGTTAGGTAAAATTTCTCCTATACTCTGATGGACTAAAAAGGAAAGGGGAGAGAGGAAAAAGTCTTGAAAGACTGAGATGTTACTTAAAAAAAAAAAAAAAAAGAAAGAAAGAAAAGAAAAGTTTACTAAATGGAAACTCCTAAGCTGGAAGAAGCAATTTATCCAAAAGATACCATTATAAATAGGAAAACATTCATTTACCTCTAACAAACAAGCTGAAAATGTATTACTGTTTTTGCTATGGTGGTTTTTGCTGCTTTATTTCCTACTTACAAGCAGGGATGGGGATTCCAGAAAAAAAAAAAAAAAAGAAAGAATAGTTACAGAATATTTAAACACTCAGATCTATTTGATTAGGAAAAAGGTGGGAGTGATTTCCTGAGTTACTGTGAAATAAATTGCAAACCCATCACAGTCAGGAATTTCTAATATCTTCTGTTTATCTCTATACACAGAGTTACAATTTAAAAAATCACTCATTTATAAGTTAAATTGGGGGAACTCAGGCTCCAGGTGAAACTGAGACCTCTAGGTAAAACTGAGCAAGGACATGGGAGACTCAAAGCTGAGAACCAAAAAATAAAACTAAACAAGAAAAAAACCCTCCCCAGTATGAAGGTGGGGGAAGGTCTTTAGAAAAAACAGCTAAATAGATGTGTTAGGTGATGATGATGATGATACAGGAATGCAAAGCAATAGAAGGCAATACAACAATAACATGAAACATGATTATCTGCTATGGGAATGCTATGATGTCCTGCTCTATAGTAGGTATTCATTAAATATATTTTAAATAAATCACTAATAGGAAGTATAATGTGGAATTGCTACCTCAATTCTGGAATGTGAACATGGGCTTTTTAGAGACTACATGTAAGTTTGTGAATAATTTTATAGGGAGATAATAGAAGCTATTAGCCATTTGAGCCACCCTCCCTTATCCACATCCATTTTTGGTAAAAGTGGGAGATGCTACTGATGATGGAAGGTAGGCTCCCACAATCACTCCTTTTTGGGTTATATTTTTCCTAATTTAGTGCTGAACCTTGACTAGGAATCTAGTACATCCTGGTAATGCATTCAGATTTCAACTCTGCATTCCTGGAGCAGTCACTGGAACAGAGCATCTGTCTGTCTCTCTCTGGTGCAGCTGGAGCAGTAAGAAGATTTGGAAACCTCTTGCTTCCTTCTCTGGGGATGCATCAAAGCCACTGGATTATGACTACTCTCACCATGAAGAACATCCTCCTACTTTCAGCACTAGGTACTGTCATGTAAATAACTGAAAGAGAGGGCTATCCCTAGGCCCCCAAGCAGGCAAGTGAATTTCCCATGTCAATCACTGGATGATGAAGGATAGCTTTAAGAATCTTCAAGGTGAGCAGAAATTAGTTCCTTAGAGGCTTTCTGTTGCTCTTACTGGCCCAAGGAGTTTCAAGAGAAATAAAAAGATAGAAAACACAGTTGGGGGTGAGGTTTTCCTGCTCAACTTTCCTATGTCTCTCCTCTCAATTGTTTCAAGGAACCCAACTGAAAAAATAACAGGGTTAGTAATTCCATTGGGTAATCCTATCAGGAGAAAGTCTACTACACTACTGACTCAACTGGGCCCCAGAACTCACAAAGAGTACTTCACCTCAGATTTGAATTAACAGCTTGTTAATTCCCAAATTTTATATTCCACATGTATGCTATGTCTCCTTCTACAACATATGTGAAAGTTCACAAACATTCAAGTTAGCAGCAACCATACTAGTCATGTATGAAAAGAATGTGTGCACTTTTAAATACTTCACATCTTTTGGCCAGGAAAAGATTAAAAAAGTAAGTCTTAGGTAAATGATTCTAGGGTAATAAAAGTTTGTAGTTAAAGGGACTGATTTTGTTGGAGGTCCTGGGAGGAAGAGAGTTCGGAATGTCTGATAACATTGAAGAATTGAGTACCCTGCCCAGTCCAGTCTTTCAAGTAGAATTGACTGGTGTTAAGGAGGCAATTAGAGCTTTGCCTCTGATAAGCAGCTGAGAAAAGGCTAAAGCCAATGATAAGCAGCCAGAAGCTACAAAAAGCTGCCAAGGACAATGTTGTTGTCAGGGAGAGGTCAGTGTTTATACAGGCACCCATGAAGTGTTCAGTAAGGCGAAAAGGTTAAGCAGACCAGAATCCAGCAGTCCAGGTTCTATTTCAGCCTCCGACACCCATTCCTAAGGTGACTCATCTGAGTCAATATTTCTTCCTCAATTTCCACACCTGCAAAATGAAGAAACTGAAATCACACAGCCTTTGAGGCCTCATCAAGGTTCATCATACTCAGAACCCATAGAACCTGAGTGGTAAATGAACCATCTTTAATCTTTAGTACATTGTCACTTAGTTTACAGTACCTTGAGTATGATTAGAGATTTAATTAAAAGCACCATTTTTGACTAGAATTATATTTTGGTAAAAACAAATGCATTGTTGATTTTTTTCTAGTCTCAGTTATTGAAAGCTCAAAACAAATAAGAGCTGCTAATTCCTTGTCTCCACCATCTGGGTTTTTTGGAACAATGCCAATTTTATGTATTATGGTAAATTGCCCAGTCCAACCAGGATTTGAAATTTCTAGCATTTTGTCATCCAAATGGTATCTCCTTAACTATCATTTATTATTCAAGGTGGCACATTACTGTCAGAGATCTTTTAAGCTGTCCTGGAAAATGTGTCCATGGTACCTGTACTGATACACAGATTCTGTCCATAGGGTCAATAATAATCAACAGTCATGGTAGCAATAATTTATTCCCATTGTAATGTGGAAAACATAGCACCAGGATTATTTCTATTTACTGTTAAATAAAATATGTGACCAGAATGTCCCTATAAACCCTTTATGGGTTCTAGGCAGTATACTTTAATATTTTATTCCTAAGTATGTGGAATCAATTATGGTGCCCTGTTAACTTGTAGGACCCCAGCCCTCCTCCTTACTCCATAGTTTAGGTTTTCATAGGAAGGCACACAACTTACAGGTAAGCTCAGCCATGAACTGTTTCACCAGTGCTCTTGCCATCCATCCTTTCCAATGTCTGCAGTAATGTGCTCACTACTGTTGCTGGTACCATCACTGATCCTTGCACTGCTGCAGCTCCACCCAAGTGAGGCAAGTGGCAGCGCTGAGTTGGTGATACCTCACAGTGTTCATATTTTCTGCTATTGCAGATAGAGCTGCATCATTGTCTTTGAATTTTCATTGCCCCCTTCTACAGGGGAGAGGTTAATGCCCCTTCTTCTGGCCTCTTCTTAGATGGTATCCCACAGCAGACCTGAGTGGCTCTCCAGCAATCCAGAGCCTTTCAATTTCTCACACAGCCTTGTAGTCACTTTCCAGGACTACGGTAACAAATTACCACAAACTGCATGGCTTTCCACAAAAAAAATTTTTCCCTCACAGTTGTGGAGGTCAGAAGTCCAGGATCAAAGAAATATCAGGGCCATGTTCCCTCCCAAACCTCAGGGTAGAGTCCTGTCACTTCCAGCCGCTGGAAACTGCAGGGGATCTTTGGCTTATGGCTATCTCACTCCAATCTTCACTCCATCTTCTGTATGAACTGTGTAACACAACAATATTTGCTATTATCCATTAGGATAATCCAGGATGATCTCATCTCAATTACATCTGCAAAGACTGTTTCTCCAAATGAAGTCAAATTCAGTTTTCAGAACACGATGGACATATATGGAGTGGGAAGGGAGAGGGGAAAAAGGACCATCATTCAATGACTATGAACCTCTAGAAGTGTGAGAGGGTTTCCCATAGGAGCTTAGACTTGTCTTGATACTTTGTCTTAGTGTATGCATCTCTCTTTCTCACAGAGCAGGCAGTCATGTGGACCATAAAGCAGGTCCACTTAGAACCTCTGCTCCTTCTTGCTCTGTAGATCCTGAAGTTCAGTGTAAGCTCCCATACCAAATTTCCTCCTTACCCAATGGTTATGCTTTGCTATAGAGTTGTTTCTCCCTGCAAAAGGATTACTACCTCTCTTCTAACCTCTGTTAGGAAAACTTTTGACTGAACTGTAAAGGAAGTTACATTTCAAGTTTTTTCACATAAAGCTTCCAGACCCTAGAAACCCAGAAATTATAGGTATTGTACAGGTAACTGGATATCATGAATGTGCTAGAGCACAGGCTTGGAGAAGCCAGTGTGAGGTGTGGTAGGAATGCTATTATGTGTACATACACATATATATATATGTGTGTAAATATATGTGTGTAAATATATATATGTGTAAATATATATGTGTGTAAATATATATGTGTGTAAATATATATGTGTGTAAATATATATATGTGTAAATATATATGTGTGTAAATATATATATATGTGTATGTACACATAATAGCATTCCTACCACACCTCACACTGGCTTCTCCAAGCCTGTGCTCTAGCACATTCATGATATCCAGTTACCTGTACAATTCATGCATTTTAGAAACTCAACAGGAATCAGACAAGAGTCATGCTGACTTTCTTTAGAGGTCAAATAATAAGATGCCAAATCTCAATCTCTGGCTCTCAAGATACGGAACTATGATAACTGACATAAGGTATATAAGCAGAAGTGTTTTTTTGTTTTGTTTTGTTTTGTTTAGAGGTTGGTTGCCAATAATAATTTTATCTTACTGATTTTCATAATTTCTTTTGAGATCAGGATGGGAAAAATGTAGTTCCTGTTCTAATCTCTGATGCCCTTCAACCCAATCAACAACTTCATCCTTCTCTTCCTGTTTTCTCTCATATATTAAGAGGGAAGCTTGGGCTTGCATCAAATAATGATCAAAAACCAATAAATGGAAAAAAAAAACAATAAATGGGACTGCAGTACTGGTTGGTATAGCCTTGGCTCAGAGGAGTTTGTACACACCTGGGAGGAGGGTTAAGTAGGGTTTGATATTGTCATATTGTCACCTGTCATGCAATTTTAGGACTCGAGTATAGTTGATTTTTACTTAGGATACTCAGAATTATGGAAGCAAAGGGTCAGCCTAGGGTCTGACAGAAACAGACCTTCTGACATGGGCTCCAACTAGTAGAATTGATGTGCATTTAGAACACTCCCTCATTTCAGCAGCAGAAGCTTGAAATGGAGATCCTGCAGATGCAGTAACCCTAGCCTTGGCTTAAACAGGTTTAATCCACCTCCCTTTGTTTAATATACCTAATGCTATATGGGAGCTGGCTCACAATAGCTCATAAATTTTCAGGAAAATTGTGAACCAGTTAAATAGACTATATTAAAATAAATTTATATCAGTTCACAATTAAACAAATTATATTAAAACAAAGGTAATAAATACTCAAAACTCATTATTCCTAATGATTCTATTACAGCTTACTAATTCAGCAGTGTTAAGATAGCATCTCTAAAGGCCCAGAATTTATTTGCTCTGTCTACTACGGGCTTCACATCACCTGACACAGAGACAGAAACCAATCCCCACATTTCTCAAAGAAGATTTTAGAAATTCATGGACAAATACATCTGCGACAGACATACTGAATTCATCTGTAATTTTCTCCTTCAAAGTACTGTTGGAATTTCCTCTCTAAATATCCAATTTTACAATCTTTTTGTTTATATTTAGAAAGACAAAGCATTTCCTCTCTCCTCATATCCAAATTTACATTTTTTTTTTATATTTAGAAAGACAAAGAGGGCAAAGAACCAAGGGGATGTGGAAAAAAAAAAAAAAAGGAGAACAGAAAATCTTGCCTCTACGAGTGACAAATCCTACTCACTTCATGCTTCTTCAGCCCTTCTTAAAAGCTGCATTTTCACCCTGTTAAGCAAACAGCACCTCTTCTAATTTTCATTTGGCAAGAAAAAATTTAGAAGTCTTATTCCTAAATCAGGTTGTCATTTTAAATATTTCTAATGCAATCCACTGCCACCAGAGGAAAGTCAACCTATCTCTCTGGATCCAGTTATACCCTTTTAAGAGTGGTCTACTTACATTAAACCATTGCAGGATGGAATACTCCACTAACTGAGATCCTTAATAGGTAGCCATAGAAGTACTTAGCATCATATTTATTATTGTACTTATGTTGTTATCAAGCTAAATGGTATGAGATCTTAAATGTCTATTAGAATAGATGCCATTGGTGCCAATCCAAACCCCTTACCCAGATCTTCATGATTATGTTTGGGGTATTCACTTCCCTCCACTTGGCCATGTGTCCTATCTTCTGTTCAGAGGCAAATCTTTATTTATCCAAATCTAGTATGGTAATCCCATTCCCCTTCCTAGTGATTAGTTAAGAGCTAGGTATAAATGATGCATTTGTAGCCAATACTGATCTGCTAGAGACACTGAGGAAGGTTTTCCCCTCATGAATTAAAAACAAAAACAAAAACAAAAGACACACCAGAAACGATGGTTCCTCTCTCTTTTCACCGGGTGTTCTTACTTCTTGAGGTACGTTGTACTGAAGCAGCTATTGTGCAACCATGACAGGAGGTGGGACCATGATGTTGATAAATTGACAGTCTTTGAATTGCTTAATTCTGCAGCACTGAAGCTGCCCTATCCCAGGATTTTTTACTTAAATATCTTTATTGTTCATGTCAGTTCTCAATGTACTATCACATTATAAACATGAGCATCACCTGGAAGCTTTTTAAAAATATGGAATTGTAGGCACTACTTCCAACTTACTGAATCAGATCTTGGGGGGGAAGCAGCCCAGTTATCTTTTAACAAGCCCTCTAAAATGATTCTGACTTATGCTCCAGTTTGAGAACTGGTTTAACCTATTTAATAATACCTGGTCATATGGTTTACGTTTTGATGGACAATAACGAACTAGATGGTTTTCACTAGAAATTATCATCATATACTTATCTGGTGAACTATAGGAACAAGTCCCCAGTGTCAGCTAATGTTTGGGGACTGTGAGCAAATCACTTGACATCTTTTTGTTTCAGCTGTATTTAATATAAAATGAGGTGATGGTACCTCACAATATATGTAGGGCAGCTGTTAGCACTTCATGCTAGAGATAATATATATACCAATTACCTCACTTGATGTTTTTATTACTTCTCTGTTGGCTGGACACTAAAACATTCTATTACATCTACTATGATTACCTAAATAACCAATTTTACGGGGAGGGGGGGTCATAATTCCTAAATATTCTGCCCTCTTTTATATAAGGAAGGTGAAGTGAAAAGCTGATATGCATTTTCTAAGAAATTTTGAGGCAAAAGACTGGTGAAAATATAGGATGCCCCCCTAATTAAAAAGCTAAGCTTTAAAAGATAGACTTTGGGGAGTCTGGGGGACTCAGTTAAGGGTTCGACTCTTGGTTCCTGCTCAGATCATGATCTCACGGGTCCCTCATTGGGCTCAGGCTCTGGTTCCACCGGAGAGTCTCTGGTTTACCAGAGAGTCTGCTCGAAGATTTCTCTCCCTCTGCCCTTCTGGCAACTTGTGCTCTCTTTCTCTATCTAAAAATAAATAAATCTTTAGGGGAAAAAAAAAAGATAGGCTTTCAGAATACAAGAGATATGTGAAATTATAGAAAGCAGCATTATACTCGGCCACACAGAGTATATTTAGATAACATGGGACTCCTTCCCTTTGGTTTTAAACAAGCCAAACACCCTGCAAAGAATATTAGTAAGGTTGGTATGTGCGTGACAAAAAACAAAGTAACACTGATATAACTTGAATACTAATTGAGCTTATTTCCCTTTGATGATTTTCAATTAGAGTCAGCTGTATAGTGAACCAATAACCAAAAATTTAATTACCAAAAATAAGGACCCAGAATGAAGTAATCAATAAATGAGGAAGTACATGTAGATTCAACACCTACAGATTGGTGATTTGAGGTCCACCAGGATGAAGGTGCCAAGAAGCTTACAACGGGGCTGTGCTCAGCTCCAACAAAACACAACTTTTGCTGTAGCCATTTTTTATCCTATTTATACTTATATAATTATGACATTGCTCTCTCATAGGCCTCTTACATTACAAGATCTATTTTTTTTCTTCCAGATTGTCTCTCCTACCCAACATGATTTCTAAGTTTAGCTTAATAACCCACTTATCTTCACTGGGTGGGGGAAGGAGTCGTCAGTGTAGTGTTTATCAACACTGGCTCTGGAGCTAGGCTGCCTGAGTTCCCCACCTCATAGAATAATACAAGTTATATGTTTAAAATGCTTAGGACATTAGCTGGCACAAAGTAAGTGCTCAGCTAATGTTAATCCTTAACATTATTTGGGAGTGGTTTCAATCTCTCTCTCCCTAGAGGGGCTTTTTCAAATTAAAATCAATTTGAAACTAAAACCTATTCCTCAGGAATTCTGAGAAGCACCCATAAGGAACATGGCTACCCCTTACCCCACTGTCAACTCTCTCTCTCTGTCTCTCTCTCTCTCTGTCTCTCTCTCTCTCTCTCTCACACACACACACACACACACCTCCTCACCCCCTTGTGAGTCATTATTAGACTGAGCCACTATTACTGTTCAGAGTATTTCCTGTCACAGAAGAGATTATGAATCAGGTTTTAAGCTTCTTCAAGATGTCATTTTGCTTTATTTACTTTTATCCTCAGCATTTAGAGTATTTGATAAATAAAAATTTACAGTGGGAGTGAAACAGTCTGTTTAGCTACTAGCCCAATTTGGCCTTTGAACTATTCCAGGGGTTTTTGTTTCGGAACAGAAATGCCTTCATAGATTTTTTTGCCTTTTGTAGTTCTTCTTTAGGACCTATTTGTAAAAATAGCATTACCAAGGCAAGCGGTGTCATCTTTTGATTCTTATCTCATATTGCCAAGTTGCCATCTATAACCACTGAGTCCATTTATAGCACCTCTAGTAATATACAAGTTTGCCTGTTTCCTATATCAAGAGTGGAATGATTTTGATCATTATAGTAATTTAAAAGATGCACTCTGGTGATGATTATCAATTTCGTTAGTATAATTTCTAACTTCTAGGATAACTGAGATAGATTTTCTGCCTTCAGAATTGGTTAGGCACATTCAAGGCATTTTGTTGGTAGACTTAGTTGATTTATAGCCATTTGAAACATGAATTCCTTTCATTGCTAATCCGCCTAGACATTTATCAAAGATGTCCATATATCCACATAAAATATAAGAACAATGAATTGCAAAGATATACATTAATTACACTGAAGTGGGAGCATGAGATGGAAGTAGATGTTTGCTTCCAAAGGCTGACATAACTACCACAAGCTAGCTGATAAAAGCAATTTATTTTCACACAGTTCTGGATATGAAAAATCTAGAAATCAAGGTGTCAGCAGGACCATACTGTTTTTCCAGCACACTAAAATACACTATTAACCACAGTTGTACTCTAATCTTTACCTGTGTTTTAGTTGACATTTAAGCCTTTTGGTTTAAACCTGAAGGTTCAATTTGTTAGCTCATTTATCATCTTTCCTTCTTACTAGTTGAAAAGCAATTCTACTAAATGCCCACAGATACCACTGGGAGAGTCAACCCTATGCATCTTCAACTCCACTGTCAGATTGTGCCAAGGATATCTAAATGGATGCCACAACCAATCACTGTATCGAAACCAGTACTTCAGATATAAGCCCAGCTTTGAAACTGCTGCTTCTCAAAGACTATGGATTCTTGCTGGAAAATAGACGAAATTAGTGTCAGTGATCCAAATGAAGTTGGGCACATTTCAGAACTTTCATTTATCAAAATTAATGCTGAGAAATAATTTGCATTCATTTATTTAAAGGGCAGTAGCATATATTCAAGTTAATAGGATAAAAACAATAAACAAGAGAGGTAAGACTTTCAAAATGACATACCAAGGAGCTCAGATCCTCTCCAGCAAAACAAAAATTTAAGTGGTAAAATTTATTTATTTTTTACATTATTTGAAATCTCTGGAAATTGTCCTAAGAATATATCAAATGGAGAGGCACCTGGATGGCTCAGTTGGTTGAGCATCCGATTCCTGGTTTCAGCTCACGTCATGTTCCTATAAGTCATGGGATCAAGCCCCAGGTCAGTCTCCATGGCCAGCAGGGAGTCTGCTTGAAGATTCCCTCCCTCTGCTTCTCTCCCCACATGTGCACACACTCTCTAAAATCTTTTAAAAAAATAAGTTTTAAAAAAATACACCAAATGGAGAAACACTGATTTATGACAATCTACTATATATCATGAGAAGAATAATGAGAGTCTGCGGCATGTAAGCCAAGACTCCCTTGCTTATACGCCTTCCCAATCCAGCTCTATGTTCCAAACTTCCCCCTCTGCCAGCATTGTAAGCCAAGCAGGTACAAGCAAGAGAATGGTGAATTTTTTCAGCCAGGTTTCTAAACACAAACCAGTAACCAAGCAAACCTATGACCAGGCAAACAAAATAGTAACTCCTGAGGGAATAAGTATCAAGAATTTCTACAGTATCTAAAATGTCCAGTTTTCAACCAGAAATTATGAAACCTAAATTAACAGAAACGTGTAACCCATATGCAGGAGGAAAAAAGAAAACAGGCAGTAAGAACTGCCTTTAAAGAGATCTAGATGTGAGTTTAGCAGCTAAAGATTTCAAAGCAGGCATTTAAAAGATGTTTAACAAACTAAATGAAATCATGCTTTAAATAAAGTTATAGCAAGATCCCTTCAAAATAGAGAAGATCAATAAAAAGTTATTTAAAAGAATCAAATGGAAGAGGTGGAAAAGTACAGAATCAAAATTAAAAATCCACTGAAAGGGCTCCACAGTGCATATAAGTTGGCAGAAGAAGGAATCAGCAAACTTGTAGATCAATATAGATTATATGATCTGAAGAACAAAGAATATAAAGAAAAAAGAACAGCTCAAAGAAATGTGAGAGATCATGCATATAAGCCATGTGTATAATGGTGGGAGAAGGGATGCCTGGGTGGCTCAGTGATTGAGTAGACGTCTGCCTTTGGCTCAGGGTGTGATCCCAGGGTCTTGGGATTGAATCCTGCATCAGGCTCCACACAGGGAGCCTCCTTCTCACTCTGCCTATGTCTCTGCCTCTTTATCTATGTGTCCCTTGTGAATAAATAAATAAAATCTTTTAAAAAATGGTGAGAGAAAGGGGGAAAACTTATTCCAAGGAATAATGCCTGGACTCTTCCAAAATAGGATTTAAAAAACCTAATCAGTATTTACTGAGCTACCATTAGATGTATAAACTCTCTAGGGCTCCTTAGAGACCACCCACCCACAATTATTTCAAGCCTGCTAACCCTTGCCTCTTTGACTCCTCCAGCATCTGCTCTCCTGAACTTACCTCTTCTATCTCACCAAGACCAAGTGCTAGCCCTCTGCTCAAAACTAGCTGTTGCCTCTGTGCCCTACCACTTCGGGTTTCATGTCACTAATTCCCTTCTCTTCCTGAACCTATGTTGACCTGACATTCTGCCAACATCAGTTTTTCCTTTATTCTCTACTTCCTAGACTGCTGAAGTCAATTCCTTGCCCCTCAGTGACACCCCATCCCACCTCTGAATCTCAGCCTCAGTCAGAGCTAGGAAGAGTTCACATAGCAAGAACTAAAGGCAGGAAGGCAGGAACGCCTGAAAAGTATGTGACTTCTGCCCACTTAAGAGATGGTAATATTGAAGTTTAAGGAAATTAAGTAATTGCAAAGGGTCACATTGCCAGTAAATGTTAGGGCAAGTAAGATGACCTGTGCCTTTCTGTACAGACCATCTTAGGTCATGACTAAATTGTATTTTTTTCTGTGTTTCTGAGTTAGAGGATCTAATAGTTTTCTGTTTCTACTAGAACAAATAATCCACATTAACACAGCACAAATGTATTGTCCTGCAGGCCTGTAAATCAGAAATGTGCTGCAGGTCTCACTGGGCTAAATAAAGGTGTCCATAGGGAAGAATTCCTTCTGGACATTCTAGAGAATCAATTGTCTCCTGACTTTTCAGCTTCTAGAGGCTACATTGTGTTCTTTGGCTTACAAAACTGTTTCATCTCCAAACCCACAATAACTGGTCAAGTCTTTCCCACATCTCACCCCTGACATCAGCTCTTCTGACTCCTACTTTTAAAAATCCCATTTGATTACACTGAAGGTGGATGGATAATACCAGCTACCATTAAGTCCAGCCAGTTAGCAACCTTAACTCCAGCCCCAACCTAATTCCTCTTCAACATGTAAGATAACATATTCAAAAGTTCCAGGGATTAGTATATAGACCTCTTAGGGGCCATTATCTTGCCTACCATAGAGTAAGCATAGCTGTCATTATAATGGTGTGGCAATCCCATTCCCCTCCACCACCCTATTTCTCCATCTTCTATTCAACACCTACTTCTATACCACCATCCTCTATTATAAGGTTCTACCTTTTGACACATTTCAGGTTTTATTTCATGTTCTAATCCTTTCCTATCATCTCTTGTAACACAATCCACATGCTGTTTTCCCTCATTCACCTGGATTTCCACACAGGCTTGTCTCAATGAATAGGCTAAGTTGAACTAAAATGTATGTAATGGATAATAGCTTAAAGGTATTACTCCTGCCAATGTTTTAATAGTTTCCCCACCCTGTACCTTAATGCAAAAGAAAAGCCAACCAACTTGATTATAGGCCCTTTCAGGGGTTCTCTGGACATAACTCTAGGAGCTCAGGTTTGAATGGAAAGTAAGTTTTATTTAAATCTGTCAAAGTGCTCAGGGGTTGTATCAGTTTAGGTTTTCTGTTCTTGTTCCAAGTGACAGAAATGGGTAAGATAGTTTTTTGTTTCACTTTGTTTTGCTGTGGCCAAGAAAAAGGAAAAATTTATTTATAGAATACAATAGCTATGAATCAGGATTGGAAATAAAGCAAAAATAAGGGGAAAAGAAACTACTGAAGGATCTTGTTAGGACAGTTTTATTAGAAAGAAAAAACTTCAAAATATCAGGGCATTAGTCTCTGGAGGTGTTATTCTCTTCCAGGGACTAAAAGAAAAACAGTCTAAGTCACAAGCTGGCCAAGCTTAGCTTCATGTCCACCCTCAGGTCTATTATGGCAGTGAAAGCAGAGATCTGGTGAGGAGGAAACTAAGCACTACTAGGCATCCCTTAACAGTCATTTGTGAGAAAGCAGAAATGGAAAGGTGTGTCAGTCTGGGTTAATCCAGAAAAGAAGAACCAATAGGAAATCTATATTAGATCAAAGAATTGATTTACAAGGTTAAGGGTGCTAGCTAGGTAAGTCCAAACTCCTCAGGCTATCAGGAAGGGTGGGATTAAATTCTCAGGCACAGTCTGAAGCAGCTACTCAGAAGCAGAATTTCTTCTTCTTAAGGGAAGCCTCAACTCTGTTGTTAAGGTCTTTCAACTGATTGAACTAGACCCACCCAGATTATTGAAGGTAATCTCCTTAAAGTCAACTGAGTATGGATTTTGATAACATCTATAAAATATATTCACACCAACACCTAGGTTAATGTTTCATTAAATAGCTGGGGACAATAGGGTAGACAAGTTGACACAGCAAAAGACTAACACACCAGAGTAGCAAAACAGAGTATCTCTATTTAGACCACTAAATATTACCCACCATGTGGGAGGGAGAATTTTACCTGAAGACAATGATAGGAGGATATAGAGAGTAAAGGGACACCTGGGCAGCTTAGTTGGTTGAGGGTCTGACTCTTCATTTCCAGTTGGGTCGTGATTTTAGGATTGTGAGATTGTGTCCCACATAGAGTTTTACTACTCAGTACAGAGTCTGCTTGAGTTCTCTCTTTCCATCTCCCTCTGCCCCTCCGTTACCCTCATGCTCACTCACATGCTTTCTAAAATAAATAAATCTTAAAGAAAAAAAAAAAAGTTAATGGATTCTTTGCAGCCCCGAAACAAATGCTCATTACAGAGGCTAGAGGGGAGGTTGCAAAAACTGAGTAGATAGCTCATGGTGGCAAGGGGATTGAGGGGGTGGGGAGAGCAGTTCTTCTGCCAATCTGGATCTTCCTATCAAATCTTCTGTCATGTGGCCATCCTATGAGCTACTATATCTATGACATCCATAGTCTTGTCATTTTTAATTCCTATAATACAGAACAATTGTCAGGTGGTAATTTACTATTATCAGGTACATGGTGAGATTTAGTTGTAAAAATTTTGTTGACGGTATAAATGCCTGTGGAAACCCTCAAATTACAACATATTAGAAGTTTCTGTTTCAGCCTAAAGTCAAGTGCTAACTTGAGTTGGAGTATCATCAGGGTATATCAATCTTTCTGTTTATAGCATACCCACAGGGACTGAAAAATTCACCACAGTCAAGAACTACTCCATGTTATCAGCACAAAACAAGTATGTGATAAAGAGATGATAAACTTCAAGTCTTCAAGAAGTAGTTTTGTCAAATAATAAATCCGGTTGACATCTAAATTCTTCAGGATTTCTGAAAATGCGGAGGATAAAGTTGAGCTGGAGCTTCACCTTTGTCTGTTTCATCACCTGAACCTGAAGGTTTTTGCCTTCTCTATCATTCCTTTTGCAAGTTTGGATAAACTCTTCCTTTCTTGGTTGCCTATCATCTTTCCCACTTTCATCCCTATATAAACACCATTTCTGCTGCTTCTTCAAAAGCTTATCTCTTCTCCACAGCTGTCTGTTCAAAGTTGAGAGCCTGACACTGATTTAAACAGCTTGAATTGCTCTGAAATAAATTCCTCAGGGCAGAGACCAATTTCTTATGAATTGTCAATAGCTGAATACAGCATTGGTGCTTCATAAACACAGTATGAATATAAATAACAAAAAGCCCCAAAATAGGGAAGCAATTTCTATATATTACACAATTAAAATCTGATGCTCTGGATTGAATTTTGAGCACACACACAGAAAAAAAATAACTTATAAGGTAGATGTTCTCATTTACCATGTGGGAGACAAATTCATAAATGGAAAATTGTCAACCCTTTAGTATTAATGCCCAGGAGAACAATTCTTATTCTACTTTGCCTAGACTCTGTGGTAGAGGGTATTACTTGTTCACAATAATTCCTTCCTGCCACCCCCCACCCTACCCACTGTAGGTAGAATCAACTTTCCAGCTTTATTGACTTTGGGCTTACGCATGTGGAATTTAAGCAGACATGGCATGGAATTTAAGCAGACATGGCATAAACAGAAGTCTTAGATGTTCTTGCATGTTCTGCTTTTTTTTTGGCCTCTAGAACTCCTAAATGCTATCCCAAGTTCAGAATGGAACTGTATCATGATTCCAGAATGAGAACACAAGTGGAAAATACCCGGACCCACCCACAGCGTGAAGCTTAGTACAGCTGACTCCAAATAATCTCAGCCAACCCCAGATAAGTCACAGCTAGACTCACAGATATGAGAAAAGGAAATAAATACTATTATAAACCCCTGAGATTAAGGGATGGCTCTTTACATAGTGCAATCTGAGCAACAGCCAAGTAATGTACTTCAAATCCTCAAATAATTTCAATTAGAAGAAATTGAAAATTAGGAAATATTAAGTCTAAAGAAGAGTCTGCTTTTAGTTATGTTTTCTTGGGATCTCCCAGGCCAGTATCATGCCAAATATGATATCTCAGAAAATTTCAAACCACTCTGTATAAGTCTATAATTATTTTTTAAGCATTTTTGCAGTAACGCATCTTGAATACATACCCAACTAGTGCATGGTCTACCCACAGATACGAAGGAATACTCCTGGAGGAGCCACAATTATTCACTGTGGTAGCTTGTTTCCAAAATAAGCTCACAATGGATCATACCTCCCAGTGCATTTAATTAGTCCCTTTTCACATTGAATATGAGCCAGTCTGCAATACCAAAAGGATGTAGCACATGTGACACTAATTTCTCAAGCTGTGATGTAAAAAGCCTTCCCGCTCTTCTTTGGTATATTGGAATACTTTTTTTTGTTGAAGTCCTGAGTTGCTATGTAAGTTGTCTATCTTGCTAGAGAAACCAGATGGAAAAGACCAGAAATTACATGGGGAAGGAGACCAAATTGATACCAAAGTCCTGCAGCTGTCCCTCTCGAGCCACCAGACAATTGTGACCCCAAACAAAAGATGCTTTCTTGGACTATCCAAAACCATCCCTAAGCTATCAGTTATAAATGACTGAATAACATCAGGTGATGCCATGCCCAGCCAAGCCCTGCCTGAGTTCTGGCACAAAGTCATAAATATAAAATTATTTGTTTTAAACCTGTAGGTTTCGTATAGTTACACATCAATACATAACCATAGCATTCACTTACATGATTTACTGAAGTGACATAACTGGTTATAACAATGATCAATATTTACTAAATGTTATTATATGGATGCTATGTACCATGCATCATTATTTAATTTCTTCCACACATTAAATGGAGTACCTATGAAATTTTAACATTACTGCTGTTTGGTGAGAAAGTTTAGATATGGTGGTATTAATTAAATTGCCCAAAGTCACAGGGCATCTGAGAGGCTCAGATAGTTAATCTTCAGACTTTTGATTTTGGCTCTAGTCCTGATTTTAGTGTTGTGAGATCGAGCCCCGCCCCCGCCTTAGGCTCTGTACTCAGTGCAGTTCTCCTTGGGCAAATTTATTTCCCTTTTCCCTTCCTTTCTGTTCTTCTGCCGCTCCCCCCCCCCACTTCCTGTTTTCTCTAAAATAAATAAATAAATGCTTAAAAAAATTTTTTTTAATGCCCAAAGTCAGATGAATGTTAAAGTATAGAAGCAAGGTCTTATCTAGGAAATATCACAAGTCCTAATTTCTAAACTACGCTAATTGAAAAGTGGGGGGTGGGGGGGAGGTGGGAACAGGGCTCTGGTTTCCTGGGCAGTGCTTATTTCACTTGGCCGTCCACAGCAACCAGGCAACCAGTTTATAAGACTTTTGATAAATTTTACCATGTTAGCATTTTGCAAAGAAAAAGACAGGAAATTAAATTACACGTATTAAAGACCAGTTCAGACCAGTTGAAAAACGGACAGTCTTTAAGGTGTTAGAAGAGTGGCTGAAAGTTGAAAGAATTTACCCAAAATAAAACACTGTTGCCAGCTGACTAAATAACAGTGTGTACAATGAAGACAGCTACTACTCGCCAATTCAAAAAAAAAAAAAAAAATCAGAATTAAGCAGAAATACAAAACCAACTACTTTTCCTTTCTACTTGTGTACTTTAACTTGTTATCAGAGCCTGATTAAGTTAGGTATCAAATTTCATTACAAAGTTGACAAAGGTTTTCATAAGGGTATTGCCTCACATATAATCACCTTTATTTTTTTATTTTATTTTTTTTATTGGAGATCACCTTTATGACCAACAAGTGGGCAAAAGTTATTCTGGTCATTTATAAACAATGTGAATCTAAGAAGAGTACAAGGAATCTAAAATTTCTAAGTAATATGGAAATGATGGATTTTCTTCTATTGGCTGTGGCTGATATCAGGAGGTCTTATTGTCATTAGCAAGTGGTTTTGTATGGTAAACTCTTGAACTTGAGGTCCATCCCACTATTGCCACAGAGCAGCCTCAAACCAGTAGAATAGCCACTGTTTGAAATTCATTCTAGACTACATCAACCAAAAACATGGTTAAGAATTTTTTCAGTTATGTCAAATCAAACTGAGGGTCAATCTACAGAATAAGTTCTATACTCATCAAAAACATCATGGTTGGGGCACCTGAGTGGCTCAGTGGTTGAGTGTCTGCCTTCGGCTCAGGGCTTGATCCTAGGGTCCTGGGATTGAGTTTAGCATCAGATTCCTCCCAGGGAGCCTGCTTCTACCTCTACCTATCTCTCTGCCTCTCTCTGTGTGTCTCTCATGGATAAGTAAATAAAATCTTAAAAAACAAAAATAAAAACAAAACATCAGGGTTATAAAAGCCAAAGACTTTTTAATTAGAATTGCCCCAAAAGTTGAAGGCTTACCCAGATTAAAATAAAGAGATAGAACAACTAAATTCAATAGGATATCCTGAGATGGATCCTGGACTAGATAAAACAAAGTACAAAGACAAAACAAAACAAAACAAACAAACAAACAAACAAAAAAAAACAAAGTACTGCTCTCTTTTCGTTTAACATTTGTGGGACAATTGGTAAAATTTGAATTTTCTAATATTGTAGATAATATTGCATTTATTGTAATTTCCTGATCTTGGCTGTGATTTTGATTGTATTGTGATTGTTTCTAGTAGATACAAACTGAAGTATTTAGGGGTAAAAAGATATCTTGTCTGCTACTTTCTCTTAAATGGTTCAGGAACTTATTTAATCCATCTGGAAAAAAAAAAGGGAAAAAAATCCATCTGGAACTTATTTTTGTATATAATTTAAGATTAGAATCTAGTTTTTCCATATACATAGGACATAGGGTCAGCACAGTTTAATAATTTATCCTTTCCCACTAAATTTTACCTTTGTCATACATTATATTCTTACATATGACTAAGATCTATTTCTAGAATCTCTTCTGTTCCATGCATTTACTTTTCATTCCTATGCCAATTTCATAATGATGAGACTTGACAATGTATTTTAGTATCTTGGAATTCAAGGTCCATATCACTTTCTGTGTATCTTTTCACATATATAAAATATATGTTTATAAATGTATATAAACACATATGTATATCCTTATATATATGCACATGTATATCCATATACATGTAGTATATATGTATATACATATGTACACTTATGTATACATATTTGTTTATATACTTATCTATATGCATGTTTGTGTGTTTATGTATGTGCATACTCTAAATTATATATATATATATATATGGCGTACATACAAAATAATGTGTATGACTGTACTTGGGCATTTCCCCAAAACAACTTTGTTGTAATTCTAAGTGCAAATGCATTGAATTTATGTGTCCATTTGAGAGAATTACAATTCATATTCTATTTTTATCATCCAAGAAAACATTTGGCCATTTAACTCTTGACTTATATCCTCACAGTTTTTATGACTTTCTTCATGGAAATCCTTTGTGTATCCTCGTAGGATTTGTCATCATAAAGAGTATCCCAAGACTATTTCTAGATGCTACTTGCTAAGATAGAGAAAATGGACTTATTGCCACCTTACCAATTTTATATATTTGTTCTAGTTGTTTTATACTCTTTGGTTTTCTAAAAACACAACCAAATCTTAGTAAAGGATATAATGTTATATCTATCAAAATCTTAGAAAAATCATAATCCTTTTTCAGTGTTTTATCTAATCATTTCTTGTCTTGCTTCATTTTCTTAAACCTCTAATATTGAATTAAAATAATCAAGTTTCCCTATCTACGCCTGACTTTATTTTAATGTTCTGTTTAATTGTTTTAACATTTAGGATAATATTTGCTATTCATTTTTGGTAAATAGATTCTCATTACATTTGGTTTCCTTCTAATACTCTTGCAATTAATTTTAATAGAAATGGCTGCTGGATATCAAATATTTGTTCAGCAGTTTTGGTATAATTATGTATTTAATAGGATTATGATGGTAACTTTCCTAAAATCAGAAACCACTCTTTTTCTATATTAGCACTGCCTGGCGATAATACTTGAAACTCTTATCTATAATTAGATTCTAAGCAGATATTTTATTCAGAAGATCTATCTTTATATTTGTGAGTACAGGTTTAAGGTTTTTTTTTTTTTCCTTAAACTTGTTTCCTTATCAGGTTTCACTACGAATATGATGCTATCTTCATGAATAAAATGGGATAATTTCTGGTTTATACTAGGGGATTACCTTAAAATTGGAACAAGCTATTTTTAAAGATTAGATGCAACTTATCTTTGAAATCTATATATTTTATAATTTTCTAGGAAGGGATGTTATTGTCTACTTTATCATAATTGCCACTGAAAACTTTGTAGTCAGCTCTTAAGATTTTTCCAATTGCTCTTTGAATCCTTATTCCTTTCTGGTTCATGTTTTTCTATTTTTGCTTTCTCAATTTTTCCTGTAAACTTATGATTGGTTTAACTTGTTTGTTGCTTCAAAATTTAGCAATGAGACTCACTTATCCTTCCCTGTATTGTGGGTTTTCCCCATACTTTCATTTATTCCTTTATTAATTCCCTTTACCTTCTGATCTTTATCTTATCTTTTAAAATTGATAGTAAGTTAAATTCCTTTAATTTTCATCTCTCTTCAACAACAAAAACATTCAAGGCCACACTTCTGTTCTGAGTACAATTTTGGCTGTGTCCTGTGTTTCCAGTAATCATTGCTTTCTATACACTATGCATTTTTGATTCCCAGTTTTATCCAACTCTTGTTTAGAAAGGCACCTTGTAGTTGTTACACATTTAATTTTTGGGGATAACCTTCATGTCATTTATTCCTAATTTTTAATATATTTTTGCTTTCTAACATTTGTTGTGTTTTGATCAGAAAATATAAAATGTTTTTACAGAAAATGTAAAATATATACTTCATAGAAAAATTTCTTTGGGCCAAGTACATGATCAATTCTTTTTTAAGATCTTATTTACTCATGAGAGATGGGGGGGGGGGGCGCAGAGACACAGGCAGAGGGAGAAGCAGGCTCCATGCAGGGAGCTTGATGCAGGACTTGATCCCGGGACTCCAGGATCACGCCCCAGGCCGAAGGCAGGCGCCAAACCGCTGAGCCACCCAGGAATCCCACATGATCAATTTTTATAAATATTTTATGAATATGTAGATGACAATGCATTCTTTTGAAAGATACAATTAATAAAAGGAGATCTTTTACATGTATCTATTATATTACATTTTTGTAAGATATGTGCAATTCAAAAAAGATATTCAATTAACCCATTATATTTATATTCTTATCAATTTTCTCTATCAAATTTTGCTCTATCTGTATTAAAGCTATCCAGTTGTTCATATGTCACTTCCTGACTGGTTTAGGACTTTCCTAAACTGTGCCTTTAATTATTGCCCCTCATGACTTTTTTAGTGCTTTTAACCTTAAATTCTACATTGTCTAATACTCCTTTTGCTTTTTATGCTTTCATTTTTCTTCCTATTTCCTTCCAATTGCTATTTTTAAATCATTTGTGTTTTTCTTATAAATAGTAGTTAACTGTATTTTTATATCAGTTTGACACTTACCCAGAAAATTCACCTTTCATATTTAATGAAGTCACTGACATAAAGTGAAAATAAAGGAGTAAAATTCTGTTTATTGTTTATTGTTTTCTGTTGTTTCTGCTATTTGCTCTTTTCCTATGTTTATTTGAAAATTTTACTAATGGATTTTTCCAATTCCTTAATGATTAGCTTATCTTTTCTCTATTACCAGAAACCTTCTACATTTATTCTAAATAAAAATAACCATTTCCCTCCAATAAAATGCTCTATCATTTTCTCCTTTTATGTAAAATTACCCATTTAGCATAGGTCCATTTCCCTCCCTGATTATCCTCAAAATTGAGGAAGAGTTTGGGCCATCTTGCATTACTTGTCTTTTCCTCCCACTTCAAACTCTAGTGTTTACTAAGAATTAATCATTTTTCCATTGTCGTGTGTCATTTTCATTTAGTATCTTTATCACACAGTGCTAAACATCATGTATTATTGTCTGTCATCCAGTTAAACATACAAACAAGTACACATTCTCAGATTCATTGTTCCCAATTTTCACTTCATTTCATATTTCCCTGGCTTAAAGTTCTCTTTTCTCCTTCATTTATCCACTTAGAATCTCTTCTAGACTATTTTGTTTTTCTTAGGGATATAGCCTTGAGTATTTTTTTAAATCTTAATTGAACTGTTGACCTTCTAGGTGAATTATGATTTCAGGGGGAAGAAATTTACAGATTGAAATTCTATACCCTCAGTATCTAGGAACCATACTACTGTTTTCTAGATTCCAATATTGCAGATTAGAAATAGGGAAAATAATTCAGAATATTACTCCATGTATAACTTGATCTTTCCAATAGGAAGTTCGTCAGAATTCTTTATCCTTCAAGCTCAGGCATTTTCCAGGTTTACTGATGTATCTTTTTCTCATCAGTATTCCCTTGACTTCAATATGCCCTTTCATTGTGGACTCCTATCTTTCAGAGAAATCATCTTAAATTATATGTGCATTTAGAGGTCCAGGTTCAGTTATCCATGTCTCTGATTTTTTTTCATCCTGATTTCTCTTTATGTTTTTGTTCTGTGCCTTAATGTATTTATCCCTATTTTTCCTAGATCACAAATTCAGTCTCAACTCTGACCTTCCTCTCTTTCAATTAAACCAAGAACTTGGGCACCAAAGTTGTTTTTAACTCCACAAAACTTATATTACCTTGAATACTTTAAGTTTTTCAAGGTGGCATTTGTCTCCTCTAGTCTCTTTCACTGGATGTGCATTGGTTTGATCTGTCTAATCTTCATTTTTATAGTTTCTGGCACCTTTAATTTTATTTTTCCATGGAGTCTAAGGTTGGTACCCTAAGCCCTGTAAACAGACAGCTAAGTGTTCTCAGAAACTCAAGGAATAGAAGGGGCATGACAAGGAACTCTTTACCTGGTACCTGGCCTATATTGACTCTCTCAGCTTCAGGAGCAGAGGACTCTATCCACCCAATCGGTTCTTTTCTGGCATCCTGAGCACCAGAAACCAGCCATACACACACTGCTATTGCTGACCTCCTACAAGGGGTGTATATGTGTATATATTTATGTGTATATGTGAGGTCTATGGTTCTCCCAAGACTTGACACATCTGATCCTCATTATAATTCCCTCTGATGCCGATCTTCAAGATCTCATCCACCCGTGAAACTCCCTATTCCTCAGATCTACTACAACCCCCACAGGATTAAAATGTCATTTGCAGCCCCAGTGGTCACTGGGCTTACCTAATAAAGACAGATTGGAAATAGGATTTTTAAGAAAAGGAGCAGTCATCTTCCAAGAACACCCCTTTTATTTTCCCGTTTTATCTTGTTTGATCCTTACCAAAAACACTATAAGGTAGAGGTTCAAATCCAGAAATTAAGGCACAATGCTATTTCTCCTTTTAAAAAAACAATAGCAGTGGTAAACATAGATAAAAACAAAACTTAGTTAGGCTCTTCTTAGGTGTGCATACTTATATTTCAAACTAAATATACTCCAGTTTCATAGCCTACAACCGGCCATTATATCCTTGCATTTTTTTGAGAACACAATCTCCAAAGGGAGGAAAAATCTGAGGTGTGAGTGAAGAATAGAACAGCTCCCAGAGTTTGGAACTGTGGATTGAGTACCATTAGGTTATGCTCTTCTGGAAGGACTGTACCACCTGGTTACAGGTAACTTTCCTTGGCATTTCGCACCCAGCAAAGCTGCTAATACATATACAGGCACATCGACTACTCTGGGTAGAGGAGAGTAAAGATAGGTACTGATAAAGATTCTTTCCTCTGGATGTTGAAGGGGGATGTATATCCTTTCCCAAACTCTAAACACCATCTAATGAACCTTCAATCAACACAATGTACAGAAAAACATGTGTTGGTTTTCTCTTCATTTATTTTTCACTTAGGGTCTGCGTGTTAAAATCTGAACATAAAAGTAACTCATGTATGCACTGCTATCAAGTAATTAACAGAAACTGCTTCCTCCACACAATAAAACCTCAGCCACTTTTGCTGTGCTCTATGTTTCTCCGCTCTATGTTTGAACAAGTATGGGAACTATACTAGACAGCCCCTTCTTTTTGAGATATACCTTTTACTGGTGACTTGAATGGTATAATAATTCTCGGTGAGGTTGCAAGTTTCTTTTACCCTCCTCTTTTCCTGAACTCGAGCTCAGAGTTATCACCCTGGAGAATTGACATTTCATGCCCAAGATTATAACTTGCATGCCGGCAACAGCTTAAAAGGGAATGCCTCTTAGCAATTTATATTCTAAAATGTCCTCCCCTTTCTTCTCACAGGAAACCTCCTTTACCACAGTTCTGCAGAAAACATGACACTTTCAGGTTTATAAGCAGACTACTACAAGTCACTGCCTTCACCAAGTAGCCCGCTCTACTCACTTTATAACTTACAGTCTCATCGTAAAAGAAAATCTAAAATGAACTGCAACCTCAGACAGTCTAACAACAGACCCAGAGTGCAAAAGCGTTCACTCTCTTTTTAGGGAGTTCTCTAAGGCAAGCAATCATCCATCATCTTCTTGTACTTTTTCCTCTTTCATTTTTAAGAAATAGATACAGTTGCAGATTTGGCTCAAGGTCCAAATTTTCCTGTTTCCATTTCAATTCTCTAAACTATAGTTTTTTTTTTTTTTAAACTATAGTTTCTTATAATTGTTGTCTACCTGCTGAGTGGTCAGGCATGCAGAAAGTTCAACATAG
This sequence comes from Vulpes lagopus, assembly GCF_018345385.1. Taxonomy (NCBI): domain Eukaryota; kingdom Metazoa; phylum Chordata; class Mammalia; order Carnivora; family Canidae; genus Vulpes; species Vulpes lagopus. The sequence goes on along the minus strand of NC_054842.1, from coordinate 21,601,933 downwards.
TATCTGACATATAGTAGGTGTTCAATCAATGGTGGGTTTTTAGAGTAGAAGGCTGTAATCCCAATGTCTCCCTAAAGTATGTATGTATGTATGTATCTTTGAAGGGAGTAAAAAATGGAGGAAGTTTAATGAAAAGGAGACTGCAGTTCATGAAAATGTGTAGTTCTACAGTGCTGCAGATTTTTCCCAGGATTCTTTGTACCATCACTCATGATCACTTTAATAGATAGAGTCAGGATAAATGCCTTTGGGATATATAAAAAATAACTTGTCTATTTTCTGTATAGACAACTTGTTTCTGCCAGATTGAATTGGTGTATAAGTATGTGACATCAAGAGCTATCAAGGTACATCTTCCTTCTGAGACAGTCATAACATGAAGTATGCCTTCCTGAGCTAGGCCTGGGATCACAACCCACCTTCTACAATCCAAACAGAAATCCTCTTACAGACATTCTTTCACTTCCAACAGCAACTCTCTTCCCTCGTCTCCATTAAAGACCAAGAAGAGGTGGAAAATGCTGAGGACAGTAAGATTGTTCCTCTAGCACTTAAGAGTTCTTTCTCTAACATGAATTTGAGGCCTGGCACTTGGAACTCACAAGTAACAATAACTCAATAGGTGAATGGATGGATAGATGGATGAACTGATGGATGTATGGATGATCTTGAAGTATTTAATATCATTTGAGATAGCAAAGGTAACTTTCAGGGCTGCTTCCATCGTGGCCATCCTGGCTTGGATTGCCCTGTATTTTTATTAGGGTCTTAAGGACCCACATAACCTTTTAAAAATTTTTTTATTCAAACTCAACTTAATTAACATATAGTGTATTATTAGTTTCAGGGGTAGAATTTAGTGATTCATCAGTTGTATATAGCACCCAGTGCTCAATTACATTAAGTGTTCTTCTTAATGCCTATTACCCAGGTACCCCATCCCCCATGCACATCCCCTCCAGCAATCCTCAGTTTGTTTCCTATAGTTAAGGGTCTCTTATGGTTTGTCGGCCTCTGTTTTTGGCTTATTTTTCCTTCCTTTCTCCTATGTTCATCTGTTCTGTTTCTTAAATTCCAAATACAAAGGACCTACCTAATTTTATCTTCAGTGAAAACAGACTCAATTATAGACTATCATATACTCTGAACACTACAAAAACCAACAGTCCAGGGAAGTATGATACTAATAATAAGGATATCACTATTACTACTACTACTAATAATAATAATAATTATACAATGGGCAACTAAAACTTACTGCAAACGTAATATGGAACATTCACTTTCTAACTCTTTTGCTTAGGAAAACACTTATTTAATACTTTCTTATTCCCTTTTCTTATGGTTGGGGAAGTAGAAGTCCCAAAACAGAGAACTTGCCCAAAATACCCAGCAATAAAGTATGGATTTGAACCTAAATCAGTATAACAATAGAGCCCACATTCATATTCACATATAGTCACTTAATACTCATCACAATTTTTCTGTCCAAAATTTCTTGGTGTTCTGACAGCCTTCACTAAATATAAGCAATACAACTTGTATTTGTTAGTAATATCTAACTTAAATTTTTCTCTTGCTTCTACTAGTAATTACTAGTAATTAGGCTGAGACTCAGCTTCTGAGCCTGGATATGCCCCTGTGTGAAACAACAAAAATTGCTACATAATCTCCAAAGCTCCCTTTTGCTTTTCACACCTAGGATTCCATGTCATCAAGGATCAATGTGGTTAAGTCTACATTCATGAATCATGATGTTTAACATAATTTTGACCATAAACAAGGAGAAATATGAAAAATAAAAAGTTTTTTCCTTGGGAAATGGGAACCCTATATACAATGTATTGTACATATATTTCCTAGATTTTAACTATCTTTTCTGTGATTTATGAGGCAGAAAGCTATAACCTACAAGAATGTAACACTCATAGTGAAGTTCAATGTGGTATTCACACTATTACAATCAGGTGCCACTTTGTCATATACTATGATCAAAGAGGGAAGATTTCCAGGCAGAATTACTAAAAGCTCTCAGTGAGAGACTGAAAATCACAATCAGATCAACCTTAATAATAGTTAAAAATCTATAGAGACTATGCTTATTCATATTAAAGGAGCCACTACGCTCCATCATTTATTTTTCACTAAGAACTATTGACAAGGAGGAGGGCCAAGACGGCGGAAGAGTAGGGTCCCCAAGTCACCTGTCCCTACCAAATTACCTAGATAACCTTCAAATCATCCTGAAAATCTATGAATTCGGCCTGAGATTTAAAGAGAGACCAGCTGGAATGCTACAATGAGAAGAGTTCACGCTTCTATCAAGGTAGGAAGACGGGGAAAAAGAAATAAAGAAACAAAAGGGAACCAAGGGGGAGGGGCCCCGCGAGGAGCCGGGCTGAGGCCGGGGCGAGTGTCCCAGGACAGGAGAGCCCCGTCCCGGAGGAGCAGGAGCTGCACCGACCTTCCCGGGCGGAAAGGGGCCCGCAGGGAGGTGGAGCAGGACCCAGGAGGGCGGGGATGCCCTCGGGCTCCCTGGGACACTAACAGGCACCTGCGCCCCGGGAGATGCGCCGAGCTCCCTAAGGGCTGCAGCGCGCACGGCGGGACCCGGAGCAGCTCGGAGGGGCTCGGGCGGCGGCTCCGCGGAGGGGGCTGCGGGGCGGGAGCGCGAATCCAACAGCGCAGGCCGCGGAGCACAGGGCGCCGGGACACAGCCCAGGATCCGGCCTCCCCCGGGACAGGCAGAGGCCGGGAGAGCCCAGGACAGCAAGGATGCTCCTGCCCGGGCTGAGCAGATCAGCGGCCCCGCCCTGGAGCCTCCAGGCCCTGCAGACGGGAGAGCCCCGGAGCTACTGCGGGGGCTGACTCCAGGGCTCCAGAGCTGGCCCTGCCACTGTGGCTGTTCCTCCCGGGGCCTCACGGGGTAAACACCCCCCACTGAGCCCTGCACCAGGCAGGAGCAGAGCAGCTCCGCCAAGTGCTAAACCTGAAAACCAGCACAGCAGGCCCCTCCCCCAGAAGACCAGCTAGACGGACAAGTTCCAGGGGAAGTCAAGGGACTTAAAGTGTACAGAATCGGAAGATACTCACCCGTGGTTTTGGTTTTTGTTTTTGTTCTTTGATTTGTTTCATTCCCCCACCCCTTTTTTACTTTCTTTCTTTTTCTTTCTCTTTTTCTTCTTTTTTTTTTTCTTCCTTTTTTCTTTTTTCTTTTTCTCTTTTCTTCCTTCTTTCTCTCCTCTCTTTTTCTCCTTTTCCCAATACAACTTGCTTTTGCCACTCTGCAATGAGCAAAATGACTAGAAGGAAAACCTCACCTCAAAAGAAACAATCAGAAATAGTCCTCTCTCCCACAGAGTTACAAAATCTGGATTACAATTCAATGTCAGAAAGCCAATTCAGAAGCACTATTATACAGCTACTGGTGGCTCTAGAAAAAAGCATAAAGGACTCAAGAGACTTCATGACTGCAGAATTTAGAGCTAATCAGGCAGAAATTAAAAATCAATTGAATGAGATGCAATCCAAACTAGAAGTCCTAACGACGACGAGGGTTAACGAGGTGGAAGAACAAGTAAGTGACGTAGAAGACAAGTTGATGGCAAAGAGGGAAACTGAGGAAAAAAGAGACAAACAATTAAAAGACCATGAAGATAGATTAAGGGAAATAAACGACAGCCTGAGGAAGAAAAACCTACGTTTAATTGGGGTTCCCGAGGACGCCAAAAGGGACAGAGGGCCAGAATATGTATTTGAACAAATCGTAGCTGAAAACTTTCCTAATCTGGGAAGGGAAACAGGCATTCAGATCCAGGAAATAGAGAGATCCCCCCCCCCAAAATCAATAAAAACCGTTCAACACCTCGACATTTAATAGTTAAGCTTGCAAATTCCAAATATAAAGAGAAGATCCTTAAAGCAGCAAGAGACAAGAAATCCCTGACTTTTATGAGGAGGAGTATTAGGGTAACAGCAGACCTCTCCACAGAGACCTGGCAGGCCAGAAAGGGCTGGCAGGATATATTCAGGGTCCTAAAAGAGAAGAACATGCAACCAAGAATACTTTATCCAGCAAGGCTCTCATTCAAAATGGAAGGAGAGATAAAGAGCTTCCAAGACAGGCAGGAACTGAAAGAATATGTAACCTCCAAACCAGCTCTGCAAGAAATTTTAAGGGGGACTCTTAAAATTCCCCTTTAAGAAGAAGTTCAGTGGAACAATCCACAAAAACAAGGACTGAATAGATATGAGGACACTAAACTCCTATCTCTCAATAGTAACTCTGAATGTGAACGAGCTTAATGACCCCATCAAAAGGCGCAGAGTTTCAGACTGGATAAAAAAGCAGGACCCATCTATTTGCTGTCTACAAGAGACTCATTTTAGACAGAAGGAAACCTACAGCCTGAAAATAAAAGGTTGGAGAACCATGTACCATTCAAATGGTTCTCAAAAGAAAGCAGGGGTAGCCATCCTTATATCAGATAAATTAAAATTTACCCCGAAGACTGTAGTGAGAGATGAAGAGGGACACTATATCATACTTAAAGGATCTATCCAACAAGAGGACTTAACAATCTTCAGTATATATGCCCCAAATGTGGAAGCTGCCAAATATATCAATTAATTAATAACCAAAGTGAAGAAATACTTAGATAATAATACACTTATACTTGGTGACTTCAATCTAGCTCTTTATATACTCGATAGGTCTTCTAAGCACAACATCTCCAAAGAAACGAGAGCTTTAAATGATACACTGGATCAGATGGATTTCACGGATATCTACAGAACTTTACATCCAAACTCAACTGAATACACATTCTTCTCAAGTGCACATGGAACTTTCTCCAGAATAGACCACATACTGGGTCACAAATCGGGTCTGAACCGATACCAAAAGATTAGGATCATCCCCTGCATATTCTCAGACCATAATGCCTTGAAATTAGAACTAAATCACAACAAGAAGTTTGGAAGGACCTCAAACACATGGAGGTTAAGGACCATCCTGCTCAAAGATGAAAGGGTCAACCAGGAAATTAAGGAAGAATTTAAAAGATTCATGTAAACTAATGAGAATGAAGATACAACCGTTCGGCATCTTTGGGATGCATCAAAAGCAGTCCTAAGGGGGAAATACATCGCAATACAAGCATCCATTCAAAAACTGGAAAGAACTCCAATACAAAAGCTAACCTTACACATAAAGGAGCTAGAGAAAAAACAGCAAATATCCTACACCCAGGAGAAGAAGAGAGTTAATAAAGATTCGAGCAGAACTCAATGAAATCGAGACCAGAAGAACTGTGGAACAGAACAACAGAACCAGGAGTTGGTTCTTTCAAAGAATTAATAAGATAGATAAGCCATTAGCCAGCCTTATTAAAAAGAAGAGAGAGAAGACTCAAATTAATAAAATCATGAGTGAGAAAGGAGAGATCACTACCAACACCAAGGAAATACAAACGATTTTAAAAACATTATGAACAGCTATACACCAATAAATTAGGCAATCTAGAAGAAATGGACGCATTCCTGGAAAGCCACAAACTACCAAAACTGGAACTGGAAGAAACAGAAAACCTGAACAGGCCAATAACCAGGGAGGAAATTGAAGCAGTCATTAAAAACCTCCCAAGACACAAAAGTCAAGGGCCAGATGGCTTCCCAGGGAAATTCTATCAAATGTTTAAAGAAGAAACCATACCTATTTTCCTAAAGCTGTTTGGAAAGATAGAAAGAGATGGAGTACTTCCAAATTTGTTCTATGAGGCAAGCATCACCTTAATTCCAAAACCAGAAAAAGACCCCACTAAAAAGGAGAATTACAAACCAACATCCCTGATGAACATGGATGCAAAGATTCTCAAGAAGATACTAGCCAATAGGATCCAACAGTACATTAAGAAAATTATTCACCATGACCAAGTAGGATTTATCCCCAGGACACAAGGCTGGTTCAACACCCGTAAAGCAATCAATGTGATTCATCATATCAGCAAGATAAAAACCAAGAACCATATGATCCTCTCATTAGATGCAGAGAAAGCATTTGACAAAATACAGCATCCATTTCTGATCAAAACTCTTCAGAGTGTAGAGATAGAGGGAACATTCCTCAACATCTTAAAAGCCATCTACAAAAAGCCCACAGCAAATATAATTCTCAATGGGGAAGCAATGGGAGCCTTTCCCCTAAGATCAGGAACCAGACAGGGATGTCCACTCTCACCACTGCTATTCAACATAGTACTGGAAGTCCTCGCCTCAGCAATCAGACAACAAAAAGACATTAAAGGCATTCAAATTGGCAAAGAAGAAGTCAAACTCTCCCTCTTCGCCGATGACATGATACTCTACATAGAAAACCCAAAAGCAGGGATCCCTGGGTGGCACAGCGGTTTGGCACCTGCCTTTGGCCCAGGGCGCGATCCTGAAGACTCGGGATCGAATCCCACATCGGGCTCCTGGTGCATGGAGCCTGCTTCTCCCTCTGCCCTGGGGGCTCAGTGGTTTAGCGCCGCCTACGGCCCAGGGCGTGATCCTGGAGACCTAGGATTGAGCTCCTTGCATGGAGCCTGCTTCTCCCTCTGCCTGTGTCTCTGCCTCTCAGTCTCTCTCTCCTCTCTCTCTCTCTCTCTCTCTCTCCCTCTCTCTCTCTCTCTCTCCCCCCGCTCTCATGAATAAATAAATAAAATCTTAAAAAAAAAAAAAAAAAGAAAGAAAACCCAAAAGCCTCCACCCCAAGATTGCTAGAACTCATACAGCAATTTGGTAGCGTGGCAGGATACAAAATCAATGCCCAGAAATCAATGGCATTTCTATACACTACCAATGAGACTGAAGAAAGAGAAATTAAGGGTCAATCCCATTTACAATTGCACCCAAAAGCATAAGATACCTAGGAATAAACCTAACCAAAGAGGTAAAGGATCTATACCCTAAAAACTATAGAACACTTCTGAAAGAAATGGAGGAAGACACAAAGAGATGGAAAAATATTCCATGCTCATGGATTGGCAGAATTAATATTGTGAAAATGTCAATGTTACCCAGGGCAATTTACACTTTTAATGCAATCCCTATCAAAATACCATGGACTTTCTTCAGAGAGTTAGAACAATTTATTTTAAGATTTGTGTGGAATCAGAAAAGACCCCGAATAGCCAGGGGAATTTTAAAAAAGAAAACCATAGCTTGGGGCATCACAATGCCAGATTTCAGGTTGTACTACAAAGCTGTGGTCATCAAGACAGTGTGGTACTGGCACAAAAACAGACACATAGATCAATGGAACAGAATAGAGAACCCAGAAGTGGACCCTGAAATGTATGGTCATCTAATATTCGATAAAGGAGGAAAGACTATCCATTGGAAGAAAGACAGTCTCTTCAATAAATGGTGCTGGGAAAATTGGACATCCACATGCAGATGAATGAAACTGGACCACTCTCTTTCACCGTACACAAAGATAAACTCAAAATGGATGAGAGATCTAAATGTGAGACAAGAGTCCATCAAAATCATAGAAGAGAACACAGGCAACACCCTTTTTGAACTCGGCCACAGTAACTTCTTGCAAGATACATCCACAAAGGCAAAAGAAACAAAAGCAAAAATGAACTATTGGGACTTCATCAAGATAAGAAGCTTTTGCACAGCAAAGGATACAGTCAACAAAACTAAAAGACAACCTACAGAATGGGAGAAGATATTTGCAAATGACGTATCAGATAAAGGGCTAGTTTCCAAGATCTATAAAGAACTTATTAAACTCAACACCAAAGAAACAAACAATCCAATCATGAAATGGGCAAAAGACATGAAGAGAAATCTCACAGAGGAAGACATGGACATGGCCAACATGCACATGAGAAAATGCTCTGCATCACTTGCCATCAGGGAAATACAAATCAAAACCACAATGAGATACCACCTCACGCCTGTGAGAATGGGGGAAAATTAACAAGGCAGGAAACCACAAATGTTGGAGAGGATGCGGAGAAAAGGGAACCCTCTTACACTGTTGGTGGGAATATGAACTGGTGCAGCTACTCTGGAAAACTGTGTGGAGGTTCCTCAAAAAGTTAAAACTAGATCTGCCCTACGACCCAGCAATTGCACTGCTGGGGATTTACCCCAAAGATACAGATGCAATGAAACGCCGGGACACCTGCACCCTGATGTTTCTAGCAGCAATGTCCACAATAGCCAAACTGTGGAAGGAGCCTCATTGCCCATCAAAAGATGAATGGGTAAGGAAGATGTGGTTTATGTATACAATGGAATATTACTCAGCCATTAGAAATGACAAATACCCACCATTTGCTTCAACGTGGATGGAACTGGAGGGTATTATGCTGAGTGAAGTAAGTCAATCGGAGAAGGACAAACATTATATGTTCTAATTCATTTGGGGAATATAAATAATAGTGAAAGGGAATATAAAGGAAGGGAGAAGAAATGTATGGGAAGTATCAGAAAGGGAGACAGAACAGAAAGTCTCCTCACTTTGGGAAACGAACTAGGGGTGGTGGAAGCGGAAGAAGGTGGGGGGTGGGGGTGAATGGGTGACGGGCACTGGGGGTTATTCTGTATGTTGGTAAATTGAACACCAATAAAAAATAAATTTTAAAAAAAGAACTATTGACAAAATTTAAAGAAAAAGGATGAGAGGAGTGATAAACAGGCAGAGGAAGGAAGGGGAAGAAGAAGAAAGAAAAGGAAGAGCGGGATAAAGAGGATAAATCAAATAGAGAAAAAAGAAGACAAAAAGAGGGGAGAGGAAGGCAAAGAAAGAAGAGGGGTCGGTGTAGGAGAAGGAAGAGGGGAAGAAGTGGAGAGAGAAGGAGGAAAAACTTTTGGTCATGAATATAAAATTCCTATTTAGAGCTTTCTTCAGCTCCAGGTATACTGCTTCAGGTATTCTGCATGTAGATTAGTCCTAGATCTAGGATAAAATCATCTGCTGCTGTACCACCTTTTTTACATATGTCACCATGCCAATTGAGAGAGCTATACTATTTTTTTTTAAACATTTGAGAGAGAGAGAAAGAGTGTTCATGAGTAGGGGGAGGTGGGGGGGGGGAGATAATCTTTAAGCAGACTCCCCCACAAGTGCAGAGACGGATGTGGGGTTTGATACCACATCCCATGAGATCATGACCTGAGCCAAGATCAAGATTCAGATGCTTAACCGACTGAGCCACCCAGGTGCCCCTGAGAGTGCTATACTATTTAACACCTAGAGAAAAGAGGGCAAAAATTTATATTAAAAAATACATACAAAAAATACTTACATAAACATATTTAATGCATACTTGACAAGAAAAAGATTTCCAGAACTATATTTCAAGCTGTCATCACCATGAAATTATCCATCATCTGTGGGGTAATGGAAAAAGGCAGAGATTGTCAAAATTCCCCATTTCAGGTCTTTTCTTCAGATGTCAGCTTTGTAACCTAGAGCTTCCCTGTGACTGTAAATTAAGACATGTGTCAGTAGCACCCATAACAAATATGAAATATCTGTTTTTGAGATGTCTCTTCCTATTTCAAGAAAAGAATGTAGAAGTCCTTTCTCTGTGTGTCTCACTGCTCCAATAACACATGAGAAGAATCCCTTGTGGGAAAGAAATAGCAACAATGTCATTATTTATTTAGGAATAAGCACACTCATTTTCTTTTATGGGACTGATGCCACCAGGGGTTAGCCAAAATGGGTAAGAGTTCGTTATGAGAGCAAGAGGCAGAAAGCAAAGCAAGAGGTCAATTTGGGACCTTAAATATTTAAAGGTATATGGATTGAGAACACAAGGTGTTTTCAACCCTAAATACATGTCTCCAGGAAGCAAGTATATCCAAGCACACTCTTCTGCTTTTCTTTCCCTGATGAGCCTTTTTTTTTTTTTATCTGATCAGCTAAGTACATTCATGTATTTGTTCATTCAGCAGCCATGATTTGGGAATTTGCAATGCAGATCAGAGCCAGAGGCATGATAAATCAAACCCAGATCTTCTCCTAAAGAATTCACATTCAAAGTAAGGATGGCACTTAGCTAACCACATACTTAGAATAATAAGAGTACTTATAATATATCAGGCAAGTAGGTACTGTTATTTTCCCCATAGTAAAGATGAGAAAATGGATATTAAGTAATTGTTCGAGTTTGTATAATCTAATAAAAACCCAGCATATAAACTTTTAACTTTTAATCCCCATATTAACTACTCAGCTGCATTACATCACTGTAAATTATTTGTATGGTCAGAAAAACCAGCAAGCATTATGTGAGTTTAGGTATAAGACAATTTTGGAGCTGGGAGGATCAGAAAAGATTTCATGGAGAAATAGCAGCTAGCCAAGTCTGATTCTTTGATGAAAGGGTTCTAAGGGAGCATTCCAGGGGAGAGTAATTCTATCTGCCTATTTAATCTAGAAATAGTCTGCTGGTACAGAAATTCCTACCATCTCCTCCTCAGGGATGTATAAGAACCATCTATATATACTTTGCATGTTCTCTTAGAAATCGGGGGCCCATGGCTAACCATATGCTCTCCTCTCCTGACAACATCCTTGCATGGGAATTGCATCTCATATTGAGTCACTGCTGTGGTAGAAATGTTCAGGGGTACTAGGCCCAAGAAGAGGAACACCTTGCTATCACAGTGATATGCAGAATGGACCACAGCAGGGAGGTATGTGAGGCTGAGAACACCATAGCAGAGAGACAGGCCAAGGACAATGACAGGAGACCTCCCAGCTATGAAATTCCTAGTAGCAGTGCTAAGTACATAGTAAGATACTTAGTCACATCATCAGGTGTTTTCCTCATAGCATGGGAGCAAATGCAGATTCTTATATAGTAGGTAACTTTATGAGGCTCACACAGAGATTTGAATCAAGATTGGTGTGACACCCACAACCAAGGATTATACTTCACCCATTCCAGGGCCTCCATCAGGTCTTAGGGGAAGAAGGGAAAAAGCAAACACGTTGACTGTTAAGAGTGTGTCCATCTTACTTAATGAATGACTTGGTATAATTATTTTATCAAACTTCTACCCATTCCATCTTTAGATCAGATATAGAATAAAAATTAAAATAAAGGCCAAAGATAGAATAAGCAATAATGACCTAAAGGAGATAAGAACATTGTAATGTATTCAGTGTGAGAAATGCTTAATAGAAAAGGCTGAGGCTAACCTAAGAAAACCTTGTACCTTTCTGGACTTCATCCTTTACGAACAGTCCAATCAGAAAAGCATTGTGAGTGCAATGGAATAAGAAGTTTAGTACAGGTGTTAGACCTTAGACAAGTGTTACAGGCTCTGGAGAAGGAAATTCCAAAGGAGGAAGAAAATCACTCACCAGCCATGGCACAGATGAACAAGTTTCTGTTTTCAGAGAAACCTGGAATCCTGGAATGAGTGAGGCTGCTTCTATTTAAAGAGTTTTCCATGAGTACACAGTCAAGTGTCTCATAGTGGGTCAGGGTGGGACAAAAAGCTGGTCATTAAAAAAAGCTGGATACTCAGCAAGATGAATTGGAACCTACCTGCACCTCTCTCAATCTCTAACCACCGAAGCCCTGCAGAGCTTGATGGATGCTGATTTTGTCCTCCCCAAAATCTCATGCCAACTCTAGCCTAACACCATCCTGGGATAGTTTTGTGAGAAATGTATTTCTCACTAAAGCCAAACTGACAAAAGAAAAGAGGTCAGCAAAGTATGGCTCATAGGCTAAATCCAGCCCACTTTTGTTTCTGTAAATAATATTTACTGGAACACAGTCATGCTCCCTCATTCATGCATTGTCTTTGGTTTCTTTTGATCTACAGTTGTAGAGTTGAGTATCTGCAATGAAACGGTAAGGCCCACAAAGCCTAAAATATTTACTGTTCGGCCCTTAAAGAGTAACTCTGTTGACCCAGCAAAAAACAGTTTCAGAAGAAGAAACCTCATCATACTCAACATTTATTCAGTGACATACTTTCCTGCTAACTAGTAAACTGAGAACTCTTTATGGGCAGGGATTGTATCTGTCTTGTTCCCACTGAAAACCCAGCTCTGAAAACCCAGGCCAGAACTTGGATGATGGGACACAAAATAAGGGTTCCTTGGGCAGCAAGTCAATTGAGCCCTCTATTTGTGACTTAGGGGTCTGACATGAGGTGTTAGAAACCTGAAAGGGTTTGCCTTAGGGCAGGAATGCTTTAAGTCTAGGCAAGTGGACAATATGGGGGAGCTCTGCCTGGAAATAAGGTCCCCACTAGTAGGCAGGGCTCAGGAATGGGACTCTGGCCCTTTACTGAGGGCAACAGGTGGTGGCAAAAATCGGACTCCAATCATAGAATGATCCAGATACAACAATTCCTATGGCAGAAATCCTAGCTAAGAGGAGAAAGGCAGATGTAACAGGAGACCTGGTCCAGATCAGGGCCCAGCATGCAGCTCAGTACGCAGCAGTAGCACAGCTTTGCAATCACTTAGCGTGGAACCACAGCTGCACTCGCTACTACCTATGTGAACTTTGGTAATTGTATTACCTCTCTGGGCCTATTTTCTTTCTAAAAAACTAAAATATTACTTCTCTCATAGGGCTGTTTTGAAAATAACAGGAGATAATGCTTCTTATATAATCAGAGTAAGTTAAAACAGAATCTCAATAAATGGTCATTCACTAACTTTTTCATTTACTTAAATAGTTATTGAGCACCACTTTGTACCCAGGCACCTGACTGAGTGCTGGGAATACAAATTACATTGAGTCCTTGCTCTCATGTAGGTTTCTTTCTAATGGGAAGAAACCCAAAGTAAGTACACAAACAAGTGAACATTTGGTATTTTGGAAAATTATAAGTGCCCCAGAGGAAAAAGAAACCAGGTTAAAGATCTAGGGAGTACATCTGTGCAAGAGTGAGTATGAGCATGGAAGGGGTGGTTCTTTTATCTAAGGTAGGTGGGAAAAGGTCTCAGTGTTAAATGATACTTGATAGGAGACCCAAAGTCAGCATGCAAATACCTAGAGATGAAGTATTCTCAGCAGAGAAACTAGCATATGCAAATAACAGGAGGCCAACTTGTTTGGCGAGTTCAATAAACAGCTCTATATTTTAAAACGTTGGCAGTAGGCCTTAGCTTTGAAATAGACATACTTTATCTATTTGCCTAAAGTTAGAATTATGCCTTGATTTGGGAGAGAGGGTGAGGGCATGTTGGTCAAATGATTACAAGCTTGGTAAGATGGCAATGCCAATATGCTGAAAAATAGAATTTGCCTGGAATTTCTAAAATAAGTTGTTTATTTACCTGAAATACCAGCTCTAGCTAACTTTATCACTCTTTTTAAAAAATAATTTATTGAGTGCTTACAATATATCAAGCAACTTCCAGTTGCAAAGACAGGAGAAGGTTGTTCTAAGCTTCCTGAAGACAGGAAGCCATAGACCCATGAATTTCCAAGTGAGAAAATGGACATTTTCCATTAAAATAAAAATAGCCCTTTTCCTACAGTCCCTAAGGACTAGTATATACAAATTAGTCTCATCTGTATTTATTCTGTGGTAAGGAAAACCTCTAACATTTTTTTTTCCAGCTTGGCCCCAGAATATTGCCACTTGACTATTACACTAATGTTTCTAGAGTCTTCTGAGATAAGCAAAAATTCATCCTGGGAGTGGGATAGCAGTTTATGGCCTCCTTTACTTTAATGAACCATTAAATTCTATCACTTGCAGTCAAAACTGCACTACAAAAACTGTCTAGCAATGCTCTTTAGCCCTATCCTATCCTTAGGGAGCTCTAGAAGAAAAAATTCTAGAATCTTTTGCTATACCAGCATGAGGTGATCAAAGATATTTTCAATAGCTCTGACCTGCCCTTGCGAAGCACAATGGACTACAAATGGTCTTTGGTCTCTTTGGAAATTCCAAAGGAAAAAAAATGCAACAACCTTGAAATAGTACAATATAACTTTTAAACTATTTGTCATTGCCATTTCTAACACTCTCAAGCTGTATTTGATGTATTCAATAAACACAGGGCATCTAAAATAAACTTGGCTCTAATTTTAAGTGCTTTAAAACATTAGTTTATTCCTTACAGCAACCCTGTGGTATAAGAATTATACATTCATTTCACAGATGAGGAAATTAAGGAAAAGGAAGGCTAAGTACTCATTGAAGCTCATTGGCCTAGAAGAATCTGAACTGGAATTTGAACTCGAGTAGCCGGACTCTTAAGATTCTCTAATGTCAATCACTTGGTCACTATTCTTTGTATTTAGTTTTTTTTTTATTCCAGTTGTTGAAGTTTGAGAGGGCAATACCTAGAGGCAAAATTCCAAGGAGAAGAGGAAAAAAGGATGTTAAAATAAGCATTATTTTTTCTAGTTGTGAAAAATCATTTATTCATGGCAGAAACTTCCAATTACAGAAAAACAAGTCACTATCCTAAATAATTGCTATCAACATTTGGTTTTGTAATCATTCTTTTTCCTACATATCTGAAACAAATAGAGGTTTTAGAGAGATGGGATCACACTACCTTTGACCATTTTTATAATGTATCTCAGACATTTACACCATCACTGAACAATCTTTTAAATATTTTCAGTGGCTGAACAGCTTCAGTTTGTAAAATATACCATGATTTATTCAACTGTTAAATATTTACAGTTGTATATTTTATTTTTTGCAATTATCCATACCATCTCAATAAACTGTTGATCCCATCTCTGTTTATTTCTTCAAAATATGTTTCTAGGAGTGAAATTAAAGGATACACAAATTTTTAAGGTCTTTTATGAACTCCTTAAAACTGCCCTCCAGAAAGACTATAGCAATTGAGAAGATAATTATTTTCTCCTGCCACAGGCTTCTTTAGATGACGTCACATCCAATCTAAGATACATCCCAAAACAGAGAGCTCTAGGAAATATACCTCTACAGAATCCTCTTTTCTTACAGATCTCCTCTCTAGAGTTAGTCAAACTATTTATCATTCTACTGTAGCAAACTGCAAAAACAAACAGAACATAGCAGGAGATGGAGGAAAAACACACATAAGGCTCAGTTCTACAGGCAGCCCTGATGCCTCAGTGGTTTAGCGCCGCCTTCAGTCCAGGGTGTGATCCCGGAGATCCAGGATCGAGTCCCACGTCGGGCTCCCTGCGTGGAGCCTGCTTCTCCCTCTGCCTGTGTCTCTGCCTCTCTCATTCTCTGTGTCTCTCATGAATAAATAAATAAAATCTTTTTAAAAAAGGCTCAGTTCTACATATGTAGGGCTTATGGTTTATAAAAAGAACTGATTCTGATTAGCCATCTCCACTTTATGAAAAAAAATTTACATTCATTAATTTGGGGTTCTCAACTAAAATTTTGAAAGGATCTGAGCAAATAATGCAGACCAGCAATGCTGACTAGTGGTAAAGAAAAAGGAAAACAAAGAGAAAACACACCATTAAGAAGAATTTTTTGCCTTTGTCTTAATCCTTCTAAAAGGGTAGAACCTGCTTAGTAACAGCTGGTTATGGTCATGTACCAGACCAGCTCTAGAATGACAAATTCTTAAAGGAATGTGTAGAATCTGGGATTTTATGTGTGTTTGTGTGTGTGTGTGTGTGTGTGTGTGTGTGCACGCGCGCGCACGCACCATCTTCCAATTTAAAATATTTACAATTGATTCAATTTTGAAAAATATACTAGGTAGAGAACATATTGTTTCCAATTTAACTTTTTAGAGTTTATTCTATTTTGGCATATATCCTTAGTTTTATACCCGAATCTTCAACATAGCCAGGGAAATGCTATAGAAAAACAGCTTTCGTAACCAGCACTCTGCCTACAGAGCAACTGGTACAGGTACTTGAGAGGCACAACCACAGGTCTTCCTCCCAGGTGCTGATTATTAAGATGAAATGAGCTATAAAGAGGCAAACTAGACCAAGACAGAAGAGAAATTGACTTACAAGAAATCAGTCACCACCTACAGTTTTATGAATGACTGACACTTTGAACCTATCTAGTTAGAGCTGAAACTTCCTCCGAAGATGATCCATATTATCTATGACATGCTGCTGCTGGCTTATCCGTGACAGTCACTGGAAACAGCCTCACCATGATCTATTTTAATAGGGCTCTTGACCTATTTTTATATTCCAGCACTGCAAAGTTAAACTGCTAACTTACAGAGCCTGGGCATGTTATTTTCCAATAAAATATATTTAAGTATCTTTCTATCCCAGTTTCCTTTTTACTGGATAGTTTCCATCATACAGAGATACCAATTGATCTACACCAAGTTGAGAAATAAAAGTAGTCTTTAATGCATTGTCGCCCAGAGGTGATCCTTAGCTTCTGTCAACTTGGAAATCACTTACATTCACAGCACATGCATGTTCTCTGATTTTAGCTTTTCCCTCCTTTTGTGGGAATAGTATTATGTTGGTTATAAAAACAAACACTGAACAAAGCTTCTGATATTAGTGCTCAGGAAAAAGTGAGCACGTCTACTTCAATTGTTTGCCATAGGAACTCTTTCCTCAGTCCCCTTCCAAATTATCATTCACTCCACTTGCATCTCCACTACAAGAATATCCTTCAGATACTGAGCTATCTTGCTTTTAAGATATGAAGAGTAGTAGAATTTTAACTGTCCTAGTTACTACTCCACCTCACTCATTTATCTAGGCTTGCCTAAAAATCTCACAATCTTGATTGAGGCAAGAGTAAAATGGATCTGATGTAACACAAAATTAGTTGATCAAAATGGAAAGCTATTGAAATCAAATTTTCTGGTATTGGTTACTTTACACAAAATGATTTGATGCATTGAAAAAGGCTAAGGTTTATATATTCTTTAGTCTTTGCTAACAAAATTCAAGTAAATGAAAAATTCAAGCCTTCCTTGAGGTTTTAACCATTCTTTACTTTGCAGAGGCTCAAATGGTTGATAACGTGTCTCAGTCCAGTTCAAGGTCAGTAGGAAAGTCATAAGTGATGGCAACAGGTAAAAAGAACTCTTTCAGCAAAACTGTAGCACAACAAAGGAGCCATTAGAATCATCCTGAAATTGCAAAACATCCACATGGTCCTCTAGTGAATTTTCAAAGCAAAGGGTACATTTAAAAAAGGTTTCACCAATTGCAAGCAGCAATAAAACCTCTAATGATTAAACTACAGTTTCCTTGTATCCAAAAAGGACTGAAGAAGCAACACTATTAAGATATAACCTCTACTTCTTCTTCCACTAGCAGTAACACTGATGAAAAATCATCAACAATAAAATAGGCAACTGTCAGAGTGAGGAAGAAACCAAGTTACTTGTTTTAAGGCCCATTCAAGGGCAGACCCGGTGGCGCAGCGGTTTGGCGCCCAGGGTGTGATCCTGGAGACCTGGGATCAAGTCCCACATCAGGCTCACTGCATGGACCCTGCTTCTCCCTCTGCCTTTGTGTGTGTGTCTATGAATAAATAAATAAAATGTAAAAAAAAAAAATTAAGGCCATTCAAGGTTCTGACCAACCATGTGGTCATTAGTCCCATGAGATATACCAGAGCCCACAGAAACGAAAGTCACCGAGTGGGTATACATTGTTCTTAGACTCCCATTTACAAATGACCGATTTCACTGACTTCTGTCTGGCTCCCCTTCCACATTCATTTCATCCTGAAGAGACGAGATTCTCCACTTCTACCACCTTAGCCCAAACTACCCTTACCTCCTACCCAGACTCGGGCAATTGTCTACCTGGGTTTCTTGCTTCAGTCTTCTTTCTTCAGACAAGCCAGAAAGAGCCTTTTTTTTTTTTTAATTGAGGTGAAATTCACACAACCTAGGGTTAACAACTCTGTATAAATGTATACAGTTTAGTGACTTTTAGTACATTCATATGCTGTACAGTCATCAACTCCAATAAAACATTTTTCTTAGCCCAAAAGAAAACTCTGTACTCATTGATGGTCACTCTGCTTTCCTCCGCTTCCCCCCAGGCACCAGACCACAACTAACCTGCTTTCAGGTTCTATGGATTTACTATTCTGGTTATTTCATATCCATCATAAAATAGGTTACCTTTTGTACCTGGTTTCTTTCATTTAGAAGTTTTCAAGATTCACACATGTATGTATCAGAGTTTCATGTGGCTAAATAATATTCTATTATATGTATATACCACATTTTGTTTATCCACTTCTCAGCTGATGGACATTTGGGTTGTTTCTGCAGTTGGCAATTATGAATAGTTCTGTTCCAAATGTGTACAAGAGTTTTGTTTGATTTTTTTACTTTAAATTTTGGGTGGGGGTGGGGTATACATGTAGGAGTAAAATTTCTGAGTCTTAGGATTTAAACTTTGAGAAACTACTAAACTTTTCTATAGTGGCTGCATCATTTTACATTTCCACCAACAATCTAACCTACCAAGGAGCCTACGGTTTTTGTATGATCTACAAAGAAGTCTATAATTTCACCACATCCTTACCACCATGTGTTATTATTCATTTTGTTTTAGTCAGGAAGATCTTTTTATAACTGTAGCTGAGATGATAGAACCACTCGCCCCCCGCTTCCACTGGTTCCCTCATTTAGAATAACATTCAGAATCTTTACCATGCACCTAAGAACCCAACTGACTGGGCACATGACTCCCTCTCTCATCTCATCTCCTGGCACTTTATTTATGTCATATTAGCTACATTACCCTTCTTGAAAATCCTCAAAAGTGCCAACCTTGCTCTCACAGTAGGACTTTTCACTTGCTGTTGATCTGGAATGCACTTTTTGAAAAATCTCTTTAATTTCCTTATCCAAGCTTCAGCTCACATAGGAGGTCTCCTAAAACGTTGCCCTGAACAAACATCTACAGTAGTACAAACCCACATACCTGAGCATGAATTCCCTAGGAAATAAGATTTAAGTGTCAAATACAAAAACTTGTCAAGTTCAGGGTGGGGGAGGTTGAAATTTAAAGAAAGAAGAGTGAGCATAAAAGAGAAATGAGATCATAAGTAAGAGACAGCATATGCCAGGGGAGTGCATTATTCCACGGCCACAGTTTCTCAAATAAAACAAAACCAAAAATACAAAACAAAACAACAGCTGGTTACTTGTTCTCACATTCTCCAGAAGGGCTATATGAAGTTACAGAGTCTCCAAATAGTCTGTCACTGGAAGGAGAGATAGTGTGCGCAATTTATATCTGAGCTCCTTTCAATCTTCTGTGATTATTTTAAGTCTACCTCCTAAGGTTGTGGAGTATTTTAATTGTGGTAAAATACACATAAAAGTCACCATCTTGGCCATTTTTAAATGTACTGTTTCATGATAACTACATTCACATTATGCAACCAATCTCCAGAACACTTTCTTCTTACAAAACTGAAACTCTATACCCTATAGGCAATAAATCTCCATTTCTCCCTCCCCCATCTCCTGGCAAGCACCACTCTACTTTGTCTCTAGGAATTTGACTTCTGCAGGTGCTTCAGATAAATACATACATGGTACTTCTCTTCCTGTGAGTAGCTGATTTCACATGGCATAAAGTCCTCAAGGTTCAACCAGATTTTAGCATGTGACAGAATTGTCTTCCTTGTTAAAGTGGAGTAATATTCCATTGTATGTATATAGCACATTTTGATTATCCATTCATCTGTCAATGGACCCTTGGGTTTTTCTGCCTCTTTGCTATGGTGAATACTGCTTCTATGCACATGTGTGTACAAATTCCTCTTCAAGACTCAATTCTTTTGGAAGTACCACAGAAACTGAATAGTTGAATCATATGTTACTTTTATTTAACTAACTGCCATACTATTTTCCACAATGACCACACCATTTGCATTCCCAATCATGCACAAGGTTTCCAATTTTCTCCATATCCTAGCTGACAATTACCTTCTGTTTTTCTTTTACTTTTTTCAAAATAACCATTCTAATGGATGTAAGGCCCTTTAAGGTTTTAACTTCTTCATATTTCCAGGTTGTATAAACTGGCTCTTCCAGGGAGTCTAAGTCCACAAGCCATAGACTTCAAGTATCCATTCCAGGTAGGGAACAGATAGGGGCCTCTCTCTTCTGGTTAGCACTATGGATGGGGCCTCCTTACACCATGGTCGTAGCTGGAGTAGCTTTAGGACCACAGAAATTGTATAACCAACTGCTAGGTCCAATCCATCCAAAGAAGTCAACAACAAGGGTGAAGATACAGGTAGGTAAGGCCAGGCAAATCCAAGGTTCTGCACAAATGGTCTAATATTATCTATATAAACCTGCTTTATTTCTTTCAATATATTTGCTATTATCTAAAACTACATGTTTGAACATATTTCCTTTGGTTTACCTCCTCTAAAATATGTAGATTTCATGAAGGCAGGGAATTTATCTTGCTCATCCCTCTATTCCCAATGCATACAACAGTTCCTGACACACACTAGGGGAAGAGAGAACTATTTTTAGAATAAAAAATAACTTATCTAGCTCCTTTTGCCTAAAATTCAAATTCACCTAAGCTTTTTTTTTTTTTCTACGAGTTAGGTCTCATGTTTGGATGTAAGACTTTCACTTCCAATTAGCATATAAAAAACCATAAGACACTATCCCTCTTATCCTAACAATAAGAACAAACCTGAAAAGCTACAAAAATCATAGTTTCAAAGAACTGAGGATGCTTGGAATGCCTGGGTGGCTCAGTGGTTAAGCGCCTGCCTTCAGCCCAGGGCGTGACCCTGGAGTCCTGGGATCGAGTTCCACATCAGAACTTGCATGGAGTGCAATGGAGCTTGCCTATGTCTCTGCCTGCGTCTCTCTCTCTCTCTCTCTCTCTCTCTCTTTCTCTCTCTCTCTCTGTCTCATGAATAAATAAATAAAATCTTTAAAAAAAAAAAAAGAACTAAGGATGCAAAGAATCAAAATTCAATTTAAGGATGTGAAAAATCCCTTATGAAGGGAGAAGACAGCCACAATTGCTTTTATCCCTAGAGCAGCAGTGGGAGAAGGAATTCACAAGAGGACTAAGAAGAGACCAATGGGACTTTTAATGGCTATGCATGGACCAGTATGACCGACTAGCATGCTCAAAGTCTTGCAACAGAGCAAATGTCTTCAACTGCTTGTCTTGGCTTTTCACTAAGTACACAGGGGTAGTATGCCAAAATTCAGGGCAGAATTTCTGAGATCTCCCTCAGGTTTATAAGGCCATCCTCAAATGCAAAACAGAAGAAGGCCTGTTGAAGGATTAGCACGGCAGAAGAGCCAAGACAAATCTTTGAGCACAACAGGATTTCGTAAGAGTCAGGCAACAGCAGCAAAAGGCTGAGGTTGAAGCAAGAGAGCTAAAAGACTTTTTATCCAAAGCACTGTGCACCCTTCTGAAGGCATGGGGCAGAGCATCAGGGCAAAGAGATTTTCTAAGGTTTTTTTCTAACAAAAGTTGGAGGCTGGACAGAAGAGCAAAAGGAATGAACCAGTTCCCAAGAAAACTACCAGGCTAGCTATAAAGCAGAAGGGAATCTTTAAGTTTCCACAGGTGCTCAGGTCCCATAAACTGCCAAAGAAACAGTCCTGATTCTAGCCTCAGAATTGAGAGTAATGGAGAGTTGAACCTAACCAAAACTTCAAAGTTCAAACTCAAATCATCTATATATTAGATTAACTCAGCATGTCAGATACCTGACAAAGAAGAGGTATGCCCTTTTATGGTGGTAATATTTAATTTTCCACCGTACTTTCACAAGATAGACAGCATACAAAAAATTATGAGACATGGAAAGAAGATAGTTTCCTGTCTTGGCTGTGGACTACACTATCAATTAAAGCAGACTCAAAATTGGTCCAAGATAAATTTGTTGAAAGAGATGGTGGAAAAGATGATCAATGTGCATGAATACATGTAGCGTTTCAACTGGAAGAATTATAAAAAGTAGGAAATGAGGAAATATGCCATCACAAATAATTAATTCTATGGGCATATTCACAGGCTAGACACAACAGAAAAAGTGATCAGTGAACTTGGGACTTCTACACTTGCTCTTCTTTATGTCCAGAATGTTCCTCTCCTCTATACCACCTGACTCATTCACAACCTTCAGTTCTTGTCTCAAATGTCATTTCAACACTGAGACATAGTCCTCAAAGCTACTTTATTTTTCTCTGTAACATTTGTTATCTAGTTATGCATACAGACATGAAAACAAGCACCTAGGTGTATACCTTCTGATATAGAATTACTTTAAATTTGTCTGATTTTCCCTGTCAGAAGGTAAACTTCTGAATAAAGGACTTTGTGTTGTGCCTTACTTTATCCCTAGAACCTAAATTCTCTATTGAGAATATAGTGGTGGTTCAATAGGTATTTGTGAATTAGTGAATATATGAACGAAGCCAGAGAGCTTCTCTAATTGGCACTTACTGTAATAAGGTGTTTACAGTACAATGTACTTGAAGGGTGAAAAGAAACAAAGTTGTACCCCAACAGCTTGCAATGGTCAAACTTTGAAAATCATTAAGAATGTTTTTATATAGAAGCTCAATTGAGCAATTGTGTGTTACAAAAGGATAACTCTGACAGCTGAGTAAAAAGGAATGGGCAGGGATGGAACAGGGAGAAGTGCCAATCAAGAAGCTACTACCTATATATCAAAGGAAACCATCAGTTGAAAAATGCAACCTATAAGAGATAGTATTTGTGAATCATCTAAGGGGTTAATATCTGAAATATATAAATAATTCCTGCACTTAATAGCAACAAAATCCAAACAATCTAACTTAAAAATTGGCAAAGGCTGGATCCAGGGTGGCTTAGTCAGTTGAGTGTACCTTCTGCTCAGATCATGACCTCAGGGTCCTGGCATCAAATCCCGCATCGGGCTCCCTGCTCAGTGGTGAGCCTGCTTCTTCCTCTCCCTCTGCTCCTACCCTGCCCCCTGGTCTATTCTCTCATTCTCTCTCTCAAATAAATTAAACCTTTAAAAAAATTGGCAAAGGCCCTGAACACACATTTTTCCTAAAATGATATATATATGGTCAACAGGCATGTGAAAAGATACTCAACATCACTAACCAGGGAAATGCAAATCAAAACCACAATGAGGTATCACTTCACCTGTCAGAATGGCTATTATCTGAAAGTCAAGAAATAAGTGTTGACACGGATGTGGAGAAAAAGGAACCCTCATGCATTGTTGGTGAGAATATAAACTATTACAGTCACTATGGAAAACATTAAGGAGACACCTCAAAAAATTACCATATTATCCAGCAATTCTACTTCTGAGTATTTATCTGAAGGGAAAGAAAACAGTAATTCAAGAAGGTACAGCACCTCCTTGTTCATTGCAGCATTATTTTCAATAGCCAGGATATGTAAATAATCTTTCGATCGATAGATGGATAAAGAAGATGGATAGACGGATAAAGAAGATATACACACAATAGAGTATTATTCAGCCAGAAAAAAAAAATGTAAATACTGCTTTTGGACAGCATGATGGATCTTAAAGGCATTATGCTAAGTAAAATAAGTGAGACAGAGAAAGATAGTTACCACATGAACATACTTATATGATTTCACCTTTCAGGAACAAGAACAAAAACAAAGCAAAACACCCAAAGCCACAGATTCAGAGAACATATTGGTGGTTGCCAGAGTAAGGGGTGGAGGGATGAATGAACAGGTAAAGATGATCAAAGGGTATAAACTTCCAGTTATAAAATAAGCAATGGGGATATAATGTACAGCATGGTGACTATAGTCAATAATACTGTATAACATATTTGAAGATAGCTGAAAGAGTAATCTTAAATGTTATCATAAGAAATTGTCAATTATGTGAGGTGATAGAGGTTAACAAAACTTATTGTGGTAATGATTTCACAATGTATACATATTCCAAATCAGTATGTTGTATACCTGAAACCAATCTAATATCATATGTTAAGGTATTTTAAAATGAACTTTGACCTTCCCTCAAATATATGCAAGAGTTAACAAGAAATAGATTGTAAACCTAAATGTATGGGGTAAAATATAAGACATCTGGGGGGGGGGGGAGGACAGCAGCCAAACAGAAGTTAAGCAAATATTTCTTAGAATACACAAAGCAAGAAACAGAAAAGTGAAATCCAATTTATCAACATTTAAAAACTCTGCCTTTCATAGATACTGTAAAAGAATGGAAAGGCATAGTAAACATATAAACTTAGAAAACAGAAAAAGGTTATTGCTAATACCAAGACACAAGTTGATGGCAGCCTGGACCCACACTGAAGCATAAAATGAAATAAAGCACTGGCTTTTAAAGGTATATTGGATCAAGAACCATCAGGTTTTTGTGATAATCCCATGAGATAGTTGGGAAGACAAACAAGCATTATAAGACAACTTTGAGATTCATAGTTTTGGCAACAATGAGAATTGCAAGGACATCACAATGATAAATAAAGAGATCAGATGAAAGGTCTAAAAGGTAGTTGAAAATATGAAAAACATGAAAATGAACTCAAGGCTAAAAATAATAATTTAGAAATCCTTCCATTCTGGATAGTATTTTAATCTGTGTGAAGGGGATAGAATCCTTAGCATTTACCATCTCCTTGGCCTCTTAGCATGTCCCACATGCATGTTAGTTTTCCACAGATAAAGCTCCTGAAATAAAACTTTCATTTCCTTGACACTAGAAGTTGGGTCTTAAACTTTGTATATTCTTCTCTATCCCAAAAATTTCCTTGACAATAGTAGGATTCAACAAATGTGGTAATTCATTGGTTATTTATATCTTACAGCCTAAAGTAATTCTATGCTCTAGATTCTGAATAATATTTTTAGCTAGAAGGGAAATTGGTCTTACAATTGATATGAGCAGTCAGTGTGGATTTAAGTTTTTCCAGTAATGATTGTTATGTTTTTCTGATATATCTAGTTTATGCTCATCTCAAAGTGGAAAAACTCACATACACAGGACTGGAACTTGAGAGATTAGCATTTGAACTCAAGATTCTCTTAAGCCACTTACATGGTTTAAAACAACAACCTAGCGGCACCTGGGTGGCTCAGGTCATGATCCCAGGGTCCTGGATATCAAGCCTGGCATCAGGCTCCCTACTCAGTGAGGAGCCTGCTTCACACTCTCTCCCCACTCGTGGTCTCTCTTGCTATCTCTGTCTCTCAAATAAATAAAATCTAAATAAGTAAATAAAACCTAGATATCAGCACATCTTTTCTCATGTAAAAGAAACCCACATATCCTTCATATCATATTTAAACAAAATAAAATGAGTCTTGACATATTAAAAGTTATATAATATTTCAGATCATAATTTTGTAATTCACACACAACTTACTGTTTTAAGTTACCTGCTCAGCCATTTTTCTTGAAAGCAGGATTCTTAATGATTTCACCTTTCAAAAAAAGGCTATGGTTACTAGTTGTGGAAAACCTAAGATCAAAATCCTAGTTTTTTAAAAAGATAGTTTCCTTAGATTCGAACTGCAAAAATTTGAATGACCATTTTAGTCCCCAGTGGCTTGCTCCAATATTTAATATAAAATTATGTAAACGATTTTGCAAAATTCCATACTCTTTTTAAATCATGTATCTCCTAAGTTCTAGAACATAAGCAATTGTAAAATGTATTATTAATATTATGGAGATAATTTTTGAAAGAACAAAAAAAATCATTAAATACACTATGAATTTAAAATATGTAAAAAAAAATGAGTGCAACTTAGAATAACCTCATGAAAAGTATTATTTGGAGACTAGAGAAGCTGTGTTCTCTATTCAAATAGAAGCCTTAATAAACATAGCAAGTTGAAAAAACATATCCCACAGGTGTGTGCTCATAGGAGTTAGTCTACCCTCTCTTTAAACCTGCTGAAGGAATCATTTGCCCCTGTTTGCTCCCAGAGAAGGTAAGAGCATAGGCCACTTTGAGTCCCAAGCATTATTTTAATTCTACATCTAAAAATGTCTAACCACTTACCAAAATCGTAATGTCTCCCTGAGCTAGCCCTTCTAGAGGTAGATTTCCTGCAGAAAAATACCTCAGTCACTGTTCCTGAAACCATGAGGATACAAGCAGTGGGAAAGGAAAGAGAAATAGCAAAGTTCTTACTCAATTGGTCACATTTCACATTCTGAGCCTGGCAGATGTTCAAAGTTAATTCCTTTGCTCTTAAGTGATTTTGTGCCTTCTTCAGAGATTTCCCAAATCAGAACATTTTGTTTTTCTTTCCCAAGATCCAAAAGATCAATTTTCCCTACTGCTCCCACTTAGCCCATTGATTTTAACCATGCACCACACACACTCTCTTTACAGAGTCCATATAACTTCTAAGAGACTTTTTTGGCTGGATTTCAAACCCTTCTGGGCTGGTTCTCCCATGTGGTCATTCTCTAATCCACAGGTAAAATTCATTCACCCTTTACCCAGACAAATTCTGGAAGCACATAACAATCCAAACCCAAGCACAGCAACTCCTCTGGCAAAGCAGCTAGTTATCAGTCTCTAGGTCTCTGTGCCTGTAACTCAGAAACATCCTGTCACAATCTCTACAGTCCTGATGAAGTACCTTCCACTATCATGCTCCCAAACCCCTAAGGTCGAGGCCAAGAATCACTGCACACCTTACACCTAAGAAAGTCTTTTCGCCAAATCCTAAAGATCTCCACCAAATCAATTCTTTTATCACCCTTTTTCAAGTGAACTTACCTTACAGCTGAAACGGTCTCTTCATTTCTTTCCTTCGTAAATTTGCATCTTGATTTTCTAACTCATATTAGAAATTTTATGTTATACCCTCATTTCTCTGCTGAAACTTCCAGTTGCAGAAAAATGAACGTGAACATATTACCCTAGTATTGTTCTTAAATATTTCAGTAGGCCAATTTGTTTTCTTAGGCCTTTGGTTAATAAGCAACAGAAACTTAGTGTTTCCTTGACATTCTGCTGCTGCAAGGGGAAAGAATCCCTGAAGAAAGTAGATGTATACAGCTTATAAATCAATATAACTTATGATTTCAACATAAGAGAAGAGCTTGGAAGATTGTACAGTCTTGGTCTCTGAGTTATTTCTCATTTAGAATGTTAACATTAAAGCACATAACTTTTTCATTCAGACTTTAAGCCAAAAGCAAGTTTGGAAGGAAGTTTATTTCTTCTGTTGTATTTAGTTTTAGAAAAGACAATGGAGTCAATGACAAATCTTTTAGGAATATGTAGAACAGTTGATCACCAAACCTTCTATGTATATTAAATATGAAAATTAAAGAGCTGATAAAAATATAGAAACATTACCAATATTTGCCTCAGTACTTCACCCATACAGTAGTTCTAAGAATAAGCAAATGTTTAGCTGATATAGAATTTACATACTTTTAGGTTTATCAGGATAGATTAGATCATGGTGAAATGACAACCCAAAAATCTGACTTAAAACTGAAGAGTATTTGCTTATATACCCATTGGATCCAACAGGGGGACCCTGATCACAGTAATAACTCAGAATAATTCAGACTTCTATAAACAAGCACCATTTCTAATGTTGTTGAGTGCTGTGCTAAAGGGAAAGTACTCTGGGGAGACTTACATTAGTAATTAAATCTTCACCCAGAAGTGATACATTATTTTCTTTCATGATTTATTGTGCAGATAAAGTAACAGGATGCCATCAACCACAAAGAAACCTGGAAATGCAAACCTACTATGTGTCTAAAAATATTCACTAAAAAACATTAAAGATAACCATAGCTTGATAGATAGGCTCAATCTACATGGCAAGCAAGATGGCACCTGGCTATCCATGCCTACATCCTACCAGCTTAATATAAGACTTGGTTTCCTAATAAGTCTGCCCCCAAAGAGGCTTCACAAGATAACCAAAGATTTTTCAAGTGTCTCACCAGAGTGTATATATTACCTTATATAGCCAGTTTAAAAAGAAAACATATTACATATACTTAGACTCTCACTATTGACTTTAGTATTTACTTGTATATACAGAAAAATCTTAATATAAACTAATTATAACCATTGCTCTCATTCAACAATAAAATCAAGTTAAAACTCAAGAAGTTACTAAGCCAATCAAAACAATTAGGCAGTAATTTAACATAACTGATGATATTTTTGTTGAAACTAATCCAGGAGTCACAACCTGACTATGCTACTAACTGCTATGACATGTGCAAAAATGAGTTATTCATTCTTCACTACTTTGTGCTTTGCTATAATTCAATTTTCACAACTCTCTCAGCTAATCTAAGAGAGATGCCTCTCTTAGGTACCTGCTAGTACCTAAAGGACTAGAAAAGCCTTGTTGGAACAACCTGCCAGAAAGACATTTGACCTCCACTTGGTATTTACTGTTAAGTCTGATTTTGCCTTTTACTTATTAGAACCTGAAAACCAAAGCAGTACTACTTGGTGCAACAGCCAAAATTTCAAGCATTGAAAATTTTATGCAATATCCTCTTTTAAGGTAGACATTCTCAGGTTCTCAAAGAAAAAAAAATCTTATATTTAACTTTATTGTATTTGAAATAAAAATACTATTTCCAGAGAATTGTGAAAACATGTTATGCTAACTCCCAGACCTCAATATGAGAAACCCTAGATTTCCATATTACCAATCATGTATTCCTATGTGTGGGTCATTCCAATAGCACTGCTTTTTTCTTCTTGTATGGCTAGGCAAGTCAAGAGAGAATATTTTCACTAGGAGAGGGTCACTTTTAAGTAGGCTGACCAACTTGTCCCAGTTTGTCCAGGCCTCTCCCACTTTTTAACATCTAATGTCCTGTGTCCTGGGAACTTCTTCAGTACAGAACAAACCAGGATAGTTAGTCAATCTGCTGTGGAACATGGAGCATTTGATGGGTTAAAGCAGGCTCATGTCTCCCACGATGGGAGACAGGGATTCGTGGGCCTGGATATCACTAACCATCTCCTCCTTACTCAAGAAAGTCTCCAGACTTCCCTGTCTCCTGCAACCAAGAAGAATTTAGCCCTCCCCTGGCAAGAAAGCAAAGTTTGAAGATAATATTGGAAAACCCCATATACTACCAATAGTTCCTCCAACCACTTTTTGGAGAAGGTCACCTGATCTGCTTCTAACTGTAACCCTTGGATCTCCAGGTTTTCTTAATTTAGGCTGGATCTCCAGGTTTTCTCCTTTCAGCCTAAGGCAGAGAGATAGTCTGGTATCTTATAGCTCCCTGGGGGTTGTTTTCAGGCTTTACACATTACCAGGAGAGAAACTACAGATCTTTTATGAATATAGATGCAAAAATCCTTAGCAAAATATCATAGATCTAGCAACATATCAAGAAAATTATTATACATCATGACCACATAGGATTTATCCCAGGAATGCAAAATAGGCTCAATATCCAAAAATCAGCTCATGTAATAGATCATGTTAATAGAAAATTCTAAGGAATCTGTTAAAACAAACAAAAACCTATTAGAATAAGGGAGTTCAAGTTTTCAGTATTGTAAGACCAACATATTATGGGAGACTTGGGTGGCTCAGTAGTTGAGTGCCTGCTTTGGCTCAGGTCGTGATCCTGGGGCTCTGGGATCGAGTCCCGTATTGGTCTCAGAGGGAGCCTGCTTCTCCCTCGGCCTTTGTCTCTGCCTCTCTTTCTGTGCCTCTTATGAATAAATAAAACCTTAAAACAAAACAAAAATCAACATATTAAAATCCACTGTTTTTCTAGAGTAACAAGTAAACAAATAGAAATTTTTTTTTTAAATTCCACTTAAATAGTCTCAAGAATACAAAAGAATAAATTTAACAAAAAAATACAAAGCTCACATTCTGAAAGCTACAAAACACTTCCGGAAAAAATTAGAAAAGACCTCAACAAAGGGGAAGACATCAGAAAACAATATTGTTGAATGGGTTGGCCTACAGATTAACACAATCCTTCTTGATACTCCAGCTGATTTCACTGTATATATTGCTAAGCTGATTCCAAAACTAAATGAAAATGCATGGGACACAGCACAGTATAAACAACCTTGGGAGGAAAAAGTTTTCAACCTATTTAAGCCCATTGCATTTTCCAGTTTTTCTTAAAATACTTCAAATCCAGAGCAAACATAATTTTATAAGCTTAAGTAGTTCAGCAAAACCCCAAGTGGGAAAACTCAAAGAAAACCCTATCCAAACATTTCATAACAAAACTGCTAAAAACCAAAACTACCAGAAAATGGAGAAAATAACATATTACATAAAAAGGAATAATTCAGGTAACTGAAGATTTCTCAACAAAACCATAAACGGAAACCAGGGAACAGTTGTGTTCCTTTATGTTCCTTTTCTACTCCTGCTATAACAAATTACCATAAATTTAGTAGCTTTAAAAGACATAAATTTCTTACCTTAGAGTTTTGTAGTTAGAAGTCTAATGTGGGTCTCATGAGACTAAAATCAAAGCATCGGTAA
Organism: Vulpes lagopus; assembly: GCF_018345385.1. NCBI lineage: Eukaryota > Metazoa > Chordata > Mammalia > Carnivora > Canidae > Vulpes > Vulpes lagopus. The sequence continues at coordinate 21,571,475 of NC_054842.1, read as the reverse complement.
GGCTGCATTCTTTTCTGGAGGCTCAAGGACAGAATCAAGTTCCTTACCTCTCCCAGCTTCTAGAGACTGCCCATGTTCTTTGTTTTCGTGACACCTTTCCACCATTTTCAAACACAACATCTTCCTGACCATCATCCAGTTATTCCTCACTCTGACAACAGCTGAAAAGGTTCTCTGCTTTTAAAGGATTAAATGAAGCCTCGCTCCACCCCACCCTAATAACCCAGGATTTTTCTCTCCATTTCAAAGTCCTTCACTTAATTATAATTAAGTTGCAAGGTTCTAAATAAGGTAAGCTATCCCCAGGTTCCAGGTATTAGAACATGAACATCTTTGAAGGTCTATTTTTCTGTCTCCCACAACATGGAACACCAGTATATACATACATTTTTGAGATTTTGTTTGTAGAGAGAGAGAGAGGAAGTGTGGGGAGGAGTGCCAGAGGGAGAGAGAGAATATCAAGTAGATTCTGCACTTTCTGCACTGAGCTCAGAGCCTAACACAGGACTCAATCTCACAACCCTGAGATGTTACAACCTGAGCCAAAAATCAAGAATTGGATGCTTAACTGACAGCCACCCAGGCACATTTAGAACAACAGTTTTGGAAGGAAAGAACTGTTAACCCAGAATCCTATATCCAGCAAAAAACAGCATTCAGAAATAAAAAAAATAAAAGCAATACAAATTAAAAGAAAAAAATAAAATTGTCTCTATTTATGGATGACATGCTTATGTACATAGAGAAATCCCCAAAAAGCTACAAAAAAGCTATATAACTGAATTTTCACAGTATAAAAAATCAATTTACAAATAACAATCATGTATCATCAATGAACAATTTGAAAAAGAAATTTTTAAAAATATAATTTACAACTATCAAAAATGAGATACACAGTTGCAAGTTTAAACATGTGTGAGATCTATATGCTGAAAACTATAAAACACTGATGAAAAAATCGAAGACCTACATTAAAGAAGATTGTTCCATATTCATACATTGGAAGACTCAATATTGTTAAAATACTGGTTATCTCTGTATTGATCTACAGACTTAATGATTTGCCAGCCAAAACCTCAGCAAGATTTTCTGTAGGTACTTAAAGCTGATTCTACAATTAACATATAAAAGCAAAAGAATTCGAAGCCAAAACCATTTTGAAAATGAAAAATGGATTATACAACTTGATTCCATGGTTTACTATAGAGCTACAGAACTCAAAACAGTATTGTATTGGTGAAAGGATAGATGCACAGATAAATAAGTGGGACTAACTAGAGAACCTAGAAATCAACTCACACAAATACAATTGTTTTTTTCAATGGCAGAAAGTCAATTCACCAGCTAAAGAACAATCTTTTCAACAAACAATGCTGGAATAACTGGATATCTACATGTCTTTAAGTAAAAATTAACTCAAATGAATCCTAGATCTAAATGCAAAACATAAAACTGTAAACCTTTAGGAAAAAAATAAAAAACAAAAAGATCTTCATGTCATTGGGTTAGGAAAGTGTTCTTAAATACAAACTTAAAGCACAATCTATAAAGGGAAAATTAATAAATTAGATTTTTTCAAGATTAAAAACTTTGATCTGTGAGAGACACTGTTAAAAGAATTAAGAGGCAAGCTACAGCCTGGGAGAGACTAGCTGCAAACCTGACAAAAGCCTCTGTTTTCATCTCTGCTATATTCCCAGGAACTAGCACAGTATCTGACTTAACAATCAATAAAAATGTGTTGAACGAATAAGTGAAAGATTTAGCCAATATTTATTGTCTTACAGACTCGTAAGCCTGTGGTTCACAGATGGTAGAGGTTTTCATACGTGAGGCCAAAAGCAAGTTAAAATGTTCTTTTCCAGTGAAAAACTGGCATGGTGTAATTGGAATTGGTTCTCCAATTTCTTGGTCTTGGAGTTGCCTTGTTCTTAAAAATTGTTGAAGCACTAGATAGATAAATGGATAAAGAAGAGGTGGTATATGTATACAGTGGCATATTATTCAGCCATCAAAAAGATTAAAATCTTGCCATCTGCAATGACATGGTTGATAGAGAGTACAATTCTAAGCAAAATAAGTCAGAGAAAGACAAATACCATATGATTTCACTCATACATGGAATTTAGGAAACAAAATGAGCAATGGGGGGAAAAAAGAGAGAGGCAAAACAAGAAACGGACCCTTAACTGTAGAGAACCAACTGATGGTTACCAGAAGGAAGGTGGATGGAGAAATGATGGGTGACATAAGTGAAGAGGATTTAAGGAGTGCACTTATCTTGATGGAAAAAAATTTAAAGAACAGGCAAAAGTAAACAACTGTGAAGAAAATTATTAAAGAATTCAACTTGTATGTACATTATACCTATAACTAGTATAATTAGAAATTATACTTGATTTTATTATTTTTTCATAATTAAACATTTACAATTATATGAATATTTAAATAATTAAATAGTTGTTTATTTTTAAACAATGGTAAATGATTCCTTTACTTCTGACTTAATAGAAAACGAATAGATTCTCTGCTTCTGTACTCACCCTGTTGTATCAACTCCATTGCACACACATGAATGAATGAGAATGGAAAAGACAACATCTTAGAAATCCCATGAAAATAGTTTTGACTTACAGAACCCTTGAAAGAGTCTCTGCACCATGTTTTGAAAATCACTGGATAATCAAAGAAATGCTTTATCTAGAAAAAATATATATAACTAAAATATCATTTTGTCTATTAATGAAGCACTTATTTATACCCACATGGTAATTTGATATGAAAACACCATTTGAAGCTAAACTTAAAGAAAAGTCAACCTCAGGCTCAAAGAGAGGCCACATCTTTCCAACTTCAATTATATTTTCCTAATCCTCTAGAGAACTCCTTGCTTTATTAATTTGGTTCTTTACCTTTTTCCTTAAGAATGCAAAAGCAAAAAAAAAAAAAAAAAAAAAAGAATGCAAAAGCAAAGTGTCAACTTCTCTTTAAAAGTGACTGAGACTCCCAACAATTTTCCACTGCAAGGGAAAAAAATTACAGGATGAGTTCACAGACCAATCTACAAATTAGTATCACCTTGAAAGCTGTTAAAGCTACATTGGTCCCCGGACAGCCCAATTAAGACAGAAGGGGTACAGTGAGATGAGAGCACCTCACTGCACCCCTTCTGTCTTAATTGGACTGTGTTTAAAGCTTCCCAGGACATTCTAATTACTAGCCAGCACTGAGAATCGCTGCCTTAGTGACTCAAAGGCCCCAACCTCTGAGTTTATTTCATCCCTTCCTAATGCATCTACTTTCTCAAAAAGAGTCCCAGAAAGGAATAAAAACTTTGAACAATAGCATCTCTCTCTGCCTTCAAGTATTATGGCAAAATACGCATTTTACTTAAGACTTTTCATCCTGGTACTTTGGACTTGCTTATATTGTTTAAAATTGGTGGCTTCTCTTTCCTATATCCTTGGATTTCGGGGAGGGCCCATTCCACATGCATGCAAACTGCAGGAGCACAGAAGCACTCTGAGGGGCCCTGTATTTGCTTTATGTCTTTGCTATTGCCCTCTTGCAATGATTAAGAATTGTTTAATAAGTATCTCTGCATTTCATTTTCAGTGAATCCCATAAATTAGAGAGCTGGTCCTGATTTCAGGCTAAATCAGGAACTATAAAAATTTGAAGGAGAACAAGCTATTTTGACAAGAGAGCCATAGAATAGGCCAGCTATACAAGAAGAGATTCCAGCTATAAGAAAAATAAGTCCTGGAAGTATAATGTGTAGCATGGGGACTATAGTTAACAATACTTTTTGTAAATTTGTAAGTTGCTAAGAGAGTTGATCTTGAAAGTCCCATCACAAAAGAAAATTGTAACTATATGTGTTTGTTGATGGAGGTTAACTAGATTTATTGTGGTGATTATTTTACAATATATACAAAGATTGAATCATTATGTAGTATACCTGAAACTAATGTCACATATCAATTATATCTTAATTTTTTTAAGATATAATAAGACAAGAAAGAAAAGGCAACCTACTGAATGGGAGAATATATTTGGAAGAAAAAAAAAAAAAGAAGAGATTCACAATGATTCCCTATATTCTTAATCCCTAGCTCTCCCTCTCCTTCTAAAAGCCCCACGCCACAATTCATAACTTCTTCTCCACTTCAAACTCTTATTCATGGCCTAGGTTCTTTTTACTGACAAGTGCTATAAAGGGACCTTATCAGTGCAGTTCCTAACTAAAAGCAGATGACCAGGCAAGTTAGGATAATTTGAGAAGGGCTAAGAACATGTGTAGAGGCTGTAGGAAAACCAGAGGTACTAGTGAACTAATCCAGAGTAAAGGCAATGACCTACAGCTTTAGAAGGGATCATGCAGAGGAGGCTATTTTGCATACAACATTGAACTTTAGTCCAAGAAGCCAGTCGGAGGCAACTTGAGCAACAAAATTTAAAAGCTTAAATCTCATTCTTCTCCCTCCTGCTGATTGGCAGCCTTGGTCAAACCCAGCCAGAAGGTGGAGGACACAAAGGGCCATAAAGTTAAGCCTTATGATTTAGTTGCCTGGAGCAGAAAAAGATTAGAAAATGGGTCTTGAGGTGACAGTGAAATTACATATCAAAGTCAACCCCTCTTCCCTCTCAGCATCCTTCTTGCCTTCTGTCCAGGTAAAATGTGTCCCCAGCACAGGGAATGTCTGAAGTCCTACTGGACTCCGCTGTAAAATAGAGTGATGTCAACTCAAGTCACATTCCCACCCCAAAACTTATATGCTAGCCAAAATGGGGGTTCTTCAAAGAAAGGAAAAGGAAAAAGTGGGGGGAAAAAAAAGCAACTAAGTAGCATAAATCATAGTTGCTTGAGTTGTTCTTTCTGTACCTGGTTCGTTTATAATTAACTTCCTTCTACTCCACAAACTTTATTCCTGTGGGAAGTGAGTCAGCAGTCTTGTCTTTATTAGGCTATCATATTTTTCTATTAGCCAGGACTATTGTGAAAGGAAGTATCAAAAGTCCATCCAGCAAATTCCCTGGATCCCAGATATTGTCTTCTTTGCCCCCACCATAGAAGAGCAATCCAATTTCTCTCTGATAATTGGGATCTATTTCCCCTGCCAAAATGATGACACTATTCTCCACCAATGGTTCGGTGGCAAAAAAAAAAGCCTGGTATTATATACAGAGGAGTAGTTCTAGCTCCTGATTCATGGGAACTATAACTGTGTTACCTGGTGAGAACCCTCCTTGCTTGAACACTAAGACCCCCAAATTCACTGGGCCCAGGGGCCCAGCAAAGAACAAACAAAAATGTTTATAGTGGACAAATAAGTGTAATTTAATAAAGGGTGCTACTTCCACCTCCACCCATTGGACTTGACCCATGCATTTTGACTACCGAGTAGAAATCATGACAATATATGTGTGCATGTGTGCATGTATATTAGTGTGTTTAAGCATCTGTCTGTATGTGTTCCAATTCTCTTGTTTTACCCAGGTGAGGAATCTTAATAAAAGGATCTTGTAAGGATTTTAAAAATATTGTATTTTCTGATGCATATGTGTGTGTTAGACAAATGAAGTACCCAAACTCATTAATGTGGGACCCAGGAAATTTAACAAAAATCCCCTACCCCTGGACAAGCAGAGCAGGACTGACTCCATTTTATGCTGCATGACCTGCTTACTGCTTAGGGCGCTGCCCCACCCTAGTCAAGCCGTAGGGCACACCCTAATTGGAATGGCTCAGTGATAGGCCAGTTCAAATGGATACTTTAGGGTAAAATGTAATTCAACCGGCCACCTGTGTGTGGACCGACATGACTGTGCAACTTTCTGGTATCCCGTTGGCCACTGGTCCCTATAAAGCTGCTATGCCCCTTAGACTCCGGGTCCAAGTCCCTGCTCCGCTGTGTCGGGTATACTTGGATCCAAGCTCCAGCCTGTAAATAAACCCTCGTGTGTTTGCATCGGTGTCGGCTCCTCGGTGGTTTCTCGGATTCGCAATCTCGGGCACAACAATTAAGCCTATCTAAGATTAAGGGATTCACTTAAAGATATTTAAAGTTGTATTAGCTCACAAATTTTTATGTCCAAAACACTGCACAATCAACAATGGGCTTTATAACATCTATTTTATAAAGAAAGAAAAAATGAGTAAGTTGAGCAAGGAAAATAAAAATACAAGAGAATGCACAGACTCCATTAAATGGTTGTAAGTTTATTAGAATTTTTTTAAAATTTTTATTATTATTATTTATTTATGATAGTCATACAGAGAGAGAGAGAGAGAGGCAGAGACACAGGCAGAGGAGAAGCAGGCTCCATGCACCGGGAGCCTGATGTGGGATTCGATCCCGGGTCTCCAGGATCGCGCCCTCGGCCAAAGGCAGGCACCAAACCGCTGCGCCACCCAGGGATCCCTTAGAATTTTTTAAAGATTTATTTATTTATTCGTGAGACGGGGGGGGGGGGGTGGGTGGCGCAGAGACAAGCAGAGGGAGAAGCAGAGGGAGAAGCAGGCTCCATGCAGGGAGCCCGACGTGGGACTCGATCCCGGGTCTCCAGGATCACGTCCTGGGCTGAAGGCAGCGCTAAACCACTGAGCCACCCAGGCTGCCCAGTTTATTAGAATTTTAAATAGAGGAAATTCATCAAGTTACTAAGATAATAAAATTGCTGAAGTATCTTGACATGCGTGTCCACAGAAGCCCACAACTTACTCCTTTCTTTCAATATTGACTACTTGGTTATTTAGAAGAGTTAACAGTGATTAATTAAGGGGGAGGATGGCAGAGGACTCAGCTCACCTGGCCCCACCAATTCACCTATATAATTTTCAAACCCTCCTGAAAACCTATGAATTCAACCTGAGATTTAAAGAGAGAACAGCTGGAATGCTACAGAGAGAAGGGTTTCCGCTTCTAACAAGGTAGGAAGGTAGAGTAAAATAAAAGAGAATCCGGTGGAGGAGGGGCGCTGAGAGGAGCCAGACTATAGCTGGCGAGAGAGCCTGGGGACAGGAGAGCCCCCGCCGGGAGAAGCAGGAACTTTGAGAATCCGCAACCGATTCTTCTGGAAAAGGCGCTCAGCAGGGAACCCGGGCAGAGCCGCAGGAGGGCAGTGGGGCCTCCAGGATCCCGGGGTCACTGGCAGAGGAGGGCGCCAGGGAGAGCGCCCCACACACCCGGTGGGAGCTCGGTAAAGGGCTGGAGCGCCCGGCGGGGCCTCGGGAGAAGCGGGTGGGTCAGGCGGGGGCTCCGGGCGGAGGGGGCTGCGCCCTGATGCCTTCGGGAGCCCGGCCCCAGGGGCGCGATTCCAGTGGGGCAGGCCCCGGATCCCAGGGCACCGGGGGACACAGCCCAGGACCTGCGGTCCCCCAGGATGGGCAGAGGCACGGAGGACGCAGGACAGCGAGGACACCCCTGCCACCAGGCAATCCGGAGCTGTGCAGATCAGCGCCCCCTGCCCTGGGAGCATCTAGGCCAGTGCCCACTGGGAGCTGCGGAAGTTACTGCGGGAGCCGACTCGAGGGCTGGAGAGCTGGCCGCCACCAGTGGGGTTGTTCCTCCTGGTGTCATCCTGTGCCTGGGACGGGGCGGCGCTGCCAGGGAACAGGAGCCTCACCGGGTAAACAGCTCACCTGAGCCCGGCACCTGATGGGGTGGGGGCAGCACCCCCAGGTGCACACACCTGAGGGGCACAGCAGCCCCTCCCCCAGAAGACCACCTGGAAGGGCAGCGGAGAGCATGTGCTTGACGGAGCAGCACTGGAAAGCTCCAGGGGAAGTCGAGCAATTTACAGTATATAGAACCAGAGGATACCTCTCCTATTTTTTTTCTTCCTTTTTCCAGTACAACTCCTTATTATATCAGACTATAAATTTCTGATTTTTTTTCCTCTTTTCCCACCTTAACTACTATATTTTACTAGCTCTTCATTTTTAAGTTTCTTCCTTTTTGACTTTCATATTTCTACAATTATAGGTCTTAAATATATTTTCCACTTCTAGATTCCCTTCAACATACTCAGTTTAATTTTGGGAGATATACAAGATACTTTTTTTGTTTTGTGTTTTTTGTTTTCTCTGCCTCATTTTGTTCTACAATGGTGGAAGTTAATACCTTCTAAAACACTACCGGCATGCACCCAGAACCAAGTGGGATATCATGCTGGTTCATTCCGTGAGATTCCTCATTCCATTCTTCCCCCTCTCTTTTATCTCACTTATGTTTCAGTGGTCAGTGTTGGGGCTTTCTACAAGTATTTTGGTTTATATAAATTTGGGACTGAGCATCTTCTAACATACAGAACTTAAAATATTCAGAAACCAGAGGATCACCCCTAGGACCCCTCAGATAGACTACACTCTCCCTCTACTATAACTTCACCACCATCTCCCAGTCCCCCACCCTCTTTTTTTTCCTTTTTTTTCTCTTTTTGGGGATTCTTGGCCTTTTATTTTTTTACTACGTTGTTTGGAAATTTGTTTTCCACTTTAGTGGTCCTTTTGTTTTATTTCATTCTGATCTTTGTCTTCAATTTCCAGTCTCTGACCTCAACAGAATCATCTAGGGTGAAATTTACTCAGGTCGTGGTTGATATTCTTGACTCAGCCCACTCATACAGCCACTCAGCACTGAGCAAAATAACTAGAAAGAAAAACTCACCACAAAAGAAAGAATCAGAAACAGTACTTACTATAAGAGTTACAGAATTTGGATTACAATTCGATGTCAGAAAGCCAATTCAGAAACACAATTATAAAGCTACTGGTGGCTCTGGGGGAAAAAAAAGCATAAAGGATTCGAGAGATTTCATGACTGCAGAATTTAGATCTAATCAGGCCTAAATTAAAAATCAATTAATTGAGATGCAATCCAAACAGGAGGTCCTAGCAAAGAGGGTTAATGAGGTAGAAGTGTGAGTGACATAGAAGACAAGTTGATGGCTAGGGAGAAAGCTGAGGAAAAAGAAAAACAAGAGACCATGAGGAAAGGTTAAGGGAAATAAATGACAGCCTCAGAAGGAAAACTCTATGTATAATTGGGGTTCCAGAGAACGCTGAAAAGGACAGAGGAAAAGAAAGCATATTTGAACAAATCATAGCTGAGAACTTCCCTAACTTGGGGAGGGAAACAAGCATTCAGATCCAGGAGATAGAGAGATCCCCACCTAAATTCAACAAAAACCGTTCAACACCTCAACATTTAATAGTGAAACTTGCAAATTCCAAAGATAAAGATAAAATCCTTAAAGCAGCAAGAGAGCAGAGATCCCTAACTTATATGGGGAGAAAGATTAGATGAACAGCAGACCTCTCCACAGAGACCTGGCAGGCCAGAAAGGGCTGGCAGGATATATTCAGGGTCCTAAATGAGAAGAACATGCAGCCAAGAATACTTTATGCAGCAAGGCTCTCATTCAGAATAGAAGGAGATAAAGAGCTTCCAAGATAGGCAGAAACTGAAAGAATATGTGACCACCAAACCAGCTCTGCAAGAAATATTAAGGGGGACCCTGTGAGAGAAAGAGGGAACCCAAAGAAATAATCCACAAACACAGGGACTGAATAGGTATTACGATAACAATAAATTCATGTATTTCAATAGTTACTCTAAACATGAATGGGCTAAATGATCTCATCAAAAGTCGCAGAGAGTCAAACTGGATAAAAAAGAAAGACCCATTTATTTGCTGTCTACAAGAGACTCATTTTAGACCTAAGGACACCTCCAGCCTGAAAATGAAAGGGTGGAGAACCATTTACCATTCAAATGGTCCTCAAAAGAGTGCTGGGGTAGCAATCCTCATATCAAATAAAGTTTATCCCAAAGACTGTAGTAAGAGAGGAAGAGGGATACTATATCATACTTAATGGGTCTATCCAACAAGAGGACCTAACAATTATGAATATTTATGCCCCTAATGTAGGAGCTGCCAATTATATCAATCAATAACCAAAGTAAAGATATACTTAGATGATAATACACTAACAGTAGGAGACTTCAACACGGCACTTTCTGCAATTGACAGATATTCTAAGCACATCACCAAAGAAACAAGAGCTTTAAATGATACACTGGAGCAGATGGATTTCACAGATATATACAGAGCTTTCCATGCAAAGGCAACTGAATACACATTCTTCTCAAGTGCACATGTTACTTTCTCCAGAATAGACCAGATACTGGGTCACAAATCGGGTCTCAACAGATAACAAAAGATTGGGATTGTGCCCTGCATATTTTCAAGCCACAATGCTTTCAAACTAGAACTCAATCACAAGAAGAAATTTGGAAGAAACTCAAACATGTGGAGGTTAAAGAGCATCCTCCTAAAAGATGAATGGATCACCCAGGAGATTAGAGAAGAATTAAAAAGACTCATGGAAACTAATGAAAATGAAGATACAACTGTTCAAAATCTTTGGGATACGGCAAAAGCAGTCCTAAAAGGAAAATACATCGCAATACAAGAATCCCTCAAAAAACTGGAAGAAACTCAAATGCACAAGTTAACCTTACACCTAAAGGAACTGGATAAAGAACAGCAAATAAAACCTACACCAAGCAAAAGAAGAGAATTGATAAAGATTTGAGCAGAACTCAATGAAATAGAGACCAGAAGAACTGTAGAACATCAACAAACGAGTTGGTCTCTGAAAGAATTAATAAGATAGATACACCCCCTAGCCAGCCTTATGAAAAAGAAAAAAGGACTCAAATTAATAATATCATGAATGAAAAAGGAGAGATCACCACCAATACCAAGGAAATACAAACAATTTTAAAAACGTATTATGAGCAGCTATATGCCAATAAATTAGGCAATCTAGAAGAAATGGATGCCATTTCTGGAAAACCACAAGTTACCAAAACTGGAATAGGAAGAAATAGAAAACCTGAACAGGTCAATAACCACGGAGGAAATTGAAGCAGTCATCAAAAACCTCCCAAAACACAAAAGTCCAGCGCCAGGTGGCTTCCCAGGAGAATTGTATCAAACGTTTAAAGAAAAAATAATACCTATTCTACTAAAGCTGTTTTGAAGGATAGAAGGGGAAGGAATACTTTCAAACTCGTTATGAGGACAGCATTACTTTGATTCCAAAACCAGACAAAGACCCCACCAAAAAGGAGAATTATAGACCAATATCCCTGATGAACACAGATGCAAAAATTCTCAACAAGATACTAGCCAATAGGATCCAACAATACATTAAGAAGATTATTCACCATGACCAAGTAGGATTTATCCCCGGGATGCAAGGTTGGTTCTGTATGGGGAAACACTGAGAGCCTTTCCCCTAAAATCAGGAATACAACAGGAATGTCCACTCTCACCATTGCTATTCAACGTAGTACTAGAAGTCCTAGCCTCAGCAATCAGGCAACAAAAAGAAATAAAAGGCTTTCAAATTGGCGAAGAAGAAGTCAAACTCTCCCTCTTCACAGATGATATGATACTGTACACAGAAAACCCAAGACTCCACCCCAAGATTGCTAGAACTCATACAGCAATTTGGCACTGTGACAGGATACAAAATCAATGCCCAGAAATCAGTGGCATTTCTGTAAACTAACAATGAGACTGAAGAGAAATTAAGGAGTCAATCCCATTTACAATTGCACCGAAAAGCATAAGATACCTAGGAAGAAACCTAACCAAAGAGATAAAGGATCTATCTCCTAAAAACTACTGAACACCTCTGAAAGAAATTGAAGAAGACACAAAAAGATGGAAAAATATTCCATGCTCATGGATTGAAAGAATTAATATTGTGAAAATGTCAATGCTACCCAGAGCAATGTACACATTCAGTGCAATCCCTATCAAAATACCGTGGACTTTCTTCAGAGAGTTGGAACAGATCATCTTAAGATTTTTGTGGAATCAGAAAAGACCCCAAATAGCCAGGGGAATATTAAAAAAAGAAAACCAGAGCCGGAGGCATCACAATGCCAGATTTCAGGTTGTACTACAAAGCTGTGGTCATCAAGACAGTGTGGTACTGGCACAAAACCAGACACATAGATCAATGGAACAGAATAGAGAACCCAGAAATGGGCCCTCCATTCTATGGTCAACTAATATTTGACAAAGCAGGAAAGACTATCCACTGGAAAAAGGACAGTCTCTTCAATATATGGTGCTGGGAAAATTGGACAGCCACATCCAGAAGAATGAAACTAGACCATTCTCTTACACCATACACAAAGATAAACTCAAAATGGGTGAAAGGTCTAAACGTGAGACAATAATCCATTTACATCCTAGAGGAGAACACAGGCAACACCCTTTTTGAACTTGGCCACAGTAACTTCTTGCAAGATACATCTATGAAGGCAAGGGAAACAAAAGCAAAAATGAATTATTGGGACTTAATCAAGATAAAAAGCTTCTGCACAGCCAAAGAAACAGTCAACAAAACTAAAAGACAACCTACAGAATGGGAGAAGATATTTGCAAATGACATATCAGATAAAGGGCTAGTATCCAAGATCTATAAAGAACTTATTCAACTCAACACCAAAGAAACAAACAATCCAATGATGAAATGGGCAAAAGACATGAGCAGAAATTTCACAGAGGAAGACATAGGCATGGCCAACAAGCACATGAGAAAATGCTCCGCATTACTTGCCATCAGAGAAATACAAATCAAAACCACAAGGAGATACCACCTCACATCAGTGGGAATGGTGAAAATTAACAAGGCAGGAAACAACACATGTTGGAGAGGATGTGGAGAAAGGGAACCCTCTTGCACTGTTGGTGAGAATGTGAACTGGTGCAGCCACTCTGAAAAACTGTGTGGAGGTTCCGCAAAGAGTTAAAAATAGAGCTGGTCATAGACCCAGCAATTGCACTGCTGGGGATTTACCCCAAAAATACAGATGTAGTGAAACGCTGGGACACCTGCACCCCACTGTTTATAGCAGCGATGTCTACAATAGCCAAACTGTGGAAGGAGCCTCGGTGTCCATCAAAATATAACTGGATAAAGAAGATGTGGTATAAGTGTACAATGGAATATTACTCAACCATTAGAAATGAAGAATACCCACCATTTGCTTCGACGTGGATGGAACTGGAGGGTATTATGCTGAGTGAAGGAAGTCAATCGGAGAAGGACAAACATATGGTCTCATTCATTTGGGGAATATAAAAAGAGTGTAAGGGAATAAAGGGGAAAGGAGAGAAAATGAGTGGGAAATATCAGTGAGGGTGACAGAACATGAGGACTCCTAACTTTGGGAAACAAACAAGGGGTAGTGGAAAGGGAGGTAGGCGGGGGAGGGGTTTTGGGGGTGGGGGAATGGGGTGACTGGGTGACAGGCACTGAGTGGGATGAGCACTGGGTGATATGCTATATGTTGGCAAATTGAACTCCAATTAAAAAAAATAATAAAAAAGGGAGAGTGTGCTGAACTTAAGAGTCAGAGAAGTTGGGGTTAGATTAGGAAGACCCAAGTCTAGGGTTAGGAACCAAAGACAAGGATTAAGGAAAGATAGGAAAATTATGGGATGAAAACAGTAAAGTGGATCTAGCCAAGTACTGGATGGGCAAATAAAAGTTGCTGAGGATGAATTTATTTCCCAAAATATGAGGTATAAATAGGAAATAGGAAATGTGATAATGAAACTACACATACAGTATATTTTATTGGGCTGGTAACAATTTTTTTTTCTTTTTGTATGAGAATTTGTCAGTCAGTCACACAAACTCATGTATCAGACTATTTAACAGCACTTGTAAATGAAGCCCTTATCTTTAAATGTCTTTGTTAAAATGTCTTTGTTAAAACAATTATCTTTTTCCCAAACAAGGGCAAAATACTTTTTAGTATAAAATTAATGAATTAGTCATTTGATATGGATAACCTGTAAAACTATAGTAGTATAATCAAAGTGGCACTCCTCATAGCATCAGGTAAAAAGTACATCAATTTGGAGATAATAAAACCAGACTGGAAGTAAAGTAGAAGAGGCATTGGAAAAATTCCTCTTCATGTTACGCTATGAGGGCAGCCCGGGTGGCTCAGCGATTTAGCTCTGCCTTCAGCCCAGGGTGTGATCCTGGAGACCCGGGATCGAGTCCCACAACGGGCTCCCTGCATGGAGCCTGCTTCTCCCTCTGCCTGTGTCTCTGCCTCTCTCTCTCTTTCTCTCTCTGTCTCTTATGGATAAATAAATAAATAAAAATAAATAAACAAAACAAATTACACTATGAACTATTACATAATATAGAATGCAGTCAGCATGAAGATATAGTTACTCCTATGTATGTATTAATAGATATTTACAGAGAGCTGAAACCACAGCTGTGGACAGTACAGATCAGCTTCAGATGCACATTGATGCCTTTTTGTTCTGTTTTTCAGTGAAACCCTGTGCTGCCAGAAGTTAATGTGTATGTGTGTGTGTGTGTGTGTGTGTTTAAGCTAGGCTGTAAATAAGAAATTTGTTTTGGGAGTAGTAGGTAGATAAGGAGCGCTGGCTGTGTGCAGAGAAGGATGGGCATTACTACATATATAAAGGTAGATATGATGATGTCCATCGATAGGACCAGTTTGCTTATCCAGAACGGCTGGCAATGAAAATACTTATTCTAATCTCGTGTCAGCCTTGATGGAAAAGGACATTTTTTAATAAGTTCATTTTGCATCCAATGTGAGTATATTATATAGATATTTCAGCTTGGAGCACACATAAAGTTTTACAATGAGAGATGATTTTTCTAAAAATTTCATAATAATGGTAATGCCAGTAAAACCATGTTAGTGTTCTTTAAAGTCATTGTGTGGAAGAACTGATGAAATACCAGAATTTGGAATGAATACCGTATTGTGACACCACAACCAAAAATGGTGTGATTGTCCAGAGTTGATGTTCTTTTATAATTTATGATTTTTACTTATTACTGAAGAAACAAAACAATGACATATTGGTCATTTTATAAGCCATATCTAAAGCTTGCTATTGAATAGAACTGTAAAAATAACCTTTAAAGCTTAGTGCAATCAAAACACAAACTACGACACAAGTCTCCATTATTTCACAAGTAGAAATAGGCATTTTTTTCCCTTTTTGGTTGGAGTATATTTATCCTTTTAGCATCTGATGATGCTCTTAAAGTAGTATATCAAGAAGACATGTCTCCATAATTTTTAGTCTCCTGTTTGGGCCATTGCTTCCACTGATGATGATATATGTAATTTTGAAGTTTTATATTTAACAGAAATAAAGAATTAAAAAAAGTTGAAACTGTGTGAAGAGAAAATCAGATCTTCGCACCAAGCTATTCAGCATTGCATCATGTATAGTTGCTGTGGAAAATTTGCAGAAAGAAAACTTTACTTTTCATCACTATTAAACTAATAATAGTAGTAATACTAGTTTACAATATTGCTTTATCGTTTTGGAAAAGATTTAAAAATAATCTAAAATTGGTTGCTTATGTGTGCATCAAATGCCAAATGAATGGTCTACAGATGCTGAAATGCTCAAAAACACTGACCTGGATATATGGCTAAAAGGGAAAAGGAGCCAGAGGCCTGGAAATAATCAGTGCAAGAGAGTGTGAGATAAACAGTAATGTAAAAAGGAGTCTAGAGAATCCAGGGTGTTTTTCATGAGTAAAGCTGTGCTTTCAGGGCTAGCCCCTACTGCACACTGGGGGTGTTGCTTTCTGCTAAAGGCACTAAATTGGGGCTGAACAATTGAAACTCTCACTGAAACTTTTACTTTCATGATAGATACTATCTTCATTATCTTTAAACCTTTCTTTTTTTAGTGCCCTTCACTTAATCATTTAATCCTTTTTTTAATCATTTAATCCTAAGTGACCCTCCCAGCACCCCAATGTGCAAATGCCTGTATGACAAAGTTAAGGCATAGGCCTCTTTTATTTTTCTTTTCTTTCCACGGATGACTTTATATTCTTCTAGATTTAACGAGTATTTAAAGCAAATTCCTTTTAAATCACTATTTCTGCCTCATCAATCTCTTCACTCATGGCCCATTTTTCAGCTGCCAGGGGCTGTTTGTTCTCGGAGGGAAACTTCTCCCCAAAAGTGGGTTTCCTTAAGCCCACAAGTGAACCCCCTGCTTTGAACTCTTACAGTACACTCTTCCTTTGAAATTATTACTATCCCATACTTGTAATTAATCATTTAACATGTATGTGTTAAATCCTTCATATTAGATTACATGTCCCTTGAGGGCTAAGAGTATTTTATTTATTAACCCTCTCATCCTCATTGCTCCCTACAGTGCACTTAATAGCAACACAGTGGATGTTGCATATTAGGTGTTATAAAATATTGGTTAAATGAATATATTAATGTGTAAACCACCTTGGATACTTGTACCCCTATTTCTGACATTTCATTGGTCAAATAGAAATAAGATTATAATTTAAAGCCAAACATATTTCTGTTAATTTGCCTAACATAAGAGATACTATTCAGAATATAACATTTAACAGAGTTCTTAATGTTCTTTTTTAAAATCAGACATTTTCATTAAAATATACTGATCAGGCTGATATACAAAGTAAGGCTAAAGGCCATAAAGAGAGCAGATTTATCAAAATTTAGTAAGAAAGTGGAAAAGAGGCATAAGTATATTTTAATCATTGCTTTTTGTATATTTTTTTATTGAAGTTCAATTAGCCAACGTATAGCATAACACCCAGTACTCATCCCGTCAAGTGACCTCCTCAGTGCCCGTCACTCAGTCACCCAACCCCCCGTCCACTTCCCTTTAACTACCCCTCCTTCCTTTCCCAGAGTTAGGTGTCTCTCATGTTCTGTCACCCTCACTGATATTTCCCACTCATTTTTTCTCCTTTCTCCTCCAAACCCTTTCACCATCTTTTATATTCCCTAAATGAATGAAAACATACGTTTGTCCTTCTCCGATTGACTTTCTTCACTCAGCATAATATCCTCCAGTTCCATCCACGTTAAAGCAAATGGAGGGTATTCGTCATTTCTAATGGCTGAGTAATATTCCATTGTATACTTATACCACATCTTCTTTATCCATTCATCTTTCAATGGACACCGAGTCTCCTTCCGCAGTTTGGCTATTGTGGACATTGCTGCTATAAACATCAGGGTGCAGGTGCATGGCGTTTCACTACATCTGTGTCTTTGGGGTAAATCTCCAGCAGTGCAATTGCTGGGTCTATGACCAGCTCTATTTTTAACTTTGAGAAACCTCCACACAGTTTTTCAGAGTAGCTGCACCAGTTCACATTCTCACCAACAGTGCAAGAGGGTTCCCTTTCTCCACATCCTCTCCAACATGTGTTGTTTCCTGCCTTGTTAATTTTCACCATTCCCACTGATGTGAGGTGGTATCTCCTTGTGGTTTTGATTTGTATTTCTCTGATGGCAAGTAATGCGGAGCATTTTCTCATGTGCTTGTTGGCCATGCCTATGTCTTCCTCTGTGAAATTTCTGCTCATGTCTTTTGCCCATTTCATCATTGGATTGTTTGTTTCTTTGGTGTTGAGTTGAATAAGTTCTTTTTTTTTTTTTTTAATTTTATTTATGATAGTCACACACAGAGAGAGAGAGAGAGAGAGAGAGAGAGAGAGAGAGAGAGAGGCAAAGACAGAGGCAGAGACACAGGCAGAGGGAGAAGCAGGCTCCATGCACCGGGAGCCTGACGTGGGATTCGATCCCGGGTCTCCAGGATCGTGCCCTGGGCCAAAGGCAGGCGCCAAACCGCTGCGCCACCCAGGGATCCCTGAATAAGTTCTTTATAGATCTTGGATACTAGCCCTTTATCTGATATGTCATTTGCAAATATCTTCTCCCATTCTGTAGGTTGTCTTTTAGTTTTGTTGACTGTTTCTTTGGCTGTGCAGAAGCTTTTTATCTTGATTAAGTCCCAATAATTCATTTTTGCTTTTGTTTCCCTTGCCTTCATAGATGTATCTTGCAAGAAGTTACTGTGGCCAAGTTCAAAAAGGGTGTTGCCTGTGTTCTCCTCTAGGATGTAAATGGATTATTGTCTCACGTTTAGACCTTTCACCCATTTTGAGTTTATCTTTGTGTATGGTGTAAGAGAATGGTCTAGTTTCATTCTTCTGGATGTGGCTGTCCAATTTTCCCAGCACCATATATTGAAGAGACTGTCCTTTTTCCAGTGGATAGTCTTTCCTGCTTTGTCAAATATTAGTTGACCATAGAATGGAGGGCCCATTTCTGGGTTCTCTATTCTGTTCCATTGATCTATGTGTCTGGTTTTGTGCCAGTACCACACTGTCTTGATGACCACAGCTTTGTAGTACAACCTGAAATCTGGCATTGTGATGCCTCCGGCTCTGGTTTTCTTTTTTTAATATTCCCCTGGCTATTTGGGGTCTTTTCTGATTCCACAAAAATCTTAAGATGATCTGTTCCAACTCTCTGAAGAAAGTCCACGGTATTTTGATAGGGATTGCACTGAATGTGTACATTGCTCTGGGTAGCATTGACATTTTCACAATATTAATTCTTTCAATCCATGAGCATGGAATATTTTGCACTCTCTCAGTCCTGTCTCCAGAACTTCACAGAGAAAGTGAGAAGTGTTGCACCATAGGGGGAGATATTACAACCCATTAGTCTGTGAGCTCCTCCTACTAAGGAAAGAAGATCAGGTAGATTCTTTTAGAGTTTTGGTTCATCTATATTCACAGCTTTGCTATGCTAACTTAAAGAGGTCCTTTTACATATTAAGTCTAAGCTGGATGTAATGGCAGCATTTCAATTAGCAAGGTAACTACTACTTGCTACATCTTTAGGACACCTTTATACATATGTTAGTCTATTTGAATTGTGTCAGCGCAAAGCCCTTTCTCTATGCTAATAATCCATCTATGTCCAATTTCTTTTCCACCCTTCATAGTTTGTGGGATTTTTAAAAGTGTAATAACCACTCATCATGAAAAAACTTACAAAATGCATAATGTTTTTTTTTTTTTGCATAATGTTTTTTTTTATGAAGTGAATTCCTATTCTCTTAAAAAAAAGGTGAATTGTAACTTAGTTTCTTGTGTCATCCTTCATATTGATACATGTATGTTGTATCTGAAAAAAATTCACAAATATTAACATTCACTATACTTTCTTTTCTTTTCTCTGGACATTTCTCTTGTTTTATAGGAGGAAGTTGATATATTCCCTCTTACAGCCAACATCTTTTCCCTAGAAGTTGAACTTAATTTATTTAAAGACCCAAGGGCAGAATAATCAATAGAAGGTTCAATTGAAAAAGTTGTCAAGAACATGAGTCAGACAATATTTCTATATTGGTCTACTTAATCATCTGTTTTGATTGAGTAGACCAATTAGTTGGTTGAAGAATTAATCAATTCACTGAATTAAATTATTTTAGCACATGAATGGACCAGGCAAGAAACTCAAATGAGTGAGGTGACTCACTCAAATGAATGAAGTAAGTGTAGAGGAAAAGGGGAAAGCTGCAAATTAGAGAAGGAAGGTTTCATACAAAGGAGACAGCCACCATACTAGTTTTCCTGTGAAATGGGAGACTAACTTTGCCATAAATTTAGATTTATCACAAGCTGGAAATCTGACTTTTAAGAAAAATCCCCAAACTTTTAAAAGTTGTCTATAGGTTTATAATTCCTAAAACCATGACACTCTTTATTAAATAAATGACTCATAGGTTAGATAGGCTTTTCAGGACACCTGTTTTTGACCTCTTTTTTAGAATCAGATGGATATAATAAAAGGAACAGTCATAAGTATCTTTGCCAATGTGTGTGTATATGCATAGAAGTAGGTAATCCTTCCACTAGTCTTAACCAGAATTGAGAGCGTGCTCCCAATAAAACTAAATCTGGTTCTTACCACACTATCAATTAACCTCCCAACACCCCTTCATGTTTAAGAGAGTTCATAGAGTGTATGATGTTACCAATTTTTCTGATTGCAGTCTCTTTTTTAAGTTTCAGAGGTAGAATTTAGTCATTTAGCAGTTGAATAAAACACCCAGTTTGCTTATTACAACAAGTGCTCTCCTTCATGTTCATCATCCAATTATCCCTTCTCTCTACCCATTCCCCCCCAGCAACATTCATTTTGTTTCCTAGAGTTCAGCATGTCTTATGGTTTGCTTCCCTCTCAATTTTAATCTTAATTTATTTTTCCTTCCCTTCTTGTATGTTCATCTGTTTTGCTCCTTAAATACCACATATGAGTGAAACCATATGGTATTTGTCTTTCTCTCACTGACTTATTTTGCTTAGCATAATACCTCTGTTTCCATCCACGTTGTTGCAATGGAAAGATCTCATTCTTTTTGATGGCTGAGTAATATTCTATTACATAAATATACCACATCTTCTTTATACATTCATCTATCGATGGAAATCTGGACTCTTTCCATAGTTTGGCTAATGTGGGCATTTTTGCTATAAATATTAGAGTGCAGGTGTCCCTTCAAATCACTATGTTTGTATCCTTTGGTTAAATACCTAGTAGTGGAATTGCTGGATCATAGGGTAGCTCTATTTTCAACTTTTTGAGGAACGTCCGTACTTTTTTCCAGAGTGGTTTCACCAGTTTGCATTCCTACCGGCAGTGGGAAAAGGTTTCCCTTTCTTCACATCATCCCCAACACCTGTTTTTTCCTGTCTTGTTAATTTTAGCTATTCTGATTGGTATGATGTGGTATCTCATTGTGGTTTTGATTTGTATTTCCCTGATGCCCAGTGATGTCCAGCATTTTTTCATGTGTCTGTTGGCTATCTGTATGTCTTCTTTGGAGAAATGTCTGTTCATGTCTTCTGCCCATTGCTTGACTGGATTTTTTGGTTTTGGGGTGTTGAGTTTGATAAGTTCCTTATAGATGTTGGATACTAGCCCTTTATTTGATAAGACATTAGCAAATATCTTCTTCCATCCAGTAGGTTGCCTTTTGGTTTCATTGAATGTTTCCTTTGCTGTGCAGAAGTTTTTTATCTTGATGAAATCCCAATAGTTCATTTTTGCTTTTGTTTCTCTTGCCTTTGGAGATGTGTCTAGAAAGAAGTTTCTGCAGCCAAGATCACAAAGATCACTGCCCGTGTTCTCCTTTAGTATTCTGATGAGTTCCTATTTCACATTTAGATCTTTCATCCATTTTGAGTTTATTTTGTGTATAATGTAAGAAAGTGGTCCAGTTTCATTATTTTGCAAGTAGCTATCCAATTTTCCTAATACCAATTGTTGAAGAGACTGTCTTTTTTCCATTAGATATTCTTTCCTGCTTTGTCAAAGATTAGTTGAACATAGAGTTGAGGATTCATTTCTGGGTTCTCTATTCTGTTCCATTGATCTATGTGTCTATTTTTGTGCTGGTCCCATACTGTCTTGATGACTGTAGCTTTGTAATATAGCTTGAAGTATGGAATTGTGATGCCTCCAGCTTTGGTTTTCTATTTCAACATTCAGGTCTATTCGGGGTCTTTTGTGGTTCCATACAAATTTTAAGATTGTATGTTCCAGATTTATGAAAAATGCTGATGGTATTTTGATAGGGATTGCATTGAATGTGTAGATTGCATTGGGTAGGGTAGCATAGATATTTTAACAATATTTATTCTCCTAATCCTTGAGCATGGAATATTTTTCCATTTCTTTGTGTCTTCTTCAATTTCTTTCATAAGTGTTCAATCTTTTAACACCTAGCTGTATCTATTGTGCCTTTCCCTTTTATTCTTCTCTTTATCAAATGGCTATCAGGTGATCCATGATGGAGGCACCACAGCAGCTCAGAGCTTCTTCTCATTCATTCTAATTTGATAAACCAAGGCAAGCGTAGAATTCTACATTTTTAATAAATAGCCTGCATGATTCTAAAAGAAGTGGGTCTTTGAAATTTTGATAAGCATAAATGTCTATTCCATTAATTTCCAGTCCTCTGTCTTACTTATTTATGTCACCTAGAACTCTATATGCTCCTTCAAAATGAGGACTGTTTTCTTTCCTCAATTCAGAAAAACTCTCATCTATAAGTCTATGTCTTGGCTACATGTCTTCACTGCTGTGAACTAGAGCCTTGCTTCTGACCCTCAGCAATATGGCTTAGGCTCTACCTGCATTGGAAACTTCCTGACCTTCCTTCCTGACCATTGGAACTTCCTGACTATCTGACTGAATTGCCCCTTTCCTCTGTTCAACAGAGACATTTCTGAATGCCTGTTTGCAGATTTCTGAGATGAACTATCTTCTGGAGCTTCTTCCTATCAACTACTTCTGGGTCCTATCCCAATTCCTGCTCTGTTCATTTGGGTCCACCCAATCTCTGGGGCCAACCTTCCCAGGCATGACCTTTAATAATGATAACAATTTTTTTTTTTATTTTTTTTTATTTTAAATGTTATTTATTTATTTATTTATGATAGTCATACAGAGAGAGAGAGAGAGAGAGGCAGAGACAGAGTCAGAGGGAGAAGCAGGCTCCATGCACTGGGAGCCTGATGTGGGATTCAATCCCGGGTCTCCAGGATCGCGCCCCGGGCCAAAGGCAGGCGCCAAACCGCTGCGCCACCCAGGGATCCCATGATAACAATTTTTTAAAATCTTCCATCCAACCTATATAAGCTCTAGAGCCCAGAAATGCAACTGATCCTAGGAACCAGGAGAATTAATAATCAGAGAAAGACTCTGGAAATGAAAGTCATGAGGTTACACTTAACCGTGACACATATAAAAAGGTTACTCTCACTCAATCTCATTCATTCTACAGATATGTGTTGAATACTTTCTATAAATGAGATGCTACACTAGGCATAAGGATAGAGTAATGATCAAAATGGACGAAGTTCCCTGTCCTCAAGAAGTCTGCATTCCAATGAGGGAAACAGATAATAAACAATTAAATGAAAGGTGCCTGGGTGGCTCAGTAGGTTAGCCTTGAACTCTTGGTTTCAGCTCAGGTCATGATCTCAAGGCCATGAGATAGTCCTGTAATCAGGCTCTGTGCTTCACCCAGAGTCTGCTTGAGAGTCTTTCCCTCTACCCCTTCCCCTGCCTATGTGTGTGCATACATGCTTTCTCTCTTTCTCAAATAAATAAATAAACAAAATCTTCCCCCAAGATAAACAATTAAATGAATGAACATTTAATGTGACGGTGATATGAAGAAAAGAGGTATAAGGAGTGGCAAGGGGAAGAGTGGGAATATGGGAAGAGTTGAATTTGACATAGGATATCAGAGAAGGCTCAGTGGTGAGAGGACATGTGCACAATCCCTTGAGGGATATGAGGGACCAGACCACATAGACATAGGTGGAAAGTGTTTCCAGGCAGAGGAAAGAGGAAGTACAAAGGTCCTGAAGAAAGCATGTGTTTGGTGACTGAGGAACAACAATGGAGGCCAATGTGACCAGAGTGTAGTAAGTAAAGGAGAAACTAGATTGAGGGGCAGCAAGAGCCAGATCATACAAAACCCCATCAACAATTTAAAGGATTTAGGATTTTATTCTGAGTGAGACAGAGAATCATTGGAAGGCTTTCAGCCAGAGGTTGACATAATATAACATATTTGAGCAGGATTACCCAGGCAGAAGTATAGGATATAAGACTAAATGTGAGCAAATACAGAAACAGAGAATCTAATTAGAAGGATACAGCAAAAATCCAGGGCAGAGATGAAGGTAACTTGAGCCAGAGTGGTAGCAGTGGTGATGGTGAAATTGGTAGAACTCTGAGTATATTTTCAAGGTAGAGTCAGCTAGATTTGCCAATGAATTTAATGTGGGATATGAGAAAAAGAGAAAAGTCAAAATGACTCCAAATGTTGGCTTATGTAATTGGCAGGCTGATGTTGCCACTTTAGTATTTGAGAAGTCTGGAGGAAAAGTAGAATTGAGTGGAAAAAAACCATGCAGTTTGGATATATTAAATTTGAGACTATTAGACAGATGGAAATGTTCATGAGCAATTGAGTTTTGAATCTACTTAGATTCAAGCTAACTATATAGATTGGATGCTATCATCATATCAATCATAGGAAAAAAAAAAAGATTAGATGAGATTACCTGATGTTGATTGAAAAGAAAAACAGTTCAAAGAATGAGCCCTTAATTCAACGTTAAGAAGAGGAGGAAGTGGAAAGGGGAACGAAAAGAAAGAGTAGCAAAACAGAGTGAGAATAAGCAAACCGTGAGATAAAAGGAAAACTATGAGAGAGTTGGTGACCAGAACCAAATCATGTTGCAAGGAAATAATCAATCAGATCAAATGGTGTTAAGAAGTCAAATAAGGGATGCCAGGGTAGCTCAGCAGTTGAGCATCTGCTTTCAGCTCAGGGTGTGATCCTGGGGCTCCAGGATCAAGTCCCACATCAGGCTCCCTGTAGGGAGCCTGCTTCTCCCTCTGCCTGTGTCTGTGTCTCTGTGTTTCTCACGAATAAATAAATAAAATCTTTTTTAAAAAGGAGTCAAATAAGATAACATATTTAAGAGGCTGAAAAACAAACAAACACAAATGGGCCCTTAGATTTATCAATTCCCAGTCATTAACGATTTTGATAAGATCTGTTTAGGAAAAGGTTACAGACTAAAACCTTTTTGGCCTGTATTCAAAAGAAAATAGAAAATTTTGGCAACACTTTAAGAACTGATTTCCACCTTTTTGTAATTACAGTTTTGTTACCTACAACCACCTTGAAATTTTTCTGCATTCACTAAGTGTTGCAAAGCTCTGAGAAATGGTGTTTTATGGCATCATATTAATCATGGAGGTTACACACACACACACACACACACACACACACAGAGATACACACACACTCCTTACTTTTATATAACTTAACTGGGTGAAACACAGAGCTTCAGAATAACTATGGCCATTAATGCCATGAATATTGTGTATCTTTTAAGGACTTGAATTAAATTTAGTACCTCCTGTGACTACATTAGCTGCAGGAGAGAGGGCAGTCTATAACTACCACTTACTTTAATGAAATTAACTATAATCTGATTTTTTGCTAAAAGTAGCAGGAAATTGCTCTATAATCCAAATGTATCTTAGGTAACAGTAGGAGAAAATTACTACATGATGTTCACCTTGGTAACTTGAAGCCAATGAAAGCTTATTATCCTCATAAAGCGTATAGACTTAGTATAGTGGGAGAAGCAATGATATACTGACATATAGCGATTTTTCTCGTTAAATCTTCAAATGTCAAATTTCACTTATCAACTCTTAAAGTGCCACGGAGAGTAAAATAGGGATACCTGCAGATATAAAATGTGTTCTTTCATTAAGAACACGGAAGAAGTCATTACGGTTTCCAATTAAATAACCATGTTCTTTGTGGCTGACAGAAAAGAACAGTGGGCTTCTTGTGTTCTCCCTGAGAGTATGAGTCCCTTCAAAGAGTCATTAGCTTAGTGGAGAAAGTCATCCATTAAATCCCTAAGAAGAGAAAGTATTATAAAAATTGATGATTTCTATCATGAGCACCTTTCTCTCTTTCTCCTGATTGCTCTATAAAACTGAACTTAAGATAAAGTCTTTTTTAAAAAAAGAAGAAGATAAAGTCTTTGATCCTACAGATATTTAAGACCCACTTCTCTATTGCTCCACTCCCAAAAAGATGTATAGAAGGAAATGGCTTTGAGGGGACTTCAGATGTATTTGCTAAATATCAAATCTTTCTCAAGGTAGAAAAGTACTAATTGTATACCACGTGCAGCATTAGTTACTCTGTGTTTGCAATTTCTTTATATTCCTCCCCAAGTTTTATCAGTTAAATGATAGGCCCTATTCTAAAATCTTATTTGAAAATAAAGAGGCTAAAAAACAAACAAACAAAAAAAGAAAACAAAGAGGCTGAAGATCAGAGGGATTAAATGAAAACCCAGTAACATATAGCTACTATGACAGAAGAGTGGGATTTTTTAATATATAGATAAGGAAACTTATGTGGATACATCCATGGGTGTAGAAAAAGATTTTTTTAATTAAGCTAATCATAGTACTATGGAATTTTATATCATCATGGACCAAAGAAGACATATTTTCTCTAATTTGAGAGGCATAATTTACCTTAAGCAAAGAGACATTACCAAAATATTAAATCATTGTACTCTGTTAAACCATGACCAGATTTTCTTCCTCTAATTTAGGTAAGTAAAGGTCTAGGATTAGGAATGGAGGAAGAAATAACAAAAACCCCTCTACAAAATGAAAATAAATTTATCAAGGCAGCATTCTTTTTTTTCATTAGTACACCTGAAGATGACAGTCACAACCCTATCCTTCCCCAGTTGATTCTTGAGCATTTCATCCATGCATGTGCTGCACATTATTACACTTGACTCAGTATCCTGCATCCTCCTACCTTCCCAGCTCTCCACTCTGCCCTTTGCAACACCACCCATATGTTTAACCTCTTCTCTGATCCTCAACTGAAACTTAGCTGTCTTCTGACTGTGTGACTTCTTCTACAGCTCTCATAAATAGTGAATCATCATTCTGTGTACTGCACGCACTTCAGTGTCCAGAAGGGGCATTAATATTCTCCTCCCTCTCAACTGGTGCTCCACACCTTTACTCACACTCTTGTTGAAAATTCTGTCCCTCTGAGATTCATTCATTCATTCATTCATTCATTCATTCATTCACATCTTAACTCAATCAGCAAATACAGAGTACCTGTTTTATGCCAAGATATGTTTAAGGACATCATGTGACTTG
Organism: Vulpes lagopus; assembly: GCF_018345385.1. Classification (NCBI taxonomy): domain Eukaryota; kingdom Metazoa; phylum Chordata; class Mammalia; order Carnivora; family Canidae; genus Vulpes; species Vulpes lagopus. Next base: position 21,544,755 of record NC_054842.1, on the reverse strand, counting down.
ATCACCTACTTACCCTTCTATCTGCAGTTACTACACACTTTTGGCTCATTGTGCATCATTCATAGAGGATTTTGACATCTGTTACAGTCCTACTCTACACCTCATATTTGATTACAGGACAAGGGTTCTTGGTAAGTTAACTGGTAAAAGAAGGCAAGTGAACTGCCTTCTTCTAAATTCCTTTCAACTGGACTTCTCAGTAGACTAATTGCATTTCATTAGAATGAGTCCTTTTATATATAGTGTTCTCAGCAGGATTATTAAAGATTACTTATGTGAATAAATCTAAAATCAATGTCTCTATGAAGCACAGCTATTTGGAAAATGTCAAATAACTTGTATAAATATCAGCATTATAAAATAATTAACATTATATCATATTTACTTCTTTGCTGTGTGATGTAATAACTCTTAAAACCTCACTTGGTTACCTTCATCTATTATTCTGAACCAGAGAGCACATGGAAGAAAGTGCCAGTGTAAGTATGAAGGCTGCCACAAACTCCTCTCTTATTTGTTTGCCTCTTGATTGCATGTATTCTTGAAATATTTGAAAAGGACACTAGTATTATATCTGATACATATAAATCTAAATTTGGCAATTGAATCTTGGTGTCAGCTAAGGCTTCCTCCCCATGATTCCACAACAGCAATAACAAAAGTCCTCCTTGAATTTAGTTACCACCTTGTTGCTAAATCCAACAGACATCTGCAATCATCTTATTTGGCCTTCTTAGTTTTGTTCAACAATGATGACCGCTCCTTTCTGTCTAAAACATACTCTTCCCTTGACCTCCTTGCCACCAAATGGGAAAGGTTGAATTATTGCCTCCATTACATTACCCTAAATGCACAGGACAATGCCCCACAACAAAGACTATCTACCCCAAAATGTTGATAGTGCCAACATAGAGTTAGCCTGTTCTATGTAATCACATCTGAATTCTAGGCTCTTTGCCATTTGCACCAGATTTCCATCTCTAGCCCTCATGTGAGTTTCTGACACATATGAAACATATATCAAATTTGACTTTTACTATTTGACTGCTTCAATGGTACTTCAACCTCAGATGATCCAAACTCAAACTTATGATTTTTCCTCCAGACTTGGTTCTCTCAGCTGATATTTTATCTTACCAAATGTTACTCATCCAGAAACTCAGGAGTCATCCCTAATACCTTTCTTTCCATCAATCTATGCAGTCCACCATGAGCTAATGACTTGATTTTCTGAATATATCTTTGGTTCATTCATGTCTTGTCATCTACACTAATAGTATCTTCTCTCTTCCAAAATTTCATGTATCTCTCCACTAGAATGCTATCATCCACTTTGCCAACTAACAATCAACTGAATCCTCTCCAAATTATTGATCATTTTCTTTGTAAAACACAAATATAAACATAACAATTCTTGCTTCGAAACAAAGAGAAAGAACATTTAGTTCTTAAAGACTAAAATCTCTAAAGTGAACTGTAAGTAAAATGTTCTTAAAATACATGGCCAAAACCGGGATACTTTTAAGAGGTGTGTGTGTGTGTGCACATGTGCATGTGCATGTTCATGCTTGTGTTTGTGTGTGTTTGACTGGGGAAAGGAGCTATTAAAAACTATTCCAGGCCAAATATAAATAGTATTCCTTCAGGCCAATTGGATACCTCGTCAATTAGACCTTCACTGCTCTGGCCCCCACCTGGATCTTAACATTGATCTCAGGTTACCTTTCCCTCTCTTTTATCTTACTAGACAACTTGTACTTTGTGTCACACTGCCTTCTACCACATTGGGTTTGCATGCTTTTCACTCTGTATACAAAGTTCTCACCCACACTCCTTCAAAACTAGTAAATCCCCCTCATTCTTCAGTTATCATGTGAATTACTTTCTCAGAAACATTTGCACTTGATGCTTTAAAAAAAATAAGCCTCCCATTTATACACTCTCACACTTATCACGTATACTTCTTTCAAAGCACAAATACATCCCTAATTGTGGATTTTATTTTGTCATTTGGATTTTATTTGTTTGTATTGTTTGTTAGAAATACTTGACTATTAAGTTCATGAGGTATATCCTACCGTGTCTCACAGACACTTGATGATGAAGTAGTTGCATTAATTAACTAACTTGGCCAAAGTCATATAATATATGTTAAAAGAAACCATGTCTTACATTTTGGGAGATCTGTACAATATATTACAATATGTTGCTGCTTCTTACATTTACACAGATATAATAGACTCTTCAGTAGAATACGTATTGTCCTTTGAGCACATATATCTGGGAGGTAGTATTCCAGTAAGCCCTAACTTTTGTGTACAAAAGTGTAAGATACACTCCATTAATAGAATATAAGCACCTATTCTTAAGAAAAGACCTACAGCCAGAAGGTAGTTTAGATTATTTCTTAAGATTTCTAATACTAATAAAGAGAAGAATCCCACCTTTACAAAATCAAAACATTTCTAAAGAAAACAAGATCATGATAAAATTCAACAGAATTTTTAATTATCATCAAAATATTGAAGAAACTTGCCTGTATCCTACAAACACATAGGCTTTCATCTTAATGAAATCATTTACAATTTGTTTTTTAAAGTTTCTGATATTTCTGTGGGCTTCACACATCAATTAACTAAACTAAGCCTTCTTTACTTAATATCCATTCAAATACCACACACATATTTCTCTTCTGTAATACTGCAATTATTTTGGCATTCACCATGGCTCTAATGGAGAAAGAACTTCCACAGGGGAATTTCTCCTTTGTCTTTAATAATGAGAAACAGATTGTTGATCAAGTAACATAATTAAAGCTTTTATTAGGGAAGCCTAATACAGGTTTGTTTTTCTTCCAAGACCTAAGAATTAGATTCAATTAAAAAACATACCACTTTCACAGTTCTTCCAGCTAGCTTCTCATTCTTGTATTACTGATGTTTGAAAATACCAGGTTGAGACATTTGCTGTTTCTAAAAATACGTATAAATTTCTTGATATTTTTTAATGTAGAAAATCCATTCAATTTTATCTTCACTAGGTAAGTCCATTTCGAAGTAGAAAGTGTGATAGTCTGCAGTTATATGTCTAAATAATTGTGTTCCAGTCACTAAACATCAGTAGGTGGCCTGTTTAGTATCAGCTGTGCATTGTACAGCTGTCCAAAACTTCGAGGTACTGACTTAAAATGCAAAGGAAATAGCAGTGAAAGCAGATATTGACAGAGAGTACCAAGAGCCTTCTCATTCCATACTGTCCACGCAACTAGCATTTATTTCTCGCGAGCATTTTTGTTCATCTTTCAAAATGCCAAAAGTGTGCCTTTTAATTTAGAGTAATTTAATTTAATTTCTAACATTTGAACACAAATGGCTTTAAAAATAAAAAGGAACAAAGTAATTACATTTAATTTCATGGTTTTAGATTTCTAAAAGCCATCATATTCTCTTGTGTAATTGAAGACTTCCATTAAGGCAGAAAGAAAAAAAAATCTGTGAAACTTTTACCCTTCTTTTAGAACAAAACCAAAAAATTTATGGTGCCATTTCACTGAGTATTTACTAGGAAGAAAGTCTGTGATGATATTATGCTGCCTAGAAATGTAGAAATCATACAAAATAGAAGACGAACTTAATTCTGCTGAAGGAATGCCTCATAATTTCTTCCTTAATAACATTTGAAGTTGAAAAAAATTTCAGAAACAGAAATAGTCTGTTTTTGGATGACACCTTACATTCATGAAATATAGTACTAGATTCTTTATCTAAAAGAATAAGCCTGAGACAGACACTCAACCACTGAGCCACCCAGGCGTCCTCCTTTTTTTTTTTTTTTTTTTTTTTTACTTATTTACTCAAAAGGGATGCCTGGGTGGCTCAGTGGTTGAGCGTCTGCCTTTGGCTCAGGTTATGATCCCAGAGTCCCAGGATGGAGTCCCACATCGGGCTCCCTGCATGGAGCCTGCTTTTCCCTCTGCCTATGTCTCTGCGTCTGTGTCTCTCATGAATAAATAAATAAAATCTTTAAATAAAAAAAAGCTTTAAAAATAAAAGAATAAGCCTGGAAGTAGATTAATAGTTCATTGATTAGATACCTTAAAAGAGTATCTAATAACTTTGTTTCTTCCATTCCATTCCCATAGGAAAGCCCAAGCACACTTTAAAAGTCAATACAGCTTTCAGTAGTAACTTATTTATTAGTAGTAACAAGGCAGGCCCCCTACTCAATCTGGAATATACTTTCCTCTAAGGACTCTCTATTTTAACTTTGGAAATATTCCTGATAATTTTTCAAGGCTTAACTGAAATTTATAACCTCCAGGAAGTCTTCTTCCATTGTTCCAATTGGAATTAATCACCATTTTCTAAATTCATATAGTAATTTTATACCTTACATATATTTTCATAAAATTATAAATATATTATTTATATACACATATCTAAACAAAGGGTAAATGTAACATTTTCTTTTGTTTTATGGATATATTTGATCTTGAACTAACTTTCTAGGTGGGTTCCTTAGAAACCTGATAAAGATAGATCAGATTGTCACCAGTTAATATTGGTTATGGCAGAAATGGCTCCCTATTGATATAATATTTTATTACTTGTAAGATTTTTTTTTAAAACTATAAATACTTGGTGAGAAGCAATGGCTTTGGACTTCCTTGAGGGAAGTGATTCCACTGGACATATCCTTTGCACAATGGGATGCCTAGTATTTTTGACGACCACAGTGTATTGTTTTTCAAATATTTGCCTCTTCTAAATAACAGGATTTTTTTTTTTTACTAAAAATCTTGAAACAATAAGCAATATTATTTGTGTTTACTCCTCACTTTGAAAAGAATAATTTAAATGTACTAAATTTAAATTTTACTGGTCAAAATGAGTAAAATATTTCATTTATGAACTAAAATTTGCATTTGCCAACACAAATATTATTCCTTATAGTTCCTACTCTGAATCTCCTAAATTCTAAACTCAGATAAAAACTCCAAGTTACCACGTAAAATGACATAATTGAAGTAACTTAAGTACTGCTTCTTCATCCTTATAATCTCTGTGCTATCGTTGTTTATTTTCAATCTGTTGTTTAAACACAGGAGGTGTACTATCACAGAATTTGGAGCTTCAGCTGTACACAAAGCAAGCCTGAATGGTTTCAAATCATTGTGACCTTACTTTGAAATAAACACACAGAGTCAAATCTATGTGTGTCAGAAACTGATGTGTAACTAGGAGTCTTTCAAATTCATTTCCATATAGAAGATAAAGTTTACTAAGATGTAAGTGGTAAAAATGCATTAATTTGAAGCTAATCTATATTCTTAACAAACTTCCTCTTCTACCCAAGATAAAGTAACAGGTATTGAATTTACTTTCCCACCTAAAAGAATTTTTTAAAAACATACCAAATAAAATATACACACAATACTTTCCAGACACAGGACAGTAAGCAACAGAGGATACTGATACCCAGAGATGAGAAGTTAAAAATATATCCCCTAAAACTGCTCCAGCTTACCAGCTGGAGAAACAACTTTCACTCTGTGGTGTATGTTGGAAAACACAAAGCAAAACTAAAACAAATTTTTAAGGAAGTATAATTGATATGCTAAAAAGAAGAGACAAAATGGAATCCCAACAAATACTCAATTAAACCTAAAGCAAAAGATAAGAATTGCAACTAAGTGAAAAAAAAAAAAATGAAGTAAAAAACAATAGAGAGAGGCACCTGGGTGGCTCAGTGGTTGAGTGTCTGCCTTCCACTCGGTTGTGATTCTGGGGTCCTGGAATCAATTCCACATTGGGCTCCCAGCAAGGAATCTGTTTCTCCCTCTGCCTATGTCTCTGCCTCTCTGTGTCTCCCACGAGTAAATAAAATCTTTAAAAATAAAAACAATAGAGAAAATCTCCTTCAGGCAACCTAATCAAAAAATAAAGAGAGAAGACACCAACAATAGAGATTTACACATAAGAAACTTAAAAATGATCATCACTGTTGATCCCATGAACACTAAAAGATAATGAAGTAATACTATGAATAATTCTATGTCCACAAATTTGATAACTTGAATTAAAGATACACACTACCAAAACATATGGGAATTAAGTTATCTGAATAGGGCTCTATCAAAAAAACCAAATAAAAAATTAATACCTTTCAAACACTTTCTAAAGACAGAGAAGCCACCTGTATTAAAAAAAAAAGTAAAAACTATTCTTAGACAACATGATACTGTATATGGAAATTCCTAAAGAACTCACTGAAAAGCAAGGTTGCAGAACATAATATTGATATACAAAAATTTATTGTTTCTGTGTACTATGAACAATCCAAAAATGAAATTTTAAAAAAGTGATTCTATTTATAATAGCATCAAAATATATAATGTATAGGAATAAATTTAACATTAGGTTTTTTATTTATACACCAAAAATTATAAAAAATCTTTAATAAAAGCTAGTCTTTAGGAAGTGATATGGTCATGAGGGTAGAGCCATGATGAATGGAATCTGTACCTTGCACAAAAGACCCCAGAGAACTCCCTTACCCCTTCTGTCTCTATCTCATACCACCACCAACACCCAACATTATCACCCAGGAAAATTGGATATCTTCTCTTTTTTTACAGATCAAAAAGAATCTTTCACTTTAAATTCATTAGACATTAAATTTATATTTAAAAAAAAAAATACCCATACAATATTCTTGCCCAGATAAGTTCTAACAAAAATTAAAGAACAGGTTAAGTGTAATCTTACATGAACTCTTTCCTATAAAGATTTTTAATTTTTTCATTTTTCAATTCATTAAATAAGTCTAGTATAACTTAGATTCAAACCAGGCAAAGGTAGCAAAAGTAAAATTACAGTCCAATCTCATGTATTAGCATGTTGCTTTGTGGCCACACTACAGACACAGGATAAACCCCTACTCGAAATTTGTTGCAGATGTAAGTATTGATGCTGCCCCACATATATTAACAGGGTATGAAAAGTTTTATTGGGGCACCTGGATGGCTCAGTCATACAAGCTTCTGCCTTTGGCTCAGGTCATGGCCCCAGTATCCCAGGATGGAGGCCCATGTCAAGCTCCTTGTTCAGTAGGAAATCTGCTTCTCTCTCTACCTCTGCCCCTCCCCCCACCCATTTGTCCACTCTCTCACTCTCTCTCTCTCTTTCTCAAATAAGTTAATAAAGTCTTTTTTTTTAAGGGGGGGTTATTATTCACATATGTAGCTTTTGGGAGAGGGCAAGGCAAGCTTCCCCAATTGGTCCAAAAATGGCTTGAAGGAGCTAGAAAAGGAAACTAGCTTGGGGTATTTACCATGGTCAGGGAGTGGTTCCAGAATGAGAGTCCCACGAAGAGGGAAAGCCTTGTGAGGTTTAAATCTCCTATCTGCTCCAAAGGAAGGAGTACTCTGCTTATTATCGGATTATCCATACATACAACAGAAAGGGAAGAAGAAGAGGTGAGACTTAAATGCTATCACAAGTCAAACAACAAGCATTCAAAAGATGAATTCAAATTCTTTATTATTTTTTTAAATAAATTTTTATTTATTTATGATAGTCACAGAGAGAGAGAGAGAGAGGCAGAGACACAGGCAGAGGGAGAAGCAGGCTCCATGCAGGGAGCCCGACGTGGGATTCGATCCCGGGTCTCCAGGATCGCGCCCTGGGCCAAAGGCAGGCACCAAACCACTGCACCACCCAGGAACCCCTCAAATTCTTTATTACAATTCACTCTGACTGATATCTAAAACTTGCCATCATTAGTCTTTGCTGCTCAACCAAATTTCAGTGAGAATCCATGCTATTTCTGCAGGTGACTTCAAAGTACACATATAAAGAAAACCTAAGCTAAATTTAACAACAATGTTTATGAAAAGACGATTTATCATGACTGAACTGGGCTTATTCCAGGAATTCAAAGTTGGTATGACATCAGACATATCTCTTAATATAATTTATTGCTCTAAACAATAAAAGAAGAAAACCATTAATAATTATTAAATAGCTACTAAAAAAGTCTTGGATAAAATTCAGCAACCATTAGAGCTATAACACCCTACTGATCTATAAGTAGAGGGAGTTTTCTTAGTGTGTTAAACAATATGTAGGAAAAAAGTCCTTAAAAATATCTATTTAATGGAAAAATTTTCAAAGCATCTCCCTTGAACTCAGGAACAAAACAAAAGTACAAACTATCACCACTTCTTTCCTTTTTAAGAGAGAAAGTATGCATGCACACGTGACTGTGGGGGGAGAAGGGCAGAGAGAGAGAGAGACAATCTTAAGCAGGCTCCACACTCAGCACAGAGCCCTATGTGGGATTAGATCTCTAGACCCTGAGATCATGACCTGAGCTGAAATCAAGAGCTTGATGCTTCATTGATTAAGCCACCCAGGTTCCTTCATTATCACCACTTCTAGAAATATTATACTAGAATTATCTCATGTGAAAGAATAAGAAAGATAAATATAGAAGAATTGATAAGAAAAACTGATGTATTCAAAGATAAGATTCTGTGTATTTAAAAAAAAAAAAAGAGGTGCCTGGATGGCTCACTTGGAAGAACATGTGACTTTTGATCTCAGGGTCATGAGTTCAAGCCCTACACTGGGTGTAGAGATTACTAAAAAAAATACACTTAAAAAAAAAAAAAGAGGCCAGAAAAGAATACAAAATAATAATAGTGTTAAAATAAATAAGTAAATAAATACATTTTTTAAAAAGGCTCTACAGAAATACTATGAAAATTAATGAGCTCAGCAAATAAATACAAAAATATAAAATCAAATTTTATTGCTAGACATCAGTAAAAAATATAATCATAAACATAATCATTTATAATAACCCAAAAATATAAGTAACAAAAGAATAAATCCAACAAATATATACAATTTTTAAGAAGAAAATTATAAAGCTGATTAAAAGACATTTATAGAAGACCTAAATAATTGAAAAGACATATGATGTAAGTTAACAGAGCACAACATTATAAAGTTGCCAATGCTCTACAACTGTATTTTGAGGTCTAAATTAATTCCTGTCAAATACCAATAGAATTTTTAATGGAACTTGACAAATTCATTGTAAATTTTATTTATAAGTACAAAGACTTACAATAGTCAAGAAACTACTGAAGAAGGAAAAAGAGTAGCTAATTAATCTAGTCCACATCAAGGCTAACTCAAAGCTCTAACAATTAAGATAATGTGGTATTGGAATGGAGGTAGGCATAACAAGTCAATGAGAAAAACTCCCACAAAATTCAAAACAGATTCACACTAATATGGACCCATGATTTATAATGGAGGCAGCCTCGCCTTTCAGTTAGGCAATAGGACTGGAATTACTGATTATCCATATGGGGCATAAAAAGAAATTAATCCTTGCTTTACACAATACAAAATCAATTCCACATTGATTAAAAATAAAACTTTAAAATTTTATAACTAAGTATGAGAAGTATTCTTATAATCTTGGAAAGTGGAGTATTTATTAAACAAAGACTAACCTTAAAAACCTTTACCCTTCAAACCTATCAGTCACTGGAAGTGGACCACCCTAAAAATGGAGCATGCACTTGAATGAGGCAGCTCTCTACAGCTGGATCCAGCTTTCAAAGAGGCTGATAGCTGAGGGCAGCCTTGTGGCAGCACTCCTAACAACTGGGAAACAAAGTCCATTCCCAGGGTGGGTAGGGGATTCAAAGGATGTATCATCACTCAGGGTCTGCCACAGAAAAGTGGGCACAGCTGTTAGATATAAGCAAATTAATTGCCTATATCCACTGTGGTCTTGGGATAAGAATTATTTTGAGATTTTAATACCCTCAATATGGCCATTCACTATTTGACATTTCTGTAGCATAATCTGGAGCTGGACCTATGCCACTTATCAGTTGCTTATACCTGCTTCCTCCTCTCCTAAACCTCCCATAGAATTGTCACACTGCCATCTAGCTCCATTTGGGACTTGATGGGAGTCAAAATGTACAACTTGACTTGTAGAAATTTTGAATTTGAATTTTGGCAGGCTTTAATATCAGTTTCAGTAACTGATGTTATTTTTTGTCACACCCAGCAAGCCTCCACCACCAACCAACTACCACCTGTAGGATTAACCCAGCTGCCCTCTGAAATCATGGTTTATTTTGCATCTTCCTTTATTCTCTCATTCTCTGCAGGTTGGGAAATAAGATGAGACTATTTACTAAGATGTAGTGGTAGTTAAACAAAGATTTATTTTTCCTGGGATGAATTTAATTCTCTGGGAGGCTTGTAAAATATGATCTATTCTTATCTAGAAGGTGGCATCCTAAACACATATTTGTAGATGGCAGTTTAATGCTAAGAGTTATATTAAATTACAAACAAGAAATTTAAGTCTTAGACAAATTTAGATTTTTAATACTCTCAACATATAAATTCTGTAACATATAAATTCAGGAATCAGGGGGTGCCTGGGTGGCTCAGTCAGTTAAGCATCTGCTTTTGGCTCAGATCATGTTCCCAGGGTCCTGGGATCAAGCCCCATGTTGAGCTCCTTAGCTCAATTGGGAAAACTGCTTCTCCTTCTGCCTCTGCCTTGGATCCTTTGTTCTCTCTCTCTCTCTCTCTCTCTCTCTCTCTCTCAATCAAATAAAATCATTTTATAAATGAGGAATCAGGCTTGGGAGCAGGGAGGAGGATAAATGACTGTCACAAGACTTTTCACAATAACCCTGTGGCAAATCAAAAAATAAAAGACTAGATTGTCTTACTTTCAAGCCACGGAGCCAAAAATGTCAGTGCTAATTTCAAAATCCCTAGGTCTCAATACTATAAGATCTCAATTAGTTTGTTGTTTGCATTTGCATAAGGGTCTCATGCCTGGACCAATTCAGTGTTTCCTTGAAAAATGGCAGGGATTGAAAAAGTAAAAGAAAAAGATAAAAAGGTACCATTCTACTTTAACTGGAAACCATTTTTGTGATCAGAAAGCAAATTAATAGTTTATCCTTCAGCCCAAAGCATCTAGAGAAGCAGATAAGTTCTTCAATTAGTAAAATCAATCAACAGGATGACTTTTGGTCACTGTTGAGCAGACTTGCTCTCAGCTAGTGATAGGGAGAGGAAATGCACTGCATCCCATTAACAACTCAGGGAGCCACCTCATTCCTCACAAGAGGGTTAATTTAGTAAAACAAAGAAGTGGGAGACATTTGTTCTGCTTGCTCCACAATGCACCATCTCAATTGTTCTCCTCTAGAGAAAAAATGATGAATGCTTAGAGTTCTGAATCAACTGCCAAATAGGGCTCTGTTCTCTTACCCATTGTTAAATACATTAATCCCATTTGAATACACTGGCATTGTTTAATATGATACAAAGCAATTAAACAATGCTGGTTTTCTTGCTGCCAGATATTAAAGGTTTGAATGGCACTTGCTTTCTGATCTGGCTAAATATAAAAACTTTTTTTTTAAGAAAATTGTTTTTAAATCAATTTAATCCCCTTTTAAAAATATTTATTTATTTACTTATTTATTTGAGAGAGTGAGAGAGAGCCGGGAAGGAGGGTGGCAGAGAAAGAGGAAGAGAAAAAAAATCTCAAGCAGATGCCCCACTGAGCATGGAGCCTGACATAGATGTAGTGGGATCATGACCTGAACTGAAATCAAGAATCAGATGCTCAACTGACTGAGCCACCCAGGTGCTCCTCAATTTTAGTCCCTTAAAATGACATTTGTTAAGACAAAATTTGCTCATGATATTTATATTTCTCCATCCTGACCATTTTTCCATCTCCTCTCCTAAACTACTGACCCACTCTGAGATGCTTCCATGACTAAAGCCAGACTTTAGAGATTACTGTGCTTGCACAACAGTCCACAGTCCTGGGGATTTACAAGTATGTTATCTGAAGTATGCATCCTTTTTTCCTAATGGATGATGTGGGCTCCTAAGCCAAAGTTTCTATATCTTCCATGTTGCCTAGGGCAATTTGTGTATTCAGCAGACACTCAATGTTTGCATTTAAGAGAATGAAATTTAATTAGTAAATTTAAAAAATGAACCCTAAAATCAAATTCCTTAAAAATTATTTTTCCTATTTGATTTTATGTTTATGCTCACAAAAGTGATAAGGACTGAACCCTTTCCTCATTTCTGGTATTTTGGACACAAGACAAAGATCCTGATAGTTAAACACCCTCAAACTTAGGGCACATAGTTTCATATTTTAGGTGCCCCCAGAAAAAGACCCTAGGCAAGAATTTGAGTGCAAATAGTTCATTTGGGAGGTGAGACCAGGAAATGCCAATAGGGAAGTGGGAAAGGAAGGGAGCCAACAGAAAGCCCATTATTGAGCAGGTTATCAGAGGCCTCCACTAGAATCAAAAGGAATCTAAAAAATACAGGATTCTGAATTTGTGAACACCAAATAATCAGCACAACTGTACTTACAAGGTTCTGGTCTGGTCTAAGTTAACTGGAACTTAACCCTACTGGGCAACTCCAAGAGCCAAAGTGCAACATGTGCAGTAGAGTTTTCCTACCTACAGAGTGAGGCAGCAGGGTTACTTACACACCACTCTCACTGGTCTTGAGTGAGAGCTGCTGGACCCAAGAGGAGGTATTGATTTCACACACTTCCATCTTGCCTTGGACATGGAGGAAGCAGGATCCCATGGCAGAGAAAGCCCAATGGCCCTAATTAAAAGAAAAAAAAAGTGCTGGTCTTTAGAAATTAGGCCAAAAAGGCCAAATTAGGCCGGATATCAGTGAGGCATCAAGAGTTTGCTAAAGACAGGTCAATCAAAAATAGTTTGGACTCTAAAAATAGCCTAGCCATCTCCATTGCTTGGTTCCCTATATATATAGTGCTGTATTGCTGTGGAAAGAAAGACTCAAATTTAATGTTTCAAGAAAACATAATGCAAAATTAAAGTATAAAAGGATATAGTAGGAACCAGAAAACAGTATTAAATGAGTTTGTAAAATATAATAGAACCCTAAGCTAAAGAATGCCAGGAGGCAAAATAAATAAATAAATATTTTGAACAAATTCATGAATTGCTCTAAAATGAAAGAAATACTTCCCCCTCCCCAAAAAAAGAAATACGTTTTTCCCTCTAAATCAAATCAAAGTATGGGGCCCTACTCAAAAAGTTAGCATGAAGTTCAAATTTAGTCACTTTTCATGCCTTACTCTCTCATTCTTGGGTTTTACCAAACCTGAGGGCTCATACAATGCAGTAAAAATGTGGGAGAGACTTGATCATAATCTCATTTTATGTTACAGAAAACTGGTCTTTTTCCAAGCAATGCTGGTCCCTTTGAAGGCACCTGCCTAGAATTATCTATTACTTCTTTGCCAAATTTTGCTACAGGCACCTTTACTGAAAGTTCCAAATCGTAGACAAAGTTGTTAGACCCAAGCCACTCATGAAATCACCCTTATTTAAAGATCTAGGGTATCGAGAATGAAAAGATCATAGCTCTCTACCACTCTTGGAACCCTGCATCCTCTCAGTCTACTGGAATCTCTATAGTTCTGCAGTCAGACCAGCCTTTATTCCCCTCAACGCACCAATTCTACCCTCGACTTTTTCAAATGATCCAATCTCTGTTGATTGAGACCAAATGTACTCAAACATCAAGAGTTGTGTTAATACACAGATTCTTCAAGTATTTGAGAAGTGGAGTTACATAGAACATACTTTGCTAGGACAGTTTGTAGAAATGCTGTTTGGGTTGTCTCCAAAGTGTAGCAGCTTCTTTTTTCCCTGGAACATTAAAAACTGCTAACTACCTTTGTACAAAGTAAGCCCAGAAATCAAGAAATCTACATCCTGGTTGCCTTTTCTGTGAGGAAGAGAGAGTAAAAGTTCATTATAAGACATGGCACCCATTGATTTCTCAAGAACTCACTCTGTTATACATTTATTGTTTTACTAACTATAATTGGAGGGGAAGGTGGGAAACACTTATAAGTATAGTCAGTTTTGCTCAGTTCATTTTCTTTTCACAGGAAATATCAATTTAACTTACATAACTTTTATAAGTTTGCAAAATTTAGAGGAGACATATGCTTTCATAGACAAAATCTAAACATTTGGTTTTCAGACAACATTTAATTACTAATGCAAATGTGGAAGACCATTAGTAAAGATAATAAATACAAATAGTGAGTAATGCAGAACTTGTGTTTTATTTAGAATGCATTTCATGCAGGTTCTGTAGCAGATTTACTTTCCTAAACCTGTTAAATTTCAGTAAGTATTAAACCTGATTTACATTCCACAAGCATGACTCCCCTGGATAATTATGGAAATTGTGCCTGGAGGGTACTGAGGAGTGGAAAGTGTGAGCAAATAGTGACAATCCTGTCCATGAATAATCCAGCAGTGGCTGGTACACAGCTGGCACTCAGAATTGTGTTTAAAGGAATAAATGGGCACAAGAAGAAATCACAAAGGAGTTCACAGTAGCTTCCTCAAAGATCATCTAGGATGATTAATTACCTCAGAACTAAGAATTCTGGGCCCCCTCTCCTGAGTCTGATTCAGCAGGTCTGTGTGGAGCCCAAGAGACTGCATTTCTAACAATGTCCCAGTTGCTGCTCTTGCTTGCTATTCCAGCAACCACTACTCTAGTACTAGTTTAACATCACAAGTCTGATTTCCCAGAGCTTAGATAGCTAGGTACATAGATAGATAGAGATATAAATGTATCCCTCTACTTTTCTATAACTAAAACATGAGAAAGCAGCTGAGAAGTTACCCACCTCAGAACATGGCTCACATGACCACCCTCAGTTTTGGATTGGAATAAGCTGGGAAGACTGGTGCCAGACCTTGGTTCCCTGTGATCTGAGCTATAATGGGAAATCCTACTAACTGTCTCCTTGACACTTCCACTTGGATGTTCAAAGGTACCCATGTCAACAAATGACATTCACTGACATGCACGAGTCAATGATCTAATGATTATCCTTGACACCTCCCTCTCCCTTATAAGTTATCCAACTTCACCTTGGTCCTTGAGGGCAAAGAAGGTTCAATGAGTACATCATCAATCTAAGTGGACTATAATTTGAGTGAGAACAAAGATTTATTTCGTCAAGACTCTAAGGAGCAGTTTGGTTTTGCCTTTTTTTTTTTTTTTTTTTTTTTAACACAACTAGCATGAATATTCCCAGTTACACAATCTATAACTTAGGTTACAACCTTTCTGCCCAACTCTATCATGGCTCATTCTGCAAATGAAAATTTGGGATAATTTTGAGTTGTCCCAGATTCCATACTCTTCTTCTAATAACATTTACCTAGTTATTTCCAATTACAAAAGTAATATTCGTTCATTTAAAAAAATGGAAATACAGAAGGGTGAAAGTCTAGAGGAGGACTGGAAGAGAAAAGGTAAAATGGAACAGGAAAAGAGTGCAGGGGAGATTCCACAGGGCTCTTGGGAACTGAGTAGCAGATATGTCATCATATCTTCCTCCCTGATTGGATTCATTCATATATGAAGTCATATGTTATATGCCAGGCACTGGTCTAGGAACTGGAGAGAAGTCAACAAAAAACAGATAAAAAATTATATCCTTACAGAGCATACATTTTAAGGTAGCTGGTAGGATCTTAGAAGCTACACAAGGGTGTTTTTATAAGCTAACAGCCCTTACAAGATTCTCATCCCTGAGCTTAGCTGGAGTTCTGACTTCAGAAAAACTAAGTAGGCTTGGACAATAAGGGGATCACTGGTGAATAGATAAATGTAAACTGAGAGAGTAATTCTGTAATCACCTAATAATCTTCCAGTATGCTTGTGCCTAATATACAAAACTAAAATAAAATTACTCCCACACTAAAACTTCCACATGGATGTTTAAAGCCCATAATTTTTTCATAATTTTTTTCATAATTGGCCAAATTTAGAAGCAACTAAAATGTCTTTCAGTAGGTGAATGAGTAAACTGTGGTGTATTCAGACAATTAAATATTATTCAGCACTAAAAAAAAGAGAGAGCTACCAATCCATGAAAAGACATGAAAGAAATTGAAGTGTACATTACTTAATGAAAGAAGCCGATCTTAAAGGGCTACATACTGTATGATTCCAACTACACAGTATTCTGGAAAAGGCAAAACTATGGAAACAGTTAAAGATCAGTGGCTGTCTTGGAGGATGGGGCAAGATGAATAGGAAGAGTATTGAGGATTTTTAGGGCAGTAGAAATACTATGTATGTTATCATAATATATAATGATGGATACACATCCCATATATATGCATCCAAACCTATAGAATGTGGGATAAGAGTGAATCATAATATAATCCTTGAATTCCCAATGATTATGATGTCTCTGAGTAGCTTTCTCAGTTCTAACAAATGTGCCACTCTGTGGGGGCTGTTGATAATGGTGGAAGCTGTGTGCTTGTGTGGGGCAAGGAGTATATGGGAAAACTCTGTACCCTTCCCTTGAGTTTGATATGAACCTAAAACTGTTCTAAACATAGTCTTAAAAAAAAGAATAAAGGACAATACAGAACACTGTACACAGCATACTCATATTGTACAATTAAACAAAGCAACAAGACTAGAACAAGACACTGAATTTCCCACCATCCAGACAACAAAACTTCTTGCAGATTTAATTACTTAGAAAAATTGAGTAATATTTTTGCACAGTTATATTCGTAGAATAAGAATCATGCTAAGTGGAAAAAAAGATGTAACAGACTTAGATCTCTTCTTTTATGGATTCAGTTCTTACTACCAGAACCTTTGTTTAACCTTCCTCACTTATGACTGCTATGGAGTTATTCTATTATCATGTTTGTGTGTGTGTCTGTGTGTTTGTGTGTGTGTTTTAAGAAAGCTCATGGGAGCTATATTATCTGAACGCATTCATGTTTGAAAATGTCTGCCTATTACCTCTACATAAGAATACCAGCTTGGCTGAGTATGATATTCTTGGATAAGTCTTTGTCTCATCACTTTATAATCTGGCAGTCACAATGTGGCCACCTCTCAAAAGCAATTCCCTACAAACAGTACATGCTTTGGGGAGTAGCAAGGAGATGGTGAATGCACACAATCCTACTGTGTCTCATTCTGAATTCAAACTTCAGGGAAGCAAAATCCTTTTAAATGATTATTGAACAGAAGGACTAAGTACCTGATATCTCTGAGAGAAAGAACAGCAACAACAAATAAAAGCAGGGAGTACTTGGACTTGCCATAAAGAATACCCACTAGTGGGCTCCTTTATACTCAGTAATATATGCTTTTCATAACCACATTCTAGAATTTGTCTTTGTATAACAATTATTAGGGAAAGAACAGTTTTTACTATTCATTAAAGAAATATAGGTACCCTTGTTCAAGACTCATTTTTCTTGCAGAAATATGGATTGAAATGAACAGAGTATTCTGGGCATTACACATAGGAAAATTACAATAGATTCATAGTAAGGCATTAATGAATACCTGCTAATTTAATGAGCCTCAGGTATATACAGTATTCAAGGGTTATCCATTTTATTAGCCATTCATGGACTGAGAAACCCCCAAATCTAAGTCTGGACACCCAAATGTTGTGTCTAAAGACCTAATTGACAACAAGGCTCTTAGAGTCAGAAACTCCCCTATATTTAGTAATCACATTTATCTGGAGTTTCAAAGTCTGTACTCATTGGAAGATTTACTAAGCATCAGTGACATCCTAGAGATTATACATTTTTAAAAGCCTTTAAGAATCATATGGATGATGTATGTGTTTCAGTGTGAAGTCTAAAAGTTCTGTCTTAACTATTTAAAATTGCAGTTAACTTTTATTTTTTTTTAATTTTTTTTTTAATTTTTTATTTATTTATGATAGTCACAGAGAGAGAGAGAGAGAGAGAGAGAGGCAGAGACACAGGCGGAGGGAGAAGCAGGCTCCATGCACCGGGAGCCTGATGTGGGATTCGATCCCGGGTCTCCAGGATCGCGCCCTGGACCAAAGGCAGGCGCCAAACCGCTGCGCCACCCAGGGATCCCTGCAGTTAACTTTTAAACTACCATCTTATAATATAGTAATTCTGTCTGACTGCTCAAACCCATATCCCATGGATCTATGTGATGGAGGAAACTTTGTAGATTGAAAGATCTGGATTTTTATGTTATTCTTGCAAATAAATAACTTTTATTGTATTCATTTTAAAAGGCAAGAGAGGCCTACCACTTGCCTTGGTTATTTTTTTTTTCTTGATGCCTACTGCCTCCTTATGAAATGTCTGATGGATTGATACAGTGATTCATATCCAGCTTTGATTTTTTTCCACAAATTCCATTTAGAGTTGATCTGGCAGGCTTGGGAAAATACTTTTTGAAAATCCATAAAGAATGTTCAGCTTTTTCCCCAGCTAACAATTCTTTATGTTTATTATTCATTGTCTGAAAAAGAACACATATTGTTAGTAGTGAGTATTGCACAGTGATCTTGACTTTGGCTTTTTAAATATGCTGGCGAAGGTCCCCGGGGACAAAAGAGCCTATAATAAACAGGTAGCAGGCATTTCAGCAGTTATTGGATTGAACTGCTTTTTTCAAAAGAGACCCTTAAATTCATTGTCATTGCTGCAAGCATGGAAGGCTGCATAATCTGACGTCAATACCAGTTCTGCTGTTACCCAGTGGATTCATCATCACTCATTATGACCATATTTAATGATGTGTCTAGGCAGGAAAACCGAAGAGCTATTCTTGGGCTTCTGGATGGAAGCATTGCTGGGGTTTGTTTGGGACATCTATAAATATGCTATTTTTCTATTTCTTTTAGGGGTACTCAATAAATATAAACTTACCATTTGTGGGATGGCAAACATCCTAGCCCCTAAGCACAACTTAGGCACAGAGTTTGTATATGGTTTGAGTTTGAATGTAGGAAACTGATTCAAGGATGCTGTATGTTTTTTTTTTTTAACAAATGAAAACATTTTTTGCTAGCACATCATAACACTTTTCAGAAGCTTTTACTCAGAGCACTCCAAAGTCCTGTACAAACATTTCTGGAAGTCAGAGAGAGCCTCAACATCCAAGGTCTGCCCAAGGAACAATGATGTTAGAATCCCCAATTTCGCTCTTCAAACACACAATGCTTCACTCAGAGAAACAAAATTACTCAAGCAGAAAGGAATTCAATAAGGATGCTTATAAAATTTTGGAAGTGCTAGGAGAGCAGAGTATAGGAAGTCCTCCATACAGCAGGAAGTTCAAGCAGAAAGCCTAAAAGGGCAGTAATAGCCTAAAAGGGCTAATTTCCAACAGCCAGCCAAGATCCAGAATATTATTTGCATCTACTTTATTTATTTGACAAAAGTTACCATTTAAAAGGTGTACAACCCATCACTGCTTTCTGAGGAATTCTTCCTTGTAATTCTCTGAAGGTAATCTCGTTCTTGCTATTAAATACCCATCACATGTAACTGTCCTATTGTAATGCAGTTATTTGTGTTTATATCATTTCCCCTCTTAATATTATTGAGGACAGAATCTGTAGCCCCACATACCTTTGAAAAATACTACTGGTAACAAAAACTAATACCTACTACATATCAAACCCCCACTAATTATAAAGTATTTACTCAATGTCATTTAATAGATATGAAAACACTAAGAAAAAAATTATTGATATTTACATCTAGGAAACAAACACTCACAGTCAGCACTTGATAATGTAGTGGAGCTAAGATTTAACTCTGGTTTCTTAAGCCCGAAACCCATGCCATTCCCATGCTACCTCACCACCGTAATGTTAGAGAATTATGGAAATAAAAGGTGACCTACATGTTATCATGAATATCTCTGGTAATAGGGGATCATCTATTAAATAGTCCATATGATTATGGGAAACTTTATTTCTTATAGTGTAGTTTCTTACAATGAACCTTTTAGAGTATGATACTCTCCACTTGATGAGTGTTTCAATATGACTAGAGAGTATAAAGATTCTAAAAGATAAAAACTGTCTTTAGCTAAGGTTTTTGGAGAGCCCAGGCTGTCCACTGTACTATTGCAGGGGATATCACTCATGCCATGAGAATGGTATCCTGGGAGTGGTGCAGTGTAGTAACTCTGACTTAACGCCAGAAATTAGAACTTGTTAGGTGCTTTACAAGCATTGACTGCTGATGTTAATGTGGAAGAGGAAAGAGAAGCTTTTAAAAAGTTCATTTAATAGTCTGTGAGTCTACTGTGTGAAATAAAGACAGTAAGTGTAACTACTTTTAGGGTGGTTATGGAGATTAAATGAGTTATTACATGAAAACCCCTAGAAAAGTGTCTGGCATTAGTAAACACCCAGGAAGTACTACTTATTTCATTAATAATATTTATGTGATTATTTGTAGAAGATACAATGGAAACTAAAACATTGTCTCTGACTCTCAAGAAATTTACACTGCTTTATTCCCCTGAACATTGTTGCCTCTATAAGGAATGGAATCTCCCTCACTCACACCTTCTAAAGTCCAGGGAAATTCTATGCTTGTCAAGAACTCTATTTCTTCACCCAAAGGTGAGCATAGGATGTCCTGTTCTATTCCACCATGTTTCTAAAAATAAGGAGAAAAGATACATTTTTCTTACCAAACTACTATGATTACTAGGTATAAGGCCAGACTCTCAGGGCTCATTTCTTCTAAAGCTGCACCATCCCATACTATAGCAACCAGACACATATGGCTATTTCAATGCAGATTTTCATCAGTTAAACATAAAAACCAAATCCTTAGTTGTACTAGCCACATTTCAAGTGCTGAAGAGCCACATGTAACAAAAGACTACCTTGTGGGACAGTGCAGACATACAACGTTTCTGTTATCATAGAGAAGTCTATTGTATAACACTTCCCTAAAGTGACAGCAGCAAATATATCAAAAGTTTGAAGCGCCTATGAGATGCAGTTGTAAACTAATCTCTAGGACATCAGCTCAGTATTGCAAATGACTAAAAATAAGCAGTGAGCTCTCTGAGTTCAGGCAGCTTTGATAAGTATGTCAATAAAGACAAACGTTCATAAATATTTCTTAATTTTCACTGCCCCTCCCAAATAGAGTACCTCACCTTGTTGTCCTCCCTGAGTCTAACACATTACTGAGAGCATACTCAGTGATAGGATGGCTGGAAAGCAAAACTATTAATTCACCAGTTGTATTAGCAATGGAATCTGGAGCAAGGAGACATCAAAAAAGTGCTGATAACAATTTGAACTTTGGGACCAAGGATACCAACTCTAAGTTCCAAGACTTTGTGTGACACAGACAAGTTATTTACTTTCACAAAGCTCTAGTCTTTGTGCTAACCAAAAGGAGTACAATCAATTGTTGGAAGGATAGAAATAATCTGGTGTGTGTAAGACACTCATCATAGTGCCTGGCACATGGTAGGCTCTCCACAAGTGTGTGCTAGCATTGCCTAGATGTGGAAAGCCAGCAGAAACAGAAATGCTCATCTGAAACTGTGAGCAAACCATTTCTTTAGCCTGTGCCTTAGTTTTTATCTAGCATTCATTCCCCTCAGCTTTGTTGCAAGGATTACATGAGGTTATAT
Organism: Vulpes lagopus; assembly: GCF_018345385.1. Classification (NCBI taxonomy): domain Eukaryota; kingdom Metazoa; phylum Chordata; class Mammalia; order Carnivora; family Canidae; genus Vulpes; species Vulpes lagopus. The sequence goes on along the minus strand of NC_054842.1, from coordinate 21,523,159 downwards.
TTAGGATAGTACTGTATAAACTTTCAAACAACATAAAAATATTTTTACTTGCTTTATCTCTTTAATGAGGCTGATTATTTTCATGCCTCACATAGATTATTAGTATAAAATAGAGAGTATACATAAGAGATCTGTGGAAAAAATGAAAAAGAATTATTCTAATGCATGGTTTTGTTATTTCTCATGTCCTATTTCTCATGGGAAAACTTCAGGTTAATAGAAGCACTTAACCTACCCCTTGACAGGAATGAGCATAAGTTGGATTAAACCAGCAAGTTTCTGGAACACAGAGTATTATAAAAAACCCCTCCCCTCTTCTCAAGAGGTTAGAAGCTTTTCCAGAAACAAAGGAAGTCATTCATCATTAGTCAACAGTATTTTGCATTTGTTAAGACAGCAAATTCACTTTGACATTTTGTATTTACTTTCCTAGCAGATTTAGAGAGCTCATGAATGATTTGGAAAACTGTTCCAAAGTGGCATCTGACCCATTTACTACTGCAAGTAGGGCTCTCTGGGAGACCAGAGAAATGCCACAAGTCAAGGAGATGTCTTCTTAAAATTTTGCTCTTTCTACTTTAAAGAAAATAGATTTTGAATAAATCCTGACTCTAGAATTAAAATGTCATATTGCAAGTCATACATCAATGTTAATTCTTTGGCATTCTATTAGTCCACTGGCTGGCTTTACTCATACTCTTGTCCTTATCACAGAAGGAAGAGGGATAAATAAAAGATGAAAGCCTTTCAAAATGAAGAAGTGAAGAAAAGCGCCAGAATCTAGGTCTTGGCCTTTATTAACAGCTCAGAAAATTCATTCTCATGGGGAAAAAAAAATGCAAGGATTGAAAATAACACAGAAATGATCATCTGAATCCTAAAAGTGCACATTTATTGTCCTATTAAAACGTACAGCATTTACTACAAACTGCATAGTGAGGTGTGTTATTCACCTTGGTTAAGAGCAGATGTCTAAATTATATTGTCTTGTGGAATGAGGATAGGCTGTCAGGAATGCCAAAATCTCCTAGGTCCTTTTCTGTGGAATTTCTATTACAATTACTTTCTCCTGATTTCCTCTGATGTTGGGTATTCAATTAAAGGAAGGTAGCTTTCATGACATTTTAATGTTCACAGTTTTCTTCCCTGACAACCTCTCAACACTCCCCATGGGTAATCTTGTCAGCCTTGGGAATTCACCCTTCCACACCTACTCAATTGGTCCCATATGTAACTCCTTGCCTGGAGTGCACTATTATTCATTCATTCATTTATTCATCTGTCCATTCATGCACCATTTAATCATCCATTGACCCATATCTCCATTATTCATTTTCTTTTAATGTATTACGAGGTGCTGGGAATAAAACAAAACTGTAGGCTAATATACAGCTTCTTTCCTTTGTCTTTGTTTTCCCTCATCCTTGGGGTTTATCATAGACAATTTTAAAAGTACACCTCCAGAGCTGAATTTTGGTTGAGAAAGTTGGACTTCTTCATGATATTTTTAAAAATCTCCTATTAATTTCCTAGCGTATGCCCTATAGTTCCTGCTCTAAATATATTCTTTTCAAGTCTCCAATTTTATTCATGAAAATTTTATTCATGTACCCTCTATGTACAAAAAAGAGATGGAACTTCCACATGGGTCTTCATGTTCCCTTTTCTTAAATCATGCACAGAAAGGTCATGAATTGTTCCTATTATTTTTTCTGGATCCATCTCTTGTATCCATAATAATATAGAAAATTCTTTTGAAAGTAGGACTACACACTAGCATCATTTCAAAAGCCATAATGCCAAACTCAGTGCTGTGGGCTAGAAACTCAATAGACAATGCTTCACAAAAAAAAAAATCAAAAAAACAAAACAAAACAAAACAAAAAACAGGCAAAACTTAGCTCAAGATCCAGCAAATTCTCCCACAAAAGCAAACAGGCATTTGCAGTAAGATGAGACACCAGGACTGAATTCCTAGAACAAAGAGAATCTCACAATAGTACTGCTCATGGCTCAGAGGGCAGAACTAGAATTAAAAACAGAAAAAAATATAAGAAATCAGACTCTTGGGTAAGAAGGAGGAATTTTTAACACTTAAAATTTGCCAACTATAAACCTGATTCAATCGGGAACGCTTCTTTCATTGCCACAAACCCCAATACCAAAGCAGTGTTCTCAATGTTGGTAATGGCATGAAGATGTATTCAACTATAAAAGTCAGAATACCTGGGAGTTGTCCTTAACATTTGTCTCTTCCTCTTTACCAACCCACCCACACATCCAAACCAGCACCAGTTCTGCCCTACCTACTTAGATATCTCCCCAGTCCATTCTCAAGACTCCATCCACTCTATTACCCCCATACTTCAAGATATCATCCACTGCCCAGATCACTCCAATAATCTGTCTTGTCTACCCCCATCCTCACTTGCTCCCCTCCAAACGATACTCCACGTAATACCCGCAGTGTTCTTCAGTAAAGAGCTGATCTTTGTATTGCCCTGCTTAAAGCCTTTCTATGCTTTCCTATTGTTCTCTTTGGAAATTTTCAATCCTTAATTTGTCTAACAAGTGAAACATGAGCCCACCTCTCTTTCTCAGCTTTGTTAGATAATACAGGTCTACCTTTGTTTCACTGCTTTCCAAATACACTGGCCTTCCCTCAGTTCCCTAGACATGTCATGCTTCTTCTCATGCAAGGAACTTCACACTGCTGGGTTGGAGATTAGACCAGCTAACTACTCACCTCTTACCTGTCGTTGTGTATATGAGTGAGTTAAAATGAAAATCCAGAAACAGAAGCCTTTAGCTGTCATCCAGTTCTAAAGAAGAAAATAACACCAGAGGTATCACATCAGATGAAACATTATTTACATAGAACTAAAAAACATGAAAATTTTCTTTTGGGGCCCCCCCCTCCCCCTCCACCTCTTGCCTTTTTTTTTTCATCCTACTGAAGACCACCATCAAAGTCCACCAGATGTAAGATTTACCCCACCTACACCTGTCCTATTTTGGTATCTCTGGAATTAGCTCTATTCCTTTTTTCATCAATCTTCGTCCTAAAAGTCCTTTTTGATCCCATTCTTCAAGTCCCTGCTATCAATTTCCTAAAGTAAGTTGATGAGCTAAAAAGAATGTGGGGAATGGAAAAAGCAGGGTTACTGAACCTGGAATACTGAGCTCATGATCCAACTCTGCTATATAAATGCCCTACGATACTAAGTACACCACTCCTCATTCCCTACATTTTATTATAAAGCATCATTTTCGATTGTCCTCTACATATCCAGGGCTTTTCCCATGTTGTTCCACCTGTTAGAATCACTCTTCACACTGCCCCCTTCTGCCTTACTCTTACTTTGATGATCCCTCCCCAAGGAGTTCTTGCCTTAGTCCCTAAGTTTGCATTTGTTCCCCTTATATGCAATCCCTTGACATTCTCCACTTCCCTCATAAGTGCACTAATCATACATGGTAATTATCTTCTTTCAAATTCACTTTCTCTCACCAACTTTCAACTCCAAGGAGGTAGAAGAGATGAACATCTTGTTCACACTTATATTCCCCAGTGTCTGGCACTATACCAGTATAAACAGTCAAATTATGTTGAGTGAATAAAATACAAAGGGAGACTCTATTCATTTACCTCTAAACTCTACAGAGTTGTTATGGGGTTTAACTTATTATATATTTAAATATGCCAAGTGCAGTGTCTGGTAAAAATAACTATTTAGTTTTGTCTAGCAAATAGCAGTGGTTCAATAAATATCATTAATTCATTCACCCACATGTAGTTACAGCTATCACTGGCTAAATTTATTACTCCTTTCACAATAATGTATTTTGGTTAACATGTACCTTTTTGAAAATACAAAGTTTTTATTTATTGAACAAAATTGAGGTTTCATAGCAGGCAACCAGTTGAACACCTAGTCAGGTAGTCTTTTTCATCCTTGAATCACAACACAATGGACATACCCCTCTTTCTGTCTATATGGAGATCAAACATTGCCAGAATTGTTCTCTAAAGTTACTATGGTCAGGGAAGATCTGCCTGATGGGACTAACAGGATTACTGGCAAGACTCCTGGTAGCCCTGCAGCACTCATGGGAAGAGGGCAAGAGAAAGCAATGCTACCTGGGAAGAGGGCAAGAGGAAGCAATGAGGAGTCAGTGGCAGCCTACAGCTCACCAAGCAGTAAAAATCTATCAGGTGAATGGACACTGGTTTCTACCATCACTGAGTTCCCTTGGCCTGTGTGTTGTCGTTTGCTTCTTGCCTTTTTAGTCCATTCTGGCACCATCGGTTTCCCTCCTCTGCCACATTAGTCTGGTCCTCCATGCTGATGGTAGTTGTCTATAAACTGACTGTGCTCTCAACCAGAAATGGTGGCAATGAAAGAAGCACATTGAGTTAGAGATCTTTGGCTTTCATAAAGCTGACTGCTCCCTTTTTGGTCCATTGCCTCTCTGCCTTCTCTCTTTGCTTCTCCCACCAGCTGTTCTCCTCTCCCCTTCCTTGCTCACAACTTTCCCATTAGTTGTTTTTTATCCTTCTCCCTCTGCTAATCCTCTATTTCCTCCTGCTGCCATTATCATCCTTGAGTCCTTTCCTGACACCCGTTTCACTTCAAACGCTATATGGTAAACACATTGAACAAAAAGGTAGAGAAAAAAATGAGTCTAGCACAGTGAATGGTATACAACTATACCTTCTTTATGTTTTTCTTTCTAGAGGTCTGAAAATAGATCACTTGAGTAATTTTCACTTAAAATTAGTGTAATAGCAACACCTTTGTAACTTAAAGGTAAAGACTTATCATTCTAAGAATTATATCTAAACATTTCCAGAACTGGGGTCACATATTTCTAACAGGGAAACTTCTTAAAGCAAGACAATGTTTCAAATAGCATCTAGCCACAGTAGTTCCTCATACTTTTTCAGGAGTTAAAGGAAAAGAAACTTTGATCTATCTCAATGGTTAAATCCTCTCGTAAGCAGCTCATAAACCTGAGAATTATACCAAGACCTGCATAATGGTTCCATATTGATCCCTGCTCCTCCATTCCATCTATATGAGTTTCTCAGAGACATGGTAGGCTACCAGCCAGAGTGAAGCTGATTCTAGAGCTTGAAGATGGGAGAACAAGCCTTGGTAAAGAAATATTTATCTTAAGTAGTAAGCAATGAAGCAAACAAAAGAAAAAAAATAGTCAATTGTTCTCAAAGTCCTAGGACCAGGAGTCTCAGTATCCATTCCTTAGAAATATTTTGGAAATACAAATTTCTTGCTCCCACAAAAGACCTCCTGGGTCAGAAACTGATTCCATCACCAATTGAGAACTCCTGGCCTGGATGAATCAGGTAAGATTTCAGGTGCAGATGTGATTTAAAATGAAGCGAAACAAATAATTACAATGTAGAAATGACAGAGAAAGGTAAGTGAAGGCCTTTTCCCCTATATTTGTGTCTGAACTTTACATCTCTACTTTGACCCTTGATGTTAAAAAGGTGATTGCTTTATTATCATTTTTTAATTCACACTGATACATTTAGTCACAAATTTCATCTATTCTGAGAAATAATTTCCTGGTAAATGTCTTATTCTTTCATTTACTTTTTCCTCTCTTTGTCTTCTAGGATCACTGCATACATTTTACACTAATATTTCATTATTATCCATCTCTTGTGAGATGAATTCCTCTTAGGCCATTGGATGGAGGAGGTTGTCTTTTTTTTTTTTTTTTTTTATGGAGGAGGTTGTCTTATCAGAGAGGAGCTAAGGTGAATTTTCCTTCTTAGCAATAACTCTTGTTATGACAAAAATTTGGATGTGAATACCTTAATATCTATTTCTTGCAGCCAATAAAGATTAACACTGCAAACCTGATCACAAGGTACACTCTCCTCCCTCCTCTCAGTCCTACCAATAGTTTGCAGCAAACATGATTTACTATTTGCATCCCCTCTGAACTCTTCCTTCTCTGCCTATTATGACTTCAAGTAAAACTGAATCCAGAGAAAGTCTTGCATTGACCTTCCCATCTACTTCCCACTTGATAAAGAGAGGATTATTGGTTTTTTTTAAAATGTTTTTAAATATTTTTAAGGTTTAAAAAGTGTTTAAAGTTTGTAATTCCTAGTAGGAAAACGTTATCTGAATGAATACCCTAATGGCAAACCACTGTAGAATGTTTCAGTTGCATGTGGGGCAGAGGGGTAGGGATTCTCTTCATAGTACCCCAGCTTTCTTCTTGAGAAGGTCAGAAGTACACTGATTGTATTATTGCGACATCCATTAGGTGATCGAAGTTGCTTTTCCTTCAGCAAGGGCGCTGTCAGAAGGGCATTTGTTTGACCTCCAAATTTGGCTGACAATTTACTGAGGAGATTCATAACCTTTAGGTTGCTCTGATATTTTGACATATTTGCTGGGTTCTGGGCTACATCCTGGAAGGCCACCATAATTTCTGGATCCTGCATGGCTGCAAGAACCTCTGGGTCACTAAGAATTTCATTGAGCCCAGGCATTCCTGCCATTCCAGGCATCCCCCCTGCCATTCCAGGCATTCCTCCAGGAAAATTACTACTAGGCATTCCCCCTGAAAGCCACCTGGGAAAGAGCCAATACTGAGTTCCCCTGATTGTCACCTGTCTGGCTTCTTCCTCCCTCTGGGCCCTTTCATGTTCTTCCCAAGCCTTCTTAACTCTTTCTATTCTTTATTTGATCTCTCGCTCTTTACGTTTTCATTCATACTTCCTCCGATGTTCAGCAATTTTCTGGGCCCTGGGTTGAACTTCTTTCAGCATTGCACTAGCATCTTCATCATAATCCAGTTAACAAGCAAGGGCAAGATCATGTGCTGCTTCTTCCCAATGACCCAGAAGTCTGTGTGCTTTCCCTTGCCACTTGTAAGGCTGTGCTGAATCAGGATTTATTTCAATAGCTCTGTCATAGTCTCGAATGGCAGCATTTGGCTTCTGTAATTTGATGAAGACACTGGCTTTCTTGGCATACAAAATGGCTAAGCGAGGATTCAGTTTGATGGCATCTGTGAACAAGCCAAACGGCTTTCTGTAGTTCACCATCATTTAGGGCATCGATGGCAGCCACTTTTTTTTTTTATCATTTGCCTGATCCATCATTTCCTCGGTTATCTCTACATTTTCATCTCCCATTTCTTGAGGGGTATCAAGTATCTGGTTCAATTACACCTTCATTGTCAATTTCTAGATCACTTTCCTCACTTGGTGGTTCGTCTGTCTTTATGTTTTCCTCCGTCTTCTTACTATCTGTTTTTGTTTCCTTGATGTTGTCTTCTGATTTAGTTTTATGAGTAGCAGGTGGTATTTTACCCCCCATGCTCTCCACCCACTCCCGCAGGAAGCGCATTTCCTCGGTGTGCAGAATGCTCGGGTCCTGCTTACACATTTTCACGAAGGCCCGAAGCTCGCTCACTTTGCAGGGTCCATGATTCAGAGGCCCTGGCGGGCGGCGGGCGGCGGGCGTGGCTGAATGAGGATTATTGGTTTTGAACCCCAGATATGCCACTACTAGTGAGAACAGACAAATCAATGTTGTCTGGGGTCTATAGCTACAGCCATCCTCTCTAGAACATTCTGACACTTTTCTTCTTTAATTACATACTATTTGACAGCCCTTGTTCATATATTATGGTTTGGAGTTACCAAGACTTTAGTTTCATCAAACATGTATTGGCATGTTTTTGCTTCTTCTCTTTGTTGCTTTATGATGGTTTCTGAAAGTAAGAAATCCAGAACACCAGACAAAATGAGAAAACATGTCCTATGGATTCCCTCCTCTCTCTATGTAATCTTCTTTCTATTTTCACATCCTTTGTCTAGATTTTTATCACTTCTCATCTGGAATCTGTAGCCTCCTAACTGGTCTCTCTGCCTACAGTTAGATTTTGTACCAATCTTTCTTCCAATAAGATTATATCTTTAGGGATCCCTGGGTGGCGCAGCGGTTTAGCGCCTGCCTTTGGCCCAGGGCGCGATCCTGGAGACCCAGGATCGAATCCCACGTCGGGCTCCCAGTGCATGGAGCCTGCTTCTCCCTCTGCCTATGTCTCTGCCTCTCTCTCTCTCTCTCTCTCTGTGACTATCATAAATAAAATAAAAAAAATAAAAAATAAAAAAAAAGATTATATCTTTAAAGTTCAGAATTATCATGTTAGCCTCTTATTGAAAATCCACCAAGGACTCCCTTTAGCTTCCAGGACAAAGTTCAGATACCTCTACTCAGCACCAAAGGCTGTTGATGATTAGCTATTGCATAACACTCTAGTTATATTCTTTCATTCACTCATTTACTCTCTCATTCATTACTTAATACCTAGGTATCCACTGGCAAACACTAAAAATACAATAATAAATAAAGAATATGTGCCCTGATGGAGCTTCTGATGGACAAATATTAGACAAATAGATGCCTACATTCATATAATTACAAACTGTGATTAAAGCATTAAATGGTAAAGATGGGATGCCATGAGCCACAATAGCCTGTTTAGGGGAAGCATAATACAAACTGTGGTATGGTCAGAGTTTATCAATCTTCAGAAGTGACATTTGAGTTAAGACCTAAAGGATGACCTGAAGTTAGTAAGAGTACTCAAAGGAGAATACTTCAAAAAGGCATTATGAAAGGAGGTTTGAGAGGGGAAAGAACTTGGCATTACTGAAATACCTTTTTGCACAGGCATTATTTCCTCCAAACATACCAATTTCTCTGGGGCTCCCTAAATTAGAAATATTTCAGGATTCAGTGTCATCACATGTGCAAGTACCTCTCCTTAGAATGTTTATCTGATTCTTTGTTCAACTTTCAAAGCTCAGCCAATTTGTTACCCCTTGTAGTAATGTACCTGTAATGTAGTAGTACCCTGATGATGTGAATAGCCCTGATTCTTCTTCCCATTGTGGACAGTGTGTTCAATTCATGCTGAGTTTGATTCTAGGTTCATGCAGGTGGCTTTCTTTGGTCAGGAGAAAGTTAGCGAATACGATGCAACCAAAGGCTTGAAAAGGACTTAACACTGAGGCCTATTCTCTTGCTTTATCTTGCACCTCTGCCTTCACTGTAAGATCATGTCCAGGCAGCCTGGTAAAGAGATGTTACAGAAACAAGGCAAAGAGCCAAGACCATACTAGAACAGCTAACAGCCATTTGACCCCCAAATATGTGATAGCTCTCAGTCAAAATCAGCCAAATTGCCTACCTGACCCTCATCTGGTAGACACATGAGCAAGCTGAGCCAATAGCAGCAGAACCCTCCAGCCAACAGTTACATTCATGAAAAATAATAAATGGTAGCTGGATAAGCTGCTGAGTTTTAGAGTAATTTCTTTTTAAAAAATTTTATTTATTTTTTCATAAGAGACACACAGAGAGAGGCAGAGACATAGGCAGAGGGAGAAGCAGGCTCTCTGCAGAAGCCCAATGCAGAGAACCAATCTGAACCCAGGATCATGCCCTGAGCCAAAGCAGACACTCAACCCCTGAGCCACCCAGGTGTCCCTTAGAGTAATTTCTTACAGAGCATGGTGATGATTGTAAAGCAATAATCCTCCTCTAAAAATCTTTTGGAGGGAGGCCTGGGTTGCTCAGCAGTTGAGCATCTGCCTTTGACTCAGGGTGTGATCCCAGGGTCCGGGATTGAATCCCACATTGGGCTCCTGCAGACAGCCTGCTTCTCCCTCTGCCTATGTCTCTGCCTCTCTCTCTGTCTCTCATGAATAAATAAATAAAATCTTAAAAATATATTTTTTGGATCTACTCAGGCAGAATTAATTCTCCTAGTCTTCAGTCTCATTGCACCTTGAATTTCTCTGTCATTGCACTTTTCTCAGAGTGCCAAAATTGGTTTACTTGTTTAACTTCTCCATGACGATGGAAATGATCATTTACCTTTGTCTCACTGAGAATTAGCAATATCTGACATTTTCACATTTAATAAGTACTTACTAAGTGTTCTTAATTAAAGATGAATGAGCACATTATTAAGAGGAAAATGAATAAAAGTCAAAATGATCAGGAAGTCTTCCTAGAAGGATCTAATAGAATGTAATCTCCATGATAACACTAGTTCCTTATTTATCTTGTCCACTACCATAAACAGCCCCTAACACAAAGCTAGGTACTCAAATATTTGTTGAAGTGCATGACTAGATAGATGAGAGAAGGAATTTGAGAGGCGAATCTTGAGATGAGCTCTCCCCTCTCCATTACCATTTATCCCCAAGAGTTCCATAGATTTAGCAGAATTGCTATCAGTATGTGCTCAGCAGCTCCATTTCTATTTCCCCATAGCAATCCTCTTCTTTATGGAAGCCACAGAGTCATCATCCTCAGACATGGAAGTAGGGGTCACTTTCCCAGACCCATCAGATAGCTGAGATTTTAAGATAACAAAGGTTATTTACAATGTACTTCTGTGAAACCTTTAAGTAAAAAGGAGGGTTGGAGGAGATATAAATATGAGGGGATGAGTTTGGCTTATTGATTGTTTTTTATGTTAATAAAGGTGGTTTTCAGGGAAGAAAAATATCAAAGCCAGACTTCTTTTTTAAATCTAATTTCCCTAGGCTTTGAACCTATATCAATCCAGGCAGATACCTATAATATTCATTTTTATTTATAATTATACATGAGTGAAAATAGCTACTTATTAATATACAAATCCCTCATTATCTCCATTTATGGGGAAACCCTTGGGTAACTTTCTAACCTCCTGAGTTCCAAGTTTACCAAAATCTCTATCATTCTTAAGTAAAAGAAAACACTTATTCCATTAATTGCCTTTTTTACAGACTTTTTTTACCTCATTACTTCACATTCAGAAACAAGTTTGCTAACTCCACTTATTGTTCCTAGAAGAAAGATTCATGTGATCATTTAAAGGAGGAGACATTCTTTGATTGGAAATACCCAATTAGTTCCTTTTACTCCCTTTACCTCCAAAGAAGACAACAAGATTAAACACTGTGAGTAGCCAGAAAAGTAATGGTTCTGGCCATTTCCTTCTCATTATAGCTGCCATCATAAATAAAGAAGTTCAGTACAATGAAGTGTTTAAACTTATTACCACAGCTAAAGAGGCCCATCAACAAACAGAACCTCTAGGGAAATTCACAAAAAATAGAGAATTTTTTATACTTGCTTTTTTTTCTCCAATAAGCCTTTTTTGATTAGACAAATCTAATTTCACATATATTTAATTAACTATAATTCCACCCTTAATCCCCAAAACTACCTTTTTAGGAAAAAAAAGTCATATGCAATATTTGGTTCTGTTTATTAAGAAGAACTCATAATATTGTCTTTTGAAGTCCTGGGGCTTCCAACTATAGTTTTTAATTAGTCATACCTATAGAGATGTATTATTATAAGACATAATAATAACAATGACAATAATCACCACTATACTATGTATTGAGTTCTTACTTAGTGCCAAGCACTTTAGATGCATGAGCTTCTTTAATCTTTATAACAATTCAATGAGTTTAAGTGTTATTGACCACAATTTATGCAGATAGTTTTGCTAGAACCCAATTTAAGACACCTAACAAGGTGCCCAAAGCATAAGACCTCTATAAATGCTAACCATTATTATAATTGTATAGCTATTTTTTAAAAACCTCCGAGGAATAATGAAACACAATTTAGTGAAGGTGGCTCTAAAAAGAGCTGAGATAGTATATTCCAAATAAGAAAGTTTCTGGTGGTCTAACTGGTTTAGGAATAGTTTAGAATATTTAGAATAGCTCCTCCCTAGCTTCTGCACCTAAGTAGCAGCATCACCCCTATATTTCCTACTTAATCCCTAATTATTATTAAAATATATATCCACAATGACAAGGAAAAAGCCTTGAGAGTAAATAGGTTCATTACATGATGTCAGGCTATATGATCCAAGCCAGAAGCAAGAGGCCATATTAGGTGAGAACTACTGGCTTAGTTGCAAATGCCAGGTATCAGCTAGGATAACTCACTGCTATTCGACAATCTTGAGCCTACCAAGCTGAGCTACCCATAATGTGTGTGTGTGTGTGTGTGTGTGTGTGTGTGTGTGTGTGTGTCTGTGTGATAAGAGCTACCCACAATGTTAATTGGCTTAATCATATTTAATTGGTTTCCTGCCCTTCCCTATTTCACTTACCTCCTGCGGTTTCCTGGAATCACCTCACAACTAAATAACTTGCACTAAAATTCTTGTCTTGAGATCTCCATCTGACAGATGCAAGATTTTTTTACCATTAAATTGTAATAAGATCAAAATTTCACTCCTACTAAATGCAGATTGACCAAACAAAATGAAAAAGTATGTAGCTGCTTTATACTCTATAACCATTCCAATCTTCTCACAAGCCTCTAAAGCTAGACAATAGTATGGAGCCTGAAAAAACATATACACAATTAATAATCAACTTTTAATTGGTTGATAAAAGAAAAAGACCTTCCAGATTTAAACTATACTCTATCCTCCCAGTTTTTCATCCCCTTGTTTCTACTTACCAAGATGGCATCAGTGTACATTGGGTCGGATGTGCTAAGTATGTCCCTATAGTAGATGTGTAAAAGGGAACTTCTAAAGCTTTAATGATTCCTTTTGTAAAGTGGCTGAGTAGGTCTGCTCCCTGAATTAACAACAATGGGATGCAATAGCCCCATTTGAGTTTTTGTAATACCATGATGCTAACTTTGGCTGAAATCCTTGTCCCAGCCATTTTCTTCTGCTCAAGTCTTCCTGCCCCTCATAGGCCATCCATAGCTTGTCTCTTCCGCTGAACCCATGAATCCTCTGGGTACTCCACAGACCATGGGAAGCCAGAGAGTTTCTTCTGTCATGTCTATGAAGACTTTTTTCTCTGTCAATGCCATTTAATCTAGATTGTGCCATGCGTAAGTATGGAGACTTCCCTAGAAGCTTATTAAGGAACCATACCACTAGACTCTTCTCCTAATGTTTTCATGCTACTTCATAGTTATCTGGATATTTCTACTATCTGACGTGCCATCTGGGTTCTACCCTGAAAGGGAGAAAAAACATAAATGCCTATTTCTTACTTCTGCTCTGTCTCTCCTTCCACTTTTTATCTTTATGGCCGCAGCCAAATGAGATGGGATGTTCTCTCCTTCTATATCACATCAAGAGTTCCCTCAGACCCTAACATATAAAAATGCTCCATGAGGGTCACTCAGGTGGATCAGTCAGTTAATGTCTGCCTTTGGCTCAGGTCATGATCCTAGGGTCCCAGGGTCCTGGGATCAAGCCACACAGGGCTCCTGATCAGCAAGGAGTCTGCTTTTCCCTCTCTTTCTTCCTCTGCCCCTCTAGTCCCTCCTGCTTGCTTTCTCACTCCCTCAAATAAATAAATATATAAAATCATTTTTTTTAAAAAAAAAAAAAGCTCTATGATTTGGAGACCCAGACATGGCTACTGATTGGGTAAAAGAGGAAATTAAGAAATTTCCATAAGGCTTGGATTTAAAGATCATTGTCTCAGTACAAGAAGTCCCCTTTGAGACTTAAAGCAGGCCAATACTTCTGTTCTGTACCCCTGGTACCGTGGGCCTCATGGCTCTCAGCCTTGAAATAGAAGGCTACAAGCCAACATAATCGAAGAGGAAATTAAAATCATCAGTCTAATGTGTTTAAAATATCTGTGTCACGTATGTGAAATGCCTAAAATGGTACACAGCTCATAGCAAATGGACTCTTGGGTCCAGTGCTGAAATTGAAAGAGACTATGATGGAAGGTTTGCATTTAGATGGAGCCCTGATGGGATAGATAAAATTTGAAGAGACAGAGATGGGCAAAAGCATTCCAAGCAGAGAGAGTAGTCTGAGCAGAAAACGGGGCATAAATTAGGATCCAAAACATTAAAGGGTCAGGGTAAGGGTTTTGAACTTTATTCTATATGCAGTGAACAATGAAACAATGAAAGTGAGTCTTTGAGCAAAGAAAAGAAATGCCTTAAAAAAGCTTTAAAAAAAAAAGACCAATATGACAGCAATTCTGATATGAAATTTGTACCATTGTTATATAGTAAATAGAAATTGAAACATTCAGAGTTCAACAGGCAAGATTCCAAAATAGGATGATGCTTAAATAAGATATTCTTCCCCCTTCCTAAATTATTTCTTGGTGCCAAAATAGGAACTGACCAAAATCCCAGATCCAACAGGGATAGTCATTATAAAAGTAGTCATATACATAGATGACAAATAATTTATTTTAAAAGACCATATTATTCTCCATCAATTAGTGTACTTTTCAAAATGAATCTGCTTCTGCTATTTTATGATACTTTTTAAAAAGTATTTTGAAATTATTTTTAATTCTAGTACTTTTAGTAAGAAAACATTTTACAGGTAATCTAACAACTCCCTGAGCAATTTAAAACATATACTGTTTTACTTGTCTAAACCCCTTCTAAGGAGTTAATCTAAAGCCTAATAATTATAATAAAGGCAGACATTCTCATGCCAGTTGTCAGCAGACTTAAATATAACCAACTTAAAGGAAATTTCACAGCATTGAGATGTCCTAACAGAAGTACATGAGATACCTACTAGTGTAAGGTGAAGGATTATCATAAATATTTTATACTTATATGTCATTTGTTAAAAATAAAGTACATGGTGTCCTAGATTGTCTGAGAGAGCTTTGCATAATTTCTAATTCACAACTTTGATAATTACCAGAGTGGTTCTCAGCCAATAGTACAGAGTAGCCAAGAGCCCATAAAAGCATGTTCAGATGAGGCTTTCAAATGCAGCAACCATGTGGGCCAACCTTCTTTTGTTTTAATTTCATGCCAGCTCATTCAGAACATCAAGGAAAAGACTTTAATTGTTTTATTTTGGATGTGCTAAAACTGAAATGCTAATTTTAAAAATATCCTCCAGGGCACCAAATACCTACATCAGACACAGTAGAACTAAAATTAATTTTTAATCACTAAAATGATCCTGAAAATGGAGCAAACTAAGTACATTAGAAAAAAACTAGTGATTTCAAAACGGAAAGCAAAGTAATATTTTATTGTAATCTGTAAGTAGGTTTAAAAATCCTGCACTGTAGCATGGAGTATTTGGTACTTAAACTCATCTGATTTGGTATTTGGGCTCATCTGATTTAGCTGTCTCTATAACTGAACTCTGAGTTATATTAATCAACTACAGAAAAAAATGTCACTTTTAATTGGATGACAACAAAAGATTTACCCAAACTACACATAACCATTTTTAAAAATAACTGATTTGTAAATTCTAAATTAAAGAATTATATATTTATGTGAAACATTGTACATTAAAAACGCATACACAGTATGAACAGATATTCCATATTAAATACTCTGTATTTTGTTATTTTCACCACATCCCACCCCATTAGCATTAAAATAATGTGACAATGCATGTTTTTTCTGCGTTGTATGAGAGGAGCCCACAACATGTAATACTTAATATATCAATATTATTAGCTATTTCCCTTTATAAACCATACCTCAAAACATATGCAATTTTTAAAAGATTACACTAAAATGTACATGTAATGATAAGATGTAGCAGGATTGTGGAAACTGATTACTATTTCAGAGACATTGCCATTACTTTTCCTGGAAGATGTTTTGAAGGGGGAAAAATAATTCTTTAAGTTCAAAGGAAACACCAAGTCAAAGAAATGTCTTTGGACCCTCAAGTAGTATTTCTAAGGAGATACAAACATTTTGGACTCTTCCAGGAAGGAAATCAAGTGGAAAACTTGTAAGTATTATTAATTCAGCACTACAGAGACAATCCTGAGAAAACAGTCATCATTTTCAAAGGAAACTGGTTTTTTTAACATAAAAAAATACAACTCAAGGAATGAAAGTTGTACCCCTTATATATAGATCACACAATGGGAACACCAAATTAAGCCATTGCCACTTGAAATCAAGGAATGGGGAGATGACCAGGAGCTACAGGTGAAATACCAGATGCCTCCATTTTCAAACAGCCTACAAGCATTGCATTAAGGAGGAAAATTGTTAATTGGTGTACATTTTGCTCAATTTTAGATTAGCTGACTGGAGAAGAGAAAGGCATAATGAAAGGCAAAGTTGGGTGAGAAATATCTCTAATTATCTGTAAAAATATGTTCAAGTTTAGATTTATTAAGCTCTAAACATTTGAGGAAACATTCAAAGAAACTATATAGATTTGATCCAAAAAACCTCATTGGCATGATTTGAAGTAAGTCAGTAGTCATGTGAAATCTGTAAGTGAGAGAGCTCACTGTAGAAAGCCATTCAACACAAGCCAGTCTAGAGGTTTAAAATGTTATCACTCCAAAATATGCCATTTGGGGATTGATTATTTTGAATTAAAGGTACTTGAGAAACAGCCAGTGCAAGGATGCTTCAACCCTCCTTTTTTCACCCTGAAAGCAAGAGATATATCTCCCAGATGAAAGGTAACCTTCCTTTACCAGCAGGGTAGAAGGCATCCGTATCACTAAAGACAGGTAATTTAGGGCAAAGAAGGCCATATAAATATATGTTGCTACTTCTTCACCATCTTACCACCCCTACCCAAACTCTCTTGTCTTGTCAGTTCTTCACAAATTTATTGTTTCTTTGCCTAAAAGATATAAAAGCTTCCTGCTCTGGTTACTCCTTTGAGTTTCATACCTTTTTAGGGCTCCTGTACATGCACACATATTAAATTAGCCCATAATCTACATCACACTTAATTGGGAGAAGCTAGATACTTTCCCCTAAGGCCAGGAACAAGACAGAGAAGTCCTCTTTCACCACTATAGAGGTTGAAAACATCAGTGGTGGCTTGAAGTTTGACTAGGGAAAGCATTAGGAATTTTTTAGGATTGATAGAACTTATCTTTATGCTAGATATATAATACTATGCATATGTCAAAACCCATAGAAATTTATAATACAGAGAGTCAATCTTAATGTATGCAAATTTTCCTAAAATTCAACCAGGGAATTGAAGGATCCTAACATGGAATGCATACTGTGACAAAAGAACGTAACTGTATTACAGATAGATGACATAACCTCACTGAAGAGAATGGGAAAAAGTGCTAATCTAAGTAACCTCAGAGAATAATATTTTGACCAGAAACTGCAAGACTAAAGACAAAAACAATCACATAAATCGTGTTCTGTAGTTAATAAAGTTGTTTCTCACAACATAACAGCAAACAAATACTTCAAGAAAAGGTACAAGTGTTCCTTGGAGAAATGACTTATTCCAGGGCTCTAGCATGAAATAAAAATAATAATCCCTCCAGAAGGTATGGAAATGTTCAAAAACAACAACATAGGACATATCAAAAGATCACAGCAGCCAGTGGGAAAGCCTCCCAAGGGCCAAAGCAATTTGACAAACAAAATTAATAACTGTATTGGATTATAACCTAAAATAGAACATATATATCCTTAAGTCCATGCTGATTTAAATAAAGGACTAAATAAAATAAAATGAATAAATAGGGAAAGAATAGACAAATCTCTCATAATAAATAATTCTAAATAGTTTATATAGATACTTTGCCTTCTAGGAGGTGGAGCATAAATCCTTACCTATGGAGAGCAGGAAAAAAAAAACTTTGCAGTGGAGAAACCTAACAAATTCTCCCTCAGTCAGGTGACAGAATTCAACATCTTCAATAGTAACAACAAAAAAAAAAATCTTCAATAGTAAGTCAGTCATGTTGATAGCATGTCCCCTGGATACAATGTGATAAGAGTGGCATTTTACCTCATGATCTTCCTCCCAAAAACCTAAAGGCCGAGTCTAATCATGAGATAAACATCAGATAAATCCCAATTGAAGATTACAAAATACCTGACCAATATTCCTCAAAATTGTTAAAGTCATCAAAAACAAGAAACTCGGGATCCCTGGGTGGCGTAGCGGTTTGGCGCCTGCCTTTGGCCCAGGGCGCGATCCTGGAGACCCGGGATCGAATCCCACGTCGGGCTCCCGGTGCATGGAGCCTGCTTCTCCCTCTGCCTATGTCTCTACCTCTCTCTCTCTCTGTGACTATCATAAATAAATAAAAATTAAAAAAAAAAAAAAAACAAGAAACTCTTAGAGTTTCTGAGCACATGGGTGGTTCAGTCCATTCAGTGCTCAATTCTTGGTATCATCTCAAGTTATGATCTCAGAGCCATGGGATTGAGCCCAGCTTGGCTTGGTGCTCAGCGCAGAGTCTCCTTGAGATTCTCTCTCTCCTTCTCCCTTTTCCCCTCCCTCTGTTAATGCTCTCTCTCTCTCTCTCTCTCTCTCAAATAATAAATAAAATCTTTAAAACAAAACAAGAAACTCTGAGAAACTGTCACAGACCAGAAGAGTCTAAGGAGATATAACAAGTAAATGCAATGTGACATCCTGTATGGGATCTTGGAACAGAAAAAAGACATTGGGGAAAACTAGTGATATCTGAAAGTGAGTATTGTTAACAATAATGTACCAATATTGGTTTCTTAATTGTGGCAAATGTATCATAATGTAATATGTAAACAATAGGGAAATTGGGTGAGGAGTATATGGGAACCCCCTGTTTGACCTTTGCAACTTTTCTGTAAATCTAAAATTAAAGGTTTACTAAATTTTACAAATAAGGCATTGGCCTTGGAGCACTCTAAAGAAAAATCTTCTCTGAGGTTGAAATATAATAAATAATCAACTTCCTCTGAGTTCCCGTATCTTATTTTCTCTTGTTTCAGCTTGTCTTTAGGACCATGATTTTTCCCCTTATGAGGTAGTCCCTCTGCAGATCTGGTCTCTCTTCTTTCTCCCTAGATCCATCCTATAGCGTTCTTTTGGAATTTTTTTTCCCCAAAAATCTTTATTTAAAGTTGCAGTGATTTTTCCCCCAATATTCTCCCTCTGTCTTCCTTGTGTCAAAATACCTACTCCTCTGGGGATCCTCATTCCCATTATCAATGAAATAGACAAAGATCTATATCCAGGGCACAGGAGTAAAGAAACCATTTATGCCTCAGAAGCTCTTTAGTACAAAAGAACAGGTGACAGGCAGTGAGATCCATTAATAGTCTAAAGCCCCACAGGACAAACACTCTAAGTATTGCTTACAAAACAATTCCCATAGAACGGCAAGGAGTCAATAACAACTTTCTATCCTGATTACATTTTCAAAAATGGTTCCTAGGGATACAGTGTTATCTCTCCTTTCAATTTACATTCTTCCTGCTTCTCCTAGGCTTCCATTTTTCTTATGCCATCATTATGTACATAATCATAAACAGCAATAACATTTTACATGTATATAGTGATTACTATGTGCTAGTCTCTGTATTATTTCATTTAATCCTCATAATAACTTGGTTACTATTATTAGCCACAAATTACAAATAATAAAACCAAGTTCAAAGAGATTAAATAAATTAGTCAAGATCATGTTCATACATGATAAACCCAAGAATTAAGTACATATGGCTCCAGGTTTCAGAAACTTAATCTCTATACATGCTGCTTCCTAGCTTTATATCTTTCTTCTTTCGATTACTCCTTTGGAGACTTTCAACATTTGTCATTGGCTCTCTGCCCGTATCAATTATGGTGGCCAATTTTTGCAAATCATGTTTTTCTCAGAATATCACAGAGGGCCCAAAGCATCTGATCAGAAAGAGACAGAAAAGGAGACATAAAACTGAACAAACTCCGATAGTTGTGCTTTATCTCTTTCTGATCCCAACTCAATCCTTACCTCTCTGGTCAGACTACCCACTTATAGTTCTTATTTATGTTATATTCAGATCCTCCTTAAAATCTTAACCTTGTAAAATAATAAAATATCCTTGAAAGAATGAGGCACAAAATTACAGAACAGCAATGCTTTCACATGCCTTAGCAATTTCCACTGTAGTATGTCTGAACCTACCTGAAACTATATACATCAATCAGCTTGTATTATCATTTTACAATGTATGGCGGCTATTACCCATAGTCACTACAAGAGCTAAGATAAAAGCTCTAAACATTTTGAATCCTACACCTAACCAGTTTTCCTATTCTTCCCCATTCACCTTAGGATCATCAAGAAAATTAATCTGTTCAATTAAGAAAAAAATCTAACTAGAATAGTATTAATAAAAAAATTATGTTACCAATTTTATTAATTAAATTCCTGAATTATAAATTATTTTCAACATACTTATTTAAAGACAATATAAAAGACCTCCCAATTAACTAATAATTTCCAAGAGAATATTAATATTGGAACCACATCTCTTTGTTCTTTTGGATGCCCATAAAACACAAAGGACCTTGGTCACAGTAGAGATTGAAAGAATATTTTATCAATCAGGTAAAAAATTATTGTTTTCAAGTGTTTACAAATAGTTGTGTCAAAAAAAGTCCTGAGTTCAAATTCAAAGTGTTTGGGACTCTCTCTAAGTCATTAAGCAATTTCAGGAGAGGGAAATTAATATCAAGGCATTAATTTCTTTCTCACATTTTCATAAACTGCTTCATAAGAAATTTTAAACAAAAATAAATAAATTTTCTTTCCTAAGGTATATATAATTTGTTAAGAATACCAAAACATTCTATACTGTTCAAACATTAGAATTATAAAAACATTTTTTAATGTTTTATTAATATAAGGAAGAAAGTAAATCTTTAATACTACTCATCCAGACAAATCAATACCCACTAAATGGTGATCCTCCAGTTGAATATGTCAACTATAGAACCATGGAAATCTCCCATGAGTATAGATTTTCCATAAAATGGACATCTAGTACAGAATTTGTCTTACACCATTTCCTTACCACCAGGCACTTTTGCCTGAAATGGAATCAGAATGTCTATTAATGTGCTCAACTAAATGAGCCATTCAAAGATACTTTAATAATAAACCATTATATGGCCAAACAGGTGGTAAAACTAATTAGATGGCTGAAATTAACAGCCTACATCTTGGATGCATTTTATTTCAGATAAAATATGGGAAGATATGTGAAGCAATATAATGAGCAATAATCAAAATGTAATTCATTTATTTTATGTAGATTAACATTATCCTTAATTGACTTGAAATAGAATTATTTTCCAAAATGTTATTTCACTTGTAGCCTATTTACTAATATTCAGAGAAGTTTTCATCATATTTGATGTTACTGTCTGTCATTCAGAAATACAGCTTTTTTCTTTACCTCAAGCTAACCATCATGGCACTAAAGACCCCTGACAATTACCACATAAAATAAAACTGCTCACAAGAAAAAATACCACTGGGAGGATGCCAAAATGCACAATATGTAAATGACTTAGCCACCCAAAATAAATAGATCTTTTATTACTATCTTACTTGTGAAATAGTTTTATATATTTTTTTGCTTATATTATATAGTGAGTATAAGAGTTCACTATTTAAAAAAATCACAATCAATGCATATGTATATGTAAAACTCTTTTTTGTCATCCCACCAACAACAACATTGAAATCTAATTCCCAGTGTAAAGGAAATCTTTATAGGTTCAGTGTGTTCCACAATATGCATACAGGTCACATATACACACCCACTCACATTTTACTCTTTTTTAAACTTTAAATCCATATGTGATAATTAAATTAAAATTTCAAGATATAGGGCACCTGAGTGGCTCAGTGGTTGAGTGTCTGCCTTTGGCTCAGGTCATGATCCTGGGGTCCTGGGATTGAGTCTCACTCACATCAGGCTTCCTTTGGGGAGCCTACCTCTCCCTCTGCCTATGTCTGTCTCTCTCTCTCCTTGTGTCTTCCATGAATAAATAAATAAAATCTTAAAAAATAAAATAAAATTTCAAGATAGATAGATAGATAGATATAGATAGATAGATAGATAGATAGATATAGATAGATAGATACAGATAAATAGATAGATAGATGATAGATAGATAGATAGATAGATAATTTTTCCCTACATCTCCAAACATTCTTCTCTTTAGTATGTTAACTCAGAGGTGATACTGGTTGCTGTTACTGTTGTCATTTTTAAATTATGTATGAATAAAAGGCTAACTTGCTCCTTAGTAACCTTCATCACTGTAACCTTGGCCTTAGGCTGCATGTAATGGACTCTCATCATGTAGGTGAAAGGGATTTCTGTGTTTGCTCTGTGAACGTTTACCCCAGGGATTCTCAAAGATTGGACTTGGTTTTTGTTGCTGAAGAGAACCAAATACCATGAGTGATTTGTTCAGTGTCACTTGGTAGTCTTCTTCAAACAATTCTAATGTTTACATATTTTACTTTGAAAGTCCCAGCCATGCTCGCATCACATATAACCCCTGCACTCACATCATCCCATTTTTTTGTCCTCTCTTTACAAATGGTATCTTGATGAGAAACCAGAAAAGACTCCCTAAAGAGCCTCAGAGCTTACAGTTCTGACACCACAGATGCAGACTTAGACAAAATGACAACTGTGGCACATACTCAAAAACTGAGTTCCATTCAGAAGAAGGCAGAGCTTCTTAAATCTCCATGTAAAAGCATTCATTGCTGAGGAATCTCTAAAGATCTGAATAAAAAGGTCTAGACACTGAGGGTTAGCCAAAGCAGGATGCCAAAGACAATTGAATTAGCTCTTCAAATAAACTTGAGTATAAGTTTAGGAAAGGCACGTTCTTTCTAACTCATAATGAAGAACAATAGTATTAGCCATGTTGTTCTCTAAAAGCAAATGGAACTGACAATGCCCTCAGATCTCTCTAAGTCCCAATTTCTTCAACCAGCAAAATGAGAGCAACTAAAACTCCTTATTGGATAAAGTAATTGTGAAAATTAAATCATCTATATAAAATAGTTGGCATAGTCTTCAAAATAAGTATAACTAGTTTATTGTTGTCATTACCATCTTGACTTTTTAAGAATTCAGTTCCTAAAGTATACATTATGATGTAATACATAAACATGCCTGGATATAAAGAAAAAGATTTTTTTCCTCCCTGAAATCTTTATTTTTCTATATGTTCCCTGGTATCTGTCCACTAACCTGGAATAGCACATACCAAATAAATGAATGAATGATCAAATGAATATGTTTTAGCATTATTATATTTATTTTAGTTTCTTTCCCATCTACTTCATGAAATCTGGCATTCTGTATTGTGAAACAATCTTTGGTCTCCATTTCTTCCCAGTCTTTACCAGAAAACTAGTCTTCATATGTAGAGATAGCTATTATACTTGAAATTTTAAGGAGGCTATTTTCCTCCTACTATCAATATGTTCCTTCTAAATCCATTTATCATCTCTATGATAAGCACAAAGATGATTGGGAAGATAAGTAATAATAGTAGGTGAACTGATCTACTTAAAATTCCCTAAAGTTACTAAATGCACTGTGCTTTTCTCCTGCATAAAAGGTTATAGGGTGACAGACCAGTACATTAAATTGGGGAAGGTAGCTCAGTTACACAGGTATAGCCAATTGATTCTAGAGCAACTTTCTCATAAGTCTACCTACCCTATGATCAAATTACATATTTGCTTAAGATCCAAATCATTGCAGAGAGTTGCCTGTTAATCTGGATTATGACCATTACTCTATTCATCTAATAGTTTAAGATGGGGGAAAAAAAGAAATATCCATTTTAAAATAGACATACCAAAACTTTTTCTATACTTCTTTTTCATTTCAAATTCTTTTGCATTCCATGAGTTAAAATAAAATCGAATAAGACTATAATTCAAAGACACAGCATTCTGAATTTCCCCTCCTCAATAACCTCTCTGTTCTAAACAATTCAAAAGAAAATAGTATATTAGCTCAAATCACAGAGCATTTCCACATGTGCTATTGATAAAAAGTCATTGATCAAATTTAGCTTAATCTTCCATGTCCCATTAAGTATTTCTGATAAGAAAGTACCATTTAACTTTGAGAATGTTTGTTACTACCAGCATCCTGTTATGATGAAACACATACAACAAAAATACAAAAGAGGCAAAGGGAGGTAGATTTGAAGCTTAGTTTGAGAAATGATACCTTTCATATCAAACAGGATACTGGTATTGAAAGCAGTGAAGTGAAGAATGGAAAGGGACAGCTGACTCTTCCCAAGATGCAAATTCAGAGTATATTTTTTCTCTTATTAGTTTTGAAGTGAGGTGAAACATGAGACATTCTCATATGGCACCAACAGTATAGAAACATGTGTCTAGGCTAAAATAAAATGTATTTAATCATACCCAACTAGAATTTTTCAAATTCAAATTCTACTGCTCTGATCCAGTCAGGAAATAGATAAGTGAACATAAGTGTCCTTTGTAAAACTGCTAAATGGCTATTTTGATTCCATTTTGTAACATATTATGGCAACCATGAGCATGCATCTATCAGATCTCCTAGTTAGGAGCATGACTGGCAACAGCCCAGACTGCTGCATTCTGAAATCCCTCACTGGGTCTATGATGGGGCCACTCTTTAGCCAGTGACTGAACCCATTCCTGCAAATCCACTGATGGGAAGACTGGCTGGAGGGCTCCCTGTCAAGCCTTGTTTAAACACTTAAAACTGCACTGTAGTCTAACACCTTCCTTCTTCCTTCCTCCTATCCTCCCTACCTTTCTTCCATCTCAGTGTCAGAGACGTCAGACCTGCAACACAGTGCAAAAGTCCTTTCAGTCTCTCTGGTTCTCTTGTACATTCCCTCACTGACACTTCTCTCAGTAAATCTCTTCCCATCTAATCCTACTTGGATGCCTGTTACTACAACAACTGTGACCTACACCTGTACTCCATACAAAAGAAAATTGGGACAGATTTATTTTTTGTAAACAAACACATTTTAAAATCACTGGATAAATACAAAAAGCAAGCAAGAGAATCTTCTTTTTCTGCCTATACTTATGCTCTAATTTATGTTTGGTAAATTCTGATTTCTATTTATTGAGATTTCATTCAAGTTAAATACCATTGTACTATTATTCTTGATCTCTAATACATTGGTATCTTGCCCTCATAACACTCAATAAAAGGCATGTTTGGTTTATTTTAAAATTCCAATAAAGAACAAGTTTCTCCCAGTGCAGAGGCAAATATGACTAGTATCAAGTTATCTTTCTTTTTTCCTTTTTTGGGGGGATGGGGAAGCAGTTTGTGTAGAGAATGCTGGCTAATTACTAAACCCCTTTCCTCTTGTTCTGGACACAAAGCCATCAGATCACATTTCTCATCCCCTCCTGTGGGCCGAGGTATGGCCATGTGACTGATTTCTAGCCAGTGAAATATGAGTAGAAATGAAGGGCACCATTTCTTCCCCTGGCCCATAAAAAGGTGCCTGTGTGATTATCTACACTCTTTAACTTTTCATAGATCACTGCCTACAAATACAGCTAACCTGGAAACCACATGTGAAGATGAAAAAGTGATAAGACCAAATGAGTCTGAATTTCTAAATTACCAGATGCATAAAAGCTGCCTTGACCAGGAACACCTGGACTGTTATATAAACAAGAAATAGATTTTATTGTTTTAAGCCTCTGATGTTTGGTGCTGAGCTTGTTACAACAGCAAGCATTACCTTAAGGAACTTAAGTTTTATATCATGAGTATACCTAACAGGATTCATAGAAATGATCGCCCCTACAAGGCAGTGATGATATAGAGGAGGTGGTGGACAGCTCCGAAGAGAGCCATCAATAGTTCTTCTGCTTTCTGTGTGCATAAGCCATTCCTCCTCTCAAGATATGATTTTCCCCTCTTCTTGAATCTAGGTGGTCTTGATACTTGTTTTGACCAATAGAATCCAGTGAGAACTTTGAGCAGTCCCATAAAAGCCTGGACAGCCTTCCCTTTGTTTCATAAAACCCAGTGACCACACTGTAATAAAGTGCAGGCTGTCTTGCTACACACAGATGCCACGTGGAGATGCCGTGGAGCATGAAATACCATGAGGAGAAAGAGGATATGGGGAAAGATTCAAGGTACTGCAGTCTCCGGGCCTTGGTGAGACAGCTGCTTTCTTACAACCCAGCCCATGTGCCAGCAAAACAAGGCCATGTGGCTGATCCAGCTGATACCATGTGGAGCAGAAGAACTGTCCAATCAACCCATCGAAGCATGACAAATAATAACTTACTGTTTGAGATGGGGGGCGGTGAGGAGAGTTGTTCCTATACATGAAAAGATAAATGATACATTGGAATTTTAAAGAAAGAGCTTAGAGTAGGAAATAGCCTGAGAAGTGACAGTTTCACTATTATGTTTTCAGCTCTGAAATCCCAAAATATAAATAATTATATCTTTTACACTTTTAAAATAATATTGTGTTCTCCTGTGAAATAAATGCTAAAAAGACTTCTTTACCTAGTAACAAATATATCCTGATTTTGACACAAACAAAAGTTATAATACAGACAATATTCTTATTATTTAAAAACAAAACCATAATTAATGTATTTATACCACCCAAAAAAGGTCAATTTATACAGAAGGAGAGTGAAAAGTGAAAACTTCCCTTTCATGCTTCTTTCATGACTCCAATTCCACTCCCTCTGCCATAGGCAACTACTGAGGACATTTCAGTTTGGTATGTTTTAGTTGTCCAGGTTTTTTCTGTGCAATCTGTGTGTTTGTGCGTGTGTGCTGTTTTCTATATTTGAATATGAATGGAGTCAGACTGTCGATGTCAATTTACAATCCACGGAATTCATTTTTGAGGGAAGAAATAAGAGATAACTGACTATTGAAGGGATTTACTTTTTACATATGCATTTTCTTTTCATTATGTTCACATTTAGAAGATTTCTCCTCTAGCAACAAGAATGTGTCACCAACTTCTTTTCTCCCTTTATTTAAGCATACCATGTAACAGCAAGTTTCTGAAATGCAGACTCTTTCCCACAGAGAAGTTTCTCATCTCTTTGATTTTGAAGCATTTTCATTGCATGAGTACTTATTTTTCACATTTCTATTTCAACTACAGTTGATCCTTGCACAACATGGTTCCTCAATCTTCAGTGCAGTCAGTATTAAGAATATAACTTTTGAATCCCCAAAAACTTAACTACTAATAGCCTGCTGTTGACCAGAAGCCTTAATGATACCATAAACAATAGATTTACACATACTTTATATGTTATATGTATCATATACTATATGCCTATAAGGTAAACTAGAGAAAAATGTTATTAGGGAAATCATGAGGAAGAGAAAATATATTTACAGTACTGTAAATTTATGGAAAAAATCTAATTGGGACTTGTATAGTTCAAACCTATGTTGTACAAGGTCAACTGTTTCCCAATAGCCTTCAAAATGATGGTGGAAGGGTAAAGTTCTGATGTCCAAAGTCATCAACAGCTTATTGGTAATAAAAATTCTGAGAGTACTAATAAACCTTTACTGTCTCAAAATTGTATCACTTATCCCAAGCTTGGAGAGGGGAGAATTAGACAGAAAGACATGATAGTGTCTAGAAAATCTTTTCCTTAGAAATCTCTTTGTGCTAAATATTCTTAAATAACTATGTGCTCAGATTCTTGAGTTGACTGTGAGAAAACTATTAACTCTATGGAGGGATTTCTTGGGTTAAAATTGCCAGATTTCTTTTTTTTTTTTTTTTGAGATTTTATTTAT
Organism: Vulpes lagopus; assembly: GCF_018345385.1. Classification (NCBI taxonomy): domain Eukaryota; kingdom Metazoa; phylum Chordata; class Mammalia; order Carnivora; family Canidae; genus Vulpes; species Vulpes lagopus. The sequence goes on along the minus strand of NC_054842.1, from coordinate 21,495,518 downwards.
TCATGAGAGACAGAGAGAGAGAGAGATTGAGAGAGAGAGAGACAGAGAAAGAAGCAGGCTCCATGCAGGGAGCCCGATCGATCCTGGGACTCCAGGATCACACCCTGGGCTGAAGGTGGCGCTAAACCACTGGGCCCCTGGGGCTGCCCAAAAAATTGCCAGATTTCTTGAATGTCTGGCATCCATAGAAATTGATAGATTTGGTTCTTTATTCTTGGAAGAAAACACATTTCTTTTTTCTTTGTTGATGAATACAAAGCCTAAAGGCATTTTCAGAGCACACTATCCTAAAAAGGAATAATAACTATCTTTTTAAACAATAATTCACATTAGACTCCATTATTAACAAAGTATGAGGTAGGATCCCTTTGTATCTGGTACCAACAGAATATGTATCTTTCTTCAACCAACAACATAGAATATCTCCATTTGTGAAAAAATTCTATGGAATCAACTACTCCTTAGCACCAGGCAATAGCTTGATTGAGACAATTTTCATTTTGTTTCATGAGAGAAATATTCTTGTACTATGTTTCTTCAACTGTGGTATATATCCTCTTGAGGTTTGTGACAGTGTCAAGAAAGCACTAGATAATAATAATAGCTATGGTACATTGTGCCTTCTAAAGATGGCCTAGATAATATCTCCTAACACACATATTCTTTTACAATGCAACTCTATCCATTGAAAGGTGAAATTTATAACCCTTCCCCTTGAAACCAGCTGAGCTTTTATGACAGGTTCAACAAATAGAGTATGGTGGAAGTGATGCTGCCTGACTTCTGAGACTAGGTAATAAAAGACAATTTAGTTTCTACCTTGCTGCTGAATAATCACACTTGGAGCTCTGAGTTTCTATGCTTGTAAACTAACTGCTCTGAAGCAGCCATGCTGTGAGGAAGCCCAAAATAGCCCACATGTAAGAACAAAAGGACAACTCAGGGCTTGAAAAGAGATGTCCAGTCAACTACCAGCTTACTCCAGCCCCTCATTGTTTCAGTTACAACCCTTCAAATCAGAAACAATCAACTGAACCCTTCTCAAATTCATGATCCACAGAAACTATGAGAGAAAGTAAATTGCTAGTTTTTATTCTATCACTAGGTTTTGTGATGCCCTGTTACACAGCAATAGCTAAAAGCTACTTTTTATTTTTTAAAGATTTTTTTTATTTTATTTTTTAATATATTATAAAATATATTTTATATTTTTTAAAGATTTTATTTATTCTGGGGGGGGCGGTGAAAAGGAGCAGAGGGAGAAGGACAAGCAGACTCCCCACTGAGTGCAGAAGCCTGACACAGGCCTCAATATCATAACCCTGAGATCATAACCTAAGCCTGAAACCAAGAGTCCAGTGCTTAACCAACTGAGCTACCCAGGTATCCCATTAAAAGTGAATATTTACTGACCTATAATAATATTGAGCACATAATATTTTATTTATCAAGTATATAATATTTATATGACAAGTAGTGTTTAAAAAAATTCATGTATTAGTTCATTTAATCCTTTGAAAAACCTTTGAAGTAAGTATATTTATACTATTCCAAGATAGGAAACTAGAGCAAAGAGTGATTTTGTAACTTTTTCATCATAGGACTAGGTGGCAAAAATGGGACTTAATGCTGAGTCTAACTTCTGAGCTAATACTTCTATTATTTTATTTGTTTTATAATTGTTATAATAAATATATATTTATTATACTTTTATCACATGCTTAATGTATTTATTTATATATGTGTTATATATAATGTAAAACAAAATATGAATACATTTTAAATATAAAATATGTATATAAATATATTTTAGTATAATTACATGTAAATATATATACATATATAAACATAATTATACATATCTATCAACCACAGTTATATTATTGGATAGATCAAAAATATTCAAAACATTCAAAGATAATACATAAGACTTCAGAGAAAGATCTGTTTGAAGCTATTCATTCAGACTCTCTGAAAATCATGACTCTTATCAAAGCATGTCCTGAAAACATGTTTTCATTTTGTTTTGTTATCATGAAGTAGGCTTTTCATTGAGGAACATTATAAGAAATTGTGAAATGAAAAATGTTTCCACATAATCAGTAAGAGGCATTATTGTAGACAGGCCTATCTAGAGTAAACACCTATCATTGCATGAGTAAACACCTGTTAGAAATTAATGTAAGGCATAGGATATTCAGACATAGAAATATCATTGTGCCATTTTGAGGCACTTTTTCTTGGAATGAATTTACTTGTTTGGTTTCTCCTACTTCAAGATTTAAGATATTAACTCTAATAGTCAGGTATGATCCAAAAGTATTAAAGCATAACAATACCTAGAGGGGTTATTTACCTTGGTAAATATTTTTTTTAAAGAAGTTAAGATTTATCACTAACTCTGTAGTAATGAGAAGCTGAAGATTTGAGTCTTGCCACATATTCCTTTATGTTATAAACACTTGGTGCATTAAATATTTTATTTATTTGAGAGAGAGTATGAGAGAGAGCATGGGGGCAGTGCAGAGGGAGAGGGAAAGAGAAAGGGAGAAGCAGATTTCCCACTGAGCCCTGACACGGGGCTTAATCCCATGACCTTGGGATCATGATCTGAGCCAAAGGCAGAGGCTTAACTGGCTAAGCCACCCAAGAACCCTAAACCTTAACTTCTATGTTTATGATAGTCCCGATTTCTCTTGGGTGACTGTTGGTTTTACAATAGGTATTTGTGGAGTCCAAGGCAAACGTACAAATGGAGGGCTGTGTACCATGTGTCAAAATATTTAAAAATTATAACTTATGCTACAGCCACAGACTGGCCTGCATTCCCACAGGGTCTCTACAGCTATTTATGAGAAGTCTCCAGAGGGACCCAGGAACTAATAGAGTTGAATTATCCTTTGGTTCAGCTCTACTATATGTGAATATGAGAAGCAACACAGATCTGCTAGTCAGAACAAGGTAGATATTTGCCCACCACTTACATTTGCTCACCAAATTTAAGGAAATTCTCTGTTGTTAGGTAAAATTTAGTTGTTTTACATATGTCTGCAAATTCTTTGACAGTTCTCATCTTAGTTTGTTCAGGCTGTAATAAGAGAATACAATTCACTGGATGGCTTACGAACAACAGAAATTTATTTCTCATAGTTCTGAAGGCTTGAAAATCCAAGATCAAGGTACTGGCATATTCAGTGTCCAGTGAGAGCCTGCTTCTTTGCTCATAGGCAGTATCTTTTCACTGTGTCCTCACATATCAGAAGAGTAAGAGAGCTGTCTGGTATCTCTTTCATAAGAGCCCAATCTGTTCATGAAAGCCTCATCCTCATGACCAGGTCATATCCTGAAGGCCCCATCTCCAAAAACCATTGCATTGGGGGTTAGGATCTCAACATATGAATTTTGGGAGCTCACATTAAATCCATAGCACCTTTCATCAAAAGGTAAAGTCTAATTCCTCTCCTCTTGAATATGGTCTAGTCATAGTGACTCAGTTCAAATAAATAACAATGTCATACAAGTGACTCTGTGGACTTGCTAGGCTAATTTAGAAGAAAAGGTGATATAACTCCTTTCCAGCTGGAGAATCCCTACCCTCTACTGTGCATGTGTGTGTGTGTGTGTGTGTGTGTGTGTGTGTGTGTGTGTGTCTTGACTCTCCAGTCATAGAGTCAGAGAGGCCTGGTGTTCCAGGTGATTGCAGTCAAACTGATGCTGCATGGAACAGAAACAGGTTCCCACCAAGCTAACTCAGCCCAAATCGCAGAATTGGGAACAATTCTGTTGCTGACCCTGTTGCTGTTGTTGTAAGACACTGAGTTTGGGGTGGTTATACAGTAATAAACAGCCAGAATACAGTGTTAAATACCAGTTTTTCTCATGACTATGTTACATTGTTAAATGTCCTAGATTTCTAAGTCAGAAGACCTGAGAGCTTGAACTGATGCTCCATCATTTATTACTATGTGAATGTAAGTCACTTACTATTAGTATTTCTCACTTCATTTTATGCTGGGATAATAACCCTACCTCAGAGATATCAAGAGTTTCAAGAGAAAAATGTATATAAAAAGTATATAACACAGGACATTTCACATTTCAAGAATGTTCCTTGAATCCAGATCCAACAATTCCAGATATTTATTCATTCTTGTTTCTCTATCTCTATTGCTTTTCCACAAGCAGAGAGAATTGTGAAAGTTATGCCTGTTACATTTGCACCTAGAAATGTGACTAATCTGTACTTTATTTTTAAAGTAAGAAATTACTAGAACATGCTTCATCAAAGACCATTACTCACTGAACCACTGTAACCATTTCTAGGGAGAAACTCAAGAAACTGGCAGACTTTCATTTTTGAAGTCATTAAAGACTCCAGAAAGAAAAACACTATGTTCCATTGGGAGCTTCTAACCCGGTTTGTCTTCTGGTATACCTTCTCACTAAAATGAGTGCTTAAGGGTGCAAAATACTCCCCATGAATGCCCAATACAGCTCCACTCTGTCATCTGCTCCTGGTACAACATTAGAATGCTCTGCATCCTAAACAAGTACTCAGAAACAGAATATGACTTAAAAGGTTGACTTTTCTACAAGCTAAATGTCACAGATACTAAGTCTTTTATTTTTTTATTTTTTCTTAACGTTCTCTAAATGGCATCAGAAGATGGATTTCAAAGAAGTATAATATATTTAAGATTTCACTTACCAAACAAATGCAGTAAAAGGTGATATCAAACATCTGTGATTTTCAATCACATACCTAGCAAAGAAGCACAAAATCATTTCAGTGAAGAGCATAATTTGACATTCTTGCCATCAAAGGCAATTTTAAACACATAATTCAAAATGCCCATTGACAGCAGGTCTTTCTTGCTGGGTATTAATCTGCCAGGTTGAATATGGAAACATCAATGTCTCTCAATTAGAATCATAAACCTTAAAAATGAGAAATAAAATCGCGGTGGCATGAACAGGGCACAGGTGGATAATTGACAAGCCTGCATAATGTGTTAAAATCATAGGTTAGAGGAAAAGTCATAACAATAATATAAAGCTTTGGGTTTGTACAGCCACTTCCTCTAAAGAATCAAAGCCCTCTACATACATTATCCCATTAATCCCCCTGCTACCTGCTGTAGGGGCAGTGTTAGGGCAGACACCTATTGGTGGTGATTCTATGGCCATCGGCATCCTGTGTGGCAGCCTTTTGTGAACCCTATTACTTCCCTTCTCTTTTCAGTAATAAAGTGTGAGATTAGCATTAGAGTCACAGCTGGAGATGTAACGCAGCATCAGTTTTTAAACCAATTTGTCCCTTTCCCCAACTTGTCACACTACACAGATAACTATCTAAAATATTTTTATCTACAGGTACATTATTAATGGGCTGTAACTGTGTCTCTGAAAGAGAGTTCAAAGACATCAAAAACATCTGTAACTATTAAATAGAGCCTTGCTTAACTACATGAGATTATTTCAGAAAGCAAGTTAGCTGTGAGACTCATTTGTTGCTCAACACCCCAGACATTTAATTTTTTTAATTCATTCTCTTCCCATCTCCTGTTAGAAAGATTATATACAGTGTGTTTATGTGTAGATTCATGAAAAAGAATAAACAAAAAACATGATTTTGCTATCATGCAAACATCTCTGAAAGTCAGATTACCAAAATCCTATTTCACATCCCTTTAATCATTGTATTTCAGAAAAAAAATAAGCTTCTAGGAAATATAACTATTTTTCAAATGCTACCCATTTCATATTCTATCAATCAAAGTTGTCAAACCATAGCTCATCTTCTTTGAGAAAGAAAAAATTATGCTGTTTTGAAACCCTATTTCTATGATCTACAAACCTTTATGTATGCTAATAATTTTACTATATTGGAATATTTTATTGGGTAAATATTTCACTGATAATCCATCCAAGGGTTATATCTGCCACCTTGAATTTTATTTGAAAATAAAAACTTAAAAATATGTCTGTACTGAAATTTTAAAACAATGACTTCACTTCCAAAATATAATTAGTTAGGAATAAGCATAACCAGTTTTTTTAATTTCCTGGGAACAATATTCTTGATTCTGAGACACATAGCTAAAAGAGGAGTCACACAAACTTTCAGATTGTGTCTGCATGGAGTTACTGCCTTGAATTTTATATAAAGTAATTGGTATCCACCTGCGCTATAACAACACCCACATTTTCAAAAGAAATGTCATTTTCAGAAATGGATCCTCTATAACCTCAGATCACAGGAAGTAATGTTAAATGTTGACCTTTCTCATCAAAGGTCTTTTACAACCACACTATATTTCCAGGGAGTGTTTAGTATTAAGAATCAACATTTTGAAATATTTGGAGTATATCTCTTAGGTCACATAGGTTATCATTAATTCACAAAAGACTGTTATTAGACCACTATTTTTTTTTTTTTTAAGATTTTGTTTATGTATTCACAGAGAGAGAGAAGCAAAGATATAGGGGGAGAAGCAGGCTCCATGCAGGGAGCCTGATGTGGGACTCGATCTCCGATCCAAGGATCATGACCTGAGCCAAAGGCAGACCCTCAACCACTGAGCCACCCAGGCATCCCTGGACCACTATTTCTTATGGTTGCCAGATATCATAAGCTCTTTATCAGAATGGCAATTTCCAGAATTCCAAAGATCCTTTACTTCAGCCTAAGTAACTCTAATATTATCTTTATAATTTTGTTCTGGTCATATATTGCTGTTTACCTACTCCAAACCTCTACTGGAATTTTTTAAGCACTCATTTTATTATTATCATAAATTCAGTGAGTCTCAGAAATTCAGATAAGGCATAGTAGGCATGGCTATAATGTTCGAAGCCTCTGCTGAGAAGTTTCACACATCTAAAAGCAACTCAAGTGGATGAGGGATGAGGAATGAAATCCCAGAATTTGGGCTGGGATGGCTGACTGAGACTATTGACCAGAGTCTCAGTAGATGACCTCTCCTTGTGGTTCAGACTAATACATATTCTGGTAGCTCCAGGGCAGTCAGAATGCTTACTTTCATAGGTTCACAGCTCCCAGAGCAAGTGTTCCAGAAAATGAGGCAGAAGTTGTATGGCCTTTTACAACCATAGCCTTAGAAGTTATACAGTATCTCTTCCACCATACTCTATTGGTTGAAGTAATCACAAAACTACCCAGAGCCAAGAAGAGAGGACACAGATTCTAACCTCAATGAAAATACTGTCAAATAACTTGAGGCATTATTTTAAAACTTCCACATACCCATAAAGTTAAAGGGGAATATCTGGAATGGTTTAAAGAAAATATTTTTAAGGGATGCCTGGGTGGCTCAGTGGTTGAGTATCTGCCCTTGGCTCAGGGCATGATCCCGGGATCCGGGATCGAGTCCCACATTGGGCTCCTTGCGGGGAGCCTGCTTCTCCCTTTGTATCTCTGCCTCCCTCTCTCTCTCTCTCTCTCTTTCTCTCTCTCTCTCTCTCTCTCTCTCTCTGTCACTCATGAATAAATTAAAAAAAACTTTAAAAAATATAATTTTAAAAATCATTGATCAAATCCAATCCTGCTAATTTGAAGAAGAAAGAGATCTTGATTAAATGAAAATCTTATGCAATACATGTGTTTCATCTTGTAATTTGTGCTAGGCTGTATGCATTTCTCTCAAATTTAATCCCAGTATTCTTACTTAGCATTCTATGGAAAAGGCCTTTCCTTGTTAATGATAGGAATAACCAATCTTTGTCCCACCTACAAGCTCCACAAAAGGTACAAAGACAAGCTGTCATAAAGAGAATATCTACCAGTTACTGTGAACATCTTGAAAGATAAATCTCCTAAATAAAACAATTGTCTTATGTACATTCAAAAGATTCATTGCCCACAATGAGATAGATTAGTAAGAAAGATTCTCTCCATACTCTGCATCCTGTTAGTGCCCCCCAAATCACTCTTACAGAGTAAAATATAATTGAAAATGCATTCAATCAGGTAAAGAAAGCATGAAAACTAAGAGACAGCTCTTGTCAAACATAGCAAAATTGTAAAGGAAGTCAGTAACACTTCTCAAGGTCAAAATAAGAAGTGGAGAAGTCGCTTATATAAGGAGAGACAGGAATTTCACTGCTGGAGAGAACCATAATGAAAATTACATGGGAAAGTTGTAAATCATTCCAAGGTTGATAGGATACAGAACAAAATAAGAAATTTAAACATTAATTGGAAAGACCTGGGAGAGACCGAGGGAAGATGACTGCAAGGGCTAGATATTGATGTTGCTTTCCACAATCCTTGGGCTAGTACATGTAAGACAAATTGGCAAGTCCATTATTAAGGGGCTTCTGGGAGTAGGGATCACCAAGGATAGTCCCAGGACTGACTGCACCAAGCCAGGGAGCTTATAAAATAGAGAATTATTTATCACAAACATAGAAGTTTGAACTGCTAGTCCATGTGAATTTAAACTTCTAACACTAGGAAGAAATGTTATCATTGAATTTGGCAATTATGGAAGTAATAAGATAGCATCAAAATTCCATATGATAGGGATCCCTGGGTGGCGCAGTGGTTTGGCGCCTGCCTTTGGCCCAGGGCTTGATCCTGGAGACCCGGGATCGAATCCCACATCGGGCTCCCGGTGCATGGAGCCTGCTTCTCCCTCTGCCTGTGTCTCTGCCTCTCTCTCTCTCTCTGTGACTATCATAAATAAATAAAGATTAAAAAAAAATGTTTAAAAAAAAAAAATTCCATATGATAATGAACTAAAAAATGTTTCTGGAATGAGAATGATTAAGAAATCTTCTACTTAAGGGTGGGAGGATATGGTCATATAATTCTAAACATGTCAACTAAATGTACACATACACACACATTTGAATCTCCATTTTCACAGCAGTATTGCATATTGCAAGTATATGCTTCAAACTAACATAAAATAATAAATTTAATTATTCTTTTACAAAAAGTCCATACCTTTTTGCCCATGCCCACAATGTGTGTATTTATGTGTGTATAAGATAGATAATAAGTGATTTAACTATTTTTAAATAGATGTCTTAGAAAACATACTTTTTATGTTAAACTATTTCATCAGTTGTTAAATAAATAAATAAATAAATAGAGAGATAAATAAATAAATAATTGACACTTCATGGTCAGCTTTACTGGTTAGGCTTTAGACCCATCATCAGAAGCCATGATAGGTAGAATGAGAATCTTTCAAGAGACATTTGTTCCAAGGGATAGTGGAAGGGGAGGTGGGCGGGGGGATGGGGTGACTGGGTGACAGGCACTGAGAGGGGCACTTGATGCGATGAGCACTGGGTGTTATACTGTATGTTGGCAAATCTAAATCTAATAAAAAAATATACAAAAAAAAGAGAGATTTGTTCCATTTGAAAATTTCCCAATTAAAAAATAAAGAAACTTTGATGAAACTAGAATTGAAATGAGGTAATTAATGATTCATAATTAAACTGGTTGCCATACATTCAAATTGGCAAAGAAGAAGTCAGACTCTCCCTCTTCGCCGATGACATGATACTATACATAGAAAACCCAAAGATCCACCCCAAGATTGCTAGAATTCATACAGCAATTTGGCAGTGTGACAGGATACAAAATCAATGCCCAGAAATCAGTGGCATTTCTGTAAACTAACAATGAGACTGAAGAGAAATTAAGGAATCAATCCCATTTACAATTGCACCCAAAAGCATAAGATACCTAGGAAGAAACCTAACCAAAGAGATAAAGGATCTATCTCCTAAAAACTACTGAACACCTCTGAAAGAAATTGAAGAAGACACAAAGAGATGGAAAAATATTCCATGCTCATGCATTGGAAGAATTAATATTGTGAAAATGTCAATGTTACCCAGGGCAGTTTACACTTTTAATGCAATCCCTATCAAAATACCATGGACTTTCTTCAGAGAGTTAGAACAATTTATTTTAAGATTTGTGTGGAATCAGAAAAGACCCTGAATAGCCAGGGGAATTTTAAAAAAGAAAATCATAGCTGGGGGCATCACAATGCCAGATTTCAGGTTGTACTACAAAGCTGTGGTCATCAAAACAGTGTGGTACTGGCACAAAAACAGACACATAGATCAATGGAACAGAATAGAGAATCCAGAAGTGAACCCTCAACTTTATGGTCAACTAATATTCAGTAAAGGAGGAAAGACTATCCATTGGAAGAAAGATAGTCTTTTCAATAAATGGTGCTGGGAGAATTGGACACCACATGCAGAAGAATGAAACTAGACCACTCTCTTGCACCATACACAAAGATAAACTCAAAATGGATGAAAGATCTAAATGTGAGACAAGATTCCATCAAAATCCTAGAGGAGAACACAGGCAACACCTTTTTTGAACTCAGCCACAGTAACTTCTTGCAAGATACATCCACAAAGGCAAAAGAAACAAAAGCAAAAATGAACTATTGGGACTTCATCAAGATAAGAAGCTTTTGCACAGCAAAGGATACAGTCAACAAAACTAAAAGACAACCTACAGAATGGGAGAAGATATTTGCAAATGACGTATCAGATAAAGGGCTAGTTTCCAAGATCTATAAAGACCTTATTAAACTCAACACCAGAGAAACAAACAATCCAATCATGAAATGGGCAAAAGACATGAACAGAAATCTCACAGAGGAAGACATAGACATGGCCAACATGCACATGAGAAAATGCTCTGCATCACTTGCCATCAGGGAAATACAGAACAAAACCACAAGGAGATACCACCTCACACCAGTGAGAATGGGGAAAATTAACAAGGCAGGAAACCACAAATGTTGGAGAGGATGCGGAGAAAAGGGAACCCTCTTACACTGTTGGTGGGAATGTGAACTGGTGCAGCCACTCTGGAAAACTGTGTGGAGGTTCCTCAAAGAGTTAAAAATAGACCTGCCCTATGACTCAGCAATTGCACTGCTGGGGATTTACCCCAAAGATACAGATGCAATGAAACGCCGGGACACCTGCACCCCGATGTTTATAGCTCAACGTCCACAATAGCCAAACTGTGGAAGGAGCCTCGGTGTCCATCGAAAGATGAATGGATAAAGAAGATGTGGTTTATGTATACAATGGAATATTACTCAGCCATTAGAAATGGCAAATACCCACCATTTGCTTCAACGTGAATGGAACTGGAGGGTATTATGCTGAGTGAAATGAGTCAATCGGAGAAGGACAATCATTATATGGTCTCATTCATTTGGGGAATATAAATAATAGTGAAAGGGAATAGAAGGGAAGGAAGAAGAAATGGGTAGGAAATATCAGAAAGGGGGACAGAACATGAAGACTCCTAACTCGGGGAAATGAACTAGGGTGGTGGAAGCGGAAGAAGGTGGGGGGTGGGGGTGAATGGGTGACGGGCACTGAGGGGGGCACTTGACGGGATGAGCACTGGGTGTTATTCTGTATGTTGGCAAATTGAACACCAATAAAAAATAAATTTATTATTAAAAATAAATAAAAAAATAAACTGGTTGCCATAGAAATCAATAAAAAAACAGATTTAAAAATTTTTAATTTTCTTCTAAAAGCTCAAAGAACATGGAATCGGAATACATAAAGCCCGTATTCATTATGGAGCCAATGATCAAGTTCATGAATGAAAACCAGGTATTTATTCTACCGGGGAAAAGAAAAACCACACACACATTAGTTCTATAACTTTGCTTCATGTACTTTCTTGCAGAGTCCCTTCACTAGAAGAATCAACAACAAATATAGGAAATTAATTAAAGACCAAGGATATAGTACAGGAGACCTATCTGGCCTCCCAGCTCTACCTATTCATGCCATGACAGATTGCTGAATGATTTAAAAAAAAAAAATAGAGTAGGGGAGATGTCTTGATGATAAATAATTAAGTCAAATTTACTAAATCAATCACTTGTATTCTAATAAGCCAGCTTTTAAAAAAGAAACACTTTGGGGGCATCTAGGTGCTACACTTGGTCAAGCGTCTGACTTTTAGTTTAGTTCAGGTCATGATATCAGAGTCATGAAATCAAGCCCCACCAGCACTCAACATGGAGTCTGTTTGAGACTCTGTCTCTCTCTCCCTCTGCCCCTTCCTCATGAATGTGAGGAATTCATGTGAATATGCTCACTCTCTCTTTCTCTAAAATAAATAAATCTTTTTTTAAAAAAAGAAACACTTTTGGCCAGAATACTAAAATAATCTCTTCAAGTTATGCTATTCTAGGCCATTATATTTTTTTAAATGACTGTTTTGTCAAAATTTTTAACACTAATCATTTTATCACAGTCCAAATCTTATCTTCAAAGTCTCTCATATCCAAGGTGCCTCCTCCAGTAAGAGCCATTGAGGTCAAAGAAATAGATCTCAAGGGGGTGAGACAGGCCATAGTATCCTGCCTAATAGGTCAAAGAGGAAGACTAGACTGTTAACTCTATGACGCCAGAGAGTAAACTATTGGCTGTTTCTCTGTTTTTGTTATTTTTACCAATTTGCAAAAGGAAAACTTAAGTAAAGCCTAAGTAATCAAATTCAAGTACTTGATTCCACTCTCTTTTATGACTCATTTTAATCATATAGGTATTCCAGTTTCCCCTATAGTCCACTAAACAATGGTCTTCACTATCCCACATCTGAAGGTGCTAGGAAGAACAACTAATAGCAAATAACTGGCTCCTCTAAAGCTTCTGGTCCACAATACTCCATCTCAGCTTTTGAGCCCCAATTCCTAATGACTTCCAAGTCACTCATGACTTCAAGATAAATACCTTTTTTAATGCAAAATTACCAATGCTTCCAGTACCATGACTCCCTCAGGTTCTTCTAAGCCATCAGCACTTTCATTGCTTCTCTCTCTTTCACAATCTCTGTTAACCTCAAGGTTAACCAAATGAACAAATCTCTTCCCAACATTCTTTCTTCTCTTCTGGCCACTATCTTCTGAGAAACTGGCTAGGTGAAGTCCAACACCAGCTTAATTCCTCCAACTCCAATTTTGGTGATGGTGTACTAGATACTTACAGTAGCATGTCAAATGCCACCTTGCTAAATTCCCACTCTACAGCTTCATCTGGGACAGAAGAACCAGCAATCAGTTCCACCACCCATCCTTGGTGAGTTTCCATTCCCAAACCTCCTGACTATCACTGCAGCCCTGCTAGCTTTCCTAAGTTCCCTGTTCAGCCTCAGCAAACAATCTGCCTTAAGGAAAACAAAGCAATTACGTATGGCTGGGCAACATTTCTGGAATGGTGGAGTGAGGAGCCCAGCAAATCTTTCCCCAAAAAGCAATGATAAAATTGGATAAAATAGTCAAAATAAAAATTTCAGGATTCTGAAAATAGAACAAAGACATAAAACAATTTGAGAAGTATCTACATAAGCAAAACTGCTAAAGTAGCTCAGACAAGCACTTCTCTGTGGCATTTTAGCCTGGGATTGCTACAATTCCTCCCCTGCTACCCACCATCCATATACTGGATGCCTTCTATGTGCTAGTATGATGCAAGCCATGAAAACCAACAGCTTTTCAATCAGGAGAGGTAAAGGCCAACATTCACCAGAACACAGAAAAATCCCTATAATTTTCTGGCATATAATTTTTCTGGCATTGCCAGGTACAGTAGAATTTTAGTGACAAATAAGAAAGGCCAATGTCAGTTAGCCTGAGGCTGTGATCCTAGTTGGAAACAAACAAACAAACAAACAAACAAAAAAACAAACAAAACCACAGGCAACCAGAATAGGTATAAATTTAACAGGAAATATATAGCAAGAGTAGGCCTTGAAGGACTCCCACATATTTCTGGGAGTTTGGAAGATGGTGGCATGTGCAAAGCTGAACACATTCTCAGGAGAGACGGAAGAAGGCAGATATCTATTTATACCTAGATAAATGTGAGGACTGTGCTAGAGAAAGTAAAAGCCAGGAATGAATAAACAGTCTGAAATTCAAATATGTTCCCAACTCATGCATAGGTCCATAAACAAGAGCAGAAGTCTTAATGGCTCAAGATAGACAAATATAATTTGTAATTGTTGAGTGAACACTAAGCAATTCTGACATGAGAGCAACCTTATGAAGTCAAGCTTAAAATAAAAGTAATAATGAAAAAGCAAAAACTTTAGCAGAGACATCCGAAGTCACACACTCTGGGGGAAGGCAGACTCCACAGAATTTGTCTAAACAAATCATAAACCAATAAGGAAACAAACACAAACAACATTCAGAGGAGATTCAAATTTACATTTGCTGTGGGACCCCTGGGTAGCTCAGTGGTTGAGTGTCTGCCTTCAGCTCAGGGCATGATCCCAGAGTCCAGGGACTGAGTCCTGCATCAGGCTCCTTGTGTGAAGCCTGCTTCTCTCTCTGTCCATGTCTCTGCAACCCCCTCTTTGTCTCTCATGAATAAATAAATAAAACCATTATTAAAAAATTCACATTTGCTGTGATATATCATCTAAAAAGCCCAGTTATCAACAAAAACTTATAATGCATGCAAGAAAACACAAAATTGTTCCCCACACACAAGGGAAAAGGCAGCAAAGAGAAACTGCACATGTACTAGAAGAACTAGATATTGCACCTAACACACAAAGAACTCAAAACTGCTATTATAAGTAGGCTTAAGGAACAAAAGAAAATCATACTTGCAAATTAAAGAGAAATGTGATTAATAATTATTCATCAAATAAAGGATATCAAGAAAGAGGTAAAAATTGTACAAAGAAAAATAGGAAATCATTGAGTTGAAAACTATAATGATAATAGCTGGCACTTCTAGTTTCCACTCCAACGTGTAAAATATTTGGAAGTCATAACTCCTTTCATAACAAGAATAAAGCTTAAAAACAAAAACCCAATAATTCTTCTTAGATTCATTAGAGAATTGAGGTCACAGAGCAAATCACTGCCCTGAAACTCAGAGAGACATAGGATCATAGCTTACCAGGGGCAGACACCACTAGAATCACAAATTGGTAGGTACACTAAAAACTGTAATTGACAATATCCAGAGATTGAGTGTAGACTAGCTTTAGAGTTAAAGCTCCTGACCAGTCTTAGAAGCCTCTATATATTCATGAATTTTACCTCTAGGTGCCCCACCAGATTCCCACTTATGAAGACTGGAGGAAAATTGCCCAAGTACTTTGGGAAGGAGAAAAGGAAAGGTAAACTTTTTGAAATATACACAGAGCATTCTGTTCTACAAAACAAAGGCCTTCCTTCAAGGAAAACCACTTCACTAGGATCTTTTCTTACCTACAGAAAAGTAATAAGCCAACTCTAGTCCCCTGTAGCCCTCCTGCTTCACATATGAGGAGTTAAGGGGGAAAAAATAGGTGGGGCAGGTGGAAGAATCAGAAAGTCTTCTGAAGATCCCAGTCCAGAGACTCTAGCCCAATTTTTTAAATAAATAGAAGTTTATTATTCGTAAGAGTATAGAATACTTCCCAAAACAACATCAACAAGGCTCCAGTATAATAATAGTAAAATATAATTAAGAGTTGTAAGACCTGAATTCTATTTAAGAGGGAGTTTCTAGGGAAACTTGAAAGCCAACCAGCGAGATAAAAATGAAAACACTAGAATGGAAATATCTGACACCTACAACTATAGCAAACATTAAATACAGCCTAACTCCTAATTAGATAAACATAAAACAATCACACTAAAGACCTCAGTTCCTAATACATCATGTCATCAAGTCTGGATTTCAACAAAAAAATTACAAGGCACTAAAAAGCAAAAAAAAAAAAAAAAAAAAGCAATGTGAAGATGCATGGAAAGATCAGGAATTAACACAGATATGGCAGAGATTTTTAAATTATTAGACCAAGAACTTAAAATAACTAAGATTAATATGGTAAGAGTTCTAATGGGAAAAGTGGACAACAAGCAAAAACAGATAAAAGCAGAGAGATGAAAACTCTAAGAAAGAATCCAAAGGAAATGCTAAAATTTTAAAAATGGAGAAATTAACAATGTCTTTAAGCAGTCTCATCAAAGACTGAACATGCGTGAGGAAAAATCAGTGAATTTGAAAATAAGTCATTAGGGGTTACCCAACTGAAATGAAAAAATAATAATAATGAAAAAGAGAAACAAAATATTCGAGAACAACTGTAGGACAATTAGGGGAAAAGGTATACTATATATATAATAAGAATATCAGAAGGAGAAATACAGAAAAATTCAGAAAAAAATATTTGAATAATGACAGAAAAATATCCAAAATTAAGGACAGACATAAAACCACAGATCCAGGAAGCTCAAAGAATGCCCAGAAAGATAAATACAGAGGGGGAACAAAATTACACCAATATATATCATATTCAAAATACAGAAAACAAAAGACAAAAAGAAGATCTTTAAAGAAGCCTAAGAGGGAAAATGCTTTTATCAAAAGAGGAAAAAGGGTAAGATCAATTGGTCATCTCTTCAGAAATCATGCTAGCAAAAAGAGAATGGACTGAAAATTTTAACATATTGAAAGGAAAAAAAAACACTATCTTATAATTCTGTATCCAGCCAAATTATCTTTCAAAAGTGAAGGAGAAATAAAAACTTTATGAAAACAAAAACTGAGGGAATCTGTCTTCAGTGTTTCTGCAGCATAAGAATCATTTAAAAAAAACTTTATTAAGGAAAAATGACTAAGTTCAGAAACTCAGGTTTACATAAAGAAAGGGGAGCATTAGAGAAAGAATAAATGAATCACACATTTTACTTTCCTTACTCTTAACTGACCTAATAGTCAAAGGATAAAAATAATAGCAACAGTTAATTGGGTGGTTATAGCTTATGGATTAGTGAAATTAATGGCAGCAATGTAAGAAATGGGAGGGAGGAATTGGAATACTATGTTATAAGGTAACTGCATTACTCATAGAATAGTATAGAGTCTTTTTAAAGTAGACTTAGATTAGTTATATGTACTAAACTACCAAAAAATTTTTTAAAGAACTGTAATTAGTATGCTAAAGGAGGAGAGAAAATGGAATACATAAACTGCTTGATTAAAACCAGAGAAGGCAGAAAAAGTAGAGAAAATAACAAAGAACAAGTAGAATAAATGGAAAACAGTTACAAATAAATATTCCAATTGAAAGACATAGAATGACGAGTGGATTTTTTAAAAAGACTCAACTATATGTTGTCTATAAGAAATTCACTTTGCATATAAAGATCAGATAGATTAAAAGTAAAGAGGTAGAAAAATATATACTATACTAACACTGATCAAAGGGATGCCAGAGTAACTACATTGCTTCAGAAAATAGTAGACTTCAAAAAGGAAAATTATATATTTTAAAGATGGTATTATGTAATGATAAAGAAGTCAGTTCTCCAAGACAAGATAATCATTAGTGTGTATATGCTTAACAACAGAGCATCAAAATATGTGAAGCAAAATCAGATAGAACTGCAAGAATAAAGAGATTAAGTTCACAATTACTGTTGAGCCTTCAACATATCTCAATCAATAATTGACAGAACCAGCAGACAGAAAGTCAGTAAAAATACAGTTGAACTGAACAGCACCATCAATCAACGTGATTTAATTGATATTTATAGAATACTTCATCCAACAATAGCAGAATACATATTCTTCTCAAACTTATATAGGACATTCACTAAGACCACATTCCAGACCATAAAACACTTATTTGTTTTGACTTTATTCCCTATGCTATACTTTCTATCTCTATGACTTGTTTTATTTTTATTTTTTTAAGATTTTTTTTATTAATGAGAGACAGAGAGAGAGAGAGAGGCAGAGACACAGGCAGAGACAGAAGCAGGCTTCATGCAGGGAGCCTGACATGGGATTTGATCCCAGGTCTCCAGGATCAGGCCCTGGGCTGAAGGTGGCGCTAAACTGCTGAGCCACCCAGGCTGCCCTCTATGACTTATTTCATAACTGGAAGTTTATACCTCTTAATCCCTTTCACCTATTTTGCCCATTCTCCAACCTGTCTACCCTCTGGCAACCATTAGTTTCTTCTCTGGATTTAAGAGTCTGTTATTTTTTTTGTTTGTTCATTTTGCTCTTAAATCCCAGATGTAAGTGGAATCATATGATATTTGTCTTCCTTTGTCTAATTTATTTCACTTAGTATAATACCCTCTAGGTCCAACCATGTTACAAATGGCAAGATCTCATTCTTTTTATGTCTGAGTAATATTCCATTGCATATACCACATGTTCTTTATTCATTCATCTGTCAATGGACACTTGGGTTGCTTCCATATTTTGACTATTGTAAATAATGCTGCAATAAACATAAGAGTACATGTATCTTTTCAAGTTCATGTTTTTATTTTCTTCCAAATCCAGTGGTGGAATTACTGGTAGTTCTGTTTTTCATTTTCTGAGGAACTTCCATACCATCTTTCACTATGGTTACACCAATGTATATATGGGTTCCTTTTTCTCCACATCCTTGCCAACACTTGTTTTTTCTTATCTTTTTTGATACTATCTGTTCTGATGGGTGTGAGGTAATATCTTGTGGCTTTGATTTTGCATTTCCCTGACGGTGGGTGACATTGAGCATCTTTGTGTGTCTGTTGGTTATCTGTAGGTCTTCTTTGGAAAAATGTCTATTCAGGTGCTCTGTCCATTTTTAATCAGATTATTTTGGTTTTGGTGTCAGGTTGTATAATTTTTTATACACTTTGGATATTAACCCCTTATTGGATATATGACATTTTAACGATATTAATTCTTCCAGTCTATGAACATAGTATATCTTTCTATCCATTTGTGTCATCTTCAATTTCTTTCATCAATGCCTTACAGTTTTCAGAGTATAGGTCCTTCACCTCCTTGGTTAAACGTTTACCTGAACAGCCTCATCAATCACCTTGATTTAATTGACATTCATAGACTACTTCTCCCAAAAACAGTAGAATGCATATTCATCTCAAGCTCACATGGGACATTCACGAAAATGGACTGTATTTCACACCATAAAACACCCTTGAAATTTTTTAAGAGAATCATAAAAATTATGCTCTCAACCATAATGGAATTGAACTAGAAATCAATAATAGAAATATATCTGGAAAAAAAAAAAAAAAAGAAGCTAAAAAACGTACTTCTAACACATGGGTCAAAGAAGAAGTCTCCAAAAAGCTTTTTTAAAATAATTTGAACTAAATGAAAATGAAAATACAACTTATCCAATTTTGTAGAATGCAGTGAAGACATTCTTAGAAGGAAATTATAGCATTAAATGCATACAGTAGAGAATAAGTATATAGAAGTAATCATCTAAGCTGCCACCACTAAAGAAATAACAGTAATATAAATAAACTTAAAGCAAACAGTTAAGGCACACCTGGGTGGCTCAGTCAGTTAAGCGTCTTCTTTTGGTTCAGGTCATGTTCCCAGGGTCCTGGGATTGAGTACCATGTTGAGCAGGAAGCCTGCTTTTCTGTCTCCCTCTGCCCTTCCTCCCTGTTCATGTTTTCTCTTGCTATCTTTCTCTCTCTCTCTCTTTCTCTCAAATAAATAAATATATTTTTTAAAAGCAAGCAGTTAAAATGATAAAAATGAGCAAAGAAATCAATAAAATTTAAAATCAGAAAATAGACAAAAGCAGTAAAATAAAAAACTTGTTCTTTGAAAAGATTAATAATTTTAGGCAAACCAAGAAATAAAGACAAAAGACACATTACTAAAAGCAGAAATGAAAGAGACACCATTATTTCTTACCCCATGGACATTAAAGGGATATCAAAAGAATATATCTGAATAATTCTATGCTTGCAAATGTAATAACTTAGATGAGGGGACCAGTTCTCTAAAAGATACAAATTTACTGAAACACAAATTGATATAGATAATCTGAAGAGCCTATATTTACTAAATAAATTAAATACAGGCATCCCGGGTGGCTCAGCAGTTTAGTGCTGCCTTCAGCCCAGAGTGTGATCCTGGAGACCCAGGATCCAGTCCCACGTCAGGTTCCCTGCATGGAGCCTGCTTCTTCCTCTGCCTGTGTCTCTCATTAATAAATAAATAAAATATTTTTAAAAAATTTAAAATTAAATACAGTGAATAACTTTCCAAAAAATAAAGCACTAGGCCCACATGGTTTCCCTGGTGAATTGTATTAAATACATAAGAAGAAATGATGCCAATTCTGTATAGTCTCTTCCAAAAAAACAGTGTGAACACTTCCTAACTCATAACAAAATCAAATAAAGACACTACAAGAATGCAATACTATGGATCAGTATCTCTCACAAATATAGATATAAAAAACCTCAACAAAATAAGCAAATCAAATCCAACAATGTATTTAAGGAACTTAAACACCATGACCAAAATATGCAAGACTGGTTCAACATATGAAAATTAATTAGTGTAATTAATCATGTTAACTGGACAAAGAAGAAAAATTACATGATCATATCATTAAATGCAGAAAAACATTTTACAAAATCTAACACCAAATATCTACAAAAGCTTATGCCTAACATCATACTTAATAGTAAGAAAATACTTTCCTCCTAACATCAGGAATAAAGCAAAGATGTCCCCTTTCACCACTACTTTTCAACATCATACTAGATGTCCTAATTAAATAAGAAGAGAAATTAAAACAAGATGTTAAACTTAAACTTACCATTTGACCCAGAAATTCCACTTAGGTATCTACCCAGGAGAAATAAATATATGTCCACATAAAGGACTGTATTCAATGTTCTAGATTTATTATTTAAAATAGCCCACAATTGGAAATGTTCTAAATATCCATGATCTAGAAAAAAACTAAATACAATGTGATACATTTGTGCAATGGAATACTATTCAACAATAACAAAGTACTGATACATGCTACCACATGGATAACATAAAAAAAAAAAAAAGCCCTAAGAAGTCAGATACAAAAGACAACTTACGTTACAATAGAAAAAGGTAAACCCAAAAGTTACCTGGAGTCAGGAGTGTAATGGGAATTGAATTCAAATGGGCATGACAGATATTTGGGGGGTAATACAAAAAAATATTCTAAAGCCATATTCTGGTGATATTTGCACAACCCCTTAGACTTACTAAGAATTACTAAACTGTACATTTAAAAATGGATGAACTTTATGGTATGTAAATTATACTTCACTAAATTCAATAAATAATGCAAATAATAATAATGTATGACCTGCCTGAGCACTGATTCATCATCCCATCTATACACAAAATGTGTTCATATTCATTCGATTCTTGCTTTCTTCCCTCCAAACATAGACAGTGTGTTCCACCTCCTTGTTTATGGTAATCTCCCACCTGTACCCATGATATATCTCCTCCCACTCTATTTGAGATTCCCCACTACAGTTCTTTTCCTGATTATTCTCTATCTTCAACTTCTTTTTTTTAAGATTTTATTTATTTGTTCATGAGAGACACAGAAAGAGAGGCAGAGACACAGGCAGAGGGAGGAGAAGCAGACTCCATGAAGGGAACCTGATGTGGTACTCAGTCCCAGGAATCCGAGATCATGCCCTGAGTGAAAGGCAGATGCTCAACCGCTGAGCCACCCAGGCATCCCATCTTCAATCTATTGGTACCCTTTGTATTAACATATATTAAGCTCATTTCCCCAATAACTTAAGAAAGGTAAATAAGATCTTTTTTTCTTGAATGTGTCCTTAGTCTATCTCCTTCCTAAACTCTTCTTGTTGCCTACATCCTTCTATCTTCCATTCCTTCTTCAACTCACCGAAATATACTTTCACCCATCCCTATATTCGCACCTTTGTCATATAACTTTGTAACATCCTATTGCTCTTATATACAAGTTGTCTATGAGATGTTAGAAAATGTGATAGACACAGAAGCTAGAAAGCACATATAAAAATGGCCTTGCAGTCAGCCCTGGTGGCTTAGCGGTTTAGCAACGCCTTCAGCACAGGGTGTGATCTTGGAGACCTGGGATCGAGTCCCACGTCAGGCTCCCAGCATGGAGCCTGCTTCTCCCTCTGCCTCTCTCTCTGTAACTCTAATAAATAAATAATACTTTAAAAAAAAAAAAAGAATGGCCTTGCAAGCTGTTGCACTTCTCCCATTGTCCTGAGAATAAGCACATGGTAGCTATTAGAGAAGAAAACCATGTAGTACAGAGCTAAGACTCTAGTTGTTTCAGCCAAAAGTGTTCTAAATCAGCTATCAGACAGAGAAACACAGAGAAGGGGGCTAGCTCTGACAAGTTCCAGAGATGTTAATAAATAATCTCATAATTGCATGCCACTAAAGTTTTTTTGTTGTTTGTTACATACCTTTAGAATGGCAATGGATAACTGATATAACTATCCCTCTTATAGTGGAAATGAGCAAATCTGTGTTTGCTTACAGACTCTGACCTTCATATTAGTAAACAACTCTAGCCAAATGTCCCAAACACATCTCAAACCAACATAAATAAAACTGAATTATAATCTTTCCCATTAAATAAGACATCTAATAAGACTAAAGCAGTTGTGTGGAAAGGGTGTGTGTGTGTGTGTGTGTGTGTGTGTGTGCATGTGTGTGTCCTGGCATTAACTGGAATTTGCCTTTCCCAAAATGTCATCTCTAACAACTCAAAAATATGCAATATGTTTCCTCTACTTGTCTGGGCAAGGGATAATTTAAACTTAAAAAATACTGCAAAAGAATATAATTGTTGTGCAAATTCCTACCACAAATTAGATATGGAGTTGAAAGAAATGATCAATTTTCTTAGCACTAACACTTGTTTCTAAAATTTTAATTTAAAAAAAATTGACAAGTTTCATGATGTTATGTTTCCAAAGACTAATGTTTGGGGGGAATTCTGATGGTTTTAAAAATTTTTTTTTACCCTTGGATACACTAGGAAAAATTAATTTTGAAAAAGATTAATGAAATGGCTACCAAGGTTGCATACAGGCTGAAGGTGACAATGACAAAATAATGTATTTTTCAAGCAACATAAAACATGTATAGGAAAGCAATAAGGCAAAGCAAAATGAATTAAAATGTGTTATACCCCTGTTTGAAAGTGTTCAAAGAATGATAGCAGAAGAATTTGAACCTTCTCATGGAAACAAATAGAAAGTATCAACAGTCTAGAAGATGATAAAAGACAAGTAAGAGAAAAAGCTATTTAGAAAGTTAGATCTGAAAAGGAAAACTCACCAAATCCTTCTGACAGAAAAAAATGTTGAATGTTGGTTTTTCCAAAGCAACAGATTCATCTTATTAAAAACTTTGAGATAAATGTAGTGTATACAGCATAAGGACTATTAGTTATGTCTTTTTGCATAGTCTTAATGAGCCAAACGATGTGGTCTAAATAAACCATATGTTTTATTGGAGTTCTTGTTGTCTTTTTTTTAAAGATTTTTGTTTATTTATTTATTCATGAGAGACACACAGAGAGAGAGGCAGAGACATAGGCAGAGGGAGAAGCAGGCTCCACGCAGAGAGCTTGATTTGGGACTCAATCCCAGGACTCCAGGACGCTCAACCGCTGAGCCACCCAGGCGTCCCAGAGTTCTTGTTGTCTTTTAAAGAAACTTCTAAACAATGGTTTTGTACATAGAAATACTGCCCTGAATAAAGGTATCAGTTAAGGAGGCAGCACAGCATAAAAGTTGGAATTTAAAACCTGGTTTTGAAGCTTGTTTCCACCAGTTCCTAATTGTTTGGCCATGATAAATTTCTTAACCTGGACTTTGGTTCTTTCTCTCCAAAATGAATTTTAAAACACTCAATGTTGTTATAAGTATTAAATCAGATAAAGTGTATAAAGCATTTAACACAGTGCTTAGCAATAACAAGAACTTAATAAATGCTAGCTGGTACTATTGTTTTACTTGTATTAATACTATTACTACTCAAATTCCCCAAGATAGTTTAAGATTGTGATCTGTGGTGAACATCCTTTATTTGTAGTCATCCAATAACATTTGAACTCCCTCTCCAAACTATGATAGTACCCACATTGCAAATACTGCCCCTTTTACTTTGGTATCCAAAATATAATATTTCCCAAGACTCCTTACAGTTATGATGTAAACATACAGCCTACATCCCACCAATCAGATGAGAGCCCAAGATTCATTAAATGTACTTAAACTATGATAGGAAACAAGCTGTGAACAAGGAGCACATTTTGATGATGCAGAACCTGATTTTGAAATCAGCAGAAAGAGACAGAGATTCTAGCATTGATAATTGCAGGCAGATACTTCCCAATTCCTGACAGACACAGTGTGTATCTAGGTTGGCCAGAGGTAACAGCTCCCTTGTTGCAGTGGTGTTGTTCTGGAAGCTGTACCTGAAAGTTTTCCTCAAGGAATATAAAAAAGCTGGATATAGACTTTTGGCTACCTGATATCCCTTTAAAAATCTCTTTCCGGTGAAACTAGCTGGAGTAGATTCTGTTGTCTGTCAGAATCCTGACTCATAGTAGTCCCAACTTGGAACTAAGTTCACATAAAATTCTGTTTTGTTTGGCATCTATGGATGGCAGTAAGGAAAGCTCAATAGGTGACTATTTGCATGAAGATCCTATTCTAGGAAAGACTACAGCCACAGGGAATAAAGAGAACCCAGAGTCACAGCTAGGATACAAAAGAAACCCCTCAGTGTTACAGGGGATGGAAATTTATGAACAAAGTACAGAATGCCAGTAACTCAGAAGATCTCCCAACCCAGCCTCTGCTTTCATATATGAGTCCTAGAAGAGAAGCTTTGAGGAAATACTAAAAGTGTTCTTTCACAAATTCTATTTAAGATATTGAGGACAAAAAGTCATATAGCTTTGTGGTCTATATGACAGAGGTCAGCACTAGTGGAAAATGAGGCACTCTTTTTCACTTGGAGATTTCTCTGGAGAATAAAACAGCTATAGCAGATTTAAAGGCAGGTCAGAACAGGCTCCTCATGGACCAGAAAAAGAAGAGAGGAGGATATTGCACTGATGGTTGAGAGCATCACGGGGTTATGGTTCTGTAGAGTTAGAACTGCAGTTTCACACCACCCCTGCATGGCTTGAAGGCATCAGAGCACTTTCTAAAAAAAAATTTTTTTCAGAAGATCCAAGCAGGATTGAAAAATAGATACATTATTATTGCAATCAAGAGAACTGGTCATAAGCACACACTTTTTGGGATACAGTTCTGCATATGAAGCAGAGAAGCAATAGTTATAAATAGTTATATCTTGTTAGAATATCACTTTCCTCCCTTCCCATGGCTCGATTTTGTCCTTTAGCTGGTAGGTCATGAGAAAACATAGGTTGTATTTGGAGAGGGTGTTTTTAAAAAACTATGGCTTTCATCCCCTATGACTCTCAGAAATGAAGTCTGTCATGGTTTCATAGAAAATATTGCTTCTTCATCCATATAGTCCCTCTAGGTTCTAGGCTGGGAGGTTGCCTTTGTACAAGGTTTCATGGAGAACTGAAACAGTAGCTCAAAGTCTACTGGAATACCTTATGAGGTGTAGAGACTTACTGTTCTTTTTCAACCCCTCATTTATACATCCCACGTGAAGACTTGGAGTGGGTCAGTTCACCTGTATATGGCAATATGGAAGACATTACCAGACAGTTTGAACAGTCAGGTCAAAAGAACTCATTCTAACCATATGATCCACCTTTGGTTTAGTGCCTAATCCCTTTTCTAATCAATACTGGCCAGGATAGGTGTACTAATTTTCAATCTACAAGGTATAAGCAATAGCAACTTGAAAGGAAGTATAGATTAGGATCACAAAGCAACAAGGGTATAGCAGCACATGGAATTGCACAGTCATCTTCAAGGTCTGCCAAGTGCAACACTCATCCAGGAGAATTAGAAATGGGTATAGCAGCTGTCTCTCTGTGAACTAAATAGTACTTTTTGACATTTTGCCAATGACCCTTGGAAAAATCTTGTGTTCTCCTCACTCATGAGTATAGTTGATCAGAGATCATTTCTTTTGAGAAATATACAAATGACTTGTAATATTTTAAAGTAGAACTTTCCAACCTCCCCAGAATGTTAATAATCCCATATATATTATTTTCAAAAAGTCTCCATATTCAACTAACCCCCAACATGAGATGGTGAAGTCCAAAGAGACTGACACTCTGTCTAGAAAAAAGAAGGACATAACATATTGTGGCTGAACACTAAAGTATGAGGTGACTTCTGAAGACCCAAGCCTGGGATTGTAATATGAGAATACAATCATTATTCTGTAACAGAGGGCACAAAAAGAGTCATCAAGCTTCCTGTGAAAACAAAATCTAAATACTGCAGTATATTGTGCCAACTTCTGCAAAGAAACTTTTTAATTTTGGCTGAAATATACCACTGAGTTGCTGAATAAGTTTCTAGTAGCTAAGAGAAAAAAGACAGGAAGCCAATCAAAAATGTATTGCCTGTCATCTGTGTGTTCTGCATAGACAATGTTCTATAACTTGGATGGCATACTTAGGGATACTTAAGCAGATGGTGACATGAGTCAGTTTTCTTAAGACTCATAAAAGGGAAGAGAAGAAAGTCATTGCCTATTTATTAGGACAATGCTAGCTGTTAAAACACAAAGAAAATAATGATTCAAACACAACAGTTGTTAATTTCTTGCTTACAACAAGTCTAAAATAAGAGAGACTGTGATAGGGAAAAGCTTCTGGTTTCTGAAATATCATAAAACCCTGATAAGAATACCCAATTCCCAGCCCCTTAGGGCTGTTTCATCATACTGACTTTTCCCTGCAATGGAGTTGTATCCTGAGCAAAGTCTTGCCAGGATATGAAGTGGAAAATCCCCCATTGTGTTATTTCATTTTGATTAGGCCCACAATAATCTGACATTGAGCGATGATTTTTTTCTAATAATTTTTTAAAAGCACTTAATTTCAAAAAATCAAAAGTCACTCTGGATCTGAAGAAATAATCAAAATATTTAACAAGTTATTCAACGTGGGCACTGAGTGAGATGCCAGATAATTACAAAAGAAGCTAGCCACAATTCTGAACCAATTCATAGCAGCTGATATCAACCCTGCTCTATGTTCATATCAGGGGGAGGGTGCAGAAACTCCCTAGGTACCTATGAGGTCAGGCTATAGGACTATATCTGGAATCTGAGGATGGGATGCTGATCTAAGGTAAAGAACCAATCATATCAGCCAGATGCATCTGCAATCATTAGGTAGGTCTTCTAAGCCAAAAGTCTCTATAAGCCCCCAGTTCCTGAAGTTTGAATAGAAATGTTGCAGTATTTGGAGCTTCTAATTCAGAAATTATGTACCTAGTCCTCAAGAACCTCTGTGGAGTTCAGCATCTTGAGAGGAAAGAAAAGGAAGCATATTTTATGTAGTAGATATTATCATTGGGGTCAGAACTGATTTACTTCATACCTGGGATTTTAAAAAAATGGACCCCCATATAGGCCCAACTTGTTTAGCAGTTATGGAAATCAGGACCATAGGGAACCAAGCCCAAGAAAATTATATGAACATCCCAGTGAAATTATTGTCCCTTTTTGTTCTATGAAGTGCTTTTTCTGACATAACGAGAACTAATGAAAGAACATGTCAAGCCTACGCTGCATTTTCCTGGAATAGTAGACAACATCAGTGCTCTACTTAGATGCCCTCTTATCTCTATTTTACCATTTTCAGGCACCCCCACCTTCAGATTTACAATGTTTTCAATAGGCAGAACCTGAAGCTCTATGGTGGAAGACACTGCCTTCAGGCTACTATATCCACTTTGCCTACAGACACAGAGATAAGTGTTCAGGACTTCATGGTTACCTCGATCAGACTTTAGCCAGTGACTGACATGTATGGGAGTTATTCTCTTGCCTAATTACCTTGCCTTGGTTTGTGACAACTCTAAGGTATATCTTATACCCCCATCATATCATGTTAAGTATGAAGGCACAGACACTGTAGAATTTTGTCCTGAGGACCTACCCTTTCCTAGCTTCTTCCTCTTTCTGTCCGAAGCCCCCATCTTTTTTTATATTCCTCATTAGACACATCTACAACAAATCACCTGTACACAAAAACCCTATCCTATATTTTGCTTTTGCGAGGAAACCTGACCTACAATGTTGGGATTCGAAAGGAAAGAACTACAAGTGAAGTAGCTAATAGTCATAGATTCAGCAGAAACTTTGGAGATTCATGGCAGCTTTGAGGAGTCATCAGTGCCAAATTCTATATTATCCCTTAGAAACATATTGAAAATTACTTAAAATTTATTCTGTACCAAGAAAGGATACTCTCTTGGCCTAGTTTCCTCCATTCTTTCTCTCTCCCCTTAAAGTATCTACTAAACACGAAATCTTCCATTTGAAGCAAAACCAAGATAAATGTGTCTCCTTTACTTTCTAATGAAAAGAACTGAGAAGCTGCACAAGATAAATATAAGATCCAATAAGGCCTTAAGCAAGTACATTTAATTAGCTGGGTTAATAGAGGGAAAAAAGGCCATATATATAACCAAAACCAAGAGATTATCCAAAAATAATTTATATTTGTTTTAATTAAGCAAGTTAATTTTCCCATTTGTCTTTGCTTTAGGCAAATATCCAGGTAAGATTTCCTTCCCTGAGTACACATTAGCTAGGGCTAAGAAGAATATAGCCAGGAACATACTACACAGTAAAGGTCTGAGGATATAATTTACCATACTAAGTGGATTAAACAGGTTTTTTTCATGCGGATTAGCAAGAATTGATCCAGCAATTTAAGCACTAGAAATAAAGATATTTCTCATTAGATTAGAATTTGGTTAGGACTACTTCATAATTCCAGGAGCAGAGAAATGACTTAGTGACTCTAGATACCCAATACATCCCCTTCCAATCAAGAATTGCTAAGAAGAGGAATGGAAGTTTCCAGAGAGCAGCTTGATAGTTATTCCATCAGAAAAAATTTAAAAGATAGTACTAGACTACAAATGAGAAATCTGACATATATTTCTTGGGTAAAAAATTGGTAGTAATTTGTAAAAGGTTAATGAGAAAATATTTTGCATGACTTACTGTGGTCAAGTTATTTGGTTTAGATGACATTTTGGCTTATGATACAACACTGAAATTGAAATTAGATTCTCCATAGTGGATATCGTTAAGTTAAAGACCGTCATTTTTAAACTCAATTACAAGACTGGAAAACTATTTAAGAAAATAATTGATTTAGCATACTTAATTAGTAATAAAAGAATCTTTGGATGAAAGTAGGCTACCAGCAGGATAGAGGTGGCTTAGTCTTGTTAATTTTAAGAAATTCAGATGTCAACATATTGCTTTTTTTATAGTCAGGAAGCAAACTCAAACTTTGAAAAGCTAAAAATTTTCAGAAAAAAAAAGGCAGGAACAAATTGTCAGGGAGAAGAATTATTGAATAAATAAATTACTTTGTATTTACAATAATACTAAATAAAATAACCCTGTATCTTTATTTTATAATCTTTACTTTGACAGAGCATTCCAGTGAGAATGTATTTGCACTTAATAAGTAGGTCATTGTTTTTACAATGCTTACTTCTTTGTGAAAAGTCTAGTACCATTGACCCTGGCACAGTGAAATCATCTTTGAGGAAGACACAATCACACAAGAGATACATAGTATCACCTATGGAGATTTTTCACCTTATCCTTTCCTACCCCAGGATGCCAGAATTCTGAATCATCACTTTCTCAGAGTGAGAATCATTATCTTACTGACTCACTATTACTGAAGGAGGTAAGGTGTATTTCTCTGACATATTGGATGGATAAAAGTTGAGAAACACAGAAAAAAATCAATATATTAAAAACTCAGTCCTTATATAAAAAATGAAATAGACTGAAAAAATGGTCAGTCCTTGATATTGTTTTACACAGGAATTTAAGTCTTGAGCACCTTCTATGTGCTAAGAATTCTTCAGGGTGATAGGATGTAGGTGCTAAGCAAAAGAAAAAAGATATCTGCTTTCCTGAAAAGCTCTACAGCACATTGTTTTTATTATATTTTTATTTATCAAATCTACATATGCTATGTGTATGTGCCACACACTGGTCTATAAAAATAATACTTCCCTTAATCTTCATAACATATCAGGTAGACATTAGAAATTTTTCCATTTTATAGATAGGGGAACTAAATCACAGCTTATAAGTGGTAGAGCCAGAATTCAAACATAATCACTTTTTTCTGAATTTGTGTTAACTACCATGTTATATTTCACCTAGTGGGATAAGCAGCAATAAATAAGTTCATAAATATGCAATTTATATAAGCTATGAAGGAAAAGAACAATCTTCTCCATCTCCTAAGGGTTTGACCTGAAAGCAGAACCAGTAGGAGATATATAGTCTCTGACTATATCTGAGGCTGGAGCTTGAAGTTTACACAAAAGTCAGACAGGAGGGAAAGATGAAGATCAGGCTGGAATCCCACAAGGACAGAGTGAAACCCATGTCCATTCTTGTTGCCTCTGACCTTGATGACAAGAGAATCTTGTAAAAGCAGGACTCTTGCTGGCTGTATCACATGCACCTGGCCCAGCTGCTGCTTCACATCAAGAAAGCAAGTGAGCAGGTCAGGAGCAACAACATATATACTGCAAAATGGTGGCAATCTCCTTTGCAGTCTCCTGCTCTGGAGAGAGAATTTCCTTTACAGCTCCCTTCATGAGAAACATACTAGGAAGGGAATTCTTGAACCACACAAAGCCAGTGCATGTGTTCTGAAAGGGAAGAGTGAGATAAGGCTGGGCAAAAACAATGGTAAGCAGATTTACTGACCTTAAAGAATCTAAAATCAAGTGAGGAAGACAGACTTGAAGAAATAATGTGTGATAAATGGCAAGATGAGTGTAACAAGATCTGCTGGGAACACTTGTAACTAGGAGAATTAGAAGGTCAGCAGAGGAATTGGTGAAGAAATTACTTTTAAACTAGAACTCAAAAAATGATCAGAAATTAGTTGTTGGGGGAGGAGAAAGACAGAGGTTAAGAGAGAAGAATAAGGAAGTTTTCCAGTACAGGAGATGTGTAGAGGCCAGGAAACTAGAAGAGCATGGCTGGAAGCAGAGCTGAAAGATCAGACTCAAGAAATATGCTGGTGCCAACATTATGCAAATACATAATATTTAACCTCATTTTCAGGATTATCATTCCATTGCCTCTTCATTGTGAGATTTTTAGAGGTAGGAACTCTGCCTCTCACTTCTGTATGACCAAACATTTAACATTAGGAATATAATAGGCATTTAGGAAATGTTAAATGAGTAAATGAATTAATTAGTCAGTCAATGGATCCTTAAGATTTATCATACATGTACAGCATGCTCCAAAGTAACTTTTACAGGTTGAAAAGATATCAGCGCAATTTATTATGAATATATATATTAATATAACTTTTCCCAAGAGGTTCCTATTACAGGTCTGTAAAATTAAAAAGTCATGAGAAATCATGTATAAGGGTAAAGGGTTAATATTCAGAATATATAAAGAACTCCTACACTCAACAATAAAAAATCTAACAACCCAAATTAAAAGTGTACAAAACATTTGAATAGACATTTCTCCAAATAAGATACATAGTCAATAAGCACATTTTTTAAATGCTCAATATAAAAAAATGCTCAATATTATTAACCATTAGGAAATGCAAATCAGAAGCACAATGAGATATCACTCCATATTCATTAGGATGGCTGTTATTTAAAAAATAAGAATATGGGATCCCTGGGTGGCGCAGCGGTTTGGCGCCTGCCTTTGGCCCAGGGCACGATCCTGGAGACCCGGGATCGAATCCCACATCGGGCTCCCGGTGCATAGAGCCTGCTTCTCCCTCTGCCTGTATCTCTGCCTCTCTCTCTCTCTCTCTCTCTCTCTGTGACTATCATAAATAAATAAAAATTTAAAATAAAAAAATAAAAAATAAATAAACACATAAAATATGGTATATGCATACAAAATACAGTATTATGCAACCTTAAAAAAAAAGAAATGAAATTCTGACACATGCCATACTTGAATGAACTTGAAGACATTGTGCTAAGTGAAATATGCCAAACACAAAAGGACAAACATTGAATGATTCCACTTATATGAGGTAACTAGAGCAGTGACATTCGTAGGAACACAAAACAGAATTGTAATTTCCAGGGGCTAGAAGAGAGCAGAAATGGGAGTTCTTATTTAGCAGGTACAAAGGATAAGTTTGAGAAGATGAAAAGTTCTAGAGATTATGGTGGTAAAGGTTGCATAGAATAATATACTTAATGCCAGAGAACTGCACACTTAAAAATGGCTAAAATGGCAAATTTTCTGTTATATATATTTTACCACAATACTAAAAATGTTCTAAAGATATGTGTCCTTGAAGGCATTTCCTTCAAAAGCAATTAAAATCATTAGAATGCATTGTTTTCTGTAATAATGTCATCTTTAATACACAGTTTTCTCCTAAGTTAAACTATCATTCGGGAGAGGTGAAATAAACACATTAAGAGTTATCAAAGAAAAATTGCACCAGATGGATGGAGTTAAACAGGCAAAGAAGACTTCACTCAAGATTATTGTAATAGGTGAGAAAAATTGAACTCAATTCCATTGAAACAAAAAGCAGGAAGAATTTCAAGTGCTGGGGTGAGCTTGTCGGAAAGTACTGGGAGTTAGTCAGTCAAGAGGCTGGTCATTGTAATTAGGTCATCTGTCTTTGGTAATTGCTTATGGAAGTTAGGCTCCTATCCTTCCACAAAATCTGGGAGACCAGGCCACTTTCTCTTTTTTATTGAAGTATAGTTGACATACAGTGTTAGACTAGTTTCAGATATAAAACACGGGATTTTGATGACTCTACATTATGCTATGCTCACCCCAAGTGTAGAGGTTACTATCTTTCTTGATGATTACATTTCAGATGGGATGGCTCCCATCCTGGGTGGTAAAACTGGAGACCAGGAGAAGAATAACACCTCAAAGGAGTAGAGAAGGAATTTGAAATGACAACTTTTCCAAAGTAAATGCTCTTTGAAAAAGAAGATGGATGGGGACTAGAGTCTGAAAGAAGCCTGTCTAAAGTTTTTCAAGCTGAGAGAAATGTTGAAGCTAACTTCACTAGAGTAAAAAGAAAAACAAAAATGACTGTCACCACTACTCTCAATTTATAAAAGCTATTTTAAAAAGCTATTAAGCACATATTTTAGCATGAATATAATTGAACCAGGAAGGGAGGGATGGGAAGCAAGAAAAAAATGCTGAATAAAGAAACTGGTAAGCATATTAGTAAGTTAAAATAAGCACTGAGTATAAACAATGCTTGTAATAACAATTAAAATTGGGGAGAATTTACAAATGAGATGGGGCAGAGTGAGAGAGAATCTTAAGGAGACTCTGTGCTGAACATAGAGCCCAACATGGGGCTCAATTTCACAACCCTGAGATCACTACCTGAGCCAAAACCGAGTCAGGAGCTTAACCAAATATGCCCCCGAAGGACCCCCAAACAGAAAAATTTTAAACAATAACTTCCTCATTAGATCTAAATACTATGGGAGTGAAAGGTGGCCCCACACCCATTCTATCAGCAAGAGCCTAGTTGGGAGTCCAGACTTCTACTCTTGCTCAACTATAATGACTATGTCCATCTCTCCTCCAGCGTGATATCAAAGAAGGAAAGTAGGAAGCCAGGACTTTCATCTCAGTCCATCAAGCAGTATGTCCATGTGCAAGAATCTTGCCCCTATTTTAACAATGAGAAAAATCCAAATAAATTACAAAACTATAACTTCTCTTAGATATCTTAAAGAATGGAGGTTGCCAGGAAACCACATAGCCAGTGGTAAACTGTAAACAGTGATGGCACCAATAAAACACAAACAACTCAATTTGTTATTTGGAAGGGAAAAAATGTAACTGCAAAATGTACACATCAAACATCATATAAAATTGTGTAATTCTGAAATATTTCCTTATGGTATTAGGAACAATATTCAACATTGTTCTGGAAATCCTAATCAGCAAAATTAGGCAAGAAAACAAATTAAAATACATAAAAATTATAAAGGAAGAAGCACTACTGTTATCTGTATGATATAATTATGTCCTTGGAACATTTAAAAAATTCTAAAGATAAATTAAGAAGAAATTTACCAAGGTGGGGTAATAAAAATTTATAAACAAAAATCAATTGTATTTACTCTTTTTTTTTTTTTTTAGAGTGAGAGAAAATTCAATTGGGGAGCAGAGAGAAAGAGAGAGAATCTTAAGCAGGCTCCATGCCCAGCACAGGGCCCAATTCAGAAGTCAGTTTCACAATTCTGAGATCATGACCTGAGCTGAAACCAAGAGTCGGACACTTAACCAACTGAGCCACCCAGGCATCCTTCAGTTGTTTTTCTATGTATCAAATTAGAACTTAGATTTAAGTATGTTTTAATGTTTTATTTATAACAGAAAATATTAAATATCTAAGAATAATCCTAACAAGATGTGTGAGAATTTTTCAAAGTAAACCAAAAAACTTTACTGAGAAACATTAAAGAAAAAAAATTCATGTTGCTGGTTTGGGAGATTCAAATATTTAGTCTCCAAATTTATTTATAAATTCAAGAGAATCTCCATTAAATTCTCCATGTATTTTGTGGAACCAAACAAGCTGACTCTAAAATTTATATGGAGATAAAAAGGGCCACAGCTAGCCAACACACTTTTTTGGCTAAACAAGATAAGAAATCTTGTTCTTCAAGTTATCAAAGCCTGTTATAAAAAGCTACAGTGATTAAGCCAGTGCATTACTGTTCAGGGATAGTCAATAGACCAGTGGAACATAGTAGATTGCTGAAAAATAGACCTATATTTATTTTGACCCTTGTAATACGGTAGGGATGGCTCTGAAGATTGTTAGGAAAAGAATAACCTTTTCAATAAATGTGAAAAACTGAACTACAACTTTTAGAAGACATTATAGGACAATACTTTCCTGTCATTTTGATAGGCTAAACAACACTTAAAGAGCACTGACCATAAGCAAAAAGATAAATTTACTTACATTTTAATTAAGAACTATCCAAAGACATCATAAAAGGAGTAAAAAGTCAACGGATACAGCAAGAGAATGTTTATAGCACATACAGCCAATGAACTTGCACTTAGAATACATGAAGAATTAAAAATCAATAGTAAAAAATAGACAATTAGATTTTAAAATGAGCAAAACACTTGAATAGGCATTTTACATACACACCCACACACACACAGATTCCAAAAGAAAGGAAACACAAATGACCAATAAACATATTTAAAGGGTGATTCACCTAATTAACAATCAAGAAAATTCAAGTTTAGGAACAACAAGATATCCTTATTCATATAATATTAAAATTAAAGATAACCAAAAAAGTGGTAAGGATGTAGAATAAAAGAAATTCATAAGTTGGTAAAAAGACTATAAATTAGTGCAAGCATTTGGGAAAACACTTAGACATTATCTAGAAAAATTGAGATCACAAATACCCTATGACTCCACAATTCCACTCATCCTAAAATATAAATATATTGTAGAGAAACTCATACAGACATGCCAGGATACATATATATAAATACATATAGAAACATTATTTTTATTAACCAAAAGTAGAAACAACCCAATTTCCCAGCATCCACAGAATGAATCTAGAAGAGTAAAATATTCATACAGAGGAAAGATTGGGAAGCCAAAGGAGAGGAAAATAGAGTCAGAGGGTACATTCTTAACAGGGATGAGAACTGATTCTTGAGAGGTGAAAAAAAATCCTACTCTTTTTATGTTTAAAGCACATATATACATATTCATACAATATATTAACAGATATGTAGTATATCTATTGGCATTAAAATTCCATGTTGGTGAGGGAGGGTTGAGAGGTTGGTTAAGAAAAAAATATCTAAGAAAGCTCCTTAGGGAAGTGATTATAGAAAATGGTTGGAGGATATTAGATTAGGTAATGAACAGAGCAGAGTGGGGATAAGGGTCTGCACAGTATGGATTATCCAAGAATACTTTCATTCCATGACAACTGAAACAGAGGAGGATGAGAGGCAGAAGAGATATGTCATAGCAGTCACTTAGATACCAAATAGGTAACTAGTTCAAATTATAGTTCTAAGCCTTTAACTGCAAGTTTTAGAATCTCCCCACAGGATAGTTACTCCAGTAGCTTACTGAGCTATGTGTGATGCTCTAGGGGTGGGGCTTACTCACAGGAGGCAGAAGATGATAGGATGATCTTAGAATGACTGGCATCTCCACAATGAGGCAACCAACTTAGATGATAATCACTAGTGCTTTGAACTAGTACTGGATCCAATAGGAAGGATTCATTTTATAAAGAATTCTAGGAGTAACCATGAATGCAGGATTGCATCCTCCAGTTGGTATCCTTGAAAGTGAAGAATAGCACAACTAAAGTTGGTTAAAGATTTAATTACCTAGTCAAAATAATAATGGGTAATAGACAACCAGAACAGTCATTACAATAAAAGTCAGTGGGAAATATATTTAAAGAAGGGCTCAGAAGAAAAAATGTTGAACAAAGCTCACAGTAATATAAAACTGTGAGCTGAAAAAAACAGTGAATAAAACAATAGGCTTCAAGCTAGAAAGATTTTTGGGAATAATGAAGCCCATAGCAGTTAAGTGAGTTGGTTTGGTCATGAAGCTGGGTGCCAATGTGGGGCTGAACCTGTTAGGTCTTCTAATTAGTGCTTCTCCCAGCAAACTGTAGTAGCATTGCAAAGCACATCAGTTGTCATTTTTGTCTTAGAGTGATTAGTTAAAAAAAAAAGTTTTCCTTATTTTTTAATTCTTATGTTGAACTTGTATCTGCAAATTAACTCAAAGAAGCTAATTTAAAATAACCTTTCAAAGAATAACTTAGAATTATTATATTAAGTGGTAAGTGCATCAAGAGCTTTGAGACTATACCTACAACTCTCACTATAAAAAAAATATCACTCTGGACCAATAGTTATTATAAAACTATTCATAATAAAATATGTAGTATCACATTCTATTGCCTCAAAATTTGAACTCAGAAAAAATAAACTCAGTTAAAACTTTAAAAAGTGACTAAAAAGATTGTTCTTTGAATGAAACTGTATGTGATTATTCTTCCAAATAATTTACATAGATTAGAGGCAAATGTATTGTTATTCATTAAAGAAAGAAGAAGGAATATTTAGTGGCATGGATCCTTAAAATATAAACCAGTGCAGAGCTGCAGTATCTGTGAATTAGAAACTCAAATCAGGGTTGATAAAGTACTTATGCTGAAACTTGATGAGCCCAAGAAGAGAAGTAAAGGATGCAGAAGTAAAATGCATTCTTGAGGGGAAATGGAAAGAAGGAAAAATTTTCAAGTCATTCTTCCCGATTGACAATGCTGTTACAGCATCTTGCTGATGATGGAACATAAAGTAAAAATGGCACATAACAGCAGATGGGACATTTCTATTATCATGTCCAGACTCATCAATTTATTATGCTGTTTCATAAGAAAAGACAGTGTTGATCATAGAAGTCAGCACTGAAGAAAATCCTCAAGACATAGAATCTAAGTCCACTGGGAATACAGCAGGCTCCTGCCTTTAGGCAGGTGCAGTCTTCCTGATTCCTTTTATGTGTGAGATAGAGTGCCTCGTGGCCTGTCCAAAATGCCACAGGTAACATTATATATCATTATCATCAAGAGAAGTGGAGGCTTACTAGTTTAATGTCATCTGTAGACTTGCTTTGTGGAGATTACTAAACCTCATAAAAATTGCTATTGAGAACTTTTTGCCTACAATAAAAAAAAAATCATCAAGAATTTACTAAATCAACACTTGCCCTCAAGCATATTTTGAGCTAGTTACCTGTCTATTTGTCACATGTGGAAGAGTGAAATCTAATGCCAAGAAGAGATTACTGATTATATGGACACTCAGGCATCTACCATTATCAACAATTCTTTACGGACAGTATGTTGAAAGTGAATCCTTAAAACACTGTTGTACTTGGTGTGTTTTAAAAAAGAAAAAGGCTTGCTAATAACAAAGTAACTAAATACCAAATTTTTGTTGCTTCTTTGGGTAAATTCCCAAGATAAATTACCTCAGAATATTCGCAAGCAGTAAGATATTAAGAAAAGACCTATGATCAATATTATTGCCTTTTGTTAATCTCTAGTAATAAGTAAATTTATTTGAGTAAAAACTGTACACAAGGACCAAAAGACCTCAATAATTGGATTGTCTCAATCAGGGAATATTCTGCTTTATTAAATTTCTGATGGACTTAGATTTGAATATAAACCCTTTCCAGGTGCTGGATAATTATATACAGCCCTTTGAGTGAACATAGATTTGAAGTCACCACTATAAATGCCAAATATCACAGTGTTGTTTCTTAGGCATAAAACATAAAAACAATCCAAACTCTTCTCCTGGACTCTACTATGTGGTTACCAAGCCTCTGATCTTAGTTTATTTTCTATTTACCCCTTCCAGTTAAAATCAAATGTAAAAATGATTGCCACTGAGAGGCTTTCAGTTAGTTGAACTTTTTCTATATTCTGTCTGCTTTAAAATGTTAAAATATGACTTAGAAATCAAAATGCAGTACATCTAACAAAAAAAATAAAAATTGCAGATTTGCCCTTTACCAACTGTTTACTCATGCATGCTTATCTGATTGTCATAATTACATTGAGAAATAAAGAAAGGAATAAAGCCCAGGTGGCTCAGCAGTTTAGCACCGCCTTCACCCGGGGTGTGATCCTGGAGACCCGGGGTCGAGTCCCATGTTGGGCTCCCTGCATGGAGCCTGCTTCTTCCTCTGCTTGCATCTCTGAGCCTCTCTCTCTCTGTGTGTCTCTCATGAATAAATAAATAAAATATTTAAAAAAGAGAGAGAGAGAGAAAAAAATAAAGAAAGATGTTCCTACAATGAAAATGGAAACTCAAAAGGTTGATGTCATCCCTGACTCTCCTTTTCCCTCACAGTTCCTATCCAATCTGTTCATAATTCCTTCTTCCTCCACTCTCAAAAGGAATCTCCAATACAACCACTTCTTACCACTTCCGTAGGCAGGCATCTCTCACCCGGATTACGATAGCCTCAAAAAGGTGTCTCTGTTTCAAGTTACTTCTCAAGTCAACAACTACAGTGATCATTTTAAAATGTGAACCAGATCTTGCTCCTCTTCTGCCCAAAACCCTTCAATGGATCCCATTTCGCTGGGATAAAATCTGAATGAAGCCCTTAGTATGCCCTACAAAACCCTGTTTCCCCTAGTCCTCTGTATCCCTTGCACTTCATCTTCTATTTCTCCTTTGCTCACCTTGCTAGAGACACCCTAATCTGTATACTATTCTTCAAACACACAAGACCTGTTCCCGCTTTGAATTGGGGGCTTTACCCTCTGCTGAAAACACTCTTATCTCTGATATCCCCATGGCTTCCTCCCTTACCCCTTGAAATCAGATCAGTTTTCACTTCTTGATGAGACCCTCCCTGATCACCTATTTAAAACTGCAGTTTTCCTCAGACTTCAGATCCCTCTTTTCTTGAGTCCCTTTGCTTTTATTTGTTTTTTTAATCATAATGCTTAGGATTTACCTAAGCTCAAATCTCCTACCCTTTAGAGGAGAATTAGAAGGAAATTAATGAAAGCAGGGATTTCTATCACTAAAGCATCTCAAGTGCCTAAAACAGTTGCTGAAACACACAGGGTTCTCAATAAAAATCTGCTAAATAAAAAAGTGGAAACATATATGTGAGGTGCTCAACAGCATTTTTTTCTTCATTGTTGCTGTTGTTTGTTTTGTTGTCTTAGCTAATTGTATTAGTTAGAATGGCACTGTTGTAATCTGGGAGCTTCTTTACTTAAGATGAGTTATAACACTTGGTGAGCCAAAAAATGACTGAGAAAAGAAAAAAAAAATACAGTTCCTGAAGTGGTCTGCAGAATGTAAACAATTTAGGATTTTTACTGTGTGAAATATGGTACTGAACTTTGTCATGAAAGCATCAGAAAGAGTCTCCATCTGTCCCATACAGCAATGTTAGAATGACGGAATGAAATGCAAATTGGGAGATTTGGAGATTTCATGAAATTTAAAAGCCAGGAAAAGATAGGGAATCGCTTGATGCCCAAAACACATTGCTCATCATGTGCCCAGATAATACGCAGAGATATTTCTCATCAGATGGTCTCTGGTATCTCCTGTGTTAACAGAGAACCCCAGGGTCACATTTATGGGGGGATGGCCCCTGGGAACTATAATAAAGCATTAGGAAATGTGGGCCAATTATATCCATTCCCATTCGAGACTGACAAGACAGTCCCATTATTATTATGCCCCCACAAACAAAAACAAAAACAGAAACAAGAAAAGAAGGAAATACTAGGATTGTATTCCTATAAAGGACTCAAGACACTGCCTTATAATTAATATGGGAGAACCACATTTACAGTCTCTCCAACTCCTGTCTCCTGAAAACATTTAAACAGAATTTTCCAATATGTCCCCTGTATTGATTTTTTTTCCCTTGAAGCTCAATAAGAAAAATGATCATTTGGCTGATGGAAAAATGTGACCATCTTAAATCACCTTTCTTACTAAAATAATGCTTATGATTAAAAGGTTGCCTTTAATGTCTAGACAATACTGTAAAATGAATCTCAGTACTGGCAATAAGCAATCCTGCAGATATTCACTTAAAGGTACACTGACCCATGGGGACCCTGGGTGGCTCAGTGGTTTAGCGCCTGCCCTAGGCCCAGGGCACAATCCTGGAGTCCCGCGATAGAGTCCTATGTCGGGCTTCCGGCATGGAGCCTGCATCTCCCTCTGCCTATGTCTCTGCCTCTCTCTCTCTCTCTGTCTACCATGAATAAATAAAATCTTAAAAAAATAAAAAAGATACACTGACCCAATGGAATTGACTCGATTTAAGCAGACATGCAATATAGAAATCATATTTGTAAAGGAATCAGTAGGAATAAAATTAGTTAACCATTCACTTGATTTTAGCCAACTACATAAAGATTTACTCCAGAACTTAAGTATGCCTTAAAGAAGGTACAGCCTTTGAAATTCCATTTGTACATAATACTGTCTAGCCTTCTTAAAAATCTGGCTAATATAATCCATAATTAGAAAATGTGCCAGACTATTGGAAAAATGAAACATCTGCCTAGACCTAGTCAATTTTTTTACTCCATATTCTTCAAGCAAAATATATTTTCAAGTTCCACAAAATAATATTTTTAGGAAAAACAGCAATATACCTTGTTCACAGAAAGTTAACTTTCTGTAATAGGAAAAGCATATAGTTATTTTTTAAGATTTTATTTATTTATTCATGAAGGATACAGGGAGGCTATGCCTCTCTCCAGAGTCCATAGAGACATAGGCAAGGGAAGAAGCAGGCTCCCCAAGGGATCCCAGACCCCGGGATCATGATCTGAGCTGAAGGCAGACACTCAACCTCTGAGCCACCCAGGTGTCCCAGGATTATAATTTCTTTGAAAGTTATTCTCATTTGACTTTTCCTCTCTTTTCTCTCTGCTATCAGCCCTCAGAGACTGCTATCTCTTTTTTTTAAAAGATTTTTTATTTATTTATTCATAGAGGCACAGAGAGAGAGAGAGAGAGAGAGAGAGAGGCAGAGACACAGGCAGAGGGAGAAGCAGGGCTCCATGCAGGGAGCCTGACGTGGGACTC
Organism: Vulpes lagopus; assembly: GCF_018345385.1. NCBI lineage: Eukaryota > Metazoa > Chordata > Mammalia > Carnivora > Canidae > Vulpes > Vulpes lagopus. The sequence continues at coordinate 21,453,782 of NC_054842.1, read as the reverse complement.
AATCCTGCGTGTCCAGGATCACACCCCAGGCTGCAGGAGGCGCTAAACCACTGTGCCACGGGGGCTGCCCGAGACTGCTCTCTCTCATAGGATCATGAAAATGCCTTCCTAAAACTTCTCATCCCCAACCTCCTAACTCCAACACACCTGACTGATTAGCTTCCAGGTCAATCTATCTAGTAATATGTACCATTAAGAATATGATTTCCCCCTAGCAAAACCTTTGGGAAACTCCCAGTTACATACCAAATAAAACTGAAACTTCTGAATCTGACATTAAAGGCTCTCTCTACTCTGAGCAAGTTGTTTTGTCTGTCTGATCTCCCAGGATTCATGGACATACATCCTATATTTCAGCTATTCTGGCCTATTCACTCTTCTGCCTTATTGGGGGAGAGCACATAAAAGAGTGAAACAGAAACACAATAGGGGGGAGCTATTCTGGGTAAGCTGCAGATGTTTAAATTCAGCAGCTATTTACCACTAATTCTCCCTCCAGAAAGAAAAATTCCATTTTCTCTACAGTCTGGTTTCTTTTTTGTCTTAGAGAACTGTGTCATGTCTGTTAAAGATCAGGGTCCTAATAGGTGGTTTGAGTAGGGATGCTTAGAACTGAAGTGGTCTTGGCATTACAGCAACAGAACACAAAGAGCTCTGAGTGAGAGCCTTTGTCACACAGTGAGAGGAGTAGCTAAATCTACCTAGGGGAATTTTTCCATGCTCATGGAAAGGTACTGTATATCAGAAAATGCCAAGCACCCACCAGGGGATGATAAAGTCACTAATGAGAGCTCAGAGGGCAAACACTTCCAGACAGTGGCCAAGGTGACAACAGCAGGTTTTCTCTTTCTATCTTTCATGATGCCATTTTTGATTACTCATATTATGAAATAGGAGTTTTATCATGTGATTTTAGCCCGAAGTCCAATGCAAAGAATATGGGGTGGTCATTCATCAAAACCTTAGTTGATGTTTGCAAACCATCACTTGCTGCCATGTGATGGCAGCTCCCATTAAGTCTTAAAAAAAAATCAGAAAAACAGATCAGCCTCTTGATTACTTGTGTTCCCTGGGAAACCAGGGAAAGTTCCAGCTTCTGAGGGGCTTAGTATTATACTAATAAACAGTCTGAACCTTCTAGCCTCTATGTGCTTGTCATGTCATGCCTTCTCCCTACAACTTGCCCTGTTAAAACCCTTCCCAGACTTGCAGATCAGCTCAGTGGAATATTTGTCATGAAGTCCTCTCATTACCTACTCTTCTTCCCTGGCAACGTTTCTCCTACTTCAATTCTTCCTCTTAATTATAGCACAAACCTATAGTTAGTTCTTGTTTTACAGTCCATTTTATAGTTGAAGCAAAGAAAGGAGGGTTGATTCAGGTTTGGGTTTATAATTTCCTTATTCTTCTATATCCCCTAGTATAGGGCCTTCTACGCAGAAGGCATCCCAGTTAAAGGCTGGCTACAAAAAGGATTTAAAACAAAGTATGTGTCAGGACTCCAAGCCACATCTTGGAATTAAGGGAGATCATCTGAAGTGAGGCTTTAAGTCTGAATAAAGGACAATAGACAAAGTAAAAAAGGAGATAGGGTAGAAAAGTATACTCTAGGCAGAAAGAATTCCATGCACTTAGGGAGATCAGCAAAACCATAGAGGGTTGAAAAAACCACAAAAATTTTAGCATGACTGGAGTGTAGCAATATTTGCTCACATGTCTAAAGACAACAAAGAGTAAGTCTGATGTGCTAAGAGAAATGGTGGAGAACACTTGTCATGTGAGGACATGTGGGCAGACCTGGGTGGCTCTCCAGCAGTGCAGAGACTTTTGTTTTCTCATGCAGTGTTGCGTTAGTTTTCCAGGACTGTGGTAACAAATTACCACAAACTGGTGGCTTACAACAAAAAATTTTCTCCTCACAGTTCCAAAGGTCAGAAGTCCAGGATCAAGGAAATAATAGCAGGACCATGCTCCCTCCCAAGCCTCAGGGAAGAATCCTTCCTACCTCTCTTCCAGCTGCTGGAGGCTGCAGAGGATCCTTGACCTGTGGCTGTCTCACTCCAATCTTCACCTTCATCTTCTCTGGATCTCTCCTCTGTGTAATGCTTATGAAAACACTTGTTATTATCCATCAGGATAATCCAGGATGATCTCATCTGAATTAATTAACTTAATTACATCTGCAAAGTCCCTTTTCCTCAACGAAGTCAAATTCAGTTTCCAGGATATGATGGACATATATGGAGCAGGAGAGGAGAAGGACCATCATTCAACCACTATGAACCTCTAGCAGTTTGGGAGGGTTTCCCATTAAAGGTTAAACTTGTCTCGATACCCTTTTGTCTTAGTATATGCATCTCTCCTCCTCACAGAGCAGGCAGTCATGTAGACCAAAGAGCACGTCTACTTAGAACTTCTGCTCCTTCTTGATCTGTACATCCTGAAGCTCAGTGTAAGCCTCCATGCCAAATTTCCTCCTTACCCAATAGTTATGTTTTGCCAAGGAATTGTCCCTCTCTGCAAAAGGATTTCTACCTCTCTTCCCATGTATGTTAGGAAAATCTTTTTGATTGAACTGAAAAGAAAGGCACATTTCAAGTTCTTTGTCATAAAGCTTCTAGACCCTAGAAATCCAGAAAATATAGGTATATGCTAATATATACATATGTATAAATATATACATATGTATAAATATATGTATATGTACATATATAGCATTCCTACCACACCTCACACTGGCTTCTCCAAGTCTGTTCTCTGGCCCATTCATCATGTCCAGTTACCCGTACAATTCATACATTTTAGAAACTCAAGCAGATAAGAGTTGCTGACTTTCTTTGGAGGTCAAATAATAAGAAGCCAAATCTCAAATATCTTCTGAATCTTTGGCTTTTAAGGTATAAACTATGATAAGCAAGGCAGAAGATACAATCTGAAGTCTTTTTTTTTTTAAAGCTGGTTGTCAATAATGATTTTATCTTATTAGTTTATATAAAGTTATTTTGAGGCCAGGATGGGAAAAAAAGACTAATATCTAATTTCTGATGCATATCTAATTTCTGATGACCCTCAACCCAACAATGACTTTATCCCTCTTCTTTTTCTTTTCACTCATACTTTAAGAGGGAAACTTGGGCTTGCATCAAATGATGATCAAGGACCAATAAATGGGACCACAATACTAGGTGGGATAGCCTTGGCTCAGAGGAGCCCTCCACACCAGGGAGGAGGGCTAAGTAGGGTTTAATATTGTCACTTGTCATGCAATTTTAGGACTTGAATTATAGTTGATTGTTACTTAGGATGCTCCAAACAATGAAAGCACAGGGTCAGCCTGGGTTCTGACAGAAATAGACTTCCTGATGTGGGCTCCAGCTAGCAGAATTGACATCCCTTTAGAACACTCCCTCATTTCAACAGCATAAGCTTGAAGTGGAGGCCCTACAGATGCAATAACAGTGGCCTTGGCTTAAACAAGTCTATTCCTCCTCCCTGTGTATAATATCCCCAGTGCTATACTGGAGCTGACTCAGAACAGCTCATAAGTTTTCAGGAAATTTCTGAGCCAGCTAAATACACCATATTAAAATAAATTTATATCAACTTGCAATTAAACAAATTATATTAAAAATAAAGGTAATAAATACTCAAAACTCATTATTCCTAATGATTTTATTACAGGTTACTAATTCATCAATGTTAAAATAGCATCTCTAAAGGCCCAGAATTTATTTGTTCTGTCTACTATGGGCTTCACATCACCTGACACAGAGACAGAAACCAATCCCGACATTTCTCAAAGACAGTCTTAGGAACTCATGGACAAATGGATCTGCAATAGACATATTGAATTCATCTGCAATTTTCTCCTTCAAAGTACTGTTGGAATTTCCTTCTCTCCTCATATCCAAATTTACAGTCTTTCTGTTATATTTGGAAACACAAAGAGGGCAAAGAAGGAAGAGGGTGGGGGAAGAATGTAAAACAGAAAATCTTACCTCTAGGAGTGACAAGTCCTGTTTACTTCATGCTCCTTCAGCCCAAATACTGCAATATCACCCTGTTTGTTAAGCAAGCAGCACCTCTTCTAATCTTCATTTGGCAAGAAAATCAAAACCTAGAAGCCTTATTCCTAATAAGTTAGCTTAAATGTCATTTTAAATATTTCTAATGCAATCCATTTCTTCCTGAGGGAAGTCAATCTACCACTTTGGGGCCTATGATACTCTTCTAGGATTTTGATGAATTCTTGTCTCACATTTAGATCTTTCCTTCATTTTGAGTTTATCTTTGTGTATGGTGTAAGAGAATGGTCTAGATTCATTCTTCTAACATGGCTGTCCAATATCCCAGCACCATTTATTGAAGAGACTGTCCTTTTTCCAGTGCATAGCCTTTCCTGCTTTGTCAAATGTTAGTTGACCATAGAGTTGAGGGCCCATTTCTGGGTTCTCTATTCTGTTCCACTGATCTATGTGTCTGTTTTTGTGCCAGTACCACACACTGTCTTGATAATCACAGCTTTGTAGTATACCTTGAAATCTGGCATTGTGATGCCCCTGGCTTTGGTTTTGTTTTGCAATGTTCCCCTGGCTATTCAGGGTCTTTTCTGATTCCACACAAATCTTAAGATTATTTGTTCCAACTGTCTGAAGAAAGTGTATGGTATTTTGATAGGGATTTCATTAAATGTGTAAATTGCCATGGGTAGCGCTGACATTTTCACAATATTAATTCTTCCAATCCATGAGCATGGAATATTTTTTCCATCTCTTTGTGTCTTCCTCAATTTCTTTCAGAAGTGTTCTGTAGTTTTTAGGGTATAGATCCTTTACCTCTTTTGGTTAGGTTTATTCCTAGGTATCTTATGCTTTTGGGTGCAATTGTAAATGGGACTGACTCCTTAATTACTCTTTCTTCAGTCTCATTGTTAGTGTACAGAAGTGACACTGATTTTTATGCATTGACTTTGTATCCTGCCACACTGCCAAAATGCTGAATGAGCTCTAGTAATCTTGGGGTGGAGCCTTTTGGGTTTTCTATGTACAGTATCATGTCATCTGCAAAGAGGGAGAGTTTGCCTTCTTCTTTGCCAATATGAATGCCTTTCATTTCTTTTTGTTGTCTGATTGCTGAGGCGAGGACTTCTAGTACTATGTTGAATAGCAGTGGTGAGAATGGACATCCCTGTCTCGTTCCTGATCTTAGGGGAAAGGCTCTCAGGTTTTCCCCAGTGGGAATATTTGCTGTGGGCTTTTCATAGATGGCTTTTAAGATGCTGAGGAATGTTCCCTCTGTCCCTACATTCTGAAGAGTTTTGATCAGGAATGGATGCTGTATTTTGTCAAATGCTTACTCTGCATCTATTAAAAGGAACATATATGGTTCTTGTTTTTTCTCTTATTGATCCAATCTATCATGTTGATTGCTTTACGAGTGTTGAACCAACCTGTATTCCAGGGATAAATCCCACTTGGTCATGGCGAATAATCTTCTTAATATACTGTTGGATCCTATTGGCTAGTATCTTGTTGAGAATTTTTGCATCCATGTTCATCAGGGATATTGGTCTATAATTCTCCATTTTGGTGGGGTTTTTGTCTGGTTTTGGAAAGGTGATGCTGGCCTCATAAAACGAGTTTGGAAGCATTCTATCCCTTCCTATCCTTTGGAACAGCTTTAGCAGAATAGGTATTATTTCTTCTTTCACCATTTGATAGAATTCCCCTGGGAAGCCATCTGGCCCTGGACTTTTGTGCCTTGGGAAGGTTTTTGATGATTACTTCAACTTCCTCGCTGATTATTGGCCTGTTCAGGTTTTCTATTTTTTCCTGTTCAAGTTTTGGTAATTTGTGGTTTTTCAGAAATGCCTCCATTTCTTCTAGATGGCCTAATTTGTTGGCATATAGCTGTTCATAATACATTTTTAAATCTTTTATTTATTTATTTATTTATTTATTTATTTATTTATGATAGTCACAGAGAGAGAGAGAGAGAGAGAGAGAGAGAGAGGCAGAGACACAGGCAGAGGGAGAATCAGGCTCCATGCTCCGGGAGCCCGATGTGGAATTCGATCCCAGGTCTCCAGGATCGCGCCCTGGGCCAAAGGCAGGCGCTAAACTGCTGCGCCACCCAGGGATTCCCATAATACATTTTTAAAATCGTTTGTATTTCCTTGGTATTGGTTGTGATCTTTCCTCTTTCATTTGTGATTTTATTGAGTATTTTCTCTTTTCTTTTTAATAATACTGGCTAGTGGTTTATCTAACCCACTGGTTCTTTTAAAGAACCAACTCCTGGTTTTGTTGATCTATTCTACAGTTCTTCTGGTCTCTATTTCATTGAGTTCTGCTCGAATCTTTATTATCTCTCTTCTTGGTGTAGGTTTTACTTTCTGTTCTTTCTCCAGTTCCTTTAGGTGTGAAGTTAGCTTGTGTATTTGAGTTTTTTCCAATTTTTTGAGAGAGGCTTGTATTGCAATGTAGTTCCCTCTTGGGACTGTTTTTGCTGTATCCCAAAGATTTTGAATGGTTGTATCTTCATTTTCATTAGTTTCCATGAATCTTTTTAATTCTTCTCTAATTTCCTGGTTGACCCATTCATCTTTTAGCAGAATGCTCTTTAACCTCCATGTGCTTGAGTTTCTTCCAAATTTTTTTCTTGTGATTGAGTTCTAGTTTGAAAGCATTGTGGTCTGAAAATATGCAGGGCACAATCCCAATCTTTTGGTATCAGTTGAGACCTGACTTCTTATCCAGTATGTGGTCTACTCTGGAGAAAGTTCCATGTGCACTTGAGAAGAAAGTGTATTCAGTTGTGTTCAGATGGAAAGTTCTGTATATATCTGTGAAATCCATCTGGTCCAGTATATCATTTTAGGTCCTTGTTTCTTTGGTGATGTTGTACTTAGAATATCTGTCATTTGCAGAAAGTGCCATGTTGAACTCTCTTATTATTAGCATATTATTACCTAAGTATCTCTTTAGTTTGGTTTTTAATTGATTGATATACTTGGCAGCTCCCACATTAGGGGCATAAATATTCATCATTTTTAATTCTTCTTGTTAAATAGACCCTTTAAGTATGATATAGTGTCTGTTTTCATCTTTTTTTTTTCTTTTGTTTTCATCTCTTACTACAGTCTTTGGGATAAACTTTATCTGATATGAGGATTGCTACCACAGCTTTCTTTTGAGGACCACTTAAATGGTAAATGGTTCTCCACCCTTTCATTTTCAGGCTTGAGGTGTCCTTAGGTCTAAAATGAGTCTCTTGTAGACAGCAAATAGATGGGTCTTGCTTTTTTAACCAGTCTGAAACCCTGCATCTTTTAATGGGATCATTTGCACATTCACATTCAGAGTAACTATTGAAACATATGAATTTAGTGTTGTCATAATACCTATTGTTTTTGTGGATTATTTCTTTGGGCTCCCTCTTTCTTTCACAGGGTCCCCCTTAATATTTCTTGCAGAGCTGGTTTGATGGCCACATATTCTTTCAGTTTCTGCTTATCTTGGAAGCTCTTTATCTCCTTCTATTCTGAATGACAGCCTTGCTGGATAAAGTATTCTTGGATGCATGTTCTTCTCATTTAGGACCCTGAATATATCCTGCCAGCCCTTTCTGGCCTGCCAGGTCTCTGTGAAGAGGTCTGCTGTTAACCTGATATTTCTCCCCATATAAATTAAGAATCTCTTGTCTCTCACTGCTTTACGGATTTTTCTCTTTATCTTTGGAATTTGCAAGTTTCACTATTAAATGTCAAGGTGTTGAACAACTTTTATTGATTTTGGTGGGGGGGACCTATCTATCTCCTGGATCTGAATGTCTGTTTCCCTCCCCAAATTAGGGAAGTTCTCAGCTATGACTTATTCAAATATACTTTGTGGTCCTCTCTCCCTTCAGCCTCTTCTGGAACCCCAATTTTATGTAAAGTCTTCCTTCTCAGGCTATCATTTATTTCCCTTAGCCTTTCCTCATGATCTTTTAACTGTTTTTCTTTTTTCCTCAGCTACCTTCCTTACCATTAACTTGTCTTCTATGTCATTCACTCTTTCTTCCACCTCATTAACCCCAGCTGTTAGGACATCCAGTCTGGATTGCATCTCATTTAGTTTATTTTTAATACGGTCTGATTAGATCTAAATTCTGCTGTAACGAAGTCTCTAGAGTCCTTTAAGCTTTTTTCCAGAGCCACCAGTAGCTTTATAATTCTGCTTATGAATTGACTTTCTGATATCAAATTGCAATCCATATTTCTGCAACTCTGTGGCAGAGAGTACTGTTTCTGATTCTTTCTTTTTTGGTGAATTCTTCCTTCTAGTCATTTTGCTCAGTGCAGAGTGGCTGTGTGAGCAGGTTGAGTTAAGAAGATCAACCATGACTTAAGTAAATTTCACCCTAGATGATTATGATGAAGTCAAAGACCAGAAAATGAAAAAGAAGATTTGAAAAACAAATTTTAAAACAAAGTAGTAAAAATTAAAAGGAAAAAATCCCAAAGAAGACAAAAAGAAAAAGAAAAAAAGAGGAGAAAGTGAAATAAAGTAAAAAGGGGTAGGGGGGAGACTGGGAGATGGTGGTGGTGAAGATGTTGTAGTGGAGAGAGAATGTAGTCTACCTGAGGGGTGCTAGAGGACTCTTGGTTCTCAGTGTATTAATTTCTGTATATTAAAAGATGCTCAATCCCAAATTTATATAAACCAGCAATACTTGTAGAAAGCCCCAACATTGACCACCAAAACATAAACAAGATAAAAGAGGGGGGCAGAATGGGAATGAAGAGAGAATATAATCTCACAGAATGAACCAGCACAGTATTACACTTGGTTCTGGGTGCGTGTTAGTCATGTTTTAGAAAGTATTAACCTCCGCCATTGTAGAACAAAACACGTCAGAGAAAACAAAAAACACAAAACAAAAACCCATATCTCATATACCTCCCAAAGTTAAATTGAGTAGGAAAGGAAAGGAATCCAGAAGTGAAAAAATATATCTAAGATATGTTATTGTAGAAATACACAAGTCAAAAAAGGAATAAACTTAAAAATGAAGAACTGGCAAAATATAGTAGTTAAGGTGGGAAAAGAGAAAAAGTATTGGAAATTTTTAGTCTGATATAAAAAATGAGTTGAAATGGAAAAAGAAAAATAAAAGGGGGGGACCCTCTAGTTCCATATACTATATTCCCTCGATTTTCTTTTGGTCCTGGAGCTTTCCAGCACTGCTTGGTCAAGAACTTTTCTTCCCTTGTCCTTCTAGCTGGTCTTCTGGGGAAGGGGCCTGCTGTGGTTATTCTCAGGTGTGTGCATGGGGGTGGGGGGAAGCTTCCCCTCCCCCTGCCAGGTGCTGGGCTCAGGTGAGCTGTTTACCTGGTGAGGCCCCTGTTTCCTGGCAGCCCCGCCACTCCCAGGCACAGGATGACACCAGGAGGAACAACCCCACTGGCAGTGGCCAGGTCTCTGGCCCTAGAGTCAGCTCCTGCAGTAACTGCCGCAGCTCCCAGTGTACACTGGCCTAGATGCTCCCGGGGAGGGGTAGCTGATCTGCACAGCTTGGGGATGTCTGGTGTCAGGAGAGTCTTCGCTGTCCTGTGCCCTCCCCACCTCCGCCTGTCCCGGGGGGACCGCAGGTCCTGGGCTGTGTCCCCAGGCACCCTGGGATCCAGGGCTTGTGCTACTGGAATCACGCTTCTGGGGCGGGGGCTGGTGAAGGCAGCAGGGCAGCAGCCCCCTCCACCCGGAGCCCCCGCCTGACCCACCGGCTTCTCTCGAGGCCCCGCCAGGCGCTCCAGCCCTTCACCACGCTCAGCCCGCTCTCCCCCGGGTGCCCCTCCTCTGTTAGTGACCCCGGGAGACTGGAGGCTCCACTGCCCACCGTTGCAGTTCTGCCCGGTTTCCCTGCTGAGCACCTTTCCCTCTGGAGGAATTCAGTGCAGATTTTTAAAAGTTCCTGTTTCTCTGGGGCTGGGCTTTCCTGTCACGAAGGCTTTTGCTGCCCGGCCTTAGCCCATTCCTCATGGGGTTCCTCCCCCACTTGATCCTTTTTTTTTTTTTTTCTACCTGCCTACCTTGGTAGAAGTGAAAACCATTCTCTCTGTAGCATTCCAGCTGTTATCTCTTTAAATCTCAGGTTGAATTCATAGATGTTCACATGTTTTGAAACTTATCTAGTTAAGTTGGGGCCAGGTGAGTTGAGGACCCTACTCTTCTGCCATCTTGCCCAGCCTCTCAACTACACAAGATCTTAAGTGTATAGTGGAATAGATGCCATTGGTACCAATCCAAGCCCCTTACTCAAATCTCCCTTGCTGACCAAGTCATAATTATGTTTGGGGTATTCACCTTCCTTCACTTGGCAATGTGCCCTTATCTTCTGCTCAAAGTAAACCTTTATTCATTCACATCTAGTATGGTAATCCCATTCCCCTTCCTAGTAATTAGTTAAGAACTAGATATAAATGATGCATTTGTGACCACCAGTGGTCTGCTAGGGACATTGAGGACACTTTCCCATGAATTAAAAAGAAAAAACACACCAGAAAAGATGGTCCTTCTTCTTTCATTGGACATTCTTACTTCTTGAGGTACACTGTACCACAGATATCATGTTACAATGATAGGAGATTGTTCAGTGAGGCTAACTTGGGAATCTCTGAGTTGCTTAATTCTGCAGTCCTGAAGTTACCCTGTCCCACGATTTCTTGCTATTTAAAGTAAATATCTTTATTGCTCATGCCAGTAGTTTTCAATGTGCTATCCCCACACCATAAGCATCAGCATCACCTGGAAGCTTTTTAGAAATACAATAGTTTCCCTTTAACCATAGTTCAGATTTCCATGATCTCCGTTACCTGCAGTCAACAGTGGTCTGGAAGCAGGTGATCTTCCTTCAAATAATAGTCAGAAGGTCATTAGTATTCTAAAAGTAAGTCACAATACCTATGTCATTTACCAAACTTCATCTCATTCTGTAGACATTTTATCATCTCATATTACCACAAGAAGAGTGAGTACAACATAATAAGATAATTTGATAGAAAAACCACACTCACATAAATTTTAGTACAGTATGCTGTTGTAATTGTTCATTTTATTAGTTATTGTTGTTAATCTCTTACTGTGCCTTATTTATAAATTAAATTTTATCATGGGTATATGTGCAATAGAAAAATCATAGTATAGCTAGAGGTTTTTGTACTTCTGTGAGTGCAGGCATCCAACAGGAGTCTTGAAATGTATCCTCTGCTATATTTTTTATGATTATAAGAACTTTCCCTTCCTTCCCTACTCAAATTTTAAAATCAATTTCTTAGTACTTTATTCTAACCTCCTTTTTGCTTGTAAAAGTCTACCTTCCAGAAATTATATGAAATTATTTTTTAAACAAATTTTTAACTTTCCACTTTGTAAGACAATTCATTTTTATTCAGGAAATAAATAGCCTTTTATATATTTGATTTGTCAGCCAATCTTGCATTATTTTTTTAAATCACTATTATTTGAGGTAAATAAACCTCATTTAATAGGCTTACCATTTGCAAACAATTAATTTTACAGCTAGAGATAACACCTCGGTATTAGCATTATGCACACTTGACAACGCAAACACATCTATTTGCATACTTATCCTCAGATTTTCAAACATATCCTTATTAGAGGTAGTTTTAGAAAAAACATAGCCCCTCTGGGATTTATGTTGTTAAACATTAAAACTATTCAATAATGCTTCTTTATTAGTCTTGATACAATTTTAGTCTCATAATCAAAGGATGCAAAATGATCCCTGGAAGCTTATGTAGAGTACATAGTTGAATATTGCAGAGTCTTTGGATATCAGACCTCCTTCCACGTCATTAAGAACTTAGATAAACTGCTCTATCCCAAAATTATATTTATTCTTTTTTTCCAAGCCCTGGATATTCCGCTTCCACAGACCCGTCTTAGAAAATCAAGAATAATTCACATAATTTTATTTATTGTCTTTTTTCAGGATTTTCATAGTAACTACTTTTGACAAAATTCCAAGGTTTTTTAAAGGAATTCATTTTTTTTGTGTACTTTGTGATGGGCATAGTTCTAAATTAGCAGTTAAATCCTTGACACTAGCTAAAATGAAATGACCAAAAAGCAACTCACACTTCTTTTTCTATACTGACCTAACTGAATGCCTTCTCTCTTCCTTCCTTATCTTTAAAGCCATTCTAGGCAAGAGTGGTCATTAATGGTCTTCCATCAAGTGTTATCCTACCAAGGAGGCTTCACCAATCAAATGAAACAATAACAACTACTCAATCTTTATTTTACAGGTCTAAAGATTGCTAAATTCCAAGTAGGAAAATTGTGAAAAAATAATTAGCAAATCATCTATATCTATTTTACTTTAACATATAAAAACTATTTTAAAATAATATAAGTATTAAAGCAAAGAAACAAATTTTTAAATTATTTATGAATGATATGATTGTCTATTAGGAAAACCTAAGATTATCCATTTTAAAATAATTAAAATGATAAGATATATCTTCTAAAAATTATTAATAACGTTTCTGTGCAAAATCAATACCTTATTTTCACAGATATCTCCCTACTTTTATGCATAATGTGGTTCTAAAAAACACTACCAATGTCAAACAATGAATCTACACTACAGTAAAGAGAATGTGGGATGGAACATAAAAATTTTTATGAACATATTAAGTAAGTAGAGGTGTTTCATTAGTAAGTTAGTTAATAAGTAAGGCAATTAAAATGAAGCATATGCATTTTCACAGTAAGCTAGAAGCTAACATGTTCCTGTCCTCTGGATCCTGAATTCTTTTTCTCACACTGGGAATGGAAGAGGAAATCTTGGATCCTGCATGGTTCATCAGGGTCAAAGTTCATTAGTTTCTTTTGTATATCAGTTTCTCTCATTGCATCATTATCTGAGGTAAAGGTTCTCTTTCCATAGGAATTCAGCAGTTTACTTGGTAAAACCTTCACCAAAACTTCACATAGTACTAGTTAGAAATGAATAGAATAATGGCCTTAATGAGTCCAGAGTCATAAGATAATTATAAAATCTCCAGCTACAACCCACCTTTTATTTCATTTATTTATTTATTTATTTATTTATTTATTTATTTATTTATTTAACAACCCACCTTTTAAACACAATCTTTAATGTCATTTTTTCAAACAAATACTCAATTGAGGCTAGTTTGAGCTTTTGGGCATGTCCAAATATTTTCACTTTTGCCTCAATTACAACTAATTTTTGGAGGCCTGTGCTTCTTATCACTAGTATTGGCATTTTTATTTTTCATTTTTTCCACTCATTTTTACAAAATGGTACGAAAAAATCAATTAATATTCAAATAGAGATATCAAAATATTCAAGGGATCCCTGGGTGGCGCAGCGGTTTGGCGCCTGCCTTTGGCCCGGGGCGCGATCCTGGAGACCCGGGATCGAATCCCACGTCGGGCTCCCGGTGCATGGAGCCTGCTTCTCCCTCTGCCTGTGTCTCTGCCTCTCTCTCTCTCTCTCTGTGACTGTAATAAATAAATAAAAATTTAAAAAAAAACAAAAAACAAAAAAAAACAAAAAAAAACAAAATATTCAAACCACTAAAACTCAACTAATGACTAAAAGCAAGCAGGTCATTTAAAAAAAAAAAAACATAGCCTAAATTATGTGTCCTTTAGTTAAGAGATGAAAGCCCAAATTCAGGAAATAAAAAGCAGTTTGGGTGTATCATTATATCTTATAGTGTACAAATGCACATGGTTTATTAGACACAAAATTATAAAAGACAAGAATGATTAAACAGGTAAAAATAAATAAAAAGGTTCATTTAATATTTTTTACAGTAAATTTGAACGTTAAGAATTCAGGGACAAATTTGTTCTAGTATCTATTGCTATAAAATAAATAACCTTGGGCAGCCCCGGTGGCGCAGCGGTTTAGCACCGCCTACAGCCCGGGGTGTGGTCCTAGAGACCTGGATCGAGTCCCACATCAGGCTCCCTGCATGGAGCCTGCTTCTCCCTCTGTTGTGTCTGTGCCTCTCTCTGTGTGTCTCTATGAATAAATAAATAAAATCTTTAAAAAATAATAATAATAAAATAAAATAAATAACCTAAAACTTGGTGACCTACAAAACTAACAACAATCATTTTATTATATCTCATGATGTCTTAGGGTTAGGGATTCAAAAAGACTCCAACTGGAAGATTAGCTAAGGATCTCTCGAAACTGCAGTCAGATAGTGACTAGAGCTGAAACAGTGCATGGAAACAGGTGAGAGCTGATATCTCTTTCTCCCTCTTTGTTAGAGTCTGAGGGCTTCAACATGCAGTCTCTCCATATAGTACTTTGGAATCTCACAAAATGGCAGCCTCAAGGAAGCTGAAGGCCTTACAAGTAAATATTCCAACTAAAAAAAAAAAAAAAAAAAGGCATCATGGCCTAGTCTTTCATGGAAAGCAAAAGCCTTTTATGACTTATCCTTAGAAGTTACACAGCATCATTTCCACTGTGTTCTGTTGGTTACAAGTGAGCCAAAAACCCACCCAAATTGGATTTTACCATTGTGACAATTTTTGGCAAAACAATCAGCCACAAAATATAATAGAAGCTATGCAAAACCCATATGGAAAAAAAACTACATAACCTTAACAAAAGTAATTAAATGGAGAAGATTAACAAGCATGGGAAAAGATGCTCCATGTAGTATGTCATTAAGGAATTGCAAACTAAAACAGTGAGATGTCACTACACACCTATCTGAATGGCCAAAATTCAGAACAATGATAACACCAAATGTTGGTGAAGACATGGAGCAACAGCAGTTTTCATTCATTGCTCATGAGAATGCAAGATGGTACAGCCACTCTGGAAAACAGCTTGGCAGGACATTTGGCAGTTTCTTACAAAATTAAACATACTCTAACCAGATGATTTAGTAATCATTCTCCTTGGTAAATATCAAGTACATACTCAAATGAGTTGAAAAATTATGTCCTTACAAAAACTTGCAAACAGATATTTATAAAGCTTTATTCTTAATTGCCAAAACTTGGAAGCAACTGAGATGTCCTTCAATATGTGAGTGGATAAGTAAACCGTGGTATATTCTGACAATGGAAAATTATTCAACACTAAAAAGAAATGAGCTATAAATCCATGAAAAGTCATGGAGTTACCTTAAATGCATATTATTAAATGAAAGAAGCCTATCTGAAAAGGTTACATACCATATGATTCCAACTCTATAATTCTGGGAAAGGCCAAACTGTAGAGACAGTAAAAGTTAAGTGGTTGCCAGGGACTGGAGAGAGGGAGGGATGAATAGACAGAGCACAAAGTATTTTTAGGGCAATGAAACTATTCTATATGATAATATAATGGTGAGTAGATGTCATTTCATATTTGTCAAAATCTACAGAATAAAAACACCAAGAGTAAACTCTAAAGTTAACTATGAACTTTGAGTGATAATGATGTATCAACGTAGGTTCATCATTTGTAGCAAATGTAATACTCTGATGTGGATAGTGTGAGAAGCTGTACCTTTCACTCAATTTTACTATACACCTAAA
Source organism: Vulpes lagopus (assembly GCF_018345385.1). Classification (NCBI taxonomy): domain Eukaryota; kingdom Metazoa; phylum Chordata; class Mammalia; order Carnivora; family Canidae; genus Vulpes; species Vulpes lagopus. The sequence continues at coordinate 21,438,198 of NC_054842.1, read as the reverse complement.
ACTGCTCTTAAAAAAAATAAAGTCTAGTTTTTTAAAAGAGTAAAGATTTATGTTAATAGAGGTGCTTAGGGGGTAAGACTTGATATCATAAAGACACCGTTGCTCTCAACATAAATTTATCAATTTAGGAAAACTCAATCTGAACTCCAATGGGATTTTATTTTGAAACTCAAAAAAAATAGGATTTTAAGCTGATCTTGAAGAGTAAACCATTAACCTGAGGACTTAATTAAAAATTCAAAGGCCAAAGGAAGTCATTAACTTCATAACAGTGCTCTGTGCATTAAAGGAATGCCAGAGGCAGATAGTCAGAAAGTCTCAGACTATAGCAAGCACTCAATCAATGCTAGATATTCTTGCCATTATTAGATGTAAATAAAGTAGTATTACTCTCAGTGTAATTCTCCTCAAGGTAGAAAAAGAGAATAAAAATGGTCTGAGGTGAAATATCTGTGACTAATGTATTCTAGTGGTAAAGGAGAGGAAAGAAATGGCTTGGTAATGAGAAGGGTAGTGAAATCCAGAAGAACAGTATTAAGATACCAGAAACAAGAACATCACTTTGCCCTCCCTCTCCACAGATTTATACACCCAGCACACAAATATGTTGTTTCTTGTATAATAAGAATGTCATGCACAAGGAGAGCCTTGGTCCTACACTAGCAGCTTATTCCTACTTTCAGGAGAGGGGGCAGCCACTATGGGCACACACACACTAGTCAGAAACCAGAGGTGTATGGTCAAGTCTAGTAGATTATGATCTGTGGGAGTAGGACCCAGCAGACTGAATTCTAACAAGCTCCCTAGATAATCCTTATTCTCCATAGAGTTTGCAAACCACTGCTCTGTACATCATACACATTTGACATATGGGAGAATGGAGGCCTGAAGAAACCAAAATAATTGCCCAGGGTTTTATTTGGGCAACTCATTTGTAGTATAATCAGGACTAGCATCTAGCCTTTACACAAAATGAACTTATAAAGTAAGAGAAAGTTCTATACATAATTATTAAAGGTTATTCCATAACCACTTAGTCATTTGGACTTAATAAGAACAATCTAAATCAAATTTTCACTGTGAAATATGACACCAAGTTAATGATATTAACACCGAAATTGAAGAAGAGTTACTTGTCTTGGAAACTCTCTCAAACTCTATAAACATGAATATGCACAGTGCCCTATATTACATACAAATAATTCAATTAAGATTTTCATGTAGCGGGACACCTGGATGGCTTAGAGGTTGAGCATCTGCCTTTGGCTCATGGCGTGACCCTGGGGTCCTGGGGTGGACCTACATCAGGCTTTCTGTAGGGAGCCTGCTTCTCCCTCTGCCTGTCTGTTTCTCTCCGTGTCTCTCATGAGTAAATAAATAAAATATTTAAAAAAAAAAAAAAGATTTTCATGTAGCATGACCCATCTTTCCATTAAAAAAAAAAAGTTCTGCTATGCCAGTTTAATAAACCCTCCTGATTGGCTTAGGATACTATTTGGATACAATCTTACAGTTCTCTACTCAAACACGTTTCCTGAAATGTAGATTAAATTAATGACTTTCATTGTTTTACCAGTTCCAAATAAGCTCACTCAGAAGAATTATCCCTTCAGCATGGATTAAATACATACACAATCAGCCACACACTTTTAATGAAGAATTTTCTTAGATGTGCAGGATGTAAAGTCTTCTCATACTAGTATGTCTCTAGTTAGAAATTTGGAGTATATTCTCTAGTGCCTTTGCAAAAGGATCATAGAAGAAGGTAGGCAATGTTAGTGTTGAGAGAAAAAAAGTGGAGACATAATTAAAGCCCAAATAACTGAAGACATTTAATGTGAGGTGTCTAGGAACCAAGCTATCCATTCCCTGAGCTGAAAAGTCAATCTCTAGATAGAAGAGTTGATTTCCCTGTGTGTATTTGTGCATGTATTTTGTTAGTGATAAGATAGCCAAAAGTTAAATGATAGCAAGGCATCCTCCACTATTAAACAAAAAAATAAAAATAAAAAAAGCATAAAACCACACAACTGTTCTGGAATCAATTACTAACATAATTCACATTTCACACCAAGCTGTCAGTATATAATGATTTTTTAACAGAAAATTCTTCGTTGGTTTCAACTCTATGTTATATGAAAAACTCCATTACAGAGTCCCTAAGCTATGCACACTCATTTTATCCCTTTGGTGACTTTTAATGTGTTTAAAATAATTATTGATGGCCTTGTTTTCAACTCTTCTAGAAGGATTACCTGAGTTTATGACATCATAACCCCTGCATCAAAAGTGAAACAAATGCAACACTCACAGCATCTATCCTTCTGTGAATGAGGATGTGAAAGGAGTGAGCAAATTGGAATCATATGGGACTTGAGGGAAGGGAACAGAGTGAGGCAGATAACAAAACCAAAACAAAATACTTAGGATCACATTATTCTAGGAAGACCATGCAAGCCACCTACTGGGGGCTGAGGGTATGTCTGAGACATCACAATTTATGAACCAGGTCCACAATCTTCTAAACAGTGCCTTGGGCACAGGTCCAGACACTACCCACTAATCTCTATACTCTACGAAGGCAAGGACTATATTTGGTTTTATTTACCATGTAGCCTTAGCACTTATCATAATGCCTGATTCACTGTAGTTACTCAATAAATCTGCGTCAAGCCAGCTAATGAAAAAAAAAAAAAAAAGAAGAAGAAGAAGAAGAAATGAATTAACAGTAAACATTTTGCTTGGATGGCAACTGGTCAACCAATTAGGTTTTTTTTTTTTTCTCTTTCTTGAAGAATTTAAACGTGCTGTATGAAAAGTCACAAAGACAATAGCAAGAAGTAAGGAAGTGAAAGTCATGATTTATGGAAAAGCAATGAAGTTAAGTCAAATTGGTCAATAGTATAGAAAAAAACAAAAATAGAATCCAAGAAGCAGTCAGGGAAAAAAAGCCAGCAGCAAAAGTCATGAACAAGCAGAATGCAACCAATAGCATAGTAAAAAGATGAAACAGAGATTTCTAGCATAATTGCCCTTTTGTCCCCAAAGCCCTCATTGAAGTGTTAAAGAATTGCTCTCAGCAGAAAAGGAGTGGCCTTGTTCAAAAGGGTATGCAAATGAAATCCCGAGGGGAAGCCCAGGGCCTAAGAATAACGCTGGGATATGAAGAGTTTAAGACAGTACTCATTCTATGGTATAAAGCCCCTGAGATCATGATGAAGCTCCTCTCCACCTGAGGCCTTGCCCAGCTCCTTCCCTTACTCCCCACTTCTGCAGAAAACACTCCTTCAAAAGTCACCTGCCCAAGAATCCCCACCTCAGGTTCTGCTTCTAGGGGATCCAACCTAAGACATCTACTAAGTGCCAGACCCAATGCCAAGCACCCTGAACAAATGGTGTGCAGCAAAGGCTCAGCTCTTCCCCCTATAAGTTCTAGATTTGATAGGAGATGGGAGAGAGACAATTAAAGCAAAATTTAACAGTACAAAGTAATTAATTATAATTCTCACTATTTCAATCAAGAAAAATGACACCATCGGTGAGAGGTAGCACCTGGAAAGCTACAAAATTCAGTGAGCTACAAGATTCCAGATGGATGATTAAATGTCAGAGAGTCACCATTAGAGAAGCTATACTGATGACTGAGGAACAAAGAAGTACATTCTATTCTTTATGTACCATACACTGCACACAATCCCAGGTTCCTACCTCCAATTTAGGGAGTCCTTTCTTTTCCTTCAATATAGACTTCCTCCTTTTCCATTAATCCAAATATAATTTAATTATATTTGGCTCAGAAAATTTCTGCCCAATGTATTTTATGTGTGTAAGAATAGAGTAAATAAATACACAGGAAGAGACAGCATGTGTATGCACCCCAGGAAAAAAAGTAGTACTAAAACCACTCATTTTCATTATCTTCTACAGTTTCAACAATTCCCATTAACTTCCACACTCATAAGAGAGTTTCAGGAATTAAAAGCTTCTAAAACGAAAATGCAAAGGATATAAAGTTATAGTAGGGTCTGAGGAAGACAGAGTTCCCTTGCTAACTGGATTAATAGCCACTATAATTACATAAAAACATTTCCCTATTACGTACACAACCTTTATGATGATGTAAGAGAAAGCAACTTGGCTGCCCCTCCAAAATCAAATATTTCTTAGATATATGTGAGCCCAAAGAGTTTAACTTCACAGGAGAAAAAGAAGTCCAAACCCACGTGACCATGGCTATGGTGAAAGGGCTGAGCAGAAGGAGCTGCAGTGGGATTGGTTTCTCATGTCCTCAAGCAGCATGGCATATTCTCCAGGCTGCATTTCTTTGGAAACACAGTTACCTGTCTACATCTCTGAGACTTCTGCCTCTGAAAATGTTCTGCATGTGGAAAATCTTCCCAAAGGATTTCACAGGAAAATTTCTCAGAGATGGCACTGGGGTTATGCCCAAGAGGGAGATGAGATTTTAACTGCTGCTAGTATTTATCATGGCAGATCACTCCCAGATTAGAAATTATTTTAAAGCTTTTAGAAGACAGAGGTAATGCTGCTTTCATCTGGTTCTTTAAAGTAGTACTGCTGGACTTTCATTTTCTACAAGAGCCAGTACAGTATAAGCTGTACTCTCTAAAGGATCTGTAAGACAAGGGAAAATGGTCTGTATAGTGATGATACTGGTTAATAGAGCATCATGGGTTCTAGGCTCCTACAGGCCTGGGGCCATTCCAAATCCTCCCATTCACTAGCTGAGCAAACTTGAGCAAGTTACTTAATTTCTCTGCCTCAGTTTCTTCATTTGTACAATGGGATAATAATAGGACCCATTCATAGGTTGGGAAGGATTATTAAATGTGATCTTGAAGTACAGCACTTTGCACACTGCTCAGCACATAAGTGCTCAACAACTTCCTTTATTTCACATTATTTAATAAACATTTATTGAGTTGCTACTATATGTCAAGCATTACTAGTCCTGCATTTATGAAATTAACTTTCTAGTAGAACATCATACAGAGATGATAATGGTGATAATGATTATGATGGGGTGGTAATATGACAATGGTGATGAGAACAGCACAAATAAGAAATTATGATCTGTCCCTGAATAACCACAGTGATTTGCTCTTCAAAGTTTCACCTTAAATACTCTTAAAAGTCAGGCAATCTTATAATTGAGATTTAAACAACTCACTCTGGGAGGAGATTGAGCTGACTTTTATCCCCTGTTCTATAGTCACAGAGGGCCTCCTAAGCTAATTAATGCTATAAACAAGATGGGAGGGGAATTTTGCCTGCATCAGAGAACAGTTATTTCTAAGCACTTTCGCCTATAATTTTCAAACAAGCATTGTAATTGCAAAGTAAGCAGAAGCCAGCATAGCTAAGCCTGGCTTTGTACTCATTACTGCTTGCCATTATTCGCTCATTAATGCCAGTCCTAGAGCTGGCAAAAGCCCACTCAGCCTCATCCTAGCTACTGTGCTCAAATGCAGTGGAGAAAAATGCCATAAAATATTATATACTGCACTAATTCAAAACTCTGGAATAATGTGATAGTTAGAACAACTGCCTCCAGAGTCCATTTACATGAATTCAAGTCCAGCTTGAGTCCTGCTTGTCCTATACAACTTTAGTCAGCTTATGTCACTTCCTTGAGCCTGGGGTTCCTCCTCTATCAATGTGGATAATGACAGTCAGTACCTATATAGTAGTAATCATTTAAAAAGATAATCTATGAAAATTATTTAGCACAGTGTTGACTCATAAGAAGCTCTTAAGATTTAACTGCTACCATTTTTAATCATAATCATCATCGTTCTAACCAAAAAAGAGAATCAGTGAGACCACAGTAAGAAAAGTCCCATAGCTTGACAGAGGGAAAAAAGGAGCCTCCAGAGTTTCAGAAGGAGAAAAAGCAGTGAATACTGGGAGGAAACATCTTCAATCTCATTTTTTAAAATTGCACTAACATACTCAAAGGCAAGTCTCAGTTTTCACAATGAATACAAAAAAATCTGAGTGGAGAATTATACTGTCATCTTATGTCAGCAACCTACATTTCAAAATGAATTAATGAAATAACAAAAAGAATTATTTGCATCTAGGTTGCCAAAAGGCCAATTCCTATTTTACTTATTTATCTGGTGAAGAAAGGCAGAGGGGAAAGAGTTGTATTTCTCAAAGTCAGGTTTATTGATCCCTCTCTAAATGCATTATCAAGCTAAGAAGTGTAGTCACCGACTACTTCCTAGTAGCTGACTCTGCGAGCAAACTAAGACCCAAGGGATTTCATTTCCACCTTAGAAAGTCAACTTTCAAAGTCAAGGTAACGTTGTTAAGTTTTCATACTGGATTCCCCTTCAACTAAATCTAAGATATTAAGTTATTAACTAGCCAATGGAAAAAAACTGGAGGGTATGTTTTCTAAAGTTTTCAAACTCTCAATGTGTATACTAAAGCATGATTCTTAGTTTCAATGTTTTACTTCTAAACATTCTAGATCAGGAAAACTTTCAAACCATTTTTAGATGACAAAATTCTGCAATCTAATGTAGATTATTTTAATGTATTCATTTTATCTAAGTAGACAATATTTCCACATTTCTGAACCAAATTTCAAAAGAGCCACAGTATACTTTTTTGTTTTGTTTCATCTTGCTTGAAGCTACAGTTCGATTGGGAGAGTTCCTCAATTACAAAGAGTCAGTCTTTTCCTCCAGGAAAATATTCTATTTGCTCTTCTCCCACTATCTTCTCCCAAGTGAAGTTGCCCTTCTCCTTTGAGCTGCACGTCTAACACTTGAAAAATGTCATTTCATGTTGTTCTTTCTAAAATGATTTGGGACCTGGGCAGCTTCACTTCTATGCTTGACAAATAATCATTCTTTATTGAGAAATAGGAGAAAACTGAAAATGCTTCTAGTAAAATGGTTTTAAAATGTGAAGCTGCTGCACTGTGATATACAGTTGTAGGATAACAGCCATTTCATGAAAAGCCACTTCAGAGTAAGCCCATGTTAAGTGATACTAGCCCTCATTTATCTCCCCTTCTCCAAAGCAGAAGAAGGTGAACACTTCAAAAAGCAAGAAATCTGGTCTTTGGGTTTCACAGCAGGTAAAAATAAACACCTAATTAACTGGTAGCCTGTTTCTCTTGATGAAATATGTATATCATATAGTCATGGCTACAGTAAGACTCATATTAGCCCCCAAAGAAAAGGTTCAGAGACCCATGACCAGCCAAGCAATTAGGAGGGCAAGATCAAAGATGATTAACATGAGGAGCTCCACATAAACAAGAAGAAACCCTGAAAAAAAAAATCTTCCTGTATACCCATTTTAAAAATGGAAAAAAAATTCACACAAGTTAGTAAATTTTCTTAAAAGAATTTAGTTTTCTGAATGAGCAGTAAGAATTCTATAATCAAAATAATAATGTGTTATGCATTCAAATAGTGTAGAAAGGAAAGACATTGTGTAATGTCTATGAACATAATAAAAGAGCTTTATATTCATAATGGCACACGTCATGATTTTATGAAATCCCCTTAGTTTATCAGAATCATATGCTGTGTGTGTTCCCAGGCTCCACACTAACCCATCTCAGAATCCTTAGGTAGCTGACAAAAAAATCTATCTTTTAAAGTTCTTCAGATGATTCTGACATATCGTCAAGTTTAAAAGATATCTGGTTTAAAGGATATAACTAAAGACTGAATCTTTCATACTGTCATGTTCTGACTCATTCACAAATCTGGAAATACTGGCTTGCCCAGAGTGGGACCAACTAATATATCACAGTAAATAAGTGTTAGCCAAAAGAATCTCTTTGTCCCATGTACTTACTTATACCACACTCATTGGGCCTGAGTAACCCTAAATTGGCATACTTTCCCAGCAAAAAAGTATTGACATTTGGCTCTTTGTTTCACTGCAATTTATTGGTACTGAGCTATACTTTTGTCATTCCAAAGGGTTTCCTGAAGCTTGCAAGAGCACAGTAACACATCAAGGCAAAAATAACGTAGAAATAATAAAAACCACATTCTGTGGTGAAAGGTGGGGGGGGGGGGAACAGATGAGACATAGATTTCAAGGTCACAAGAAGTGGGTTAATACTTCCTACTCTCAACAAGTAGGGAGAGAGGAGAAAACCAAAACCAGCATTTAACATTGTTTATTATGTGACATACCCTAATCTTAGGAAATCACATGCATTTACTATTTATTGTAGCCCTGTACTATTAACTCCACTATCTTTTTCAGATTATGAAGAGGAAAGGAAAAATGTCCATGAAATTTCTTACCCACCAGTAGTAAGCACTCCGCTTACCCTGCACACAATCAGCTCTCAACACAAGCCCTGGTTTTGCTATTCCCCACTGGGAAAAATGGGTAAAATAGCCACTGTGCTCTTCCCCACAGGCACTTTCTAAACCCACAGACGTGATCCAAGAATTTGGATTTTTATTTGCAACATTCGGCAATCCCTTGTAGTCCTGGGAGACCACTTCTGGCGGCAAAGTTGGCAGGAAAAGAGATCTTTCAAAAGAAAAGAACCTACCTAAATACCTTGGAGAACTCTGAAAAGAAAATTGGAGAAGCATTCCATTCCTTGTTGATTAGAATGACTTTCCATCCAAATTCTCAATGGGAAGTGGAAAGCAGAGAAATTTTTCAGAATAACTTGATAAAAAAAAAAAGATCTTTCATTTTATTTCTTGTTTAACTGAGATGATCCCAAAATGTATGCTTTCCACCTTTTAAAATATACATACATTGTCAGCGACTTCCTTTTCTGAATTATATTAGTTTGTATTTTTTTCACTTCATTAGGCAAATATCCCAGACCAAATACCTGAGATTTTAAGGAACAGAAAAATCAATAGCTTCAAAGAAGTCATCCCTAAGAAGTGCTCCTATCAGAGAAAAGTAATATTCAGATGTCTGTACTCATATCTGTCAGCACATCTAAATGGCTCACCAACATAATAAGTTATGTACTTTGATGATATTTGAAAAAAAAATAGTTCCATTAATATTTCCTGAATTAAATGTAAGCACAAATGTCAGTTGGAGACAGCACACTCATCTCAAAAGCAGTAAAGATAACAAGGTAAAAAGTAAAGGAAATATATAGCCCCAGCTGTGGACATAGCATGTTGAATGGCTTTATGAGAATTTCATAACCTCCTTGTACTTCAGTCATGGTGTGTTATTAAAGGACAATGATGTAGCATTACATTTGTTGGAAACACCTGTGTGAAGACAAATACAAGCCCATATTTCCCAGAGTATTATTTCTATTTTGAGGTCCAAAAGCCTTCTGATTTGTTCTGTTGACATTTGGTTCTAAGAGATTTAGAATAGAAGAAGGCAAAGTATAAAATTTTCACACTGGTACAATCAATAGTAGCATCTTCTAGAGCAATGCTGTCCAATAGAGATAAACACACAAGTCACATAGGCTATTTTAAATTTCCTAGAAACTACATTTTTAAAAATTAAAAGAAACAAGTAAAATTAGTCTTAATATACTATGCTTAATCCCACACATCTAAAACATTATTTCAACATATCACCAATATAAAAATAATTATCAATAGGTATTTGATATTTTTTATACTAAGTCACTGAAATCCAGTGGACATCTAATTTGCACTAGCCACATTTCAAATGTTCAATAGCACATGTGGCTATTGGGCTATGTAATGAACAGCATAGAGGCAGAACATTTCCATCACCTCAGAAAGTTGTTTTAAACAGTGTTGATTTAGAGTGTTGGGAACTTAGAAATAGGGAAACAATTATACCTGGCTTGAGAAAGTTGGTCGGAGGACCAGCAGCCAACAACTCTCAGGTATCCTTAGCTCTTCCTAATATGCCCAGTCTCTTGAGCTAATGATTCCATCAATTTAGAGAAGCTCAAGCTTTCTTATCTACAATACTCACATCAAAGAAATAAATTAAGGGTTTTGAAACTGATGATCCTCAAAGCAGGTCCCTTTCAACTTCCATACCACCTTAGGCAACTGCTACAGCAATCTGTGTGAACAATATTAACTGACCTTAAGAGAAAAGGGTTATTTTAAAAGGAACATGTGCACAAATATTTTGTGTTTCAATGTTATTTACATTGTACCTTAAGAGAGACACAGAAATACTTGGTTTGAATTTGGCTTTTTCTTTCCCTTTCTGTTTATCATTGTTTTCCCCAGAAGGGACAGGCACAGAGCCCAGGAGACGTTTTCCCCTGGAGATCATCCAAGAGTTATCTTGCAGTACACCACTCTCACTCAGAAGTTCAAGGGCAAACCCAGCAGCCTCATTCTTCCCCCTCCTTAAGTGAAGCTGCCAAAATAATAACTCCTTCCCAAAATGATTACAAGAAAATACATGGTTAAACCATTTAATTAAATCACAAATTTATTGGAGCCCTGCCACTGTGGATATCTAAATTTCATGAATTCCAATGTATACATTCAGCAAGAAACAGGAAACCCTATAGAAAGAGTGCCAGCTATCCTGCCTGCTATTCTACTCAGTAAGCATATGTGCCTCAGAGAGAACAACTGGTCCCATTTTCCTCCACATTTGAGCACCTCTTTGCTATGAGAATCATCTAATCTTTATTATTATCATTGAAGTATAGCTGACACCGATATTACATTAGTTTCAGGTGTATAATCTTTTAAGTAAAATATTTTTGTGCACATGGCCCCTAAACTCAGCTGTGCATTTTATTGCTTGGTTAAGGTTTTATCAAGGATATTTTGACTCTGCACTATTTTTGCCTTAAGATTTGATTTGATTTTACATCCTACTCTCTGAGTGAAGTGAACGTGTATGTGCCAAATTTTATATGGCAAGTTTATCCAAGATGACCTCTTAAAGCTGACACGGGTAGTAAAGATAAAAGCATGTACACAAACAACTATAAAATTAGGCAGAAAGCCATAATAACTATTAATTGAAATACAAAAACCCAAAGAATAAAGCAACATTTCTGCCAGTGAAAGGGATGATATCTTAGAAGAGGTGGCATTTGAGACGGTTCTTCAAGGAGAAGAAAGACTTCAAAGAATACAGATAGGATGGAGCAAATTTACACTCAGAAGGAAATCACATAAGTAAATGCATGAAAATGAGAAATTAGAGTATGTAATGAAGAAATAGACAGTATTTCAGTTGGGCCAACACACAGGAAGCATTAAAAAAATGTAGGGAAATGCATATGGAAATAAAGGCCTGGACCCAAACTTAAAAAGTTAATTGTAATAAAATAGTCTATGCTTATTAGCCCCAGTATGACTAATGGCTCAAACATAGTAAATACCTGTTTTCCATCTCTATAACAGTTTCTAGCAGAAGTTTCTAGGTTAGTGGTTACCTCTTCTCTATATTGTGAGTCAGTGACCTAGGCTCCTTGCACCATGCGGCTTCATCATCCTAAGGGCAAGACAGAATGAATAAGGATAATGTGGCTTTGCATTTCAGTGAGCTTAGAATGACTCTTGCACTTTTAAAGGGTTGTAAAAAAATAAAAGTAAAGATTTATATTGACAGAAACCATCCCACAAAGCCTAAAACATTTATTATCTGGCTCATTCCAGAAAAAGCTTGACAACTCCTACCTTGGGGTCTCATTGTCTTCTATAGGCAGCAATCACAATGAGAAAAACTATGTGGAGGGGCCTCAGCCCCTTTTTAAATGTCTCGCCCAAAAATGACATGCATCACTTTTGATTTCCTTCTATTGGCTAGAACTTGTCACATGATCACTTCTAATTAAGGCAGCTGGAAAATGTAGTTCAGCTGTGTGTCTTAGAAAGAGAAGGAAACAGGTTTTTGTGAAGAGCTAACAGTCTCTGTACACCCTGTTAAAATGTTTAGATTTTCTTCAAAAGGCAATGAAGAACTATGAAAGGATTCTGAGGAGAGAACTGATGTGATAAAATTGTTTAAGAGCATCTCCTTACTGAAGTTGTAATAAGCGGCCACCTGCATCTACCTTTAACTTATTAAATAACAGGGCAGCCTGGGTGGCTCAGTGGTTTAGTGCCTGCCTTCAGCCCAGGGCATGATCCTGAGAGACCTGGCATCGTAGACCCATGTCGGACACCCTGCATGGAGCCTACCTCTCCCTCTGCCTGTGTCTCTGCCTCTCTCTTTCTCTCTCTGTGTGTGTCTCTCATGAATAAATAAATAAAATCTTTAAAAAAAAAAACCTAAATAACAAATTTTTGCTGAATGCATCGTATGTGTCTCCATAATACATAATTTTTTAATAAGTTGATAATTGGCTTTGTCGTGGAGCAAAAAGCCTCAGATGAAGGTCACAGAATAGTTTTATTGTATATGCATTGCGTTTTCCTTTCCGTCTACTAAATAATGACTCACATAACTAATGCAGGTGTCCCATAGTGGAAAATGACTCTACCTATCCAGGAACCATTAGGTTCCAAGTATTTACAGAAGAAGTATGTTTGGAAAAACCAAAAAAGTGTATGATGGACCGGATCCAGTTCAACAGCTCTAAATCCTTGCTTTTGGGTTGAATATCAGATTTCTTTTAATTAAAGAGATCTTGAACATCTTCCTGATAAATTTGAAATGCAAGAGCAAATTGTAATCACATATTTTAATATTAGTAAATTACGTGTAAACACATTTTAGGATACAAATGACCTCATTTTTGTTACCTTAAACGTACATGAAAATGATGATAGTAATGATAGCAGTCAAAATTTGTTGAGAGTTTATTCTCTGCCAGGTACTGGGGTCGGCTGTTTTTTGTATATTATTATTAATTCTTACAGCAGTTTGTAAGAAGGGTTTTTTCTTTCTTTTACCTCCATTTTTCAGATGATGGAACAGAGTACAGAGACACTAAGGGATTTTCCCAAAGTCATACAGCTGCAATCAGAGTGAAAACTAAACCCAGGGCATTCTGATCTGAAAGCCTGTGTTACTGTTATATGATGAAGAGAGCTTCATGTCCTGAATTGCCTGTTTTCCATGCTGTGCTTGTGTTTCCATTGGTATTAGTTCTGTTCTTCTCTACTGAAGGAAATTTATCTTTAAATCTATACTGTGCTGTTGACATTTTTCATATAACATCCCATAAAGAATCTACTGTTATTGTAAATTCTTAGAACTCCTGATTTTTCTCTATAGCCTGTGCTCTCTGGAGAGTGAAAATCACTATACTAATTGCCTTGTGGAGGAGTTTAATTGACGAATGGGTAGTTTTTAAAAACTGGTCTGGGCCGTTTGCCAGGTGCTCTTAAGTCTGTGTTAGTGCCTTACTGACTTGAGAATACATGAATTCTGCTTCCTGCAGGTGGCCGCTTATTACAACTTCAGTAAGGAGATGCTCTTAAACAATTTTATCACATCGGTTCTCTCCTCAGAATCCTTTCATAGTTCTTCATTGCCTTTTGAAGAAAATCTAAACAACTTAACAGGGTGTACAGAGACTGTTAGCTCTCCACAAAAACCTGTTTCCTTCTCTTTCTAAGACATACAGCTGAACTATATTTTCCTGCCTTAATTAGAAGTGATCATGTGACTGAAGTTCTAGCCAATAGAAGGAAATCAAAAGTGATGCATGTCATTTTTGGGCGAGACATTTAAAAAGGGGCTGAGGCCCCTCCACATAATTTTTCTCATTGTGATTGCTGCCTATAGAAGACAATGAGACCCCAAGGTAGGAGTTGTCAAGCTTTTTCTGGAATGAGCCAGATAATAAATGTTTTAGGCTTTGTGGGATGGTTTCTGTCAATATAAATCTTTACTTTTATTTTTTTACAACTAGGGAGTACAATCCACTTTTCTCAGTCCACCAATTTAAATGTCAGTCTCATCCAAAACCACCATCATAGAAATCCACAGTAATGTCTGAGCAAATATCTAAGCATCCCATAGCCCAGTCAAGTTGACACACCAAACTAACCACCATTTCCATTTAGTGACTATAGCAACCAGTGTTTTTCCTGATTGAGAACTCAAAATATTTAAATTGTTTTAAGCTTTTACAACAGACAAAAATTTAACCAGGGAAACCAATTATAGAAGAGAATGTTCAAACTAGTCCCCCACTGATGAAACACATTATGACAATAGCTATATATATTATTTCTGTCAGTCACATATTCTATGCAACTGGTCTTTTGAGTCAAAGTTCAGTCACAGATCTATAGGCAAGAATGTTCACTTCAAGAATATCTTGATGGATCACTATGGGAAGGAGTGTGAAGGTATGCACATTATTTTCTTATGATATGACATAGAAGCTTCTGTTTGTAGATAAACCAATTTCAGAATCAATGACCTAAACAACATTTGGTTTGCATTTAATTTGAATTCCTAAATACATGTAAAGAGATACATCCAAATGTAGTTAATTACCAATGTTTTCATTATTTGTAATCAATAAGATTTTATCTTTCTAAATATTAACTGTTTCACTATAGTTATGCCTGATACCTTCTATTTAAGACCCAAAAGTTCATAGAGACCATGACTCCACACTCTCAAGGTCTGTGTTCTTACTAAAAATCGAAACAAGTGAGTGGCTTTTTCTCTGCATGTCAGAAAATCACATTATCTCATTAAAAACCTTAGCAGCTAGATATAAAATAGTAAGTCATGTGTGTAATATTTTTAAAATAATAAAAATTAGTACATTTTTAGTGTAAATTATACTTTGTGCTAAAAGAAGTGAGGGGAATTGGGGCGGTGAATTATTTTATTATTATTATAGTTATTTTAATTACCTATGTATCAAGAAGAAATTAGCCAGGCACTCCACTAGGTAGTAAAAATCCAGGCCCTCATGAACTTTATATTCAGAGAGCAGAGGAGGGAGATAGAAGAAAATTTCTAAAATAGAAGGAAGGTAAATCATGTAAAAGGAACAGAAAGTACAAAGGAGAAGACTTACCACTTTAAATCCAGTAGACAAATGAGGCTTCTTGGTAAGGCTACAAGGAATATGAAGCGAGTGTTTTCCAAGGAGATACAAAACAAATACAAAGGGTGTTGGAGGAGGAACGTATCTGGCTTGTTCAAGAACCAGTAAAGGAGCTACAGTGACTCAATCAGAGTGAACATGAGGAAGAGCAATAGGATGTGGGATCCAAAAGGAGTGGAATGGAGTGGTCAATTCATGTAGGGCCTTGTAGTCCATCCTAAGGACCTTGGCTTTTACTCCAAGTAAAATAAATAGAGCAGGGATTCAAGTAGAGGAATGATATTATTTGTCTCATGCTTCAACAGGATCACTTTGGTGGCTGCATTGAGAGAAGACTAATGAAGGCGAAGGTGGAACCAGAGAAACCACAAAGGTGGCTAGGGAGGTGATCCAGCTGAGAGAAGATGGCATTTTTTCCAAAATGGTAACAGTGGTGTTTGTGAAAATGTCACATTTTGGATATATTTTAAAGTTAAAGTAAATATAATTTTCTGGCAGATCCTATGGGGTAAGTGAAAGAAACAGAGGTGTCACAGACCACTCCAAAATTCCAGGCCAGAGCATAGAAGTCCCATCTATTGATATGAGGAGGACTGAGAAAGAAAGAAGTAGTTGCTCAGGCAGGAATGCTAATTGTGAGATGCTTATTAAATGTTCACATGGGAAATCAAGCAGATAGTCAGATGTACAAGTTTGGAGGTAGAGGAGAGGTCTATACTGCAGATATGACATGAGAGTATCATTTTAGAGATGGTGATAAGGCTGAGACTGTTTGAAGTCACCAAGGAAGAACATTCACAGAGAAAAAAACAATTCAAATAGAAACAAGTTATTGAAAACAGTGTCTGACTGAAAACATATAAATTTTCCATTGTAAATCTTTTTTAATGATTAGAAATATGTTTCTAAAAAAATACAATATACATAAAAGTCAATGAAGAAATTTAAATCACCTATTCTACCACCCAGAGACAAACACTATCAATATTTGGTATATTTTTATAATTAGGATAATATTACACAACTATATTGTATCTTTTTTTTTTCACTTAAAAGACCATACACTTTTCCATAGTAAACCTATGAGTATGCCATTACTTATTTAACCATCTCCTCACATTGTTAGACCTTGAAGGGTATTTCCAATTTTTCACTATTATATATATAACGCTGCAACTTTACTTATGCAAATAAATCTGTTTATGAATCTCTGACATTTCCCAATAACATACTCCCATAAGTAGACTTGCTGGGTTGAATGATGTGTACCCAGCAAAAGAAACAGTCAACAAAACTAAAAGACAACCTACAGAATGGGAGAAGATATTTGCAAATGAGATATCAGATAAAGGACTAGTATCCAAGATCTATAAAGAACTTATTAAACTCAACAGCAAAGAAACAATCCAATCATGAAATGGGCAAAATACATGAACAGAAATCTCACAGAGGAAGACATAGACATGGCCAACATGCACATGAGAAAATGCTCTGCATCACTTGCCATCAGGGAAATACAAATCAAAACCACAATGAGATACCACCTCACACCAGTGAGAATGGGGAAAATTAACAAGGCAGGAAACAACAAATGTTGGGAGAGGATGTGGAGAAAGGGGAACCCTGTTGCACTGTTGGTGGGAATGTGAACTGGTGCAGCCACTTTGGAAAACTGTGTGGAGGTTCCTCAAAGAGTTAAAAATAGAACTGCCTTATGACCCAGCAATTGCACTGCTGGGGATTTACCCCAAAGATACAGATGCACCCCGACGTTTATAGCAGCAATGTCCACAATAGCCAAACTGTGGAAGGAGCTTCAGTGTCCATTGAAAGATGAATGGATAAAGAAGCTGTGGTCTATGTATATAATGGAATATTACTCAGCCATTAGAAACAACAAATACCCAACATTTGCTTCGAAATGCATGGAACTGGAGGGTATTATGCTGAGTGGAATAAGTCAATCGGAGAAGGACAAACATTATATGGTCTCATTCATTTGGGGAATATAAAAAATAGTGAAAGGGAATAAAGGGGAAAGGAGAAAAAGTGAGTGGGAAATATCAGAGAGGGAGACAGAACATGAGAGACTCCTAACTCTGGGATACTAACAAGGGGTAATGGAAGGGGAGGTGGGCGGGGGGTGGGGGTGACTGGGTGATGGGCACTGAGGGGGGCACTTGATGGGATGGGCACTGGGTGTTATGCTATGTGTTGGCAAATTGAACTCCAATAAAAAATATGAATGATGTGTGCCTCTTTATGGTTTTTTATACGTAATGTTAAATTGCTCTCAAGAAAGATTGAATTAATTCATACTCATAAGAATGTCTTTTTTCCCACCTTCTTTGCTCTAAGTGAGTAGACAAACATTTACCTCGGTAAATTTGAAAAACAGAATATAACATTTCAACACTGCCTCATTCTTTGTTTCTAGAAAAGTTAAATAAGTTTCATAATTTTTTGGCTCTTTAAATTTCTTATTTTATGAATTATTTTGCACATATAAATTACTTGCTCATATCCTTTGCTCATTTTTCTGTTAAGGTGTTCATCTTTTCCTTAGTGATCTATAAAAGCTCTTTGTACATTAAGTATAACAAGTTCACTTTGTTTTGGTTTTCTGAGTTCCTCTATGTAAATGTAAATCAGGATCCCTCCTAGATCCTGATGCAAACACCAGAAACCATTTGTTACACCCCAAATTAGTTCTTAATTCAGAGCCTTCCGTTAAGAAGTCCTACACTATTCCTAAAGCAAGTGCCAACAGCTCTAAGGTAGTATTTATCAAAAGGTGTTTCTTAGAGCACACCAACAATTTCTAGGAACTTTTCTTAAAATAGTAGATTCTTGGGGGCTCCTGGTTGGCTCACACCAGTGAGAGGCAGTTGGTTAAGACTTTCTCCCTCTCCCTCTGCCTCTCCCCTCCCCCACCCCCTTTGGCTTGCTCTCTTTAAAAAAAAAAAAAGTAGATTCTTGAGCACCAACACAAACCTCCTGAATGAAATTTTCAGGGAATAGAGACAAGCTGAGAATTTGCTTCTTTGACAAGTTCTCCAGATGATAGTTTTTGCACAGTAAAGTTTGGGAATCACTCGCAGCAAGTAAACTCTCAGAACTTTCAGACCACTAATGTTGGGTTTGGTTTCAACTGCAGCAAGGCCTATGATATTGCCTTGCCCTAGACTCACTCACCGTAGGGATTTTCTTAGTGTCCAAAGTATGGGCCAGGAATGGCAAATGGCCCAGTGAATACCGTGGCAGCCCCTGCCACTATATAACAGATTATACAAACTATCTCTCTAGCACAGATGCAGATGTACAAATCTTACACAGCACCAGAAAGACCATTTAGAACACAACAGAACATGCCAAAGAGGAAGCAGTATCTCTGGTATAAATATTAAGTCACCAGCAAATTTCCCCAGACTGGATAGCTAAGGCAAATACCATTTTCTTCCTTAAAATACTGCCACAATCATTTTTAGTTAAACAAACAACAACAACAAAAGCCAGACATCTGTTATGCCCTCACTTTGCTGAGGTCATTTCTGCAGTTGTAGGCAGGTAACACCTGACAGTACTCCTGCCCAGGGTTTAGCTATGCTGGATGCATGCCAGGAGCCACCAAGTGAATTTGAAAACTCAAGAGAGTTAACACCTCTAGGGAAGTGGTTCTCAAAGTGTGGCCTGGGCTAATAGCCCCAGCATCACTTTAGAACTTGCTAGAAACACAAATTTTCTAGCCCTATCCCAGACCTTCTGAAACAGAAACTCCAGGGTAGGGTCAGCAATGTGTGGTTGCACGTTTTCCAGGTAATTCTGATGGGTATTACAGGTGGAGAGGCAGTAGACTCATTGAGTCACCTGGGTATGTGAAAAACCAAGAACTGATCTAGCCACCTGCTCCAGTTTCTGAGGCAGCAGGTCTGGAGTGAGTCCAAAGAACCTCCATTTCTAACAGGTCCCAAAGTGATACTGATGCTGCTGGTCCCAGGACCACACTTTGAGTGTTATTGCTGGTTCAGGGAAACCCTCATCCAACAGAACAGAAGAAGGTAGACAAATGATTCCATCTTACAAGTCTCAGTGGATAATCCCAAGGCACATTCTTTGAGATTCCTACAGAATTTTCTCAATAGAGTTGAGTTCAAGTTGTGTCTAGCAGTACCCAGTTTAATTACACGTCATTGGTTTGGCTTTATTTAACTTCTCTGCTCTGCTTTTCCAGGCCCCATGCTCCAATTCCTTGGGATAACTTCTCAAAATAAACAACTTCTGCAAGTCCTACCTCACACTCTACTTTTTTTTCGAGGAACCTATACTAAACAGCACCTATCCTATAAATCTTAACATATAAGTTTATTGTCCAACAGATTTAAATCATCTCTTGCAATACTCACTTGCTTAGCGTACATCTGACTACCTTATTTCAATAGGTGCTCATGTGCATTTCCTTTGAGTTTGGAACATGAGTTTCCTAATGCTTAGTAAAAATATCCCAACTTCTGCCAGAATTACCCTGAGTTATGCTTCCAGAGTGTTCTATTTATTTGTATACCCAAATAAATACATGCTAATCCAAAAATTCCTCAATATCAGTATCTATATTGATATCATCAATGTCAGTATCCATGGCGGGATAACTGCTACCTGACTTCTTGCTGGCATCTGAAGGCTGTGACGTGTTGTCTGGAGAGTATGACAGCAGACAACTACTAATGTTGCCCCAGTGGGGCTGCTAATTAGGAAGAAGACCATTACCAAGTTTGCAATGGTGAGCACCTTCTACCTGAAATGTCCCTGTCTGCCTAGGATACTTGCCCCCAAAAAAGTTCTCCTATGGAATTAAAAAAAAAAAAAGGATGTAACTATACCAAGGTTTTCTATGGCCTAGAAAGAAATGCACCAGTAATATCAAGGAAACCAACGGAAAGGTTGCCACAACTGAGAAACAGAGAGGAGGGAAAATCAAGAGGAAGGGTTTCCCCTACCAGGCCTGCTGAGAACTTTTATAGCAGGCTTTAAAATTGTTGAGATGAAAGAGATGATCAGAATTAAGTCCTAAAGTACATTTCTCTTTTCCTCCTCTAGCCAGGATATTTCTGTTAAACACAGTTTGGTGAAAGAAATAGGATTAATCAAAAAGAGTGTGCAGAAAGGAAGAAACAATAATGAAGTCTGGAGTCTGTGTTGTTAAAGAGTAAGCAAGAAGACAATGTGTTGTAAAACAGAGGCCTCGTGGGGAGGAGGATGGAGGGGGAGCAAGGGTGGGGATCTGGGAAGGCTGAGTAAGACTAGGGAAGTCTCCAACTGGGAGGAGAACTTTGGATCCCATGTATTTAGTAATTTATAGCACCTTGACATGAGATAAGTCATCTTACCTTTGACTGTGGTTTTCCCCTAACTCATTTATTACAGCAAATGACTGGAAACCCAGAGCATGTGATTTATTTATCTATCAACTTGCTCAAGCCCAGAACTAACCCAGAGAGAAAACAGGGATGAGAAAACCATCTATCATTTTGAATTAAACACTTGTTACCAAATCATGAAAATTTGTCCTTTATCCAACTCATGTCTATGATCAATAATAAAAGGACATGCCTTGGAAACAAGGTGACTTGAAGGCTTCAAATAAATCCCTAGCCTTCTGCAAACTTGAGCTTTAACCTTCAAAGACCACAGAGGGTGGAATTTGGCAACAAATGATCCAATAATCTTCATGCTGATGTGGAAACTGTGACTAGCTTAACTTAAAATATAATTTCACTGTGAATATTTCAAATTTTGTTTTGATTCTGGCTTTTAATACTACTACTAAGTATGCAGAAAGAGATACTTTGGGACTTTTTTTATTACCGTATTGCCTATTACTGCTTCTGTGTTTAAAAAATCTGCTTATTGCAAGCAGAGTACAGTCAATTTTTGCATATTGGATTTAATTTTCTACTAAGCAAATAAAAATGCCTAAATGCAATTTACAGATCTTCTTTTTTTCAAATATTGTATATGTACTTTGATTTCTAGTGCCGTCTGAATGACCCCATGCTGAAAGATTTTCATTTTGCATTTCCAAAATACATACAGAACCCATTAAATGAAAGAAATGTAAGTCATAATTTATATAGGGAAGAAAATGCTCCAATCATAAGCCAATGATTTTATATAACCAATATGTCCCTGGCCTCCTTGGCCTACAATAGATTACAAAATGAAATCACAGTTGTTTTTGCACAGCCAAACTTTTACACCAAAGTCCTTTCTCAATCACCAGAAATCGGCTACTACCCATACAGCAGACAACTACTCCAAACAACTTTCAGCCATTTCTAATAATGTCCCTGGATGCTTCCTGCTATCTGTGCACTCAGAGACAAGCCCCCTACTCCATCTTCATGCTGATGTGGAAACTGTGACTAGCTCCCCTCTCCCCTTCTGCTATCTTTATCATGGGGCTTCTACTGCCCATGACCCACCAGGTATCAATAAGCATATGACATAGCCATCCTCTGCCCCTTACTGCCACTGCTCCCAACTTTGTCTGAGGGGAATCTGGTCTTCCTGTCCTTTTCCATAGCAAGGACAGGCAAAGGCCTCTGCTGAACTCCCCAAAATGTCCACAATCTGGTAAAAAGCAAAGCAAAGTTGATTCAAGTTCAAAGCAGTAAGGAAAAATATCATCCTGACAGAGGCTTACTAGTGTCTTAGGAGGAGGAAATCAAAGGTAGGGTATTTATAGGGCATTAGGATCTGGGCTCAGAGGTTTAAGGCCAACCTTTGAGGTGGGGGACTGACTGGGATTGAGCAATGTCTGTGATATAATAGTTTAGGGTTGGTGAACGCAGAGGTGAGTGTCTGGAAGTGGATCTTGCTAAGTAAATTATTGTTTGATAAGCAAGCTATTTGCCCAGGTAAGCAGAGTGTGGGCTCAGATAAACTGATCAGTAGGAATTTCCTGAAGCAAATAGGTTATTTATTGGTGTTATCTTTCCCAGGCAAAGGTTTCCTGAAGCAAGTAACTAAGTTATATTAACACTGGTAGACAAGAGCCTTATTGACATCTTGTTGACACCAATGAGTTCAGTTTCACCTCCCCTCTTTGACACACCAGACCTTGCATAATAAGTTCTCAAAGACCAGCTTCCTGCCTCATTCCAGATCTGCCTTATCTGGCCAAGGAAGGGTCATTCCCTTCCACCAAAGCCTTCCAGAACCTCAGAATTGGCCCAATTGACTTTCAACCTCGTTTAGAAAAAACAAGAAGAAACACTTTCCTTATTTCTCTTCCAGATTATGGCCAATCCTCCCTTTGTTCTTTTCTCTTACCCAAACTTAATGCAGACTTGCAATAGGAATAGTGAGTGTATGATCTGACCCTACCCTATGGTCCAATAAGAGGATCATATTGACATACTTCTCAATTTCTAGGTCAATTAGTCTTTTCCATGGGCTCCTGGGAACCTATACTTTCTAGAAACTAGACCAAAATCACATATTTTGTATTTGTATGGCTGTGTTCTTACTCAGATTTTACCTCAAAGCATCAAAGAAGAGATTTACTCTGACTATAGAAGATAATGAGAAAACTGCCTTTTCTGCCCTGCAATTTAAAATTGATTCTAGATAATGTGTTAATTATTTTTTTAATTATCATCTTAGTTGGAAAGAACAAAGGGAGACTAAAACAAAACTATATATATATATAGTTTTCCCTAAACTGGAAAAATAAATTATATGCTGTACATACTTTTTTTAACCTTTTTAAGCCATTTAAGGAGATAGCCTATCCCTAAGCTAGAGCCATTCACAGGCAGTCTAAATATGAGATACTCCTCTCTGATGGCTTCAATTAATTCCTTAATTTTAAATACAATGATAAAGTCATCTGACTCTAGAATATAAATTCTAGAGTCACAAAAGCACTGGGGTCCCTCAACATTCTAATTCATTAAGCAAAGGCCTTAACATTCAAAAATCAAGAGACAATTGGGGTGTCTTGCAATTAACTCCATTATAAGTACTCTTCTAGGAGACAAATGTCCAAAATAATATTAGGAAAATTGAAAATACACATGGACTAGTATAAGTATTATTACCTTAGCTGAGTCTATCAGTTCCTTGAAGTCAGAGTTTGTCCCCAGTACCAAACACAAAATAATTGTTAAATAAATGTTTACTGGTTTATTGGCTTACTGAATAAATGAATGAGTAAATAAATGACTAGCAATTAGCCCCCTTGAGGTTTAGCACACTGAATCTGGCATAGAGATCTCGGAACTGCAATCAGGTAGAGCTTCAACAAGAGAAAGAATTCTTCATTTTGAAAACTTTGCTGGTGCAGCAAATTAATATGAATTCCTCAGCTCCACAGGAAACTGATAGAACAAAAAATGAATCTAGAAATAGTAGAGCATACCAATATAGCAACAGATCTGGAGGCAAACCCCAGCAGAGAGCACACGCAAGCAGAGAGGCTGAGAGATGGAGAACTTGTGGAGTCATCCCCTTGGGCTCAAACATTTCCTTCTCTTGAGTAGGACAGTTAGTCAAACCAAGATAGGCCCTCAGATACTATCAGTACCCTACAAGGGGCTACAGAACTTTGGAATCTTGCCATTCAGCATCTACTCTTTAGCTGTAGTGGGAAGTGGAGAAAATACTGCAAGGTCAGAGTTCTAAGTGCCAAAAAAAATACCCAACTACTAAAGGGCAAAATTCTCCCAGGCTTCTATGTTCCAATCAAAAGAAGTATGAAGATCCCTCAAAATAAGGGATTATTTATGTCCTAAGCATTCTAATATAAGAATCACATATATATACAAATGCTCCATGTTCATTAATTCTGACTTCAAAAAAGTGAAGCCTTAGAGTTGTTTCTAACCAAAACTTAGTTCATGGTAAATAATATATTTCAGTTTCTATTTAAAATCTGATCCTAACAATACCCATAGTAGCATCTCTTTTTTTTTTGGACTTTGATATACTTCTTACAAATAGGTTGTATTTTAACTGAGTCTATTTCAAAGAAAAACCAAGCACAGTGAATAATGTGATTTTATTTGGTAGCTACTAACATCTACACAGAATTTCAGATTATCAGGGTTTAATTAGTTCAAGCTCATTGCAACCCAAGGGAATTTTTGTAAGATAGTTTATTTAAATCTAATCCATTCCTGGAAATGTATTTTACAGTGAATTTCCAGATAGTAGGAGATTCTATTCAATTATTTTGAATTGAAAAAATAAAGGATGTGTTCCTAGCTCATCAAAAATCCCCAACATACTTCCCTAAATATCACTAAAATGCTCAGATACCTATATAACAGTACACCAAGGAACTCTACAGAATGCAAACATGTAAAATATCAGTTATGGAAAAATAAATAAATAAATAAAATAAAAATATCAGTTATGGAATTAGTGAGCACTTAATAAATTAATTAGTGGGTATGTTTATATGTTAATAGTGATTCTAAACAATATTAAGCATAAGATACTTCTCATCTGTCACAAATATATATTTACTTTTCTTCTCATTTCATCTGCCACAAATATGTATTTACTTCTTTTCTTTTCATCTGCCACAAATATGTGTTTAGTGTATGTAAATAAACAAATATTAAAGATCTTAAAGAATACCAAAGCTACTATCTAAATTAGACCAGGCTGGTAGAACAAGAGTAGTGGGAGATAGCATTGCACAGAGAAAGAAGTAAAGGGTACAATATCAAGCAAAACTCCACAAAGGGTGATATTGGCTCAACCCAGGGTTGGGGAGGATGAGGTCACCAGTAGGAGGCAAGGGACCTGAAGTATTTTTACCCCCCACCTATCATATTGGGGTTAAGGGTTACTTTGGGGTGAGGGATGACTAAATTCCCACCTATTTCTTACTCTCCATGTATTCAAAGCAAGCAGATTCTAGAAGCCTGAGGACAGGGCTTAAACAAAGAGGTGCTGGTTGTTAGTAGTAAAAGCCCCCAGGCCAAATACCACTACAAAATTCACTATTCTGGTGCCTTTTTTGTACAGATGTAGAACTGAGGCCCCCAGAGATTAATCAATTTATCACATGGTGACTAGGAGGTACAGAAAGAACCAGCAGGGCTTTTGACTTCCTCCTTTTTTATTTCGTTAATTTTGATCACATGTCCTCTAAGCTTTCATTTTTCCCAACTGGAAATCCTGATTTCTTTGGTTTTCACTCATACAAAAGCATTACACTGACTCAGATGTCTTAGGTGACTTAGGTGACTCAGATACCTGTCTTTGTGTCTTCTCTTTATAATCTGTTAGTTTCAATTGACCAGAACTGATCATAACATTTCAGGAGAGCAACAAATGCATTTCTGTATGTGAGGTTGAAGGCTTTCTCATTTTGGTATAGTGCTTTTATAGTGGTTTTGGCTTGTCTAATTTGGTTAGAGGAACCCATTCAGCTGATGACTCTGGTTCCAGCTGACAGTGACTCGAACCTCATGCTATCACCAAAGGCTTTTTAAGGACTTTCTACCTAAAAAAAAAAAAAAAAAAAAAACTCTCTTCAAATTACTTCCCTCCATGAAACATAACTCCTAAGCATTCATCACTAGAAACTACTTCCTTTGGGAAGCTTTCCTTGTCTACCTCCAAGACTAGGTTGGATGATCCTGGGTACTGAAGGAGTATGCAAAGAATCCTTATCCTGGGATTTATCATGCTGTCCTCTAATTGTCTTCTAACTTTATTCTCCATTTATATCATCAGATATTTAAAATAATAACCATCTTATTAATGTAATTCTCAGTAATTGGCACATGGTAGACTATCTATAAAAAAAAATTGTTGAATAGGGGTATGTGGGTGGCTCAGTTAAGTGTCCAACTCTTGGTTTCGGCTCAGGTCATGAGACTGAGCCCCAAGTTGGGCTCCATGCTCAGTGGGGAGTCTGCTTGAAGATTCTCCCCCTTGGCCCCTCCCCTGACTTGTGCATGTGCACATGCTCTCTGGTGCTCTCTCTTAAAAAAAAATTGTGGAATAATCTGTGGAAAAAGCTTCTTGAATCATAATGAATGGTTCAGAGCTCTCAAAAAATATATATATATACATATCAAGATCTATTTTCTACCAATATGAAATGAGAAAAGGTGTTCACATATTAAAAGCATCTTCAGCTCATTTTTAAGCTTGAAAGGACACCAGGCGCATGTCCTTTTGAATATAGAGATAATATCCTTTCCTACAACCACTAATAACCTATATAGCTTGTGGGAAAGAACTAAACCTTAGTCCTCTCATATGCCAAACACAATCCTAATAAAAGTGAACTATGCCAGTACAATAAAAGACAAAGCCAATATTGCTATTCTGGTCCTACCCTGTCTATCTATGTCTGTAGGTTTTGCAACACTTAAGCACACAGATTATCTACAACTATGACCTACTAATTTCACTTGTGTATAAGAATAAATATTCTCCACAGTTCAGAACTGCCTCCGAATGTAACACTAGACTAAACTCAAAGACTGTCTCAAGATACTATGTCTAGGTCCACTACTCTTGTGAGATGCTCTTTAAACAAACACACTCTGCTGTGGAACATTGAGTACCATGTGGAATGCAATGACTCTATCAAGTCACTAGATTAAGAGCCAGTGTTACGTGCCCTGACAGCCACTTCCATTCAATCCTTTCCTTTTTAAAATAAAAGGTCCAAGGCAACACTCTGAATTCTAGTTCTGATCATAAAACATCTCAGAGGGTTAAATAAACTCCACTCATAAAATGTATCATAGCTAAACTATTCTCATGGTGATGAATTTTATTCTCACATCAACAAGACTTTGAAAGAGGTATTATTTTAATGACATATGCTCTCTCAGTCTTCTTCTTACCCAAGTGGAAATCTCCTTCTGAGCTCACCTGGCCTTGCCTGGGCTTGGCTCCAGGTTGTAGGCTCGATTTAGGTTTGATTCATGTGGCTCTCAATCTTTTGGCGGCTAAGACTTGTTCTCATGGTGATGGCAGAAGCTCAAGGACATAGTCCAACTGCATCAGCATCTGTTAACATCCTATTGGAGGAAGCAAGTCATATGGTCATATGCAAAGTCTAGGGGCAGGGGAGTAGATCCATCTCACATGGAGTTGGAGAAAATAGAGTGAATATTTGCTGAGCAATAGCCTAACTGACCACAAATGATGTGCATAAAATTTTGCTGTATTGCTGTTTATTGCATGGCAGGTTCAACACCTTAGTAGATCAAATGAGGCTGGAGATAAAGGGAGGGACTTACAACCCATGATAATAATAATAATAATAATAATAGTAATAATGAAAGTTAACACTTATAACAGCAGAATCATAATTATAGGTCATGATAATAATAATTTAGTTTCCCCTCATGAAAAATCCTGTCCATCTCCTTCAATGTCTTAGATACACATATTTGAACCTGAACTGGCTGCCTCCTATCTTTCTCACTTAACCTATCATATCCATCCATTTCTATATGGATTTTAAAAAATGAATCCAATTCAATATCTTCAGTAATCCCTGAAACACAAATGGCTTTTGGACCTTCACCACTAGGAAGAAATGTAAACAGAAGCAGAATAAAATAATGGTGTGATATAGTTATGATTTACATCAAGGTTCAGAGACTCCACCCTTCCTACTTTACAAATGAGGAAAATAAAGTCCTTAAAAAGCAAGTGCTCCTTATGGAATAGCTCCTTCAGCCAAAATTGGAATATAGTACTTAAATTTGTGATCACGTAAGTATCTTCCCTCAACACTACTTCTATAAAACATATAAATTCAGGTGTGTGTTTTACTAACCTTAATAACATACCTTTCAGATAGAAAAAAAAAACATAGTGCAGGATAGTGTCAGCAGAAAGAATTAGGGATCCCCAGAAAAAGAAAGAGATCTACCATTCCTGATACAAGAAAAGTCCTTTTAGGCTCCCAACTGTTTTCCTCCATGTATGCCCTGCAGTATCTATTTATCTAAGCACACTTCCTGCAGAACTTCCTAAGAGGTGTCAGAATTACAGAGAAATGCGAAAACCTCAGTGGCTAAGGATTTTGAGGGAACAAAGAGAATACAAAAACCAACCAGCTCTACCAGGCCAGGAAATAGCCTAACCATGACAGAGACAATAAATCAGTGGTAAAATTCTCAGTGCTGTTTCAAAGGTAAACAAAATCCTATAATTCTTACCCAAGATAATGAGCCATAGACCTTATCCAGTTTACACTGGTTCTCAGAGCATGCCCATAGCCCCTTCCCCTTGTCCAGCCTTTACCTCTGCCTCATTATAATGTTGAAGTCTCTGTCCTAAAAGGATCATAAGCTTCATTAATATAACATAGAATGCAGGTATAGGTAAAGTTTCCTTTGTGTGACAACTGCACCTGGTGTAACCTCTATCTGTAATCACCAAGGAGTAAATTCATGCTAGTTTGATTATAATAGCAGAAAAACTGAAGACAGAGGCAGAGGTCTTGGGTCCTACTCTTCCTCCTTCTACCTGCAGGCCATGAAACCTATGGTAAGCCCATTCAACATCTGACGTCAGTTTTCTCACACTAAGAACACCACCACTGTCTCTGCCTTTGTCAAGAATGGATGCTAGGATCAAAATAAGCATGTGAGAGATGTTGTATCACAATATAAAAATGTAATTTGTTGCTGTTCACCATCAATAACACATGCCTTTGGTATTTTTCTCATATTGGTATTATTTAAAAAACACAATCCAACTAAATAAATGTGAAGATCTAATAAGCTTTACTAGTGATTCCTGAATTGGGCAGCATCCCATCTAGCAAACAGAAGGGAGCTCTGAGGATCTGTACAAAATTAAAAGGGCAGGACAAAGAGTTTATTTTAAAAAGAAAAAGGGAAAAAAATAAAAGAAAAAGAAAAAGAATTGTTTCAGGCAAGATCACCTTCCCTCTTTGGGAAGGGCAGGGGGTCTTATGCGGATTACCTCACTAGTACTGACTGGGAAATTCCAGGCTATATAATTTCACGCTTCGGCAAAGCTAAAACTTCAGGTAGGTTAGGTGTTAAGTCTTGGTGAGGCTTAGCAAAAGTAACTCCATTTGGGGCCGTTGTTGTTGTTGTTGTTTTTAATGGTATATAATAGCCCAAGGACTATGGTGAGTTATTAGATATTAAAAGCCTTAGTATTTACCCTCAGAGGGATTGCAGGAAGGCAGGATTATTATGAATTTATCTATATAATGCATAAATAAATGATTATAGGCAAAACAAACTAGAAACTTCTGACTTAACATAAAACCAAATTCTCTGCAAAGCTATAGAATATTTATTCACATATGACAAATATTTACTAAGCTCCTCCTATAAGCACTGTCGCAAGCATTTAAATATAGATTAAATAAAACAGACCAAAAAGTACAATTTAAAGGTGTCTTTTCATCTAGAGTCCTACCAATTCAGAGAACAGCCAAGTAATAAGTCATTTGGAGTGACCACCAGACACTACAGGCCATATGGGTTGATTTTCATTAAAGCAAAGATTTCCGAGGTTGTGACTTTCACAGTGGTTTGCTTGTTTTCCTGTTTCCTTCAAATCAGAGCCATCTTGATATCTTATATTAAGATATATCTGCTTCCAAAGGCCATTGACACTGTCATTGGTTTTAATTGGACCTAAACAAATGTTGATTCTACCTAGGGACCACTTGCTCATATGAAGAAAGGTACAGCAGTGCATTTACAGCAGATCTAGTCATACAGGTTTTCACACATTTATGAATGCCCAGAAGAAGGCAAGCAGAGACAAACAGACTGAAAAAACAACCAAGTGGCCCTTTTATGGAAATATTTCATGGAAAGTCTGGTCTAAGATTTCAGTAATAAAGTAGAAAATAATGATAATTTTGTGTATTTTCTGAAATTACAGATATTCTTATCACTCTTATACACAAGGAAGAATGACTTGTAATATACATCCAATGAGGTAAAAGCACATCATTAAATGCACTGATTCATGAGAGTGAGGGAGGAGGGAGAAAAAGCATGGGAGGATAGTCTTAATCTGTGCTGATAGAAGCTACCAACCCAGAATGACTCCTATTCCCTAGTGCATACAGTTAGTGATTAAAATAGAAATAAGAAGACAATATGAAATGTTACCCAAAGACTTGATATTAGGGGTATTTTCATTTAAAGCAGAAGGTCATAATTAGTCACTTATCCTGTACCTAAATATAAAAGCACAATCCTCCATTTTCAGCTTAGAAGTCATCTACTCTTAGTAGAATAATAGGACTCCTGCCCAATTCAGATCTAAGTGAGCTCACTCTCTCTGCACACACACTACTTACAGCATACTGAGTCCCCATCAGGACTTATAACACAGAATCATAACTGCTTGCTTCCTTACCTTACTTCTAGGGTAGGAGCTACAAAGGAATGGTTATAATTTCTATCTTCTAACTATTATGTACAAATGTATGGCCTGTGTTTGACACATTTCTGTGGAATTAATGGATAGAAGGATAAATATTGAAAGTAAACACTAAAGAACATACATACAAACACTTGAGAGCAAATGAAGATAGCAAAATTGAACAATGAAATTTCTTTAAACTGCTGGTAGACCAGGAAAGGAATTGATGGGTAGCTAGACTGTCTCATTTATCAGCATCTCCTCAGCCCATGGAAGGTGCTTAGGAAATATTGAATAAAGGTATAATAAAATGAATGAATAGTTGACTGACTAGAGAAGACAGAATAGGACTGTAAGGGTTTATCTTATTAAAATGTGCCCATAATATGAGCTTGCTTAACTAATTCTGATGCCTATCATGGATCTTCATCCTTCATAATTATCTCTCTATTCAATCTCAGAAAAAAGTAATTGATCTCCCTCAATAACCCCCTTTCTAAACAAGTATAAGAAGAGAGATTTCTGGGCTCTTCCTGAAGCCCATCAAAGTAACAATACAAATCTCTCCTTCAGATATAGCATTGGAAACCATCCTTGTGGTCATCTTAATTTAATCATAATATCTTACTCATTTTTTTATTAAGTGATTTTCTTCAGGAAAACAAATATAAACATGATTACCAAGGTCTGATCCACTTTGACCCTAAAACATCACCAAGATATTAAAAAAACCTTCTGGCTATGAACACTATATGTTTTTCTATGTTCTCTTTCTATTTCAGCCCAATTTTTGATAATTCAGCTGATAGCATTCTCAAATGAGGAATAGTCTCCATGGAGTACATCTCCAGAAGCATTTCCTAAAGAATTAGTCTATTGACTCCCTTCCTTCCAAACAAAAGTTGAGATAGATTTTTATTACTTTTGTCTATCATTTTAGACAATCTAGAAATCTATACTTAGCTCTAATGAGCCCACCATTTCCTTATCTAAGTCCAATTACAGGGTGAGTCCAGTCACTGGAGAATCTAATCTAACCTTTCCGAGTTCCCACCAATCAGCTGGTAAATTCTAACCATACTAAAAATCAAATGAGGGATACCTGGGTGGCTCAGGGGTTGAGCATCTGCCTTGGGTTCAGGTCATGATCCCGGGGTCCTAGAATTGAGTTCTAAATCAGGCTTCCCACAGGAAGCCTGCTTTTCCCTCTGCCTATGTCTCTGCCTCTCTCTGTATGTTTCTGATAAATAAATAAATAAAATCTTTAAAAAAAAGATTTATTTAAAAAAATAAATAAAATAAAATGAGAGGCAAGATGGAAATTAAAAGATTTTTTCTTCATCAGTAGATCCAAGTTCCAGATTTTCTTCTAAATCCTATTTTTAATGTCTTTTATTATGCAAATCATATATTTGGGGGGGAAAGCTAATAAGTGAGTTTACTAGGCAGAAAGCCTTGCTTTATTTTTATTTTATTTTATTTTTATTTATTTGAGAGAGAGAGAGCTAAAGAGAGAGCACAAACAGGGGGAAGGGCAGAGGGAAAGGGAGAAGCAGACTCCCTGCTCTGCAGGGAGTCTGTGGGGCTCAGTCCCAGGACCCTGGAATCATGACCTAAGCCAAAGGCAAGTACTTAACCAGACTGAGCCACCCAGGTGCCCTGCTTTATATTTTTTTGTTTTGTTTTTTAAGTAGGTTCCACACCCCATGTAGGGCTTGAACTCACAACCCTGAAATCAGGAGTCACATGCTCTACCAACTGAGCCAGCCAGGCACCCCAGAAAGCCCTGCTTTATATGGATGCTTGTTGTTTTCTATTTCCTAGATTTTTATCTCACAAATAGCCTCATGGACCATCACTTATATTCAAATCAGTTGCCCTGGCATGTAAGGTAAGAGATGAATCTATTGTACAGTAGACCACATTTGCTGATTAAAATGACCTTTGGACTTAATTTTGCCATTAAAGTAGACAATGTCAGTGCTCCTCTCATATACTGAAAATACCATCTCATATACTGAAAATACCACCAAATGGATGCTATATCCTATATTGGCTCTTTGTGTAACACTCCCCTCTCTACCCCCCCTTTCAACAACAATCCAGGGCAGGAGGTACCTGAGAAGTTACATGTCCCTTGGGATGTGAGGGGAAGGAAGAGGAATTTGCTAATGATTGAAGACAGGAGGATTATGAAAGCCCAGCTCTTTCTCTCTCACATGGGGCAAATCTGAGATATGACTTATTTTCCAGAGTTTTCCTATGGGATCAGGCTGAAGCTATCCTCTATAGGATACTCTCTACCTTGGCTTTGGCCCCTGCCTTGCCCTGCTTCCCCAACATCATCAGTGATTTCAATTATGAGCACTTCATTTGTAACTCATTCATATATGAATCCTTCTATCAGAGTCTGCTTCTGAGGAAACTATCCTACCACAACCAGTAAAAAATACTTATTTTTTAAGTGTTAGAAATCTCCCCATAATAAGCAGTGGGTTTGTTGTTAACATAATCCTGTTACTCAAACTTAAACTGATGACTCCAATTATATAAAGAAATGAGAAATATGTCTAAATATCACTTTAGAATGATGAACAAGATATATTGCTAAATTTAAAAAGAACAGTGAGGAAGAGCTGAGTATAGTATGCTAGCTTTTATCTAAAAAGGAAGTAGAAATAAAATGCATATGTATATTTGTTATGAACTGAATGTCTCGCCAAAATTCATATGTTGAAGTCCTAAGCCCCAATGTGACAGTATCTAGAGATAGGTCCTATGAGGAGTTTATAAAGATTAATGAGGTCATAAGGATAGGGCCCTAGTCTCACATAGAGCTGGTGCCCTCAGAAGAACTGGAAGAAATACATGGGCTCTCTCTGTGTCATGTGAAATGCCTCAAGCCAGAAAAAGAAAGGTCACCAAGAATCAAATCAGCCAGCACCTTCACAAATTTTTAGCTAGACTAGCCAAGAATAAATAAGAGAAGACTTAAATTGCTAAAATCAGGAATGAGGATGGGGATATCACTACCCAGAACACAGAAATAAAAGAATTCTAAAAGAATACTATGAACAACTATACACAAAAAAATTAGATAACTTAGATGAAATGAACAAATTTCTAGAAAGATATAAACTACCAAACTGACTCATGAAGATACAAAATATCTAAGTAGAACTATAATAAGTTAAAAAAAAAAACTCAATAGCCAAAATGCTTCTCACAGAGAAAAGTCCAAACCCAGTTAACTTCCACTGAATTCACCAAACTTTTCAAGAAGAATTGACACCACCGAGCATTCATAAACTCTTCTAAACTGTGGTAGAGGAGGAACACATCCTAACTCACTCTAAGTAAGAATTGCCCTGGTACCAAAATGTAGACAAAGACATTAAAAAAAAAAAAAAAAAAAGAAAGAAAGAAAGAAAGAAAGAAAGAAAGAAAGAAAGAAAACAAAAAGCCAATTCCTCTTATGAACATAAATGCAAAAAGCTCAACAAAATCATAGCCAACTGAATCCAGCAATGCATAAGACAGATTATGCACAATGACCAAGTAGGTTTTATTGGGTAATGCCGGGTCAATTTAACATACAAAAATTAATCAAAGCAAAACACAATTATTAATAAAAATAAAGGTGAAAAACCTATGATTATCTCAATAGATGCAGAAAAGGCATCTGACAAAATCTAACACTATTTTAAGAAAAAAAAAACATTCATTAAACTAGTAACAGAAGGTAACTTCTTCAACCTAATAAAGGATATCCATGAAAAATCAACAGCTAACACCAAACTCCTTTTAATAATCATACTGGCAGTCATAATTTTGGGTATTTTTACTTCAAATATTCTGGGCAACCACATTGTTTCTCTAATTCCATATTCACCAAAGTAAACCAAGATTTCTTGGAGAAATGATTGATTCCAAGTCTGTGACAGAAGATAATAAGATGAGGTTAGAAGCTCATGAGGTGAGAGAAATCTTGGAGATTACTGGGATCATATCTGAAAAATCTGGAAAGCAAATGGAGTATTTGAGCACACCTAAAAAATAGAGATCAAACAGATATTTTTTAAAATCTGTGAAGTCATAATGATAGTTAAAAGCAAAAACTTATTACTTACCTTTCGAGAAGGCTAAGGAACTAACTCATATTGGAAACTGGTAAATGACAGGAAAGAATAAAACCTGTGAGCTGCTTACTTGTATAAACTGTACTGCAGGGTAATCAAATAAGTAATGAGGGAACACTTGTCTTTATAGAAATATTCTAGCTAATAAAGAAAGAAATTATAGAATTAGAACATCACCATTTTAAATACTCTTAATGAAATAATAAATAGGCAATAATAATTCATGACTGTTAACATAATAAAATAGGAATAATTGGATTTTATATGCCTCCTGATGGAAGCATATGTAATAAAAATTGTAGCTGAATCTGCCCAAGCTCCTAGTTCTAACAACCAATTAATTTTAAAAATACAGAAGACAAAGGAAATGTTAATCTCATAGGTATTTGATAAGCAAACTCCAGGATGTGGAAAAGTCCACAGCACAAATGATCTAGTTTCTTTAAGTCATAAAGTAATCCAAAGAGCAGAAAGGAAGAACAGAAAGTATACTTTTGTAAGGGTTTTGAACTATGCATGAAGTGACATAAAATAGCTCAAAAGTAGACCATGACAAACCCCTAAAATCATTAGAAAATGAAGTACAATTAATTAACCAAATGGAGATAAAAGGGAATGACACAAAATTTTCAATTAACCCAAAACAGGACAAAAAACTAAGGAAAAGAACAACAACAACAACAACAAAAAAAAAATCAGATGGAATAAATAGAAAAAAGCAACAAAAAAAAAAAAAGAAAAAAGCAACAATTTGGTAGATTTAAACCCAACCATATCAATAATTACATAAAAATATAATGCAAATACACAAGTATAGACAGAGATTTGTTCAGATTGAATACAAGAGCAAAATACACTATAAGACATCCAAAGGTAATCAGTTAAAGGTAAAATGATAGAAAATGACATACCATGTGAACACTAATCAAAGGAAAACTAGAGTGGCTATGTTCATATTAGACAAAGTACATGTCAGACCAAGGAATGTTATCAGTGATAAACAGGGTCATTTCATGACAATAAAGCAGTCAATTAACCAAGAAGACATAGCAATCCTAAATACATATATACCCAACAGCACAGCTCCAAAAGTGAAGCAGCAACTGGTAAACCTAAAAGGAGAAATGAACAAATTTGCAATTACAGTAAAAAATCCAATATCCCTCTCTCAGTAATTGATAGAATTAGTATATAGAAAATCATTATGGATATAACTGACCTGAACAACATCAAACAGCTTGACTTAACTGACAGTTCCAGAACACTTCAACCAACAAAGCAAAATACACATTTTTTCAAGTGAATATGAACATTTGCCAAGTTTGACCACATTCTAGGCCATAAAACAAACCAAAAAATTTAAAAGAATTGAAATTGGGGATCCCTGGGTGGCTCAGTGGTTTAGCACCTGCCTTTGGCCCAGGACGCGATCCTGGAGTCCCGGGATCAAGTCCCACGTCGGGCTCCCCGCATGGAGCTTGCTTCTCCCCCCGCCTGTGGCTCTGCCTCTCTTTCTCTCTCTATGTCTATCATGAACAAATAAATTTTTTTAAAAAAAATTTAAAAATCCATCCTGCAAAAATAAATAAATAAATAAATAAATAAATAAATAATAAAATAAAATAAAATAAAATAATTGAAATCATACAAAGTATATTGTCTATGAGAAACTCATGTAGAAATCAGTAACAAAAATATCACAACACCTTCAAGTACTTGGAAATTAATAACACACTTTTAAACAACTCATGGGTCAAAAACAAAATCACAAGAGAATCAGAATGTATTTTGAATTGCATGAAAATGAAAACACAGCATATGAAAATTTGTGGGATAGAGCTAAAACACTTTAAGATATATGTATGATATTTAATGCTTATACTAGGGGGAAAAAAGTCCCATATCAATGATTTAAACTTCTACCTTACTAGAATAAGAAGAGCAAACTGAACCCAAAGCAAGCAAAAGGAAGAAAATACTCACAAATGTAAGTCAATAAAATAAAAAACAAAAACATAATAAGGAAAATCAATGAAACTATAATCTAGTTATTTGAAAAAAATCAATAAGAATGATAAACCTCTAGAAAGACAGTCCAAGAAAATAAAAGACAGAAGATACACATTACTAATATGGGAATGAAAGAGAAGACATCACAATAGGTCCTAGAGACATTAAAAGGATAATAAGCAGAGTTTTTTATACTAGGAAACTCAACAGCCTAAAAAGTAAACAAATTCCTTGAAAGAAACCAGCTATGAAAGCTCACTCAAAATTTTTAAAAAACTCAAAAATACCGTATCTATTAAAGAAACTAGATTTGTGATTTAGAAACTTTCACAAGGAAAACTCCAGGCCCAACGACTTCACTTCTACCAAACATGTAAGAAACAAATAATATCAATTCTACACAAAAACTCCAGGAAATAGACTAGGAAGGAACACCTACCCACTCAGTTTATGAGGCCAGTGTTACACTGATACAAATACCAGGCAAAAATATTACAGAAAAAGAAAAACTCCAAACCAATATCTCTCATGACAGAAATGTGTCTCAACAAAATATTAGCAGGTTAATGCAGCAGTACATGAATTTCAAAAGATAAAAATAAAAGAGGAGTAAATTTATATACTAGATATATAGCAACTAAAAGCTTTGTGTAGCTTGTGTACGGATCCTGATTCTTAAAAATCATAAAAATTTGCACTTATTCAACATTCATTGATATTAAGGACTACTGTCAATGTCTTTAGTGTGATAATGGTGTTGTGATTATGTTTTTTAAAGTTTCCTTTAGAGAAATAATTAGCCATATATGCTGAAAAAAGGACAGCTCATATGCTATAATCTCTAGGAACTGATATGAAATAATCTATATGAGGGTGATGAGGAATGGGAGGGTTTATGGAGATATATATATATATATATATATATATATATATATATATAAACACCATTGGGCATATGCTGATAACTGTTGAACTAGTGAACACGTATATGTTCAAAATTTCCATAAAATGCAGTTTAATAATATAAATGTAATATAAAGTTTGGGGCATGTAAGTGGCTCAGTCGGGTAAGCCTCTGACTCTTGATCTCACTCAGGTCTTGATCTCAGGGTCATGAGTTCAATCCCCACATTGAGCTCCATGCTGGCTATGGAATCTACTTTAAAAAACTGATACATAATGTAATATAAAGTTTAAAATATAAAGTTTAAAAAATAAATGATTAAAAGTATGGCTCTCCTAATATATTCCTAAGAGATTTGTTCCATTAAAGAACGACCATATGTCTCCTGACTTATAGATCCTTTTTTCCTCCATTTTAAAAGGAAGCTGTTGGGGTACAAGCTAACATACATGCCCTTTCCCCTTTGGCTTACTATGAAAATACTAAAAAGCCTTCAGATTTCAGGTGTTTTTTGCATAGTAGTAAATTAAGACTTACTTTCTTATTGATAGCTTTCTTCTGTTCTTATCCCAGGAAAATCACTTTGTGATTTTTTTTTTCTCTTTTATAATTACTAGGTGCCAGACCGTCTCCAAACTTGCAGAGATATGAAGTCGAAAATGAAATAAAGAGCATCTTTCTTTTCAGAATCTACTGTGCAACAAACACTATGATTCCTATCATTTCATTAAGAGATAGTTATTATCTTCAATTTGTAAATGAGAAAACAAGTTTAGTAACTTGATTTATGGCTTAAAATATATGTCATTGTTTAAACAACTTGTTTAAAAGGATAGGTAGGGTGCCAGAAAACTTTGTTGTTTTGTTTTGTTCTACACCATGGGTCAGTAAGCTCTTTCAGTAAAAGGCCAGTTGATAAATATTTTAGGCTTTGTAGGCCATGTGTCACATATTCTTCTTTGTTTTGCTTTGCTTTGTTTGAAGCTTTAAAAATGAAAACATTCTTTGTTCTCAGGCTTAAAAGCAGGCCACAGGCCAGATTTGGATCATGGGCTATAGTTTGCCAACCCCTGGACTAGACTATGGTATATTTCATTTTAATTCATTTATAATATCTCATTTCAATTAGAAGTATTGAAAGGCTATACTGCCCCCATTTGATACTAATCATGGTAGAAGGTAAATAACAAAGACTTTATGTCAGCCATGTGACATAGAAGTTTACCAATGAATTGAGAATGTTGGAAGCAAAAGGATGGCATGTGGTCACCCAACCTGAAGGGCATGATTTTTGCAATTATTTTGCCAAGGAAAAAAATGTGATGTGCTTATGTTAATTCTAACAATTTCATTCATTCTATAGCCACAACAACATATAGTAAAAGGTCTAGGCCAAGATAAAACACGTTTGTCCTCACAAGGGAGTTGTGAAGTTAGGAATCAGTATTTCTTAATCAGGTACTCCTGAAGCACAAAAACTAAGTCAAGGTTATTTTTTAGCCTTCTCTGCTGAACTAATCAAAGTAAAATATGTTCTAGATTAAAATAGATGTTGCAAAATAAAATGTGAGATTGTCCTTATTGCCCCCATGATCTCCTATTCCAGTCCCATATTGCCCCAGAAGCCTCACAAGTCCTGAGGAGGACCAAGATCACTTAGCAGGAGTGCAAAAAGGAAGAAACAATACTCAAGCCTTTAGTTTCTAAATCAATTTTAAAATCCATAAAAGAGACAGCAATCTTAAAACCAAAGCATTTTATTTTTAAGAGTCAGCCTTCCTGAAGAAAGAACAATTTGGGAATCCAAAATGATAAGACCTGAAGTTAACAGAGCCTGGAGTTTATGCCATAAACAAAAGGCTGGAATGAAAAGAGGAAATGTTACAAACTAAAGTAGATGAGAGTTGTTTGAGTTGCAATGGGAAGACAAATGGAGGGGACAAGCTACCAAGGAGGACAGTGATGAAGCCAGGAGGGGTCTTGGGGAGAAGAAAGGAATCCACTTTAAAAGAGTGCTAGCCTCTGTCTGCATAGACATTTCCTTAACACTGATGAAGTGCCAGGCCAGCCCAATAGCAGGCTCTCTACTGCCCTGTAAGTGAACCCTGAGAATTGTTTGTGCCAAGAACAGCTCAATAACGTTCCTTCAACAGTGGCCCGCAGGTCCCTGGTTGATGATCACTTGAAAATGATGCCCAGTGAAGCCCTGAGAGTTTGGTCAGCACATTTCAAACAAACAAGGTAAGACAGACTGGAACTAATGTGAAGCCCCACTCCCCAATCCCTCCACACAACACACTCCAGCAAAGACCGTGTTAAAACCCTAACTCCAGGTGTCATGAGACACCTGAGGTTCAGAGTGAGTATAACAGTACACAGACACCCTGCTAGCAAGTGGCAAAGCTGAGACTCAAAACCAGCTTGGTCTTGCTCCAAAGAGACTACTCTTAACTGCAGTAGTATATTGCCTCCCAAAATTTATTTTGGGCCTAAATTTCTATAACACCCTTCTTAATGAAAGTCCATCTACCTAGAATAAGCATAAGAGCAAGATGAAATCTCATTTGTATTACCACTGACACACAAAGTTCTTTATAATAATACATCCCTACTATACCCAGAGTTCCTTATATGTTAGCTCACTGAATCCTCATTACCACCTACAGAGTAAACAGTGTTGGAGATAGGAATTGGATGTTCAGCCAGGTTAATTAATTTAACCAAGGTCACACAGCTAGTAGGTAGCCGGCCCAGGAATCAAGCTCAGATCTGGCTGATGCTAAAGATGCTGTTCTTTTCCACTATAGCAAATCTGCAACAACAACAAAAATGTATATAGAATTTATGAAAACAAATTGTATTGTATTTGCCATTTATTTCATACAAAATAAACTACTCAAACAAATTCCTGTCCATTACCCTCCAATTTCTTGGCCTACAGCTAAATATAAACTTAATTTTGTTCTGCTTACAATGCTGATCTTTTACAAATAACTTGTCTTATTAGATTAGATTCCTGACCTTAAATATCTATTTACTCTAAATTCCCAGCACAGGATTCAGATACATAAATAAGGAAATAAAAATAAAGGGAGGAGGAAGTGAGTCAGGAAAGAAGAAAAAAGTAAATGAGTGAAATTAGGAATAAAATGGGTTATAAATACCTGCTTAGAAAGGTAGACTTTAAAATATAATAATGTGTTATCTTACGATTTCACAAATAAACTTGTAGTATTCTTTTGTAAGTAAGATTGTCGGGACCTCTGGGTGGCGCAGCGGTTTGGCGCCTGCCTTTGGCCCACAGCGCGATCCTGGAGACCCAGGATTGAATCCCACATCAGGCTCCTGGTGCATGGAGCCTGCTTCTCCCTCTGCCTGTGTCTCTGCCTCTCTCTCTCTTTGACTATCATAAATAAATAAAAATTAAAAAAAAATAAGTAAGGTCGTCTATATTTTTATGTTCAATGTCAGTTATTTGAGCCAAGACTGACTTAATTCTGTATTGTTAATTTCAAGAGCCAGTGCATTTATCTCTAGGAACTTACTTGACTATTGAAGGTGAACCAGCCTCCAACAGCTCCCCCCAGTGGCCACACATCTAAAGCACTGCAAACCTTTCCAGTTGAGGTTCAGTTTTACTCAGTTGTTCTGAAAGTTAAGTTTTTTTTTTTGTATTCCTTTTTGGCATTATTTACAATTACTTCTTTGTTAAATGTCAACTTGTTTATGAAGTAGGATTTTTTCATCTTTAGCAATAATACACGTGAGTATTATCAATGAACTATAACAGTTTTTAGACACACAAGTTTATAATGTATATTGCTTCTTGGCCACAGCCATAAAATATTTATTGAATATTATTGTAATTATAACATTACTGTAATATCACTGTTGCTAATGGTGCACATGTGGTATGGTCAGGCAGAGAGAATCTAAATTCCTCTCTAGGACAAATTGAAACACATTTCCTCCATCTGAATTCACTGAATCTACTTAACCAGATCTTCACAAAGCCATGTAGTGATTACTAATCCAGTGCAAATATCAGAAAGTAGCATTTGCTCTGGCAAACTCACTTAGCAAAACCGCTTATCTGGCAGAGACTTTAAATTGCTCCCTTAGGACTGTTTGCCTTTTACCCTTTGGATGAATTTGTCAGGGTCAGTACCAGGGAAAGTTGTAAGAGAAGAACATTGCATTTCCTATTTCAAAGCCTCCGTTTCCACAGGAGGTAACTTCATTCCAGCTCCAGTACCACCCCTCCTACCCTATGCCAGTCTAGCTCACCCTCAACCTTGTGGTTCTTTTCTCAATTTTAATCTATACCCCTGCCTCCATTTTAATCCCACTCAGATCATGGATGTGTATTAGTAAAAGTTTCAGAAGCTATGTCTCCTGCAGTACGGGTAAGTTTATAAAGAACTTTAAATACTAAAGCACTTATTAGGAATCACAAAAATATATTGACTCAAGGACCATCGTGTTTTTCAAGCCACCATAAAGAGAGCGGGACAGGGATCCCTGGGTGGTGCAGCGGTTTGGCGCCTGCCTTTGGCCCAGGGCGCGATCCTGGAGACCCGGGATCGAATCCCACATCGGGCTCCGGGTGCATGGAGCCTGCTTCTCCCTCTGCCTATGTCTCTGCCTCTCTCTCTCTGTGACTATCATAAATAAATAAAAATTTTTAAAAAAATCTTAAAAAAAAAAAAGAGAGTGGGACAGGAGCTGACATAGATCGATATGCTGTATTTTTAGAGTGGTAATTAGAGGCCATCTCCATTGCCTCTTTTGAAGTAGAAAAGGGACAAGTCACATATATTAAATGTGGATAAAATGCAGTTTGCCCAAATCTCCCTTCAGTCCTTCAGTCCCTCCCAAGACTGGCTCTCCACTGGATGCAGGCACTGATAGGTGCTGGGGCTACACAGATGGACTATACTTTTCCCTAGAGAGTCAAATGATGGTGAGGGCAGCCGCAAAAGCCAATAATTATCATACAGTGTGATAAGTATTTAAAAGCTAAAGTTAGCTAACCCAGATTATGGGATGGGGCAGAGAGGAAACAAAAGTGGAAGGCTTCGGGGAAAGATTTCCAAAGGAAAAGACATCTGAGCTTAGTCTCAGATGCAGAGAGGTAGAGGAAGCCACAAATGATAAGAGAAGGAAGGATTGGAAGATGGAAGGATGGAAGGGCAGGGAAGTTTTTTTTTTTTTTTTTTTTGTCTTTAACTCAAAGTGTTTTATTTGTGCAAATTTCATTCCAAAGAACTCTGGAAGCATGAGAATAGACAAAGGTCATGGGGGTGGGGGGGGTCCACACCTGATTTATTCCAGAGAGCCTCAGCTCCTGTTAACCATGACCACAGCCCTAGTAGCTGAACCCACAGGGCTCCACCTGTCTACCCTCCTAGATTAGCCTCTTTGCCACCCTCTGTCTGTGAAGCATGCTGGTGACCCCCATTCCAAACTGGCCTGCAGAAGCTGACTGAGTCTCAGGTCCAGATAATTCCACTAGGTATTATCTAGGGTAGACTAAGGGTACCCCCAGGAATTTTCTTCTTATAGAAGTTACCTGCAGAAGAACAGTGCATTCTAGGCTACAAAATGCAAAACTCTCTCAGTAAATTCTGCCCACACCTATTTTGGGAGCACAAATCAACAACACCTCTGGTTTTTTTGTTTGTTTTTAAGAAAATCATAATTTCTACTTCAAGACTTTGCTGAAGGCAATTCCTATTTCAGTTTGTTACACACATCTAAACTCTGAATCCACTATTCCAGGGACCCACTATACACTGGGCTGTATTTCTCCTAATTGAAAGCCTTTCAACCTGGAAGTCTGTTTTCCCTGGTAGATTTGGTGAGTTTGAAATCTTCCCAATTTTATTTGACCCCATTTGCAAAATGATGAACCAGAAAGTAGTTCTACCTGGATATTTTTTATTTTTTAAGATTTTATTTATTTATTCCTGAAAGACACAGAATGAGAGGCAGAAACATAGGCAGAGGCAGAAGTCCCTATGTGGGACTCAGTCCTGAAACCCTAGGATCATGACCTGAGCCAAAGGCAGACGCTCAACCACTGAGCCACTCAGGTGTCCCTACCTGGGTGTTTATTAAAACATTGCAGAAGCTGCTAATGAAAGGAGACTCCTCAAATGTCCCAAGAGCTGCATTAAGTGCCCTGTAGGTTCACCAGCTAAGTGACTTCCTATCACTCCTGCTCCTTCCCTTCAAGTTCAAGAAGGGACCTCAAGGGAGCCTCTTGTTATATCACAAAACTCACCTTTTATTATTCTGTTCTTAAATTTTTTTTCAGTGAAAAAATATCAGAAAACTGTAGAACTGGGTGTTTTGTGAAGGTGGGCATATCAGATCTTAGTGTTAAAAAGCTTTGGAAATTTCCTCAATTAAAATAACTACTAGATGTCAATGTCTACGTCTTCTAAACCAACAGTCTGGATGACAACATTCTACTAACTATCTAATTAAGATTTATTTGGTCATCAGTCAACCTCTGAAATGTCTACAATGACTCTCTCCATTCTCACCAGACAAGGTCAATCACAAAGAAAATGATACTTAAACATTTCATTGTTCCTCCCAAACTACCTCACATAAATCACAAGTTTTGCTAGTCACTTCCGAAATTAACTAGGAAACTAGAGAACACAGACCACACAGAAAGGCCTAGAGATGTTTGCTCCAATATTATAGGAACAAAAAACAAACAAAAAGATCAATGTTAAAATGAGATATTACCAAAATAATTCTTAGATAAGATAACATCTGACTAACCAAAAGAAGAAAAAGTAATAAATGATTCAGAATTAGGAGGAAAAAATGTCATTTTGGAAGCAACTTGCTCCTAGTTAAGCAACTTCAGACTGAAACTGGGATATAATTACTTCTAAGAAGTTAATTCAAATGGTTTCTCCTAGGACTGTATTCAAAGTGGTTTTATGGCTCCAATCTGCATTCACTTACGGAAAAGTCAAAGATAATCCAAAGCATATCTGATTTGATTTTCCACTAATGAAATTTTTGTGATTTCATGAAAGAAATATAGTTACACTGAAGTTTGACATGATGCATGCAGAGAAACAATATGTAAAATTCAGCATGTAAACCACAAGACCTTCAGCTTTACCACAAAAAGTGCAGTATCTACTTTACGTAAGACTGAATCTTGGATTGGGGATGATACAATTTTTCTTCTATCAAGAAATATACACTGATCTGAAAATTGCACTATCATTTATACTTGCTTAAGTGTGGCTTAAATACAATTTAATCACAGAGTGTTAACAGTAAATAGAAATCTTAGAAAATCATTTCTTCTACCCTTTGATGACAGGAAGAAACTGAGATCCAGAGAGGCCCATCCAAACCTCCTTTTATTAGCTTTCT
This sequence comes from Vulpes lagopus, assembly GCF_018345385.1. NCBI lineage: Eukaryota > Metazoa > Chordata > Mammalia > Carnivora > Canidae > Vulpes > Vulpes lagopus. The sequence continues at coordinate 21,393,353 of NC_054842.1, read as the reverse complement.
CCTCATCCTCCTCTTTCTCCTCCTCTTCCCCAATCTCTTCCCCCCTTCCCCTCCTCCTCACTTCCACCTTCTCCTTCTCTCTTCCTCTCTATTACTCCTCAACTCACAACCCAATTTAAGTTCTGCCTACCACAGGAATTCTTCTCCCCAGTGACATGAGTATCTATTCTGTCTTGAAAATTCTCTTCCCTTCACTCAACACATGAGGTCCCTGATTTTCTTGCTAGTTCTGATAATTTTGCCTTAGAATGTCCTCTTCTTCTACCTTAAATGTTAATTGTCAGGGATCTGTCATAAGTCCTCTTCTCTTCCTGTCCACACACTCTAGGCAAATGCAACTCCTCCTAGCACTGATAATTCTCAAATCTCCATCTTTACCCCAACCTTTCTCCAGAGCATCACCCATCAGCCCTATGTCTCCCAGTGCCTACTTGACATCTGCCTACTTACCCCACAGATTTCTCAAACTTAACATGTCCCAAACTGATGGAGTTCTCTCCACCTCAAATCTACTCTTCCTCCCAAGTTCCCTACATTAGAAAATGACCTTCCAGTCTCCCAACCAGAAACCTATGTGTCATCCTAAACTCCACCCCTTCTCTTCCTCAACCCCAACATTCAATGAATCAATGAGTCTTACAGATCTTATTTGTTAAATGTTTCTCTGCTCTTCCCATTTGTCTCCATTTCAATTGCCTCCATCCTAGCCCAAGCTACTACATTAGCCCCTTACTGGCCTCCTCCTTCAACTTAGGTCATTCTCCAAAACATTTTCTTCAGAGCAGCAGAAAGATCTTTCTTGTCATTTCATGACTACATCCCTTCCATTTTACCCAGCACTCTTAAAATATGCTCAAACTCTAACGTAAGTATCAAGGCTCTATGTTATCTTGCTTATTCTTACTCTCCAACAGATACAGTGTCTACCTCAGTCATTCTCAAATGTAGCTTTTTCATATGCATCCATTTCCCCCAGAAGCTTTCAAAAGTACATGCAAATGCACACATACACACATAACCTAAAGTTCAGTTATGTGCTGTAACCAGGCTTGTTTTCTTTTGCTGCTGTGCCTTCACTTTCTACTAATTCTGCCATATACCAGGATTGAGCTGTTAATTTCTGCACACACGCTGAAGGACCAGAAAAATAATTACTGGTTTCTAGAAATACAGCAGCTATTTTTGTTTTCTCTTTTGACACTTCTCTTGATGCCCAAGTTCTACAAAACAGACCCTTCCACAGAAGGGAGCTTTCGCTAAAGGAAACATCTGACATCTTTTTAAAATATGAAAGTATCACAGAGAGCAGGGAATAGAGAGAAGATGAGAGAAACAGTATCTGTCTATGACAACTTCTCCATGCTCTGCCAACATCAGTCCTAACATCACAATTAAACAACTTCAGATTACAAATATCTTGCCAAGTACATCTTAAGGAAAAAGAGCAGTTTTTAAAATATACTAATGGTTCTAATGGATAATGGATACTTTTAAGAATCATCAAGAAAGCTTTTGTAAAATATCTATGTTCTAGTATGATCCCCAGGGCTCTGATTCAGTAGGTTCTAGGTTATGCTAGAGCATACGTTTTTAAAACCTCACAGGTAATTATGATGCACAAAACTTTTAAGAACCACTGCAATACACATTTGCAATAAACCTATATAAAATGGACTCATGTAGTCCTACAGGGTGTTGGTTTTCTGCAATTAAGTTTCAGAAAACATCAGGATGCCAGACTGACCAGACAAAGCTGTCAGGGATAACAATCCACAGATGATCCCTCCCTCATCTGGGAAAACGGGAAAATCCAGGATGTAGCTCTGTGAAACAAACATAAATCCATGTCAAGAAAAGGAAGAAGAAGAAAATAAATCAAGATAGTTACTATTCTTGCTTCTGTTGACAGGACAAATAAATGATTTCTATTCTTTTTATAAAGTATGCAGACTTTTTTAATGTATGTTTTAAGGAACATTTCAGATACTTGTCAAAAATTTTGAGAATATATTGTTCTTATGTGAAAAATAAGTCTCCGGACTGACATATTTGGGATCATATACTTGCTCTGTCACTTCCTAGCTATATAACAGTGAGTAATTTGCTTACTTCTTCTGAACTTGTTTCCTCTGTTGTAAAAATCAGGAAAAGGGAAAGTGTTCTATTGAATCATGTTGGCCCACAGATGTCTGTAGAAGAGTGGTGACTTACAGGTAGAAGATGAGGAGAATGGTAGGCATGGATTAAAGTACTTTATGGGAAAGACTGAAACGCACTCTGTTTGGAGAGAGGCTGAAACTAGAGAGACCAAATAAGCAAAAACAAAACATATAAAAAGAGCTCAAGATGTTACTTAACTCTGGTTTATGCTAATGTCAGGCCATTTCACCAGCCATGTCTCAGCCCTGGACACAGAATTTGTGTTTCAGGACACAGTAGACAGTGGGAAATGGGAAATGTTTTCAAAGCACTTAAAAACATCAGTCACACAAATGTTCAGATTTCACCAGGAGGAGTTAACTCAACAACCAGGAAAACCAAAGCACTAAGTAGAATCTAAAGAATTTCAGTTTGAATCATCAGCGATATCTCCAAACACACAAGGTTTTCATGGAAGATTGAAATCCCACAATCCCACAAATAGATGGAGAAGCTGAGAAAGATGGCTAAAATTCAGAAGTTAGTGCTGAACATTGGGTTAATGCTTAATCATTTTTATTCTGAGTTGTTTCAAATTGGTCAGATGTGAAGAAAATTATTTCATATGTATATAAAACTTCTAGCAGATACTAAGGAGTCAAAAAGTGTTCTATTTTCTTTATTACACTGATCATCAGTTAAGTGACCAACTGTCCTGGAGAACATACTCTTATCCTTCCATCTCCCTAAACACTTTTGAAAATGAACAAGCGTACCAGTCCATGGTATAGAGATCCCAAAGACTCTTCATGACCCCTCTGATACTTTAACAACATCATCTATAGTGCTAGCTTCTGACAGCATTGAATTTTGAAGGCTCTGGTAAACATTTCTTTCTTCTTGTCTGTCATAGCAGAGGACAGAGAATGAAGATCACAATCTTCTGCATAATAGTCCTCTCATATGTAGAGAGAGCCCAGCAAACCATAGATCAATGCAAAACACATACAGAGAAAGGTTGGATCTTTTGCCTTATTCATGATCTCTGCTGGAGAACTGGTACAGCAGTATAGGTCTCTAGGCTTCCTTGGAGTTATTTAAAAGCAGTGTTTCATACACATTATGCTGAACATCCCTGTGGTATTAGGGTTATATACTCAGCGCCCCTCTCTTAGAAATTGTCTGTCTCCCCCACCAACACGGTAAAATCCAGAACTGCTATTTTATAAATTCACTGCAACAACGGACTCTAGGAGTAGCTGCCTAGGCAAACTGAGCCAATGGGTCCCTTCTCCAGGATTTGGGACAATAAAAAAAATTGATAATAGTCACTCTTGGTGTTCCAATATTTAATGGTTTCCATTATATGAGATGAAGCTATGTAGGGTGAGAAGCAGGATGCAGGGATATGGAAGCCTTCAAGTCCCTAGTTCCATCTGCCTGAGGTCCAGCTACATTCTTGCTCTTTCCACAACCTGTGCTCTTTAGATCCTTTGACTCCATGAGATACCCCATTATCTTTCTTTTGTTGTTGTTGTTTTTAAGCTAGCCTGAGTCAATATCTGTGGCATGTATCCTGAAGAAAATAAACTGATTAATAGTTGAGCTTACTGTCCTAGAAGTTTTCTAAATGAAAAATAGATACTTAAGTATCATTTAGTCTGATCCTATTTTTAGTCTCCTCCTAGAAGTATTTCCAACCACCCAACCAAGCATATTAGCACTGCTTGTTATTTTTTACATACTACAATGTAGTATAGGGATTAAGAACCTAAACCCTACAGCCAGACATCCCAGCATTGAATCCCAGCTCCACTTACATAGTGGATTTTGTGACATCCCACCCAGCTCCCTCTTCAGGACTAAGAAATTTATTCTATTCCCCCAGCTGCTGGGAACAATCCAGGATGCCAGGAACAATACTCAATTGAAAACAGCTGCCTCACCTAAAGTCATAATCCCTTTCCAGGCACAACTTGCTTAATAAAAAGGCCATTGCCCTCATCCCAATTGTGGAAAAATATGTAGGGCCATCCTTGCTCCAGAACTCCTCATGGGGTTGACTAAAGCCTTCCTTGAGATTGTGTCACACTCCAACTCCTCCTTCGCCCAGTCCTGCTTCCTTCTCTGCCTCTTGGGTGTTGAACCCAGCATGCCCTGATATACCTCCTGCATGCAAATCTCCATGCCAGAGTCTCCTGTGGCACCCAATCTGCAACAACTCATTTGCTGTGAGATCTCTGTGCCTCAGATTCATCATCTACAAAATAAGGCTAATCATATGACCTATTTCACAGTAGTACCATGAAAATTAAATGAATTAACACATATAAAGTGTTTAGAATGGGACAGCAACTGGCATAAGGCAAGTGCTTTTTAACTCAACTACTCTTATATTTACCACTTGGTAGCAAATTGACTCATCTATTTTTATACAACTTAAATTGATCATTAAGATTAGACAAATTTCCAAGGGACTCTAACTTTTAACACAAAGAAGTTCAGGAGTACAAGGTCCCTGAATCAAACAATTCCTCTCTGATTTGGTTCATTAAAAGTCCAAGTATGTAGGCCTTCAGGGCTCACAGAAGGAGATTCATCTATTGACTAGAGTTTGTGCCTGAAAAAGGGCGATGGGGGTTAGCCTTCAAGCCTGATTTTTACCAATCTGCTGTTTTTGTAAGTGGTGCTTTGTACTTGTGCCCAGAGGTGCTAGTGATGACTGTGTTGCTATAAAACTAGACATAAAACATGTGAAATGGAGCCTAAATCATAAATACAAAAATTGTAACAGCAGGTTAGATTTTATGACTCTAATTTGTCTTAAATTGACATATAACATTGCTCTTGGCATCACTTGGAGTGCTGTATGCAAATCAAAGGTAAATATGTGCCCAGATAATTAAATTTAGTTTTGCAGTGAGATCAATATTGACAACTTAGCATTAACCATAATTCTTGATGAAGGGATAAATTTTCTTTTTATTATTCTGTTGGGAAAGATAAATAACATATTGTACATTTGCATACACCTATAAAGTGATTAATTGAATGTTTCAATGTAAGTTTCACGTGAATCCAAGGCAAAAAAACAGAAATGGAGATTGTGTTAGGAAAGAGTCAGGATCTGGACCACACACAATTTCCCTCCCTGTAACTTAATGCCATCATTGGCTGAGAGTCCTGATTTAACAATGGGGTAGAAAGTGGTGGGGAAGAAGGAGTACTAAAGGATGCTACATGGCCACAGCTTTGAGAGGAGAAGAGGCTGTCCTGGGATAAGATGTTGTCTCTTAGCATAGTACCATGGACCTTAAGCCAATCTATATGTTCATAAGCCCCGAATCTACATCCACATCACAACCTCTCCTGTGAAATGTGGGTCTCCTACTAAAAGTTCTACATGGATGTCAAATAAGGATCCCAAATATTGCACAATGTTTGACATTTCCTCAAAACCTCCTCTCCCCGGGGTTTCCTATATCTCAGTGAATTACACCAGCTTCTTTGTGTTTGCTCAAATAAAAAATCTAGGAGTTATCCCTGGTTCTCCTTTGCCTACATTCAGTTAGTCTACAAACATATCTCAAATCTACATCTTCACCACTACATCACTCTCCTCTCCTATGATGCTCTAGTCCTACTGGCCTTCCTTCTGTTCCTCAACGACCAATTCTTCGCACTAATCATTGCAGATCATTCCCATCCTCTTGCCTTTGTTAATTCCTTCTCTGCTTTGATTGTTCATACCCCAAGTCTGCACACCAGTAGCTCTTTCTTGTCACTCAAATCTTTGCTTAAATGTTTCCTCCTTAAAGATGCCTTCCCTGACCAACCTAAAATGAAGAAAATATTAAAAACTTTTATCACACCGCTTAATTTAATTTTCTACAGATTCCCTCATCATTGTCACTTCTTTATTGTTTATTTATTCAATTATTGTATGTCTTCCCTACTAGATTGTACATTATAAGAGAACTGAGACCTTGACTATCGCTGTCTCCACTGAATACCCAGTACCAAAAGTAGTGCCTTGCCTAAAATAGGAACTCAGCAAAAAATTGTTAAATGAATGAATGAGCAGCAATCACTGAAAAGTAGACAAGTCTAAAGCCAAACCAAACTGATAAAGAAATGTAGGCATTAAGTAAGTCAGCCTTGCTCTGGGCACTATGCTAGCCACCTTTATGTGTGTTATCTTACTTCATCTAATCCGTATCTCTCTCAACGGATTGTGTTGATAATCTCAAATGTCCTTCAGTCAATAAAACAAAAATTCAAGGCAGTTAAGTAATTTTCCTAAATCAAACTGCTAATAAATGCAAATCTAGGTCTGATTGTGGGACCCCCTTCCTACAATCACACTGGTTTGCTATCAAATCATCATTCTTCTTCATTTCCCTTTTTAATTGGCAATAGAAAATAGGCATTCATGATCAAAATAATGTATGATACACTAGCAAAATTTCTCAGATTCCAGTTATATTTTATGCAAAAAAACTACCCATTCTCTGCTCTTCATACTAATCAAGGAGAAAAAATATTTGTATAGTAGTAAAAGTTTAACAATAAAAATCTATTTCATACTTCTTTTTGAAAAAGAGACAAATATATGCTTAGCTTATTGAGCTAACTTGTCTTTTGGCAGAAACTTGAAAATAGGCAGCCTGAATTCATTCTCCTTCTCCTTTCTTCCTCCTCTTCTTCCTCCTTCTTCTCATTCTATCTCTCATATAGTAATGTTGCTCTTGGATTTCATTTCATATCACATAAATACTATCTTATACAAGTACTATCTTACATAAGCTGGGGACCATGGGCAAGAGATTTAGCATCTGTGTACTTTAATTTTGCCCTCTCTATATATAATCCATGTCCTCCCAAATTTCCCCACCTTTGGGGGGATATTGGAGAAGAAAGAATATTTGTGAACCATTCCAGAGTTTCCTGAGGTAAAAAGATGGTCATTCTCCATAGATGAATTTCATTGCTTCTCTGAAATGTAGAAAACACACCAGATTTTTACAAATAGTACCATTTTTATCTTTTGGCCCATGACACGTGAAAAGAGGGGATTGTACCAGATGGCCTCTAACACCCCTGCCAGCTCTAGCCTCCCAGGAATCAACAAGCAGAGTGGAAAGAACACAGGATTTGAAGTAAAACAGACCCAAATTGTAACATTTAATATGAACATAATTACCTCTATTATTCTGTAAAATTGACATAATAAATCTACTTCTTAGAGTGGTTATAAAGACTACTACTTAGGCATTTAGTACAAGGACTAGCATATACATATTTTTAAATGGTGGTCATTATGATTATTATGGGTTGAATTGTGTCTCCCAAAAAAGATACACTGAAGCCCTAACCCTAAATATCTCAGAATGTGACCTTACCTTACCTCTACAAAAGTAATCAAGTTAAAATGAGGTCATTAGGGTGGGCCTAATCCAATGACTAGTGTCCTTATAAGAGGAAATTCAGGCATAGAGACAGACATGAGCACAGGGAGAATGTTGTGTGAAGATGAAGGCAGAGGTTAAAGTGATACATCTACAAAAGCCAAGGAACACCACAGATTGCCAGCTCACCACCAAAATCTAGGCAAGAAGCATGGAACGAATTCTGCCTCACAGCCCATGGAAGGAACCAACCTTGCCAACACCTTGATCTTGGTCTTCTGGCCTCCAGAACTGTGAGACAATAAATTCCTATTGTTTAGGCCACTCAGTTTGTGGTACTTTGTTACTGCAGCCCTAGCAAACTAAGATGATTCTGAGTGGCCAATTGTTTCTGGTGCATTCGTATCATTTTTCCACCTAGAAATCAATGTTTTCCAAATTTTTTTAACAGCAAGCTCAGTAAGCAAAGTATTTTACATAGCCATATATATATCATACAAAATGACATTGACTATTATTATCTAAAATGTGCCCTGGTATTTTCTGTTCTGTTATTTTTATTCTTTTTTTTAATAAATTTATTTTTTATTGGTGTTCAATTTGCCAACATATAGAATAACACCAAGCGCTCATCCCGTCAAGTGCCCACCTCAGTGCCTGTCACCCAGTCACCCCCACCCCCCGCCCACCTCCCCTTCCACCACTCCCAGTTCACTTCCCAGAATGATGCTGACCTATTAAATTGATTTCACAATGCCCAGTGGATAGTGACCTCACTTGAGAAACACCAGGCTGGACTACAAACTTCTTAAAGGGGCAACACATCTCTCCTTCTCATACAACCTAACCAACACTGGACCTCTGTTAATTAAATAAACCCTTAATGATTGACTTTTGTGGCCAAAATATATTTGATACCTATTTTATGCCATTGCTTTGGCTTTATTAATAAATCTATGAGAAAATATTTAATACCTGAGGGAATTTAAAAATAACTACCAGACAGGTATGAACCAATGACTGGTGAATTTTCTTAGATCAAATCATATTATTATAAAAATATAGGTTAGATATTTCTTTAACACAGAGATTGATTTGATCCTGAAAGGTCTTAGCTCCCTCCAACAGCACTGAGATTTCACATGCTGCTTATCATCAAAAAAAAAGGTACATGTAAGTAAATCTCCTACTAATACAAAAATAGCTTGTATGTTTTCCATTAGAAAATATATATATGCTGGGGAGGGAGAAGAATCTGCTTTAATATTTCATATCAATTGTTGCATTTTAAAAGAAATTATGCCAATAAACATTAGATAATAAGTGATAAATATTTCTCACTGGTGAAATAAGACATTATCAAATAATGTACTTTTGAGAATGTCCATGAGCTTATAGGTTATCTATGTTTATTCCCTTGATAAAAATTCAAAAAAATACATAATTCAACATTAAAGCAACGAATAATTATTCAGTTCCTATATATGCACATATATACATATATACTAATTAATATTTGTCCTCTAGACCTGCTTAAAATCTAATGGAACTTAAAAGATATAGATAGGCTTCTAGAGTAGGTACATCCACAAATCCTCACTTTCTTCACCTCCTAAAATCACCTCCATCAACCACCTCCACCAAATTATTCTCAATGAAATAAGTTGTACAAGTAGAGTTAAAACTTACACTGACATTAAAACCACAGGCTAGCAGTTATTCATGTGCCAAAACACATGAATAACTTTATCAACTTTAACACTTCCCTTCACACATTGCCCCAGGAGGACCCATCCAGCTTATGCCTCAAAATTTTCTCCTGGAATGTCAGCAACCACACCAAGAAGAAAAAAAGCCCTCCCTTCCTTCACCCCCACAGGCAAATATGAAAGCTTTAGTGCCTCATTTCCAAGGTCCTCACACTGTGTTCAGTTAGACATATGTTTTTAAAACTTACAAAAGTAAGATATTTTAACATTTATTTCTACTTTGACTTTCCTCCATTGCATTTCCCCTAATGTAGGGTGGTATAGAAGTGGCCTCAGGCAATCCTGCAAGGCAAAGAGGAGTTGAACTGGGGATACATTTGGTTTGGATTAGTGGGATTTATTTGTGTGATTCACAGTCAATTATGAGATAGTAAAATTATCCTTCAGTAGAAGAATGGCTTCTGGGAATTCTAATGCCCATTGTATCATCTCATCCAGCATCATGACCCATAAAGTTGTCAGGCCAGGGTTGTGTTATGATATCAACACTTTCTACAGTACCTAGCACCAGAAGTATGTGGGTTATGGATGAAAAGCAGATATTAAAATGCAAGGAACCAGAAACCAGTCTTTAGAAAATTCTTCCAAATTTTCTCTCCCATATAGGAAAGAAACATGATAGAAGCTTTGCCAAATTTGACAACACTAAGTACATAGTATTCTCCATAACAAGGTGAAATTGAAAGAAACTTCAAAAGATGAATAAAAAAAATTTAATTAAATTAATAAAAGCAATAAATAAGTTAAAAAGGAACATTGATAATTCATTACAGAAGAAAAAAACTAATGTATCTTTCTATTCTCTTTAAAAAGGTGATCAAAGACAATGCAGGCAAAAAAAATGTAAGACAAATTCGAAAGATGTGTCAAGAAGTATAGTAATTGCCATGCACAGAAGCAATAAATAGGTTCATCCTAATGGCAGGAAATCTCAGAAAACGACCGTGTAAAAAAAAGAAAGCTTTTCTAGAGGAAGGATTTGCCTTGAAGTAAAACTTAGATGATTTTCGAGAGCTGAGCCATGTGGGAAAACCAGGTAGAGACAGAGATGGCTCCATAGGAGTTACATGCACAGGAGATTCAAGAAGAGAAATGAAATATCTAGGGCCAAAATATCTCAAAACACAACAGGACAAACAATATCCCTGAAGGGAGTTCTTGTGAATAGCTAGGCCAGGAAAATGCAACTCATTCTCTAAAGAGTAGTAAAAAATTGGTATAACTTCAAATACTACAAGAAAAATGGTATAAACAAATAGGAAAACTGATCAGACAAAAACATCTCCCAGGGAAAGCTCACCACGGGACAGATATAAATAGTGACCATGTATTTTGCCATGAATTTTTTTCAAGTTATTTTTTGCTAAAAAGTAAGCCCAGGAAGCAGAAATGCAGAAACTTGAGTAATAGATTATAAAAGAACAAGAGGAAATGGTGAGAAAAAGGAATGAGGTGAATTAAATATTGTAAGAACTCATGAAAACAATTAAAAGGGAAAAAAAGCATTCTATAAATGAGGGCCAAGTTAAAATGAAAACAAGAGAGGATAAATATTGTGAGGAAAAAACAGTGATTACTATCAATTGTAGATGTTAGAAAAGCAATCAAAACAAGAAAAATAAGGCAAACATTAAAAAAAAAAGAGGGAGAAATGGGAAGATGAAAGAAAAAAACAGGTAAATGAATTTTACCTTAGATATAACTGTTGAACAGTAAGTTGGAACACATTTTTGAAATTACAATTCAAGAAAAGTTTCTTGAAATAAGAATTTACATATTGAAATGGCATACCATATACCTGAGAAAACTGACCCAGGAAAGTCAGAAGTGAAACAAACTAGTAAAATTATTGAAATTTAAAGATTAAAAGAAATCATTGCATTTGTCAGGCAAAATGATTAAGATACTCATAAGGGAAAAATTGGCCTCAGATCAGATTTTTCACAGCATCCTTCAAAGTCAAAGACAACAAAGCAATCTTTTTTTTTTAATATTTTATTTATTTATTTATTCATGAGAGACACAGAGAGAGAGAGAGACAGAGACACAGGCAGAGGGAGAAGCAGGCTCCATGCAGGGAGCCCGACGCCAGGACTCCAGGATCACGCCCTGGGCCAAAGGCAGGCCCTAAACTGCTGAGCCACCCAGGGATTCCCCCAGCAAAGCAATCTCAAGTAGACTCTCAAGGAGAAAGGTGTGAGTAAAGTATTTTATAGCCAGCCAAGCTATCTTTCTAAATAAAAGCTACAGAAAAACAGTGTTGTGTATTTAACTCAGGGAGTATTTTTCTAATGATCCCTTTCCAAGGGAACCTCTAGGCAACAAATTCCAGTCAACTGAGAGAGGACTACGGAAACCACAGCAAAATGACTGATAGTATACATTAAATGTATTTAACTGTAGAAATGAGATTAAGATAAATGTCAGGATTATGGAGACATCGGATTATAAATATTAAATCTGTACATAGTCTGTGCCAAGCAATTACCTTCGTAGTTGTATTTCACATATATACAAAAGGATATCTTCAAGAATTTTATTGCAGCATCATTTATGATAACCAAAAAAAAAAAAAAAAGAAAGAAAGAAAAATCAAAACCTAAATGTCCATGAATATTTAAATGCAGGCAGAACAATACGCTTTAATACTTACAAATAAATATATAGTTAAAATCAGAACTGGCCACATAATTTGCAGGGCTTAGTGAAAAACTAAAATGTGGGGCTGTAATGTAATATGTGACAAGTGCTGTCCTGAGCCAGTTCTGAAGTCATGGCTGAAAACCTCAATTTCCCTTCACCAGCAGTTTGCTAAACCCCAATGCCAACCACTTCCCGTGTCAAACTCACTCTCTGGGGCCACTGTGCACATAATCAACTGCCTCCCTTATCAAGAGCCCAATACTTTAGGGCCAGGTACAAATAGGGACAGTCCCTTCTCCCAGAAGCATATGAAAATATTCAAATTAGTCAATTCACAGGGACCCCAGGAAACATAGCTAACCCCACAGCTTGCCTTATATAAACCGTTACATTAAACTGCTCCAGCTTGCTATTACCCTGTCCCAGGAGCAACCCTCTTTGTGGCTTTGCATGGCAGCCTTCTCTCATTTGCAGCAAGAAAGAATTCTGCCTTTCATCCATCTGTGTGTCAGCATGTTATATCCTACCACCAAAGGAATGTTTAGGTTTTACAAAACAGGGGCCACTTGCCTTTGTTAAGATTTGAAAAGAGCAACAGCACAGCATTAAACCAAGCACTGGACTCTTCTTTTTCTTTTTTTTATTGGAGTTCAATTTGCTAACATATAACATAACACCCAGTGCTCATCCCATGAAGTGCCTCCCTCAGTGCCCATCACCCAGTCACCTCATCCCCCTACCCACCTCCCCTTCCACTACCCCCTGTTCATTTCCCAGAGTTAGGAGTCTCTCATATTGTCACCCTCACTGATATTTTCACTCATTTTCTCTCCTTTCCCCTTTATTTCTTTTCACTACTTTTTATATTCCCCAAATGAATGAGACCATATAATGTTTGTCCTTCTCCGATTGACTTACTTCACTCAGCATAATACCTTCTAGTTCCATCCATGTCAGAGCAAATGGTGGGTATTTGTCATTTCTAATGGCTGAGCAATATTCCATTGTATACATATACCATATATTCTTTATCCATTCATCTTTCGATGGACACCAAGTCTCCTTCCACAGTTTGGCTATTGTGGACATAGCTGCTATAAACATTGGGGTGCAGGTGTTCCGGTGTTTCACTGCATCTGTATCTTTGTCCTATGCAACTACACAGGTTACATAGTCATAAAACTGGCCCTGGTTAAAACTAAAACACGTGTGACTCATAAGCACTGAATTCAAGAGCATTCACGTCTAAAGAAGGAAGGAGAATTAGACAACAGGGAGAACTGAGGGTTTCAACTGTGTTTAATGTTTTTTTATTTTGCTAAAGAAAAAAATTAAAGCCAAATATGTTAAAACATTAAGACTTGATAAAGCTAGGTGACAGATATATGAGTGTTTGTCATATATTTTTGAACTATTTCACTTTTAAAAAAAACAAAACAATAATATGATTGGATGCAAAAGTGCTCAACAAAATAGTAGCAAACTGAATCCAACAATACATTTTAAGAAACGATTCACCACAGTCTACTGTGATTAATTCCCAGGATGCAAGGGTGGTTCAATATTCACAAATCAATCAACGTGATACATCACATCAATATGAGAAAGGATAAAAATCATACAATCATTTCAATAGATGCAGAAAAAGCATCTGACAGAGTATAACATCCATTCATGATAAAAGTCTTTGACAAAATAGATTTAGAGGGAAAATACTTCAACATAATAAAGGCCATCTATTAAAAACCCACAGTTAATATCAACCTAAATGGGGAAAAACATAAAGCTTTCCCTCAATAGTCAGGAACAAGACAGGGATATCTATGTAGACTCACCACGTTCACTCAACATAATCCTGGAAGTACCACCCACAGCAATCAGACACGAAAAAGGAAAAGGAGGCATCCAAATTGGAAGGCAAAAAGTAAAACTTTCACTATTTGCAGAAAACCCAAAGACCACAAAAAAATGACTAGAACTGGTGAACAAATTCAGGAAGGTTGCATGATACAAAAATCAATATAAGTAATCCATTGCATTTCTTTACACTAATAATGAAGCAGTAGAAAGACATATTAAGAAAACAATCCCATTTACAACTGCATCAGAAATTTAAGAATACTTAGGAATAAACCTGACCAAGGAGGTGACAGACCTGTACTCTAAAAACTATACAACATTGATGAAATAAATTGAAGATGTCACAAACAAATGGAAAGATATGCTGTCTTTATGGATTGGAAGAATAAATATTGTTAAAATGTCCATGCTATCCAAAGCAATCTACAGAATTGAGCAATTCCTATCAAAATACCAATAGCATTTTTCACAGAACTAGAATAAACAATCCTAAAATTTGTATGGAACCACAAAAAATCCTGAATAGCTAAAGCAATCTTGAAAAAGAAAATCAAACCAGATATATGACAATACTAGACTTCAAGTTGTACTGCATATCTATAGTAATCAAAATAGTACAGTATTGGCACAAAATAGACATATAGACCAACAGAACAAAATAGCCCAGAAATAAACCCACAATTATATGTTCCATTAATCTTCAATAGAGGAGGCAAGAATATGCAAAGGGAAAAAGTCTCTCCAAAAAATGGTGTTGGGAAAACTGGACATCATGCAAAAGAATGAAACTGGACCACTTTCAGGGCACCTGGGTGGCTCAGTGGTTGAGTGTCTGCCTTTGGTTCAGGTTGTGATCTTGGGATCCTGGGATGGTGTACCACATCAGGCTCCCCATAGGGAGCCTGCTTTTCCCTCTGCCTATGTTTTTGCCTCTCTCTGTGTGTCTCTCACAAATAAATACAAATAAGAAAGAAAGAAAGAAAGAAAGAAAGAAAGAAAGAAAGAAAGAAAGAAAGAAAGAAAGAAGAAGAAAGAAAGAAGAAAGAAAGAAAGAAAGAAAGAAAGAAAGAAAGAAAGAAAGAAAGAAAAAGAGAAGAAAGAAAGAAAGAAAGAAAGAAAGAAAGAAAGAAAGAAAGAAAGAAAGAAACTGGAATACTGTCTAACACCATACACAAAAATAAATTCAAATTGCTAAATGTGACCTGAAACCATAAAAATCCTAGAAAAGAGCACAGGTAGTAATTTTTCTGACATCAACTATAACCACTTTTGTCTAGATATGTCTTCCAAGGCAAGGGAAATAAAAACAAAAAAATGTACTATCAGGACTACATAAAAATAAAAAGCTTTTGTACAGTAAAGGAAACAATTAACAAAACTAAAGGACAATCTACAGAATGGGAGAAGATATGTGCAAATGGCATATCTGATAAAGGGTTAGTATCTAAAATATATAAAGAACTAATACAACTCAATATCTCCCAAAAAACAAATAATCCAATTAAAAATGTGCAGAAGACATTTCTCCAAAGAAGACATACAGATGGCAATAGACATATAAAAAGATGCTCAACATCACTCACCATTAGGGAAATGCAAATTAAAATAGCAATGTGGGGCACCTGGGTGGCTCAGTCGGTTAAGTGTCTGACTCTTGATTTCAGCTCGGGTCATGACCTTGGGATCATGAAATTGAGCCCTGCATTGGGCTCCACACTCAGCAGGGAGTCTGCTTGAGATTCTCTCTCTCCCTCAGCTCCTCCCTGCCCACCCCGCACTCATTCCCACACATTCTGTCTCTCTCTAAAATAAATAAATAAATAAATCTTTAAAATAATGAATCTTACGTTTATCAGAATGGCTAAAATCAAAACCACAAGAAACGAGTATTGGTGAGGATGTGGAGTAAAAGGAACTTTTGTGCACTGCTGGTAGGAATGCAAACTGGTGTGGCCACTGTTGAAAATAGTATTGAGGTTCCTCAAAAAATGAAAACTAGAACTACCATATATACAATATATACCATATATATACATATATACAGATACATACATACATGTGTGTGTGTGTGTGTACACATAGCCAAGCCCCACATAGCTAAGCAGGGGACAGGGTTAAGGTAATAATGAGGTCAGATATTTCTGTCCCTGGCTCCCCATTCCCCAGTTTGCAGTGGATACCCTGACTTTACCTGAGGCTGAGGCTCTTTGGGTAGCCCTGTCTGTAGAGCTCCCTGTCCCTTCCCTGTCCAAAGGTAGACATGGGCTTTCCACAATTGCTTTTCTCAGGATGCTGCACTGTTTCCCTAAATCTTGCCCACACTTTTATTAGACTCTTCTCAAATCATCCAATTTGAAGGTCCCATTAATATCCTGCTGGGACAGGGAAAAAAAGAAGAAAAGTGCAATATCAAAATGAGGAGGCACATGCACAAATGTTAAGCATCTATTGATGAATCAGCCACACAACCCTCCTGCCCACCACCAACTGGTATGTTTCTATTTCTGTGAAAAATAAAAAAAAAAAAATTAAGTAAATGTTATACAATTAAAATACTAAATTATAAGCATATCTCATCATATTGCACTTTATTGCACTTTTTATGTTTCACAAATTGAAGGTTTGAGACTTTAGTGGGGAAAGTCTGCAGATGTAGTGGAAATAGCAAGAGAACTAGAATTAAAAGTGAAGCCTGAAAATGGGACTGAATTGCTGCAATCTCATGGTAAAACTAACAGATGAGGATTTGCTTCCTATAGATGAGTAAAGAAAGTGGTTTCTTGAGATGGAATCTAGTCCTGGTGTAGATGCTATGAAAACTGTTGAAATCACAACAAAAGATTTAGAATATCAAATAAACCTTTTTTTAAATATCAAATAAACATAGTTGATAAAGCAGCAGCAGGGTTTGAAGATTGACTCCAATTTTGAAAGAAGTTTTACCATGAGTAAAATGCTATCAGACAGCATTGTGTGCTACAAAGAAATCATTCATGAAAGAGTCAGTCAATATGGCAAATTTCACTGTTGTCTTATTTTAAGAAATTGCCACAGCCACCCCAAACTTTGACAATCACCACTCTAATCAGTCAGCAGCCATTAACATGGAGAAAAGAGTCCTTAGCAGCAAAAAGATTACAACTTGCTGAAAGCTCAGGAACTTTTTTAACAATAAAGTATATTTAAATTAAGGCAGGTACATTTTTTTAATTTAATTTAATTCA
The DNA here is from genome assembly GCF_018345385.1 of Vulpes lagopus. Classification (NCBI taxonomy): domain Eukaryota; kingdom Metazoa; phylum Chordata; class Mammalia; order Carnivora; family Canidae; genus Vulpes; species Vulpes lagopus. Next base: position 21,376,310 of record NC_054842.1, on the reverse strand, counting down.
ATTAATTAACATATAATGAATTATTGGTTTCAGAGGTAGAGGTCAGTGATTTATCAGTCTTATATAATCCCCAGTGCTCATTACATCACACGCCCTCCTTAAGGTCCACCACCTAGTTACCCCATTCCGCCAACCCACTCCCCTCCAGTGACCCTCAGCTTGTTTCCTATGTATGTTCTTTAGGCATAATGCTATTGCACACTTAACAGACTACAGTGTAGCATAAACATAACTTTTATATGCACTGGGAAACCAAAAAAATTCATTTGACTTGCTCAATTGCAATATTCACTTTATTGAGAAGTCTTAACCCTCTCAATAAACCTGCAACATCTCTGAGGTATGTCTGCTTTATGAGCACCCTAATTGTAATTACTCCATGCTTTTGAAACAAGTTTATATTTTGTAGAAGGCTTTTGAGCACCTTTTAAATGATTTAGTCAATTATATCCCCACCCCAAAACATGTAACAGCTTAAGACAGATGATGAGTCATTCTTAAAAATGAAGAAATAGAGCCGTGGCCCAAAACAATTAAATGATTTGCAACATAAATGTTTCACAAGAGGCTGGAACCACCATTTGGGGGATTGAAACTCACTACAAGTATTCTAAATGGTTTCTGACATTTCTAGCTCACTAGAACTACCACCTACAAGCTTTTAAATGCCTGTTTTAACAAAATCTTTGTTAGCACACTAACATGAATGATACCTTTCACTGCCTGACAACCTATAATGCGAAAGGAGAGCTGAGTTGAAATTAATAATATCCTCCAATGAAAAAGTTTGCTGCCTTGTCATTTCCACTCCAAATTAAGTATTCTGGGTCAAGCAGAGACTGCCTGAGGGAAGTTACTCTCAGAATTTTTCATCTTCTTTGCAAACAGAATCCAGAGTGCCCCCCAGTGTATAAAACGGAAATAAATCCCCACTGCTGTCCTTATTACCAAGGTAAATTTATGTAGGAGTGCTTATTTTTTTCTGACAAAATATTTATTTTTGGTGACAGTTTTTAAGCACAAATATTATTTAATAAATTGTCGTACCGTTGGCATCACTATTTACAACTCAAAGCTATATGTTACTTATAGTGGAATTGAGAAGATCTCAGAAATGGGGACAAGTCTAAAACACAAGCCTCATTTTTTTTCTAAACAAAAATTAAAGGCCCAAATATCTAAATGATATTCACATCTTAAAAATAAGTATAATTTGATATTTAAAATTGTTAGCACAAAGTTCACACACTTGAAAAATATTATAACATTTACAAACCCTCACCATGGATGTTAAAGATTTCCTCACCAGGGTTTTTACCTAAATTAATTTGCCTGAGGTAACTCCTTTCTGCAGCAAATAAAACTCCTGAGTTTGGTTTTTTTCCATGGAATTAAGTTTTCCATTATCAGAGGGATTGTCAGACAAACTCCATTTAACAACCTATAAAGAATTCCATTTGCCTATCAATGAAGGTTTAAGGTTAGGCTATTAAGTAGAACTTGCAAGCAACTCCTATGTAAAGGTTCAGGTTATTAAAATATTCTATCCATTTACCTCCTGGGTAAACCACCCATCACATTTCTAAAATTACAACTTTGGAAGACTAAGAGCACCAGTGATAGAATCTGTTTTTCAGTAGAAATATTAATAATCAATCATATTTTTAGAGTTGAACAGCAATTAGATTTAATTTTGGAAAGTAAATTGTCTGATTTTGTGCAAAGAACTTAAAGTTACTTATGTATTCCTACATTCTCATCTATTTGTTGTGTTCTAGTGTCCTCCAATGGATGTTCTCGATAGTACTGGTATTGCAGAATCTATTTGAATTTGAGAATCACCAGGAGGCTGGATGGTACATGAGCTTTATCAGCAAACAATTTTTGAAAGAAACCCAGTTCTCCCAGTCTGAGCCAAAATCAACTAACACTTGTGGCACATCCGAAAATCATTGTTCTCTATAGACAATGCATTCTAGAGTCATTCAGATTACATGCTATCATTTCCCTTCTCATCTTAACTTATTGAATTACCTTGAAAGTATGAAAGTGGTTGTTGAAATGTAGGAAGTATGATTTAGTGGCCAGAGTTTAGAAATATGTAGTACAGAGTTAGATTTTGGATATCAAGTAAGATGCAAATTAACATTCTTTTATTAGTCTAGAGAATAACAGGTAGTATTTTAGAATACATGAAGTTTGATTCTAAAACAGTTTGCTATGCAAAATAAGAAAAAATAAACAATAATATTACTTAAATAAATAGATCAGCCTAAAATATTGAGAAGTCTGACTCTAAACATATAATTTAAAGAACAGTGCTTTTGTATTTTCATAGCCATAATTAGGATGTAGTTTCAATAGATAGCCCAAGTGATTATAATGAAACCCAGGGATATTCTTGCAAATTGTGTCCAGGTGTATTTACCAACAACATGCCCCAAATTTTCTTATTTGCATTTTAAGTAATCTCCCCCTATTCCTACAAATGTTGGATCTTGTGGTAGATCAAGTATCCCAGTTTTGATCCAGAAAATACTTGTGACTCAAACTGTGGGTGGAAGGAATTGAAGTACAGAAAGCAGAACTTGAATCTATTGGATATATAATTCCTTGGGAAAATAAGAATGTGGGCTATGCCTTTCTTCCCCACAAAGCTAGATGACAGCTAGAATATGATGCTTTCTGATATTTTCAGAGTGTAATTACTGGAGCATTTAAAATAGCTATATAGTACTATTACCATCTGTAGGGACAAAATTATAGGTGTGATTTTTCTCACTTACCCATCTATTTCATGGAAATTCCAAAGATCTGCTGTTATGTCTGCAAAATACAAGGTCTGAAAAGTCCTGAGCATTAAATGGCAGTCAAGTATATCAATAAAATGATGAATCATAGTCCTCAAGGAACTCCAACAATTAGATGTTAATTTCAGATTCAAATGACTATCCTGAGTTGAAATAAAATCATGCCTGTGAAACACCTTAAAAATAAGAAATAATTCCTATAAGTTGAATGCAAATGTGAAAATACATGGACTTGCATGTACCTTCCTGGGTGAACCTGATTATAGCTCTGAATACAGTGCTGTGACTCCCACTGAGCTGTCTCATCAAGAAGACAGTAGGTCACTTGTCAGTTCCTTCTACCATGTTTATTGACAGACATAAACCATAGAGCACAGCAGAGCACAGGAAAATACTACATATATACAAGTATGCACATGTGAGTGAATATAAATATGGATATGGCTATATCAATAATCACTGGAGACCTGCAGAATCTAGCATCTCCTGAGAGAAAATCCACCAAGTTTTTGAGAGTCTCTGTGAAATAATTAACAGAAATAAAAGAACAACTGATATTTCCTAAATGTACTGTACCAATATCTGTGGTACCCAGCACAGATCCAGAGCCACTTGCATGCAGAATCAGTCCAGTTTTAGGTGACGTATAGGCACACTTGAGCTCCCAAAAGTTCTGGTGTAATTGTCCATTCAGGCATTATCATTTGCAACTGTGCTTTTCTAATAAAGTTCTGGGTGTCCAGAAACTTATAACTTTTGGAGAATATACCTGATCTCTCTGCCAAGTATCCTGACTAAATGAACTTATCTATCTTTTAGATAAATAAATCTGGTTTCACTCATCCATGAGCTGTCTCTGATTCTGCATCAATCTGAATCTAGCAGTTTCATTTGTCAATGCAAGGATCACATAGTAATTTAGGTAAAGCTAAAACCTACATATGAATTTCATTATGAAATTTCTTATAATGAATCTACTCTCCCCCGTGATGATCACATTCACTCTGGTGATTCAATAATCACACATTTAAGAAAAACCATGGCTCCAAAGAGCCAACTAGTCACAAGACATTTCGGAGTGAATATCCTGGTAGCCGGGACACCTGCACCCCGATGTTTATAGCAGCCATGTCCACAACAGCAAACTGTGGAAGGAGCATCAGTGTCCATTGAAAGATGAATGGATAAAGAAGATGTGGTTTATGTATACAATGGAATATTCCTCAGCCATTAGAAATGACAAATACCCACCATTTGCTTCAACATGGATGGAACTGGAGGGTATTATGCTGAGTGAAATAAGTCAATCGGAGAAGGACAAACATTATATGGTCTCATTCAATTGGGGAATATAAATAATAGTGAAAGGGAATAAAGGGGAAAGGAGGAAAAATAAGTGGGAAATATCAGAAAGGGAGACAGAACATGGAAGACTCCTAACTCTGGGAAACGAACTAGGGGTGGTGGAAGGGGAGGTGGGCGGGGGGTGGGGTGACTGGGTGGCAGGCACTAAGGTGGGCACTTGACGGGATGAGCACTGGGTGTTATTCTGTATGTTGGCAAATTGAACACCAATAAAAAATAAATTTATTATTAAAAATATATATATCCTGGTAGCATGACTACCTATCTCATTCTGTAGTCTAGGCTATAGAGTTGCTGGGGCATGTTCTCTTCATAGAAATGGAATCAGCTCAAAATGGCAAACCCAACCATGCAAGGCAATCCATTGGTCAAAGCAAGTTTTATGGCCAAGCCCAGAGTCAAGAGTTAGGGAAATACATTCTGCCCATCATGAAGTGATGGTAAGAATGTGGATATATAAAACTACTACAGGGAAATGAAAAAAAAGGAAAAATAACCCAGTCTTCCTCAGCCAACAAGATAAAAAAAAAAAAAAAAAAAAACCTAGGTTAAGAGATAGAAGACCTGGATTCTAAGTCTTGTTCACCCACTATCTATTTGAGCAATGGAGGACTGGGTTCAAGATAGGTATGAAGTAAGCAGCCTGAATGACTTATGACACTTTATTCAGATCCACTTAGTCTCTGGGCTCATTATCTCTTATTTCAAATCAGTTCCATCTCCTGTCATGCATACTTCTTTCACAGTTATCAGTCTCCAGCTCAGGATCAATAGATTAATCCTTGATTTCTATAATGAAGCAATGACCCACTTCCATTAATATCACACTTACAGTATATTTTCTAGAGGCTTCTACCCTTGGCCCTTCACATGTACTCCTTCCTTATTCTGGACATTTGGCCTCAATCCTTAATTGTTGAAAGAGTATCCTAGAATGGCTCAAAAATTTTATGTCACTTAGCCTAATAAATGTTTCTAAAATACCCTTTAATCAAGTCCACATCCAAACTTTGAATTCCTCTCCATCATTTCTTACAGGTCCAAATTCAGTAGTCTACCACTCAAAGATCTCTAAACTCTCCTCTGCTTTCTTTTTATTGTTTAAAATTTTTTTTTAATTTTTTTTTTAATTTTTATTTATTTATGATAGTCACAGAGAGAGAGAGAGAGAGAGGCAGAGACATAGGCAGAGGGAGAAGCAGGCTCCATGCACCGGGAGCCTGATGTGGGATTCGATCCCGGGTCTCCAGGATCGCGCCCTGGGCCAAAGGCAAGTGCCAAACCACTGCGCCACCCAGGGATCCCCTCTTTTTATTGTTTACTCCATCCTCTCCACTTGAAGAAAACAAAATCTCTCAAGTATGCTGACCTTCCTCCTAGTAACAAAGCCATCCCAAACTTGGAAATAAAGCAAAAGGACTAATACCATGTCCTTCCAATGACATTTGGAGGCATTTCTTAAAAGGTTCACCCTAAGATTATTTAATATACTTTGCTTAACTCATTGTTTACTATTAAAGACCTAGATATAATGAAGTCATATTTTGACATGTAGATTTTTGTCTCTTAGAAAAGACAACTTCAAGATTACAGTTTATTGCCTTATAGAATATTATCTAGTTTTATATCTAACCCAGCAATCATATCCTATCTTTCCTTCATTACATTTTTAAGGATAGGGACGCTTGGGTGGCTCAGTGGTTGAGCATCTGCCTTCAGCTCAGGTCATGATCCTGGGGCCCTTGGATCAAGTCTCAAATTGGGCTCCCTGCAGGAAGCCTACTTCTCTCTCTGCCTATGTCTCTGCTTCTCTCCCTGTGTCTCTCATGAATAAATAAGTAAAATCTTTTAAAAAAATAAAAAATAAATTTCTAAGGATATCTTGTTCCTCAAATGCTCTCAGAACAGCCACGCCATCATACTGGTTTCCTCGTTAATTAATAAGATGAATAGAGTCTTTGATGTGTGTTCATTTAAAAGTTATAAAACATCTATGTTTCCAAGTTTTTGGAAAGCATACTTTAACACTAATCACTTTTTAAAAACCTTTTCTCATTCTTCTTTCCATTGCTCATACTGCTGTACTCAGTCAGAAATGTCTGCCAATTCTCTAAGCCTATCAAAATCCTACCTCCCCTTCAAGTTCTTGTTCTAGTCCTGTTTCCTAGCAAGGACCTTCTCTTTCTTCAAACTTATCAGGCATTTATAGCCTGGATTATTACTCTTGCATCTTTGCGATTTCATTTATTTTTAAATATTTATTTTGTTTTCTTGACTAGATGAGAGCTCAAGCAACAAGCTGGCTGTTGAATTTTAATTACAACAAAATAAATTAAAAGTATGTTTAAAAACGGATATTTATATATACACCAAAAAATTGTTTGTGATGTGGCAATTTAAAGAACTTTTGAAAAACATAATAATAGATACCTTGGTATTTCATGGAATATTACAGAGTATTTAAAAAAGAAAAAAACAAGGAGCCATTCAAAATTTAAAAATGTATTAATTAACACAGTAAATATTTTTCTAGGCCAGCTTAGACAAGATCTGGGAAACATGAAATAAAGTCTTTGTAAAGTGAAAAGAAATCAGCACAGATAGAAAGAGGGTGCCAGACATAGCTGTGGAGTCAGCCTTTTCTGAGAAATTTACTTTTAAAGAATAACTTGTAAATTTATGTAGTATAAAAAGTACGTTGTCTTAAAAATAAAAACAGTGAAGTTGTTCCAAAGAGTGGGAATGTGGGTGCTTCCTTTCTTTCTATGTATATATTTGTTTGAGATAATCTGCCTCAGCACCTAAATACTGGGACAGCTATACTTTGGCACAAAATGATGGGAAAAGCTAATTATGAACTTCAATTAAATTTTTCATAATAATTATTTTTATTATTAGCTAGTTGTTTCAGCTGGGAATATGATTTAAAGACATTACCCAAAGTAAATGGAAAGAAGCTGAAATTGTATTTTGTTGTTGTTCATCTAGAAAAACATCCTTACTCTCAAATCCAGAGAGTTCCCAGACATCTAGGTTTATGGGTAAATGAAAAGCAATATTGAAATCAGGCTTCATGATTCCAGGAAATTTGTGTGGCTTGCCCCTAGACTATGTCTTATGTCCAAGGTTTTGTTCTTTCACTTCCCACACCATTTTCACTGAGCACCACTTAACAACATCACTCACAGAAATCTTCAGTAGCTACTCACTGGTTCCCAAAAAGAATTCAAATTTCTTATCACACCATTCAAGATGTTCACAATCTAATTCCAAACTACTGACAAGTTCTAGTCTAGATAAACCAAGTGTTTCAACTAAACTGAATCACTCCAATATTATTTATATTTCTTCAGGTGTATATCATATTCCTATTCTTTTATTTGACACATTCTTTACCAACCATCTCTGCTTATTATTCTAGGCTCTACTCAAATGCCACACAATCCTTGAAACCCTCCCTAATCACTACAATTCAAAGTCATTTCTTTCTCTAAATTCCCATATATTTTTTGCTTTGTATTATTTTGTCTTACTAATTTTAAAATAGGTGCATACATTATCTTCCTGACAAGATGAAAAGGACAGCAATTGTGTCTTATATTGCTCTCTCTCCCACAGCATAATAGAACCTCAGTAATTACTGGCTGAATGAACGAAATGCAAAAAAAGTTGTAATCTCAGTGTTCTCTGCTGGTTTTACGGATTCAATTATTAGAATCTGGGATTGATCTTTTAATAACCTTTATACTTTCCCCCCATAATCAGATTTTAAAACATCAGACAAGACTATAAAATGCCAGTTAATTCATATTAGCTTCTTGTTTTGGACCTAAGCATGACTCCGAAAATATGGTACCAAATCTGTCTGATACCAAGTTCTTCTTCCAAGGAAATAATTTAACAGTTTTAATCAAAGGCTAACTTTAATTGCCTGAAGAATGGTCAGAAAAATCTGAGAGGTCAGAGCCTCTGGTGCAGGTTGGGTTAAAGACTTTTGTGCAGCATGATTGTTGGAGGTGTGCTCAAGGACAATACCTGTAGGGACAGGGCAGTGAAGGAAATCAGGCTGCAATGCAGTGGGGACTCAGGCCTGATCACGTGGGGAGCTCGGGCCTGTGATATCCCTGTTCATGCCAGAAGGGAACCAGATATTTACATCCCTAAACTGCCCAGTCACTCAATGTGGGCTGCTCTGGGAAGCAGGCACCCTTGGGCAAAGTGATGCTCTTTCATGAAAGCAATTATCAAAGAGGGCTGAGGAGACATCTCAGAAGACAGTCTTCACAGCAATTGAGGGAATAAATCCTTCAGCTCTGTAGCGGAGATTTTGGCCAGTTGCAGCCCACTATCCAAAATTAGATCTAGGGCACCTGGGTGTCTTAGGGATTGAGTGTCTGCCTTTGGCTCAGGTCATGACCCTGGGGTCCTGGGATTGAGTCCCACATCAGGCTCCCTGCATGGAGCCTGCTTCTCCCTCTGCCTATGTCTCTGCCTCTCTCTGTGTGTCTCTCATGAATAAATAAATAAAATCTTTTTTAAAAATTAGATCTAAATACAAATACATCTAATGTTCTTTCCACTAAGCACCAGAGTTTGATCTAGTTTTATTTGTTGCACATACTGTAATTCTATAAAGCAAAGAACCATTTAAAGCTCCTTATTTCTCATGTATTATTCCTGTACAAGTCTGAAACATGTATCACATTGCTTTCCCCTAACCCCAGCAGTTTTTATTCTCAAAACTAATTAAACGTGTGTTTGTATCTCTTCCATTGCTCTACTGGTCATATCACAATGATAAATAGAAAGACTTATATTTAGAAAGTAATGAGGAAGAAAGGGGAAATATGTCCAGAGTCACTGCAGGAAACTTCTTTCTATTACACTTAGAAATGCATCTAAGGCAATATTTTATAATATAAAACATTCTAAGGACTCAGCAAGTATCTGGCAAATTTAGACAAACAGGATAATTTAGGGGTCTGTGTGAATTTATTTGTCCCTTTAGACTAACTCATTTTGATGCCTTTGCTTTAGAGTATATAAAGTGCTTTCACATACATTATTTTGTCATTTTATCAATGATTCTGTAAAGTAGCTAAAGATTATAACTATCTCTACTTTAAAAGGTACAAACCATGACCCAGGCAGTTTAGGGGATCTTTTTCAACATCACACAGATAGAAGGGAGAAGAGTGAGTCCTTCATCTATTATAAGTATACAAACATGTCTAACATCACACCAGCAGATGTCAACCATGGTACTGCCATCCACTGTGAGACTGTCACAAATCACCTGCTACTAGAAATAACATGTAAAGCTTGCAAATGATTTACTTTATATATAAGAAGCAGTTGTCTGCATAAAAAAAATTTTTTAAATTTTTTTAAAAACCTATCTCTTGCTCATTTGTGTTCGGAAATGTTCTCTCCAGTAAGAAGGAAATGGCTAGAGCAGGAAGAAGAAAGTTTAGGGCTTTGAAAAGCCTATGGGAATGTGTCTGCCACATTAATGTGCAAAAATAAATAAAGGAAACCTCACTTAAAAGGAAGTCGGGAAGCCCTGCAGGGAACTCTCACACACATATCGCTCATCGCAGGCTGCACAACCAGCAGAAAGAAGGAAAGTAAGAATTGTTTTGTCAAGGAAGGACATTTTTCATAGAAATTTTATCTCCTGCTTTTAAGAAAAAGAAGGAAGATTCCTTTCTGTTTCAGCTCAATGCACCTAACCACCACTTGCAGCCAATGAGAAACTGCTACAACCTCAAACTTGTCCTCCATTGCTTTTCTTTAAAACAACCCTTCTTGGGGATCCCTGGGTGGTACAGCGGTTTAGCGCCTGCCTTTGGCCCAGGGCGTGATCCTGGAGACCCTGGATCGAATCCCACGTCAGGCTCCTGGTGCATGGAGCCTGCTTCTCCCTCTGCCCGTGTCTCTGCCTCTCTCTCTCTGTGACTATCATAAACAAACAAAAATTAAAAAAAAAAAAAAAACAAGCCTTCTCAATTTCTTCCTAAAACCTAATCAAAGGTGACCATCCTTTTGTCTCTTTGGACTTGCATATGGCTCACCATAGTTTGCTTGTCCTGAATTGCAATTCCTCTGCTATTCCCAAATAAACTCATTTTGCTGATAAAAGCTGGACAACTTTTCAAGCTTGACAAATGTCATTAATCACTGAGTCTTGGTGCCATGCTGTGCTGCACCACCCTGCCTCTAAGATGTATGATCACATCTCCTCCTTTACATTTGGCCTCTAGAGAGAGCTCCTGAATTTGGGTTTCATCTCTAGAGCTCTTTTTTACAATAGAGTCAACCAAATATTATTGCCCCTAAAAGTAGTCATTAGCTGCTTACAGATTTTTACTGACCAAAGTCAGTAAAGTCCAGTGTCTCCCCCACTTTTCCTTAACATGCCTCATTGCTTTTCTTCCTGTGCACCCAATTTTGTGGCATGACAACATTTTATCAGGAAAAATTTTACAAAGTTTTACAAAGTTTAGAGGACTAAAATCAGAACATCAATGAGAATATTTATTTATTAGCAATTGCAGAATTGCACCCACTTATCAAAGACTAGCATTTCAACTATATGAGAGATGACCATGGGTCAGAAAAGACTGGCAAAGCAGTCACTGATCAAGGGCATTGCAACATTTCTAAAAATACAATGGTCATATCTTGTACAAAATAGGGCTTTTAAAGAACAATAAGATGGCAAAGGAAAATCAATGTCTAGCCAATAAAACTCCAATTAGTTACAATAAACTACAGTACTTCTAGCATATATTAGGGTAAGGAGGTCTCAGAAATCTTCCTAAACATCCTTCCTTCAGCAAGAGATGCATATTTCTTAATTATGTAAGACCAAAAATCAATCATACAGGAAATACGTATTATTGCTAAAAAAAAAAAAAGAATAAAGCTGATTTTCAAACAAGCTGATTCCAAAATATAATCAAATGAATCAGTGTTCCTTCTAAGAGGAGTCACCTAGGAGGCTCTATAATGAATAACTCTAACTTAGTGAAACCTATTTCAAAAGGTACACGTAAAAATGAGCCTCCCCAGTGGCACCTGGGTAGTTCAGTCAGTTAAGCATCCAACTCTTGATTGTGGGTCAGATTTATGATCTCAAGGTTGTAAGATCAAGCCCCACATCTGGCTCTGCACTCAGCAGGGAGTCTTCTTGAGATTTCCTCTCTCCCTCTCTCCTGCTCCTCCCTCCCTTATCTCTCTAAAATAAAAAGTAAATAAATCATTTAAAAAGTGAGCTTCCCTTATGAATGAATGTATAAATAAAATGTGATATACATATAATATATGATACATAATATACATTGTATATATACTATATATGCTATATATACTATATATATATATATATGAATATTATTCAGCCAAAAAAAAGGAAGGAAATTCTGCTATTTGTAACAATGTAGATGGATCTTGAGGGCATTTTGCTAAATAAAATGTCAGACAGAAAAAGATAAATACTATGTGATCTCATTTATATGAGGACTCTAAAACAAACAAAAAAACAAAAGATGAACTCATAGATACAGAAAGAGACTGGTGATTGCCCGACGGGGGGGTGGGAGATATGAGTAAAGGTGGTCAAAAGGTACAAACTCCCAGTTATAAGATAAATAAATCCTGGAGATATAATGTACAGCATGGTGACCATGGTTAACAATTCTGTATTGTATCTTTGAAAGTTGCTAAGAGAATAGATCTTAAAAGTTTTCATTACAAGAAAAAAACTGTAACTGTATCTGGTGATGGATGTCAACTAAACTTAGGGTGATGAACATTTCTCAATATGTACATATATCAAGTTATTACGTTGTATACCTGAAACTAATACAACATTATGTGCCAATTATATCTCAATTTTTAAAAATGAGTCTCCTCTTCATAGTCTTCTCTAGGAAAATTATGACTTGATATACATAGCTTTGGCGCAGAATATTTTGTAAATCCTCTTTGTGAACCATCTTCAGAACAAGTAACAGTAACCACCAATTACTGAGCTCTTACAATATACCACACATTATACAAACAACTTATACATGTTGCCTAATATAGTTCTTCACAACAGCTGCATGAGATAGGAATTATCAGTTCCGTGTTCCAGATGGGAAAAACTGAGGCTAACAAAGGTTTCAACAGTTAAAGTGGTCCCAAGTCACAGAACTACCAAGAAGCCAGTATTTGCACCTGCCTTTCTCCTTCCAAATAACTTCACTGTACAGTCACACAGATCACACCATGAAGCCAAATCCATGACCTTGCACATTGCTAACAGATTCACAAGCTTGTGTGGAGGGTTTTCCAGTTACCACTCCAAGGATAGAAAAATGCAAAAGATAAATCACCAGAATATAAGACACAAGCCCTCAAGGGGCCTGCAAGCTAGTGAAATTGGTCCTGATTAATACCTAGCTCTCACCAAAACATAAATCCACCTGCAAAGGATAAATCTTTGCCACTACTGAAGATAATTTAAAAACTTGCAGGGAGGGGGACTTGTTAATGAGATCCAATACTCAGAAAACAGTGCCTCAGAGATCAGTCACAAATATGCTGAGGAATGAGACCAGTATCACAATTACTTAGCTTTTGCTGAGGCAAATACCTAAGACACTTGAAGTTCTGTTTTGTTTATAAAAGTCCTATTGCTCTGTGGTCACTACTTTGAGTCTATGATGGTGAATTTTAAAGTGTTTTTGAGAGGCACCTGGGTGGCTCAGTCAGTTAAGCGTCTGCCTTCGGTTCTGGTCATGAACCCACGGTCCTAGGATTGAGCCCCACATTGGGCTCCTTGCTCAGTGGGGAGCCTGCTTCTCCCTCTCCCTCTGCCCCTTTGCTCTCACCCCCATTCATGCTCTCTCTCTCTCTCTCTCTTTCGCTCTCTCTCTCTCTGCAATCTCTCTCAAATATATACAATTTAAAAAATAGGGGTACCTCAGTGGCTCAGTGGGTTGTCTGCCTTTGGCTCAGGTCATGACCCCAGGGTCCTGGGATTGAGCCCCACATCTGGCTCCCTGCTCAGTGAAGAGTCTGCTTCTCTCTCTCTGCCCCTCCTCCCCTGCTCATGCTCACTCTCATTCTCTCTTTCTCTCTACCTCTCTCTCAAATAAATAAATAAATCTTTCTTAAAAATTTTAAAAATAATGTGGTTTTGAGTTCAGGTTAGTTGAGAGGATGGAGGAGGAGTTGGGGGTCTTTATCTTATTTCATTCCTGGAACACAACTAGACAGTTATCATTCTAACATGCAAGAAATCAATTGAAGGTCTGAGAGAACAAAAACTGCAAGTCTGTAAGTAGAAAAGTAGCCACCTTTTGGAAGGCAGGAATTATAGAGAGTCTTTTGGGGGGAGATATAGATGTAGATAAGGCATCAGGGAGGAAGCTGGCTTACAAAGGCTACCACAAAGTATTATAAATAGCAGAGTACAAAATCTGAACTTTTAGAAGTCTGCTACCATGAGGAACGTGCCTCACTTGAAGGTGCTCAGGTGGCAAAGTGGGGAAGAATCCCAGGTGTGACAGGGTGGTCTGAGGATCCCTTGGGTCACAAGAAGAACAGGTGATGCCAACATGTTGCATTGTTCTCAAGCATAGGGGCCGGTAAGTAGGCTGAAAACAGCAGGTCTTGGTGCTGGCTTTCTGCTCTTTGTTGCCATAAACTGCAAACTGCTGTGCCATCATGCCACTGATTTCCTGAGATGGGCCGGCAAAAGCACAGCGAGACCCTCTCCCAAAGGAACAACATGGGTCCAGGCCATAGGAGTCCTTAAAATTTGGAGTTTTGAAACTCTATCATGCACCTGAGTTCAAAAAGCTTGGACACAGGCACAGTGAACACGGGGTTCAGACAGAAACTGGATACACAAGAAGGGTGATTGATAGCTCTTCGTGAGGGTTCACTGAGGAGTAGAGGGTGCAAACTTTCAGTTCCAGGCCTAGAGCGCAGGGCACAGCCATTTTCATTCGGCCCATCTGTGCTGGAAGCCTTCAGGAAGCAAAACAGTGCCACCTAGCGGAGGCCAGAGCTGCTGACACCAAGCCCCAACCCCTTGAGTCCTGGAGGCTCATTTGCACTGAAATAAGTCAACCTGAGAATCAATGCAGCAGGCCCCTCGCTCAGAAGATCAGTACAAACAACTCACACATACCAAGTCTACTGATCATAGAGTGCTGCAAAGCTTCCACTCTAGGGGAAACAAGATCTAGCTTCCTTTTTACTTTCATTCTTTTATTATTATTATTATTATTATTATTATTATTATTATTATTATTATTTTCATTTATTTTATTTTTTAATTCTGTTTTTTATTCTTAATTTTTAAATTTTTAATTATATATATTTTATATACCTATATTTATTTTTCTGTTTATTTTATTTATTTCGTGTCCTTTTTTTTTTTCTTTTTTTATTTTGGAATCTATATTCATTTAACAAGTAAATGAAAACACACCCAGGATCTAGATTTTTTTTTTGGGGGGGGTGTTTTCTTTTGTGTTTTTGTTTTATTTTGTTGTTGTTGTTTCTTAATTCCTCTCTTTTCTGGACAAAAAGACAAGAGAGTGAAATTTACCTCAAAAGAAAGAACAGCAAGTAGAACTCACAGCCAGGGATTTAATCAATACAGATACAAGTAAGATATCTAGTTTAAAACTTCCCTAATCAGGGGAAGAACACAAACATCAAAATCCAAGAGGCACAGAGAATTCAACTAAAGCCTACCATCACCGAGGCTTATCATAGTCCAATTCACAAAATACACAGACAAGAAAAGAATCCTGAAAGTAAGAAAGGGAAAAAAGTCCTTAACCTACAAGAGAAGACAGATCAGATTCACAGGAGATCTGTCCACGGAAACTTAGCAGGCCAGAATAAAGTGGCAGGAAATAGTCAATGTGCTGAATGAGAAAAAATATGCAGCCAAGAATTGTGTATCCATCAAGGCTGTCATTCACAGTAGAAGGAGAGATAAAGAGTTTCCCAGACAAACAAAACTGAAGGGTTCAAGACCACTAAACCAGCCCTGCAAGAAATTTTAAGGAGGACTCTGAGTGAAGAAAAAAAACCAAAAGTAACAAAGACTAGAAAGGAACAGAGAACATCACCAGAAACACAAACTTTAAGGTAACATAATGGCATTAAATTCATCTTTTAATAATCACTCATTGTAAATGGACTAAATGTTCCATTCAAAAGACATAACATATCAGAATGGATTAAAAAAAAGAAACAAGATCCATCTATATCATGACTACAAGAAACTCAGTTTACACCTAAAGACACCTGCAGATTGAAAGAGGGGATGGAGAACCATCCATCATACTAATGAATATTAAAAGAAAGCCAGAATAGCCATACTTATATCAGACAACTAGATTTTAAGACAAAGACAGTAACCAGAAATGAATAAGGGTATTATATCATAATTAAGGGGTCTATCCATCAAAAAGATCTAGCAATTGTATATATTTATGCCCCCAAGTTGGGAGCACCCAAATATATAAGCCAATTAATAACAAACATACAGAAACTCATTGATAATATAATAATAGCAGGGGATTTTAACATCCCACTTACAGCAATGGACAGATCTTCTCAGCAGCAAATCAACAAGGAAACAATGGCTTTGAATGACATACTATAGTGCTTTTGACTTCATGATGTATCCTTTATTAACTGAATTGATAAATTAAATGAATAACAAAACCAGATTTCCTTGTGATTTTATCTACCTTGAGAACAAACCAGAAGCTGTGCTCACTTATTAAAGTTATGTTTCCACTTTACAGATTTTTAATTACAGAATATTATTGTAAATAATGTTATATACTGACTTGTATATATACCCCAAAATGTAATAACAGCACACTACGATTTGGTAGAAGTTATAAAATTACATAAGCTATTGTTAGGTTTCCCTTTCAAGCACAATATAAGATAGATCTTAACATAATAAATTTATTGATATAGCAATTATTTTTAAATATACACACTTACTTTTGATCTTAATGACCAAGTAGATCTAAAGCACACCCCAATAATGACCAGAAACTGATTTGGCCAAAAATTAACATTAAGTTTATGGTTGTATCCTCTCAAATTCTTATGAAACAGAAATCATCACTTTTCAGTAAATAAAGACTAATTTTATGCCATCAACACTTTCTAGAATTGTTGCAGAAGACTGCAAAATTCTCTTCTGAAATTAAAAAAATTCTGGGAATTTATAATTTTTGTACGTGTTTTACTTTGGGCAAATTATGTTCCTAGCCTAAACCATTTTGCAAATAATTTATTTAATAAAAGTTCATGGCAAGAATTATAATTTATAGCAATATTATTTCACAGGTCAATAGCACACAAGATAATATCTCTTAATAAGCCAATAAAAAAGTAACATATTCCAAACCAATGATAGATTAATTATATTATTGTTCCAGACAAAGGGAACATGAAAGAAGTAAAGTTCAAATTTAGTTGAGAGGTATCTTTCTACAAATTGGTTCTCAGTAGTCAGTCTTTCCAAATTAAAAAGTATGTATCAGCTGCCAGCTTAGGTCCCTCACTGCTAGGGCATAGAGCTAGTGAACATCAACACCAGTGTTGGCAAGCAAGGTGGGCTGCTCTGAAGGTAAATACTCCAGAGACCATTAACAAATGTGAAAAATTGACATGACTGGAACCATTTTAAAATGGAGTTGGACTGGTCATTAGAGAGAAACCACCATATCTACTTTTCTTGAAGGGGGCCAAAACCTTTAGAGTGGACACAATGGCAACTGTTTTAACCAGTTGTTTAAAAAGTTAACAAAATAGTCATCTTGATCATAGGTCTGATGCTTGTGGACTTTCTAAAGATAGAATCAGTAGTCAATAAATGTACAATTGAGAATAGCTTAGCTTGTTGAAACACCCAAAGAAAACTTTACTTCTCTTTTTAACTCATGCCCCCTCCTTTCTTTTTCTCATAAAAACTCCTTGCTTTCACCCTACAAGCAGGAGCACTATTTGGGCATCTACTTGAATTTGTGCTCTCTGAATTGCAATTCTTTGATCCTAAGTAAACACTCACTTGCCTTTTATTGTGGCTCTTTGGCAGCCCAGGTGGGTCAGCAGTTTAGCACCACCTTCAGCCCAGAGCGTGATCCTGGAGACCCGGAGACCCGGGATCAGTCCTGCCTCGGGCTCCCTGCATAGAGCCTGCTTCTCCCTCTGCCTGTGTCTCTGTCTCTGTGTGTGTGTGGTGTGTGTGTGTGTGTGTGTGTGTCTCATGAATAAGTAATATTGTGGCTCTTTATTTTCAGGTTGACATGGGGCTTCTGCTACTGCCTACATAGAACAGCCTTACCAAGACAGGAAGAGGTGTCCCTTCTCTTCTTGAGACTGCTATACGGTTTAATACCACTGCCAACCAAGAGTAGCCCAGCCACAGGAGAAGCAAGTGTCTCAAGATCTTCAGAGAGTTATTTTGGTCAGCAGTCTCTCGCCCAGACCAAACTCTTGAGTTGCTGGTCAGATCTCCTGGTTTTTAAAGTTTAAAAGTTAATTGCCTGATGGATAGCATTGCCATTACTATGGTGCCAATGATGTAATGGTTCTCTTCACTCCAGATGCAAGAGTTTGATAAGAAAATCCTAATATCCAGCTTTAAGACAATTTCATCAAAACAAGTTATTCAAAGCAAATTCAAATCACAAACAATTTTGTCCAAAATAAGCTTTCAAAGCAAATTTGAAATCATAACAAGTCAGTACACAACAATACGAACATGGATTTTCAATGGCTTAGAGAAAAATTAGGATGTGAGACAAATGAATTTGCAAAACTGACAACCAACCAAAAATGTGAGCCACTTTAAAATAACTCCAATAGGAGGTAATATACACATTTCATTGTGCAACATTTGTGGATTTGTCTGAGAATTTTAATATTTATCAGTTTTAAGAACCCAGTCTAGAGAATGGTTTTCCAATTTTCATTTTAAAGGTCTCTCTATAAATTCCACCATCTCAGTAAGGGTCACTCAGTATAGTGTCTATTGATGAAAAATCAGTTGTATTAATTAACCCACTAATGTCATTCAAAATATTGACTCAAGATAAAAGTAAGTACAAATTATTATGAATAATAACAAGCTATTAAAACTTTGAAACCTAATTCTAAAGTTTTAATCCCCCCCAATATAGCCCTAAAATATAATAATAAATCCTTGCAAATGCAGTATAATCATTCAGGAATGATTACATACATCATTTTAAAGTAAGGGGAAAAGAATTACAATATGAGCAATAATAAATTCAGATAATTTTACATACTTTTAAAATAATATTTACATTTTGTAGTTTGCTGAGTGTGTGCAACCTAATCTTATTTCCAGTGCTTTCCTAGGATACATATTTTATCCTATTTTAGAGATGAAAGAGAAGATTATGAATTGCCCAAGTTTATATGTTTTCAAAATGCATCAAGAACTGAAAATTACATAGGCAAAACAGAGTTGAAGAATTATTCAAGCTAGAGGTATTTAAATCCCTAGGCTCAAATGAATTATATTCTTGGGTATATAAATAATCATTCAAGATCTTCAGATAATCAACAGCTGACATTTTAAGCATCTATGAAATTAAGGTAGTATTTGGAGACAAGAATATTTAAGAAATGTTCCACACTCATGCCTGAGAAAAAGTTTCCTCAATAAAAATGTTCCTTCATTTTATATTCCTAGAGAATGCTAGTTTATGAAAAATTAAAGTCGGGATGCCTGGGTGGCTCAGTGGTTGAGTGCCTGCCTTCAGCCCAGGACATGATCCTGGAGTCCCATGATCGAGTCCCACATTGGGCTCCCTGCATGGAGCCTGCTTCTCAGTCTGTGTCTCTGCCTCTCTCTGTGTGTCTCTCATGAATAAGCAAATAAAATCTTAAAAAAAAAAAAAGAAAAATTAAAGTCAAAAGGATTTTCAAAAATCCCAGCAACTAGGTAAATAATACACTTCTTTGTAAGTAATAGGCTACCTCAGATAAATCTAATTTACTTTTAAATTATCAAAAATAGGAACAAGGAAATGAAAATGGAAAAAATCTCTTTATTTTGATAGTTTTTCTTAGTGTCATTTCATTCTAAATGAAGAAACATACATGTGGGAATTTAATTCAAATTAAAACACTAGGTGGTGTTCTAAGGATTGGAGGACTGCTTGGTGAGGAAGAAGACATCAAACAGTGACCACAATGCATCACTGCATAGGTTTTATTTTTAAATTGCTATCATCATTTGAAAGAAGTACTATATCTAACTACTCATGTGATTCATAGATTCATGTAATTGGAACAGGAAAAAAATGCTTCTTAGGCTGACTCTGGACACAGAAAAAATAAATTTACATAGCCTGTCTTTGGCTAACAGAGAGGGCTGGATGACATAGCCCTGCTTAAGTATTTGAACACATAAAGTAAATCCTGTAATTTCAAAGTACTACCAGTGGTTTGTGTACAGACGGGCCTGATATTCATAGATAGGCAATAGAATCACTATATCAGAGTTGTTAAAATATTGAAAGATTTTCCTACCAGCTTATAAATAAGTACTATCTTAGCCACCATCACCATACCCTTCCATAGCATAATTACCCTAGCTCCCTGCCTTGAACTTTACTCCCCCCTGGCCTTCAACTACCAGAGTTAAGCCTGGCTCCATATGAAATCTCTGGCATAGCTTCAGGGAGTTGTAAAACAGTATTAATATCATCCTTAAGTAGGGACCCAGAGTCAACAGATTTATTCAGAGAATTTTAATAGCAAGATCTTCAGATATGAAAGGAAAACACAGAATTTAGTTTGAGGTAGAATTGGGAAAGCTAAGGATCTCTGAATAAGTATTTAACAATGACATGGGAGTTGGAGGAAGCCAAAAAGAAGAGAGCAAAAATCTTAGAAAGAAAGGAATCCTGAGTAACATAATCCTTTGGTGTGAGGATTGAGAACTAGTAAAAAAAAAAAAAAAAACTACTGGTACAGTAATAAAGGAACTTAAGAGACAATCATACTAACAGTCAACTTTAAATTTTTTTGCTAAATCATAAGATAATCTCTGCATTTGGCCTCCAAAAAGTTCAAACACTAGTGTCTTGAATATATTACTGCTGTTTGGGAGAATGGAAGCAATTGAAGTATATCCTATGGCTGGAGAAATATGGAATCAGCAATAAGGGTAGAGGTAATAACAAGAAGTAAGTTGCAGCACAAAATGACCTTGCAGAAGAGATTAGTGAACTTGAGGACATAGCAATAGAAACTGTCTAAAATGTAACACAGAAAAAAGACTATCCAAAACAATTACCAGAGCCTTGGTGAATTGCAAGACAACTTAAATGGCCTGATAAATATGAAACAGTGTCCCAAAAAGAGGAGAGAAGGACAGAAAAAATATTTGAAGGCATAACAGTGAAAAAACTTTCCAAATTTCATGAAAACCGTAAACCCACAGACCTAAGAAGCACATTAAACTCCACACACAGGAAACATAAAACTATACAAAGGCAAATCATAGTCTAATAGCTCAAAACCAGTAATAAAAAGAAAATCTTAAAAACACTCATAGGAAAAAGATACAATACACATAAGAGAACAAAGAGAAAGTTGATGGAGGATTACTCATCATTAAAAAATGGATTAAGTTATTAAAGTAAAAAAAATTGTCAACCTAGAATTCAATTTCCAATGAAAACATCTTTCACAAATGACATTAAAAGGCTGCAAGAATTCATCTCCAGCAGATTTGTACTACCAAAAAAGTTAAAGGATGTCTTTCTGACAAAATGAAAGTAACACTAGATATATAGATTTACACAAATAAAAGAAGAGCACCAGAAATGGTAACTATGTGAGTAAATATTTTTAAAATCTTTCTCATTATTTAAATATCCTCATTAAATACCTTTAATAAATTTAATAATGCTTAATAAAAACAGTAATACTGTAGTGTGGGTTTATAATATGTGTAAAAATAAAATGTATGACAACAATAGCACAAATGCTAGGAGAGGAAAATCAGAAGTATACTGTTTAAAGGATCTCATATGAAATGTGAAGTGATATAATATTGCTTGAGGGTAGATTATGGTGACCTACAAATGTACACTGTAAACTCTTTTAAAAACTAATAAAATAATAAAATACAAATTACAGCTAATAAGCCAACAAAAAAGGATAAAATGAAGCACAAAAACATATTCTATTATTCAAAAGAAAGCAGTAAGTGTAAAAAGAGGAACAAAAAATAAATAAGATAAATAAAAAATAACATGATGATATATTTAAACCCAAACATATCAATAATTACCCCAAAAGTAAATGATATAAATAGTCCTAAAAAAGGGCAAAGATTAATATATTTAAAAGAAAAATTCAACTACATGCTGCCTACAAGAAACACACTTCAAACACAAAAATACTAATAGTCTAAAAGCAAAAGTAGCATATAATATATATCATGCTGAAATTATTTATTGAAAGTGAAATGGCTACATTTATATAAGACCATGTAAATTTCAGAAGCAGTGATGAAGTTTATTTCATAATGATAAATGGTTGATTCATTTAAAGAACATAGCTTAAAAATACATAAAGCAAGAATTGATATAACCTTATGAAGAACACACAAATCCATAATTATAGTCTAGTACCTCAATATTCTTCTCTCAATATATGATAAAATTCCAGTGCCTAGGTGTCTCAGTCAGTTAAGCATCTGCCTTTGGCTCAGGTCATAATCTCAGGGTCCTGGGATCAAGCCCTGCAGTGGGTTCTCTGCTCAGTGGGGAATCTACTTCTCCCTCTCCCTCTGTGCTTTCTCCTTCTCTCAGTTTTCCTCTCATTCTTGTTCTCTCTCAAGTAAATAAATAAAATCTTCCTTTGAAATTCGTTAAATAAATAAAAATCAACCAATAGAACCAGTACACAGAAGTCAGTAAGAAGATTGAAGATCTGATCAACTCTAGCAGCCAATTTGTCCTGATTGACATTTATAGAACTTTCCACCTAAAAAATAAAGAATACATTTATCAAGATAGACCATATTCTAGACCATAAAACAAGTCTCAATAAAAAAGGATTCAAGTTATAAAAAGTATAACCTCATCATAAATGAGTTAAATTATAAGTCATTGACAGAAAGATATATGGAAAATCCCTAAATATTTATAACCTAAAATTTCCAACCTAAATTTGGAACTTCTAAATAATCCATGAGTCTATGAAAAAAATAAAGATGAAAATTAGAATTTCTAACTAAATTATAATGAAAACACAGCATATAAAAATTAGTTGGATGCTGCTAATGTAATACTTAAGTAGAAATTTATAGCAAAAAGAAATAATATCAATTCTACAAACACTTTCACAGAAAACTAAAGAGGTAGGAATGCTTCCTGACTTAATCTTTGATCCTAGCAATATCTTAATATCAAACAAGGCATTATAAGAAAAAAAAACTACAACCCAATATCCCTTATGAATATGATATGAATATTCTAAACAAAATGTTAGCATATTAAAGAAAGTACAAAAAGGACAACACATCATGACCAACTGTGATTTAATCTGAAGAATGCAAAGTTGGTTTAACATTTGAAAATCAATGAATATGAAACATATGAACAAACTGGAAAAAAAGAAAGAAGAGAAAATTCACATATTTATTTCAGTAGATAACAAAAGTATTTTACAATATCTAACATCCATTCATAAGCAGAACTTTCATCAAACTAGGAATAGTTTTTACTCCTAGAACAGTTAATAGCTATAAATATAAATACATTTATAATCAATGTGATGAAAAACTTATAGTCAGTATCATATTTAATGGTAAAAGACTGAATTATTTTAGGAGAACCCTAAGACCAGCAAAAAAAAAAAAAAAAAAAGTTTTTCAATATCACAGTCTCTATTCAGCAGTGTACTAGAGGTCCAAACTAGTATAAGTCATCAAGAAAAAAAAAAATAAAACCCAGGTAGGAAAGGGAAAATTCAAATTCTCTTTACCTGCAGATGACATGATTGTTTCTGTAGAAAGTCTGGTGAAATCTACAAAAAACCTACTAGAATTAGTAAGAGAAGTGGTAAAATAAAAAAGTCAATAAATAAAACTCCATGTGTATTTCTATGCTAGCAATGAAGAATCAGAAATTGAAATTAAAAATCATCATCATTTATATAGCATAAAAATACATGAAATAATCAGGGATAGATCTTACAAAATTTGTGAAACACCAGTACACTAAAGTATAAACATTACTGAGAGAAATTAGAAAGACCTAAATAAATAGATATATTGGATTTATTTGTTGAAAGACTCCATATCAGTTCTCTCAAATTGATGTATAGATTTAATATGATCTCAGTAAGATCCTAGAAATGTAGAAATTATCAAAGTGGTTCTAAAATTCAAGTGGGGAGCTCCTGGGTAGCTCAGTTGGTTAAGCATACAACTTTTGGTTTCAGCTCTGGTTGTGATCTTGAGGTTGTGAGATTGGGCCCTGAATTAAGCTCCAGACTCAGCTTAGAATCTGCTTGGGATTCTCTCCCTCTCCCTCCCTCTTTGCCCCTCCCCTCACTCATGCTCCTGCAAACTCTCTCTCTCTCTCTCTCTCTCTCTCTTTCTCTCTCAGATAGATAAATAAAATCTTTTTTAAAAATAAAAAATGAAGAAAATTCACATAGAAGCACAAAAGGATCAGAGGAGCCAAAACAACTATGAAAAAGTACAAAGTTGAAGAATTATCACTATCTGATTTTAAGACTTATTATAAAGCTAAAATAATCAAGGCAATGCTATTGGCATAAAGGTAGAACATATATATCAGCAGAACATAAAGAAAAAGCACAAAAATAGATCCAGTAATTTATGGAAAATTGGTTTTTCATAAAGATGTAAAGACAATTCGGTGGACAAAGAACACTCTTCAACAAATGATTCTGAAAAAATTACCCATTCACACACACACAAGAACTTTAATTCATACTTATACCATATACAAAAAATAATTCAAAATGGACTTGTAAACCTAAAAATACAAAACTTATAGAAGAAAATACAGGAGAAAACTTTTGTGGCCTTAGTTTAGGCAAGAATTTTTTAGATACCATATCAAAGTATAATCCGTAAAAGCACAGATTAATAAACTGAAATTCCTCAAAATTAAAAACTTTGACTCTTCTAAAAACACTGTTAAAAAAATAAAAATACAAGTCAAAGAATAGAAAAAACTATAAATTGTGCATCTTATAAGGGACTTGTATCCAGAATTTATAAGAATTTCCAAAACTCAGTAATAGGAAAGCAACCCAATTTAAAAATAGGCATTAGGGGTGTCTGGGTGGCTCAGTGGGTTCAATGATCAACTCAGTTTGGGCTCAGGTCATGATCTTGATCTTGGGATCATTAGATCAAGTCTCATGTCAGGCTCCATGATTAGCATGGAGTCTGCTTGAGATTCTCTCTCTCCCTGTGCTCCTCTCCTCCTCTCTCTCTCTCTCTCTCTCTCTTTCTTGCTCTCTAAAAATAAATAAATAAAATCTTAAAAAAAATAAAAATAAGCATTAGATTTAACACTTAACCACAAAGAATATACAGTGGCATATAAGCACAAAAAATATGTTCAACATCATTAGTCATCTTTGAAATGCAAATTAAAACCAGTGTCTAAATTAAAAAGACTAGCATACCACGTGTTGCCAAGGATGTGAAGAAACTGGAAGATCCATACATTGCTGGTGGGAGCATAAAACAGAATAATCACTCCTAAAAACAACTTGAGAATTTCTTAAAAACTACCATATGATCCAGCCATTCCACTACTGGGTATTTTTTCAAAGAGAAAAGCAAGCGTATGTTCATGCACACATTTATACATGAATGTTGGTAAAATAACTTGGTAATAGCCAAAAGGTAGAAACAATCCAATTGTTCAAAAGATGGATAGATAAGCAAACTAGTATATCCAAACAATGGAATATTCTTCAGTAACAAAAATAAACCAACTTCTATGACATGAATGAATCCCATGTAAGTATGCTGAATTAAGGAAACTGGACCAAAAAAAGAATAAAACCTAGTATTATTGCTTTTTGTATCTGGGTTATTAGGAATTATTTATTGGGAAGCACTTGGGCACTCATCTCCAGAAAGGGTAAAGACCAACAATACATCACAGCAAATCTCAGCAGGCATTAACAAAATTCCAGTTCAATATCAAGCACATATATATCATACACAGGAAGTCCTGATGGCCACATAGCTTCAGACAAATGACATAATGAGGCCAAGGGAAACATCAGATGCAAGATATTAATTGGAAAATGAAAACCAATACCAGCATTGGACACCAATAACACTGAATCCAACAAGAATCATGCAAAAGAGGCAGGGCTAAGTCCATTGGATGGAGTTCATATAAGATTACACTGGTGTTACAGTATATGCAAATCTACTTTAAAATACTTCACAAGAGTAGCATGATATTTTTAGTTTATGCTTTTAGTCTAGGGGCATTCAGTTGCCCTGAGAATTCACACTTTTGGAAAAGTAAGCAGGCATTCTATTAGAAATGCTACACTCTCATGCTACTACAAACGGTTCTTAATTAATATCAGATTCATCAATCTTGCTAATTATCATATCTTCATTAATACCAAATACTTTGATCTTGGCATAGTATCAGAAATGGATTTTTATTGATAAAATTAGAGGCATGTTAATTGCCATAATGAATGTAGCGATTTTTCTCATTGGTGAAATAACTGAATGTTAAAGATACATGGATTGGCTAAAGTTTGAGAGATAATATCTGCCCTTTCATGATGGAAATACAGAATCTAGTAAGGCTTCTCACTTGACCACTTTAGGGATGATACCCATGTCTTGCTCCTCAAGAGATTCTATTTCAAACATTAATTAAGAGGATTTCTCATTATCCAACTATAAAGGTACAGAATTTCTCCTCTAAAATTTCATTGTGTCTTCCTAAGTAAAATTTCATGCAAGGTGATGGTTGTAGTATTTTAATGCAAAGACACCTGGGACTTCCTTAGGTTTATACAACAGGTTGCGGGAATGGATGTGTCTGGATCCTAATTAGAGTTTGTTTATTAAGAAAAGAACCCAGAAGTTACTATCCAAGAATGTCATCAATGCCAAGAGTTCTCTTATAACCTCCCCCATATGTAGAACAACTTAAAATTACTTCCAAACCCTATTTCCTAGTGAGGAGAGAATTATGTTAGGCTTCTAGGCCAGAAATGAAATATGGCAGCCAGATAGTAGTTTATTCATTCCGTCAGCAAATGTGTATTAAGTACTTCTTAATGGTCCAGGTATTGTGGATTAGGAGCTTGAGTGGTCATCTGGGTTAGGGCTAGGATGAATCAGTGACAAGCCACACCTCTATTGAGACTCTCCACTAAGGAAGAATTGGAACAACCAGAATAAAAAAGTAATCCTCCTTTATGCATGAGGGACTGCACATCACCAAAGCAAAGAAACTAAACAGAAGAAAGAAATAGACTTTTTTTTTTTTTTTTTTTTTGACCACAAGCAGTAAAGTTTAATTAACCAGTTCCTGGAGGAACCTTCACAGACCAGCATCACATCGAGAAGCTGAAGGATGGAAGCAGCAGGAGAACCACAGGCCAAGTCCACCCGTGCCACCACCGCACCCCCCTGATGCAGGCAGGCTGCCTGGGACTCCAGAGCAGACAGCCTGCCCAGCACTCCATCTCCTCCTGGCCAGCAGGTCAGCAGAACTGATGCCCATCAGAGTCCCAAATCCAGACCTGGTTCCCTCTGAGGCCATCTCTTAAAGTGACCCACTCCCTGCCTGATGTGGTGCAGGCCAATGACAAGTTTTGATCACGGGCTGTACTGGAGGCCAGGGGTCTGGCTGGAGCAGGGTCTGGGGGCCTTGGAAGGGATCTGGGGATGGGGACTCAGAAGATCGGGATCAGGGACACCAAAGGGAAAAAGAAACCCTGGCTTGCGGCCAGCAGGGGAACTGGGCCCAGCACTCAGATGGGGCCCATCTAGGCAGGTCACTCTGAGTGCATACCCAGAGGCCTGTGATTCTAGCTATCAGTAAAACTTGGCAATGGAAGCCTATTATTAGCATCATGTATAATGTAATGTGACCTATTAAGCATTTACTCTTAGCCTGGTCAGCACGGCAGCATTCACTAAAAAAAGTGACTTCAAATGGCTGCCAGTCCCTTGGGTTACTACAGTCACTCGGGAATTTAGATTCCATCTTTAAAACATTACTGACATTATACTGTTTTCTCCATTTTGATACATATTGAAAGTTTTCCACAATAAAGTATGTTTAAATCCCCGGCATGCAAAATATCTTCAAGCCTCACTTTAGCTTTCCCAGAGGTGAGATCCTATCACTTCACAAAGTTTGTATTGAGCTGAAACAAGACTTTCTATAATGGCTGCCATTTGAGCTAAGTTCTCTCTTGTGAACTACATAAAAGCCGTTCTTTACACAAAATAAATATCTCAACAAGAAAATCTTCCAAATAGCAAAATGGTTATTAGGTGACAATAAAATTTACTATCCAAAATGGGGACAATTTTGAAAGTAAAAGGTAGTACTAAAATAATTACAATACTGTAATTGTTGAAATTTGTGTTTAGTAATTGAACATTAATCTTTAACATAGTGGGACACCTATTTAAAAGTTATAATCCAAAAAGCATTTTTGAAACTAAATGTAAAAATGAAATAGGGGGCAGATGCTAAATGAGATGGGATATTGAGAAACAGGAATGAACAGGAAATGACCCAGGAGAACCCAAACATATGGTCACCTAGTTATCAAGTCTCACCACTGTTTCCCTTGTTCAGGTTAAAGATCCCAAATTCTTTGAACTCTTCTGATTTCTTCAGTATCCAATTTCCTTCATCTGACAATATCCACTTAAAATATGTCACCAAAAATAATGCAATATTCCTAATGATTTCTAACCACTGCCCATTACAATGAAGCCATCATCTCTATAAATCCAAACATCATATTCTCTTAACACTGCTCTCAGATTACATTAGCCTCCCCAGCAGTTGTGCCCATACTATTGGCTCATATTCAGCTTGTAATCAACTAAAATTTTTTGCACATAAAATGATACTCAACTCAGTTTTCCTCTTTGTGAACATTCACAAAGAATTTTGTTTTTCAGACCCAAATTCAGGAGTTATATCTTGTTAGTTTTAAGTCATCATTATAGACTATTGACATAGTTTTTGATAAACAGCTTGATATCTGATATACTATCTGTTCTAGTTTTTGTGTCTTCCAATGTTTGTTAAGTGAATTCTATGTGTCTTTCATTCAAATTGTAATAAAAATGCCGAACAGAACAGGGCCCAAATTAGACTAGCACTAGTGATCTGGTTGATCCAATTAGTTAACATTTTTTAAGCAGGTAAGTATCTGCCTAACTGCCTTGACATCAGGCCCATATTTTTCCATCTAATCCAAAACAACATCATGAGAGGTATCAAAAAAGCTAGATACTTCCCTTTGAATGGAAGATAACAGAATCCTCAAAGTAATTTTTTGAACCATTTGCCATGACAGTCTACACATGAGTGTTTGCTTTGTAAAGCACTCTGAAGATTTTCCAATAAGGACAGATACCAGTTGTTGGAGTCCACCATACCATCCAACAGCTCAGCTGTTAAATGCTATCTGATGAAAGCATAACTCGGAAAGAAAAGTGGAAAGCATGTGGAGTGCATTTTGACAACCAATTACTTTGATTCAGTACAGATGTTACATCCTCCCATGCTCTTCTTTGAAGCATCTTGGATCATGATGAGCTTCTCTGAGTTGCTTCCTACCCAAGGGTCACACTGAAAGTAGGTTGAAAAGCTGTGGCAAAGACCCACCACGACTCAACAGATGGGTTAATTTGAGCCAACAGTGAACATGCAGAGAATAGGGCCAAGAGAAACCTCTGATGATATATGGTAGCATGTATGATTCTACCAGCCAAAAAAAAAAAAACAGGAGAAAGAGGACACTGGTGATCTCTATTACATATGTCAACAACAATAAAAAAATTTCACATAAGTAAAATTAAAAATGTCTGGAGTCTGAATCACCCTGAAACATACACAGTAGTCTTTATAAACATTTTTCAAAGCAAACTACAACTGTTTTTAATTCTCAACGATTGTGGAGGAAGTGTGATCTAGAGAAAACGTGCATCCACTTTGAAATCAACTTCTTATTTCTTCACTTACTGTTATGTGATTTAGGCTTTTGTCACTTACTCTTCCCAAGCCAGTTTTATTACCTGTCAATGAATCCCTTTTTCACACATACCATGTTATAAAAAAAGATCTGCCAATATCATAGAGTTGTTATGGAGATCAAATGTAAAAACATAAAGGCTCCATAGAAGTCCATATTCTTATGATAATTAATTGTAATATTACAGATTTTTTAGTGAATTCAGTTAAATACCTCTTGAAGGTTATGTTGACTGATAGTTATGAAAGATAAACATATATTTATGAGAGCAGTGACCTATGCTTTCTGAATGCTATCAATAAAATACACTTAAAGAATAACAAAAATTTGAACCGTTTGAACCATTTGAACCAGTGATGACACTACCAAAATTTTCCATTTAGACTCTCACTATTCAAAAGAGAAATAAAACTAGAACTTTTTTAATACTGCCAAGATTAATCACAGAACTTACCTTGATGTGAAGCTGCATTGGATAATGCACAACTGGTGAATGCAATGCAGAATTGTGTCCACTCTCTTCCCTCCCCCATGGGCCAGAAAGTGGCTTCATACTCCTGAAAACACTAGTCCTAGGCAGCCTTGGTGGCTCAGTGATTTAGTGCTGCCTTCAGCCCAGGGTGTGATCCTAGAGACATGTTGGGCTCCCTGCATGGAGCCTGCTTCTGTCTCTGCCTCTGTCTGTCTCAATCTGTGTCTTTCATGAATAAAATCTTAAAAAAAAAAAAAAAAACAAACCACTAGTCCTGACAGGCACTATTGATCAGTCACAGTTGCCATGTTGGATGAAAATTAATATATCTCTTGGATATATTGTAAATATACTGGCATGAGAAATAGGAAACTTGATTTCTTGCAACTCACTAGCCATGTCAGGCTGGCAAGTTACAGGTTTTTCCTCATTTGCAAAATGGGTTGGACTAAATGATCCTTTCCCAGTTCAAATATCCTCTATCTCTATGATTAATGTCTGCAGCCATCTCAAGTGGAAGGCAAGAAAAATAATTCGTGTCTATTGCAGATAAAAGTGTATCCGAATAGTAAAGAAAACTATCTTTGTTGTGATTATATTTCCTTATTTTCAAATCAGATAATTATACCAATATAACACCTAATAGGTTTCCATTTGTTAAGATAGACCAAATAACCGTAACACATCCCACAGTGAAACAGCTCAGACACATAAAAATGTATTTCTCTCTCAAGGAACAGCCCAGACCAGGTAACTCTGTTCTACATGGTCATTAAGTGACCTAGGCTGATAAAGATTCTGTATCTCCAAGTTTCAAGTCAATATGGTCATTGCCTTTTTGGCTCACAGGAAGGGGTAAGAATATATGAAGAAAGCACATTCAGCAACTTAAAGGCTTGGGCTAAAAATAGTACATCTCACTTCCTCTTGCATTCCATTAAAGATAAATTAAACACATAACTGTATACATAACTTCAAAGAAGTTTGAAAATGTTAATGTCTAGCTGACCAGTCACATTCCAACTATAATCCTATTACTATGAAAGGAAGAACAAATCTTGGAGAGCTAATATTTTCTGCCACTGTAGTTAGTTCATTTAAGGAATTTAACAGTCAATCTACAAAAGCAGCTGCTATTCACTCAGAACACTGTTCTATTCACCCCAGCCATTCACTCAGAACACTGTTACTAGATATCTGAATTTAGAAGATACAAGTTTGGCCTAAGTGTTAGGGTGAGAAATAAATCCTTTGAGTCCCTACTTCTGAATCCCTTTCACCTATGATTCCAGAGAGACCTGGCAATCAGAAATTTATTCAATTTTCTCTAAAAAGCAATCTTCTGCTTTGTTTGACTTATTCTAGCAGTCCAGAGGAGGCAGGCTTTCTAAGTCAGAAATGGAATCTATAGCTTTAAAGAGGTGGCTTTCCCTAGTATTTGAGGCAGAGCAGTGAGCAATCTGAGTGATACTCAATAGAGTATGTTCATCTGTTAAATTTGGCAAAGTTGCTAATGCACAGTGATATTGTTTGTTATGTCTCTTCTTTAGCTCATAAGTTTTTTTTTTAAAGAAGACATAGGATAAAACAGAGCTACCACCATCCTATTCCATCAGGTTCCTCTTCACTGAGCTTCAGCTCTTCCACTTGCAAAACACAGCAGATGGAATGTTAAATCTAAACTAGAAAGTCTCTTGCATTCCTAGCTGTCAAAACAAACCATGTGCCTCCTGCTTCTCAACTATAATCCACTAAAAGCAATGAGACTATTTCAGACACCAGAACATCCACATCCAACTGTATTTTGGGGAGCTTTTTTTAAAGTGGAAGTATTGGAAGATGAATGGAGGAACTCATGCAACAAATAAGTATACTGAGTCAATGAGAATTTATTGGCATTTAAATTATGACTGCCCTATGACAAATACATTTAGTACTACACCAAGACCAATGAATGTTAATATTTCCCAGTTGTGATCTGTGCTAAACATTAATATGTGTTAGGGTTATAATGGTCTTTGTTAGCTATTTAGATCAATGTTGTCCAATATAAATACAGTACAAGTCATAAATACAAGCCACACATTAATTTTAATTTTTCTAATAGTCACATTTAAAAAGGGAAAAAAGAAATGGGTAGATTAATTTTAATAATATATTTTATTCAACCCATTATATCCAAAATATTATCATTCTAATATGTAACCAATATAAAAATTACTAAGAAGATATTTTATACTCTATTTTTCATACTATCTCTTGGAAATCTGGTGAATATTTTACATTTACTGTACATCTTTGAACTAATTTGGACCAGCCATGTTTCAAGTGCTCATTAGTTACATGCTAGTGGCTACTATATTGAACAGTACAAGTATAGAATCTTAGAGATTTTTTTTTTCAGGACTTGGGGCTTATATGAAAATTAGTGATAAGAAAGTGTGCTACATATTACCGAATAAATAATTGGCAGTCTCTTAACTTCAAACTCTTCCCCCAAGGCACACGGTGATTAAAAATTGATACATCAAGTCAGAAGTTACATAAATATTTAGAATAGTATTTAGGGCCAAGCATATCACTGGCCCCAGTCATTATCCCACATGTGGAGCCCAGATCTTGATTGATATTAACAGACTCCAACTCCAATAGCTAATTTCTCAATCCTGTAGAATGCTTGGTTACAAAATGTTGGACCTCAAAAAGAAATAAGGCTGAGTCCTTGCCAGACATGTTTAAGAAATCCCAAAATGTACTCAGTTGATGAGCTGGCTGAAAAGGCACTCATATTTTGAAAAAGAGAAAATTAGGGAACTATTCTCTACAAACTGAAGAGTACCCTTAGGTATTCTTCAGAAGCCGAGCCCATCATATAAGTATATAATTTGGGTCATACAAAACACTGTAATGGTGACAAGGGTAAAATGGGGCAGGAATGTCCCACCTAAAGGACTTCACGTTAAAAATTTAATATTGTGCGAATTCTTGGGTCTGACAGGGACCGTGGGTTGGGCTCCCTAGCTATGATTCCTGACAGAGCTCATTAACACCATAGGAAAGTTTCCCACAGTATACAAGAGCAAGGGACATCAGCCAAGAATTAGGAGGAAATATAAAAATGCAAAAGAACCAATTTCTGTCTTAGCATCTCATTTTTGAACAATCTGAAAAGTGAATAGCCTATTAATAATTTTTTAGCCCTCTTTAAGATGGCTCATATGTAAATAGTAGTAAATGGATTTGATAAGTGCTGGATTGTGTTACTGACTAAATAAACTCTAAGATGATTTTTTAGGAGAGCTACTTCACACAGCATTCTCACCTAAATTGAACAGTGCCAATAAATGCAAGTTGAAAATGAGCACTTTTCCCAGAAGAGTTACAAAGTTTCCTTTTACACATGAGTCATGAGCTGTCTCCTCAGCAGAGTATAATTTTGGTAACACAAGCAAGATGTTCTTGTGAAAAAATGACTTTATCCAAGTATTAAGAAACATTATGCCAAGAGTACAATGGGTCTATAGTGAAGAATCATGTTTATTCAGCCCATCACGTCCTTGAAAACAAAACTGTCAATATTATGAGCATCACTAGCTAACAGGAAGCATCTAGAATACTTGTAAAGATATATGCTATGTAGCCAGAAAGCATTGACATTATTCTTCCTGTGAAACTAACTGGGAAACAAGGTGAGGGAAGTCTAATTTGTTACTGACACTTTAATATAGAAAAGTAAAAAAAAAAAAAAATCTTTCTCCAAAAATTCACAAGCAAAAATTATATCAGAAAGATTCTCCAAATTTCCTGAAAGATATCTTATTTGACAGCCCTGAATCTATGATTTTTCTAACAGTATATAATCTCTCTGTGCTCAATTTCCCCAACTATAACAAAAATAATACCTACCTCACAATTACTTGTAAAGATTGCAATAATCCATGTAAAATAGAAGAAAGCCTGCCACATAGAAAGTATTCAATAAATATCAGCTATTACTTTTGTAATTAAAGATAGAACAACAGAGATGCTAGATATAGTAACCCAGTCAGAAAGTGTACAAATATGTAGGATAGAACCCATGGCTCTAAGCTTTCTACAGGATCTAAATGTTCATATTCTACTTATAGTACAAGTTTTGATTATTGCTAATAGACCCTCAAACCAGCAACTAAGTTATCTATCTTGTAACATAATTTAGCTTTACAAAGCTGATCTTAGAAAATATGCCTGTATCTTTGCAAGATATGGTTGGATAAAGGGAAATCCCAAACATGAACCCTGCCTCCTCCAATACTACCTCTCTCCAGGCTCCCATTTGGTTGCTACGCTCCAGCCACTCTGTCTTTGTTCAGCCTCTTGAACATAATACATTTGTTCCTATCTCAAGATATTAAGTGTTCCCTCTTCTCCTTACACCCTTCAAATATCACCTCCTAAGAGAAGCCTTCTTTGATACCTCAGCTAAATTAGTGGTCCTCAAAGCTGATACCTATCACACTATTCTATCCTGTTGTTCTCAGAGCATACATTAGTATTTAAAGTAATCTCATTTACTTATGATCTTTGTCTGAATGTCTTAGCCACCTCACCTCCATATGAACATTTTATTCACAGCTGTAACACTTTAGTCCAGTACCTGATATATAGTGCACCCTCAAATGCATAAATGTTAACTGACGAAAACTATAAACATACCTTCTCGAAATACATTCACTCACAAAAAATTAAATATTATTTTACAAGTTTATGAAGCCCTTAAAAGCCACAAATAGATTGTCTGGGGATCCATGAGGCTTAAGTTAATAAGCACAGAAATTAATATCATATGGTTAGATAAGGAAGCTGGGCTAGTCCAAACTTGGGCTAGTAGCACCTGAGTGGCTCAATCAGTTGAGCATCTGACTCTCAGTTTTGGCTCAGGTCATGATCTCAGGGTCCTGGGATCCTGAGATGGAGCCACACATGGGCTCCCTGTTCAGTGGGAAGTCTGCTTGTCCACCACCACCCTCCACTTGCACGCACTCTCTCTCTCTCTAAAATAAATAAATATTTAAAAAAAGAAAAAAGAAAGATACTTGGGCTACAGTTTGGAAATCTTTAGTTATCATCTGTAGCCTCTAAATATGACCGATTTTCTGTCTAATTTTTTGATCTGTTATTTTGAGTGGGGTGTTAAAGTCTTCAACCACTACTGTTGACAGATCTATTTCTCTCTCCAATTCTGCCAGTTTTTGCTTCAGGTGCTTGGGATTCCCCTGTTTGATGCATGCATGTTTATAATTGTTAAATTTTCCTGGAAACTTTCTTATAACTCTTTTATTATAAAATGTCTCTAACTCAGGGAGTTATTGTGGTTTTTCTTTAGCCCACTTGGTATGAATATTCACACTTAATATGGATCTAAAAAATGATACATCACCATGCTTGATTATGTGCTGCTGTCCTAGACTTTTCCAGGGACATTACAATGAGTATCTGCACCAAATTTTCTTTCTGAAATCCAAAAATTTCTAAGTTCCCAAAAACATCTGGCCCCAGGGTTTTAGATTAGGGATATTGAGCCATTTTCTTGAGTTTTAAATAGGTTCCAGATAGTGGGTTAAAATTTTCATAGACATCTTGACATTTAGTTTTCTAGACTAACTGGAAAATTAAGCCACACTTTATAGTCAATGGAGTCTAGAAGAACAAGTCACCTCCAGGGCCCATGTGGTGAGGCCAGACCAGCTCCACAGCCCAAGATCACATCTGTCTGTTCTACTGCAGGCAAGTTCCACTACTGCATGGCCCACAAACATGTAGAATCTCAGGTACATGAAATCCTTGCTTGGTCTCCCCTCTAGGAGGTAGCATCCATCCCAGGAGATGAGCTCAAAAGGGCTGAGAACTGTTGTCACCCAAAACCTGAAGTTCTTCTCCCCAGAATTTTAGTTTCACAACAGCTTAACATGAGGTATTTATTATTTAAGTAAGCCATTTAGCTTTCTCCTAGATGAGGTGAGCTATCCTGAAGGATCAGCACAAGTCAGCACAGAACCATGGGATTGGAGCAAGAGCTTTCAAATTATTTTCTGTGGAACTCTAGAGGACTAGCAAGGTGCTTTAATGCTCCACAAAGCTGGATTCAAACTTCATAAAAATATATATGTACTCATATATGTGCATAATATATTCACCTGTTTTAAATATTTTATATATTCAGCTATTATAAATACTGTAATAAAATTAACATGTATATTTAAATGTCATATCAGATTGAAACACTCTAGAAACAGTAATAATTGTGCAACCACAAAAAAATTGATTTTATACAAATCCTAGTACAAAAATTCTATCATGTCTTGTATTTAATTAGACTTCTTGTAACTGTCTCAGTGATTACAGGGGTTATGTCTCTACAGTGGTCTTTTTTTTTATTCAAGCCTATGCATGTCTAAAATTATTAAGTTGGCTGCATGATTACTAAATATGTGTGAGTCAGGATTGTCTTGATGTGTGCAACCAACAGAAAATAGGAAACAAATGAGATGTAGTAATTGTCATTCATAACCCTCAATTTCATACATTCTGTAGAACAGTACTATGATTTTCCTTTATTAACTTTATTATGTTTATGAATTTAGAAAATAAAATCATGGTAATAAAATGTTACTGTTATATATTTTATACTCAACATCTAACCTCCACTTTGTTTTGACAGAGCCCAGTGCTTTCAGCTGTCCACCTCCAATGTGACCTGAGGGTAAAGAATGGGGAGTGTATTAATCATATATTGCTTCACAATGGTTACTACAAACCTGTTTAAGTTTAGCAACTTAAAACAATGTCCATTATTGTCTAACAGTTTCCATAGGCCAGAAGTGTGAACACAAAGAAACTAGGTTCTCTGCTCGGGGTCTCTCAGGCTGAATCAAGGTGTTAACTGGGACTGAGAGGCCATCCAAGGAATACCGGTCTATTCTAAGTCCATTCAGGCCATTGGCAGAGTTTGGTACCTTATGGTTTATTTCAGTTTTCTATTGTTACAAAATAAGTCATATATTAATGGCTTAAAACAACACCCATCTAGGGCACCAGGGTGGCTCAGTGGTTGAGCGTCCGCCTTTCTTTGGCTCAAGTCATGATTCCAGAGGCCTGGGATCAAGTGCCATATCAGGCTCCCCACCAGGAGTCTGCTTCTGCCTCTGCCTATGTCTCTGCCTCTCTCTGTGTGTGTCTCTCATGAATAAATAAATAAAATCCTTAAAAAAAAAAAAACACCTATTATCTCATAGTTACATATATCAGAAATCTGGGAATGGTGTGTGGGTTCTTTCCTCAGTGTTTCACAGGGTGAAATCTGGGTGTCAGCCACATTACATGCCTTTCTGGAAGTTCTAGGGAATTCTGGAAGTTCTAGGGAAGAATCTTCTGTGTTCATTCAGACTGTTGGAAGAATTCAGTTCCTAGTGGCTACTGGTGTCAATCAGGGACTGATCTCAGCTCCAACAAGTCACCCTCAGATCCTTGCCATTTGACCCCTCCATGTTCAAAGCTAGTGGCTTAGAATCCTCACTGTACTGAACCTCTCTCACACTTCCAGTATCTCTCCCATCTGCCATGACACAATCTTACACAGTGTAATCACCAGAGGGTTTACTCTATCACTATTGGCCACATAACAATCGAATCAAAGAAATGACTATCCTATCATATTCACGATTTTCACACACACTCCAAGTTAGGAGATTATGTAAGACATGTGCATCAGGAGATGGGAATCCTAGGGACTACCTTAGAATTTTGAGGGCAAGGGGAACCCTATTCTCAGCTTCAGAGTGAATCTTGTTTTACATACACCAATCATAATGGCCCCTTTCCAGGAATTTATTTAAAACTAGCATGTGACCCAGATGTAGGCAATAAGACACAAAGTGAGTCTGCTAGGGAACTTCTAGGAAATATTCCTTCCTCATAAGGTGAGATTACCTCTGTTCCAACTTTGTGTATTTTCTAATCCCAGTGGGATGCCTAGAATCCTGGAATCACTACAGCTGTCTTGCTCCTGGTCTGAAGATGAAAGCATCACATAGGGGAAGGAAAAGCAAAAAAAAACATGTAGAAGTAGTGCTGGAGCCCAAAACACCATAGCTCATGCCACCTTTCAACTTCTTGTTGGAGGAGATTTTTAATTCTTTTCATCATTCCAGCCAGCTTGAATCAGGGTTTCATTACTTGTAGCCCAAGGCATTCTATGAATGAAAGACTCCAGGTAAAATTTAATTTAAGGAAAACAAAGAGCTCAGCTGTTGGACAAAACTTTGAAAATCATAGATCTATTAGATAGAGTCAGACAGACCTGAGATTTCAACTGAACTTCCAATATTAATGAGATGAATTATTTTATCTGTACGATCAGGGAAAGTAATTTCTATCTTCACAAGTCATTATGAGGCTGTAGCAAAGTTGCACACATTAGCCAAGTATTTCAAGTGAAACATAAGACTTGTTTCTAACACCTAATTATAACCAGGACTTAGGGGACAGGATGGAATGGGAGGAGGATATGGGTAACCAAGAAAGAATGGAGGGATGGATGTGACATGGTAGGGAGAATGAGACAAAAAGACAGCTCTGTCTGAGGGCGTGATGCACTGAGCATCTCCTCATTTCACTCCAGATCAGTGTCTGAACTCCAGGGAGGGAAGGGAATGCAAGTGTATTTAAAAGTGGGGTTTATGGGATGCCTGAGTAGCTCAACAGCTGGGCACCTGCCTTCAGCTCAGATCATGATCCCGGGATCCAGAATCGAGTCCTGCATAGGGCTCTCTGTGAGGAGCCTGCTTCTCCTTCTGCCTATGTCTCTGCCTCTCCCTCTCAGTCTGTGTCTCTCAAGAATAAATAAATAAATCTTTTTTTTAAAGTGGAGGTTACACATATACACATTTTTGCATAATGTG
This sequence comes from Vulpes lagopus, assembly GCF_018345385.1. Taxonomy (NCBI): domain Eukaryota; kingdom Metazoa; phylum Chordata; class Mammalia; order Carnivora; family Canidae; genus Vulpes; species Vulpes lagopus. The sequence continues at coordinate 21,337,380 of NC_054842.1, read as the reverse complement.
GGACAGGAAATGACCAGGGCCACCATGGTAGAAGAGAAGGACCTTCAAGGATACTCTTTCTCTCCGAAAAGAAGAATGAAGAAGCCAACATTATTTGGGCAACACTCTTGAGATGCATCCTAGGTGCCAGAATGAGAAGGCAGGCATTATTAAATAAGGAACTGTCAATAAAGCAGCAATATAAGGCAAGGAGAGAATGGAGAAAGCATTCAGAGAAATTTGCAGCATCTCACATTCATTTTTTACCTCATATTATGCACCAACCTTTAGGATGCCCTTTGAAAGCTTACACTCCTATTTGCTAACTCAATAGAATTTTCTTTCCCCTTTGACAGATTAGGTGAGAGATGAGATCTCAAATGATTACAGAGCACTTTCACTTTATTTTTTTTCTTTGACTATAGTTGGCACACAATGTTACATTAGTGTCAGATGTACAATATAGTGATTTGACAAGTTTATACAGTATGCTATGCTCACCACAAGGGTAGCTACCATCTATCACCATACAATACTATGGTAATATCATTTACTATATTCCCTAGGCTATACACTTTTATTCCCATGAGTTATGCATTCCATAACTGGAAGCCTATATCTCCTACTCCCTTTCACCCATTTTTCCCAAGCATCCACCATACCCTAACCTCTGGCAGCCATCAATTTGTTCTCCATATTTATAGGTCTGATTATATCTTTTGCTTGTTCACTCATTATTTTTTAGATTCTACCTATGAGTGAAATCTTATGGCATTTGTCTTTCTCTGACTGACTCATTTCGCTTAGCATAATACCCTCTAGTTCCATCTATGTCATTGCAAATGGCAAGATTCCATTCTTTTTGATAGCTGAGTAATATTCCAAGGTATGTGTCTGTATGTGTACCATTTCTTTATCTTTCATCAGTCGATGGACATTTAGACTCTTTCCTTATTTTTGCTATAGTAGACAGTGCTGCTATAAACATTGGGATGTATGTACCCCCTTCAAATCACTATTTTTGTACCCCTTGGATAAATACCTAGTACTCTGATTGCTAGATCCTAAGGTAGTTCTATTTCTAACTTTTTTGAGGAAACTCCATACTGTTTTTCAGAATGGCTGTACCACTTTGCATTCCCACCAACAGTGCTAGAGGGTTCCTCTTTCTCTGCATCTCCGCCAAGGTCTGTTGTTTCCCGAGTTGTTAATTTTAGCCATTCTGATCAGTGGGAAGCGGTATCTCATCATGGTTTTGATTTGTATTTCCCTAATAAAGAGTGATGCTGAGCATCTTTTCACATGTCTGTTAGCCATCTGTATGTCTTCTTTGAAGAAATGTCTATTCATGTCTTCTGCCCATCTCTCAACTGGATTTTTTATTATAGGGGTGTTAAGTTTGATAAACTCTTTATAGATTTTGGATACTAGCCCTTTATCTGATATGTCATTTGTGAATATCTTCTCCCCTTCTGTAGATTGCCTCTTAGTTTTGTTGATTGTTTCCTTCACTGTGCAGAAGATTTTTATCTTGATGAAGTACCAATAGTTCATTTTTCCTTTTGTTTCCTTGCTTCTGGCAGTATGTCTAATAAGTTGCTATGGCAAAAAATAAAATAAATAAATAAATAAATAAATAAATAAATAAATAAATAAATAAATAAAAGTTGCTATGGCTAAGGTCAAAGAGGCAAAAGAATGAAAGACTCTTTTGCTCTTTCTAGGTACAGGGGGCAGTGTTTGGTGTTAAGTGATATCCACCTCCACTGGGGGCCCCTGTGTTGCTCTCTGAAGTCTCACTCTGTTGGTGGTGAGGTGGATAATGTCTCCACCCCACTCTCTTGTCCTCAGACAAGAGACCTCACACACCCTGCAGTTCAAGAAGCCCTCACAGAATAGGGAGGGTCATGAGCACACCCAGGCCATAGCTGTCCTGCTTTTTATCTTTGGCACACATCTGGGATTCAAAATGCCAGACCATAAAGGAGCTGGCACCCTGTGGAACCACTCTTCTCCTCCAGAGGATAGCCTTGCTGCCCTATGTCTGGTATCCTTTGTCCCAGAAAAACCCTCAGTCCCATGCCTGCACATAGCACAAAATCTATGGTGTGGCACTGCAAGAAAAGCAGCAACCCCGTTATCCACCCTCTGTGCATGGCCTCTGTTCCCTGCTCATGAAGGCCCTTGTGCTGGTGCCCTCAGGGTCTCTTGTCCTTGAAGAGGCACTATACCTTCTTCCAAATGTACTCCAGGAAGGGGTACACTGTCTCCCAATGCGATCCAGGAGATCCCTACACCAATGTGTACACTCCGAGGACAGAACCCTCCTTCTCTCCAGGAGCTCACATTACAGTTCTGTTCTGGCAAAAGTCCCACATTTCCAAATCTTCAGAGTGTGAGCTCCACATGCTGTTTGCAAAAAATCTGCAACACTCAGTACCTCTCGCTCCTTAATCAGTCCTCTGAAGAGGTTTCCACCTTGTGTAGACTGAGGCCACACTCAACCTCTCTCTCTTTTTCTCCCTTTTCTCTCTCTGTGAAAGGATTCCCTCCTCTCCCTGGCACCTGTGAAAGTTTTCCTCTTCCCCAATTCGCTTCCTTGTACCTCATATCTGCCACACAGTCTCCCTCCAGCCATGGAGATCCTATCTATTTCCTGGGTGTTCTAAGTGACCTGACCACAATACAGCTGTATTTAAGGGACTAGAAAAGCCCAGAGTCCGCCTAATTATCTGCCATCTTAATTCCTAACAGAAAGTCTTGGTTAAAGTACTTTTAGAAGGCCAAGCATAGGGCAGCCCGGGCGGTTCAGCAGTTTAGCGTCACCTTCAGCCCAGGGCCTGATCCTGGAGAGCCAGGATTGAGTCCCACGTCAGGCTCCCTGCATGGAGCCTGCTTCTCCCTCTGCCTATGTCTCTGCCTCTCTCTCCTCTCTGTGTATTCTCATGAATAAATAAATAAAATCTTTAAAAAAAAAAAAAAAAAGAAGGCCAAGTGTATTAGTTCTTTCTGCGTTGCAAACTATCCCAAAGGTTCAGTGGCTTACAATAAAGAAAACGTCTATTTTTTTTCTCTCTCTCTCAGATAAATAAATAAATATCTTTTTTTAAAAGTACTCTTTCATCTTGCCTTGAGCCTATAACACCATTATCCACTCTCCATATAAATGTACCTCATCTACCTTTGAAACTTCTCTTTGGCCCTTATTAGCCAAATTACCTTGGTCAAATCACCTAACCTCAGGCCCCAATTTCCTCATCCATAAGATGGGGAACATAAAGACCCAACTTATATGACTGCTGTGTATAGATAGGTAAGGTAATTTCAGTTATCTGTAAGCCAGCAACTTATTTACTTAAAATAGCTATTGATACACACTAACCAAGACCCTTCCTTTGATCCAAAATTAACTGATATATTGTATGCCTGCTCTGTCCCAGGCACAGTGATGGGGACACTAAAATACACCTGTCATTGAAAACCTCACAAATCATTATTACACAAAATGATAAACAAATCATTATCATATAATATAGTAAATAATATATCTGAGATCTGAATAAGATATTGCAGGCACCCAGATAGAAGAAATTTATAGTATCTGGGAAAGATGAGAAAGGATTCACCAAAAAAAAAAGGTGAAACTTAAACTGAATATTCAGAAGGCTGAATAGAAGTACTCAAGACAGGGTGGAAGGGAAAGGACATTCTAGAACATGAATAGCATGTGTGTAACTTGCTAATGCCAGAATCAGTAGGTAATGTTATCTCGGTAACATCTACAAGAAAGTATGTTAGCTCCCCATGTTGATACTAAATTTGTCCTCATCAGGAATTCGATGGCAGGATGGGGGCAGTTGTAAAATCCTCTCCTAAAAGGAACAGATGAAGCAAGCTTAATGGGATTGGGATAGGTTTTTCAGCCACTTGAAGCTTCTGTTCTCTTATATACCAGGGCTATCATTTGTGAGAGTAGATATTATGGAAAGAGAAAGTTATAGAGTTTCAAACCAAAAAATGGTTCCTCCCTACAATATTGCACAGAACCACAGACTTGCTCTTCTGTGGTAAAGCCATCTTGTTAACTTTAGCATAAGTTTCTCTGTTTGTTTTTTATTCTTATCCCATAATAAAGCAGACAATATAGACAGTTCAACTTGGAGTAAACAGTCCCCCCCCCCCCACATTTTTAAACAGCTACTGTTCTTCCCACAGGCCTTCTAAACACTCTACTTGATAATGCCTCTACTGGGAATTCCAAACAATAAAATATATGTGAATTATCTTTTAGAAGGAAGCACAGAAAGAAAATACTGATTCTTGTCCATTCTTACTCCCCCTAGTTAAAGAATACTTCCTATACTGCTTCTTGAGTTTCAAAATGGACATTTATTAAGAATACCTGAAAGAAGGTCTGAATGGTGCTCTCAGAACAAGACTCCCTTAATTTCTTCTCCCTGCAGTAGAAATATTTTATTAATACCTCTTCACATTTCCATGATATCCTCACATGACAGAGTACTTTTGCATTCATTGTCCATTTTAATTCTAAAAGTAATCTTGGAAAGAAAATAACACTTTTGCATATGAGCAAATTCTTTCTTCTGAAGGCTTTTCTTCTTGGCCTGTAGATCGTGATCTCCATATGTCTCCTACATGGTCTTCCCTCTGTATGCTTCTGTGTCCTAATCTCCTCTTCTTATAAGGACATCAGTCATTGCATTAGGGCCCATCCTAATGACCTCATTTAATCTTAATTAATCTCTTTAAAGACTTGATCTCCAAATGTAGTCACCTTCTAAGTACTGAGAGATAGGACTTCAACATACAAATTGGTGGGGACATAGTTCAGCCAATAATATCTATAAAATGGGAGGATGGAAAGGTTTCAGCATGATAAATTATATTAGTTTTCTATTATTGCTATAATAAATTACGACAAACTTAGTGACTTAATACAAATTTATATCTTATGATTCAGCAGCTCCTAACTCCCACATAGGTCTTATCAAGCTAAAATCAAGATGTCAACAGGGCTACATTCCTTATCCTAGGCTTGAGGACAGGATGTGTTCCTCACTCATTCAAATTCCTTGTAGTTGTAGGGCCAAGGTCCTAGTTTTCCTTCTGGCTGTCAACTGAAGGTCATTCCCAGCTTCCAGAGATCATTACATTCCTTGGTTGAGGGCCCCCTTCCTTCATCTTCAGAGCAAGTAACAAGAGTTGAGTCCTTAACACACTGTATCTCACTAACCCTTCTGTGATCACATTTCTCTCTTTTTAAAGGCTCTTAACTTTTTAAAAGAGGTTTGTTTAATTAGATTGGGCCCACCTGGATAACTGGGAAAATCTCATCTCAAGGTCCTTAGCCTTATCACATCAGCAAGTCCCTATGACATATTCACAGATTCCCAGAATTAGGGTATAAACATCTTTGGGGGCTACTATTCTGTCTACCATATAAGTGCTTAATGAAAGACAGCTGTTATCTCTTTAATGGTTAAAGATAAATTTTTGGAGGCTAATAATCCTATTTAATTAATTAAGTTGATTGGTTCAAATAAGTGGTTGCAACCAGGGAACATTTGGCTAGAGACATATTTGGTTGTCACACTGGTGGAAGTGAGGGAGCATTCACACTGGTCCCTAGCTGGTTGAGGACAGGGATGCTGCTAAACAATGCATAGGACAGCTTCCCACAATAAAGAATTATCCACCCAAAACATCAATAGTGCCATGGTTGTGAAACCCTGGTTTTAACTGAACGCTTTGGTGTTTAATTAATCTATGTGGAAATAAAATTTTTACTATGATCAAATGGATTCTCATCAATGCCATAACCAAGTGGTCTCTTTTGTTCCATGGCAGAAAAAAAATGTTTTCTCTTTGGTTGGAAAAAAAGTTTAGGAGATGATGTTTTATGATATCCTTATCATTTTTGAAACATGGCATAAGTAGATGGTTTATATCCTAATTTTAACCTGGTCTAAGAAAATAGGAATAGACATATTCTAAACCTTAAATATGTCCATGTATCTATATATATAGTCATTTCTTCACTAAAAACCTAGCAAGGACTATACAGGCATTGTTCTAGGCATGCAGGATACATCAGTGAACAATACAAAGTTTCCTGCTCTTATAAGTGATAACATTATAGAGGAGGGAGATAGCCAATGAGGAAAATAAATTTAAAAGTGATAAATTGTGTGAGAAGGGAAAATACCTTGGAAAAAATAGTTCAGAGTCAGAGAGATCAGGGCTGCAGTGGGAAGGGGATGGCAGTGACTTGGGGGAAGCAGGGACCCACAGCAGAGGTATTATATACAGTGGCCAGGGCAGGCCTCCTTAAGAAGTATAACTTGTCTAGTTATGAAGACCAGCTGCCATCTCATTTTCTTAAATTTATTTGCTAAGTATTTGCAAATTATATTTGTGAGGCATAAACACTGACATAGCTTTGCATGTCTATTGAATGAGAAAAATCAAATGGAGGAGAGATGAACCCAACAATATCAGCTCATCAAGCTCAGAGCTTGAAACTTGAGCCCTTGAGTTACAAACTGCTTTTCTTCCTTGAAGTCACTCTGCCTTCTCACTATACTCCAGTGTCAGGAACAAACAGGCATTATGCATAATGAAACTCCTGACTATGGAATAAACCCAGCCACTCCACACTCAAAAAAAAAAAAAAAAAGACAAGACAACAAAAAAAACAAAAACAGATCTAAGGACAGTTCAGGTGAATTAAAGCTGAGCATATTATTTGTTGGAACAATCCAATGTGCATTATGCCAACTGCATTCCATTTGTCATTTAATTTGAGTGAAGTGAAACAGGAAAAAGCATTGATTTAGTGGTTGTACATACCTTCGATCCTTTTCAAAACTTTTAGCTGCTAGAGAAAAGTTAACCTAAAATACTATTAAACAATTCCTTTTTAAACATACTGGTCTAAGTCAAAAACTCTAATTTCTGCCTTTAACTAATGATTTCAAAGTTGAAATAACCAGTGACTTCCTGAAAGATTGGTAGTTCCTAAATTGCAGTATGTCCTGAATTCCCAGAGTTATATTTCTCCATAATTCTTTTTGTTTCATTTTAGTTCTTTTATTAAGTAATTATTTATCTATTTTAAAGAGAAATAGGGTGAGAGAGAGAGAGAGAGAGAGAGTCAGGGGAAGGAGCAGAGGGAGAGAGAAGAATCCCAAATAGATTCAGTTGAGTGCGGAGCCCTACGCAGGGTTTGATCCCATGACCTTGGGATAATGACCAACCAAGAGTTGGACATTTAACTAACTGAGTCACCCAGATGCCCCATCATTCTAGTTCTGGTTACAAACATTGGTCCTTGAATATTTTGAGGAGACAATTCTATAATAAAAGAAAAATCCAATTTAGAATACAATTGCGTTCCTTGCTTTAAGCTGCATCTGAATAAGAGCATGCTATGAAGCATGCTATGAAGCAAGTTAAAACTTGTTGTTGGATTAGATTCTCAACAAATCAAGGAAACAAATCAATATTTTCTGAATACAGCCTGGGGGAGAGCTATAGAAACAGAAGGAATGATATTCTCAGCTTTCCAGGGAGTCCATACAACAGAGTGGGAGCAGACATTTAAAAATTAACTTTCTCCAAACATCTTTTTATGGCTCATTTTGAAAATAGTTCTGGTTACACATTATCCTGCAGTTTGGCTATTTTTTTAATATTCTCCCTCTCCAAATTCATTCCAGTGGGAGCTGCCCATTGGCAGTGGAGGTCCATGATTATCTCACTGTGTATAATTCATTTAGCAGCATAATGTGCTTCTGCAAATGCTGCCACAGCACAAAGAGAAACTGCCAATGTTAGCATTCCAGGGTCATGCAACCTGCCCCACCAGGAACTGTCATTTAGAGGAGACCCCTCCAACAAGCTTTCTCACACTCTGTACTAACCTAATGCCACCCAAATGTCTCTGGGTGGCAGCTGCTAACACTTCTTCTGTAGGAACAGAAGTGCAGTGACCTAACCCCTCTCCTGCTTTGCTACTCAGTGCCAGGTCCCTGAATAGCAGCATCAGAGACATCTGGGAGCTTGTTAGAAATTCAGGCTCTTGGGCTCCTCCCCAGACCTACTGAATCAGAACCTGCATTTTAACCAGATCTCTAGAAGATTAGTGTGCACACTGAAGTTTGAGGAGTTCAACTCGACTGGCTAGAAGCCAAGAATGCCAGAATTCTTCTCCAGTGTTTTCTGAGCTGTCACTATCATTGCTGGTTTTTATAAGCTCTGAGTTTCTGCCTACATCATGGCAGTTATTGTTTTTTTTATGTCTAAAACTTTCACATATCTCTCTCACCTGCACTCTATCATACAATAAGGTACTTTTATATTTAAAACCCGTTTTGTGGGATCTGTGGGTGGCTCAGCGGTTTGGCACCTGCCTTTGGCCGGGGGCACGATCTGGGGTCCCAGGATCGAGTCCCGCGTCGGGCTCCCAGCATGGAGCCTGCTTCTCCCTCCTCCTGTGCCTCTGCCTCTCTCTCTCTTTCTCTGTGTCTATCATAAATAATAAATAAATAAATAAATCTTTTAAATAAATAAATAAAATAAAACCCGTTTTGTCCTTGTCTTTGACCTTGCACCATTCCGTGGCTTTCGGTGATTAAGATGATAGTAAATGAATACAAACAATTGCTTTTCCACTTTCTTTCTAGATGCTCAGAGATACTGTTGTAGAGAACTATCATTTAGCCTTCCCAGCATCCTGTACCACTTCCTTGCATCCCAGCCCTTCAATCTTCCTCTGGGAAACCACTCTTCTCCATTCTCAGGCCCTATGTTTCAAATGTCCTGAACAGCCTGCTCCTCAGCAGCCACATGAGAGCTTTCACCATCATGGCCTCTTTGTTCAGGCAGCCCATGAATTCCAAGCCAGGGCAGGAGTGCCAGCCACAGCATACCTGATGGGATGAAGTGAAGGAGGCAAGCTCTTCTCTCTATGACTGCTAAGCTGGTAAAACTGAAGCCTGGAGCTGCCTGTGGCCATATGCTTCCTCTTCCTAAGGAAAGCCTGACAGAAGCTTTCAGAAGCCATTGCTTGAATACTTGAAACATCCTGCATAGATCTGCACCCCCGCTGTAAGCAAGGGCAGACATTCATGGCAGTGAGGCCAGGACTTCTCCTGGTTCTTCCAAAATAAGGCCCTCTGGTGGTTAGAAGAAAGCCTGAGATGAATGTTAATGCTGTTTTTCCTGTAATTGGTTGGGGGCGGGGGGGGGGGGGGGGGGGGGGGGGGATCCTGAGAGCCCATTGTTGTGAGTGCTCTTTGGTTTTAATAGGAAGCAGTCATCCCTGGCCAGTACTGCCAGCAATATACCCATCCCCCAAGATCCTGACTCAGTCTCCTTCCCAGAAAACCTTTCTCCATATATTCTTAGTCAGATTAGAGATGTTGTGGGTTGGCACATTGCTTAGACAGCACTTTTGCCAATATGTCAGTACCACGGTCTACACGGTCTACAAACCCCAGAATGAACAGGCATTCTGACACTTAATCACCCGGGATATACCTCATGCATGATGAATTATACCCAAACACACATACATGGGCAGATCACCTGCATGGAGTATTTTCAAGCAAGAGGACACCCCGAGTGTATCAGCAGCTGGACCTATGGATCCATGTTGTGTCCACCACAGATCTTTTAGGTTCAACTAAACATTCAGACTCACAAGACTACCATAGGCCAGGCTCGACATGCATCTATTATGTTAAAGGATAAAAACCAGAGCTTGCCTAAGGGCAGCTTCAGGGGTTTTGTATGTGCAATAGTCCTGAAGCAATCTAACAGCTCAGATACAAGAAGATGAGACTCACATCAGACAGGTATAGGATCTACCATGGCCTAAAACCTGCTAACCCATAGGACCCATAGTTTCCAAGTTTCCTGCAGATGTGTGCCCAGATATGAGTCCCAATTCTTAAAGACACTCAAAGCATAGCTTCCCTGTCAAGTATTTATAGTTCATTCATAACCCTTCTAGTCCAGATGCAATTTGCCAAAGACCATTTTTAGCACAAGCAATCCTGCCTAGAAACATAGTTGACATTCTGTCATTGTCAAGTTACCAGGGGAACTAAGTTAGCAAATTATAGGTCAAATTCTCATTCCGAAAGCAAAAGAGTTTTGTTAACCACTTATCTAAAAAGTTAACAAAGGAAACATCCTCAGAAAACATACAGGGATCCCTACAGAGATAAAGAGGCCCCATAGTTCAGATGGATACATTGGCAAAGAAATTTTGTAGAAAACAAATACAAGCATAACCAGTTTCTACTTGGAAGAGTAGGACTGTTTCAGTGATGGGATCAGGGTTCTCCTGTTTGGGGTGCCATGCATAGACTGCCCCAATGCTGAAGTATAGATATAGCTGTCATCACTAGACATGCTTAACCAAAGAAAACAAAGGACTGATATTTTTATACCAATTTATCAACCCTTTTTATAAAAGCTGAATTGAAGCCCAGAGAGGTATCTTTTGTTTGGTTGGCTTTGTTTGTTTTCCAAAAAATCATGGAAATAGGTATAAGAAGGTGTCCCCTTCTGGCATCCGTGCCAGTTGGACCCAGACTGACATAGCCAAGGCTGATTTCCACATACACAGTGCAATATCCAAAGATCCCCCATAGTGTTCCTCTAGTGTGTGTCTGTATGTGTGTGTGTATGCAGTATGCATGTGTACTTGCACACACATACAAGCAGTGAAAAGAAGCCCACCAATATCTCGACTTTCCCAGTTTATCAAGAAACTAAGAACAATGTGTATTGGGCTTTCCTGGAAATACAGTGGCATTGAAAGCTATCATTTAGTTATTAAATTGTGGCAAAATGTGGCAGAAAATCTGAGTTGTCCAACATATTATGGGTAGCAATACTAAGTGCTGCCAACACCTACAGCTACCTCACAGCATAAATATCATATTCATCTAAATTAAAATTACCAACATCAAGTCATAAATGTTGGTCATACTCCCATAATTACCTCCAAATCCCATCATCATTAAGCACCCTATACCTTGAACCACAAGACCACTATTATTTAAAACTATAGTTAATATAATCTAGAACCACAAAACTACTAATGCCTAAAACTATATAGTCACTAGCACCAGAAACATATGTCCAGTAATACATAAGTTAGCGATTTTCACAATAATGTTATTTAACAAATGAACTCAAAATGAAATTACTTTAAAGAAAAAGAAAAAAAATAAAGTGACTTTAAAAGGTAACAATTTACTTTTGCTCATGATTCCACAGATGGACGAGACAGTTCTTTTGGTGTAGCCCAGGTTTGACTGATCTCAACCCAACTTGTTCGTTGGCTGCAATCAGCTGGTAGGTTAAGTAGGAGCTGGCTGGTTGAGGATGACTCAGCTCTACCAAAAATGATTTGCTACTTTCCTGCAGGCTGGCCCAGGCTTGCTCATGTTAAAGGAAGGGGGATGCCAACATGAACAGTAATACATTGGGCTTCTTGAGGTCTAGGCTTAGAAATAATATAAATATATATATATTTTTTATATATTATATTATATTATATATTATAGAAATAATATAAATATATAATATATAAATAATTATAATATATAATATAATTATTTCAGTCTTGTTCTGCTCACCAAAGCAAGTGGGAAGGTGAACTCAGATTCAAAAAGGGAGTGGAACACACTCTACTCTTAATGGCATGAAAGTTATTGCAAAGTCCCACTGTAAAGGATATGGGTCTAGGGATGTATAGAGAATCAAGGCCATTTTTGTAACCAACCTGCTGAAGATAACTTGAAACAGTACCACATATACTTGGAAATACAAGTTACACCAACAGTTAAAGGCACAAGACCCATCCAGTGCCACTGTCTTTTGGTCACAAATATAAAACACCATAAGCATGTCACCATCACATGCTTAATATCACCCAGAAACAATTACATCTTAACCCAGCACCTTCATCAACTACCTCCTATGTAGCACAATGTTACAGATTAAGACACCTAAGTCCTAGTCTCCTCTCTCATTGGGCCCTGGTAAACAAGTCATACAGTGTCAGGTTATCTCTGTTCCCCATTAAGTTATAACCTGTGCAAAGAAACTGATACTCTATTTCAATTATATTTATTTTTTCCAACTCTCCCAAAAGTAAAAGAACATTTTTTGTTGTTCATTTTTTTGTTGTTCTACAAATTTTAAAATATTTAAGTGTGGTTTTTGGAATGGTCATCCTAACAGATAACGTGTCAACTTCCATCCTGTGAAAGAATCAAATATATTTCACTGGGAAATCTTCCATGAGTACATTTCCCAGAACCATGTGTTTATTTTCTTGATAAATAAATGTACTGCTTTGGCTAAGGTTCTTGGGAAGAAGGAGAAAATTAGCAAGGTTGAATAATTACTGGTCATTACTGAAAGAATCAGAAATTATTTACAAAACCCACATAAAGTGAAATATGTTATACCTAGTGAAATAATAAACTGGGCAGAAACTCAAGCTTAATGTGTTCTAGGACATGATTTTAGAAGAGCCAATAATTTCCTGTGAGCATTCACACGAACAGGAGGTCTGGTCTTAAAGGGACCTACTTGTCCATACTCAAAGATAGTGGACTCTTGGAGAAGCGAAGATATGAGGGCCTTCTCAAAGACCTCTGTATGGAAGGCCAGCAGCTCCAAACAAGCGAAATATCCTTCTGCATCTAACAGATGGGATCACCAAGAGCCAGTCCTATCTGTACCTCCAAAACTGGTGTGACACTGCCACAGTTAAGTACCAACTGATTGGGCCAAAGATGCTATTCCTCAGAAATAAGTTCATATTCTCACAGGTCAAATAATACAGATAGCAGTGAAAGATGGTAGCATACTTTGCTTAATTTTAATTTTGTTTGTCCAGCAATGCTGCTGCAATCTATACTGGTGTCCATTTAGATTTCACTGTGTGGCATTTGCTGCCTCTTCTTGGGAGCAGGAGGAATATAATGTGTATTGTTGGGACATCAGTGAGTGGCCCTTCAAACTATGAGTAAAAGTCACAGAGGTAGGAGACTAATTTTTTTAATATTTTATTTTATTATTCACGAGACACAGAAAGAAAGGCAGAGACATAGGCAGAGGGAGAATCAGGCTCCCTGCGGGGAACCTGATGCAGGACTTTGATCCAGGACCCTGGAATCATGACCTGAGCCAAAGGCAGATGCTCAACCACTGAGCCACCCAGGAGCCCCGGAGACTAATTTTTTAAAACTGTTTCCACAACTATGATTTCAGACCCACACTAGACCCAGTCATGTTCTATTAAACTCCAATTATAAAAATTCAGTCAATGTATGAGTATTGCACACATACTTAATACCTGGAATTGTGCTAGGCACTGTGGATACTGCAGCGTAAAACAGGCAAAGCTCCTACTTTAATTATATTCAAACAAAGAAGTCAGGTAACAAGTGGGAAACACATAAATGATGAAAGAAATTACAGCTTGTGTAAGTGTTAAGAAAGAATGGGGACACCTGGGTGACTCAGTCCATCAAGTGTCTGACTCTATTTCAGCTCAGGTCATGATCTTGGGGTTGTGAGATGGAGCTCTGTCAGGCTCTGCCCTCAGTGGGAAGTCTGTCTGCCCCTCCCCCCATATTCTTGCTCTCTCTCTCTCTCTAAAATGAATAAATCTTTAAAAAAAAAGTTAAGAAAGAATGAACAGAGAATGAGGATGGAGAATAATGAGAGGCAGGAGGGCAGGCCAACCTATATTCATTCAGTAGTGGTCAGGAAATAAGTCTAGAAGGTGACATTAGAGCCAAATTCCAAAGGATGAGAAGGACTCAGGCATGCAAAAACCTGGAAAAACAAAAGAAATCAGAAGTGTGAAGTACCTAAGGAATAAGAGAAGCTACTCTACAATGCGTCAGAAGGCAAATGCGGCCACAGCTGCAGGTTTGTGGGGACATAAGCATGAGATGGCATCAGAAAGGGACATCACAACCAGATGATGCAGAGCCACAGAAGAGACTGCACAGTTTATTCTCAAAGCAGAAAGAAGCCACTGAAAAGCTTTGAACCAGGGAGTGGCATAATCTCACTTGCATTCTTTTAAAGATCCATCTGGTTGCTGGGTGAAGAGCGTATTATGTCTATATTATTATACTCATTTATATGTTCTGAAAAGTACCAGTATATCAACATAAATGCCTCAGAGTGGTATTAATCTGAGCAAAAGACCTACAGATCACCTCACCTTCATATAATAAATATTGCCTGAAATCATTGCCAAAGGCAGCAAGCACCACACTTAATCAGATGTGTTAATTTTTAATTTGATGCTTGAGCTCCTCCTTGTGGCTGTATGGTTGCAAGCTCCTTGGTAATACTAGTTTCCATATAGTGATTAATGACTGGCAATCTTTTCTTTTTTCAAAATCTACCTTTATTAATTAAAAATGCAATATCTAAAATGTGAGCTTGAAATTTAATTAGTTCATTTTTAAGAATGAGCTTATTATCAGCTTGCAGTCGGTACTTGTATAATATGTACTATATGGTATAGGGTATGATATAGTTACATTCTCATTGAAACCTGTTTTCTGTAACATTCTTGCCAACATCTGGTACAAATTAGAGTAAGATATAAGGTATTTTCCTTCCCTCAAAAATAATTCCATCAAATAACAGAATGTCTTTAACAAATCCGCAGCAACAGAACAAAAGGAATAAATCTTGACGTTCCATTCTCAGAGTAAAAAATGAAGTGGGACATATTTACTATGGAAGATGTGAATAAAAATAATCATTCTCTTCATTCATCACCATATATAGTTGGTGACTGACAACTTGAATTAAAGAGAACCCCAACCACTTGGGCATTAGGGACTTCCTAACTGTTGAATCCCTTACTTAATAAGAATTACAGCTTTGGAAAATTGCTCTCAGAAGGCACATCCGTTCCAAAAAAATCTCATTTTCAACCCATTTTGATGTGTAGAAAGCTTTCATGCCATGAGATATCCCATGCAGATGTGAACCAGAGGGAGAAGAAAACCTGCTCAGCCCTGGAGAGCTGGATGTTTTACCTGAGGACGAAGTTAAACCTTTACTGCCTTAATTCTCTGTACCTCTTCTTAGCTCTACTTATTATTCTCAATGTATTTCCAGTGTGTTTAGAATTTCCAAGTAGAAGCACCTGGGCTGGTGTATAATGAAGAACACTGGGAACTACATGGGGCCAGTCAGCCAGAAGGTAACCATAGTAATGGCACCATCCCTTGGACAGGCAGGAATATTGTGATAGATCATGTCTGAAACCTAAAAAATGTGCTAAAGTATGAATGACACTCAGTGACTAGTCAAGGTGGAAAACACATTAAACTTCCATGAATGTCACACTCCTTACATGCAGCTGACATAGCCCACTGGACTACCCTGAGTGTGATCCTTATAGAAAATTGTACTTAACCACAAAGACCTGCTTTGAAATAGCAATAAAGCAAACTGCTACGGAATTCTGTTCCTGGTCCCAACTCATAAGGGTGGGAGCAACCTAAAGAAAAAATAGAAGTGCCTGCAATTTCTTTCAAATGAGTAACTATATTTATTAGAAATGCAGATAAGTATTTCATGATGCAACATTGCTTGATGATGTATGAAATGTAGAACATTTCGTCATAGCCATCACATCTTTTTGCTGTTAGTGTCAAAGAGTAAAAGCTCACTAAAAGAAATGGAATCAATTTTGTATAGAGTTAGTTTACATAACAAATTTTAAAAATGCAAAAACAAAAAAAAATGCAAAAACATTTGCAACAAAAATAAAATGATTGAACACAGAAATATTCAAGAGTTAAAATGAATGTGCTTCATCTAAAATGCATAATAATTTAAACTTATCAGAAATATAAAATTAAGATGCTAGTGATTGCAGATAACTTGACTAGAAAACATAAATGCTCTGAATAATATTATATAAAAGAATACAAAAATTCAAAGAAGGGGTTTAAAACTATAGTATCACGTGTGGGTTCTTACACACATGATCTCCAACATAGTTTAAATCAGGATCCTTTTGGTGTAAATGATAGGAACTCAACACAAACTAGTGAAACTATTTTTTTCATACCTAAGAAAGACAAGGATACAAGGATGAAGAGTCACAGAGAAATAGAAGTTGTTCTTTTGCTCTTTCTCATTTCTCTCTCTCTTCTGCTCTGCCACTTTCTTAATTTTGTCCATCACTTTCTCCTGCTACAGACACCTTACTGTTTGTGGCATGGTTTGGGGGTAGAAGAAACACAGATATTCCTTGTTTGGGAAACCCACAGACAGTTTTTCTCTCACAATGCCTTATATTAAATCTACGGAGAAGACTTCAAGGTGCCCAGTTCAGGGCACATACTCACCCCTGCACCAATCCCCAAAGCCTGGGTGATAAAATAGTTCACCAATCCTGGATCCTTGGTAGCTTGGTTTGGGGTAAGGGCGGGGCAAGAGGCAGGGAACTAGGTATGGCGACTTGGAATTCTTCAACACACAGAGTACTCAAAGGAAGGTGCTACTGCCAGAAGTGGGCAGAGAGGGGAAGAAGAGGAGTAGCTTAGAAGAAAAAAAGATATCTACCATAGTGTCACTATGTGAATTGATTACCAGCTTTAGAAAATTGATTATAGGGTATAAGCCAATGGCAGAGGTAGGGAGGAGTGGGAGGCAGAGGATAGGAGGAGCAATAGGAAGGCAGAGTTCATCTCAAATACACAAGAACTTCCTAACAATTTGAAGATAACAAAGATGCATAAAGTAGTAAGCCACCTACTTCCAGAAATATTCAATTCTCAGCTGGAAGACAATTCAGCAGAGATGCTGCAGGGGGAATGTAAGTTTCAAATGAGTTGAAGATGAATCCAAACAACAGTAACCTTGAACATTTATGATTCTGCAAATTATGATATATTGAGATTTATCCTCAGAGACCTCGTTGGCTATTAGACATTTTGGTTCTTAGGGTCAATTTTCTGGTGGAGAACAACTAGTAGTCCATGAGTCATACCTGGCCCACCTAGTATTTGTTAAATATTTAAATAATTACCAACACTCCAAACTCTTGGAAAATTCATATAAAGCTTTGATTTTATAGCCTCTCTTGGAAAAACTAGACGTGTATTAGCTGTAAACATGATTGACTACACCCTTAGCACAAAGTTCCTGTTCTCCCAATTTCTAGCTCAACTCATTTATTTACACTGCCTCTCTTTCTCTGATTTATATTTCATTTTGCAATCCCTGTATAAAACAAAATTAACACTATTCTCTACTCTGACTACCACAGCTTTATCCTCTTTTTCTGTTAGACTGATCTAGATTCCACTGACCACAATCATACACTTTAACAATTATTGCAAAAAAATAACAATAATAACAAACATAATAAGAAGTATAGGGTAACACTTACCGAGGGTTCATTCTGTGCACTGTACTAATGCTGTAATATACTATGTTAATCAGTATAGACAAGGCTTCCACTGCTGCAACAATTCCCAATCTCAATGACTTAACACAGAAAGGTTCATTTCTTGCACGCATTTCACATCTAATAGGGATTAGCACAGTATTTTAATCCACATAATACTCAGGTACCCATCTGACCAAGGCTCTACTATTCTGTGGTTTCTTTTTTGATTCTCTCAAATATTTAATAGACTTTCTCTTTGATTGCCAGAAATTCCATGGACCAACATCTGCATCAATAGTTCTTTGTGAAGCATGCTTTCAGAAAATATTCTATTTTCCAGGCTTTCCCCTAGAACTCAAAGTTCATTAGAATTTGATCTCCTCCTCAAGTTCTATCAGATGTCAGTACTGCCAAACATTTTGCCACTACATAACATGAATTGCCACTCTTCTGACCTCTGAGATCACTATCCTTAATGCCTTTTGTCCAACCCTTAGGCTAATATTTAAAACATAAATATTTTATGCTTTTATTACAACAGCACCCTACTTCCTGTAAGATCTGTATTATTTACAATAGCTTAAGCTTATGCTGCAGTAACAAGTCATCCAAATTTTCAGTGGCTTGACATTGGAAACGTTTATTTCTAATGTTTGCAACCTATCTGATCATAGTAGCCAGGACTCTGCTCCACACTATCACTCAGGGACCCAGGCTGACTAAAGCTCTACCATCTTGTAGCTTTGCCACCCATAATATGCTACCTTCTCATCTGTCACAGCAGGGGAAGACAAAGACTAGTGGATTAGTCATCAACTTTTTAATGCCTCAGAACAGAGGTGACGCACAGTACTTTCACATTTCATCAGCCAGGAAATGACACATGACCTACCTAACTGCAAGTGTTGGTGGGAAATCTGAGAATAGATAGAAACATTAGTGAGCACCAGTCTCTTTGCCTCATTATCCCACTTAATTCTTCTTCCACAATTCTTTCAAGTATCATTATCCCAGTCTACAGATGAAGAAACTGAGACACGAAGAAGTTGAATGAATTATCTAAAGACAAGGCTAGTAAATGGAAGATGCAGGGTAAGATTCCAAAATGAGAAACCAGGCAGAGGAATCGTAACCTAAACACACTATCTACATCTTTTAGGTACTTCTAAATTTATTCATTTACCAAAAATTCATTGATTTGCCTCACAGAAGTCCAGATTTCACCACCATAGTGTGATTTTGCACAACTCATGACTTCAGTCTCACAGGACTTATTAATGTGAGAATAAAAAAATACCCACAGAACTTCAGTTTACTTTCCTGTGATTAAAGAAACTGGACTAGTAATTCTCAATGCTCCATCCACCTCAGGTACTAGTGATTCAATTCTTAGGCCAGTGTGAAATTAATTCAGAACTCAGGTATCAGCCCTCCAACTGTGCTACTTCATTACCCACAGAATCTTGGTGGCCTGGGTGACATGATGTGCAAAAGGTGATCAGCATTATCAGTGCTTCTTCATACTTACAAAAAATTTTGAAATGTTTTATTTCTCCTTCTTTTATGGGGTTAGGCAATTGATATTACTTTCAAGTGGCATCCCCTAGATAAGAAAAGTTAAATTTCCATTGTTTTAGCCCATTTTAAAACTGAACGTAAGAAGAGAGGGCAAAGAATTTTTTCTCTCCCAAGTCCTCACTACGTGCTTATGAAGACTTTGGTGGTGAGGGTGTAGAGGGGGTCAGGCATTTGGGTTCCATGTGCAGATCACAAGATAAATATCTAGTCCTCCCCCTGTTGTACTTACTCATGTCATCCCCAGTCAATAAACATCAAACCCTTTTTAAATTTAAATGGAAGTCAGCTGTATCAATAGGACTAGTATTACCAATAGAACAAGTAGGACTAAGATCATCTGGGTACATTTGGAAATTGGTAAACTGTGCCCACCAGAGGCCTGTTGACACAGAGATGCTGATGAATGTTAGGAGATAGAAGTCTGGAAAAGATGTAGAACAGAGCCAGGGAGTAGGTAAAAGTCTTCTCAGCCTTTATATGAATGGAAGAGAAAACCAAGCACTCAAGTCTTCTCATACTAAAGAAGCTTGAGCTATAGGATGGAAGGGACAATTCTGAATCTGAGTGACTCAGAGGCATAAATAGCACTACTTGGGGCCCTGTGACAAAGCAGAGCACAAAATCCAGAAGGAAAGTTAAGTCATTCTACTTCAGTAATCTACTGCTGCATAACACACCATTCCAAACCGAAGAGTGCAAAACAGTAAGAATTTTAACATATCTCATGACTCTCAGGCAGAGGAAAGGCTCATCTTCATATCATGGTATCTGGGCCTCAGCTTGGAAGAGTGAGAGGGATGGGGTGATTCAGACATTTTGGCAATGGGATTATCTGGAGGCTATTTCAATCACATATCCAACTCATTTTACTCAAAGTTTCCACTTAACCAGGACTGTTGAACAAAGTACCTACACATGGCCTCTCTGTGAGGCTTGGTCTTACAGCACGCAGCTGGATTCTGAGAGAGAGAATCTCAAGAGGAAACACCTGGTAAGATAATGTTCCAAGAGAGCCAAGTGGCAGTGCATAGCCTCTTATGACCTAACCTCAGAAGCCACATACCATCATTTCTCCATACTCTGTTAGTCACAGCAATGATTGGCCTGCCTATAATCTATGAGGAGGGACACAAACTCCACTTGATTGAAGTAACATCAAAGAATTTGGAGCCACATTTGTAAATCATCATACATCCTTCCCCACTTTGGCTTTGCCATCTCAAGGGTTGTTGGGCCTCACTTGTGGCAGACACATAATTATTGACACAGTGGCACCTAGCATGAGACTGCCTGGTTTGTAGTCACACTAAGATACACATTAGGAACACCTAGAAATCCTTGAGGAATACCTCATAGGAACCTAAGTTCCTGTGCGAATAAGAAAAGCAAAAGCCAGAGGAACCAGCTTATTCTTAATAATGTAGTTCCATGTGTGAGCACAGGCAGGAGAAATCTCAGCAAAGGGTAGGAGGAACATGCTGTATACTTATGAATGGTCAGAGAAAACAGGGCAACTAAAAGGGAAACCCACAGGGACTCTAAAAGACAGGGACTAATGTACCACTTACTGCAATGCTACCCAATTCAGGATGGCTGCAGATTGCAAACTAGATGAGCTATTTTGTTCTGTTGAAATAAGGAAACAAGCTGTGCTTTTCAAGCCAACCCTTTAAGCCAACCTTGAGTCTTCTATAAAGAATTGCAAGCATGATGCTCTTCAAAATGCCAACCACGGATGCTCATGGAAATACAAGTTTCATGTGCACAAGTAAGGAAAGGGCTTTATGTTAGAAATTGGCTTTTCAGCCACACACACACACACACATACACCCTGCCCTCACATCTTTAATAATAAAACAAACCACAAAAAATTTATTTCCAAGCACTTGATCATTCTGAAAAATCAGAGGGAATTTGAGCCAAAAGGGAGGAAAGTAACCCTTATCCTCAAAGGATAAATATCTACCCCATAATTTATGGAGAATGCAAATCATCCAAGCAGCAGTCTATTGGCATTGACTGTTATTTCATTTAATTAAATGGCTATACAAGCCTCAGAATGCCATGTCTCCTGCCAGCTGACCCTATTCCCACGACCTTCCCTTCACAGAGTTCAGGGGAACATGATACTAAAGAAAGACATTTTGTTTTAAGCTAGAGAGAAATATGAATTGGTACATGAAGGGAGGTCAGGTGGTGAGGACTTTTCCTTTGACTAATTTGTGCCATCGAAGCCTCTGTGACTACTGTGCATGATAAATCTACATTGTCTCGTTTTTTGTTTTGTTTTGTTTTCTTAATTCAGAGGGCAGTCAGCCTTGTCACTTTTGCATTATCATGTAGCTAAATTTTGCATGAAATGTGTCACTGTGTATGCTGCTTTTTAAAGATTCCAGAAATCAGCATTTCTTATGCTTGCTTCTGCTACTAAAATCTTGATTCTTGAAAGATTCTGGACCTCCTGAGTATTCATTAAGCACTGGAGTTGTGAGCCCATGGTTAGGCTGATTAAGTCTTGGAGCATGTGTAGGTGAAGTTCTAAGGAGAAGCTTCATGCTGGCTTATCTCACCTACACATAGAACTCAAGGTTCATGGGTCTATACTAGATCTACCTGAAATGAACCTGCACAAAGGCACCTGGATGGCTTAGTCAGTTAAGTGTCCGATTCTTGATTTTGGCTCAAGTCAAGATTTCAGGGCCATGAGACAGACCTCCATGTCGGGCTCTGAAGCCAGGAGGGGGCCTGTGTGAGATTCTCTCTCTTTCTCTGGCTGCTCCTCTCCCTGTGTTCATGTACTTCTCTCTCCCTCTCAAATAAATTTCAAAAATCTTTTTTAAAAGTGAATCCACACAGTGTCTGATCTCTCTTTTCTCCCATGACCGCCTCCCTCAGTCTTTTTTTATTATTACACTCATGAATTTTTAAAATAAGTATTTTAAAATACTTGGCAGCCCGGGTGGCTCAGCGGTTTAGCGCCGCCTTCAGCCCAGGGCATGATCCTGGAGACACGGGATCGAGTCCCACTGCATGGAGCCTGATTCTCCCTCTGCCTATGTCTCTGCCTCTCCTTCTCTCTCCCTCTGATGAATAAATAAATAAAATCTTTTTAAAAAATAAAATACTTTTATTCCATTGTATTAAATGTAAAAGGGAATACATTTTTATGTAGTATACAGTATTTCCAGCTTTCTAAAAGATTCCTCCATGCCCCTCCTAGTTAATATCTTCCCCTGAAAGGTAACCACTGTTCTGACTTTAGTCACCATACATTAGTTTTGCCTATTTCTTGAACTTCATATAAATGGAATTACACAATACAGTTTATACACTGTAGTTTCTTTCATTCACCATTATGACTATGAGTCCTCTGTGTTGTTGAATGTAGCAACATTTCTCCCTTTCTAATATACCATTGTATGAATATACATACAATAATAGTTTATTTGGAGATGTTCTACTACTAAAGATCCATTTTACTGCTGATGGTGCCCTCAGGCTTTTTCGTCTATTTGTTATCCTCCTCAGATATCAGCTATAATATCAAAAAAGAGTCAGGCCCTTCTCAAAGCCGAGAGCAATTCCAGGCTCCATGAGGTGAGTAGATGAAGGATATATATTCAAGCCTTTGAGATCCTATCCTGGAGGATATTTTAAGTCCGTTAGAGTCTTCTAAGTGATACAACCAAAAGAAGACAAAGCAGCAGCAATAGCATTATTTTCTTGCTGATGTTGACCTCTTTCAAAGGTTAACTTATATGTTCAACTACTGGATATTTTTAGCACCTATTGTATGCCAGATATTTGTTAGGTCCTAGGAATGAAGCATCAAATAAGACAGATAAGGATGCTGTTCTTCTGAAGCTAACTTTCAAAGAAGATATCAGATGGTGATGAAATCTATGGTGAAAATTAAAATAGGACAGTGCAATGAAATAGCCAGAAAAAAAAAAATCCTCTCTAGGAAGACCACAAAATGATAAGAAATAGTCATAGCAAGAGAATCAGAGGGAAGCCATAAGAAGGAAACATATTCTGGGATAGCAGAACAACTAAATTGATGCTAAGTCAAGAATGAACTTGGTCTTCTTAAAGGAAGGCACACTCCTAAGGCCAGCATACAGTAGGCAACATGAAAGTAACAGAAGATTAGATCAGGGAAGTAAGCAGAAAATGGATCATACATGACTTTGTGGTAAAGAGTTAAGAATTTATTCTAAGTATGATGGAACACCATTAGAGGGCATTAAGCAGAAGAGTAACATTGCCCAGGAAATTAAGTGGAAAGTGGCTTAAAAGGAGTCAGGAGTAGAAGCAGAATACCAATGAAGCAGCAACTTCCTCAAAGACAGATAATGGTATCTTGTACTATGGTGGCAGCAAAGGAGGTAAAAACATGAACAGTTCAATATGTTTTGGAGAGAATCAACAGAATATGCCATGGAAAAGAGGTACCATTACAAAAAGCAGCAGAGTGTCATTAAAGGTAACACACTCAGTGGCCAACTCTGACTCTATAGAGTTACAGCCACAAGACCCTTCCAACACCATCTCCATGAATCTATTCTCCATCCACATAATTTTGGAATTTCAAAACTCTTACATGTAACCTCCTGATATTGATTTTTTTCACTTAGCACGATTCTCTTCATATCTACCCACAATTGCTGTGTGTATCAATACTTTCTTCCTTTTTTGTTGCTGAATAGTATTTCATGGTATAAATATACCACAGTTTATTTGACCATTCACCCAATAAGAACATGTGGGTTGTTGCAGTTTTTGTTTATTACAAATCAATCTTCTTTGATAATTTGGGCATAGGTTTTTATGTGAATATGTCTTCATTTCCCTGGAATAAATGCCTAGGAGTATAATTGCTGGGTTGTACAGTAAGTACACATGTTTTATATGAACTTGCCAGGCTGCTGTCCAGATTGGCTGTACCATTGGGCATATCCCACTGACAATGTATGAGAGATTGGGTTCTCTGCATCCTTGCCATCATTAATACTATTACTATTTCTAATTCTGTTTAATATATATGTAGTGATATCTCAACCTGCTCTTAATTTCCATTTCCCCAAGGCTAATAGTACTGAACATCTTTTAATAAATTTATTTGCCATATGCATATCGTCTTCACTGAAATGTCTGTTTATGTTTTGCCCATTTTAAGTTAGATTATTGTTAATTCTTTTACTATTGGTTGTCAAGGGATCTCTACCTATTCTAGAAATAAGTCTTTTTGTCAGATATGTGGTCTATAAGTCTGTTTTATCAATTTGTGGTTTTTCCTTTCATCCTCTTAGCAAAGTCTTTCACAGAATAAATCTTTAATTTTGATGAAAAAAAGTAAATATGTATCATGCTTAACAAGTTTCTGTCTTCTTATTAGGCCTTATTCAAGACTCCTTTTATACATTAGGATGGTGGAGAAAAGAATGAAGAACCTCAGGGGGAAAGACGATCTTGCCTTACAGTAATCACTTCCACTGGTCCACAACATGCAGAAATTACTTTAATATACACATTATCACTTTATCCTTACAACAATTCTACAAGGGAAGGAAGCAGACATAAAAAGTGAAATTTTACAAATTAAAAAAACTCAGAAATTGAAGGCCATAATGGACTAACACAAGGATTCAATGAGTAAGTAATAATAACAATTAGCAAATTCCAGAGTGCCTGGGTAGCACAGTCGTTTGAGCATCTGCCTTCATCTCAGGTCCTGGGATTGAGCTCTGGGCCAGGCTCTCTGCTCAGGGGGGAGTCTGCTTCTCCCTCTGCCTCTGCCCCCCACTTATGCTTGCTCTCTCTCTCTCTCTCTCTCTCTCAAGTAAATAAATAAAATCTTAAAAAAAAAAAAGTAGTAAGTTCCTAATCCAAGACTTGTACCCATCCTTTTGGCATCTGTCCTCGATACTGTTTTCCTGAGATATCTGCTCTAGTGATCATAATAAATCTTAACTTTTATTGAGTGCTTTCTCTATACCAGCCAAATACTGTGGTAACTCATGACATATATCACCTCTTTTAATCCTATAATGTAAGTACCATTACTGCAGTCCTTATTTTGAAGACCTGTAAACTTAAGGCTAAGAGAATTTAAGTGACCTTTCAAAGCTATCACAGACGCTAAGTGCAGGAACTAGAATTTCAGTCAAGGCAAACTCACTCCAAAGCTCATTTCCCCAGTCATAATACCAAGCTATTATAGATACAGCAAGTAGAATCTGTTAAAAATCCCATTTGCCACCTCCAGTGTTAAGTATCTTAAAATAATTTCAAATACTAATATTTTCTGAGACTTTTAACAACACCATACTGATAAATTAATATATAAACACTATGGACATTTTCTTTCTCACTCATGATATTCATTGAAAAATTTATTTCTCAGCTTCTCTCCCAGCCTCTGAAAAATTTCCACAGTGGGAGATCTGATGATTTGCCCTTTTACCATTTGATCCCTAGGAACATCTATCTATAGCCACCGGTGTAATTAAAGATGTGTCAAAACATGAGGGCTGTCAGCAAGGCTGACTTTATTATTTGCTCAGAAAATATAAAATATCCATTATAAAGCCAGCATTTCATGATTACAAATATTTCTTAGAAGCATAATTTAATAATAAGTAACACTAATTCATCCAAATTAAAACAACTATTTGTGAGACCTCCTCCAAGACGTCTTCTATTATCGAACTAAACATTACCTTACTTGTTTTTTAAAAATCCAATGCAGACTGTTTCTCATTAAAATTTTGTTTTGGTTTCGTAAATCCAGCATCTGCTATTTAAATACGTTCCATTAAATTGTATATCATTTAGAGTTAGAAGAGACACCCAGGACTATATAATCTAAATGTATCAAGTTATAGTTGGAGAAGCATAGTTCCACAAAGTTTCCTGTGACCAGGGTCCCCCAGTGAGTTGATGACAAAGCCAGGACTATGTATGGTCCAGAACAACAGTATTTTACCATCTCACTTTCTGTGTTACTTTTATTAGCATATTAATAATCTCTCTCTCCAATAAAGAAAGTCTAGAAACTTGGTCTCTAATTATATACATAACCTCATATATAACTATACAGACTTTCATATCCTTTGAAACTGGGAAAACTCCTCCAGATCCAGTTCTGATGAGGCTGCACCAGCTCCCTCAGACAGAATGAGTCATTCTGTCACTGTGTTCCCAGAAAGTAGTGTTCACATTTCAACTATAATAGTTATCACATTTTATTCTAATTTACCCTGTTTAAATTTATGCCTCCTCTACAGGACCCAGTTCATCTAGACAAATCCACCTTGTGAACTCAAACATTTTGCATAAAACATGCATTCAGTAAAAGTTTTTATGAATGAATGTGTTATGGAATCAATCAGTTATTAGAGATTGCCTTGTCCACTCCCTGAGCTCAAAGAGACAGAATAATTGACTTATCGGTATCATACAAAAATACTTTTGTAGAAATCAAAAATAAATAAAGCAAAGCAGACAGTTGTAAAGATTATTCGGGGGAGGAGAGGGGAGGAGATTGTATCAGACTGTACAATCTGTACCAGATTGTATCAAATAAAAAATCAGGAAATAGAAACCACAAAATGATTAAACAGAAGTTTAATATAAAGCATTATGAAACTCAGGAGAATAACTATAAAGATATAAAGAGAACTCTAGGGGATCCCTGGGTGGCGCAGCGGTTTGGCGCCTGCCTTTGGCCCAGGGCGCGATCCTGGAGACCCAGGATCGAATCCCACATCCGGCTCCCGGTGCTTGGAGCCTGCTTCTCCCTCTGCCTGTGTCTCTGCCTCTCTCTCTCTCTCTCTGTGACTACCATAAGTAAAATAAAATTAAAAAAAAAAAAAAGAGAACTCTAATTTTAGTATATGTGCTGCCAAAGCGAGCACTGTAAAGAGAACTCTAAAGGATACCTTGAATCAAGTGTGAATCCAGGAAAGGACAGACTTAGAAAAAAGACAAATTTGGCTCCCTCCCCAAGGCTGAGCTTCAGCCTCATCAAAGAAGATGTGGTTGCTGCTCATGAGATGGCAAAGAAGTTCACTGGGTTGCCTGGATCAGGCCTGGACCTGAACTGCTATGCAAGCCACAACAACCACCTCCACCCCCGAGGTACAAGCGAGCTGTGGCTGGTGAGTAGGCAGGCAGAGGGAGTCAAGTACCACTGCAGCCCAAGGCCTGGAGCACACAGTGTCCACACCAGGAGAGCCACAGGAAGCAAAGTTTAGTGGGAGGGCACACAGAAGGAGCTGGGAAGCCACTGGGGGCACAAGGACTGGAGCATGCAATGCTCCCATGGAGGACCAGAACAAGGTGGCCACCGACCCAGGCTGCTAAGTCGCTAAGGGACCGCCCCCTCCTCCGGTGGTGCACAGCTGGGGCAGAGCAACATGCACCCCTGACTGACCGCCTCAGGAGCAGGGTAAAGTAAACAAAGCAGCCAGGGGGTGGAGAGCCCCTTCTTCCCGCAGTGTCCTTCCAGCGTCCTCTACTGGCAAAGCTCAGCATCACCCTACCGAGAAGAAGAAATGCCCCAAAAACTCCGATCTAGGGCAGCCCCTGTGGCCCTGCGGTTTAGTGCCGCCTTCGGCCCAGGGCGTGACCTGGGATCGAGTCCCACGTAGGGCTCCCTGCTTGGAGCCTGCTCTGCCTCTCTCTGTGTGTCTGTAATGAATTTAAAAAAAAAAAAAAAGTCCAATCTCACACCTGAAATGCTGAAGAACAAAAGACAAGAAACTGGTAAGTGGGATCTGATACTCAGTAAATAAAAGACGCTTAGCTCAAGTTATAATGTCCTCAGTCTCTTCAGCTGTAAAATGAAGAGAGTAATAGTAGCTACCTCCTCACATGCAGCATAAAAGCAAGATAATATGCCTACCTGCAACGGTGACAGCACATGTGCTGATCACGGAAGAGGTCAACCAACGTCGGCTCTCATCACTTTCACTGAAAAGCATCCCTGGAATCAGACGACACCGGTTCTGTTCCCAGCCCTGCTGTTACTGCTGAGTGCACAGCAAGCCCTCTTCACCGGGCCTCAGTTTCTACCGCTGAAAAGTGGCTTTTTTCCCACTTTTTTTTTTTTTTTTTTTTTAAGAAACTGCTTATTTTCCGTCAGCTTTATTGCCATGTTCTGTGTCAGTCTGTGAAGGAACAGCCTAAGACCCCTGGGGGATGGTTCTCACGCACGCGGGCCAGTCCCGGGAGCGCGCGCTGCACGAGGCCTCCGGGGCACCAGCGCCCCCGGCTCCGCCTGCCGCCCCACGGGAAGTGTCGCGCCTTCGGGAGCCGGGGCGGCCACTCACCCTGAAATTCCTTCTCCGTCATGGCCGCCCCGGCAGCAGCCCGCTCTTCCTTTTCCATCCCTTCTGGGTCTCTGTAGGAGAGACCCTCGCGGCCTCCTTCCACGAGTGGGCCTCGGGAGGGGCTGCACATGCGCAGAAGCTCGGGGCCAGCGCCCCCCTGCGGCCTGGGCTGGAAATGCGTCCAGGTAGCCCCGAGGAGCATCCGTGTGACACAGGTGAGCGCACGCGGTGCGGGGCCGCTGGTGGTCAGCAGTGGGAGTAGTGACGGCGGGCGTCGTGGCCCTCGCAGGATGCCTGGGCTGGCTTGGCGAAGGTCCCAAGGATGGGGCGGCCAGCAACAGAGGTGGCTCTGGTGGCGGCCGCAACTTCCAGCACATCTTGCCGGCCAGGATTCCTGGAGGAGACGACACTGACCTTGGCTGGGTTTTCAAGGGCTTGAGCTTTCAGCACAAGCGTCTTAGATGTGTGATGCTGACACCATCACGGCCATCACCGTTGCTTCTGAGGATGCGCTGTCCCATTCGGAAGTCAAGGTGGGTGCCGTATCAGTGGGTTCCTGCTGCAAGGAATGTGAGGACATCTTCCTTGGTAGGACATCAAGGACTCTGCACAAGGTGAAAGTATGCCTTAAAGTTTTGATGGGACCCGAAAACCATGCCATATGGACCCCTCTCTGGGGAGTATGGAAAGGCCCTTTCTCACTTTGAACATCGCATTTTTTTTCCCATCTCACATGCCAACATCCACACTTTCTGCTCCACACCGGGGAAACCCATTGTGGGGTTTATAGAGAGCCTAACCCTCAAAACTATAGCTAGAAGATAAGAAAGTAAGGGCTTTGGGCCACATTGGGAGATGCTGAAGACATTTACAAGACAAAAATAATCCGGTGTGACACTATGTCAAAGTCTTGTCTGGAAAATGATAGCACATTTCAACTATTATCCAGCATTAATTTCTTAGAAAGTTTAACAAGTGGATAGTAAAGCCCCAAACAAATAATGCACAGAGAAACTAGGTTTTAAAGACACATTCAAAGGGAATGGAGGATTCTGTCTGGGAAGACTGAGGTGGGATGGGATAGAAATGATAAAGTGGTACTTCTCAAACTGTAATGTGACTGTGAATCACCTAGAGATCTCATTATAATGCAGGTTCGCATTCAGCAGGTTGGGGGTGGGGCCTGAGATTCTGCATTTCTAATGAGCTCTGGTCCACAGACCACATTCTCAGTCATACCATGGAAACCAGCAGTCCAGGTATCCAGGACTTCTATACCCATGGATGTGATGCAAAAAAAAAAGAAGCTTTTTCAACTCAAAATTTTTTCTTGGAGTCAACGAAGTCATTGCAGGAGTCTGACTTCCAAAATATCATCCAGAAGAATGAGCTTCAGAAATGCCAATCTCTGACCTATCAGTGCACTGAACTATCGGGGCAACATTTTTAAATAACATCAAAAACACATAACAGGCCGAGGATCCCCAGGTGGCTCAGCGGTTTGGCACCTGCCTCTGGCCCAGGGCATGATTCTGGAGTCCCGGGATCGAGTACCGCACGCACTCCCTGCATGGAGCCTGCTTCTCCTCTGTCTGTGTCTCTGCCTCTCTCTCTATCTGTGTCTCTCACGAATAAATAAATAAAATTTTAAAAAAACACATGACAGACCAACATAAAAAGATCTTGAATAAACATAAAATGTCAGTAATTATTTAAATGATCATCAGATTATACCAGAGGTTCACAAAATTTCTATCTTTGGAAGGATTCTTAGTGACTCTGTGACTTCCTCAGCATGCCCAGATCAAAGAAAATAACCAACTGTTTTATTTACAAAGTAGTTAGAACCCTACTTGGTAAAGTATTTTGTTTTTCTGTTTGTTGTTTGGTTTTGGACCTAACAATTTAGTAGCCATTTTTTTAAAACAACGATACTCATGAACTGAAGGAAAGTATGTTTTTATTCCATCTGTAAATAACCACACGTACTTACTAATTGGATGTGTGCATCTACTGGGCACTGCACAACTTCTCAAACTTTGAAATCATATTGGTCACTGCCATCCTCATCCACCATTGCTTTTCATGTGGTAATTGTTATTTATCACAGCAACTGTCAAAAACCAAGCTTTGCAAATATATAACACCGCTGAAAGAAATATAGTAGTACAGTCTTATTGAAGAAACTGAAAACTTTCCTGAGCTAGTAGCTAATTTGCAATCCAAGAAATATTGAATATTGCTATACCGTCCTCAAACTGAAAACTTTCTGAGGCTCAGTTTAGGAACTGCAGGATCATACCCTTTACAAAATACTAATCATGACCAAAGGCAAAGTAAGAATTCTAAAAGAAGATAGAAATTTTTTCAAGGACCACCAAGAGCAATACAATAAAATTTCACTTAGCTATTAAAGAGAAATCAGGGATCCCTGGGTGGCGCAGCGGTTTGGCGCCTGCCTTTGGCCCGGAGCGCGATCCTGGAGACCCAGGATCAAATCCCATGTCGGGCTCCCGGTGCATGGAGCCTGCTTCTCCCTCTGCCTATGTCTCTGCTTCTCTCTCTCTCACTGTGTGCCTATCATAAATAAATAAAATTTAAAAAAAAAAATTAAAAAAAAAGAGAAATCAATTATTCTCTGTCTTGTTAGAACAAAAGCATATTCTTAAATTAACATTAGGATTCTTAAGACAAAATGTTATGGTCTTTTGAAGGAAATGATCTTCCTAATATTTTCTCAATAACCACATATCACTTTCCCATCAGCAAAAAAAGCCTTTGCATATAAATATCATTGTCCTTTTATTTTCTTACATCTACCCTCTATTCTTTGACATTCGATTTCAAATTAAACCTAAGGAACAATTTTGAACATTCAAGCTTACAAAAAAAAAAAAAAAAAAAAGAGCCTTGATTGATTCAAAGTTTTACTTTATGTACCTACAATTTCCCAGTAGTCCTATTTCTCAATCAGAATTTGAATAATCTTTACAACTTGTATTCCCCCAAACTCAGATTTAATGACTCAGTAGGTTCAGAAAGAGAAATAACAGCTGCAGCTCATCCCGCGGTGCTATTCAGTAATGACAATGTTATACCACATTAGCAATTGTGACATTAATAAAAAGAAGCCCATAGGATTAACCAAAGACAGCTGACTTTAGTCAAATGTAGGTCAGGCTTTGTTTGCTCAGAAGCTGGTAATAAATTCCCAGGTAAGTGCTCTCATGTGTCACACATATATGTCAGGAGCATAATTTCAGCCCCACTAAATGATTCACATTTTTAAGTTTCTGTAAGCCATTTTTGAATTATTGTTAAGCATTTAATTTCACTGCCAGGCCTATAGGCTCCTTAAAATTATTAACTTATGTGACATTATAGCATGTTTTTCCTTCAGGTACCACTTAAGAACACCTTAGAGAATTTCATGTTAACCTTCCAGATACTGAAGTTCTTATGAGAGAGGCTCAGGGGTCACCCCTAATTTATAGCATAATTATGGGGAAAATGGTGTTGATGGCTAAGCTAGCCATCTATAATCACAAAGTCCTCACTGTCACAGGAAATGTCATTGTAAGCCCAATGTGAATAGTGCATTCGTAATCAAGTCTTGTGGTCAGTTTTATATAAACAAGAAGTCCGGAACCATACAATCCTAAAATACATTTTATTTTTTTTTTATTTTAATTTTTTTATTTATTTATGATAGTCACACACAGAGAGAGAGAGAGGCAGAGACATAGGCAGAGGGAGAAGCAGGCTCCATGCACCAGAAGCCCGACGTGGGATTCGATCCCGGGTCCCCAGGATCAGGCCCTGGGCCAAAGGCAGGCGCTAAACCGCTGTGCCACCCAGGGTTCCCCTAAAATACATTTTAAAAATATAAATACTTTGGAAAACATTTTGCAGTTTCTTAAAATTTTAGACATATTCCTACCATATGATACAACCATTGCACCCCTAGGTATTCATCTAAGAAATGGAGCCACATGTCCACAAAAATATTTATAGCAACTCTATTAATAATGGCCCTAAACTGAAAATAACCCAAACCAACAAGCAGATCACTAAAGAAATGGAGCTATTTCATTATGCTGGAACACTACTCAACAATAAAAAGGAAAGAACCACAGACCTATGCAACAATTGTGGAGAAATCTCTAAAACACTATGTTAAGTAAAAGTAGCTAAACACAAAACAGTACATGATGCATGATTCCATTTTTGTGCAATTCTAGGATGGTCAAACCAATCTATGGTGATAAATCAGAACAGTGGTCATGGGGTAGGAATGATGCAGGACTGTCTGGGAGAAGCACAAGAGCACTTTGTGAGTAATGATAAGTTCCATATCTCGATGGGATGAGTGAGGTATTGTTCACATATACATTTGCCAAATTCATCAAACTCTACATTTATGATCTATACATTAAGATATGTATAAAATAATGCTCAACATCACTCATCATCAGGGAAATACAAATCAAAACCACAATGAGCTACTACTTCATACTGGTCAGAATGACTAAAATTAACAATTCGGGAAACAATAGACATTGGCAAGGATGCAGAGAAAGGGGAGCCCTCTTACACTATTGGTGGGAATGCAAACTGGTGTAGCCACTCTGGAAAACAGTACGGAGATTCCTCAAAAAGTTAAAAATAGAACTACCCTCGGACCCAGCAATCCCACTACTAGGTATTGATCCAAAGGATACAAAAATGGTGATTTGAAGGGGCACATGCACCCCAGTGTTTATAGCAGCAATGTCCACAATAGCCAAACTATGGAAAGTTCCCAATGTCCATAAACTGATGAATAGATAAAGATGTGATTAGATAGATAGATAGATAGATAGATAGATAGAGATATATAATGGAATACTACTCAGCCATCAAAAAGAATGAAATCTTGTCATTCCCAAGGATGTGGATAGAACTAGAGAGTTCTACACTAAGTGAAATAAAGTCAGTGAGAGAAAGACAATACCATATGATTTCACTCATATGTGAAATTTATGAAACAAAACCAATGAACATAGGGGAAGGGAATGAAAAATTAAAAAGATAAAAATGGAGATGGAGACAAACCATGAAAGACTCAACTATAGAGAATAAATTAAGGGTTGCTCAATTTTAGGGGCAGTAGGTGGGGAGGCAGAGTAACTGGGTGATGGGCATTAAGGAGGGCACTGAGTGTCATATGCAACTGATAAATCACTAAATTCTACTCCTGAACCTAATAATCATTTTAAAAGGTGTGTATGAAATATACCTCAATTAATAAAATCTATGGTATTCTATAAGCTCTTTAATTTTATATTTAAACTTTATTAAGTCAAACCTTTATTAAATATTTATGTAAATGTAATGAAGTCTTTTAGATATAATCAAAAAGAGATGCTACCCGAGTTACTAATCTAGTATTACCCAATTAAGGATAAGAAACAGCCTAGTTAACAAAATAGATAATATCAATTTATTGACATCTAAATTCCTTCTGATGCAAATACCATAACTTGAGAGATCTGTGTTTATAAATTGAAAAATCAGAAAAATATCAGCTGGTATAAATGCAATTAAGTACTTAAAACTAGTTTATATTAATGTGGAGCAGTTTCAAGATGAGGCCAAAATAGTAAATGATGCAAAAATCATTTGAATTTCTAATACTAAGCAGAATTCAGTTGACTATTCCAATACAAGCCTTGCCCCAGCCACCATTCTAATTCGGGCCACCATTCTGATTCAGGCCCTCTGTTTTGTTTTTTTGAAGTGCAGCAGATTCCTAAGTGGCTTTCCTAACTTTAATGTCATCCTCCTTTGATCCATTTAAAGTCATATTAAGCCTTTAGGCAGCCTGCAAGAGCATATCCACTATACATCACAATTTATGATCAATGTCAGTTCCCTAGCTCATTATTCAAAAACTGGTGGTCTGACCACAGTCTCCCTGCCATTGTATCTAACCTCATAGCCACTTTTTTCCCCTGGCCTCCCATCCATCCACAGACCTCTGCACTGAAGAATCTGGATGATGCTCCTATTTCTGCCACTGGACCTTTGTTTATGCCACCTGTCCATCTGAATTTTATATCATTTGGTCCCCACCTCATCATCCATATTCATCCCAGTTTTCAAGACACACTTTAGCTATCACTTCCTCTTTAAGGAAGTTCCTCATTTTTCTCACCCAGAGTAACCTTTCTTTCTTATAAACCGTCATCACATTGTTTGCCCAGTTCTGCTATCATAATCATCATCTGCCTTATATTGTGAAATAGTTTGGACTCAAGCTCCAGAGAGAAATACACAGCTTACAAACTGAGCTCCTCAGTGGTCATAACTTAGGGCATTTACTTCATCTCTCTATGCTTCTGTTTTTTCACCTATTAAAAAATAAAATAATAGTATCTTTCTTATATAATTGTTGCAAACAGGAAATTAGATAATGTACATATAGTTCTTGGTCGGGCACACATTTTAAGTGTTCAGTAATATATACTCCAAAACCTGCTCACTAAAAGAGAACAAATTCTCTAAGCAGAAAACTATATTCAAAGAACTGGAAGAACTCATAAATGGAGAATTTTGAGGACTACCAAGTTATACCAGAAGGTTGGAGGATGACTTTTGCTGTGATTTTCAAAATAGGGCATGTTAGGCTTCAGAAACTGCAGAATGGTGACATTAATTCTAGGCAGGAAAAGTCTGGTGAAAAAGAAAACAAAAAACAAAAACAAAAAAAAGGAGAAGTAGTCCAGGTACTAAACAGAAATGTAAACACATGTCTACACCAAGATGCATACATGAATATTCAAAGCAGCTTCATCCATAATAGCCAAAAAGTAGAAACAAATGTCCACCAACAGGGAAGTAGATAAACAAAATGTGTTATATCCCTACAACAGAGTATCATTCAGCACTAAAAATGAACACCCTACCGAAAGAATGGATGAATCTCAAATCTGTACATTGAGTAAAAGAAGCCAAATATAAAAAAGTGCCTACTGTATAATTCTATTTATACGAAATTCTAGAAAGTGTAAGTAACCTATCATGACAGAAAGATCAGTGGTTGCCTGAAAACTTGGGATGGAGGGAAGGGGGAACTGCAAAGAGGCATTGAGGAAACCTTGAAAGATGGTGGAAATGTTGTGTGTCTCAGTTCTGGAGGTGGTTTCAAGGGACTATACATAATTCTGCCAAAATTCATCAAATTCTATGCTTCAAACAGGTGTAATTTATTTTACATCAATTATACCTCCATCAAACTAATATTTGAAAACATAACCAAGAAGTGAAAAGGTTTCTTGAAGTCAAAGAGACCCTGGAAGAGCACTAGAGTTGATTGGGACACAGTAAATTTTCATTAAGAAAATGTCACATTTATCTAGCAGTTTTTCCTTCTTCAACAGGGCTACTGGGTTGCACTATCTGGGAGACTTTGCAAATGCAAAGTCCTGAACCTCAGCAAGATATTTGAAGAGATTTTTCATGATATGCTGTGAGATCAAGTGAAATTTTATGGAATAAGTGCAAGGACAATTGAAGAATTGAGTGACGATTTCTGTTACCCTAAAAGATGTCCAGTGTCAGATCACATGGTTCTATATTTGGTCTGTTTAACATTTTTACCAATTGCTTGCCTGAACATGTAAGGGCATAACCATCAACTTTGTGTTGACTGAACATTGCTATGTTCAACAAAAGATAAGAATCTACATTATCTTAACAGGCAAGAGCAGTAGTTTAGATCTAACAAGGTGAAACTTCACAAGGACGGCTTTTAAATAACTGAATTGAGTCTAAAATCTAGCTTTCCAAGTACAAGATAAAAGTGCCATGTCATACCAACAAGACATTAGGAAAAGAAGCCTTAGGGGCATAATCAGTAATAAATTCAGTGTCAGTTAACAATGAAATGTCACTCGTACAGAAGTTAACATGACCTTGAGTTGCATTAAGAAAGATATAAGCTTTAATAAAAACGAGGTGAAAACCTTGTTCTATTCTCCACAATAGGCTTACACTAAAATATTGCATTAGTGAGAAAGCAATAAGGGCTTTTTAGCCTAGAGAAGGGTGAAGGGGTAGGAACAGGGGTGGAGCAAGGAGATGGCTGCAAAATCTTTGTCAATTCTCTCCATCAGCAAGTGGAGTTATGTATCCCAACATTGAGATATGGGCTGCTCTGTGACCACTTTGACCAAGAGAATCAAGGGACAGTGATACTGTGCCAGTTTCAGGCCCAGTCTCAAAGAAGCCTGGCAGCTTCTGTTTCCTCTCTCTTAGAACCCAGTCACCGTGTATTAAGAAATCTCAAACAGCTTCATGTAGCATAATTGAGGCACCAAGTCAATAGCTCCAGACAAGCTCCCTGCCAGCTCATAATAGTGAGCCACTTAGAATTAGATCTTTGCCTCACCAAGCTACCCTAGCTGATGCTTCATGGAGCAAAAATGACCTTTTTCCACTGAGTTTTGCCAAATTGAGAAACCACTAGCAAAAAAACTTATCTTTCTGTTGAGTCAGTGTTCGGATAGTTTGTTATACAGCAAGAGAAAACTGAAACAGGAGCATCTTCAAATATATGAAGAGCTATCATATGCTTGGCCACATGGGCTAGAATTAGAACCAATATGCATAACTTGGAGAGACTCGCTGAGAGGCAAGCTGGAACTCCAAAGATAAGACTTAGAGAAATCCCAGAAGAACAAAGCATCAGAGTTGTGGGACTCATCTGGTGTTAGGACTGGCCTTGAGGAAATAAACAAAGAATCTAGATTAGAATGCTCCAAGATGTATGGCTAGCCCAAGCTCAATTTCAGAAGGCATCAGGTCCTATCGGTTTCCTCTGCAGTGGCAGAGATGAATTCCAGGTGGAAGGCCATTCCGGTTGAATCCCATTTATCCAGTGGCTGGGGATAGACCTATGGGAACACCTGGAAGGTCATCAAGATCCCAGTTAAAAGTCAGAGTGGGGGACACCTGGGTGGCTCAGCATGAGCGTCAGCCTTCAGCTCAGGGCGTGATCCCAGAGTACTGAGATTGAGTCCCACATCGGGCTCCCTGCATGGAGTCTGCTTCTCCCTCTGCCTGTATTTCTGCCTCTCTCTCTCTCTCTCTCTCTCTCTCTCTGTGTGTGTGTGTGTGTGTGTGTGTGTGTGTGTGTGTGTCTCATGAATAAAAAAATCTTAAAAAAAAAAAAGTCAGAGTGGGATGTCAATCCCTGAGGGACCATTAGAGTAACCACCCCAAAACAGAAAAACAAAGGCACAATGCTAGGCACTGCTGGGCACCCTGTAAGAGCTTAAACAGTGTAGCTTGAAATGGGGACACACCTTAGACCTATCAGACATCAGATATTGTTCTTGATCCCATTCTCTGATAGGAGTGCAAATCCTAATGTGCCATCAGGCTAGATTAAGATTAGCTCAGAGACACCTTGGGTGGCTCAGTCAGTTAAGCATCTGCCTTTGGCTCAGGTCATCATCCCAGGGTCCTGGGATCAAGTCCCTCATCAGGATCCCTACTCAGTGGGGAGCCTACTTCTTCCTCAGCCTACTGATCCTGCTGCTTGTGCTCGCTCTCTCGCTCTGATAAATAAGTAAATAAATTCTAATATATATATATATTTTTTTTTAACAAGCTTTAATTCACTTTTATTTTTCTTGTATAAAACTATGTGGTAGCCACAGCTGGAGCCTGGGTCCTCTGCATGGAGACTCTGGTGTGGGTCTTTACAAGATGGTCAGTGAATTCCTGATAGGGAGACTTGGTGAACACAGTCTCTTTCCAGAGATCAGGGGTGAGATAGCTGTAGGTCTTGGAGATCGCATCAAAAGTAGCCTTGGCAAAGTTCCCCAGGGTGGCAGTGCAGCCCCTGGCCGAAGTGTAGCAGTCATCAATACCAGCCATCATCAGTAGCTTCTTGGGCACAGGGGCTGAGACAATGCCAGTGCCTCTGGGGGCAGGGATGAGACGCACCAGCACAGAACCACAGCGACCAGTCACCTTGCATGGGACAGTGTGGGGCTTGCCGATCTTGTTCCCCCAGTAGCCTCATTGCACGGGGACGATATATATATATATATATATATTAGCTCAGAAACCAGCCAAATGAAGAATCAGCTCAGGAACTAAGATGGCCAAATAGAGAGCAGCTCATCAGCATCTTTAGCTGTGAGAGGCTCAGAAAAGAGGTTTCTGAAGGGAGCTACAAAAAAATAAGTTTTAGTTTAACACAAGAAAACTTTTTTCAGTCAGAGAGGTGTGTTCCAATGCTGACAGAAGCCTGAATTGTCACCTGCCCACAGATCTACAGAGAAGATACATCCATCAAATAACTTTTAAATTCCCTTGCAACTTAAGATTCCCTGACATCAAAATACACAAGAGGGCAAATCACTTGCACAGAATACACAAGTGCTCAATGAGGAGTGGATGGGTGAACAGATAAACACACATATGAATGACCAAATGGATGAACGGAAATGGATGGATGGATGGATAGATGACTAATGCAGTCTGACATTCTCAAATACTCAGCACCACCTGTCCACAAATATACTAGTTGTATCAAGTAAACTGGACTCAAGGGAAAAGAAATCCAAATGTATTTGTCCCTCGAAGAGTTGGCCAAATACTTACCTTGAAGTATCCAAGTATATGCTGCATTTTTATGCTTATGAAAGCAATTTGCTAAGAAAACTAGAATTTCATTTGAAAATCTCTTCATTTGTTCTGACTGGCTCAGTCTGAGCAGGCATCACTGTGACCCTGCCTAACACGAAAGCAGGTCCGTCCTGTGCAGCTCTTCTGTGACAGTCAGGAATCCCTGGCTCCAGGGCAAAAGAGAGATTGGAGCAAGAGAGAAGCACTGACTGGAGTCCAACAAAAGTTCTGCTGTCTTGTCTCCCAGGTGATTTCTCATCTTTCATTTGTTTTTACATGACTTGCATCTATTTTCAACCACTGCTCCTGTCACACACTCCCTGATATGGATGTCTCTGCAACCTTCTGACACAGTTTGTACTGTCCCCTCAATAACAGGGCTTTTCGTGGCAAGGGTTTTATTTAAATAAATTTGCTAACACCTTCATGCACAAAGAATAGCTCTCACTCTGAGGCAGAAAATGAAGCTCAGAGTTCTAGGGAGTGGTTTATAAAATGTTTTAACCCCAACCCAGAGTCGGAAAAGCATTTTGTATCACAACCTAGTACACAGAACACACATAAAATAATAGTTAACCTAACTCTGTGCCATGCTTTCTAATATTTTCTACTCTATTTCATTTTTTAAGCCACAGGTCAGAACTAACTAATTTGATTTTATGACACACTAATGCATGGGGACTGGTGGCCTGAAAAGCACTACTTAAGGACTAATTATCAATTAGAATTTACAGAGTGTGGCAGTGGACCAAGTGCCCAAAAACTGTGTTATCAACATTAGAGGCAAAGCCCAGATCCACCCAAACCTATAAATAATATAACATTTTCTACGAATGGAATTAATAAGAGTTAATACATAATGGATGAGATTAGCTAAATGTAGAAATTAATTCAAGAAAATATAGGGCTGCAGGGATTTGAAAGTCCAATCAAGGTGTCCAGGATGTGCAGTGTGACAGAAGTCTTACTGGATTATAGTTCTAATATAAAAATTTGAGACCACAGTTTTAATTTGCCTTGTCTGAGGAAATCCTGTTGATGGCAAGAACTGACTATTTTGGGGTCTTAGAAGTGGGAAGTCAAGGTACAAGAACTTTTTAATGAGTCCCCCCATCCAGGGCCCCTGAACACAAATATCTAGTCTGCTTGGAAGCTTAGGGACTAGGCTCACAGCTCAATGACACGTATCCCCTTTCTCTTTATTTGGATCCACTACACAACTAGTGATTTAAACATTAGTTTCCCAAACATGTTTTCCTAAAGTGGTAAGAACACACTTTTTTTCATTGTAAATTAATAGACCAGGATCTTGGTGAATATGTATCAGTCTCATGGCTCCAGTTATATGATCCTTTCTGTGCTGAATGAAATATCAAGGTTGTACAAACCAAATCTAGAACAGAGCAGCCTTGCTGGGATGATGGCATTCAGGAGCCTAAGTAGCCAGCCAGCCTCTCTCAAAGAAATATCTCTTTCTGTCCTATCACTCTACCTATAACAAGTTATTCAGAGGTTGATAAATGGCAAACCAAATAGTAACATACTGGTTTTGTAAACACAGGCCTTGACTTAGCATTCCTTTAGCCAGCTGGAGCAAAGGAATATTATTGAAACTCCATCAGATTTGCTTTCCCATACCAGGGCTGTGTGTGGCCCAAATTTCCACAAACTAATGTTATATTTTTAAAAGAAGACTAAACAATTTGTGTCATGAGTTCTGGTGGCCAATATCTTGCCTTAGTATTTGAAATCAACTGCTGGATCTGGCTTTTCTATGCTCCTCAGGGCCATTCATTCATTCCACACACATTTTGTGAGCACCCAGAGAGATAAGGACTCGCCCTCAAGGAAGTCAAAGACTGGAACAGAATAATAACAAATCAGTATGAGAAATCGTGTTATATGCACTACAGAGTCATGGCATCACATAGGATCAACTCAAGAGAGGAAAGTGAAAGATTTCACAGGGAAATGTTTGAGGCGAATTGTGAGGGAGAAGTGGAGATAAAGAGGCAGACCAATGGAGAATCTAGAAAGAGAGAACATGCACAGGAGTTTGGACTGGCTTGATTATAAGCCTCTCATGAGTTTAAAGAGGACATTTTTGCTGTTGCAGATTTGCTTTATTTTTAAGGAGAAAGTGTAACCATCAGACTCACTTTTTAGACAACTCTGGCAGAAATAGGGTGTTGGAATAGGTGGCAATAGTAGACACAAAGTCTAATAAGCTTACTTAGTACCTAGAGCATTAAATCTGTGTGTGTGTGTGTGGGGGGGTGCTATTTAAAAACTAACCCATAACACAAAAGACTATTATGCTAGTTTTGGGGTTTTTCTTACAAAAAAATGGAATTAAAGCTAATGTGAACTCTTGCCACAAGAAATATAGTTTTCATGATGATCTGTATTGTTTTCCTTCTTTTTCCAAAGCCATCCAAAATGATAGGAGAATCTTTTTAGTAGGAAAGCACTACCACTTTGAGCTAATTTTTCAAACATATTAATTCTCTCTTTTTATTTAATCTTAAAATTTATGATTGTGTGAGATGACACTTCATAGAAGTGGCAATGCCTGGCAACTTTCTACTATTTCCTAAATTATAACGACTAGGAGGACCAGTCTCTACAAATATCCAATTCCCTTTTCTGGTTGAGTGAGCTTTTAGAGTGCTGAGGGCCCAGCCAGCAGAGATGGGAGTTGCCAGGTTCCCAGGACTAGCATCAGGTATCAGTGGTGAGCAATGGAGATGTCAGGAAGGGCTGTGTATAGGACTGGATGGCTGTCGAGTCCAAAACATACGCCAGAGAGGAAGGGTCCAGGTGTACAGGCAGTAGGATGAAGGCAAGTAGAATGGTTCAAAGCCAACCCTGTGAGGAAAGATCCCAGATGAGTTCTCTACCAAACAATGAATAGTGACAGTGACTCTTTCTCCCAGTTTTTTGAGACATAGTTAGTATATACCACTCTATAAGCTTAAGGTATGACAGACCATCTTCCTAAACTACAGAGTAAATAAGTAGTATTGCCACATTTAAAATATATTTAAATAAAAATATTTATAGTTTAAAAATATGTATATAAAATGTATTTTAAATGTATTTTAAAATAATAAGGCAGCCACCTAACATAATACTTTCAGTGAACCACTCCATGTAACTTCATGAAGTATTATCTTTCCATTTATACATTCAGAATGAAAACCATATGGTGTAGAAGGTTGAAGTTGGAGGATTTCATTTATGTACTTAAAAGCCAGAAAAATCAATACAAACAAAAGACCTCTCCAGCAGTTCCCTGATTACTACTTTACATAGGAGTAAACTCAGAAAATACAAATTTCCTTGTTTTCCAGGAGTTTTAAATGAATATGATACTGCTAATAAGTATTATAAGTTGTTTTTCATTTCAGTTTCATGTTTTTCCTTCTACTCTGTAATTCCTACTATTCCATGCCTGTGTCACCACACATCCAATT
Organism: Vulpes lagopus; assembly: GCF_018345385.1. Lineage (NCBI taxonomy): Eukaryota > Metazoa > Chordata > Mammalia > Carnivora > Canidae > Vulpes > Vulpes lagopus. Next base: position 21,294,844 of record NC_054842.1, on the reverse strand, counting down.
AGCAACTAAGCATGTACTGTTAGCATGACAGTATTACAGCCAGCTTAGGCTTCTGTGAATGACTGGATGATAGTGCTCTCTCCAGTTTCAGTCACAGAAGGGGCTTCAAGTGCTCTACAAATTCAAAATAATGATGAAAAGAAATGGATGAGCTTTAGAAAAAACAAATAATAAGGCTGTGCATATTTTCATGTATGAGGCTATTTGAAAACCTATAAACACATTTTATTCAAGATTGTACTGATGTCTTAATATAAAAAAACCTCCTATTTTTAATTCGTCAAAAAAGTAGAGATATTGAGATTTCATTTTTAAGTGCTGATACTATTATAATATTACAATGATTATTTTTAGTGTATGACTTACATAAGAAGGAAACACTTACAAATACTTCCCCTATACCAGGATTTCTAAAAGCTGCTTGAGATCACTGTAACCAGATTAGTGAGGTCATGGTCAGTTAATTATCACAAGGTTGAGGAGCAGATGCATGTTCTTTAAGAAATAAAAGATTTTAAGTAAAAGATCTGTTCTCTAGCACAAAAAAATCTAGTACATTTAAGAAACATTAATAGTGGTAAAGTTTCAGGTCACCAGTCCTTGTATATATTAAAGAAAAATTCTCAAGATTACAGGAAATATTTTGCCATTCTCAACCTATTTTCAACAGAAGCTCAGGCTTATTATGATAAGATAAAGAATAACCATAAGATTAACTTAAATATTATGATAAATGACATATAAATATTTTCTACTCTTTCTTATCCTCTCTCAATAAAGGGCAATGACTTAAATCAGTGTTGTGAATTTTCCAAAGTTCTCATATTAATGGTTTCTTTACTTCAAACTTTTATTAAGTGACATTAAAATTATTGCAACTCTAATTTTAAACTGAGCAGAATGAAAGAACATAGAACTTATAATAATTTAGTTCTGCATTAGCAAAGATTTTTTTCTTTAGTCATAAAAATTCAATTGAAAGGGGCATAGTAAAACAGCCATTCTTATCTATTTTTTGATGAGTGAATAAATTTGTATAACCTTTTGAAAAGGCAATTTGAATACATGAAGAGCCGTATATTAGTTATCTATTGTTACATTAAAAATTACCCAAAAAACAACAGACATTTTTATCTTACAGATTCTGTGAGTTAGGGATTCAGAAGTAGCTTATCTTGGTAGCTCCAGCTGGGTCTTTCATGAGGTTGGAGTCAATATGTTGGCTAGGGCTGCATTCTTGTGCAGGCTTGTCTGAGCTACAAGATAAATTTCCACAATGACTCCCTTGCCTGTAGGAATGGAGAGCCTGGAGCAGCCTGTAGACATGGACCTCTCCACAGAATTAGTTGACCACCATCCTCACATGTCATCAGCTTCCCCAGGGACAAGTGAGCCAAGAGAAAGCAAGGAAGAAGTCCCTGGCCTATTATGACCTAGTGTCCAAAGTCACACCCATCACTTCTGCCCTAGGCTATTCAGTAGAAGTGAGTCACTAAGTGTTCAGCTCAAACTCAAGAGGAGGGGAATTAAGAGCCATCTCTTGAAGAAATGAGTCATCAAAGAAACTTCAGACATATTTTTAAACGACAACAATCTCTAAAATATTTTGGAAAATCATTCAACACACACGTACACACACACACACACACATTTTTTTTAATTTAAATTCAATTTACCAACATATAACACCCAGTGCTCATCCCATCAAGTCCCCTCCTTAGTGCCCGTCACTCAGTTACCCCATCCCCCCACCTCAACCCTTTGTTTGTTTCCCAGAGTTAGGAGTCTCCCATGGTTTATCTCCCTCTCTAATTTTTCCCCACTCATTTCCCCTCCTTTCCCTTATAATCCCTTTCACTATTTCTTATATTCCATGTATGAGTAAAACCATATGATGATTGCCCTTCTCTGATTGACTTACTTCACTCAGCATAGTACCCTCTAGTTCCATCCATGTCAAAGCAAATGGTAGATATTCGTCCTTTCTGAGGGATAAGTAATATTCCATTGTATATATAGACCACATCTTCTTTATCCATTTACCTGTTGAAGGACATTGTGGCTCCTTCCATAGTTTGACTATTATGGACATTGTTGCTATGAGCATTGGGGTGCAGGTATCCTGGCATTTCACTACCTCAGTATCTTTGGGGTAAATACCCAGTAGTGCAATTGCTGGGTTATAGGGTAGCTCTATTTTTAACTTCTTGCAGAACCTCCACACTGTTTTCCAGAGTGGCTGTACCAGTTCACATTCCCACCAACAGTACAAGAGGGTTCCCCTTTCTCCACATCCTCTCCAACATTTGTTGTTTCCTGCCTTGTCGATTTTTGCCATTCTCACTTGTGTGAAATGGTATCTCTTTGTGGCTTTGATTTGTATTTCCCTGATGGCAAGTGATGTGGAGCATTTATGCACGTGCTTTTTGGCCACACGTACATCTTATTTGGAGAAATTTCTGTTCATGTCTTCTGCCCATTTCATGACTGGATTGTTTGTTTCTTCTTTATAGATCTTGGATACTAGCCCTTTATCTGATATGTCATTTGTGAATATCTTCTCCCATCCTGTAGGTTGTCTTTTAGTTTTGTTGATTATTTCCTTTAGTATACAGCAGTTTTTTTATCTTGATGAAATCCCATTTTTGCTTTTGTTTCCCTTGCCTTCATAGATGTGTCTAGCAAGAAGGTGCTGTGGCCAAGTTCAAAAAGGTTGTTGCCTGTGTTCTCCTCTAGTATTTTGATGGATTCTTGTCTCACATTTAGATCTCTCAACCATTTTGAGTTTATCTTTGTGTATGGTGTAAGAGATTTGTCCAGTTTCATTCTTCTTCGTGTGGCTGTCCAATTTTCCCAACACCACTTATTGAAAGGACTGTCCTTTTTCCAGTGGATATTCTTTCCTGCTTTGTCAAATATTAGTTGACCATAGAGTTGAGGATCCATTTCTGGGTTCTCTATTCCTTTCCATTGATCTAGGCACACACACATTTTTATGATGTCATTCATTGCAGTGGTATTTACAAAACAGAATTATAAAAAACCTTCGGTCCAATAGTCAGGAAACTGTTGAATAAAGCAAGATGTGTATGTACACATTGTGTAGTTAAATCCAAATAATGTTTTCCAAGAATATTCAATAGCATATACAAGGCCTTCTATTATAACATTAAATGGGAAAAGCATTATGTGAAAAATATAAATGGAAAAATATTTAAAAGAAATAAATCAAAATGTTAAAACCAGTTGCTTTTGGGTGTTAGAGTTGAATGTTAGCATTCTCTATTTTTCAATATTTCCACGTAATGAAGCATCCAGTTTCCACAATTCCCAGCTTACAGCATACCTACATGCAGTCTGTATACAATGACCCTTTAAAACTTACTAGTATGTTTGGGGCGCCTGGGTGGTTCATTCAGTTGTCTACCTTTAGCTAAGGTTGTAATCTCAGAGTCCTGGGATTAAGCGCCATGCACAGCTCTCTGCTCAGCAGGGAGTCTGCTTCTCCCTCTCCTTCTCTCTCTTCCTCTTCTCTCTCTTTCTCTCTCAAGTAAATAAAGAAAATCTTTTTAAAAAAAGCTTACAAGTGTATTTATTAAACAATTTCCTAACTTTTAACAGGAAAATTTCTTCAGTCCTTTTAAAATTATCAAATTAATGGGAATCCCTGGGTGGCTTAGACATTTAGTGCCCGCCTTCAGCCCAGGTCGTGATCCTGGAGACCTGGGATCAAGTCCCACATCACGCTCCCTGCATGGAGCCTGCTTCTTCCTCTGCCTGTGTCTCTGCCTCTCTCTCTCTCTCTCTCTGTGTGTGTGTGTGTGTGTGTCTCTCATGAATAAATAAATAAAATTTTTTAAAATAAATAAATAAATAAAATTATCAAATTAGTGATTCTCTTCATTATAAAACCCACTCGGAAAGACACAGCAATATAGACATTCCTGTTCATTCCTAATGAAGAATGCCTACAACTCCTTCCACAAGAGATCTTGTTATGTTCAGGAGAGGCTTGGAGTAGTCCTAGGAGGAGACAAGAAATGTGCAATGAAGGGCATTTGGAGTCCAGGCCTCAGTACAAACCAGGTGGATAGCTGACCCCAGACAGTGATTTCTGGACCCACAGTTTGGAAGCAGGCCTCTACCAACACAGCACATATGAGCACACATTGTAACTCATATATAGCCTTCTCTTAGCTACTCACCTGAGAATTTTCCACAAAACAGATCTGTAAGGGGCCTCTCTTATGAATGGGATTCAGATCAGACCCATCCTCCCTTCTTCTGTCCCTTACACTCAGCCTCCACACACCCCATTCCATCCATATCCAATTGTAACAATACTGTATCCACTCCACTCTGATCTCCTGGAATCCTCCTTACCACTCTGAGCATCCATCCCCCAGCCTCTGGGAGGTTTTCCAAAAGCTGGTGCCTGCATCTTTCTTCAGTGATTTCTTTTGAGCTACTGGACTGCTCTGGCTGTGAACACAGGCAATTGAAAATGCTTGTGAGTTCATATATGATCCACTCATACCAAATACTTGTGCCTGACATACATGTGTACACACACATACACACACAGAGCACTCCTTAGCCAATGACTGATAAAGTAGGAATATGAATACCCAGCTCCCTGTCTCAAGCCAGGACGACCTTAAGGTAAAATTTATGCTTAGAGCTTCTCTGGAGATCAAACGGAGGCTGGAATTTGGTCTGAAATATCACTGTATTGGTGTCTTTCCTTCCCTACCCTACTTCCCCCATACTCTTTCCACTTTTCCTGGGAAGTCTTTCTTAATAAACCCCTTGCATAAATTCCTCTTTTCAGGGTCATCTTGTGGAAGAACTGCCTTGCCCAAAATGGCCATAGCACCCTGACCAAGGAACAGGGAGAGAGAGAGAGAGAACTCAGTTCAGACCAAATCCAGACAAAGTCCAACATTTAGATTTGGTTCAAGAGGAGGAGTCAATTGATGATATAGAAAAGGAATAGCCAGAGAACAGGGGGAAGTAAACCAGGAGAGTGGGAAACCAAGAAAGCTAAGCATTCCAAAAAGAAGGAGGTGTCAGAAAAGTTGGGTGCTACTGAGGTCACACAAGGCAAGAATGGAAAACTAGCCACTGATCTTGCTCCATGGAAGTCACGGATGCTCCTGACAAGTGTAATGTTTAAGGGGGCTGTGAAGGTGGGGTCCGAGTAAGGAATGAGTGGTGCAAAAGATGAGAAAGCTGGCATGTTTGGCCATGAATAGGTGTGGAATAATGGGAGAGTGGTTTGAAGGAATTTGAGACAAGGGGACACTTTGTAAGAATATGTTTATATAGTGATAGGAAAGATTCAATAGAGAAGGAGCAAAAAATGGTGAATGAGAAAAAGAGAAAACAGAAAGAACAGAGTGTGAATGAGTAAGAATAAATGGATAGAGATCTCCCAAAATGTGTTTACCCTTACCCATTTACCCTAATGCTTGCTTTTCTGCCCAGCAGCCCACCTCTAACCCATTCCAGGATGAAGAAAAAGCATTATTTTTTCATAATGATTCACTCTCCTCAAACAACAGATTGAAAGACTCCCTACTAAAGCTCACATAAAAACTATAATAAACTTCCTTGCATTTATTTGGTTCTCACTCCGTAGTATGTGGTCTTGAATAATGGTCAGGGCAGGTAGGGGAAGAAATTCGATTTTTGAAAGGCAAAAATTCTCCCTTGCCTCCTATGGTTTTCTGTGATCTCTGTGGAAGTACACACTTCAAATCTTTCAAGAGAGAACTTGCTGGAAGGAATGTGGTTAGTTGGCCACCTTTAGCTATATCTCTGAGATCTGTCCCAGCATTCACACTGAGGCCAGGCCCTTCCCAGGTTGCTCCCAGCCAATGACTGAGCACCACAGGACCACTAGAGCCAGGGCTTCCTGGCCAACACAAGCTTCCTCTCCCTGGCAATCTTTGCTCTGAAGTTTCCCACCAGCCTGATCTAGACCTTCTCAGAGCTACATTGCAATCTCAGGTTCTTTCTCCAGATCCTTCTTCCTCCACCCTCTCCTTCTATAAGTGTCACACGTGCAGCATGATCTGAAGATTCTAACTGGTCCTATGACATCTGTCCTTTATCTTCCATAGATATTTCCTACATGGAACCTCATGCATTTCTAATTCTGTCTTGGTATCTACTTGCTACAGGGCCCAAACTGACACATATACCTCCGCAGGATTAGGAGCGTATTTTGCTCACCATTTTGATGATTTTTCATATATTGCATTTCAACCAAAGACTTGCATCTGTAGAAATATTAAATCAAATCTTGCACTTTCAAGAAATAGATAATTAATAAATTGTTGTTATTATTGATAGCTATGCTAGTTTTATAAATGATTATTATAACCGCCAAAGGACCTGGCACCAACTCATATTTGTCTGTTCCCTATTGAGTAAGCATAGTTCAATAGATTGTTATTCTTGTTTGCTCTTTTCCAACAAAGAAATCACAGTGTTCAGTTGCCAAATGAATAGAGCGGAATAATGTCATGATACAAATAGAGCAAAGAATGCCACCCAGGCATTCTGTACCCATAAGGTTCCTGACTACAAGCAAAAACTAACTTAAGCAATAGGGAATTTATCAACATGATATAAGGTAGTGGGAAGGAGAATGACAGGGTACCAGAGACCAGGGCATCAGGCTTGGGAATGGATTGAAAGAACCAAGGGAGCTCTGAGGGTCAAGATGCTGGGAAGAAAACTTAGCAATCATTTCATGGTGGAAAATCCTAGACAGTACTGTGCTAGTAGCATTTTGGTCAATGCTGCAACAAATCACCTGTAACCACCTCTGATACCCATGTGTCCAACTGGTTGGATTCAAGTCAAACAGCTGCCATTTGGCTGCATCACGAAAGGGAGAGAAGAGATCCAGGAAGTTCACTTTGATCAGAGGGAGACAGGCACTATTTCTACCAGGGATGAACAAATGGGAGAAGAAATTCCTTCCGAGGAAATTAAGGTGGTATTATGAATGTGCTAAGTGCTAAAAAGATGAAAATTAAAAAGGCAAATTCCACCACACACTCCTAGGTCCCAAACCAGTCCTTTTCCATCATCTGAAGGCATGGGAAGTTTATTCAAAGAAAATATTAGAGCAGTGGTTCTCAACTATGCCTGATGAAAGAATCATCTGGAGAGCTTTTATGAATCCTAATGCTCAGTTCAAAACTCAAACCAATTAAATAAGAATTTGGGGGCGGGACCCACGCATCAGTACCTTATAAAACTCCCCAGATGATTCTAACATGCAGCCAAGGTTGAGAACAACCCTATTAGTAGAAAGCCCAATACACAAAACAGACAAAGCAGCCCTGCTCCATTGGGTGGGGAGATTGGCATTGCTCCCATCCCACTGGTCCCTGAGGCACCTCTGAGGAAACCTTTCATACTAGCACTTATGATAGGTTATAATTGTACATTTGTTGACTCCCTTACTTTCCCACACCCAAATCCATTCTGTCAGTTTGGCTTAAGCTCCAAAAGAGAATCAGAATCTGACTACCTCCCCCACTGCCATTCTGGCCCAAGCCAGCATCCTCTCCTGCTTGGATGCCATGAGAGCTTCCTAGTGGGTCTCCCTGCTTCTACCCTCAATCTGCTTTCAATATAGCAATATGAATGATTCTTGTATAAGATAAACCAACACGTGGTCCTCCTTTACCCACAACCCAGAGATGGATCCCATTTCATTCAGAGTAAAAGCCAAAATCTCTGAGCTGCTACATCAGGGGTCAGCAATTTTTTAGTAAATATTTCAGGCTGTGTAGGCCATATGGTCTCTGTCACAACTATTCAACTCTGCAGTGGTAGCCAGAAAGCAGCCTTAGATGATGTGTAAATGAACAAGCATGGCCATTTGCCAATAAGATGATGTACAAAAACAAGCAGAGGGGCTAGATTTGGTCTGCATGCTGATATATGCCAACCCCTGCTGTACAAATCAGACCCCCGATGCAGTTTTAGCCTGATATCTTCCTGTCCTCCTCATCTCTCTCCTTTCCAGTCACACTGGCTCCCTGAAGTTGCTGGAATGCTCCGGGCACTCTCCTGCTTTAGGGAGTGGGTTCTATGTCCCTTCTGCCCTCCAAGCTTTCCTTTGGCTACCCCCTCACCTTGTTCAAGCCTTTGTACAAATCTTACCTTCTCAATAAGGTTCACTGGGATGCCCTATTTAATAGAGTGCCTGCCTCCTTACCCCCACCCCCACGGTACCCTATATCACCCTTACTCTTTCCCTCTCCAGTTCCCTTCTCTGATTTTCTTTCCATAGTACCTTTCACTCTTAAGCATACTTTACAATTTATTTATTAAGCCATTTACCGTCTACCCAGAATGTAAAGTGAACAAGTGCAGAGTATCTGTCAGGGTTCAATCAGAGCAGCAGAACCACTACAAGAAATAGAGAATGGGATTTATTCTAGGGATTTGTTGTTAGGAAGTTGTGAGAGCAAGTGGGGCAACTGTGTAAGCTACTGCCTCTCCTTCTGGTTGGAGCCTGGAGTCACCATGAGTCACTGATTCAGGAGAAAATCCTGGATCTGCATGAGAAAGGGGGCAACGTGGATTTCACAAGGAGGCAAATACATGCAAACTGAACCTACATCTGTCACTCACTGACTCAAACTCAGTGCTGTAGGAATCTGCAGGAGAAGTGGGCCCACTTGCCATAAGTTGCACCACATTGGGCTCAGGCCACAGAGAAGCAGGAGGAGGATACCCAGCAGGACCCAGAGATCATCCACTAGCACGCTAGGAAGGTGATACAGCAGATGAGCTCCAACATGCATGAGCTACAGCAGTGCCTGGAGCCCTGCAATGTCCTTCAGAGGTTAATGACTGCAGCTTCACTCCTGCTTTTCAGATCTTATGCATATTTCTCCTATGCCCATGCCTAACCCAGAGAAAATTCTGGGAAATGTAGTTCTGGCCTAGATAGGTTGGCACATATGAGTGAAACCATATGATGATTGTCCTCTGATTGATGTATTTCACTCAGCATAATACCCTCCAGTTCCATCCATGTCGAAGCAAATGGTAGATATTTGCCCTTTCTGAGGAATGAGTAATATTCCATTGTATATATAGACCACATCTTCTTTATTCATTCATCTGTCAAAGGACATCTTGGCTCCTTCCACAGTTTGGAAGGACAACGTCTGCTATGTGGACATTGCTGCTATGAACATTGGGATGTAGGTGTCCTGGCATTTCACTACATCAGTATCTTTGGGGTAAATACTTAGTAGTGTAATTGCTGGATCATAGGGTAGCTCTATTTTTAACTTCTTGAGGAATCTCCACACTGTTTTCCAGAGTGTCTGCACCAGTTTGCATTCCCACCAACAGTGCAAGAGGGTTCCCCCTTCTCCACATCCTCTCCAACATGTGTTGTTTCCTGTCTTGTTAATTTTCGCTATTCTCATTGATGTGAGGTGGTATCTCATTGTGGTTTTGATTTGTATAGTCCGTTGGAGAAGGAAAATCATCATAGGGTTTCACTCATATGTGGAATATAAGAAATAGTGAAAGGGAAATAAGGGAAAGGAGGGGAACTGAGTGGGAAAAATTAGAGAGGGAGATAAACCATGAGAGATTCCTAACTCTGGGAAACAAAGGGTTGCGGAGGGGGAATGGGGTAACTGAGTGATGGGCACTGAGGGGACTTGATGGGATGAGCACTAGGTGTTATAATATATGTTGGCAAATCGAACTTCAATAAAAACCAAAAAAAAATTTTTAATGTTAAAAAAGAAAAGCAAAACAAAACAGCAACAACAAAAAACTAAAACTCTCCCCAAATAAATAGTTTTCTATTCAAAGCCAAAAAAAAAAAAAAAAGGTTGGCACATTATAAAGCCCCCACACGCAGGAATAGTATTGTCTTGTTTCTTGTTTTACTGATGAATCAGAATCCCAAGGACCTAAAACAGTGCCTGGAACATTGTATAGGTGCTTTAAAAAACTAGTTGATGGGGGTGCCTGGGTGGCTCAGGTGGTTAAGCATCTGCCTTCAGCTCAGGTCATGATCCCAGAGTCCTGGGATTGAACCTCTTGTCAGGCTCCCTGCTCAGTGGCGAGTCTGCTTCTCCCTCTCTCCCCTGCTCATGCTCTCTCTTACCATCTCTCTCACTATCTCTCTCTCTCTCTCTCTCTCTCTCTCTCTCTCAAATAAAAAAATAGAATCTTTTTTAAAAATAATAATTGATAAATGAATAAATGAATGAATGAATGATACTTTGATGGATATTGATTCATGCCAGCTCCTCTGCTAGTATGTAAGTTCATGAGAGCAGAGAGCATGTGTTTTATGGCCACCATTGTATCATCAGCATCTAGCACACACATTCACTCTCTGTGCAGGCTCTTGTTCCAGGAAACCCTTCCCAGTAGCCAAAAATAGATATCTAATGGTATCTCTACAAGAATGCCAAAGGGTAGCCAACACAGACCCATAGCAACATTTCCTAAAATCCTTTCTCCAAACTCCAGAGCTGCCCCCAAATATTGATTCTTCTCTCTCTTACCTTTCTACGAAAATCTCCTTATCCCCTACACCCCATCCACCACCAAGCACCCTAACACACATCAGAAGACTGCAGTGAGCTGGCAAATTCAATCTCCCTTAAATTATATATGTGTGTGAATGTGTATGTGTGTGTCTGTATTCATATATATAATTTTATTTTCTCCCTCCTACTGAATGAATGAACAAAGAAACAGACAAAACAAGTGAATGAATGAATTTGAAAACTAGTGACCTAAACTACCATTCTTCCTTTAGCAACCCTGCAATTACAGGAGCTCTTTACTAACAATAGGACTGGGAACACATGACAAATTAAGACCTTTGGATTTTTTTTTTAAGATTTATTTGTTTATTCATGAGAGACAGAGAGAAGTAGAGACATAGGCAGAGGGAGAAATGGGCTTCTCGCAGGGAGCCCAATGTGGGACTCGATCCCAGGACCCTGGGATCACACTCTGCTTTCGGATCAGCCACCGCTGAGCTACCCAGGTGTCCCAAGTCTTTTGGATATTATGTGATAGAATCAAATCAAGTGATTTTTCAAATATATATGTGTATATATATATATATATATATATATACACATATATAGTACCTGAACACATATGTGGGTGGAAATATTCTGCAAACTACTGGGTCATTACGATCCACGATTATTGAGAAAATTACACAGATGCTAGGAGATAAGAAATCATTATTATTGAGAAAATTACACAGATGCTAGGAGATAAGAGTTTGTCATTTAAAATATTTTTAAAAGATGATTTTGTTTCCTGCCTTTGTTTCTATTAATATTAATAGTAATAAAGTCAAAATTATTGACTTCATAAAGCCACTGACAATAAAGAAATAGATAATATACAAATATGGAATTTAGCTTTGAAACACTATATATGTATATACATATGCATGTATGCATATATAAAAACACACTTGCAACATATATATAACATTTATATTCAGGAAAAGTGTTGTAAAATTTACCCCCTGATAACTCACAAAGTCGATAATCTTCAGGCAAAAATAATCCAGCCTTAGCCTTCTTCAAACAGAGAATTAAATGTTCTCTGGATATAATAGAGAATAGAAAACAAAGAACAGGGTTGTACATCTCTGGCACATCTCAAGCAAAGCAAAGAAATTCCCAGGAAATCCCCAACCCACTGCCACATTTATTCTGAACCAAGCTCCAATTCAGGAGGCAGGTGAATTGTACACCCTCCTGAAGCTTCTTTCCTAGAACAAAGATAATGACTTTCCCTAGACTTCACCCTCAAATCAGGGAACAACTTCATATTATCTGAAAGATGATCCAATATGTGTGAATAATGACAAACCCAAAGGTAAAAAAAATCCTTCAGCCACTGGGGTTTGTGACCAAATGATTCTGAAATCAGTCATCTCCAGAAAAAACTTTCCTGTCTTCCCTGGGACAAACTATACATAGTCCTCACTAATTTTTCCCTCACTCTGCAGTGGCTGGACTCAGACAATTTTGGAGTTGTTTATAAACACAAACCACTATCAATTGTTGGATAAAGTCCCCATAACCTCAAAGTGAACTGTTTCTATGAAGAAATAGCACTGCTCAGCAATGAGTGAGCTAGAGATACAGACACCTATAAAAGCCAACTTTGTGACTCATTGTTAAGTGGTTGCCTTAAAAGAATTATGGTTGTGAATCAATCTGCAATCAATTCTCTACAAATGAAAGCTCTAGCTAACTTAGTTCAGTGAATCATATAAATCCAGAGGAACAACGTGAAAAATTTCCTGGCTGACAGCGAGAAACCCAGGAAGACACATTTTTAATGTCTGATCTTATTTGTTAAACTTAGAAAATCTCATCCTTGACTGGACTCAGACTTAGAGGTAGAAGTTCTCAGAGAGGGCAGCCTCCACCTCTCAGCCATCTGTTCCTGGTATTTTTCTTTAGCTTCCTGCATTCTCAAGGCCAAATGTTTAGCCTACTCTTCAGCCTCTTATTTTCCATAGTACGCTGTTTCTTCAGAGCCATACGCCGGTGTTTGTGTTGGAAGATGTATGGAGTAACAAGATGCCGAGTCTTGGCTGCTTTGGTTCTAGGTTACTCACCTTCTTTATTTAGGGGCTTTCTCACAACATACTGGTGGGCATCATCCTTAGAGAGACTGAAGAGTTTGTGGATTCTCCTAGCTCTTTTGGACTTCCAGTGAGGAGGCGTAGTAGTATTAGTAAGCCCAGGAAGGTCCTTCTCCCCTTTTTCACAATGACCAAGTTGAGAGCACTGAGACTGGCATCCACAAGGCAACCCTGAACAGCTCTGCACTTTCTTTCTCTGGTCCTCCCTGGTCTGTAGCAGGAACACCCCTCACTCAGCAGCAGGTGGACACAGCTGTGGGTCTGGACCGCCTGCTTCATGGGGAAGCCTACCCTGTCATCGCCACCACTGATTCAAGCCATGTAACCCTTCCATTCTTCACCCAGAGCAGCAGCAGCAGCATCTGTGGCCATATGCTTCTCATAATAGGTATGAGGTTTGTATCCATCGTGCACTTCAATGAGTTTCTGGCAGCCAATAGCTGGGAAAGAGATGTTCACCTTCATCTTGAAGCAGCCTCCTGCCCCCCGAGACAGCACTGTTTTTATATGGCAAGAGGTACCTGTCTGCTCTGAGAGTGCTCTACACTTCCTAAATGCATGACCTCAGTTATTCATTCAGAGAATGTGACCAAGCCCTTTGAGCTTGGAAGCTTGGAAATAATGAACTTGACTTTCACTTTGAAAGAACAAGGCATAAAAGGAACAGAAAGTTCCACCACTTACCCTCCTGCATTTCCTGCTTTACGCAGGGGAAAGAGGAAATGACTCAGCTTCCTCCAACTCCTGGCCATCCTCATTTCTCCAACTTATTTCTGCATACATGGTAAAAATCCTATATTCGTTCAGCAAATGCTTATAGAGAATGTACTATGTGTCAAGTACTTTGGACAAACATACATAACCTCTCCTGCCAAATTTATTATTAAATGTATTTTTTCCAATTGTGTTTCTGATATTTTTCTTTGGTTTAGAACAATATTTGCAACAGTTCTTTAAATTTAACTTGTGGATCTCTTGTGTTTAGAGCAAACCATTTTATACAAGAAATTTCCCATTACTGGGTTTCCTATCTTTGGACGAGCTAGAGTCATTTTTTTTTTTTTTTTTTTTTTTTTTTTTAGAGAACCTTCTTTGGTAGCTACTGAGCTTACCTTTTCAGAAATGGAACTATATATATAATAATAATAAAATTATTGTACCCTGTACCAAATCTTTGCCCATATCTCCCTATAATCTATGCTCTTCTAAACTTTAATACTATAGAGAGTATATCAGAGTAAAATAGGATTTGCCTCCTTTGCAGGCCACCTGATTTTCTCCCTGGATGCTTTGGAAGAATTTAAAATTTTTAAAAATTACCAAGGTGTGCCTAGGTAAGTTTTCATTAATATAGGCAGATGCTGCATGAGTGATTTCCAAATACATAATCAGGGCTCCCACAGATCAGGCAAGTTTTCCTCTTTTATGTATCTGAATATCACTCTCAGCTTTTGCTCTAATCTCCTTTTTTTAGAAACCTCAATTATCTCTGTTTAATCACTACCTTCTGATTCTTAGCTATTCATTTGTCATTAAATTCTTTGTCCTTTTTCTCTCCATCCTGAAAAGTGAGTTCTCCATTTTTCTCTTCAATATTGGCTCTTCTGGTTTTTCCCTGCTTACTCAGCCCAGACAAAGGTAAGGCTTTCTCTAGCCTGGTGTTTCCCCTACAAACTGAAAGGATGGGTTTACTTATTTCTCCTGACTGTCCTTGGCATTCTTCTGTCAGATGATGATGCAGAGGGCCGATTGATGTCAATGTCTATTTCCTATTCGGCCTCAAGTAAATGGTATGCAGCAGAAGCCAAGGGCATTTCCAGTAGAGAAATGTCTCTACACAGCTTCTTCCCAACTATTGGTGAAGCTGCAAAACCTCCAGCATTCTGCTTATGGCTTGCTCTTCGCCAGGCCTCCATGCCAGATAACAGCCATGCCTCTGCCCAGTCCCTTCTTGGTCCTGCTGCCAGCCAAATCAGGCACAAGCCACCCGGCTGGATGTGTTCCCTGTGGCTGCTGCATGGAAACAGCTGCCTCCTACTGCTGTTAATTCTAGTTCCCTGGGCTGCTGAAGTGGAATAGAAACCCAACAGTGTGTTCTCTAGGACCCCAAGAGCAGCCCCACACATTTCCATCCTGTACTCAACAGAAGTGGGGATGTTCAATGGAACAGAATAGAGAACCCAGAAGCAGACCCTCAAATTTATGGTCAGCTATTATTCAAAAAGGAGGAAAGACTATCCATTGGAAAAAAAGACAGTCTCTTCAATAAATGGTGCTGGGAAAATTGGACATCCACATGCAGAAGAATGAAACTAGACCACTCTCTTGCACCATACACAAAGATAAACTCAAAATGGATGAAAGATCTAAATGTGAGACAAGATTCCATCAAAATCCTAGAGGAGAACACAGACAACACCCTTTTTGAACTCGGCCACAGTAACTTCTTGCAAGATACATCCATGAAGGCAAGAGAAACAAAAGCAAAAATGAACTATTGGGACTTCATCAAGATAAGAAGCTTTTGCACAGCAAAGGATACAGTCAACAAAACTAAAAGACAACCTACAGAATGGGAGAAGATATTTGCAAATGACATATCAGATAAAGGGCTAGTTTCCAAGATCTATAAAGAACTTATTAAACTCAACAGCAAAGAAACAAACAATCCGATCATGAAATGGGCAAAGACATGAACAGAAATCTCACAGAGGAAGACATGGACATGGCCAACATGCACATGAGAAAATGCTCTGCATCACTTGCCATCAGGGAAATACAAATCAAAACCACAATGAAATACCACCTCACACCAGTGAGAATGGGGAAAATTAACAAGGCAGGAAACCACAAATGTTGGAGAGGATGTGGAGAAAGGGGAACCCTCTTGCCCTGTTGGTGGGAATGTGAACTGGTGCAGCCACTCTGGAAAACTGTGTGGAGGTTCATCAAAGAGTTAAAAATAGAGCTACCCTACAACCCAGCAATTGCACTGCTGGGGATTTACCCCAAAGATACAGATGCAGTGAAACGCCGGGACACCTGCACCCCGATGCTTCTAGCAGCAATGTCCACAATAGCCAAACTGTGGAAGGAGCCTCGGTGTCCATCGAAAGATGAATGGATAAAGAAGCTGTCGTTTATGTATACAATGGAATATTACTCAGCAATTAGAAATGACAAATACCCACCATTTGCTTCAATGTGGATGGAACTGGAGGGTATTATGCTGAGTGGAATAAGTCAATCGGAGAAGGACAAAGGTCTCATTCATTTGGGGAATATAAAAAATAGTGAAAGGGAATAAAGGGGAAAGGAGAAAAAATGAGTGGGAAATATCAGAAAGGGAGACAGAACATGAGAGACTCCTAACTCTGGGAAACGAATTAGAGGTGGTGGAAGGGGAGGAGGGCGGGGGGTGGGGGTGAATGGGTGACAGGCACTGAGGGGGGCACTTGATGGGATGAGCACTGGGTGCTATTCTATATGTTGGCAAATTGAACACCAATACAAAATAAATTTATATATATAAAAAAGAAATGGGGATGTTAAATTCAATCAGGTTCTCTCCTCCGTGATGGCATCTGAGTGCAACTCCCCATCATGCTGTCCTGCTCAGAATAATGACAGCATTCACAAACCCTGGACATTCTCTTTGCCATTAACCAAGGTTGAATTGAGCTACAAGACAAAATCCACCATATGCATTTTAAATCCTGTATCCAGTTCACAATATGCCACATATTATTACCTAGAAACCACAACACTGAAGCATTATTTTGCAATAGTTTTGATTCTTATCCTGGTACATTTGAATATCCTCCCCCAAAAACACATGAGAAAGCTGGAAAGTTACCTCCTCTCTTTCTTTGCTAAAACTATCTTCTTACTTTTCTCCGAGTTCTAAACCTAACTGAGGTGTCCTAGGTCAGCAATCTATGGCCCAGGCTGCTGCCAGAGAAACACAGATGCACAGATTGTTTGGCCTTGGGTGTACAAACACAGACAACCCTTTGTAACAACATTCTCACTTCAGAGTTTGCAAAGTGCTTGCACATGAGCTATTTCTCTTACTCTTCATGAGATCTATGCAAGAGCGAAAACATGACTATCTCTTTGTCACAGATCATGGGAATGTACTCAGCATCCTTCCCAGCTCTGCCCACCAGCACTTTTGCTCTGGACATCCTCTGATAAGTCCCCATTACCTAAGTCTCCCCAGATTCTGGCAATCTCCCCAGGCCGCCTGCCAAACTTGCTTGCTCCGTTTTGCAGGTTCTCTGTTGCTGTTCCTTCACTTTTGGCCACTGGACTAGGAGTGGGCATTTCAGACATCCCCTTGCTCCCTGCCTGGCCCTCCCATGACCTGCAGCTCTGGTCCAGTTCACACTTTGCTCCATGCCCTCAGCTGTGAGCTAGCCCCACTCATTCCCACACCATGTCTGGAAACTCTGTCTGGGCTGCACCCTGGACTCCCCAGTCACCTAGGAGAGGAAGACAAATATAGATGTGTAAATTAGGCCCAGAGGAGGTGGAGTATATGGTGAATATGTGATCCAGGCAGTCCAAGTTAGAAATGCAACCAAGTCATCAACTAAGAGTGTGACTGTGAACAAATGTCTTAACCTTTTAAAGTCTCTGTTTCTCACCTATTAAGAAAACATGACAATACATCCTCCTCTCCCAAAGACTTTTTGGAAATATCAAATGAGATGGATATAAGTTAAGTGTTAAGCATATTGCTTGGGCCCTGGTAAGCTGTCATAATATCAATTGTCATTATTACTATTATTATTAATAAGGTTAAAGAATGAGTAATTGTATCCTTCTCTATCTCTTCATTTCACTTTTAATAGCACATAATTATAGAAAATTAGTAAGTGATGGTAGACAGAAATGGTCACTTAGCTGCTTTTGCCTAAATGTGGAGAGGCTTGATTATTTTAAGAGCTTTCTAGAAGTCAGAAAAATATTACTTACCCTAGATAAATATTACTTACCAGTTTGTATTATTTTACTATACTCTCTGACAGGGAGCTCAAAAGAAAATATCACTTCTGGCAGGTGAATTGAAACACCTGCCATTTTCTTGGCCCTTGTTGTAAGCAAATATGTGTTATTAAATCCAATAAGCTTTCCCCGTGGCCTCGCGATAACACACAGCTAAAGGATTCTGGGTGGAATTCCTGTCTCTTGCAGGTAAGCTTTGGAATTACTTTGCATAGTCACTTGTGCGATTAACATATGCAGTTTCTTCTGGAAAAAAAAAAAAAACATATGCAGTTTTGCAGTAGCTTCCTTGGAAGCTGAACGTGGCCTAAAGAGGCAGGAGAATTTTTGATGGCCATCGACATAAGGGTTACTTCAGAATCTTTCCTAAAGTAATAATATCCTTTAGAGCACATAGTCCAGAGACAGGCTTTCAAAGCAGCCCACAATACATGTGTCAAGACCAGTCAGGTAATAAATTATGTGTGTTCCAGTGGAACCGTTTTAGCACTTCCAGTTTTCCTCAATAGCATGTCTGTAGTAGGTTTTTAATTTTATTTGATGGACAAATTGGCCAAGTGTTTATCATGAGCCACAGTCTTTATGGATTTTGACAGATTATCTTTTGGTAGTTTATAGCAGGGGCTGCTACAGGAGAGGCGATGTGTTCTTGCTCAGATGATACACTGATCTCACATTTGCAAGCTTTTAAGGCATGCTTCCAGATTTCCTGGCAAGGAGAAAAATTCTGGGGCAGCTAGAGTTCTGAATGGATCCAGATAATCTCTCTATATAAAATGCTTAGTTATGGTTCCTGAGGGTTTACCAGCACAGTGGTTTGTACTCTGTCGTCCCAAGGTTCAGCTGAGTGTGACTTTATTCTGACAATGACCCCAGAAAGATGTAAAACCCATGGCAAATTGAATATTAGGCAAGCAAACCTAATCTAGATGAGAGAATAACTACTCTGGGCCAGGGACTATAATAAACATTTCACATTCATGAGCTCATTTGATTCTCATTACAATGCTGTCATGTGGGTACAATTATTAAGTCCATTTGAAGATGAGGAAACTAAAATTCAAAAGGGTTAAGGAACTTGTTTGAGACTAAACTGCAAGCAAGACAAGGAGGAGGACTTAACCAAACTGCCTGATTCTAGAACCCCAGCTGTCTTTTAACCAGGGCCCAGTCATACTTGCTCTCCTTTTTCTGATTCTAGAATATGCCAAAACAAATCCTACACTAGAGTCTTTGCCAGCCTAGTGCCTCAGCTGTGAGTACTCTTCTCACTGATGGCTTCTTGTTGTCATTCACAGCTCAGTGTAAATGTTCCCTACTTGGAGAGGGCTTCTCTGTCACATAGGATGCTCAGAGTTGTCTCAAACAAGAGACAAAGCTGGGGAAGTCATCCATCATCTCTCATCCACTGGTTGAGGGCTGCTCCTAGGGGCTCTCTGGCTTGCCCTGTGCATAAACAGAAGCTGTGACCTCTACAGAAATGATGAGTGCTGAAGAGCAGGCCTTCAAAATGGGCTGGCTTAGAGGTTCACTAATGTCCTCAAGAACCAGATAATTTCCTTCTCTACACTCAGCTATGCTGAGGGTCAGATTTCTTCTCAGGAGTATTTCCTTCATGGCTGTAGGCCACCTGCCAAGAATAACTGTCTGCTTACTTCCTCATTCACATCTAGTAAAAGAGACAGACCATCTTTTCCCATTAAGAGCAGAAAACATCCCAGACATTTCCAGAAAACTCCCCTGCACTTCTCACTGCCTCAAAATGGATCAGGTGCCCATTCCTGAACAGATCTCTAGTGACAGGAAAATACTATATCCTGATTGGCTTAGGCTCAGATTCTTAGACCAATTACTGGCAAGGGAATGATGTTACTGTGACTGGGTGCTATTAATCAGGACCAACCACTGAAGCTAGTTCACTCAGCTTTCCCCGAGACAAATGAACACTTGGAAAGTGGTTTGTTTAGGAAAGAACAGGAGAAAATGGATACTAATAGGCTATCAGGTATGGACCACAGTTAGTAAACTTGGGGCTATTTTAAGATGTTCCTAAGCCTTTGACAGTCTCATTTGTGTAGACAAACTACTACATCTTCTAAGTACTCCCCACCCTACCCCAGTCAGTATCACATGTCCTGTTCTTATTTACATCTAACACTTACCACCTTCTAATATATGTTTGTTAGATTGTTTATTCACTTAGTCTGTTTTCTCTACTAAGAAATAAACTCTAGAAAATAAGGATCTTGTCTGTCTCATATATTGCTATAGCCCTCACCCATAAAGTAATGCCTGGAACACAATAGATGCCAAACAAGAAATAATAAATGCTTACTAAATAAATGCATGAACTAATAAATAAGTGAATCCATGAATAATGGCTCTTACTACACAAAGCTGGGAGGTGGAATGTTGAGGCCACTGATGGGGAATCCATTAATCTATGACAGTGTTAGGTGAGAGTGAGACACTGGGAAAGGGCAAAGGGAAGAAGTCTCCATTGCCCGGGTCTCCTGGGTCCCAGGCTGGGGTTTGGGCAAGATACAACCAGACTGTCTCACCTCTGCAGAATATCCCTGGCAGGGAGCAGCTAGGAAGTAGGACAAGGCAAGGCAAGGGTGATTCCCCCTTCTTCAGAAGAGGAGGAAGCTATTTAAGACATGCCAGAGGAACAATCTTGGACCAGTAGGAACCCATGTCCTAAAGTGGCATGCAGGAGCTCCATGCACATATCCAAAGCCCAGGCACATATGTTCTCAGTCCTCTTTGCCTCCTAAAC
The DNA here is from genome assembly GCF_018345385.1 of Vulpes lagopus. NCBI lineage: Eukaryota > Metazoa > Chordata > Mammalia > Carnivora > Canidae > Vulpes > Vulpes lagopus. The sequence goes on along the minus strand of NC_054842.1, from coordinate 21,274,361 downwards.
ATACTAGAGTTCATCTAGACCTAGAAGAGATACCAGAGAAAATAAAAAGAAATGAAGGAAGGAAGGAAGGAAGGAAGGAAGGAAGGAAGGAAGGAAGGAAGGAAGGAGGGAAGGAAGGAAGGAAGGAAGGAAGGAAGGAAGGAAGGAAGGAAGGAGAAGAAGGAAGAAGAAGAAGAAGAAGAAGAAGAAGAAGAAGAAGAAGAAGAAGAAGAAGAAGAAGAAGAAGAAGAAGAAGAAGAAGAAGAAGAAGAAGAAGAAGAAGAAGAAGAAGAAGAAGAAGAAGAAGAAGAAGAAGAAGAAGAAGAAGAAGAAGAAGAAGAAGAAGAAGAAGAAGAAGAAAGAAAGAAAGAAAGAAAGAAAGAAAGAAAGAAAGAAAGAGAGCACAAACCTCATTAACCTGGACAAACTGACCATTGTAGACATCCTGAAGATCTAACAGATTAACTACACGCAGCACACTAAAGAGTTTCAGACATACCAGCCACTCTGGACAGAACGATCATGTTTCAAATATGAACCTGCTGAGATTTGTGAACTGGCAGATGTCTGATGCCTCCCCACTCGCTGGTGCTTTGAACAACAGCAGCAGCTTCCAAATCTCTGTTAGAGGTAGAGACCTGGGCAGGAAGGAAGGCTAGAAAAATTGTCATGAAACGTAGTGGGCACACCATTTTTACATAGATGATATGTAATGTGAGGTGCCAGGTCTGCCACTATTGCACTGACCATTCTAGAATTCTAACTGCTCTACATTCATGTCAAGCTTTACTCCAAGTATACTTCCTGGTCACTGTTCTTGCTCTGGACATAATGCTCTACTTGCAGGAACTCTATTCCCCAAACAAATAAGCCATGGCTGGCCCCTTGCACTCTAGCCCCAGGACACTGCTTTCTAGATTTAGATGTAAAAGCATTGGTGTCACTGGGAGAGGGGCAACAGAGGACTGTGCCTTAGAGAACAGTACCTGTGCAGTAGAAGACCTGCATGGGATACTGATTAGTACAGTGCTTGCATTCAAGGAGACAGATGAGTGGCTCATATGGAGCTTCTCCTTCTTAACTTTCTGGGCATATGCACTCCATTTCTGTTGGCATGGCTCAGGTGGACTAATCCATTGCATTTTTAAAACTAATCCATTATCTTTGTAGTTTGCTGAAATTACTCCAAGATTATGGCAAAAGGTTGAATTATAGCCCCAGCTTTTAATTCTAATTTCCTCTTTACTTCATAGGAATGATAGAGAGCCACGAGCATGGACTACGTGATAATCTACTGGCTCCCAAAGCAGAGCTCTTTGATGCAAGCACATGCATTCTAAAATGTTCACATCTTTTCATTTTCAAAGGCTCACTCTCACTATCAATCTTCAAAGAAATAGTCCTGTCCTTTTCCTTTTGATATGCCTTGTGTTGGAGTTTCTTTTTCTTTTCTTTTTCTCTATTTTTATTGTTAATGGAGGTATAACTTAAATATAGTCATTGTACTCAGCCTAAAAGTTGGGCTCAGTGAATTTTATCAGATGGATAACCACCACCTAGATCAAGATATGGAATGCTTCTATCACTGGAGAAGCCTCTTTTGCATCCCTCCCATCTTCTCCTTCAAAGATAACCATTACTTTAACTTCTATCACCATGGATGAATCTTGATCCAAATGAGTTTCTTAAAATCTTTTTAGGGACAAGTTACCTCAGCTGTCAGGGCACTGCAATCTGCTCCCCATTGACTTCCTGTCATAAAAAAAAAATGAAAAGAGACAAAAGAGAGGTGGGACAGAGAAGCTGGAGGCTCTAGCTAAGCTAGTCATCTATATCATGATTCTCAACCTGAACTATTTCCTCCCTGAAGGAACTTGACAATGTTTGGAGACATTTTTGATGATCACAACCAGGGGTCAGGATGTGCTATTAGCATCCAGTGGGTAGAGACCAGAATGCTGCTGAGCCATTCACATTATACAGAACAGTCCCCCACAACAGAGAATTGTCTGGTCCCAAATGTCAATAGGGCCAAAGTTGGGAAATCCTGATTGAGGGGATGTCTGCCTTTACAAAGAGGTTAGCTCAATAATATCTCTTCCTATCAACCTCGAGCTTCTTTATTCTATTCTGATATAAAAAGTGGATGGATGTGTCACTGCCTCTCTTTCTGTGTCTCTTATGAATAAATAAATAAAATCTTTTAAAAAATTGGATGGGTGGTGCATAATCCAAAAACAAGAATCTCAATTCTGCTCCACCGATGATAGCAGAAATTTCATGCGAAGTTTGACTCACTGCCTTTCCTTTTGTTTCCTCCTCTGCTGCAGCTCAGTATTCTCTGTGCATCTTTTCAGGGCACTCTACCAGAAGCTGGGAGAAAGGGTGTCAGATACAGCTAGCTGGCTACCATGATTACCCAGAAGCACCTATTTATAAGTTTCATATTAAAAATACAATCAAAGGGCACCTGGGTGACTCAGTGGTTCAGCGTCTGTCTTGGGCTCAGGTCGTGATCTCTGGGTCCTGAGATAGAGTCCTGCATCAGGGTACCTGCTCAGTGGGGAGCCTGCTTCTCCCTCTGCCTATGTCTCTGCCTCTCTGCGTCTCTCATGAACAAATAAAATCTTTTTTAAAAATAAAATAAAAAATGCAATCAACACCAACATTATTACTTTAAGGGAAATGCTTCTGTGACTATGAAACAGGGAGCAATTTTACCTGCTGGGAATTCCAAGAGAGTAGATGAAATTGAACAAATTGTTTCCTGGACTGTCAACCTTAGCTTTTTCTAAGGAAAGGCTGTTAGCAAGGTCCTCTTTCAACAGTGTGTTATTGATCAGTTTTGCAGGGAAATTTGCTAGCTCTGCAATGTAGGTCAGAATCACAATTTATAAGTGACCACTGATGTTTTTTCCCTCTAAAATAGCAAATGCTGCAATCAAGGGGAATGCATTCTAATTTCCCCTCCTGGATTTTAAAAGCATCTCTTGAGCCTCATTTTCATTAAGATATAAATTGTGCAAGTGTGTGAGAAACACAATTAGAAAGAAAAGGCCAATGACAGTCTTTTATTTTATTTCCATTTAATTTAATCAGATGATAAGAATTTTACATGAAAATATCCATATTGTCTCCCCAGCCCTAACCTCAATAGCAAACTTTTTTTTTAAGATTTTATTTATTTATTCACGAGAAAGAGAGAGAGGCAGAGACACAGGAGAGAGAAAGAGAGAGAGAAGCAGAGACACAGGCAGAGGGAGAGACAGGCTCCATACAGGGAGTCTGACGTGGGACTCGACCCTGGGTCTCCAGGATCAGGCCCTGAGCTGAAGGCGGTGCTAAATCGCTGAGCCACTGGGGCTACCCACAAACTTTATAAAATAGATTTTATGTGTCAGGTATTATTGAGGAATTAAGTATTTCATGTAAGCAAACTTTTCAGTTAAGTGAAATGTAACCTTTTAAGCAGAAAAACTGTTGTTCATTTTTTTAGAGTGGGGAATTTTCTATTTCCATCCATAAAAATTCTACTCACTTTTTAAAGCCCCTTCCTCTCCTTCATGAGAAGTTTCCCTTATTGACCTAATCAAAAAGAATCACTTCTACTTAGAATTCTCGATGTATTTTGTGTTTCCATATATTGTGCCCTTATTGAGGGCCACTCCAAGAATGCATAACTAAAATAAATGCTCCCTCAAAGAGATGATGAGCTGTCAAACAAATACATGATGGACAAAGATGGAGATAGAGAAAGACACTTTAAAGAGGATTAAATGAGTCAATGTATTTAAAGCACTTGGAACTGTGCCTAGCATATCATAAGCCCTAAATAAACACTACTACTATAATTATTGATTTTATTATTAGGATTAAAAAACATGGATTGCTCCTAGAGAATAATGCTTGATTGTAATGAAATATAATGTACCCATCAGATAGGTCCATCCTTGTGAGCTCAGAGAAGAGAGAACAACAGAGGTAAATATCGGCTGGGCCCCTCCCAGCAGTATCCAAGGGAGAGGATGTCTCTGCCTAGGAAACATCTCTCTGACCAGAAGCAGGTATATCCCACATTGTGGAAATGGTGATTCCCATTACCACCTCCACTCTCTCTCCTCTTTCTCATTAAACGCTCAATGATTAAGATTATAAATTGGTTTTCCAAGTTGAAGGGCTTCACAGACAGCACATGCTAAATGGACTGCCTTGTGCATATATTTTCTAAAAACTGGGTTAGCTGACATTTGAATAATAATTTGGCTCTCTGTGTGGAGTATCCATGGACAGAAGGTGACAGTTGGAGAGCCTGTCTGAAACCTTTGGCACTCCTTATCTTCCTGTACATTAATAAATTGGTTTATTACTTCAGGCTCTGAAGTTTGTTTATTGTGAATCTATTCCTGAAAAATGAGTTCACTCAGTGGGCCAACAAATTGAGTTTCTGAGCCTACCCTTTTGGCCGGGAAGAATTCACTAAGGGCATCTTAAAGATAACATCATTTTTCTCATCATCAAGCATTTTAGCTATTGTTTCCACAAGTTCAACTACTTTTAATGCATTATTTTTGTTGCCTTCTTATGACTATTTTTATACTTGATCACATTGGATATAAATTTCACAAGAGCAATAATTATTCATTTTTACCATCTCCTGTGGTGTTTAATATACAAAGTGTTGATGAGAGCATAGAAATGAATTTTTTATGCATTCTGGGCAAGCATGCCAATTGGAAAAAAATATTTGTAGAGAAGAACTAGACAGTTTTAATCAAACTTTTATATATGCATACCCTTTGACCAATTCCACCTCTCAAAATCTACTTTAGAGAAAAACTTCTAAGTGTGTACAAGGAGATATGGATAGGCTGTGGCTTAGCATTGCTTATAATCATAAAAAATTGAAACAATCTACATAACCACTAAGAGAATATAAAAATAGGGGTCCCGGGGTGGTTCAGTCAATTGAGCAACAGGCTCTTGATTTCAGCTCAGGTCATGATCTGGGGGCCTCAAGATTGAGCCCTGTGCCAGACTCCACCCTCAGCAGGGAGCCAGCATGAGGATTTTCTCCCTTTCCCTTTGCCCCTCCCCCACTCATGTTCTCTGACAAATAAATAGATAAACCTAAATAAAGAGAGAGAGAATGTATAAATAATCCATAGTACATCCATTCTATTGATCAACAACACAAATCAACAATTTAAAAGAATAAGGGAATTCTAATGTTCTAGTATGTAAAAAGTTCTAAGTCAGCCATATTATTAGGAGAGAAAAATGAAAAGCAAAACACATACACACAAATGTAGATTACATGATACAGTTCATATAGACCAAAAAATACTACAGCATGATACCATACTTATGTTTCTGGGTACATTTACACATATGTAGATGCATACAAAAGTTTGAAGGGGTACACGTCAATTGATAACTTTGAATAGCCCTATGGAGGGAAAAGTGATATATCTGAATACAGAATTACAATTTATTAGTTTTCATTGTTTAACAGGAATGTATTCATATTTTAACCATGTGATCATAATTTAGTTTTAAAAAGAAAAAGTTACTAAATGGCACAAGAGAAGACTTAAATAAATGGAGAGACATTATAGATCAACCTGGATGAAAAAGATCTTTTAAACTGTCAATTCCTCCCAAACTCACTTAAAATAAAAGTAATCAAAATAAAAATCTTACTTATTTGGGGGGAATTTACAAAATAATTATATGGTGAAACAATTAAATTGTTTTAACAAAAGAATCACAAGAGTAACATGATTGTCCATAATTAAAATGTACTGTCCCTCTAGCTACCAGAGGGGAAGAGGGTGGGGGATGGGGAAAGTAGATGATAGGGATTCAGGAGTGCCCTTGTGATGAGTATCGAGTAATGTATGGAAGTGTTGAATCACTATATTGTACACCTGAAACTAATATTACCCTGTATGTTAACTTTAAAAACACTATATGTTAACTTTAAGAACTTTTTTAAAAATGTATTGTAAAACTGGCAGAATTTTAAAGACATTTAAAAGGAACAAAACTACAAAGACAATCTTTTTTAAAAAATCACAAAAATAATGGACAAAAAGTGCTTTATGGGATAGCATATATCAAAAAATTTCTTAGTGTGAGAGGTTTTTTTTTTGTTTTGTTTTTTTTAATATTTTATTTATTTATTCATGAGAGATACAGAGAGAGAAAGGCAGAGACACAGGCAGAGGGAGACAAAGGCAGAGACATCCATGCAGGGAGCCTGATGTGGGACTTGATCCTGGGTCTCCAGGATCACGCCCTGGGCCAAAGACCGGCGCTAAACCGCTGAGCCACCCAGGGACCCCAGTGTGAGAGTTTTTTAAATAAATTTTGCTTTAATGATTCTGTTTAAGTTCAAATCAATGCTATAATTAAAATAAAGGACTTAAAATGAATGTTTTTCTAAGTTTAATACCTACTTGTCTTTTACTTTCTACTGAATTTTAATATTTATATACGAAGATGTGTAGATCATAAGTGTACAGCTCATGAAATGAATACATCCAGGTCAAGAAGCAAAATATAACACCACCCAGAAAATTCCCTTCTGCCCCTTTTCTGTCCCTAGCCTCTTTACTCTCCAAATTAACCACTATCCTCACTTCTAACATCACAGCTTAATTTTGTCTATAACTTTGTAAAAATAGAGATTGTACAGTACATTTCACCTGTGCTTCATTCATTTATCATCATGCCCTTGAGATTCAAGCAGTTCGTACCTGAACTTTATAGTCTATTTTCCTTGCTGTATAGTACTCCACTTTGTACATCCCACCACTTAGTCATTCATTTTGCTGTCAATGAACCTGGGTTGTCATCAGTTCTACCTATTAAATTAAGACAGAGCAACAGATACTTTCTAACAGTATTAAGAGGTTTAACCACTTACGGAAATGGAATGGCCCTATCTACCAAAATCAAACATAGCATTCCTCATTATCCAACAATTTTGCCCCAGGTATATACCCAATACAAATGCATGCCCTTGCTTACCAAAATAAAAGTCTAAAAGCATTTTGATTTTATTTTTATTATGATAAACATAATAATTACTATGCTTGTCATATGAGTTTGAGATAAACAGGGCAAACCTAGTAGATATATTTACATTATTTAGAAACACTTCCTTAGATGCCATGAAACAGTGTTTTATATCCTATGTCACTTAGCTAAATAAAATCGTGACTAAACATGAACCTAAATATTAAAGTTCAGCTTGCTGGAAATAATTCCATGTGCAGGACTGTCATCTGTCAACCTTGCTACCGTGCTGCTCCATTAAAATTACTACCCATCAACCAGCTCACAGTCTGCATAGCACTTGGACATAAGATTTTATTTCTTTATGAGCTTGAGTATTACAGTGAGTTTTCCATTTAATAATTAGCTTCACTAATGATTTAATTGTCATCTTAAATTACTGTTAACTGAACCTGAAACCCACTTCATTAACTTTAAAAATATAAGGCCACTGCTAAATTGAATTTAAAATGTCAGCAGCTAAAATAACAAAGAAGAAAGATATTCACTCTGTGATTTGCAAACCTCTTGTCCCACAGAAGATTGTTTTAAAAACAGAAATAACTCCGTATGTTATATGTTCTGAAATAACTTAGCATCTTCATTTGAAAGATCTTTTTAATCAATTCTCAAATTGAGCACCAAGAAAAAAATCTGAGCATAGAGAAATTATTTCTCAATATTTGAAATATTATTGAAATGCAGACATTCCTTATTAAATAACTTAAAATTTTAAGTATATACTAAAAGCTAGTTTCACAAATTGTTGTTTAATAGCAAAACAACCTAAATTATTTGGTGATGGCAATTTATTAAAATAAAAACCATGATGCAGGTTATCCTGGTTTTATTTAAACACTTTGAAAATTAATGTTAAACAAAGATTCACCAGAAACCCAGTATTTCCACTCCTTCCAAAAGAAATCTTTACCCACGAATGAAAACACATCTCTACACAAAGATTTGTAAAGGAATATCTAAAGCAGCTTTTACTTTTAATAGTCAAGAGTGGAAATAACCCATCCATCAGCTGATGAATAATAAAATGTAGTATATCCATATAATGGAGAATTATTCACCAACAAAAAGCAATGAGGTATTGATACATACTAAAACATGGATGAACCTCAAAAGCATTATGCTAAGTGAAGGAAGCCAGACATGAGAGATCACATACTGTATGATTTCATTCATAAGAAATGTTCAGAAAAGGGAAGTTTAGAGACAGAAAGTAGATTCATAAATGCCTAGGGCTGTGACTGATAACGGGCACAAAGTTTCTTATTGGGGTGATGAGAATGTTCTAAAATGATAATGTGGTGATGTCTGCACAATCCTGTAAATACACTGAAAATTATTGAATTATTCACTTAAACTGGGTGACATTTATGGTATGTAAATTGTGCCTCAACAAAGCTGTTTTTTTAAAAAAATGATTGAATTTTAGGAAATGAGCCAGGATATTATGAATTAGTTGCAGTTTGACATTTGTGCCTACTATGCCTTTCTGTTCATCTTCTCAAAAGTTCTAATGTTACTTCATCTTCATTTTCATGAATTAAATCTCACTGTGCTGAAAATAACAAAACATAATAAAAATATAAAGATATTCTCTTTGCCAATATAACAAAGACTCAAACATTCATGGAGGTAATTTATAAACTACTATAACTTTAAAATATTTATATCCAGGGGAAACAGAATTAACAAACTGTTCGTGAGGATTTTTTTTTTTCATGAACTCTCTTCACCATTCAGGATCTAGAGCAAATTGCTTAAAGTGTAATCAGGTCACATCATTGCACTGTTAAAAGCCTCCAGCAATAAAAACAATCTTTATATCACTCTTTCCCCAGAAGGAGAACAAGGCCTTCTATGCTCTCCCCTTTACCTACTTCTCTGAAGTCAACTCATATTGTGTTCCTCATTCTTAAATATACACCAGCCACACTGATTTCCTTACTGTCCATCCAAAAACTTCAGGTTTGTCCCAGCCTCAGGGTCTTTGCACTGGCTACACCTGGAAAGGCAGCAAGGCGTAGTAGATAAACGTACAGACTAGCAGCATGTTGCCTGGCTTTTTTTGTTTAGAAAGGTGTATGCCTTTGGTTGAGTTATTCACTTTCTCTGTGCCTCATTTCTGCATCTGCATAAGGGGAATAACAACTACACATATATCATAGGATTATTAGAGGATTACATGAAATAATTTTTGAAAAATGCTTAGAAAAGCTTTTATATAAAAATATTTTTATGTATCTGCATGAAATAATCTTTCCCCACATCTTTTCAGAGAAGGTCTTTTATTCAAAACTCAGCTAAAATGTCACTAAGTAGTTCCCAGCCCCATTTACTCAATATACATTTATTAAATGCTTGCTTTATGCCAGGCACCATTTTGAGTACTGGGCATATGCCATGAAGAAAACAAAATCCCCATCCTAGAGAAGTTTACTTCTAGTAGGGTGAGACAGATGATAAATAACAACCCACAGCACATATGGCATGTCAGAAGCAACATGTACTATAGAAGAAAAATGGAACAAAGGAGTTGGGCAGTGAAAAAGTAGAAGTGGAGAGGAACAGTTTACCACTTTACTTGGTGGGAGGTGGTTAGAGACACCGAGAAGTGACATATAAGCAAGGTGATCCATAAACTAATGGAGTTTACCAGCGGTTGTGTGCAGGAAGGAAGATATGACGGTATGAGTGTGTACTAGAGTGTGAGGTCATGAGAAGCAGTCATATTTTCTCTTTCTCATAGAGTTTCTATCTAAAATTTTCATAGATTTTTACTTATTGTTATGTCCTCTTCCCTTGCCAAATCCAATCATAAAAGAAAATCCTATAATGACAAATACCCTGCCCATCATTTTAATCACTACAACTAAAACACACAGTGGGTACTAAATGAGTGTCTATGGAATGAGTGAATGGAAGAAGAATAAGTGAGTAAATGAAATGAATTGATATGGGGTGCCTGAGTGGCTCAGTCGGTTAAGCTGCCTTCAGCTCAGGTCATAATACCAGGGTCCTGGGATCGAACCTCCTGGGCTTCCTGCTCAGTGGGGAGTCTGCTTCTCCCTCTCCCTCTGCCACTCTTCCTGCTCATTCTCTCTCTCACTCTCTCTCTTTCAAATAATAAATAAAATCTTAAAAAATAAAGAAATGAATTCATGAGTTTAAATCCACTTTCTACTCTGGACAACTACATTATTTTACTTACCTGTGGAATCTCAAAAAAAAAGCAAACAAAAAAGACAAACAAAAAAGCAAAAAAAAAAAAAAAGAAACAGACTCATAAATACAGAGAATAAACTGTTGGTTGCCACAGACAGGGTTGGGCAAAATGGGTGAAGGGGAGTGGGAGATACAGGCTTTCAGTTATGGAATGAGTAAGTCATAGGGATAAAAGGCACAGCATAGGGAAATAGTCAATGATATTGTAATAATGTTGTATGATGACAGATGGTAGCTACACATAGCATAACATGCGGACTACTTTAATCACTATGCTGCACACCTGAAACTATGTAGCATTACATGGCAACTATATCTTAATTTTTAAAATCCACTTTCTATCATTTATGTACTATACATCTGATTTTCATACATAAGTAAGACATTTCAGGTTACTGAAAAGGACTTTGAAAGCTGTTGCTGAGATAGCTAACAATTTAGAATAAAAATTAACTAGATTCTTAGCTTATACTATACACTAAAATAGATGGCAGATGGTTCAAAGAGTTTAATATAAAAAAAGAAATCCTCTAAGAACAAAAAGAAAATATAACTTAATTATTTCAAGGTAGAAAAGGACTCTCCAAAAGCAGAAACTACTAAAAAAAGATTGATAGCTTTGATAACACAAAATACCTTAACTTCTGTACAGCAAAATCATTGTAAACAAAATATAAAACCCAGTAACAAACTAAGACAAGCATACAAAAAGTTACTACATATAGGATCATGGGATAGTATCCTTCACACAGAAATCACACACACACACACACACACACACATATGAAAGAATATATATATTCTATATAGAGTTCTCTCTCTCTGGATCTCTCATGAATAAATGAATAAAATCTTTAAAAAAAAAAGAAAGAAAGAATCCCCTATAGAAAAATTTGGCTGAATTATAGGAATAAAGAATGTATAAGAAAGATATAGAAATGTTTAATAAGCATGAAAAATATTCAACTTTACTAGGATCACATATATCCAAATTGGTATACAATAAAATAACACTTTCACCTATCAAATAAGTATTTCTTTTAAAAAAAAAATATTTATTTTTCGAGAGAGTGGGCATGCACACAAGCAGGGAGAGGAACAGAGTGAGAGGGATAAGCAGACTCTGCTGGAGCATGGAATGCAACTTGGGGCTCGATTCCATGACCCTGAGATCATGACTTGAGCCAAAATCTAAGTCGGATGCTCAACTGACTGAGCCACTCAGGCACCCCAAGTATTGATTTCTTTTAATGCTAAAACCTATGTTGGCCAAGTCACTGGTTAATGGCCTCATCATTCATTTTGGCTCACATGAGTTTAAACCGATATATTTCAAGAGGTAATTCAGTAGTATGCAGCAAATACTTTTAAAATGTTCATAGCCATTAACTATGCAATTCTATTTACTATAAAAAATTATCCAAAATGCACACAAATGTGTGTCTATACAATGGAAAACCAGACAGACAAAAATGTTGTCATTGTAGGAGAGATATTAATTGTTATGAAAAATATTCTCAGTGTCGTGCATTGTTAAATGGAGAAAAGAGTTATAAAGTAGATAATACACAATGATCTCAATTTTTAAATATACTATACAATTTTTATTGTGGTGGTGATTACATGAAAATATACACGTGATAAAATGATAGAACCATACATACACATTTACCAACATCAAATCCCTGGATTTTGATATTGTTTGTTTTCAAGCCCCCCAGTGGAGCAGGACTTGACCTCACAACCCTGAGATCAATACCTGAGCTGAAACCAAGAGACAGATGTTTAACTGAGTGAGCCACCCAGGCAACCCCCTACCTAGGTTTTGATATTGTACTATAATTATGTAAGATGTAACCATTGAGTGTAACTGGGTAAGTGTCCATAGGACAGCTCTGCACTATTTTTCTAACTTCTTATAAATCTATTATCTTAAAACAGAAGGTTTTTTCTGTACATATATATTTTAGAACACAAGGAAATATGAAAAACTGCTAACAGTGGTTTCCGCTGTTTATAAGATTTAGGTGATCTTTATTTTCATCATACTTTTAAACTTGTCTTCAATTAGCAAAGATTATTTTTACAATCAGAAAATGTTATTACTGTATATTGTTTTAAATAATGTAAAATTTTAAAGATGTCAAGAATTAAAAGCTGTTTTTGAATACCAACAGTATTTCTCACAGAATAAGAACAATCCTAAATTTGTATGGAACCACAAAAGACCTCAAATAGCCAAAACCTTGAAAAAGAAAAAAACAAAGCTGGAAGCATCACACATCTGGGCTTCAAATTATATTACAAAGCTGTAGTAATCAAAACAGTATGGTACTGGCAAAGAAATAGACACATGGGTCAATAGAACAGAATAGAAAAGCCAGAAATGAACTCACAACTATAAGGTCAATTCATCTTTGGCAGGCAGGAAGGAATATGCAATGGGAAAAAGACAATCTCTCCAGCAAATGATATTGGGAAAACTGGACAATAACATGCAAAAGAATGGAATTGGACCACTTTCTTACACCATACACAGGAATAAATTCAAAATGGATTAAAGACCTAAATGTGAGACATGAAATCATCAAAATCCTAGAGGAGAACATAGTAACCTCTTTAACATTGGCCATAGCAACTTCTTACTAGATATGTCTCCCGAGGCAAGGAAAACAAAAACAAAAATAAACTACTAGGAATTCATCAAAATAAAGAGCTTCTACAGAGTAAAGCAGTCAACAAAATTAAAAGGCACCCTATGGAGTGGGAGAAGATATTTGCAAATGACACATATGATATAGAGTTAGTATCCAAAATATATAAAGAACTTGTAACACTCAATACCCATAAAAATGAATAATCCATTTTATATATGGGCAAAAGATATGAATACACACTTTTCCAAAGAAGACATACAGATGGCCAACAGACACGTGAAAAGAAGCTCAACATCACTCATCATCAGGGAAATACAAATCAAAACTACAATGAGATATCACCTCACATCCATTAAAATGACTAAAATCAACACTAGAAACAACAGGTTTTGGTGAGGATGTGGAGAAAGGGGCACACTCCTGCATTGTTGGTGGGAAGGCAAACTGGTGTGGTCACTCTAAAAAACAGTATGGAGGTTCCTCAAACTGTTAAAAATAGAACTACCCTACTAGTTAGCAATTGCACTACTAGATATTTACCCAAAGAATACAAAAATACCAATTGAAAGGGATACATGACCCCAATGGTTATAGCAGCATTATCTATAATAGCCTAACTAGTCCAAATGTCCATCAACTGATGAATGGATGAAAAAATTATATATATATGATATATGTTATGTATAACATATATATTCAGCCATAAATAAGAATGAAATCTTGCCATTTGCAACAACGTGGATAGAGCTAGAGAGCATTATGCTAAGCAAAATAGTCAGAGAAAGACAAATACCATAAGATTTCACTCCTATGTGGAATTTAAGAAACAAAACAGATGAGCAAAGGAAAAAAGAGAGTGGCAAACCAAAAAATAGACTAACTATAGAGAACAAACTGATAGTTGGTGGGGTTGTTGGGTGCAGTAGGTGATGGAGATTAAGGAGTTCATTTGTTGTGATGAGCACATGGTGACTTATGGAAATGTTGAATCACTAGATTGTACACCTGAAACTAATGTTACAACATGTTTACTCACTGGAATTTAAATAAAAACATAAAAAAGGAAAAAGAACTTTTTTGAGTGTGCACTTATGTGGATATATATATATATATATATATATATATATATATATATATATGCTATACAAATGAGGAAAGCTGGATGAATGGGTGATTGTTGGATGGATGGATAGATATGGCCATTATAAAAATCATCAGATATTAGGACAAATTATCATAAAAATGTTTCTGATAATGTAAAGAGCACAGACACAGCTTTCCTATTTAGTTGTTAGTAACCATGCTGTTAAGTAAATTCAGTTAATAATCAGTTCTTTACATTTGTGTAACTTTACATTAGAGGTTATATTGTGATCAAATACAAATGCAGGTGTGAACTGACCAAATGTCAATTACAAATGTCATAAAACAGTCTTGCATCTTCTCCTCTATCCCCACCAAATGCAATGTCCTTCACCTGTTTCCTTTCGTTGCCCTCAACTGCTATGGTGAAAACAGTTTAAAGGGGAAGAAACCACAATTTGCATTCATGAGCAAATCTTATCCTCACTGAGTTTCAGTTAACTCCTCTGTAACATAAAAATACTAATACCCACTATAAGAGTGTTTGGGAGAATAAACTGAGAAGTGATGTGCAAAATAAGCGAACTAGTAAGTTCTCAGTAGGCATAAGTACCTTATTTTATCTTTCTCCATTTACTGCTCATTTCTTGCTCCGTATTGCCAACTCTTGGAAGTCCTCAGTTGCTGAAAAAAACAGGTAAATTAAAAGAAAAAAACTTAAAAAAAAAAAAGAAAAAAAAAACTTCAGAGACTAGGGCACTAATTTTCTCGGCAAGCTCCCATTTTAAGAATTAAACATCACTGGGGACACCTGGCGTGGGACTCCTGGTTTTGCCTCAGGTCATGATCTCAGGCTGCTGAGATGGAGCCTTGTGTTGGGCTCTGCACTAAATGGAGCTTCCGCTTGGGGTTCTCCCTCTCTCCCCCTCTGCCCTCCCACTCATGCTCTCTTGCACTCTCTCTCTCTCAAAATAAGCACTTTTAAAGAAAGAAAGAGAAAGAAAGAAAGAAAGAAAGAAAGAAAGAAAGAAAGAAAGAAAGAAAGAAAGAGAAAGAAAGAAAGAAAGAAAGAAAGATCACTAAAACACTCCTTCTTTTGGGGGGATGGGGTGGAGGAAGGGAATGGAGAAGGACAGCGACTAACACATTTTGTCACCACTAAGAGTCAGTCCAGTGCTATATGGAGGACAACTTCTCCCAGTTAGAACAGTTGTTGGAGATCCAGTTTTACTTAGTCGACCAAGAAAGTATTTCTCTGGAAGAACTCCTCAGCACTCTAAAGAAAGCTAAGAGAAATTCTATTCTCGAAGCACTATTTCTTCTCCATGTCGTTTCTAATGCTGCCGAATGCCATTATGCAATGATTTCAGTAGAAGACAGCTTTCAAAATGGCATATTTTCTCACCTATCCTCAAGAATTCATCTATATTTCAAATGGCCTAGTTTCAAGCTGTTCTATCAGTCAGACTAACACATGGTCTCAGACTTAGCAATTTAGAGAAGGGGAATGGGGGGAATGAAAGGACTTCATTTGCTACTCTGATATAGCACTGCCTTAAATCTTAAGATTCTTCACATCCTGGCTTCCTCTGCTTTTCCACATGGCCACGACTCCGACTTCCAAGTCATGCAGGCCTGCTTCCAGCTGACTTTCACAAGCATCCCTCAGGGACAGCCCACTGTGGCTATTCCTGTCACCCAAATAGATAACAATAAGGTGTTCACTTCATAAATAGCAGTAAGTAAGAAATGAAGACCTGCCTGTCTTATGCCTGACTCACAAGGCAGCAAGCTGAGGGATCTTTAGTCACCTGGTCTTGTTATATAATAACCCCTGTGGTTCAGAGCTGCAGGAATTATTTCCATTTATGTCAGCGTCTGACTTGTTCCTCTTTTACCATTTTGACAACCAGCTCATATCCATTCTCTTTTGATTCTAACCTAAGCAAATGAATAAATTCTGTAGATTAAGCAGGTAGGTACACATATTGAGATAGAAATTTCTAGTGTTTCACCATAGTCATTGGTTTTTCATATTCTGAGCCTGGTTGGCCTATCTTCCCCTATACCCTGGGAGCTGCCAATGTTTCCAGTAAATTCCTTCTCTGTGAAATTTAGCCAGAATCAGTTTCTGTTGTTTGCAAACAATAACTCTGAGTGATAGAATCTTCAAGACAGCATGATACATTCTCATAATTATAAGATAATAGTAATAAAAATATCTGGAAAACTTTAGAGAACGTGAATACTAACAAAATGAATACTTGAAAACATTAATGAAATAGTGTTGGGGGAAAAGCTATTTTTAAAACAGTAGGTACAATATGGTTCCATTTGCAAAAGAAAAACAGGTATGTACATGTCAGATGTGACTAGAAGGAGATGTACCAAATGTTAGTAGAGTGATCTTCAAGAGAAGGACGTGCCGGCATTATTTGATTCTTTAAGCATTTCCATATTTACTATAATTTCTACAATGAATACGTATTCCTTTTGTAATGTGAAAAAAATGATAAATGTTATTTTAAGCAAAGCATGCTCAAGGATGAACTTACAGAATAATTAGGGGTTAGTTGCTGATTGAAAACTACGTGGGCAATTAATGAAATGTTATTCCAAAGACTCGCCTTTGTAAGAGCTCTTGAATCTTAATGATACCACTGGAGTATATCACCTATTGTTACCCAATCCTCAAAAACTCAACATGTACAAATAGGTCATGTTGTTAATCATGACTCACAAAGATGAATCATGGCATATAACTCATGCTACTAAAAGATTGTAGTCAAACATACTATCAATCTACATATAAAATTATCTCCTCTATTTTGAGAATCCAATTATCTTTTGTAAATGATTACTACATTGGCTTGGTATCTGAGCAGCTACCTCTTTCTCATAGCAGTTAAAACAACACATTATAACTGTTGGCACATATAATAAAGAAAAATATTAATAAAGAAAATAACAATGTATTAGTTAATTTAGCTAGATTGCAATTTCTAAAATAAAAATAGAACTTTTTTTAGAAGCTTTTAAAGTTCCCTAAGCTTAAACTTATTCCACATTCTTAAAGACTATGCCATTACACAGGCATGAAAATTTATTCACATCACATGAACTCCTCTCCTGCTAGAATTCTTTAGAAACATTTGTCTAGGTTTTTTTTTTTCCTGTTTGTTCATTATTTCATATTGTGTCTGGTTTCGCTTAAAAGGTTTGAGGCAAAACTTCTAAGTGCTCTAAGAATTTATTTATTCTCCTTCAAAAGCATTGGAAGCAAGCATCCATAAAGATCCGATATGTTAAATGCTAGTTGACAATTAGAAATTCAACAAATCTTGGCTGTACCATTTCCTAAGGATTCAGTCCAGTCTTTTTTCTTGTACATTATTGGTTCTCAAACTTTTTGATCTTAGGATCTCTTTACAGTTTAAAAATGGCTGTACCATTTCCTAAAGATTCAGTCCAGTCTTTCTTCTTGTACATTATTGGTTCTCAAACTTTTTGATCTTAGGATCTCTTTACACTTTAAAAATTATCAAGGACTTCTAAAAGCTTTTTGTTCACATGGGTGGTATTTTTCAATGTTTACCATATTTGAACATAAAAGAGAAAAATTTTAAATACTGATTTACTCAGAGGTGCCTGGATGGCTCAATTGGTTAAGTGTCTGACTTCAGCTCAGGTCATGTTCTCAGGTTCTGGGATCATCCCCAGAGTTGGGCTCCCTTGTGCCTTTCTCCCAATCGTGCTTTCTCTCTTAAATAAATAGACAAAAATCTTTTTTAAAAAATTACCAATTTGTTCATTTAGAAAAAAGCAATAATAAAAACAGAAAAAGAAGAAATAATAATGAACTTTTATGTACTATATACTCTAAATAGCATATTTTATTTAAAAAACTATATTTTCCCCAAACCAAAACAAAATAGTGAGAGAATAACATTGTTTTACATTTTTGCAAATCTCTTCAATGTTTGGCTTAATAGATGACAACTGTTTTATCCCAACTGCTTCTGCATTTACTCTGTTGCAATATCATATATCATTTAGTCTTTAGAAAAAATCCACTGCATACCTACAAAAAAATAAAAATGAAAAAGGCAAATAACATCTTAATATTATTATGAAAATAGTTTTGAAAAAAAAAAGAAAATAGTTTTGATTTCCTAGACCCTCCGAAAGGACCTCAGAGAGCCCACTCCTCTGGACTCCCCAAGCCACCAGATACATCAATGATTTGATGTCATCTCATGGTTATGCAGGAGCTAAATCAGAATCTAACTCATGGCATTAAATGTTTTCTGGGTCCAGGAATACTTTCCTGATGGCAGCTGTTTGCCTTCTAAGCCATAACAATGGATAAAAGTCCCCTTGGGTCTTTCACTGAGACGCAAAGAAGATTGTCTCATCTCTCTAGTTTCCGGCTAGGACAAGAATCAGGGCTACAAGCAACTTATTCTAGTTTATTCCATTTTTACGAAAGTATTCCCTGCCCTGAATCTACATCCCAGATGTCTGTTCACGTTCTTATATCTCCAAGCAAAAAGTTCTTTTATCATTGTCTTCTCCTGTTTTTCTCCTGATGCTCAAAGGACTGGCTCTTTCCCTTCCTTTAAAAACCAGATTAAATATTGCCTTCTGAGAGAGGCAACCCTCCAGCCTATCTAAGTAACCCCGACCTCTACCCTAGTATTCTGTGCCACACCATTCTGATATGCGTGCTTCCTTCTGAGCACTTATCAATAATGTCTAATTAATTTTATTCATTTATTTATTTGCTAAGTGTTTGTTTTTCCTCTAGAATGAAAGCTGCCGTGAAAGCTGGAAGCATTTTTTTGTTGTTGTTCACAAACATATATCCAGAGCTCTGCACAGTGCCTGACATATACCAGGTGTTCAATGAACATTTATTGAATGATATAATAAATGAACAAATTAATGATTTTGCTGTTAAGAAATAGTCACTTGTAATTCTTCAGTTAATACACTGTCAGAGTTTTTCCTATGTGAGCACATTTATATTTTCCTTTACAAAAAGTAGGATCATACCATGCATACTAGTTTTTTATCTATTTTTTCACCTAAAATGTCTCATAAACATCTTTCTTTGGCAGACTCTACTGATCTTCATCTTCATTCAAATGCAACAGAGATTTCCAATATGTGGAAGCTAACAACTTCCTTATATTTGAACATTTGGAATGATTTTTTTTTCTGAATGTAAAAGAAGCATTGTCTTTCTCCTTTAAGACTACTCATTCATTAACTATAGTAATTTTCTCTTTTTATATGTCATCTAAGAACTCTGGTTTTCTGTTCCTTTGTACTTTCAAAAATTTATATTCTATTTTAGCATAGCTCTTCCCTGTCTTATGTTATATCTCATATTATTTCAACGCAGAAGAAAACAATGGTCACTTTTCCTCTCAAACTGCAAGAGTTTTCCACTCAAACTGTAACATTTTCTACTCAAATAGCGTCATTTTTGTTGACATGTATTCTACATGCCTCTTTTCATTCTGTATTAATCACTTCATTTTCTTTTGTTGCATTTCAACATTGTTTTATTCTCATAGAGTGTTCTCTCTTGTCTGGCTCATCACAAGTATACTATAAATATTTATAACAATTGTTCTTCTCCTTGTTTTAGTCATATTATTATTTTTCCAAGTGTATCCAACTTTTTTTATTTCATGCTCTATCAATTGATCAATTGTCATTTAAATGAATATCTCCAGGTCCCAGGTAAGTGTTTCACGAATTTTCTTAGATACTCAATTAAACTGCAATGCCTCTTTGCTCTCAACTCTTGTTTGTGACCATGTTCTCTACTTCATAGATAGTTTTAATTTTTCTTATGTTACTTCTATAATTAGAAAGAGTACAAGGGCTACAAACTGTGACCTTTAAACATTCAAAGGGCAAAAGCAGACATTCCACAAGAGCCAAAAAGAAACTGCAGCAGCACCAAAAAAAAAAAAAAAAGATCCATGACTTACCCACATTAGATCCCTCAGGAAATTACCTAAACTACTGTGACTGTGTTTTGTTTGTTTGTTTGTTTTTATTTATGATAGTCACACGCAGAGAGAGAGAGAGAGAGAGAGAGAGAGACAGGCAGAGGGAGAAGCAGGCTCCAAGCATCGGGAGCCCGATGTGGGACTCGATCCCGGGTCTCCAGGATCGCGCCCCGGGCCAAAGGCAGGCGCTAAACCGCTGCGCCACCCAGGGATCCCTGTGACTGTGTTTTACAGGAAAATAGGATATCCGTAGAAAGCAAGAAAGAAATAAAGACAGATATTCTGCTATAGAGTTTTCCTTGTGGTTAAATAGGTGGAGAAATATAAACAACTAGATAATATTTATCAATATCAAGAGATGTCATTATCCCCAAAAAGATGAACTAATATTGAAATGTAAAATGCATTTTACATAATGCATGTAAATGTATTTTGACCATAAGGCAATATGAATACTGTCTTATTGGAAAAGAACTTTTTTGAGCTAGGAAAAGGTGAGTGATACCACATACCCAAGGTTGATTGAAAAGTTACCAGCTATGGAACCATGAAAATAGTAAATCCAGCACCATCCAAATGGTGAAGCAAGGACTGCTCACTTCACGGAAACTCTCTATTCAGGGAATAAAGGGGAAAGGAGAGAAAATGAGTGAAAATATCAGTGAGGGTGACAGAACATGAGAGACACCTAACTCTGGGAAATGAACAAGGGGTAGTGGAAAGGGAGGTGGGTGCTGGATTGGGGTGACTGGGTGACGGGCACTGAGGGGAGTACTTGATGAGATAAGCACTGGGTGTTATGCTATATGTCGGCAAACTGAACTCCAATAAAAAAATAAATTAAAAAAAAAGAAAGTAAAAAAAAAAAAATTAAAAAAAAAAAAAAAGGGATCCCTGGGTGGCGCAGCGGTTTGGCGCCTGTCTTTGGCCCAGGGCGCGATCCTGGAGACCCGGGATCGAATCCCACGTCGGGCTCCCGGTGCATGGAGCCTGCTTCTCCCTCTGCCTGTGTCTCTGCCTCTCTCTCTCTCTCTCTCTCTCTCTGTGACTATCATAAATAAAAAAAAAAAAAAAAATTAAAAAAAAAAAAAGAAAGTCTCATTTTAAATTGCTCAGAGGAAACTCTATCTTTTCTGTAATTTCTCCATTTTGTTTTTTTTTAATTTCTCCATTTTGACCAAACCAAGACATACACCTATTCTCTTGCTCTTTTTTTCCAGCCCATCCTGACTTATTGATTTTCCTTCCAAATATCTAATTTATTGATTTTTAAATTTGTAGTATTATATGTGGGAGGATTTTAGCTATCAAAATAGCTAGCATTTTTTCAGCTCTTAGTTTGTACCAGGAAATTGTAAGCATTTTCTATCTACTGTATTTTTCTTGTCCGCAGAACAAATATATGAAGCAGGCATTACACTGATTTTACAGAGGAGGAGGTTGAGGCATAGGTGAAATAACTGTGCCAAGATCTCCCAGCTAGTAAGAGAAGAGGAAGACTCGGAACTCAGTTCTGACTCCCAGCATATCCATGCTGGCCACATTCTTCAGCCTTATCTCGGAGAATAATATGACATCACACAGCAAGGCATTTATTCATCCGTTGACATGGAAAAGTAGGTTTAATTCATTTTGTAATCATTGAACCAGTTCAGAACAATTACACACAGCCTAACTAAATTGTAGGGAAATATAAAATGTCTTTAAAAAGTGGTTCTACCTTTGAAATGCACAGGATACTGACAACAGTCCACTGTTACTTGCCTTTTAAACTTTACCATTTTTCTGTCTAAAATATTTAAGGACAAACCAATTTGAACTACATTTTATTGAAAAAAAAAAAAAAAGGCAATAACTTCATGTATGTCCACTAACCCCCAAGGCAGCCAGAATTTTTCTTTCCAATTGATCCACTGCAGATTTTTAAAATCATGTTCTCTACTACCATATGAAACTAAATTGGGCCATGTCCAGTGGTGAAGTGCTCTCTAGCATGTTTGCACATATGCACTCAGGTGGAAGTAAATGGAATTCCCGTTTGTGGTACTTGCAGAGGTACTCCCTCATCTGGAGCTAGTTTAATGTCAAGAGTGCTAGGCCAAATCCTACCCCTAGAATTGTCTCTTTTTCACAATAGGAAAAATCTTTATTAACCAGTCAGATTATTATACCACCCACTGGAAATTCTTCAGTAAAATTGCCCTTCTTGGTGATAACAAGAACTAGAGCTATTTCCGATCTTCCAAAATGGTAGCCACAATAATTCAATTCAAAAATTACTACACAAAATTTGCTTTTATTAAATAGTGCAAAAGAAAAAAATAATTAAAATTAAGCCATTGGTAATTTCCTATTATAACCATTCACAGAAATATTCACAATGAATATCTTCACGCTACTTAAATTTGCAAGATCCTCTTTTCTACTTAGGACAGCTAAAATGTTCTTAAATAAACATTGAACTTGTATTCGAAGAGTAAACTATTTAAAAATCAAGTAACAGCCATACTCAGACATACTAAATATGACACTTATTAAAAAAAACAATTGCCTAGTATTTTCTCCTACTCAAATGAAAACTGGGATTATTATCCTTTTATATTTTACTTTTTTTTTTCAAAGAACACTTAATATGGTTCAGTAAAGGATCGTGGGAAGGAGAAATACATTAATGTATATGAAATAGTTGTAAAAAAATTCCATTTTGCCCTTCTCTGACATAAAATTAATAGCAGAAACTACAACTTTATTTGTGCATACTTGATTATATCATACTCCAACTATGGCTAATGTCAACATGTACTATGAGTCTTGGCATTAGAAACTACTACTCAGTTTTACAAACCACCATGTGTGAGAAGTGAACTATGCTAGGCACAGCAAGGCATACAAAGATAAAACATTTCACCTGCCACCAAGGTGTGTATTAAAGAGAACAATTCTTGAAGCATGTGCACCAAAAAATTATTAAGCACGTGAAAGGCACAAAGAAAAAATGAAATATTTAGTTCAGATGAAGAAAACCAACCAAATCATAATGAAAAAGTTCATGTCTGAACCTCCTCCAGGAGTTCAAGGGGCTTCAAAGGGGGGAGAGGAGGACAGAAGAACGTGAGTACATAGGAAAACAGGAAAGGAAAAGACAGATCAGCCAAAGCCTTGGGTTACAAAAGACACAGACTTGGGGAGACTGTGTGCAAACCTAAACATGGTCAGCTTACTCAACTCAATAAAAAATGTTGAAGCTTCTCACTTCTCTTTGAAACCTTTGAGTCAGAAGAACACACCCTGACTTGTCCTCAGAGAGGTCAGTGCACAAAGGGCCAAGGTAAATAATTTGGAGAGAAGACAGATTGTCAAGGAGTCTCTTGCAATTGAGGAAAACAAAAGTCTAAAGAGACAAATTAGGACATTAAGCAAAACACTTAATCATATAAGCCATTTAATCTCATGCTTTGGTTTGCCAATAATATCTTCCATCCCACAGCTGTATCCTCAATTGAAACATTAGCAATAAAAAGAAAATCCCATTAAATAGACATCTCATCAAAGAGGATATACATGTGGTAAATAAGTAGATGAAAGGATGCTCCACAGTGGATGTTGTTAGGAAAATTCAAATTAGAGCAATGAGACACTACTCCACACCTATTAGAATGACCAGAATCTGGAGCACTGACATCACTAAATGCTAGAAGGACGTGGAGCAACCATTCATTGCTAGTGGGAAATGCAAAATGGTATGGCTATTTTGGAAAGCAGTTTGGCAGTTTTTTACAAAACTAAGCATTTTCTTACCATACAATCCTCCAATCCCACTCCTTGTTATTCAAAACATAGCCACACAAAAACCTGTACACAGATGTTTACAGCAGCTTCATTCATAGTTGCCAAAACTTGGAAGTAACCAAGATGACCTTCAGTAGGTGAGTGGATAAATAAACCGTGGTGAATAAGTTTGTACCAGGCAACAAAAGAAACAAAACAAAAACAAAAAACAAAAAACTGTGGTACATCCAGGCAATGGAATATCATTCAATACCAAAATGAAATGGGCTGTCGAGACATAAAAAGACATGAAAGAACATTAAATGTATATCCCTAATGGCAAGAAGCCCATCTGAAAAGGCTACATATTATATGACTCCAACTATTTGACATTCTAGAAAAGGCAAAACTATGGAGACAGTAAAAAGATCAGTTGTTGCAGGGGTTAAGGGGAAGGAGAGATGAATACGCAATGCACAGAGGACTTTTAGGGCAATGATAGGATATACTATGTATGATAATATAGTGGGAAATTTGTCATTGTAAGTTTTTCCAAACCCAATGAATGTGCAACACCAACAGTGAACCATAATGTAAAATATGGACTCTGGGTGATTACGATGTGTCAGTGTAGGTTCATGAATAGTAACAAATGTGCCACTCTGGTGGGGGCTGTTGATAATGGGGGAGGCTGTGCATGTGTGGGGGTGAAAGGCATATGGGAACTCTCTGTACCTTCTGCTCAATTTTGCTGTGAATGTAGAAGTGCTCTAAAAACTAAAGTCTGTTTAAAAAAAAACCATTAACTAAATTCAGAAATTCATAACAATGCATACAAAATTTAGGTGTGTTGCAGAAAACGTAACTGCTCAGAAATTTCATTTGAGGTATCTATAAAGATTTTGTAACATTAATGATTTCTACAATGATGCTATGCTCATTTTGAAACTGAATTAGAGGTGCCTTTTTTAAAGCTATGTGTTTAGTGTACTTAAATTCTCTAGAGTTAATGGTTAGTATTCATCTTATTGCAGTAAAAATTGTTCACATTTAGCAAGAGCTTTGAAAAATCTAGGGCTATTCAATCTGCACACAGTTTTTATTTAGCATTGGTGTTGCTGTATTGAAAATGTATGTATGTGGAGTTTTTATTTTTATAGATAATCAATTTATATATGTGGATGTCTTTCCTCATAAGGTTATAGTGGGATGCCACTAATGTTTGGTAAGATTTAAAGTATAAATACTAAAGTACTGTATGGTCTTCTTACTTAAGTAAAAGCCCATTATACTTTTATGAATTAACAGCTACGGTATGTGATATCTAACTATAGATTGATGTGAAATCGTTGGTTCAGTTACGATGAGCACAAATATTAGAAGAAAAAATTGAAATGCTTTGCAAAGTAGTTTATAATGAATTTGAGTTTAAATGTGCTAGTGATTCTTCAAAACTTGAATAGGAATAATTCTCTCTCCCTCACTTTTCATAACAAGAATAAAAATTCCATGATAGCAATGACAACTTATTTCTAATATAAAATTTACACAAGATGTGTGAAGAAATTTTACCAAGACTTAAGTAAATATATAGTGACCATACATCTAGGATTGGAAGACTCAAAATTTAAAAGACATCAATTCTCTACAAAATAATATGTGAATATAATATAAGGCCATATAAAAGCCTAAGACACTTTTGGAATAAAGAAGCCTTGAAAAAAATTCCTAGTTTGCTTAAAAGAATAAACATGAAAATTGAATATCCAGAAGTTTTCTGAAAAAGAATACAGAGGAGATGAAACTTATTCTATCAGATTTTAAACATATTTAAAGTTACAAAAGTTAAGGCTAGACAAAAGAATCAGAATAGTCCTACAAATCACTGAAACAGAATAAATAAGTGGCTAATATGACAAAGGAAGACCTTCAAACGAGTGGGGAAATAGTAAGTATTGTTGCGAAAATGGGAGAAAAATCTGCTTAAAGAAGAAGTGAGGGATGCATGCCTGGCCCGGTGGCTAATCGTCTGCCTTCAACTCAGGGCCTGATCCTGGAGACCCGGGATCGAGTCCCACATCAGGCTTCCTGCATGGAGCCTGCTTCTCCCTCTGCCTGTGTCTCTGCCTCTCTCTCTGTGTCTCTCGTGAATAAATAAATAAAATCTTTAAAAAGAAGAAGAAAAGAAAATTTTATCCCTAAATCATATCTTCATTCAGAATAAAATCCAGATAAACTAAAGATATAAATATTAAAATGTAATTATACACAAAAAAAGAAGGAAATCCAGGTGGGTATTTGCACAATCAGTGTGGGAAAGAATTTTCTAAACACGACATAACAAGGAAAAAGTCAACAAATCTGACTGCATAAAGCTATTTAACACTGAACTGCAAAAATGCTGCAAACAAAGTTAAATGACAAACTTGAAGGGAAATTGTAATATATGAAGCAAAAAAAAATACCGTAAATATGAGATATTATTGTTCACATCTATTAGGATTCTGGCAAAAAACGGAACACACTCAAGCAGAGTGATTAGGAGACTTAACATAAGGGGGCTTTTTACAAAGGTATGGACAGTGTCAGGGGAAACCAATCAGGGATGGTGAAGCACCCAGGGCTGACAATAGCCCAGACCCTTTCTAGGTCAGAAAGAGTAAGGAAGGAGCCTTTCCTGGCACACAAAATGAGTGGAGACCACCAGACTGGAGCTGTGAAGTTGGTAAGGATACAGCCCATCCGCCATCAACCTGACAGAGAGGAAGCAAAAGAACAAATGCCTTGACCTTGCTGTGCTCCCGCCTGCCCACCTCCTGCCAATGGCTTCACTGGCTGACCCAGAGGGAACCAGAGGGCATGGAGCCCACTGATGCTCCAAAGAGCTGAGTGGAAAAGGATAGAGAATGAATCTGGAGGTGGAAATGGAAAGCTTGTCATTGGAAAATATTTTTAAATTATTTAAAATACTGGTGCTGTAGAGAGTATGGAGAACTGGGGTTCAAATATATGTTTGTTGGGATGCCTGGGTAGCTCAGCAGTTGAGTGTCTGCCTTTGGCTCAGGGCATGATCCCAGAATGCTGGGATCGAGTCCCACCACGGGCTCCCTGCATGGAGCCTGCTTCTCCCTCTGCCTGTGTCTCTGCCTCTCTCTCTCTGTGTGTCTCTATGAATAAATAAATAAAATGTTTAAAACACACACACACACACAAATATATGTTTGTTGTTGTGTAAGTATTTCCACCTTCTGGCGGTCAAGTTGACAATATGAAATGTTTATATCCTGTAACCCAGATATTCTGCTTCAAAGGATCTATCCTTCAGAAAGAATCAAAGAGCCAGTGTGTGTATGTGTCTGTGTGTGTATACACACACACATATATGAAGTCATCATAGCATTATCATAATTAAGATTTTATAGCAACTTTAATTCTATCAATAGGAAATTGGTTAAACATATTACTCTATTCAAAAGATGGAATACATGCATATATTAAAATTGATTATTTAGTCTTATATTTCTTTTTAATTCTTTATTTCAGCTTTATTGATGTATAAAGTATATTGACAAATAACTGGCTTTTATTTTTTGGCTTATATTCCTTAATAAGGGAATATGATCATAAAAAACCATTAAGTTATGCAATTATTACAAAAAATAGTGAGCATGTATATGTAAACCAAGAGGAAATGGTGATATTATGAGTGATTTTTATTTATTCTTTTTATTTCTGGTTATGTGTGTTTTCCAATGTTTCAAACAATAAACTTTATATTGTAGTTGGGTTTTTACTTTAAGAAAAAAAGGAGAAATCTGAATGTAAAATTAACTCTAAAATTAGATATTTGGGGCATTTTTCAACTTGGTTTCTTACTGGTTTCAAAAGAACAATGTATGTCCTTTATTAACCAAAAAATAAATAAATAAGATAGAGCAGTGCATCAGGGTAAGTGAAGGCCTCTGTAATAAAAAGCTTAGGGAATGGAGGACTATAAATATTTATGAGAGAATTGTATTTTGGTGAGAGAAGGAGATGTTTTTAATGATACAAAAAGGTATATTATGGAGTTGTTTCAGCCACAAAAGTGACAGGATCACTAGTCATCAAGCTCATCTTTTTCTCTAGCTTCTAAAATACAGTGTCAACTTCACAGTCCATTATAAATTGCAGCCCTAATTTTACATTAATTCCAAAAAATAAGACTACCAAAATTTAACTGTCAAGCAGCATATTGCACACAGTATTATTTATGTCTAATAGATAAACCAAAGTTTTTCTTTTAATCCCTCAATTTCAATTAGATTAACTAGTGGTTCTGAGGTATTAGGGAAAGGCAATTTATTCATAATCAGAAAATTAGTTTATGAAATAAAATTATGTCCTATTCTGAGAGCTGCATTAAAATTTTTTCTGGCTTCAATTTAAAAATGACAGATTGACCAAAGACATTTCTCTCTGTTCCTCCTAAGAATTCATTAATGAGAGTGATGGAATAATATACACCTACTATAAACAGGAGGGAATCCGCTGGCAGATTTCAAGAAAATGCTGAAAGATGAAAAGGAGGGGGAGTTGGGGAGAAGGCATAGCATAATGTATACATAGAGGTAGATATGGAAATAAGCACACAGCACACAAAGTTAGCTGACTTCTCCACAGAACCCCAGAGGGACTTCAAACTGGAAACTAATCTACACCACAAAGTAAGAACAAAAGGTCAAACTAAAGACAGGATGATGAATTGGAAGTGAGTTTGATAGCTTGTTTCCCAAAGGGCCCTCCAATGACCCTTACCTCTTGATATGCAATTGCTTAGTCCCCTCCCATATTAAATTAAATAATGAATGGCTTTATAAGACTAATAGAATACAGCAAAAGTGACAAGGAATTATTTTGGAAGGTAAGTCTTCAAAGGCTTTCCAGCTTCCACATTGTTCTCTCGAACCGCTCACTCTGGAGAAGACAGCTGCCATGCTGGGAGGATAATCCTTGGAGGGGTCCATGTTGAGATGCCAGCACTGGCACCAATTCTCCAAACACCTGAATGAGTCACCTTGGAAATGGGTCTTCCAGTTCCAGTCAAGCCTTCAGATGACTGAAGTCCCAATTTATGAGCAATCCCAAATCCAAACCACCAATCAGAATGACCAGCCACTTTCTGAGCTACAGAAACCTTCAGGGTTAAAAAACTATTATTGTTGTTTGAAACTACCATGCTTGGGAGAAATTTGTTACACAGGTGTAATAGCTGGAACAGTCAACATATGGATGAGTCAAGCACCACACAACTTCACACAGAATGTTCCACACAGGGATCAGCTTTTTCCCTTAAACAAAATAATCTCCATATTCTCATATTTGGGATACCCTGAGTCCCAAAGCAGGTTTGCTCCTTGCTTAATCACTCCACAGCCAAAGGTACTGATCAACAAGCCCCAACCTGGCAAGAGAACTTCCAATCAACTTTTAGAAGCTATTTTAAAGTATTAATCAAGGATCACCAGACATTAGTAAAAAGTCTTCCATGTAAAAGAGAAAGGCCAGCATGAACAAAGAGAGGTTCACTAAAAAACAAAACAAAACAAAAAACAAAACTGGAAGAACAGTGCTAGAAATAAAAGAGAGCTTCAAAACTTTGTAAGTGGTAGCATTGGAGAAAATTAACAAAATATTGAATTTATTTTTAAAAATACAAGATGATATAAATAAGTAAGTTCTCTAAAATTTAAATATGATTGCCACGAATAAAAACTCAGTAGAAGAATTTGAAAATAGAACTGAGGAAGCTCCCTAAAGAGTAGGATTCAAAGATGAAAAATATGAGAGAAAACAAGTCAACATAGAGGATCAGTCCAAGAGTCCACTGAGGATCAGATCAGTTGAATAGTTAGGATTTGTTTTTTCGTAGAGAATGGATATCAGGGAAATTTGTCAAAGAAATGAATCAGGAAATTTCTCTAGAGTTGATAAATTGAAAGGATATACTGACCAAAATTGTAAAGGAAAAGAGAAAAAGACCTACATCAAGACACATTATGAATGTAGAACACTCACTACAATTTTTTTAAGATCTTTATTTATTTATTCATGAGAGACACAGTGAGAGAGAGAGAGAGAGAGAGAGGCAGGGACACAGGCCAAGGAAGAAGCAGGCTCCCCACAAGGAGCCTGATATGGGACTCAATCCCAGATCCTGGGATCATGCCCTGGGCCAAAGGCAGACACTCAACCACTGAGCCACTCAGGCATCCCTTGCTACAAATTTAAGATCCAAAAAGCTTCCAGAGAGAGGAAGGGAGAAAAAGAGGGAGGAAGGGAGGGAAGGAGAAAACTAGACAGGACACAAAGCAATAGTAATATGGACTCTGAATTGAATTTTCTCAAAAGCAGCAGTGCTAGATAGTAGACACAATGGAGGAGTGCCTGGACAATAAGAGACAGCACAGTGTGGTGGTTATGAGCCTGGACCCTAGTGTCAGATTGCTTGAGTTTGAATTCCTTGTGTGTCCACTTACTAGCTGCCCAACCTTATTTTTACTACTTTCACCTGCCTCCAGGTGTCAATGGCTAGAGGCAGTCAGATCCACAATAAACAAAACAGAAAAAAGAATAGGGACTTCTGGGTTGGGTTAGACAATCCAGTTAATGGGAGTAAGTCCTGACTTAGTGCTAGGCAACAGCACAAGTGACAGACACCAGGATAAAGAACTACGTCCTCAATCCACAGCTGATGTAGAGGGCTGACCTCAAGGAAAAGGAACCCAAAGCCTATTTTGTGGGACAGTGACCAAGAGGATTCAAGACATTGGGAGATCTTTAGTCCCCTTCCCACAAGAAAACTAGCAGAGAAATCAGACAACACAGATGAGACAGAACTAGTTTGGCAGAGTGATTCCATGGGGTGAGAGTTAGATTTACAAAGCTGAATCACCACAAGACCCAGACACTGGGGCACCAGACAAAGACCGCATCTACGCCTTGCTTCTTGGAAGGAAAGGCAGGATTGTTACTTCCAGCACAAGGTCAACTTATCCAGGAAGGTCCATAAATAAGCCTTGATGTATTTATTAAACCATAATGAATGTCTCCACCTTAAACTATGAGAGCTCTGGGAATAGAGATTACATCTCATTCCTCTTTATTCTCAGTGCTAAGTACTTGGTCAGTACTCAATAAATAAAGGTGAGAATTATGCATGATTCTATGCACGAAAGGTGCTTTTTAGGGGCCACTGAATCCAAAACTACAGGCTTAGAACAGATATCCAGACTCAGAATTACTTTCTTACCCAACTGTAGCCTCTCCTTAAAGGCTATTGACCCTACCATCCTTGTTTCTGTCCTTGAAATGTGTACTCCTAGTCATCTCCAGACCACACTCTGAAGCCAGCAGTGCCCTAAAAGATGCCTGTCTCCTGGCAAGGGCATAAATGGGTAATCATCCACTCTGATCCTGCTAATCAGGATGGCTAAGCCCACCCAAAGTTCCCCTACCTCCTTTCATCAGGCATGAGGATCTGTTCTACTTGAGGAGAATCTCCTCAAACTCCAACTTTCTTGATTTTTCCCTGACTGACTGTCCTCTCAGACATCCTTGTCTTTTCCACTTTTAGGGACAAAACTTACCACCCAGTAACTACAGGGAAAAGCTTGCTCAGTCATATACAAACAAGGAAACTAAGTCTCAGACAATGAAGAACTTATCCCTAGTCATGGAGTTAACAGATGTTGAGGATAACATTAAAATGATGCTATTTCAGACTTAACAGTTTGTGCACTCCATCGAAACCCTGAAACTCTTTAATCTTCCACAAGCAGGTTCCCTGACCTACTCAGCAGCCCTACCTTATATCCAGGTTTGTACCCCTGACCTCCATTTGCCCTTTCCTTCCGGAGGGAGGAAACATTCTGTCAGAATTTTCATGCCCTGTAAATCCTGGACTACACTTTGTTTCATAAAGGTCACATCCAAATGCAGGTCTTAGAACAGTTGAGTTTTTGCATCTATCCTGAAACTACGGCCTCTAGCTTCAAAGGAAAAAAGCAAAATATAATAAATTTGGAATAAATTTAAGGGGCAAGCCTGTCTGAAATGGAGAGAAGTAGTGTAATGATGTACAATTTTTTTTTAGATTTTATTTATTTATTCATGAGAGACACACACTCAGAGAGAGAGAGAGAGAGAGAGAGGCAGAGACACCAGCAGAGGGAAAAGCAGGCTCCATGCAGGAGCCCAATGTGGGACTCGATCCCGGGACTCTAGAACCATGCCCTGGGCCGAAGGCAGGCACTAAACCACTGAGCCATCCAGGGATCCCCAATTTTCAGGGAAATGAGGCTTTGCCATGGCCATGTTCATGTACTAACTGGAGCTGGACATACTGCTCATACTTGGAAGAAGACCCTAATTGAATGAATAGTTAAGAATTATTTGAACTGGCAAATTAGGGCATCAGTCCAAGCAGCTACAAGACCCAGTTTACAGTGTCATTTCACTTTGTCCAGGTAAGTACAATTACTGACGTTCTTTATTCTCCAGAGTGGATAAATAATTGTTCCTGTACACTATTCCTTACTTAGCAATATCCTTTCTTTCTTGACAAAGAGAAATCGTGGTTAAAACCCTTCCCAAATTATCACAAATTTTAAACTAGTAATGCCAAGAGTAAAGAAATTTTAATGTAATACCTGAATTATCTGTAGATTTTAAAATAAAAAAAATAAAAATAAATAAAATCTGTAGATTTTAAAAATAAAGTTAATGTAAAATAATATAAATCTTAGAAACTATAATAATAAAGTTAACATCTTGATTTATAAGTGGTACTTTCCACCACCATGGGACATTAACAACCATATATTTGTTAAAAATTAAAAATACCGGGGTGCCTGCGTGGCTCAATGGTTGAGTGCCTGCCTTTGGCCCAGGGCATGATCCTGGAGTCCCGGGATCGAGTCCCACATCGGGCTCCCTGCATGGCGCCTGCTTCTCCCTCTGCCTATGTCTCTGCCTCTCTCTCTGTGTGTATTTCTCAGGAATAAATAAATAAAATCTTCTTTAAAAAAATTTTTAAGGTTAAGAATACCCCAAAATGTTAGTGCTCATTTAATTCTATTCTTCTCAATTAGTATGTGATTTAGAATTTAAAATTATTTTGATCATCTTTCCTAAAGAAGCTGGAGTTTTTTCCTGTATTTTATTTTCTAAAGGGGTTATTCTCAATGTTACTCGAGTTCTAATATCTCATTGTTAATCATTTGATTTGTTATCAGTTGTCCCTTTTAAAAGTGTTCGATAGCCATAATACTGGTCATGGCCAAGAACTGTAAAATTTATAGCCCAAATGGGAGCACTTCCAAGATCAAAGGGGGCACTATTAATAAATATACCAGGCATAAACTATCTCTGTCCTAGGTAAACCAAGAAGTATGATCATCCCAGCCCAGTGATTCCCACCCTGGAAATGTACCCTGTAGTAGACGTTTTCAAAGGATAAAGCTACATCACAAAGATTGTCTTTGCTATAGAATATATACTAGTGAAAAATGAGAAGCAACCTAAATGGGAAAAATTAAGCTAAGGTATAAGAATGTTAGTTTAATTATAGATAAGATTATTTGAATATAATATACTCATTAAAACTAATCACCAGGAAAATGGTGAAATGGCACAAAATGTCATGAAAAAATACTTATGATATAATTTTGTAAAAAAAAAAAAAAAAGAACAGAACTTCAAATCATCACTGGACTCCAAACTGTGTAAAATTATATGCAGATATATATATCTGGAGAGAGAGAGAAAGACATGACAAGCTACATAATTTGTAGGGCCTTTCTGAATGTGAGAATCCTCCACCACTGCAAAAGTCACACACTCTTGAAGCCTGGGGACAGACTAAGCTAGAAAAAAAATGAAAACAAGTAAGTTATTTGTAGGGATCATAGGACTTGTTTATTTTGTTTTCATTATTGCTATTGTAACATCATTTTTATACATTAAATTAAAATGTTTAAAAATTGGTAACATATCTTTAGGTCAACATATAGTGAAATAAACTTTTGTTTTCATAAAACAAAAGTTTATGTTTTGTTTTCTGACACCCTAAAACATAAAACAAAAGTTTTTGTTTTGTTTTCTGACACCCTAAAAATAAACATATTCAATGGCCCTAGTTCTTAATTCTGCATAAGCACCAGCATTATACATTCCAGCAGCTTTATACATTCCAAATGTCTACTCTTCACTCAGAGATATTGATATAGCAGGTCTGAAACAAACAGTCAAAACCTAGCTATATAGAACTCTGGGCTGGCTTTTCTAACAGAAGGATTTCAAGTGTTGGTTTTGGCCTTTGGGATCTTATTCTCTTTCAAAAATAACAAATTTTTCATAACTTAATCATGACTACAAGTCATGTGGGGAAAGGAGTATTGGTTTGTGGTTTTTACTTTTATGTTCTGTTTTTGGTTTGTTTTGCCTGTTTTTATTCACTAAACCTGGATATTCTCACCCATGGGCTAGTTTCAAAATAATAAACATACAAGCTACATAATTCTTTGGTTAAATAATATATTTATAAGAAGACTAAGAAGAGATGTTAGATACAAAAAATCTGCTTTGAGAATTGTTGAGATTTTTCTCTATAATGTCTTCACGAAAAGCTCTGGTATGGCTTTATGTGGGGGTTATTGGGACAAACTACAAATCTTATGAATTAGAAAGTATTCCAGACAACAGGTAATCAACCAAAGATACATAGAACAAATCTTCATCCAGGTAAATGGTACATCCACCATATAATCCTCAGCACAGGCATTATCTCCTAGCAATGTCTCTCATGGATAGTGGCAGGATCAGAATTAGGGCAAGGTAGCAGAGGTGGGGTATGAAATTTAAGGAGGAATCACTCCTTAAAAGAGTAAAAAAAAGAACAGAATCCATCACTGGACTCCAAACTATGTAAAATTATATGCAGATATATATATCTGTATATATACCCAAAAGCAGGTGCCTCCTTAAATTTCATGCGTTAGGTATCTGCTTGCAAAACTCTGGGCACAAGAGTAGAGATTTATAACACATGTGTTGAATGTCTGTCGTCTTGACTCTAGAACCAAATAACAATTTTTCCTCCAATAGAATTTTAGAGAAAGTTTAGAAAAAGTTCTCAATCATCAGTAAGTAATTATTCGAATTGAATGTTATCTTCAGAAAATCTGGCTTTCAAGTATCCATTAACAATAAGTCAGATTATGCCTAATTAAATCCTCTGATGACATAAATAGAATCTCTGTACAATTTACTCTGTACCTTTAAGACCTAAAATGACCTTTAGAGAAATTGTGACCCAGAGTTTTCCCATTCTAGAGAAGATAAGAATCAGTAACCCCCTGCAGACAAGCTAGCTCCACCTTAGTAGGCTGATTTTCATTAACTTGAGAAGTAAAAAAGAATGATGAAAAAATAATCCTTATGGGGGGAAATAAAGATGGGCTTATTATTGTTCACTTCTGGCTGTCCACATCTCAGCTCAAGGCACTAATGTTTTCAACCCATGGCCCACGAAGTTAGGTACTCCGTCTGTTGCTACTCAGTTTGTGGAGTAAACTGTGCCACAGCAGCAACAGCATCACCTAAAAACTTCTTGGAAATGCAGCGTCTCAGGTCACATCCCAGACCTGCTGCATAATAAATACCTGACATTTCAGCCCGGGTGGCTCAGCAGTTTAGCACCGCTTCAGCCCAGGGCCTGATCCTGGAGACCCAGGATCAAGTCCCACATCGGGCTCCCTGCTGGGAGCCTGCTTCTCCCTCTGCCTATCTCTCTGCCTCTTTCTGTGTGCTTCATGAATAAATAAATAAAATCTTAAAATAAAAAAAAAAAGAATTCAGCTACTGTGCAGATCAAGGGAAAAGTTGACTTTGTTTTGATCTGAATTTTGCTAAAAATTGTTCATGAATTTCCAAAGATTCACATGAATAATGGCAACACTACTCCTGGCAATTCAATCGCTAATTCAACACACCTCTGTCAGATTATGTGTGTAGTTTTCTCTTTATCCGTGCAACAGTCTTCATTATGTCTTCTTGGACCAAAATGTATTCCATGTACCAACAGCATTGACATCACCAGAAAGCTTGTAAGAAATATGGAATCTCAGAATCCAAGCAGCACATAATGAACTGGAATCTGCTTTTTAACAAGATCCCAAGAGATTTATACGCAAAGTCAAGTTTGGGAAGTGCTGTTCTAGTGTATTTGGGGAAGCACAGTTCCAATGTGGTTGTGCACAAGCATTATATATTAAATAAATATTATTAGTTACTTTTTTATTTCTTTTCTATTTTATAATTAGAGCACGCAGGTTTTTTTTTTTAAATTAAGCTTATACAAAAACCTGAAATAGATCCATAAATACAGAGAACAAAAAGATGGTTGCCAACAGGAAGAGTGGTGGCTAGATAGACAAAATGAGTGAAGGGGAGTAGGAGGTACAGACTTCCAATTATGAAATGAGTAAGTCACCGGGATGAGAGGTACGGCATATTATATCACCATTGACTGAAATGCCTGTTGCCACCAACCTCTAACCAGATGGATCCCTTTGGATAACCACATCAAACCAAATCAAGGCCAAATCCCAGGGTTCTTTGGGATAGAAACTTTTCCCTAGCAGGCCATCTTTTTTCTCTTGATAATCAGAACTGTTGACAAATTAACCCCACCCTGCTATAAAATTTTCCATTACCAATGTAAGTTTTTCAAATTCTAATATGTTCTGCAAGTGATCCCACCAGAGTTATAAAGAAGGTATAGATACGATCTAGTGGCATTCAGTCTTGAGGATTCTATACGAAATTTTCTGAAATTCCAGAATGTGCATGCTCCCATATCCAGCTGCATTTTAAAAATACATTTCCAAAGCAAAAGTAAATAATTTGGCAGGATGAGAGGGGTTAGTGCTCACACTTGTATTATATGTTGTCTTTCCTTTTTATGACACAAATACTCAAAATAATTGTTCATTTCAATTAAATGATGTGATCTTTGTATGAATTATGGCACTGTAAAGAGAATTAGGAACTGAATCACCCAAGTTTCAGCTTCACAAATTATCTAGGAAATCTAATCATTTTTCAAATATAGGTTTCTCCCACTACCCAAAAATAGAGCATTCCTGTAAAATCTGTCATAAGCCAAAATGGTGTAAAGTGAAGAGTATCCCCTGCTTTCTGAAAGTTCATGTTAGACCACTTTGCTTTTAGGTAAGACTTACATTAGTAGCTGTTTTCTGTAACTAAAAGGAAATCCAAAGATGATTTTTGCTTTACAAAAACAAACCTGTTACCATACTAGTGTAAGTCTTCTGTAAAAGTGAAGTAGCATAAATTTTGAGAAAGCAGAGGATACATGTTTAGTAATATCTTACATGTGTATATGAAGCATGCTAGAATTACCACTTGAAAAAAACTTTTTGAGGTTAAGGTATGAATATATTTGTAATACAATAATTACTGTACCTTTTGATGCAGTTCCGAGCAATGAAAACAGAAGTATCCACTTTACCAGTAATATTCCTGGGTAGGGGTTCAGTATAAATCATTTGTACTGATAATATTATGCAAATTTTTCTTCATTATGTACTTGAAATATTTTTTCCCACCATTCTACCCTGAATCATCATCTTCAATCTTGTAGCATAGCTAATAGCATGATTTATTCCATTGCATAGTCCGTAGACCCTTACTTAAGATAGTTCAGAGAGGGAGCAGAAAAGAACACTTTTAAAAGTCAGAAAACTAGGCTTAACTATTGTTTTGCCAGTTATCAGGACTGTGATTTCAGGCAATATATCAAACTCCACGAATCACAGTTTCCACATCTACAAAAGAAGAGAGAGGACCAAATGGTCTATAACTTTCTTTCCAGCTTCAATGTGTTGTGATTATATCCAAAGAGCAAACATGTAAATGTATTATTTAAACTCTACAGCAATTTTCTAACATTTCTGAATTCATTCTTGATATTAAGTCACTTGGTGATATTTCACAGGGTTTTAACTGCCAATACTTGGTTATATATGTTCATGAAAAGAAACAATATCATTCTTGATACAAAAATCAGGTATAATTCACTTGTGAAAGTAGTATTTTAACTCTTTTACCCCTCCTAAGTAAATGGAGTTGAAAAAGACAATCAAAAGAAGATGTGAGTCACAAACTCCAGGACAAAGGAGGGATGCAGATAGCAAGGCATTGAAATCTGGGGGGGCTGGGGAGGCAGGGAACAGTTCATATATATATGCAAATAACTTAACCCTAGTGACTTAAATTTGATCAGTTTGAAGGAATGATTTATGCAGGTTAAAATCTAACTTTTTCATAAAAGCTCTCTCATATTTTTGCTATAATGTAAAACAGATTGTAGGTGTTTACTAAACAGTCTTCACAACTCAGCAAAATCTGCCAAAATGTATAATGTGTATGACCTTTGATTCAACAGCTCTATTTCTTAAATTCTGTTCAACAGAAATATTGGCACACGTAAAGAGAGATACGTGTACAAGGGTGTTCACTGCAGGACTGCTTGTCCAGCAGAAAAATGAGAGACAACCTACATAAATGACCCACAGCAAGGCAGCAGTCATGTACACTGCACATGCATTGCATCCTGAAATAATTTCAGACTTACATAAAGTTATAAAAACAGTAGAATGAATTCCCCAAATGTCAACATTTTATCACAATTGTTTTATCCTCCCTCCCTCCTCCTCACGCCCCCTCCTCCTCCTCCTTCTACACACACACACACACACACACACACACACTGGTTGTTTACAGCAAAATTTAAAAATCCTAATTCTTTTCGGATCAAGGCCAGGTATTGAATTTACTTGTCAGGTATTTTGAGTCTCCTTTAATCTGGAATAGTTCTTTGGTCTTCCTTTATCTTTCACAACTTTGACATATTTAAAGAGAATAAGCCAGCTCTTTTGTAGAATATCCTCAATCTGAGTATGACTGATGTATCCATGTGATTAGATTATGCGACCATTTTTCATTTTAATAAATATATTTTTAATGAAATGGTAGACCTCAGAACATTTTGCTAATGGAAAAGGGGACCATGTTGTCATGGTCACAACAGGAAACAGATGGTCCACTCAAAAGATTTAACTAAAAAAAATTTTTTAAATATTTTATTTATACATTCGTGAGAGACACAGAGAGAGAGGCAGAGACACAGGCAGAGGGAGAAGCAGGCTCCATGCGGAGAGCCCAGTGTGGGACTCAATCCCAGGACCCAGGGATCATGATGAGCCTAAGGCTCAACTGCTGAGCCACTCAGGCTTTCCTTAACTAATTTTGTTTTTTTTTAATGAAGGGGCTCTTTTCAGAGGTGTTGACAGGGTTAAAGGAATAAGAAAGGGTTAAGGGAAGCAACACGGGATGGTAATACACTCTGGTATGAGCAAAAGTGGGAAGTTTTACCAGCCTTGAGCCAAAGGAGCAAGAGGGCTAAGGAAGAATGGCATCTAGGCAGGCGCTTCAGCCACAGAGAAATGTGTTGGGAGAGAGGGCCAAGGTTATAAATATTACAACTTCCTTCTTTACCAGTCTCCAATCTCTTACCAGTGTTTCTTTTAGCCAAAACCAACCAGAAGTAAGAGGACAAGGGAGCCAAAGTAATGTAATCAATAGAAGCTGGTTTTCAGGGCACCTGGGTGGCTCAGTTGGTTAAGTGTTCAGCACAGGTTGTGATTTCAGGGTCCTGGGTTGGAGCCCCGGGTCAGAATCTCTGCTCAGCAGGGAGCCTGCTTTTCCCTCTCCCTCTGCCCCTCCCCCCAGCTTGTTCTCTCTCTCTCTCTCTCTCTCTCTCTAATAAATAAATCTTAAAAAAAAAAAAAAAAAGTCAGCTTTCCAGGGCATACTGCAGGACAGCTAAAGGTGGAAAACAGATTGTGGGCTGAGGGACAAATAGAGAACCAACACAGGGAGCAAGGTCTTAGTATATAAGGATATGAAACAAGATGTCAACTTGGATTTTTCTCACAGTGCAAAATTGCGCCTAAGGGTCAGGGCTGAAAATAGAAGGCACTAAGCACTTCATATTTTATGTGCCCAGAGCAGCCAAAACTGGGGTCACCCTCCCTCCCACAGACCTTACAGGGAGAAACAAAAATGTACAACAAGTCCTACCACCACCCACCACCACCACATGACCCTCTTCCAGTCTACATAAAAAGAGAACTGAGAGGGGATAAGGTCACCAGGCTTAGAATAGCAGTTCATGAAAAGAGCATATTCCCTCACCTCCCATTGAGAGAGAGAGAGAGAGAGAGAGAGAGAACATTGCTTCCCCTCCTCTACAACAAGGTAGACAATTTCTGGTAAGGCTCCAGGAGAATTACTTGTAAAGATTGAGGGTGACTGCAAGGAGAAAAGTTTGGCATTTCATTCCTTATCTGCCTATCTGGCTGGCCAGCAGATCTAATGATCTGCTCCGTGCTCCCAGCATAGAAGAGAACTGGAGAGAGATGGCAAGTGGCCAGGGGCAGAGAGCACCGGGTAGAAAGAAAATCAGAACTGCTCCCATCCCCATCAAGTTCTTGATTTCTGATAGAGATGGAAGAGGGGATCCCA
Source organism: Vulpes lagopus (assembly GCF_018345385.1). Classification (NCBI taxonomy): domain Eukaryota; kingdom Metazoa; phylum Chordata; class Mammalia; order Carnivora; family Canidae; genus Vulpes; species Vulpes lagopus. The sequence goes on along the minus strand of NC_054842.1, from coordinate 21,233,899 downwards.
CATGTGTCTGTCAGCCTTAGAGAGTTTTGGCAAGCAGTTGAGACTGGAAGAACTCTTCTTAGAACCACCATAGTTGGGGACAGAGATGTGCCCTATTAAAGAATGAGAAAGGATGCCATCCTTGGCTGGAAGAGATATCCAAATAGGACATGGGGATCCCTGGGTGGCGCAGTGGTTTGGCGCTTGCCTTTGGCCCAGGGTGCGATCCTGGAGACCCGGGATCGAGTCCCACATCGGGCTCCCGGTGCATGGAGCCTGCTTCTTCCTCTGCCTGTGTCTCTGCCTCTCTCTCTCTCTCTCTGTGACTATCATAAATAAATAAAAAATTTAAAAAAAAAAAAACAAATAGGACAAAGGACTACTGACACCCACCAATGCTGAATGGAAGCAAGCCTCTCTTGCAAGGAGCATATTGATACTTAATGCCTTCATTGAGCTCATAAAGACTAGAATAGCAGATACAGCCAACTAAGAAAAGGCCACAGGCAATTTCCCTATCCCCATCCCCACACATACCTACAGCTGGAGCCCATATAGATCTGGCCGTCACTGGGGTTCCGGTGAGGAAATTCTCTCTGAATTGCATTTAAGACTAAAGTCTTTAAAAAATATAGAATCATCAATATTGAAATCATTCTACTAACTGAAAGTAACAGGAAAGGTATGAAAAAGGACTGAAAATTCTTTAAGGAGCCTGTATACCACCCAACAGGAAATAGAAGTTTAAAATATCACACTTGGGTGAAAGTCATTTTTTAAAAATTAAATCATTTTATATATGTTCCAATGAATCGTGCTCCTCTACAATTATCTTCATATTTAAAAAGTCATATGCATATGTGCAAATAAAAAAAAATTGTTGGGCCACCCATAAATTGTTAATGGCAATTACATATATGAAAGAAAGTGAGATCATGGAAAGTGTGAGGAGTGAAGATAATTTATCCTGTCTACCTTCTTTGGTGTTTGAAACTTATAATAAGCATGTATTACATATGGAATTATTACAAGGGGGTAGAAAAGCTTTCTTACATGTTCCCTATGAGGCATTGTCAACCTCTCAAGTTAGTAATATATTGTGAGGGTCACAGGGGTCGACACATGCAAAGACTTTATCATAAGGCCTGGCACACGAGATATTCAGTTTCCTCTTCTTGGCCCTCCCACCACACCCTTATCATTAGCAACTTACACTAAGTGTGATAGCTCAAACGTCATTTTATGTTTAAAAGGAAAATGCTATACCTACTGCAAATGCAATTATTAACTTATGCTTCATTTTCTTTTTAAAAAACTAGTATTAAATGTGTCCTTTCTAAGTGAATGTAGCTTTTTTTTTCAGTTTTCAATAGCTTTATATTTAATTCTTCTCAGGTTCCTTTTGCAGTCCTTAAAAATGTGCTTCCACTTACCATGAACACAGTTGTGACTCAACTTACTCACTTTCATCCTATATCCAGGTCCACCTCTCCTTCAGAGGTGCCTCTCAGAAAAACACAAGTGTGGCACTCGGGTGGTTCAGTCAGTTAAGCATCCGACTCTTAACTCAGGTTTCGGCTCAGATTATGATCTCAGGGTCCTGGGATAGAGTCCCATGTCAGACTCCAAGCTCAGTGGGGTATCTGCTTTGAGATTCTCTCTCTCCCTCTGCCATTCCCCTTGTTCATTCTCTCTCTCTCGCTCTCGCTCTCACTCTCAAATAAATAACTCTTTATTTAAAAAAAGAAAAGAAAAGCTCATGTGTAACCCTGAAGGTAAGAATGCACCAGAAAACCTAAGCAATGTCTCCCTGTACTACTCTCTCCTATTACCTGTTTGGCTTCCACCTGGTCCTGTCCCTGGCTCTTATCTGGATATCACATCTAGAACTTGCCTGGCTGAGCTGGCAATGTCAATGACAACCCCTAGCTTACCATCATTCGTTCAGTCTACAAACATTTACAAGGGCTTACTATGTAACAGAGCTATATCTGGGGTTGGAGGATAACAGTGAATAAAATACAGCCCTGCTGGCCACACACCAAAGCCACAACCTTCCCGCTGTTTACCATTCCCAGGTCAGCCAAGTCTTCTATTTCAAGCCTAGCATGAATATCATCCCTGTAATTCTTTATAATTTCAAAAGTGACTATCATGATGATGTTTGCTGTTAATATTATACTTTAAGTTGATTGACAAAAAAAAAACCTCTAAGCTATAGTTCATTTTCTTTCACATTTTCTGTCTGTGATAACCTACCTCTCTGGGTTATAAAATGTTAACAGAGTAACCTTAATTTTATGCACAGTGAAAGCTGTTAATAGTATAATTTTTAAAAGATGTTTATTTAATGTAACAAAACCAGACTGAACAAGACTGTGGTAAGGGCTTAAGTCTACTTTGCAGGTGAACTTCTCCAGGGTAGATAAAGATCCTCATGGGCTGTGAATGCAACACAAGCTTTACCTTTCTATTACTGTACTACTTGTAACTCTAACCTCCCCAGAAGACTGCAAAACAGGTTAGGGACTGTAGTTTGGAATTCCTGATTTACTGAGATTGTCCCAATGCTCTGCTTGTTTGTGGTTTTGAATGAAAACTAATTTAGCAATTCAGTTACACGTCATCTTTAATCAACTTTTCATTAATTCTTCTCTTCTCAAAATGAAGCTTTTGATAGAATTGGTTCTCTACATTCAGTTTCTTGTATTTGAGAAAAAAAAGAAAAAAATTTCAATGAAAACATAATTTAGAGGCTAGAAAATAAGGGAAATTAATAAACCTGCAGCATGTGAAACTCATCTCTCAACCTGGCTGTCAGGATCAACTCAAACACTGAGTCTGCCAGGAGAATATTGTAGGTTGTCTTTAGAATCGTGTTGGAATAAATTCAACATTCGAAATCAATATTTCAAAATCTTGAATAGTAGGTTTCCTAGTTTTTTTTTAAAGAGAAATTAACCACCAAAGATAAAAGGAACATAGTCTGCTATCATGTTGACTTACACTAAAACCGAAAAGCCTATGCTTAGGTAGGGTGTTATGGCAAGTGAATTTGATTTGTTGTCTTAAAACCACTGCTTCTTTTGAATCTTCAAAACCTGTTCCCTCCATTCCCTGCTCAGCTTGAAGCTGACTCCTTATCCCCCCTCTCCTCCCTCCCAATCAAGTCACATTCCTTTTAAGTATGAACTCACTCAACTCTTATCCCTCAAGCAACTTCACAGCAAACTATTCTTTAACAATATTTCAATCCAACCAGAACCAAATTTCAAGAGAAGGAATGTGACTTCAAGCCAGAACCTTGTCTTTTTATAGAACAGAGTGGAATCCATGGCTATTTGACTGGTACTGTATCTAGTGCGTAGCCAATGTCATGTGCATGAGAGCTTAATAAGACAATTTGATGATGAAATACCCTCCCTGGGCAAGAAAGCCACAAGGAAATTCCAGAGAAAGGAGCAGGGCCAATCCTGCAACAAATTTAATTTAGCTTGCCAAATCATAACATGTAATTGATGATAGCAGCGAACAAAAAAAATTTTTAAAAAGCACAAAAGTTAATCCTTAGGCACTATACTCATGATACTCAATTATAGCACAGAAAATACATATAATAAAATATACCAGAAAAGCTTTTTCAACACCTATTGCACTTATGCTAATATGCCTGGTAAGGCATCAAATTAGGACTCTGTTTGTTTATAGTTTAAATTACAAACATAACGTCCTGCAGATTTATGCATTAACAAATACGATGGCCATTTTGATAGTTGAATAGATGAAATACACTAGCTATTGCTTCTTTTAACCCCTATAAAAATATTCCCTCGGTGTGGAAATACCACTTATTGGCTACATCCCTGATTAATAACTTTTGTTTTAAGATTTTATTTATTTACTCATGAGAGACACAGAGAGAAAGGCAGAGACACAGGCAGAGGGAGAAGGAGAAGCAGGCTTCTCACAGGGAGCCCAATGTGGGACTCGATCCTGGGGCCCCAGGATCACACCCTGGAGTGATCTGAGCCAAAGGGAGATGCTCAACCACTGAACCACCCAGGCGTCCCCCTGATTAATAGCTTTTAAAGAAATTATAGAAAACAAGAGAAGTCCCAAAAGAACAAAAGGAGATGGGAAACTACCAGGTATGGTTCTAAACTTTCTAATGGGATAAGGATTGGATTCCACAAACTCTAGGCAAGTGATGTCCAATGGAAATATTATAGCCAGACTTAAAAATGTTAAAAGAACTAGATGAAATTAGTGTTAGCAGTACATTTTATTTAACTTCATACATCAAAAATATTATCATTTCTTTAGGTATTAAATATTACAAAATTATTGAGATATTTTCTCTTTTTTGTATATTTTCAAAATCTGAGTGTGTGTTTCACACTTATATCACATTTTAATTAGGACCAGCCACATTTCAAGTGCTCTATAGCCACATGTGGCTCTTGGCTAATATTGGGCTATGCAGCTACTGACCTATAAGCCACTGACCCCAGCACAATTTGGAAACTGGTTGTACCTTGGCAAAGCCTGGGGCAAAAGCTTATGTACTTTATTAAAAGTGCAATCCCATGAAGTAAAAGAGGCAAAGGGGGAGTATGGCAAAAAAGGCAGGCTACTGAATTGGCCACTGTTTGAAAACAAGGACAATTGTTCCATTCCACACAATCATCTGTTGAGACACATAACCTAGTGTGTCTCAGCAGAAGGAAGGGTTTATCAGCTAGCTTCCATTTCTCTTTGACTAAAGTTCACTTCATAGGACTTGAACTCCCCCACACTTTCAGGTTGTATGTAACATGATGCCAGTTCAGCATCTCACACCTCACAGGCTTTGGGGGAAAGCCCAGAGGAGCAAGCCAGTAATGCACAGCAGGGGCAGGAAGCAGAGCACTGTTGGGTTGTGCCCTTATGAAGCCAACTGCTGCAGCAGCTGGGGAAAACAAGTGGCCAAGGACTCTGGGGACAGCAGCGTTGTGAGGATGTGACATGGTGGATAAGAAATGCCTGACGCAACTAAAAAAATAATGTAGAAATGACTAAGAGTCACCACTGGTGCACCCAGACTGAGTCACATCAAACTACATTTATACTCTGCTTTGTTTAAAACACCAGATGTGTAGATCATGTTATGACTTGCCTGGATCTCCACGTTGTCCATCTAATCTTCAAATCTGATGTAGCTTAATTACTTCCTACAAACCAAACTCTGCTCTGGGCACTCCCCAAAGTTAAGTTTTATAAGGAAGGATTTTAAAGGCCAGCAGCCCAATGACCTATGTGCCAAGAGCCTTGGGACTCTTCTCTGATCCTAGGGGACCAGTTCTGGTGACTGGATCCCTGCCCTGTTACTTAAATCTGACCCATTTTCCTTCTACTTTCTTCCTCTTTCCCATGGTGCTGGAAACCAGTGTCACCAGGTTCCATCAGCCTAAGGCTGCCTCCTCCCCATCATTGCTTTGTATTTCCAAATCTTTGTTTCCCAGGGCATTGATCTGCCTGGGAAGCCAAATGACTAGCCTTATTGGGTCTTCCTAGCATAGATGCCCCCCCTAGTGGGTCCCTGTCACCCTCATCTCCATGAATTGCCTTCCTCTACCATTGCTAGATTTCCCACACCACCTGCAACTTGATATATCCCCCAACTCCACCCTCCCTACATCGTACCTCTCAAATATTCATGTTACTTTAAAAGGACATCTGTCCTCCACAGTTCAAAAATTGGTCTTTGATCTTTCCCAGGTAGGGCCTTCTCATGGAGTTTATGTAATTTGCATACCCCTTCCTCTGGACAGACACTACCCTGTGCCAGGGTTCATGGCTTGCTGAGCAGAAACTCTCTTGGGCAAGTTACCAACTGCCCAATTTCACATTTGGCTTCACTTTTGCTGCCTGGAGCACATTTCCCCCAAACTCTTCCAAAAACTTTCTTCTTCTTCTAGTCTCTGCTTAAATGTTCTCCCTCAGAGAGGCTCTCTAGCCATCCATTCTAAAGTAGGCCCTTATTATCATCTCACCTTACCCTCAAAGCACTTGGCAAAATTTATATATGTCCATTTGCTTATTTACTTATTTGTCTTCGTCTTCAGACTATCAGCTTCATTGAAGCTGAAATGACCGGTGTGTACCCAGCCCCCTTCACAGAGCCAAAATAAATATTTGTTGAATGAAAGAATAAATGAGTATCTATTTATCTAGCAATTGAGCTCCTTATATTAAAAACCAAGGAAATGGCACAGACCAGGGATCAGGATCACAAAAAAAAAGATAGACAGGCAACATAATACATAACCCTCTGGTTTACAATACTAAAAAGTGGCAGGGTTTGGGACAAACAACAAAAAGTCCATAATCTTCAAAGACACTGAAATTCAACTTTCAAAAATACCCTACCAGCACAACAGAACTGACCCTGGACTCAGCATCTTGTCCATCATTGCTAGACTTCTTTCCAAATCCCACAGCCTGATGGCCAGCTGGTAGACCAAGAATTCAGAACCCAGTGGATACAGTTCTCTCTTTAATCTCTTATAATCACCTGGTTGGCCAATTAATCTGGAGTTTTATTCCCAGGGCATAGCGTATAGTCTTCCCTCAATTCCTTTCACATCTCTCTTTTCCACCTGCACTTTGCTAATTCCCATACACCCCTTCTGCAAGGAGCCTTGCATGACCATGCCCACCCCTCCCTGTCCTGGGTGCTCCCATGATGCCCTGCACTCCTGCACATCTGTTTGTCTCCCCATCAGACTTCCCTTCAGGGAAAGGTCTGAGGCTTGTGCCCTGCTGTGTCCTTGGTCCCTGGCACAGTGCTTGTCACAAATTTGAATTGAAAACATTTACCAAATGAACTAATGACTCTGCCATAGGGATTCCTAGATGGTTGAATCACACTCCTACAAAAAGCTAAAGAATGGATCCAGATATGGATGAAGGCTCCATCCTATTCAAGATCCTTTGTGAATAACTCTGCTCAAGACAAGCTCTGCTCTGACGAAGCATGCAAAGCTGGGAAAGAGATTCAGTGTATTGGGAAATGGCCAAAGGAGAGGAGATAAGAGATTGTGGCTGTAATGAGTGTGGGTTGAGGCCTCAATTTTGTAAACCAACATGAAATATTTTTGTGAGGGTTGGTGTGTAGGATTTGTGGAAAAGTGTGGGGGAGGAGGTGTGGTTCAAGGTAGGAATGTGCATCTGCTTATTGGATTCACTGACTGGTGGTTTTACAAGCCTGAGGCTGGAGCAGGTCCAGCTGTTTCACTTTTCCTTTGCCAGAGAGCCTATAAGTGCTATTTTAAAAGTAGCATTGCTGACAGGATTCTATAAATTAATCTGTGTGTACCTTTCTCACCCAAGTTCTCAATTTATAACACCCTCGGTTAGAACACGGCCTCCTCTCTTTCCTCAACATATGCATATAAATACAACCGGTTCATTCTCCTCTTTAAACACTATTTACTTCATTCTTGAATTTGATATCAGAATTGCTAAATGTCTGCTGAAGTTTAGGAAAGTAAAGTGGATAATAAATGGGGTCAAGGAACCCACATATTTTAGATGATGGCCAAACTTCTAATGCAGTTTCTAAAATCTACCCAATCACGTTAGTATTCTTCCCTAGTTTATTGTCTCATGAATGCTTCTCTCCAGGAATCAAACCTGTTAGTCACTAGTAAAATCCCTCATGAATGCTTGCTCTCAGAAATTATAAAATTTGGGGTGCTATATGTGTATAACCTTATTTAATTCTCACAGCAACCTACTGAGATAGGGGTATTGCAGCCTACCATGGAGGTACACCGCATATCTACTATACTCACATTGTCCATTCTCTGGAGAGGAAAGGAGACTGGAAATGGAGTTTATCATTGATCTTGCCTACATGATGAAGGCTCCATTAAAATCCCTGAAGTGGGGGGTTCAGAGAACTTCCTGGCTGGAAGTTCTACCTACATATCTATCTCCTGGAAAGGGTGACACATCCCAACTCCACAAAGACAAAAGCTCCTGCACTCAGAATCTTTCCACACCTCACCCCATGTATCTCTTCATCTGACTGTTCATAGGTATCCTTTATCATACCCTTCATTATATAATAAACTAGTAAATGTAATTGTTTCTGTGAGCTATTCTGGCAAATTATCAACTCCAAGGAGGGGGCTGTGGGAACTTCTTTTGTAACCAAATCATACAGAAGTTGTGGGTAACCTGGGAACTTACTACTCACTATTGGTATTTGAAGTTGAGAGCAGTCTTGTGGAATGAGCCCTTAACCTATGGGATCTGCACTAACTCTAGCAAGTCAGAATTAAATTGAATTAAACTGTAGGACATCCAGCTGATGTCATAGAGAATTGCCTTGGTGTGTGGGGGAAACAAGACCCATGTATGTAGTGTCATAAGTATTATGTGTGTGAGTAAAGCAAGAGAGTTTCTCCTGTATACTCCTAATGATTTTCACCTACTAAATTCACACCTTTGTTTAAATTTCTCCTCTTGAGCATAGGTTAAACTTATGGACTCACTTCTACCACATAGAACACAGCAGAAGTGATGGGATGTCACCTTCAAGATGAGATTAGAAAAGGCTATGGCTTCCATTATGGATGCTTTTCTCACTTGCTCTCACTGTCTCCTGTACCTTGTGTCACACACTGAAATATGTCTCTCCCAAAGTCTGTATGTTGAAGTCCTAACCCTTAATGTGATGGTATTTGGAGATGGGACCTCTAGAGAAGTAATTAAGGTCAAATGAGGACATAAAGGCTGGTGTCCTTATAAAAAGAAGATGAGACATCAGAAATCTCTCTCTCCATACATGCACAGAATAAGGCCATGTAAGGACATGGTGAGAAGGCCACTGTCTAAAAGCCAGGAAGAGCACTCTCACCAGAAGCTAAAATTGTTAAGACCTTGACTATGGATGTCTAGCCTTCATAACTGTGAGAAAATAAGCATCTGGCATTTAAGCTACCCGGGCTGCAGTATTTTGTTATGGCAGCCCAAGTAGACTAATACACATATCATGAGGCAGTCCTGTGGAGAGAACTGTATGGCCAGGAACCAAAGCTTTTCAACAACTACATGAGTGAATTTGGAAGCAGATCTCCCTCAATCAAACCTTCATATGAGACCACACTTCTAGCTGACAGTTTAACTGTCAACTTAAGCCAGAGGCACTCAGCTAAGCTGCACCCAGATTCCTGACCTGCAGAAACTGTAAGATAACAAATATTTATTATCATAAGCTACTAAGATTTGTAGTAATTTGTTATGCAATAATAGATAACTAATATATGGAAGTAATGCTCAGTGTCAAGAGATTAGGTGGATAAGGTGACTAACCAGAGAGTCAGCCCCAAATGCATTGCCAAAAATCAAAATTTTTTAAAAAAAGGAAGGAAAGAGTCAGAGCAGGGAACTGGGAATTCTAGTCTGCAGTCAAATAAAATATATATAAGGAGGCAAAAGCAAGGAACAGACAACTGGCCAGGCAAATGAGAAGCCATCTTTGTAAATTCCAGAATGAGAGGGCCCCAGCCTGAGATTGGATGCTCCAGGCCATAAGGTTTACTAGGTTTACTTCCAATATCCATAACAAATAGGTAAGGTGGTGTCTTAGTTTGAGTTATCCCAGAAACATATTTTGAAATAAGGATTCAAGTGAAAGTAGTTCATTTGGAGGTGATTCAAAAAAAAAAAAAAAAATACCACGAATGGAGAAGGGAAGTAAAACAGGAAAGATAAGAAAGTGAATGGCATATTCTGTTCGGGCTGCTATAATAAAATACCATAAACTGGGTGGCTCATAAACAACAAATATATTCCTCATAGTTCTGGAGGCTAGTCCAAGATCAAGACCCAGGCAAATTCAGTCTGGTGAGAGCACTTTTTCAGGTTCCTAGATAGTGCCTTCTAGCTATTCTTCACATCGCAGAAGGAGCTCTATAGGGTGTCTTTTATAGAGGACTTCACCCTCATGATCTAAGCGCCTTCCAAAAGTCCCACCTTCTAATACCATTATATTGGGCATTGAGTTTCAACATATGGATTTTGGGGTGGGAGGGAAGGTATATATATACATTTGGCATATAGAAGACAATAATGAACACATCAAGGGAGGGGGAGGGCATGAATTCTGTTGCCTGTAAAGACATACATGTGCTAGTAATGGGAGGTTAGCTGTGTGCCTGGACATAATAAGCGCCAAGGGGATAAGAATGAGACACTGGGAGCATCTGCTACATATAGGCCTTCTGAAGAAGCCTATAATTGTCTAGGTAACAACTACATACAGTCTTTCTAAATGAAACCATTAAAAATTATTATCATGAAAACCTGTCAAAATGAACATGATTGTTATGCTTTTTTAAAGAGATTTGAAAGAGTAAATTCAAATGGACTCAATCTCATTCTTGCACTAAATCTTGACTTGGGTCAGAGACCTTTGAAAAGTTACTAACTTCTCTGAGCCTTAGTTTTCTCACCTGTAAAATGGATGCAATAATTCCTACTATAGTTGATAATTATGAGATAAAGTATGTCAAATATGGAGAAAATTCAATTTTTTTAAGTTTAAAACTGCTACAATAATTTAGTGATGGCAAATGTGCCAAAGGATTGCTTAAACAAAATTAGTAACACTACATAAAGTCAATATTAGTACATACTATAGATTGGATGTTTGTCCCCCAAAATTCATATGTAAAGTACTAACACCCAATGTGATGGTATTAGAAGGCAGGGCCTCTGGGAATTGACTGGATCATGAGGATGGAGACCTTATAAAAAAGAATCCAGAGAGTTCCCTTGTCCCTTTCACCATATGAGGACATGACAAGAAGATAATTGCTTATGAACTAGGAAGTAGGTTCTCAACAGGCACCAAATCTGCTAGCACCTTGACCTTAAACTTCCAAATATCCAGAACTATGAAAAATAAATTACTATTGTTTATAAGCCACCTGGTGTTTTGCGTTCTGTTAAAGCAACCCAAACAGACTAAAATAGTGTCCTTGGAATAACAGGGTCAACAATGCTTATCAGTATCAAAATACTTAATCAATGGCCATTGTACAGACAAGTATTTCTTACCACTTTCTTTCACATTCCAATGCTAAAATAACATAAAAAAGCCTAATGTTGTTTTCAGGCATATCCAATCAAAAATTTGTTATTTCTTTATTAAGGCTATTGTATAAAAAAGAAATATCCTATCAAAATGGTGAAAATTCATCTAAATAAGTTGGCATCCTTAGGGGAAAATGAGCTTTGCGTGTGAAAAAACAAAATAACAGAAAATGGAGGAATAGCTCTCCAAAATTATGATTTCTTAAATTGTAAAACTGCACTGCATCGACAAAATTTGTCAGTATATAAACTAAAGGATGGAAGCACCCTTTTTTTTTTTTTTTTTTTGAGTTTGCTTCTGGAAAACTCAGACCTGGAGATGAAATTTAAATTCACGAAGAATTGCCAAACAAGTAAAGCAGGGCTAACTGGCCAAAAATAAATAAACTAACTCCATATATGTGAGAAATGAATAGAAACACTATACATTCCTGTAAGTATCCCAGGGTTCATAAAAATAATTCAAAAACCTCTGAAAATCTCTGATAAATAGACACAAATATTTAAGACACTTTAAAATTGGCAACACTATCACATGGTAGTGTGATACCAATGTGTGACAAACCAAATAGGAGGTTGTTACAAAGAGTTTGGGGTTTTGTGTTTTTTCAAGATTTTATTTATTTATTTGAGAGAGAGAACATGAGCAGTGGGAGAAGCAAAGGGAGAAAGACAAGCAGACTCCCTGCTGAGTGTAGAGCCTGATGTGGGCTCCATCCCAGGACCCTGAGATCAGGTCCTGAGTTGAAATTAGACCGAGCCACCCAAGCCACCCCCATGCGTTGGGGTTTTTTTATACAAGTAAAAAAGAGGTACATATTGCATCAAATTAATAAGGTATAGGAGGTCCAGAAGCAGTGCTTGGAACAGGCAGACAAAATGGAATGGCTCAAAGTTCCATCTGTAAATGCTGAGCAACTATTGAGGCATTCTTTTTTTACTAAACCAGGCAAAAACCAGAGATAAATCCTTACTGAGTTCAGAAAAGACTGGCCAAAGTGTGCCAGAGCCTCTGATCTCTAACTCATGTGTAACCCCCTGCAATGGAAAAGGATGACTCCACGGTCCAACACAACTCAGTGAAAATATGCCTTTATGAAAACTCAAGTGCTTTTACATGCATTTTGTATTTACCAGACTTCATTAATTTTTCCCAAAGATTTTATCACTAAGAATGATATACATCGACCAGTGAACATAAACATTCTGCTCTATAATGGCCCCAATATCCAAAAATGTACAACCTGCCTTCCAGTTTGCTACCCACTCACTGAGTCTGACCACAGCTGAATTAAAAGTGACTGGGAGGGGCACCTTGGTGGCTCAGTGGTTGAGCATCTGCCTTTAGCTCAGGGCATGACCCTGGGGCCCTGAGAATGAGTCCTGCATCAGGTTCCCCACAGGGAGCCTGCTTCTCCCTCTGCTTATGTCTCTGCAGCTCTGTGTGTGTCTCTTATGAATAATTAAATAAAATCTTTTTAAACAGTCACTGAGAAACCATCTTTAAAGATATAAGACACAAATCACTCTGCTTCAAGTGTCCTCCTCCATGGCTCAAACCCCAATCTCAGCCTGAAACAACTTGCCAGCCTCACATTCCTACAAACATACTCTATGCTTGGATGTCAATGGTTACCGCCAAACTCTCTGAATCCATTAATCAAATTCTATTCACATGGTTAAAGGCAATTCTGTTTGGGGAGTTGCTAAGCAGCTTTGTCTCCTTCCTGGAGATCCATGATTAGTTGTTAAATGTCTTAGTCTTGTTGGCTCCTCTGTTGCTGGGGTGGTGAGCTAGTAGTCACTGTTAGGCAGTAGGGTGATAGTTCTACCTCAGACAACAGCTGTACCACCTCTATCTGAGAAAGCCTATTGCCAAAGTTTTTGGAGAGACGTAGGGGGAGGGGTACTGTTAATTTGGCTCAGTGTCTCTCTTGGCCAGAATGAGGTTTTTTTTTTTTAAGATTTTATTTATTTATTTATTTATTTGAGAGAGAGAGAGAGACCACGAGTGGGGAGGCAGGGAAAAGGGAGAGGGAGAAGCAGATATCCTGCTGAGCAGAGAGCCCAATGTGGGGCTAAATCTCAGGACCCTGGGATCATGACCTGAGCCCAAGGCAGATGCCCAACTGACTGAGCCTCCCAGGTGACCCAGCCAGAATGATTTTATTTGGAAATCTATGTGATCTAGATTTAGAGAAGGTCTCTGCCTTCGTAAAGAACCAACTATGACTTTATCCCAGGGGCTCCACGCCATCAGGTTAGAACTTGTAGAAGAGCACTAAGGGTTTGCCTGTCTTCAAGTAAATAGATTTAACTCTTGGATGATTCAGATTGTGTATACCTGATGTAATCCAACAAAGTCAGCAGAATGGCTAGCTGTGATTGTTTTGTTGATGATGAGAAAAAGTTTCTAGTCAAAATGCGTGACTTGTTGGGGCACCTGGCTGGCTCAGTCAGTTAAGGGTCTGCCTTCAGGTCAGGTCATGGTCTCAGGGTCCTGGATCTAGCCGTATGTCAGGCTCCCTGCTCAGCAGAGTTTGCTTCTCCCTCTGCTCCTCTCCCCCACTCATGCTCTCACTCTCTCTCTCTTTATCTCTCTCAAATAGATAAAATCTTTAAAAAAAAAATGTATGACCCATGACCAAAATATTCCTATGATCTTGGTTCTGACTCAGCATGAGTGAATAATCAGAAATATAAAAACGGCCCAAGACTTCAGGACCAGATCTTACTCTAAAACAGGGTGTTAACCTACCACACCAAACTTCCTAGTACACAATACCATCTTGCATGCATAAAGTCAAATTAACAGGCTGACTCTACACTTCTCACTACACATCCCATGGTTTGGGAATTGGACAGATTCTATTAAGCCCAGATCCACCCCCTACAATCCCTGAGACATTGAGCAAGTCACCAATCCTTCTGAGCTTCAGTTTTCTTTCCTTAAATTTGAGACAATAAAATTAACTAATATAGCTATTGAGTTCCTAATATATACCAGTCATTCTTTTAGGTACTATGGATACATAAGTGAAAAAGAAGATAAATAAAAAGTTCAGCCATTATGAAGTTTAGGTTTTTCTACTCCTGAAGACTGTTCAGAGGAGTAGAAAAGAGAACAAAACAAATATAATGTTATCAACACGTAGTAAGCTCTTAATGTTAGGTCCCCCACAATCCCCTCACTTAGTTTTGTTTCACAATGGTAAGTGCTATGGAAAAGGTAGGAGAAAATATAGTGTGTTATTTCTGAACTGTGTTTAGAAATTTAAGGTACAAACCCCACTTAAGCCAATATTTTTTTTTCAAGCTTCAGATTCTGCTATACTAGCATTTTTTCTAAATGAAAAATATGGAATAAAATGGCAAAGAAAGAAATGAAATGGAAATGGAAATAAGGATTAAGTATTGATTCCCAAAGGTTTTGTTCCAAGCATGTGTGTGCGCATGTATGCGTGTGTACTGGCTCAGGATGTGAAATGCGTTTCTGACTATAGGTCAAAAAAAATTTCAAAAATTTTTGAAAATTACTGAACTATATATAATTTTAAAATAAAGAGAAATTTTCTTTTAGCTTTTGTTATCATCCTCAACTACCTAACTTAACTCCTTACCTAGTATTTATAGTGATGACTACTGTAGAAATGTACACCAAGATAAAGTAGTTTTTTGAGAAAAGGAAAGGCCATTCTCTAAAATTAAAATCATTTTGGAAGTCATTTTCTATAGTCCTTTGTATTCTACTTATTTCCCAGAATGTCCGGAAGTGAAACAGACAGAATGGGGACAGAGAATGGGGTATACTTGCTCCCTCTAAGAATTTTCCAAAAGTGACACTTTCTCAATAATATTTAAATTAGTATGTTTACATGGTGTTGTTTAAAATTATCATGAAAAAAATTGAAGGGAGATATAAAAAGATCGCACAGCGGGAAAAGACAGTAGAGGAATGCCATCCTCCTCCTCTACACCCAATGGGCCAGGTCTTGCGCAACCTCTCAGAACTTAGCTATGCTATATCTGCAGAGATATTGCCTCTGATTTTCAAAATTTGCCATGGTGCTGGCCAGCTTAGAATCACCCAAACTGCATGGAGGATAATTGTGTTAATTCCTTACCACATTTTTCCCATTGACTTTATTCCTGCACCACCTGTCCACTTTGTTGGGAACTAACCTAAATCAATTCAGTCCTAAATAACTAACAGGCTTTTTTTTTTTTTTTGGTAAATAACAATTGCCTTAAAAGAGCAGAAATTCTACATCATTGTTGTGTCTCCTCAGAATAACATGTTAAATGTATAAGACAAAAAGCATAGGAATTAAAAAGAAAACAAACTACATTGAAATACAGTTGTTGAAATATTTTTAAATACCTGTGATATAAAAATACATAGAATTCTCTATTAATAAATTAAAAATAGACCTACTAGTGGATCTGCTATCACTATAATTGCAAGGTAAAGGTGAGATGAAATGGCACATTGGGATATCTGCAATAAAAGTTATATGTGATGAAAATAAATGTGATTTCTATTAGTGACAAAGGAAGTTAGTAACACAAGTATGTGTTGCCTACACTTATAACTGAAGTAAAGTCTTATTTCAGTTAGAGTTAGTAAGGAAAAACCCTAATCAATTTTAATATCCAACACCATGGACATCTTGAATTTTACCTATGCAAAGTGTCCATAGACTACAGGTTGAAAGCTCCTCGTTAGAGGCAAAAGATGGTTCCAGATCTCTCTACAATCTTGTTACAAAGTAGCAAAGAAGGCAAATGTCTGATGGAATCCTGCCATTTAATTAGCAGGCAGTCCCAAGACAAACATGTATCCTGTTCTTTAAACAGGATGAAATCCCAACTCTCTGTCTTTTTAGAAAATCTGACAGCACCTTGTGGGAGAGGCTTACCCAAGCCAAATGTGCCAAAAATCAAACACCAGGACTCAACTAACCCTCAAGTAGAGTCAGGCAACCAAGAATCTTTCTAATCAATGACTTAATATAAGACTGCCTAAGAATCATAACCTAAAGCCCTTTTCAGGACTGCTGCATACAGTTGTGTTGATTGACCACTGTGTAACCCTATAACCAAATGCAGTGACTGTGCCATTTCTAAGGGTACTGACTGCTGGGCTCTCTCACTCTATTATTATTATTATTATTATTATTATTATTATTATTATTATTATTTTATAAGGATAGAAAGAGAGCATATGAGTGGGAGGGAGGGGCAGAGAGAGAGAAAGCTAATCTTAAATGGGCTCCATTTCCAGCACCCCTGGTGTCTCTCATTCATATCCTTGTTCCAAGAAGCAATGCTCATACTACTATCTAATATCAAAACAAAACAGGGGAGGGAACCTGGGAGGCTCAGTTGGTTAAAGATTTGACTCTTGGTTCCAGCTCACATCATGATCTCAGGCTGGTGAGATCAAGTCCTGCATCTAGCTCCACACTCAGCCCCAAGTCTACTTGAGATTCTTTCCCCCTCCCTCTCCCTCTTCCTGTGCTTCTTCCTCTGCTCTCTGGCTCTCTCAAAAATAAATAAATAAATAAATAAATACATAAATAAATACATAAATAAATAAAATCTTTTAAAAAAAATGCTACAGGGTGCTCTCAATTGAGTGTCGTGATCTCAGAGTCTGGGATCAAGCCCTATGTTGGGCTCCACAGTCAGCAGGGAGTCTGCTTGGGGATTCTCTCTCCCTCTCTCTCTGTCCTTCACCTCCTTACATCTCTCCCTCTCTCTCTCTCAAATATTTATTTATTTAATCTTTAAAAAATAAGCATTTACCCCATCAGAATGGGTGTTGATTAAAAACAACTAGCACAGGCATAACAGTATGTCTTACATGAATTTTAGCCTTGCCCTACTCATGCATGGATAGAGAGTATCTTCTAGATAAACTCTACATCTTGACCACTAAGTTTACCAATGAAAGTCCATTTCTAACTTATACTCATTAACAAAGCCTGTTGTATTGATCAGAAATCTGCATAAGTAAAATACTTAGAGTAACCATTTCTGCAGTGTGGCCTCTGGATTAAATGCTGGCTAACCATTTCTGGAGGGTGTGATCCAGCAACTAGCTTTGGTGAATGGATTAAAATGAACACAAATGTGTATATATAATATATTATGCTGAAATTATTTCCGAAGAATCATAGGCCAATTACCCAATTATCACTATTTTGGTAAAAATAACCTGTTAATTTATTAACCTGCCAAACTGTTTTGGAAACAAGAAATATCTCTTGTACCTACCAGTGAAAAGAAGTTTTTAAAACTTTAACTTTGAGTCAAGATGCTTCAGTTATCCTCTATTAAATGATACTTTGCAAGCTTTGGGATTTCCCAAAGCATCATATAGTTTTAAGGAAACCAAATCCAGCAGAGAGATTCTGCGGTGCATGAAGGGATGTAGTTAAACAAGCCTATCTAGAGACTAAAAGGGATCAGAGATCAGAACATAGAAAAATCATGACAAAAACAGAGCAATAGAAAAGAATGAAGTTGCTGCTCTTTAAAAGCAATGAGTTGAAACTGTGTGTGAGAGAAGACATTAGTACAGGACAATTGAAGAAGCATTGAAGAAGTCTAAAAAGGAAGGCATTTGAGGTAGAGAGAAGGGCAGATTTCTACCTTCCTGCTCTGATCAAAACAATCTCAAGTGCTCAGACAGCAGTGCACTTTCTACTAGGCTACATCTAATGGAATATAGGTTAAAACAAACAAACAAAAAAAGTCAGGATCATGTGAAGAAAATTAGGAAGTTAAATACTCATCTAACCCAGGAGTCAAAAAATCACCTGAACAAAATTCAGTGTAAAAGCTAGAAAGACAAAATGGCAACTATAAAAAGGAGAACTGTAAACTAAACTAGTTCTGATCCAAAAATAATTTCAAGTAAAGAATGATATTTCTTTTTTTTTTAAGATTTTATTTATTTATTCTTGAGAGACACACAGAGAGAGTGGCAGAGACATAGGCAGAGGGAGAAGCAGGCTCCATGCAGGGAGCCCAATGCGGGACTCAATCCCTGGACCCTGGGACAACGACCTGAGCCAAAAACAGACGCTTAACCACTGAGCCACCCAGATGCCCCAAGAATGATATTTCTAATAGCAGATACACTGAATCATAATCAAAACAAAGCCAACTAGAGTAACCAAGTCTCAACAGAGAATTGTGATTATACAAGAAACACCATTCTCTTTTCTTCTGGGACAAAGCTACATCATATTTCCCAGCATCCTTGATAGTATTGTGAACCCTAAAATTAGTTCTGACCAGTCAGTCAACTGTGGATGGAAGTGAAAAACCTCACTTCAAATTTGGCCCACACAAGCCATTCATGCACACTTCCACACTTTCTTTGGATTCCGGAAAATTCGCATGGAGTAAAAGTAGTGTGCAAAAATGTGGTTATCCGTGAATAGGGTAACCACGAAGAAAATTTTTTTGGCTTCTTTCCAATTTCTTGTACTTCTCAAAATTTGCACAATAACTAAATATCTTAAAGTATTTCTGTTTTATGATAGAATACATTAGCAAATAAATATATGTATTAGCTTTTTAAAACTAAACTATCCTCACTTTCTTTGACTACTCCAGATGGCATGGATTTTGGTGTGCTTATTCACTACATTCAGGAATAATATCTGCACTTAATAAATGTAGTTTGAAAGAACCCAGCATTTCTGATGTCCTCAGCATTTTGCCTGTTTGTCAATGCTCCTCTTAAAATGGGACAACCTCAACTAAGTAAAAAACTTGAGATTAAAGACAAAACATTTTACCCATCATCTCCATGATGTGAAGTACCCTGTGACTATTATGTAGCTTACTATACATCCAGGCCTATGTTTCTACAAATGTAGCCCAAGATTACATTTGAGAAGTTTTGGTTTTGTTTTTAGGACATCACACTGTTGGCTCATATTGATCTTATAATCAACTAAAACCCTTAAGTCTTTTTCACATAATTTGCTGTCAAGCCTCATTTCCTTCATTCTGCACTTGCACAATTGATTTTTTTTTTACCCCCAAATGCTGGACTTTAGATTGATCTTTGTTAAGTTTTATCTTATTTGTTTTGGTCCATTATTGGAGTCCACTGAAATGTCCTTAATCCTTGATTCTACAATCTTGTATATTACCTCTCTCGGTATATGTCTTCTGATAACTTTATCAAGTTCTAAGTCTCTAAAGTTGAAGATAAAACTATTAAATGGATAAGGAGCAAGAGGAGAATTTTCCCAAACACCATTAGAAATCTCATCCAGGCATCCATACTCTTGGGAATATTCAAGTATTGTATAATGTTAAATTTGGAAGGAGTCATCAATCTCATTTAGTCCAACTTCTAAGATTTGCCCCAAGCCCCATAGCCTACTGGTTATTCAACGCTTTCATGATCCTATCTTTACAGATGTGCTCATTATTTCCCTTCTACCTTTATTCTACTTTCTTAGAGAAAAGTTTCTTCTTAGAGAACCTACTTTACCCCATCTCTGGAGGAAATAATCCTGTTTACTTACATTTGACTTCATCCTCTTCAGCTTGGCTGAAGGGACACCTAACAAAGTAAGACACATCTAGAAATTAGGATTCATCTATTTATTCAACAGATACTTACTGAGCAACTATTATGTACCAAGAACTGTTCTAGGCCCTTGCAATATATCAATGATCAAGTTAGACAAAGATTTCTGCCCTTTGGAACTTACATTATAGCAGGGGAGAAAAACCAAGATATTAAATATAATACATAAGTAAATTACATACTATGACAGAAGATAAATCCTATGAAAAAAAAAAAGGAAAAGTAGAATGGGATAAGGGTTTTGGGAGTGAGAAGTGAAATTTTAAGTAGATTTACTAGGTCCTTTTGAAAAGGTGACATTTGAGCAGAGACTTGGAGGTCAGCCATGCAAATTTCTGAGAAAGGGACATTTGTGCAGAAAGCAGAACCCATGCAAAAACACTAAGACAAAAGGCAAATGGCTTGTTCGAGGAACAAGAAAATTAATGTGGCTGCAGTTGAGTAAAGGATTTGAAGAAAAGACTGAGAAATGAGATCAGAGATGTAAGTGGGTCATCATAAGGATTTTAATTCATATGTTGAATGAATTACTGCATGGTTTTAAAAAGAGTGACATGATCTGATTTACATTTTAAGAGGATAACTTTGGCTGCTGTATCTAAAAGGAATAAGTAATATCTGTTAGAATGTTATTGTGGTAATCTCAGTGAAAGATGGTGACGCAGACCTAGGCAGTAGTAGTAAGAAATGGCAGTGGTAAGAAGTGGTCAAATTCCACATTTATTTTGAAGATGAAGTCCACGGTATTTGCTGATAAATTGCACGTGGTTAAGAAAAAGAGAAAAGAGTTATGCCAAGGTTTTTGGCCTGAGACACAGGATACTTGGAGTTGTTGTCATCAACTGTGATCAGGGAAGGCCAGAGATGGAGGAAGTTTGGAATGCGGGAGGAAAATCAGAAAGTCTATTTTAGACAGACTGGAAATACAAGTCTGCAGTTTGGGAGAGAGGTCCAATCTAGAAATATATTGGAACTTGTTGGCATATAAATAGTTTTTAAATCCATGAGACTCAATGAGCTCAAAAAGGATGAAAATAAATCAAGGGACTTAGCCCTGGGGCCCTGTAACATTAAAAAGAGAAAGTCAGAGAAAGAACCAGAGAAGAGGATTAAAATAAAGCAATTGCTAAGGTAGAGAAAAAGCCAAGATAATGTAGAGGCCTGGAAACCAAATGAACAAAGTGCTAGAAAGAGCTTTCAACTAGGTCAGATGACACTATTGGATCAAATAAAATAGATACTGAGAATTGACCATTCAATGTAGCCATGTAGAAGTCATTGCTTATATAGACAAGAGTGGCTTCAGTGATGTCATGAGGCCAAAAACCTGACTAGGGTGGTTTGAGGAAATGTAAGAAGAATTGGAGCCAATAAGCTCAAACCATATTAGAGGACCTTTGCTCCAAAGGGAAGCAAAGAAGTGGGGTACCAAGTGTTGGTGAATGTGTCATCAAGAAGAGAGTTTTGTTTTGTATATAATATAGTTGACACACAATGTTACAATGGTTTTGGGTATATAACATAGTGATTCAACTTCTGTATACATTATGCTCTGCTCACCACAAGTGTAGCTCCCATCTGTCACCACACAACACTATGACAATACCATTGACTATATACCCTGTGCTATGCCCTTTATTCCCATGACTTACTCATCCTGTAACTGGATGCCTGTATCTCCGACTCCCCTTCACCCATTTTTCCCACCTTTCCACCCTCCAGGAAGAGGGTTTTTATAATTGAGAAACAACAAATCAGAACAATCCCATAGAGAGAGGAAATATTGATGATATTGGCAAGAGAAGAAGGAACTGCTGAGTGATGCTGGAGCAAAAGGATATGGAATCAAGTACTCAAGTGGAGAGAAGAGCTGATATAGGCAAAGGGAAAGTATAGGACATGAATTCAGATGTTGGTAAGTAGAGGTGGTAGTAGAGTCAGTGGCAGTTCTCTTCTGAGTGCTTTCACGTTTTTAGTGAGGCCAAAAGCAAAATCATCACCATAGACCAAAAATGGAGGAGGAGATGTTGGAGCTTTAAGAAGACAGAGATGGTGACATAATCATCTAGAAGAGTAGGAGAATAATGGATAAGGAATTTATGTTTGCCTGAAAGCATTAAAGGCCTATTTGTGATTTCTAATCATGAATTTATAATGAGGCTAGCCAATGTGGTTGTGAATTTTTTTTTCTAGCCATGTTCAGCTAGACATGGGCATAAGTTTGGAGTAATCAAAAAGACAAAATTCACCAGGGTTATATTTTTTTTACCAAGATACAGGCAAAGGAGATGAAGATGTATGCAAAAGAGTGATTATAAAGAATGTATAATTTTTACCCTGATAAGGAGGAGAAAAAGGACATCAAGGAATTGAGCAAGAGAAGAAAAATAATATGTTCAATGCATTGGAGTTTTGTGGTAGAGTGGGAGGTTTTGGAAACCCTTTTAAGTTGGGCTACTAGAGGAAATGAACTGGAAAATTTTCAAGATGGTAGTGAGAGAGGGAAGGCATGAAGTTGAGAGTATGAAAGACTTATGGTTATTAATTAAAACAAGGTCTAGAATATGATAATGAGAAATAATGGCTGAGGTAGAATGGAAGACAAGATTTTTTGGAAGAGATAAAATCAAGGAAATAAAAGATCAGAAAGTTGAAAGAATCAGCTATATATTAAATATATATGAATCATTAGGGCATAAGAATCATATTAGAGGGCAGTCCAGGTGGCTCAGCGGTTTAGCACCGCCTTCAGCCCAGGGCCTGATCCTGGAGACCTGGGATTGAGTCCCACATCAGGTTCCCTACATGGGGCCTGCTTCTCCCTCTGCCTGTGTCTCTGCCTCTCTCTCTGCCTCTCTCTCTCCCTGTGTCTCTCATGAATGAATAAATAAATAAAAATCTTATAAAAAAAGAATCATATTAGAGAGAGGGATAGTTGACAAGAATCTAAAATCATAAAGAAATTTGGAGAACTACCTCATGATCTAAACTCAGTGAATGAGAGATAGTGGTTGATATAGTTTGATGAAATTGGATTCAGAGTGGAAGAAAAAGGGGAGGAGGAGGAAAATGGTCTAAAAGCATCAATAAAAGGCAAAGAGGACACCTATCCAATCCCTCAGGCCTAGAAGTGAGAAAGTAGTAGGACAAAAGCAGCCATTACTTGAGACGGCTACAGTAAACACAGCATCCTCAGAGACAACCAAATTTCCATTAAGATAAAATGGCAAAAAATGAAAAGATAAAAGATATATGGGATTTTACTGATGATAGATCATTAAATCCAGAGTATGTGGTAAAGGGTTTCAAGATATGTGGAAGCATAGCAGATGAAAACAGATTAGAGGACGTTCATGGTCTTTGGGGCATTAGAGTGGGGGAGATGAGAGTCTGTATGTCAAAAGGTTTTTGAAGTGATGTGTATAAGCACAGATAAATACAAAATAAGATTGGTCCTTATGGATTCAAGGAACCAGTGGCAAGTCTGTGAGTGTTCAGTGGTAGAAAGAGGGGTATTTCAGGAGCTCCTTTTTCATCCTTGATGATGATGGTTAAGAAGGTTTGGAAAGGCAAGGTCTTAACCCCAGCGAGTGAGTCTCCTTTGATTCTGAAAGGTGGGAATAGAAGCTTTAGAAAAGGTGTGGTCTTAGTCCCACTTGATAGATTAATTCTTGATCAATAAGAATATAAGTACTCCCATCTTAACCCCTCTTATGAGTTAAATATGGATGTTTTGTCAATGGGCCATAAAATGTGTGCTCTAGAATTTTTACTAGGGACAGGTACTTGACATGTGAAGGAATGTAGACTCAGAATCTGAGGATACCCCCCCTTCACTTGGTGACAGCTATGATGTGTCATGCAGGAAGAGCAGAGGGAACAGCAGCTGTTCTTTGCAAAAGAAAGATAGAGGAACAAATCAGAGCAGAGAGAGAAGTAGATAGAGGAGTAAATGGAAAGAGAGAGAGGTTGAAAGAGAGATAAAGCTGCTTTGGTTTCTAAGGACTTACTTGCCATTTATTGCCCTTGGATTATACCAACACATTTCTTTCTAAGCACTAAGAACCATCTGATTAAAAATGTATCCTCAATTTTTTCCATGAAAAGCCTTTAATTTCACATGTCTTTAATTATTGAAATCTGGATTTTGCCCTTTTGGAAAATGATATGATTGACTATCTCCTGCATCTCTCAGGTTCATCAAAGATTATCCATCAAGATTAAATAATCCCATTTGAGAAGTCTGCCAGAATCCTAGAGTGATTTGCCTGAACCTCAGAGAATTTTCATTTAAATACTTAGGTGCCCTCTTATTACTACTCATCACCCATCCCAGGCAATTCCCTCTTAACCACATTTGACAATTATTTGACTTAATAGGGAAGCCAGAAGTATACATGGAATTGAGCAGTCCTGCTTTCTCTCTGTCATCTGTGAATATTGCTCCATATGCCCTGGCAGCTGTCCTCTTTATCCTTTGTTTGGTAGTCACATAGTTGATCATCATCCTTTGTGTTTTATAAGGCCCAGCTGTCATTACTGGAGTGAGCTTGGTCAAGAGGTATCCTGTGAACTCAGAGTGAGAAAGAAAGGAAACCAGTTCCGTGACAGGAGACCTGGCCTGGCAGCAGGGCTGGCCCTTGAATGGGAGTATGTAGTAATACAACACTGAATATCCAAAGGGTTGTGTCAAAGGCATACTTAACTAGAGTATTCAAGAATTTCTGAGCCCAGGGTGTTTGCTTAGCAGCTGAATACTCAAAGCCAGATGGAGCTCCCTCTTCATTGGTACTGATGAGGGTAGACCATTAAGGGGAGGTAAGGTCTCGGGGAAGCCTGGGTGGCTCAGCGGTTTAGTGCTGCCTTCAGCCCAGGGCATGATCCTGGAGACTCAGGATCGGGTCCCATGTTGGGCTCCCTGCATGGAGCCTGCTTCTCCCTGTGTCTCTGTGTGTGTGTGTGTGTGTGTGTGTGTGTGTGTGTGTGTCACAAATTAATTAAAAAGGGGGAAGGCAAGGTCTCAGTCTCAGGGAGTGAAATTCCTAGATGATGGTGATATAGGTTAAATACAGGTGTGGTCCTAGTTTTAGGACACAGATTCACACTTGATTCTTGAGAGAAGGCTGCTGAGATCATAGTTTGGATGATCCTTTCAGGCAGATATCCAGAATTCCACAGTATTTAGGAGACATCTGGTGCCAAAGAAGACAGTCCCTAAGTCAACAGTGAGAATACAGCCCAAGGGAAAGTAGAAATGTTACATTAAAAAGCCAAGATAGCGGCCCTTTTGTGAGGATTGGACTGTATGGCAGAATTAAGGATTCAGATGGCACCCTGGACTGAAGCACATTAGCTAATTAGCCATCAGCTACACAGTCCACACTGTATGCCACCACCCACTGGTGGGATGGAAGCTCTAAATCCACTTCCTGCATAAATAGGAAAGACTCAAGAATGAGCTTCCTACGTGAAAAGTTCATGTTTGCATCAACAAGTGCTTTCCCCATTTCCCCTCCAAATCATTATTAAGATTTTTTAAGCTACTCCACCCTTGATCTGGATATCCTTTTATGTTTTCTGGTTGTGGAATCATCACAATCAACTCTCTAAAAAGTTGAAATCGATATTCATGTGGGGAGGGGAGATCACAGGTCCCTCCCATCATGTTCTATCCTGCTCTTCTGTGCGCTCTAAGCTGAAACAGCCATGTCTTCTTGAAGCTATTGACACTCTGTGCTCCCTGCCAGCTCTTCCCTATGGACTAGGGTAGAGTAGTTTCCTTTCATGCTTTCTCTTCCCCATGGCAAAATAAAGTCAGCAAAGTCAAGAATTTGTGAGAAATTCCACATTGCAGGAAAAAATTCCAAGGTCTGTCTGAATAATTAATATCTCATTTTATTTCCACCTCTTATTTCTTTATCATTTTGGAAATCTCTTCCAATAGGGCTCACTCAAATCCCCCTATTTTGTCTGGGCATCTATATTGTACTCCAATATCCCAGGAATGGAGGACCTCACCAGATGAGCTGGTAGCAAAGATGATGTTTACTGCACATGTACCACCAGTATAACATAAAATACTATTTACAGTATAAAACGGAGGGTGACCAACCACTCCGGTTTGCCTGGGACTTGAAGGGACTTTCAGGATGTGGGACTTCAGCATTAGAAGTGGGAAAGTCCCAGGCAAACCAAGATGAATCAATCACTCTAAAATAGTAAACAAGCATTTCACCTACATCGAAAATTACCAAAAGTTTCCTCTAAGTTCCTCTTTGCTGGGTTTCAAACAGAATTGTATTCCTGTGATTTTTCCTTAAAACTGCTACCACCAGCAGCATGCAGGCCTCATATAAATGAAGCAAGATGAGCATCTTTGAATGCTTCCTTTAAATCTGCCTAGTACTCTTCCACCCCTCTCCCTCAATCTCTGCTAAGATGTTCGCAATTAAGACTGACTAATTCTTAAAATTTTTATCAAATCCATCTACTTTCTGTCTCCGCAAGCATCACCCTTGTTCAAGGCATTATGAATAAACACTTACCTGGATTATTGCACTAATCTACACAGCGTTTCTCAAGCTGTTTGTGATGAAGGGTGAGTTGTTTGCATTTTTTGTTTTATTTTGTGCTTCATTTCCAATCCATTATGAACCAACACTTTCGTAACATACAGTAAAAATGAATTACTAGGATAGTGATCACACACTTTGGTCTGGAAATAACATCAAGTTCTCTGTAAGAGTTTCTAAACGCTTCCTCTCAATTTCTGTGCTTACTTTGTCATGGGCCGGTAACAAAGTCACAATAGCAGGCTCTAGATAACACTTTGAGAAACATTGTTCTAACAGACCTTACCATTTCCACGATTTTGCCCATTCTTTCTTCCAGAAAATCTAGAATGACTTTTCAAAATGTAAATTAGAGCAGCCCTGGTGGCTCAGCGGTTTAATGCCACCTTCAGCCCAGGGCCTGATCCTGGAGACCCCGGATCAAGTCCCACTCACTGCATGGAGCCTGCTTCTCCCTCAGCCTGTGTCTCTGCCTCTCTCTCTTTATCTCTCTCTCTCTCTCTCTCTCTCTCTCTCTCTCTCAGGAATAAATAAATAAAATATTTTCAAAAAATGTAAATTAGATCATGTCAGCCCTCCACCCATAAAATGGCTGAAGAAGCAGGGAGATTTTAAGAACATGGACTGTGGGCATCTATCTCTGCTCATCATTTACTAGACTTATTTGATGCTGGGAAAACCACCTAAATTCTGTGTGCCCCTAATTCCTCATCTAAAAATTAAGGTAATAATAGCATCTACTTTATAGGGCTGCTGTGAGAATTATATACATTAATTTTTGTAAAGCGCTCAGAACAATGTCTAAAGTATAAGTGCATATGCAGCTTCTACTGTTATTATTTATTATTAGCCTGATACAACATCCTGCCTTTGTAAATGTTATATGCTATTATTAGTAATGTTAGTATTATTACTATTATTAATGTGGCCGACAAGTCCCTTATCATCTCTCCAGCCCCATCAAACTACCAGATCACCAAGCCAACCTCCTACCACACAATAAAAGAGCAATACATTGAAGATTTTACACAGACCATTTATGATATTAGATCATCATTCAGCAAATATTCAGTACTTTCTCTCTAAGGGAGAACTATACACCTACTCCCTCTCCCCCCTTGACTTTGCACATGAATTGATTTGGCTAACAGGATATTAGCAAACATGATGTAAGCAGAGGCTAGTGCAGTTAGTTGAGTTATGCCCTTGGGTTTCTGGCATCACTATAAGAAGAATGGGTCCTGAGCAGCCAGCAGGCCCCAGAAAATTGACCACTACAAGGGTGAAACCTGAATGGAAACTGCAGCCTGGAGCCAAACCCATGCCACCCCCCCCTGAGCTCAGCAGAGCATCCCTGGCCAATCACTGTGTCACCAGAAATTTCATCTTTGTTAGACAGCAAAATCTAACTATTCACACTATCCCACCTCTTTTTTCTTTATTTTAAATTCTGCTTCTCAGGATTTTGTCCCATTTCATGGCCAGGTGGCCCTGCTCCTTCCTGTACACTATGGTGCACTCCGGAGAAATAATACCTTAGTAAAACAGCACAATACATATAGGCCCTAGCCCATTCCATGGTCTCAGAATTTGGTCTCATGAAGTTTTATTTTATGTGTTGGGCACTCAAAATGACCATTTGTTAGAAATTATATATGTAAATGTGTATATTATGTATATGTGTGTGTAATTTTATACACAGATAGCTCTCTTGACTAAGCACAGAATTTAGAGGTGGTTTCCCATCATCTGAATATAACAAGCTCAGACCTATAACCTGAGTATAAGATAAGTGAAAAATACAAGAAATAGAAGGCCTATGCCAGGAGACCACTCATTCACAAGTGCAAAAGGAAGAACTAAAGTTATTTTTGTTCCTTTCCTCCTGGACAATAGAAAATAGAAGCTCAATGACCCCAGAGATCTTAGATCAAATTTAAAATTCATTCTCACACAATGCCACTGATATTCTAAAGATGCCCACTAATTTGCGATCAAATTAATGTTTGCTGTGATATTCAAACATTTATTTTATTTTTAATGTTTAAGAATTTTTTTATAAATATGTGCTCTGGACCATATCTCAGACTTGGGGCACATTTTGGTCTTCCTTTTCCAAAAAGGATATAGGAAAATGATGACAGTAATGGTTTCCCAGGCCCCTACAGACTATTCCCTTGGATGTATGCAAACTTGGGTCTAGTCTATTGCAGTGTATTGTTAGTTAGCCAGTTAACATCTCTCATGAATGTTATTTTACATTAACTTGCTGCTGTGATAGATTTGGCTTACTCTAAAACTTAGGCTATCACTTCAAATTTTACTCCCATGTGCCAAATACATAACCATTTGAGAAAACATTTTGAAGTATGAACTGATGGAGAAGCTAATGATGGAGCAGGTCAATACAGACCTTGTTATTATTTTTTAACATAGAAATATCCTGTTACTTTATCCCTTCCTTTCTACCTTGTGAAAATAATGGCATTTTACCAAGCACTTGCCTTTTGTGTGTGTGGATGAGGGGGAGAGCGGTGCTATTTGAAGTTAATACCCCTCACTTTTATAATTCATTGACCTATATGAAATAAATTTTGTGATGGGTTTTTAATCTAGATTTCAAAGGTGTTCTCAGTTTGGCTTTTGGACATGACTAAAGTTCATTGCATTTATGTTTGCTTTGCAAAATCTACAAAAATTCCTACATGAAGGTCAACACCAGGCTAGTGTCATAACAACTATATTGCAACCTGTTCAACAATCCAGAGCTAAAAGACAGAACTCAATTTACCTTCCCTCTGAATGAGCACGTCAATTCTCCCCCTCCAAATCCGCATAAACAACAGAGCGGAGGTTTGGCTTCAAAACCCACTGGTGAAAGTACATTAAATTTAGAAGCTGCTGGTGACCCTACATGAAAGGATACCCCCCAAATAAAGCTCTGAGGATCCAAACATCACAGCTCTTTTAGTCTAGCAAACAATCCAATTGATTCTGCAGATCAGCTTCTACAGCAAGTGAGTTTCCTGGAGTTTTGATGCCTGTATTAGCTGAAAAAGAAGAGCTGAGAGAAACAGTTTTCAAGAAGTCTGCATCTAACTCTCCATAAAACATTGAAAAGCTTGTATCATCCATCTTGCCTCCTCTAAGCATAATTTAGCGATGAATAAGGCAATTATGGAGGAGTTATATAGCTACAATGGAATTTATGTATACTTAAGGACAAATTCTGTCAGAAAAAAAATGTGATGGAAGTCTCCTTTTCACAGATAAAACACATAAGGTCAAAATGGCTGATTTAAGACACATGTGACAAGGCTTGCTAGCATGTAGTATAAAATTATCAATCAAACTGAAAGCTGCAATAGCTGTTAAGATCAACTCTTACCAAAATATATATATTATATATATACACAAATTCTATATATCTATATGCACATATACACTTATATACAATGATTCATCCTTAGGAAAATCATCCTTATATCTGGCACAGGGACTATGGTGATTGACAGTTCTAAAACAGATGTTTTAGCGCGCCTGGGTGGCTCAGTGGTTGAGTGTCTGCCTTTGGCTCAGGCCATGATCCTGAGGTCCTGGGATCAAGTCCTGCATCAGGTTCCCTGTGAGGAGCCTGCTTCTCCCTCTACCTATGTCTCTGTCTCCCTCTGTGTCTCTCATGAATAAATAAATAAAATCTTAATAAGTTAATTAATAAGACGTTTTATTAAGCACTAATGTGGTAAGAAAGATGAGCCACAATTCCATCATTAGTAGCTGGTAGACTTTCAACAGATCAAGACAACTTGTATTCATTGGTGTTCCGCTCTTCACTAAGCACTTTTACCCACATCACTGTGATGAACTGTATTCTTGTTCAAAATACTTGCTGCCCCTCTCTGAAGGCAACCCCTTCCCTCAGAAAAGATCCATAGTTTCTGCTCTTTGGACATCAGACCTAGCCTGTGACTTCCAAGCTGAAGCTTTAAGAGCCAGACTTTGCCAGGCCATGATCTCTTTACCCTACATCAACCCACAATGTCCCAAGTGGGCTGCTCCATCTCCCTGGTCCTACAGTGAAACTTCCTCAAGGAGAGCCATGCCTGACCCAGCATGGACATGGAGCATAAGCAAGAAATAAATCCCAGTGGTAAATCACTAATATTTGGGGATAATTTGTTACAATTTAAGATTCAACTGAAACCTATAGAAGTTATATTTTACATGCTTAAGGTGACCCAGTTGAAAAAGATTATTCTTTTCCCCCTCCTGAACTGTCAGTGATTTTATATACTGGGACCTACAGTTCTTCGTCTACATATTGAAACTGTTGGAATAAATAATCTCTCAAGTTCCTTCCAACTCTAACATTCTATGTTCATTGGACTCCTCTTTTCATAGACTCTGGAGCCTTGTAAGGGTCGCTTGGGTGATGTTTGCTACTGTGAGTAGTTACGTTTTGGATGAGATCCAAAATATTTGCATATTATAAAAATTCCACAGCTATTACTGCAAAGTTCTAGGACATATTGACTTGTACTCCTTGATACTTTACTCTGTAAATATGTTACTCAGGTTTATATATATTTTCATACCACCTTTCTGATTAAATTGCAAGCTTCATTGTAAGTTTTTTTTTTCTTTTTCCATACTACTTATCATGCCTCAGCATGTTTTAATAAGTACTTAATAAACTTGCCCCTTAACAAATGAACCTTTTTTTTATTCAAAAAGATGGGAGGAGGGGGTGCTTGGGTGGCTCAGTTGGTTAAGCATCCGACTCTTGGTTTCTACTTGGGTCATGGTCTCCAGGTCCTGGGATCCTGCCCACAATAAGCTCCCTGCTCAACAGGGAGTCAGCTTGTCTCCCTCTCTCTGCCCCTCCCCCACCAAATGAGTGGATAAATCTTTTTTAAAAAGCAGAGGGACAGGGGAGACACCTAGGTGGTTCAGTTGGTTAAGTGTCTGCCTTTGGCTCAGGTCTTAATCCCAGCCTGCTTCTCCCTCACCCTCTGCCCTTCCCCCTCCATGCTCGATGGCTCTCTCTCTCTCTCTCTCTCTCTCTCTCTCTCATGCATACTTCAGGTGCTTTCTGAAATAAATAAATAAATAAATAAATAAATAAATAAATAAATAAAAATAAAAATAAAAATAAATAAATAATTTTTTTTTAATTTTTTAAAAAGATGGAAACCAGACTTGACAAAAAAGGTAAAGCACTTATTGTAAAGATTTTAAAGACAAGTTTTTTTTGTTAGCCCTCTCATCAAGAAATGGGGTCTAGTTACTCTCTGGTTGAATGTGAACCAATCTTAGTTGCTCACTTGTAGCCAAGATAATGTCATAGAAGTAAAAATGCATGACTTCTGAGCTAGGTCAGAAAAAGTCATGCAGCTTTCATCTTGTTGACTGGAACACTCACTAATGGAGCCCAGAATGTAAGAAGCACAGCAACACTAAGGCTGCCATGCTCTGAGGAAGCCCACACCACATGGCAGGCATTCCAGGAGGCAGACTCAGCAGAGCCCAATTTTCAACTCACCCTAGCCCATTAATCAGACATGTGATTGAAGAAGCATCCAGATAGTTCCAGTCCCCAGCTAATAATGTGACTTCCGGATGTTTGAATATTTCTAGCAGAAGCCCCAGACCTCACAGAGTAGAGACATGCAACTTTCATTCTTCCCTGTTTAAATCCCTGACCTGTAAAATCCACGAGTGTAATGAAATGGTTGTTGTTTTATGCCATTAAATTTGGGGGTGGCTTGTTATGCAGCAATAGATAACTGGAACATATGGTATCTGTGAAAGTCAGCCTGAGCCAGTGTCAGCCCAGACAAGTGTCACACAAAGAAGTATATGCAACCACATGTTTTCCTGCTTTGTTTATTTTTATTAGGGTGTAGCAACTCTCTGGAGTAAATATCTCCCCAGTAAGAGCAATCTGGAAGACAGGAGTATTAAAACATCAGGCAGAGATACAATCGAATTATTATCAAGCAATTGCAACATGAAAAGAGTAAGCACTGATAGAATCTCAGAGCCTATTACTTTACTGTGCAATTGCAACATAACAAAAACACCAGTCAGAGATGTAATCACAAAGACAAGTGGAATCAATACTGACTCTAAAATACATTACAGGCCATTTTTAAATAAATATGTAAAATCTGCTTTAAATTGATTCTAGCTCAGCATGAAGCAAACTGCTGTAACAATTTTTGCATACAAAGCCCAGAGGAAAGAACAGGGAGGAACCACCTGGAGCATTCACAGCTTGGGGTGAGGAGATGTTCTTCCACTTTGGCTTTGTGACATGTGGCCATCCTGTGTACTCACAACAGATCTCGCCTTGTGGATCTCAAAAGTTCTGCTCTGAAAAGAAAAACCAAAGGGTTCAAACTATAATGGCTTAGAGAGTTAAAAAGAAAGCCAAGTGTCTTTATTGTCAGTTCAGCTTCCCAAAGAATCTGTCAGAGAGGCAATAAAAAGCGTTAGGTTTCTTTTTTTGTTGCATTGCTTGGGTTGGTTTGTTTGCTTGTTAGAGCCAGATACTCTATTAGTTTATATGCGCTTAACATAGGTTTAATGACATCTCTGCGCATGGCGCCATTTTAGGCACAGTGGACATAAAAGATAAGAAAGGCATTATCAAAAAAAAAAAAAAAAGGCATTATCCCTGACCTCAGAGAGTTTATAGATTAGTCAGGAAGAGAGAGGTGTGTCTAAAGGTAACAATTATACAACATGATAGGTCCTAAGAGCGGAAAACAAGAACTATTTGCTGAATATGGGCCTGTATCAAAAAGTTTTAATTTAATCTAATTAGGACATTAAATAGTCCAGATCATACCCTGATATTTTAAATCCATGACTGTAAATTCATCCTCAACCTTCATCCTACTCTTCCATGATGGCAGCCTCCTTAGACAAAAGAACTTGGATTACATACTTTTTAAGTCTCTCATCGTATCCTTCAGGTATTGCTACATAGCAGTGCTTAGTAAATATCTAAGAGATTAGTGAGGACAGTATATTTAATGTAAGACCTACCACTACAAAATAGGTGCCCAAAAGAATTTGGTTTTGGAATTTGGTTTTGGGTGTCCTACCTAGGCTCCCTTGCTTCCTTCTTTGGTGTCTATAGCTCTTATTCTCATCTTTTCACTTTAAAAAGCTGCCAATGTGGCTCCAGTGAAGCTTGAAGTACTACCTGAAGGATTTTTTGTATTTTGAGCTTTATCATTAATTGTGCAGTAAAAGACTTGGTCCCCTGGATAAGAAAACAGCCCTTCTCTGTATAATTGAAATCACACCATGGTTGGATGACCATTTATATTTCAACTATAAATGACAAAATCCCTGGCAGCCCAGGTGGCTCAGCGGTTGAGAGTCTGCCTTCAGCCCAGGGAGTGATCCTGGAGACCCGGGATCGAGTCCCATGTCAGGCTCTCTGCGTGGAGCCTGCTTCTCCCTCTGCCTGTGTCTCTGTGCCTATCCCTCTCTCTCCCTCTCTCTTTCTGTGTGTCTCTTATGAATAAATAAATAAAATCTTAAGGAAAAAAAAAAAGACAAAATCCCATCTTCATTATCCTACCTCCACCTAGAAAGTAGCCCCATTTTCAAGCAGCCCAGGGTCTACCAGCTTCACAAGGGATTTTGAAATGTTTGAAACCTGACAAAAGATGTATTTATTCCAAAATATGAAAAGCAACCTGCAAAATCAAAGTGAAAAACTGGTTAACACAAAGCCTTCAAAACATAAGGTTGTATTACCAATATGACTGCACTTCTATTTTTACATAGTTATAGAGAAATTATATTTAATGCAGCTATGAATACCTTTTAATGTATTTGAAAGGACATGGACTGTCAGGATACAGTGGAAACTATTATTGGCCTCAAGTCTTGCTTCTCTCCATCCTGTTTTTCCTAACAAGGCTCTGATTTTGTTCAGATACACACCCAGCAGCCCTGTGCCTCGAGGAAACTGACCCCAGTTCCAGAAATAAACCTTCTTGGTCTAATGGTGATATCACTCCCTTTGGCAGGGGTTGGCTCAGAAGTTGGCCCACAACCCAGCTCTGACCAGAAAGATATGAAAAGAATGCCCCTGGGAAAGGGGTGTTCTGGAGAAAGTTTCTTCCCTCCTAAGAGAGGCAGTTGGTCCCTTACGTCTAAAGCTTTTCTGCCTGAACCTGATACCTGGAACTACTCCAGGCATGTTACTGGAACCTAAGGAAAAATCAATGCCGAGGGTGGCAGAGTGAAGGGATAAAAGTTCTTGGTTCCTACAGAACATAGTCAAACTGCCGAATTAACCTATCCTGCAGCCACCCTACCTCTGAACTTCTTGCTATATGAGATTAAAAAGCCTTCTCTGGGACGCCTGGGTGGCTCAGAGGTTGAACGTCTGCCTTCAGCCCAGGGCGTGATCCCAGGGTCCTGGGATCGAGTCCCACATCGGGCTCCCCGCAAGAAGTCTGCTTCTCCCTCTGCCTGCGTCTCTCTGCCTCTGTGTGTGTGTGTCTCTCATGAATAAGTAAATAAAATCTTTAAAAATAAAATAATCTTCTCTGTTTAATCCAGTTTCAGACAGTGTATCCTCACTGATTGGTAGGTACCCTGTCATCCTCACCAAAGAGAAGACATCCCATTTCCTGCTTCTCTGTTATTGTCTTCTTCAGTCATAGTCAAAGAACAACAAAATGCTTTTTCCATCACTAGCTATAAGCTACCCAGGACAAGGATCATATTACACTGGTACCAAGTCAGTTAGTGGTACCATTTGAATAGGAGATCTTCTTCCTCACATCCATACAACACACTCATTCATGACAATGGCTAAATACAGCCATATGGCTGGGTTCAATAAATAGTTGCCCACTGAATATAATCTGAAGACCATTGGGAAGTCCCATGGACAAAAATATCTCTACTAGATTTCTATCATTAAAGACAAAGCCTTGTAACATAGTAACCAGATATTGACCACTCTTATCTCAGTAATCCTTTGTGAGCCCACATGGATTTTTGATCTACAGAACTGTGTGATAATAAGTGAGTGTTCTTGTAGGTCATTAAATCCATAATAATTTGTTGTACAGTGTCAGGAAAGAATTAGAGTGTAACATAAATGATGCCAAAATTTTTAAAACACATGAAATTGTTAATATACAGTAAGGGTCAGCAAACTGCAGCCCACAGGCTAAATTAAGCTCGTAACCTGTCCTTGTATAACCCAAAGCTGAGAATAATTTTTACATTTTTAAAGCCTTGTAAAAATTAAGAGAGAAGAATATATGACAGAGGCCGTATGAGGCCCACAAAACCTAAAATGTTTCCTATCTGATCTTTTACAGAAAAAGTTTGCTGACCCTTACTATATACTATTCATTATATCGTTATGTACAGGGACAAGTATAAATAATAGTTTCAGGATACATCCTGAGCTGGATGTCTTATATTTGCCCTTCTGGGTCCATATTCCAATTCTTTCCTTGCCATGAGAGACTGATCTGTATGGATCAGGCCCCATTGGGGCCTCTTGCTCCTGGATGGCTGTGACTAATAAAGGCACTGGCTAGCAATCAGAGGGCAGAAGGAAAATGAGATTAGGGTGTTCATTTGCCCCTCCATCCCTACAGGGCTGCCTTAGGCAGGTATTGTCCCTCAACCAAAGGGCAAAAGACCTATCAAGATTGTGTGGAATTGGAATGTGGAAACACAATTCTCTCCTCCAGAATCGAATAAATGTCCCCCCTTTCTCCCCATTCTTTAGACCTACAGGTTTTGGCACCCTGATATCCATTTTGATTTCCCTACATTCTGCCTAGACCTGCGTCATCAAGCATATGACAGATTATTCGTCTTGAATGTGATGTCTGTTTCTCACCAGGACCCTGACAAATGCACCCACAAATTATAGGGATGACCTTATAGGTTAGCAAGGGAAAAAGGAACAAAGAATGAGAAACAGAATACTTCAACTTTGATCTTTAGTATTATCTCCTTTCATTTATAAAAGGACTTGAAACAAATATGACAAACTCTTAATAATGGCTGATTCTGCGTGACAAAAGCACAAACCCATATAGATTTTTTCTAGTATTGGTATACCGTTTAATATCTTGAAATTAAAAAACTTTACCAGCCACACTGATTGTTTATTAAAACTGTCAAAATCAGGGGCAGCTGAGTGGTTCAGTCCATTAGGCGTCTGCATTTGGCTCAAGTCCTGATCCAGTGTCCAGGGATCAAGTCCCTGTTCAGCGGGGAGTCTGCTTCTCCCTCCCCCTCCTCCTTTCCTCACCCTGCTCGTGCTCTCTCTCCTACTCCACCCCAAATAAATAAATAAAATCTTAAAAAAAAAAAAAAAAAAAAAAGACTGTCAAAATCACCTATCTGAATTCAAATCATCATCTTCATGA
This sequence comes from Vulpes lagopus, assembly GCF_018345385.1. Lineage (NCBI taxonomy): Eukaryota > Metazoa > Chordata > Mammalia > Carnivora > Canidae > Vulpes > Vulpes lagopus. Next base: position 21,197,153 of record NC_054842.1, on the reverse strand, counting down.
CTGGTCCCAGCCTCCAGCCTTTCCTGATTGACAGCTGTATCGCCTAACTAGTTACTTCAACACGACTGGCAGCACCAAAATACCCACTGCCTACTGTGCTCATCACCACCCAAGGCACGAAGCCGAAGCCACGAAGGCAGCACAGCCTGGGACTGACTCAGCACCAGGACAGTCAACACTTCCAGATTCCCGCGGCTCTCCTCCCGAGACCTCCGCAGTGGCTCTCTCTGCTGTTTTGGAAATGAAGTAATAAACCCTCACTGCCAGTACTTATAAAATGTTCTGGCTTTATAGGACAGCATCTCCTGCTGCTTTGGGCACAAGTCCAGCTTATGCAAAGAATCTAAAAGAAGAGCAAAATGACAATTTTATAACCATTGCACTGAGGAGAGAGGAAAAGAAAAATTAGATTCATGGTGAAAAATCTCATCTCTGAGCAACCACACACAAAAAATAGGACTACTAGTTTGGATCGGTCTAGATGAAGTTATAAACATGAAATTCTTTGATTAATCATGAAAGAAAGCTTCACTTCTATTGGAAGACACTGCCCCTGGCACAAACACCCACAAAAGGATTTGCCATCGCCCACCACTCAGTGCTATGAAATACTTGATCATCACTTCCCAGTCATCTTACTTCATATAGTCTAGCCCCCTCATCTGAATTCTGAGTTTTAGGGAAGTGCCTTGTGTGAGTTGTGGATGCCCGGTGGTTTCCTGTGCACTTCATTTTTTACCGGCTGTGACAAGATTTTTAATCTTTATACAAGAGAAACCAAACCTGTGCAAGAACAACCTGTCAGGAATACTTACAGCCTTGCAGTTAAGTCTCTCTCTCGAGTGTGATTTAATCAGCAAGGTGTTGCTGACAATGTGTAATAGAACATTGTAAAAGCTACAGGTTAACACCTCTGGGGGTGCCCAAGGAGACACCATAAAGGGTATGGCGGTGAGATGAAAAATGATTATTATTTAGCATTTATTAATCCTACGTGGTATGCTAAGTTCTAAAGAACATAGCACAGACAAAAGCAGATTATCTCTAAATGTCCAAGCTTTCCTTAACAAAAATGGAAAAGCCTTTTACAACACTGTCTCTGTGTGAGATTATGAAGTGGAAATACCTTGACTCCATGAACAAAGGCAGAAAAATACTGAAATAAAAGCCAAAGGGACTTTTGATGCTTGCATCCTTCATCGCTCATCTGCTTTCATATGCACAATGTTGTACAGCTAGGTTGTGGGTTAGCAAATGACAGCCTATGGGTCTCTTGCCTGTTTTTGTAAATAAAGTTTCATTGGAACTCAGCCACATCCATTTGTTTACATCTTGTCTATGGCTGCTATTGTACTACAACAGCAGAGATGTGTGCTTATGGCAGAGACTGTATGGCCAGAGCCAGAGAGTCCTTTAGAGAAAAGTTTATTCACCCCTGATCTAGATTGACTTGGGGAAAACATGATCCAGATTTATGATAGTCTTAACAGACTTATTTATTAATGTGTGTTTTCATATGTATTCATGCAAGATAAAATTCAATTTAATTTATTTATCCATTAAGCATGTATAAAATTCCTATTTTGGGCAGCCCGGGTGGCTCAGCATTTAGCGTCACCTTCAGCCCAGGGCGTGATCCTGAAGAACCAGGATCAAGTCCCATGTCAGGCTCCCCGATGGAGACTGCTTTTCCCTCTGCCTGTGTCTCTGCCTTTCTCTCTCTCTCTCTCTCTCTGCGTGTGTGTGTGTGTGTGTGTGTGTGTGTCTCATGAATAAATAAATTAAAATCTTTTAAAAAAATAAAAATAAAAATAAATAAAATAAAATTCCTGTTTTTTGGCCTCAGAGAAGAATATACACACCATTAGGAAGGCTAATGCATCATTCCTCTAGAGCAAATGCACTCTTCCCTGATGCAACTGTAGGATTTTCCTATAGAGAAAAACTAGTTTCTCTCAATAAAGGCTTAGAAAGAGCCCAAGATCCAGATAGTTAAATGGAATCAAAGTTGAACAGAAAATTGAATATAAATAAGATTATATAAGACTTCATCTACATAGGACAATGGTTCATGGTTTGACTTCTAGAAATACTCTAAATAAGATTTGAAAACTATTTGGAGCATCAAGGGATTTATTGGTTTTATTTCAAAGCCCATGAGCTCTTGGGGAAAAAAAAAAAAAACACTCAAAATCTACTCCCTGATTCTGTAGTTACGGTACATTTGAGCCACACTGTCAACAGTATGATAAAATCAAATGGCACTTGTTTATTTGGAGACCACAAATGGCTTTCTTGATATGAAAGTAAACAGTGTATGAGAAGTTCTAGCCTGAAGGACTGCTTTTGAAGTCTTCCTGGAAGAATCACTTTTCGGGCTCCAACAAAAGCTGCTGCCATTCTTTCATCTGAATAAACTAATAAGGGTGTTTAAATCTCCCAGCCATACAGAAAGAACATAACTAGAAGTTTCCTAGCACAGAGGTAGTGTTTCAAATGAATACTATATTTTCTTCTACAAGAATTGTATTCTGTGCCTTAAACTCACCTGCTTAACCTCCAAGATCTGTTTTAGGTTTTTGGTAGCTAACATGCTTTCCCATGGCAACTGCATAATAACATCATATAGTTTGAAGATAGAAAGAACTCAAAATATTTCAGACTCAATTACTTCATGAAACTGCTTTACAAGTGCCTTTTTATTTCACAACAATTTTAAAGAATATATTTGACCAGTGTATATTTCACCACCTGCAATTTTGAACAAAAACACATTTTTCACAAAGAAATACACAGAAAACAGCCAGCCTTATTCAAGGAAGTGATAATGGGTACTCTTAAGCAAAGCAAAACTAGCACTAAACGGACATGTCAGGTTTTGAGTTCTTACTTTGGCTTGGTTGGCTAACCAGAAGAATGACCTTGACAAGCTACTTTCTTCTCTGAATTTTAGTTTCAGCATCTGTAAAAGCAGGTGATTTAAATCAACCTCCCAGAGTATTTCCAGCCCTAAATACAATGATGACTAAAGCTTGGCATTTATTGTAGTTCTCAATATAATTACTTCTAACCTTCTTCTAACCTCATTCTTATGCATGACAGAATGCCAGAGGAAAAAAAAAAACACAGTAAACTAAACATGAATTTGATTCTCCCCTTCTATCTGGAAGGGGTCATTGCTGAGGCACAGAGAAATAATATTTCTCCTGCCTCTCTTCTAGCACTTCATGCAAAATTAGATAGAAGTTCATGCTTACTTTCTCTGACTATATTATTTAAAAGAGTAGAAACAAAGAATTATCTTTTTTTTTTTTTTTTCAGAAAAGAACTTAGGACCGTGTAAAGTCTTAGGGGTTCAACATATTGACACAATGTAGAAAGAGCTTTACCTAAAGCAGGATGCCCAGGCAGCTTTATAACCAGTCCTTGAAAAAACGTGTGAAGTTACTAGAACATTCAGGCATTGCTGATGGAAAGAATATATGGTCCTACTTTGGAAAGATGTTTGGCAGTTTCTTACAAAGTTAAATAAAAACATAGCTATCCTATGATCCAGATAGAATGTAACTATCAGAATCACAATGTTTTGCAAAAACATAGTATGATAGAAAATTACAGTATAGCTCTTCAAATAAAATGCCTAGCACAAAGATTCTGAAAGTTTTTTTGAAATAGTATTAAGTATCAAATGATGATAGTGTCACAAACTGAAATATGTAGACTCTTTGAAAAAGAACACAGTGAAAAAATAATCTTTTGGAACCATAATTAGGAATACTTAATAATAGGAGAAAAGGGACTTATAAACTAAATTTTTTAATAGAACCAGGTTGGTAAATTTGAGATGACTTAAAACATTCAACATATTCTCATATCAGTAAAGACTACCCAAGCAAAAAGAAAACAATTAAGCAGACCTATCTTTCATATGATGAAAAACCCTCCAGGAGGGAAAGAGTCCCAGAGAGGAGCCAATGGTATAAGAAATAATTAAAAGCAACCAAGTACAAACTGCATACCAGCTATTATCTAGGAACTTTTTTTCCTTTACCTTAGAGCATTAGAGGAAACATAAAATGGTAATATCCCTGAGCAACAGCCAGTCCCTACTTTTCAGTCATCTTATGCAAAATAACAAATCCAGGGAGAGGGGAAGCTTCAGTCAGAGTTTAAAAAGAGGAAGTTGTTTGACAACTTCTTAGATCTGCCAACAACAGCAATGAAATGTGAAAAACCGAAGCAACATGCTTACAACACCCATCACTACCTGGCTTTGGTTCACTTCTTGGCCTCACCCTTGTGCCAGACTCCTCCCCTCCACTATGTCCCAGCATGTTCCTACAATTCTCTCCTCCAGGTTACCCCTTGCTCTCCACCTGCACTGTCCTTCCCCACATCACATCTCGAAGTGATGCTTGGCCTTTCAGCTCCCAGCTTCGTGGTCTTCTTCCTGGAATGGCCCTCTCTGGTCATCCAATCTAAAGAAGTCCTCTCTATACCTAAGAGGGAGTCTTAACATATTTATTTTTTCGTGTTTGTGTTCTTCTTGGTGGAATTGTGAAGTTTTTTGGCTTCTTTTCTCTCTATACCAAGTAAAAGTTGAACTCCATGAAAGCTAGTAACTTACCTGTTTTATGCCTGACACTGTAAAGAAAAAACTAATTTGACACTTGTTAAAATGGTAAGGAATAAAAAAATAAATAAATAAATAAAAATAAATTAATTAAAAAAAAAATGGTAAGGAAGCCTTTTTATTCAAGACCATTATGGGGCACCTGTCTGGTGCAGTCAGTAGAGCGTGTGACTCTTGATCTCAGGGTTAAGAGTTCAAGTTCTATATGGGGGTGTCTCCCATGTAATAAATTTTTTTAAAAAGACTATTACAATAGGAGTAATGCAATAGGGAAGGTAGATGGAGCTTAACTCTGAATATAGCAAAGGCAGCTGGGGATTTATGGCCAAAGAGCCTGTTAAAGGTGAAGAATGGTAGAAAAATTACTAAGAGGAGATGTCAAGGATGGGGGGGATTCTTGCTAAACTGACCTAACAGGATCCTTGCTGTGGGCAGGCCAGGGTGATCAGATATCAAGGGAATAAGTGTTGACTTAGCAGGATTCTCTGCTAAGTTTGGGCTGTGCACACCAAAGACAGAAATGGGTACCAAGATTGAGGCCTAGTCCTTAGTCAAGGATAGAGTTTTTGTCAGCACATAGTAGCTATCAAAAATTATTGACTGACCAGATGGATGAATGAATGAATGAATTCTCATCCTCAAAATTAAGTGATAGATTTGCTGTTTAAATTTCTTAACTGCTTCACTTTTCCATTTCACCTCATTAGCATAAACACTGGTAATAATAGGGATAAACAAGGAAATAAAGCCAAAAAATAAAATTCCTACTCCCTTGCAAAGGAAAAAGAATAAATCTTCATAATTAATGGTTACTTTTGTTCATTTATTTATTCTGCAAATATTTATTGAGAGCTAACCACAATGTACTAGTTACTTTTCCAGGCACAGACAGACAAATCCAAAGAAAACACCCCAGACTTCAAGTTCATTGTCACTATCTACTGAGTGACAAATATGTGAATAGAATGAGGTATGGCAAAGGGAGTAGCTGAGATGGATAAAGGGCAAAAAGGGATCCCTGGTGGGCAATGAGGCAGTCAGAGAAAGACTCAGGAGAAGAAAGTGTGATGACAATTTCCCAAATGAAATGCCCTGTAATATAACTTCTGCAAGAAATCCTGCCCATCTTCCACAAATTACAAAACCCAGGATATGCTTGGTGTGATTCAGTTTCTCATGGAAGTCAGCAAAGAGGCCATATTGAGTCAAAAAATTGTGTGGGACTCAGACTCAGCCAAGCAAACAAAGGGACAGCTGCACTTCTGGGTTATGTCAATAAATTGGAAATGCACAATTATAAGTAAGAAAAACATATTGCCCATTCCAGGGCTGATATCAAAAGGGGAAAGATGGCATGGATATCCCATGAGGATATCATTGCTATTCCTGATTAATTTAGAGGGGTGAGGAAGAAAAATATGCCCCATATGAATGCACTTCTGCTACACAAAGGCCAATGCTGTGCATTGCAATCTCAGTGGCTCTCTGCAAGAGGACAAGCCAAGAGAAGAGACGCTAAAACTTGCAGTGCTCTTGCCGGACACTTTTTCTGAGCACACTCCCAACATCACTTGCTCTTTCAGTGGTATGCAGGGTTAACTATGAAACTGAAAATGTTTGATAATACCTGCATATTGTTAAATTTTAACATAACCAATATCTGAAGTTACCACAATATTTCCCAATAAATAAGAAAAAAAGATTTTCCAGTTTTAAAATTTTATCTCAGGAGTATCATAACCCAAAGCTAAGTAGGTGATCCAAATAGTAGAAGCAGAGAGGTTGATAAAGAGAAGACTAGATCAGTGTAAGAGAGGTGATATATGTTGGCAATGATTCCCAACACATGTTCATTAAAAAATTGTGCTAATTGGAAGCTTTCCTTCTTCCATGTGAAAACAACTAATAAGAAGTTGATGACAGCACAATCAGGCACTAGAACCCCACAAGGAAATTACAGATGTAATAGATACCTCTGGGTGCATACAAGACTTTTAAATCTAAATTGAATCTTTATTTAGAAATCAATTTATGTGGGTAGACTCTCCGCCCAAGGGTATTTGTTTGCTCTTTTATGAATGTTTCAAGCTAGCAATTTTTTTCTTAGGGTTATAAATGACTCTAACTAAATAAAATATGAGGATAGATTTGTGTAATAAATACATCTCTGACATTATTTATTTGTTCATTGAAATGTGCAGACTTTATCTAAAACAGTTATCTAACTATCATATTTTTTGTTTTATGACATAGAATTGTCCATAAATGACCTATTTCCCCTAATGTCCTCCAAAGGAGCTAAAATAGTGACACTTGAACTTGTTCCAAAGATTATAAGGTCAATCTGACCCCAGTTCCAAATAAGTAAAGGCAACTTAGATTTATTTAACCTCTATTACACATAGCAAAATAGCACATAATTTATTTTAAAGAAGAAGTTCTCTCTAAACTTTACCAGTTGTTTCATATCCCAGGGGAGAAAAGGGGGTTATGACTCAGGCAGAATCAGCTCTAGACATAGGTTGGTGGGGAAAGCTATGCTCCCTGAGTCAGAGGGAACAAGACAGGAATTGTCTCAGCTGGGGGTGAGCGCTAATACTGATGATCAGCAGGTCTATACCATCATAAGAATAGAATGATTTTGACGTGGCTGGCATGGATTCATAAGGAGCCTACAGGCAATATCACTTCTCAGTGACTTGGGAAGTCAAAGAGTGACAATAACATGGACCTCTGTGGTCCATCTGCCTTGGGAAAATATTCCAGCTAACCACAGGGAGCATGGAGAACAAGGTTCACATGTCAACAAAAATGATTTGTCAATGGCTGGGATTTAGGGCAAGATTAAGTTCTAATAGGGACACCTGAGTGGCTCGGCAGTTGAGCATCTGCCTTCAGCTAAGGGCGTGATCCTGGTATCCAGATCGGGTTCCCCACAGGGAGCCTGCTTCTCCCTCTGCCTGTGTCTCTGCCTCTATGTGTCTCTCATGAATATATAAATAAATCTTTAAAAAAAAGATTAAATCCTAATAATTTTCTGGGTATACATAAGCTCCACAACCTCTCAATTGTGCACAGCCAGTGCTGAGGCCTGGGCCCTAACTCTAGTCCCTATGCAATTGCAAAGGATTATTTAATCATGCCTCGTAGATTCCTGGAGATAGAGCAACAGGTAGACCTTGCAAAATAAGTTGAGAAAAATGCAATTCTCCAAGGTAAAAATAATATGGAAATAAGCAAGGCAATGGCTACATCAAGTAATAAGAAAAATATCTTTTACTATAATCACCACAGATTTGAAGTGATGTGATGCTTTCTTCCTCTCCTCCTGTGTCAGGGTTTGCAAGCCACTTACAAGTCCCAGTTTCTCATGATCGTTGAGTTTCATATTCAACATTTTCTTTTCCAGCAAAATCTCCTGCTGTGCTTGAGAATTTTTTAATTATATTTCCAAGTTTTCTGCTCTCATGGCAGAATTACTACACAAAATAATCATGGAGCTAATAAAGACGATGTAAACATTTTCTCCCCCGAAAAGCACACAATGCAAAATTGTAAACACAGACATAAATGATTTGCTCCAATTTGTCTCAGCAAATTAAAATACCATTGACCCTTTATGAAGAAAATGTAGATGGTAAAAATAGGGCATGGTGAAGTAAAGAAGCCTGGAGACTGAATTTCAATCCAAAATCTCCATGGGATTAATTAAAAGCTAAAATTTGACAAATCTAAGTAATTTCCAAAACTCCTTGTTTTTTTATGAATAGAACTATGAATAAACAAATGCTTTGTTTATGGTTGAAATTTTGGAAAACATAGAGAGATACTAAAAGGAATGAAAAAGAAACACCCAAAAACCTAATATTCAAAATTAGACAAAATAAACATCTGAGTATACATTCCAGTCTTTTTTTCTAGGCATATATATGCATTTTTTAAATTTAGGAATTGTAGTATACTTAATATTTGTACAAATTGTTTTTTTTCTTGAACATAAGATGTAAAAATTTGTCATTGAATACTCTTTTTTTTTTAAAGATTTTTATTTATTTATTTGACAGCACAAGTAGGCAGAATGGCAGGTAAAGGGAGAGGGAGAAGCAGGCTCTCCGCTGAGCAAGGGCCCAAAACGGGGCTTTATCCCAGGACCCTGAGATCATGACCTGAGCCGAAGGTAGACATTTAACCCCCTGAGCCACCCAAGTGCCCCTGAATATTCTTTTATAGCATTGTTTTTATTGATCACAGGGTATTTCATTATAAAAATATATTGTACTAATATACTTATTAGTATTATATTTGTAGTAATATATTACTAATATATATTAGTATTATAAATTTATTTCATTTCTTGTTTATTAAGAATCTATTTTACTAATTTCCCATTTTTAGATACACAGTTTCCATCGTTTCCTTACTGCGCACAACATTTTAATAAATTTCCTTTTACTTATATCAATTCCTTAATTATATTCTTGAAAATAACAACATTCCATTAAAGGATATACAAATTTAAACCTTTTGCTACATGTTGCAAAATTACTTTCAACTTACACTTGTCCTCTTCCTCTTTAACACAAATAAGAGTTTGTGTCCCAGTGCCACTGATAATGGTGGCCTTATTACTTCTAATTATTGCCAGATTGATAAAAGAGAAGAAACAGTTTCCGTTTTATTTTCACTTTTCCAACTACTAGTCATTATATTTCTTCATACTTGCTGACCATAATGAATTTTTTGTCTTGCAAACTGCTTATCAATTTTTATACTGGAATGTTCAAATTTTTTTTATTATAAGAACATCTAGATTATTAAGCCTTTTGAAATAATGTATTACAGATGCATTTAGTCACTTTGTCACTTTTAATTATCTTTCTGGTGCTTTTTGACATGCATATTTTCTCCTTTTTTAGATAGTTAAATATTTTTATAAATATTTTTTATAAATATTTTCTTTTTATAATTTTTTACTTTATGTGCTCAGGTGCTTTTTCCACCCCAAAGAGTATATAAATGCTTACCTACATTCTCTTCTTTAAGTTCTTTAATGAGTTCATTTTTTACATTTAGTTCATAACCCATTTGGAGTATATGATAGCATTATAAAATCTTAACTTCATTCCTTTTCATATAACTAGCCATTTGATCAAATATCTTCCATTTCTGCAGTTTTTAGAACTCCAATTTAAGATAGTGGAAAGCCTTTCCCAAATAAACTCTTATATGAGAAGCCATTGCGTGTATCACAAATAAAAGTGGAGCTGTGTTAGTTGCCAGAGGTGGGGAGAGACGAGGAAGGGATTTTCTTCACCAGCCAGCAAGATCTCACAGAGCACCATTTGCTAATCATTTTGCCCAACAGATTTGAAATGTCACTATTATGTTGTATTATTCACCTGATTTGAGACTGTCCTAATCTTTCTGTTCTATTCCAGTCATCTGGTCATGTAGGCTTCACCAGCAACTTGCTATTTTAAGTATTAGAACTCAAAATGTACTTTCATATCTACACTTAACTTCACACACACACTTACAATCATATCCACTCTCATTATTTCTCAAAATTTTCTTGGATACTTGGGTCTATTTATTTTTTCCACATGAACTTTTTAATGAATCTGTTAGTTCTATTCCCCCCTGGAGCCCAATGATATTTCAAGAAGATTATATCAAAATTGTAAATTCATCTGGAGCTGACATCCTAATACTGAGCCTTTTTTAAAATATTTTTATTTATTTATGAGAGACAGAGAGAGAGAGAGGCAGAGACACAGGCAGAGGGAGAAGCAGGCTCCATGCAGGGAACCCAACGTGGGACTCCATCCCAGGTCCCCAGGATCATGCCTCGGGCCAAAAGCAGACGCTAAACCTCTGAGCCACCCGGGCTGTCCCTTACTGAGTCTTTTGATCAAAACTCATACTTGCCCATATTTCAACTTGATTTTTTCCTTTAACAAAGTTTACATGAGTTTTACACATTCCTTTTTTTTCTTTTTAATTTTATTTATTTGAGAGACAAAAAGAGAGAACATGAGCAGGGGGGAGGGCAGAGGGAAAGGCACAAGCAGACTCCGCTGACTCCTGCTGAGATCATGACCTGAGCTGAAGGCAGACACTTGACCAACTAAGCCACCTAGGTGCCTCTCTTATTATATTCTTTTTTTTTTTTTTTTTTTTAACTTATGATCGTCACACAGAGAGAGAGAGAGGCAGAGACATAGGCAGAGGGAGAAGCAGGCTCCATGCACAGGGAGCCCGACGTGGGATTTGATCCCGGGTCTCCAGGATCGCGCCCTGGGCCAAAGGCAGGCGCTAAACCTCTGCGCCACCCAGGGATCCCCTCTTATTATATTCTTAATTAACTATTTTATAGATTTTACTATTGTAATTAGAGTCATTACATTTTTTTATCTGGTTATTATCAATTTGTGGGAAAACTATTGATATTTTTATGATTCTCTTGATTTTTAAAAAATTGTTGGTTGATTCTTTGGGGTTAGTAATCAAATCATTGTCAAAGAATAATCTGACCTATGCTTCTTATTTCTTTTTCAAATCTAACAGCATTGGCTAAATATTCTAGAAGAATGTTAAAAGAAGTGTTAGTGAGGATCCTTTTTTTTCTTTTTTTTTTTAATTACTCATTCATGAGAGACACAGAGAAAGAGACAGAGATACAGGCAAAGGGAGAAGCAGGCTCCCTGCAGGGAGCCTGATGCAAGACTCAATCCCAGGTCCCTGGGATCACACCCTGAGCCAAAGGCAGACGATCAACCATGGAGCCACTCAGGATCTTTCTTTTTACTCTTTGACAGCAATGCCTCATGTGGTAGCCATTAAATATCATACAAGCCAATAGTTTAAAATAAGCATTCCGAGATGTAAATAAATACACAGCATTCTATCCCAAATTTGATAAAAATCTTTAAAAAAATGAACGTTGAGTTTTATCAAGTCCTTTACAGCATCTGATTGTTTTTCTTCTTCCAACTACTAATATGCTTAATTCCATTGATATACTTTCTCATATCAAGTAATCTCTGAATTTCTGGAAATTATTGACTAGTGATATATTGTTATTTTAATATAATGCTGTATTTGATTTGCTACTATTTTATTTAAAAATTCTACATCTTGTTTATAGGAGAAATTAGCCCATGGTGTTTGAGCTTTAATACTTTATTAGGTTTTGGTATTACTGTTACATTAGTTTCATAAAATGATTTAGGAAGTTAAATCTAATATCATGATTTTAATAAAGCACATGCTCCCAGGGTAAATTGCAAACACAGTTCATAATCAGCAAATGATGAAATATTCCATTTACATCAATGAAACACAGTTTCCCCAGGAAGGTTAAGCAATAAGAGCTCTTACAAATGTTGGTAAAGACTTTGAGTATAACCCATATAGCAATCAACAGGTGAATTCTATCACTAAAAATGAGTATTGAGGGGCACCTGTGTGGCTCAGTGGTTAAGTGTGTCTGCCTTCGGCTCAGGGCATGATCCTGGGGTCCTGGGATCAAGTCCTGTACCAGGCTCCTCATGGGGAGCCTGCTTCTCCCTCTGCCTATGTCTCTGCCTCTCTCTCTGTGTCTCTCATGAATAAATAAAATCGTTTTAAAAAGAGTATTGAATTCCAGTATTCAATGCTCAAGTTGATACAGTTTTCAGGGCTAGCATGCTTAAAAGAGTCATAGTGGTATGACCCTTTAAAACAGGGGCACGTGGGTGGCTCAGTCAGTTAAGCATCTGCCTTCAACTCAAGTCATGATCCTAGAGTCTGGGGATCAAGCCCGGAGTCAGGCTCCCTACTCAGCTGGAAGCCTGCTTCTCCCTCTCTTACTCCCTCTGCTTGTGTGCTTTCTCTGTCAAATAAAAAAATAAAATCTTTAAAACAGACAAATAGAGTTCACTGAAAATATAAAAGCACAAGTCACCATAAAGCAAAATAACAAAAAGGAAATAAGCAAGTTAAATTCCACTCAGCAAATATTTGAGTACAGTTGTTTTAGTAGAGACACTCCTAAATGCTATAGGATATTCTCAAAATCCCACTTAGGATGTTTGTTAAAAGTATAATTCCTGAGCCCCACCCCCAGACTTACTGAACCAAAATTATAGAAGAGGCATAAAACCCGTTTGTTTTTTAATAAGCATCCAGGTCGTTCTTATTAGGAAAGCTTAGGAAACCCTTGCTGTAGGAGATGCAGAAATCAGCAGATGTTTCCAGTGGCCCCATTAATTGTGCTAAGCCTCAGTCCCTGGGATGTGCAGTGAGCACCCAAAATATAGAGACTAGAAAGTCTCAGCCTCCATATAGGACATCCCTGAGGGGACATCCCTAACCACACACAAGTCAGTAGCAGCTCCCAAATTTCTAAAAGAACTTAGGGATGCAATCTAGTTATTAGTTGGGACAAAAGAGTATGTCTTCAGGGCACCTGGGTGGCTCAGTGAGGAAAGTGTCTACCTTCCGCTCAGGTCATGATCCCAGGGTCAAAAAGAGTATTGAATTCCAGTATTCAATTGAGCCCCAAGTCCAGCTCCCTGCTCAGAAGGGAGTCTGTTTCTTCCTCTCCCCCTTTTGTGCTCTCTTGCTCTCTCTCTCTCTCTCTCAAATAAATAAAAAATCTTTTTAAAAAAGAATGTCTTCAAACCTAATTACATAGCAAACTATGTACTTGACTGTATTTTTAAATGGGCGACTTTAGGAGACTGATGGAAATTAACAAAAAAGCTAAAGCCATCCTAAGCCATCATTTGGCACCCTCACTGCTAGAGGAATTGGACTTGTCTCCCGAAATAGATTTAGACGAAAATAGTCAAATTCTTTGCTGTCATGAAAAAAAAGAAAGAAACAGTAAGCCTTCCCCCATGGGACAATTTTGATGGAAACAGGAAGATGCAAATGAAAGCACTAGCTTGAGAGGTTCACAAGGAACCTGGTTGTTTTGGGTGGGAGGATTGAATGTGTGCCTAGGTAGAGGAGGGGGTAAGAGAGGCAAGTCTAGAGAGAGCAAATGTTTGAAGCTATGAGAGGGGGAGAAGGAATATAAGGTTGAGAAGAGGAACCAGGAACACGGTGAAGGTAGCCATTGTTAGGAGGAGGGGTAGGTGAGACCTAGCAAGACAGTAGGCTTGAGACGTGAAGATGGTCAAGCTGCTCTGACCCTTCTCAGCAACGGAGGCTTTGCTCACTTTTCTGCCAACCACCTGAACTAATCCCAACTGAGAGCGGAGGAGTATTAACAACCTTAGATCCAATCCGATTGCCTAGAGCTGCTCCTCTGGATGTGTCCTGCTCGGCCGTATGACCAGTGTGAATACCAGATATCCAAATGACCACCAGGCTGTAACCGCCATTAACAAGACTCACTAACTGGTTTCACTAACCAGATTCAGTAACACAGTTTGAGGCTGAGAATTTTGAGGGAGGAATCTTGCCAGGAATATACAGGGTCCAGGGGAACTGTACTGACCCTACTGATGAAGGCACGAGACAGGTAAGGGTATTCTTGCTTTACTGTGAAGGGTGAGAGCACTGCTTCCTTCAGAGGAGGGAACAGAGCCAGGGAATAGGAATGGGGTGAGCAGGGCCAAGTGAGTCAGTGGGATACAGGAATGATTACCTCAAGATGATACCCCAAAAGGCCAGAGAAAGGATGACCCAGGAACAGTCTGGCCTTCCTATAGGGCAGTGGTTCTCAAACTTCAGTGTACATCAAAATCACCTGAAGGCTTTGTTAACACCACATTGCTCTGACTCCCCTCCTTCGGCAGATTTCCTAATTCGGTAGTTCTGGGATAAGGTCAAATATTTGCATTTCTGACAAGCCCCCAGGTATGTTGGTGCTACCGATGCCCACGGACAAAACCCTGGGAAGCACTTCCAGTTCTAAGTCTGTTCTTGAGGATGAGGCCACATGGAGAACAGCTGAAACCTCCAGAAGAGGTGGTTGGTTATCCTGCTCCTCCCCCAATCAAGTTCACTGCCCTCAAGGGCAGAGCACCTGAAAGCAATTGCCAACCCTGATCTGGTGGAGCTGTGGCTCTAGCCCCTTGCTTGGCCAGATCTATAGTTTCCTAGGAGAGACAGAAAAGATGTAAACAGCTGCTTACTCATTTGGAGGAGCCAGGATGAGTATGAAACCAGTTGGTGATTGGATCTAAGGTTGTTAAAAAATTTTCACTGTAACCAGCAATGTTAATTTTATTATGCCTTTATTCTTTCATCCCGAAGACCCTAGTGCCCATATAAACCGACAAACCCCATTTTCTGACACTACTTTCCATCACTCCCAACTCCTGACAACACCTCTGTGAGACCCTCTGGAATGCATGATTTATCCGTAGCAAAATCCCCTGAAGCCCCAGTCTCCTTCTCAACATTTGCTTCACCTTATTGTGCAATTGAAGGCTCTAACCATAGGATTCTTAGGTGGTGACGCACATACCACCAGCCGGAAATTGAAGTAGGTGTCTGTCATGCTCCTCATTGCCACTTCCAGCCCATTCTCCCGCCTTCCTCTTGAAAACTCCCAGCTTTGGATCTCCTCGCACGACAGCGCTCACTTCCTCTCCATGTCATAGTCACCTACCACCTCCAAGTTACTCCTACCCACTCCTTGAAGATTGTAGCTTTTTTTCACAGCCCACTGTTCTAGTTCTTCAGGACTGCCATACACGTGTGATCTTTTCAATAACCTCATCTCTCAATTCCTTGACCTCTTTTCCTCCAATGATCTTTTCACCCACCTTACACTGACCACTCACTTCCATGGTCATATCCTAGATCTTGTTATTAGCAACAACTTCTCCCCACTGTGATCTCAGCTCCATGTATCCCACTCTGGTCACCTTTAGTCTATCTTTCCAAAGCTCACTTTTAGTCCAATTCAAACAGTGCTTTGATCCCATCAGCACACCATCTACCTCATAATGTCACTCCTTAACCAGTCCAAGAGTCATGATCTATCATCTTAATCACTCCCTTGAACTCATCACCTTAGCTCTCTGGTCCCTCTCACCTTGGGCTTGTGGCAGGGGGTGAGGAAAACTGCAATACTGTTTAAATCCAGCTCTCTGTGCCCATGCTAACTAATCTCACTAGAAATACCTGGTCTCTCAATGCTCCCCGTAAATTATATTGTATGTCTCCTGTCTCTTCTCTCTCCCACCATCCTATGAAACTGTTTCACACTTTATTATCACTCTTCAAAGCCCCAGCACTGTTGCCCTCATCTTCACTCTCAATAACATTGCTTCCCATTTCATTGAAAAACAGAAGCAGTCAGAAGAGAATCCCTCCCCCCTTTTTAAAGATTTTATTTATTTACTTGACAGAATGAGAGAAAGCAAGAAAACATAAGCAGGGGAAGCGAGAGCAAGAGGGAGAAGCAGGCTCCCCACTAAGCAAAGAATTCAATGCAGGGCTTGATCCCGGGACCCTGAGGTCATGACTTAGAACCAAAGGCAGATGCTTAACCTACTAAGCCACTCATGTGCCCCAAAAGAGAATTTCTATAGGCCGCCCCACCACCACCACCACCACCACCACCACCACATCTGCTTGCCTTCTTGCATCTGCACTTTCATGTTCTACATTCTCTCACATTGTGACAGACAGGAATTCCTGGTGCTCCCAGGGAAGGTTCATCCCACCACATGCACAGTAGATCCTATCTCCTCTCACTAATCAAGCACAATTTCTTCTCTCTATCCACATTATCAGTTTTTCTCTGTCTCCTGGATTTTTCCCATTAGCATTCCAAAACACTCTCATTTTTTCAAAACTTTCTCTTTACTCACGCTTCTAGCCACTGCTCTATTTCTCTCCTGCTCTTTACAATTAAACTGCTTAGAAGAGTTATCCATACTCATTGTGTCTGATTCTTCTATTCTCTTTTCAACTCACTGTAGCCATGCTTCTGCCTTGATTGCTCTACTAGCACTGCTTTTGTCAAGATCCACATTGATCTATCTACCCTCCTTTTATCCAGCTGGTCAGGCTTTCCTCATTCAAACACTTTCTTCCCTTGGCTCTAGGACATTCTCCCTCTTCAATTTCATTCTACCTCGCTGGCATTTCTTTTTTGTCTCTGTTACTAGTTCCCCCCAAGACTCAGTCCATGGCCTGATCTATAAATTCACCCCTAGGTATTTGTCAAATGCCTAGCTAAAGCAGGTCTTTTTCCCACACCATGTCCTTTGATTTTTCAAGTGCAGGCAACCTTCCTCGGTAGATTCTGCATGCAAGTGGTTCCTACAAACTCAGCCCAACCTAATAGGTTAGTCTTTCTCTGGTTTTTTCAAATCCTAAACTACAGAGGTCCCAGAATGCCTGGAGGCTCTTTCACCCATGATATGACAAGAAGAGAGAGGGAATACTGTGCAAGTGTAAAGCGAGGATGTTAACTAAATGTCAAAAAGCCAAGGAAGGTAGAAAAGCCACCAACTGTTTACTTGGTTTTTGTAATTATACAGGCAAATTGGCATGTTTCTGGCTTCTTCCATACCTACAGATGAGCCAAAGACACTATCAAACAGTATGCCTACCTCTATATATCACTGCTCCCGCGATGAGACTGCCAGAACCAGCCTCTCCTCTTCCTCACACCCAGACACAGACCCTAGGAGGGTTTTCCACCCTATGTTTACTCCCCCACTGAATCTGATGGTTGTTCCCCTCTCTCCTGATACCACCTCTCTCTCTTTCTCTCTTTCTCTTCCCCTCTCTCTCTCAAATAAATAAATACATCTTAAAAAAAAATAAAGTGTATCTTCTTTTTAGTAGTGTATGTTCATTAAGGATTAAGGTTCCAGAGAATTGTTTAAATGCTGTTTGAATTAAGAATCACAGGACCATTTGCCTGGAGGCCAGACTGGAGGACAGGAGTCAGAAAAGGAAGCAAAATGACTGAGGAAATGTCTATCTATAAATATATTTTAAAACTATGTAGCAGTGTAATAGCTATGAAATTGAATCTTCTTCCTTAGGGTAAGTAGGTAACGCAGTATCAGAGGCCTTGGCGGCAGAATAACCCCCTTTTCCAAAGCAGAAGATATCATGCTTTGATCAAAAAATGTAAGATCCTTTCATTTTCCCCACTACAGTCAGTGTTTCCATTTCAAAGGCCACTTGCTGTTTCTGATCTGTTATCAGTCAGGCAGACTCAACATGCAGAGAAAAAGCCACTTTCGTGTAAGCTGCTGTCTCTTTTATCACAAATGCGACTTAAGGATCCTGTTCTGCTAAAACTGTACAGCTCAAGACGAAAAGTGGAAGTAAGGGCACAGGAAAGGCAGCTTCATGATGGGAAGTTGTAGACTTGAGAGAAGTAGAGGTGTCAAATATAGGTAAAATCTGGCAAGTTACCTATGTGGCTAGATAAATCCCTTCGTTTCTGAGCTAGCTGCACTCCTCTAAGATCAGAATTTGCCAAAAGAAAAATACCAGGATGTTGCCAGACAGGTATAAATATGACAGTGCAACTAGAAAAGAAGGTACATTAACCTGTTCAAGTACCTGATACGCACCAGGCACTGCGCTGTCTTTTTAAATACAGCAAACCTCACAGTCTCCTCTGATGAGGAAAGACTCAGAGAAGTTAGACACTTGTCCATCGGTATGCTTTTTAGTGAAGGAACCATTCTTCCAACCCCTGCCTCTCCTACCATAAAGCCTAAGCTCTTTCTTTTCTTTTTTTTCTTTTCTTTTCTTCTTTTTCTTTTCTTTTCTTTTTTCTTTCTCCCTTTTCTAAAATTCTCTTTCTGCTATGGCACACTGCCTCCATAGAAACAGAGAGAGGCTCAGATGTGTCGGTCTGTGGACTGGTTTAGCCAGAAGGACAAGCCTGACCACACAAACATTTGTTTTCATTTTGTCCATTCTGTGTACATCATAATTGTGCATCCCTCAAAGAAATTTTTGGTCAAATAAATACAAGCCATGTGAAAACATCTCTGCCTCATTCCCACAACATAAATCGTATTTGCCAAAAGTTGTCAAATTTGCTAACTTGGTGGTTCACCAGTCCAACCAGTCCGCTGAT
Source organism: Vulpes lagopus (assembly GCF_018345385.1). Lineage (NCBI taxonomy): Eukaryota > Metazoa > Chordata > Mammalia > Carnivora > Canidae > Vulpes > Vulpes lagopus. The sequence continues at coordinate 21,178,461 of NC_054842.1, read as the reverse complement.
TCACTCACATGCTTAACTTCAATGAGAACACAATGTAATGTTCTCTGATTTCTTTTATAGGAGCTCTTTATATCACTTATTCATATTATTCATTCAACAGTGTTATGTAACAAAAGACAATTGGACAAAGGACAAAAAGGCAAATGACAGCTGGAATGGAATGACAATTGGAATTGAGCCAAATATGAACTACGTCTTCAGCTCCAACTAGTTTTATTTTTTATATATCCACTTCTCTATTTCCTTGCATGTATTTTTTTTGTTTCCATCATTACAATATTTATTTTTTTAATAAATTTATTTTTTATTGGTGTTCAATTTACCAACATACAGAATAACACCCAGTGCTCATCCCGTCAAGTGCCCCCCTCAGTGCCCGTCACCCATTCACCCCCACCCCCCGCCCTCCTCCCCTTCCACCACCCCTAGTTTGTTTCCCAGAGTTAGGAGTCTTCATGTTCTGTCTCCCTTTCTGATATTTCCCACACATTTCTTCTCCCTTCCTTTATATTCCCTTTCACTATTATTTATATTCCCCAAATGAATGAGGCCATATAATGTTTGTCCTTCTCTGATTGACTTACTTCACTTAGCATAATACCCTCCAGTTCCATCCACGTTGAAGCAAATGGTGGGTATTTGTCGTTTCTAATGGCTGAGTAATATTCCATTGTATACATAAACCACATCTTCTTTATCCATTCATCTTTCGATGGACACCGAGGCTCCTTCCACAGTTTGGCTATTGTGGCCATTGCTGCTAGAAACATCGGGGTGCAGGTGTCCTGGCGTTTCATTGTGTCTGTATCTTTGGGGTAAATCCCCAACAGTGCAATTGCTGGGTCCTAGGGCAGGTCTATTTTTAACTCTTTGAGGAACCTCCACACAGTTTTCCAGAGTGGCTGCACCAGTTCACATTCCCACCAACAGTGCAAGAGGGTTCCCTTTTCTCCGCATCCTCTCCAACATTTGTGGTTTCCTGCCTTGTTAATTTTCCCCATTCTCACTGGTGTGAGGTGGTATCTCATTGTGGTTTTGATTTGTATTTCCCTGATGGCAAGTGATGCCGAGCATTTTCTCATGTGCATGTTGGCCATGTCCATGTCTTCCTCTGTGAGATTTCTGTTCATGTCTTTTGCCCATTTCATGATTGGATTGTTTGTTTCTTTGCTGTTGAGTTTAATAAGTTCTTTATAGATCTTGGAAACTAGCCCTTTAACTGATACGTCATTTGCAAATATCTTCTCCCATTCTGTAGGTTGTCTTTTAGTTTTGCTGACTGTATCCTTTGCTGTGCAAAAGCTTCTTATCTTGATGAAGTCTCAATAGTTCATTTTTGCTTTTGTTTCTTTTGCCTTCGTGGATGTATCTTGCAAGAAGTTACTGTGGCCGAGTTCAAAAAGGGTGATGCCTGTGTTCTCCTCTAGGATTTGATGGAATCTTGTCTCACATTTAGATCTTTCATCCATTTTGAGTTTATCTTTGTGTATGGTGCAAGAGAGTGGTCTCGTTTCATTCTTCTGCATGTGGATGTCCAATTTTCCCAGCACCATTTATTGAAGAGACTGTCTTTCTTCCAATGAATAGTCTTTCCTCCTTTGTCGAATATTAGTTGACCATAAAGTTCTGGGTCCACTTCTGGGTTCTCTATTCTGTTCCATTGATCTATGTGTCTGTTTTTGTGCCAGTACCACACTGTCTTGATGACCACAGCTTTGTAGTACAACCTGAAATCTGGCATTGTGATGCCCCCAGCTATGGTTTTCTTTTTTAAAATTCCCCTGGCTATTCGGGGTCTTTTCTGATTCCACACAAATCTTTTTTTTTTTTTTTTTTTTTTTTTTTTTTTTTTTTTTTATGATAGTCACAGAGAGAGAGAGAGAGAGGCAGAGACATAGGCAGAGGGAAAAGCAGGCTCCATGCCCCGGGAGCCCGAAGTGGGATTCGATCCCGGGTCTCCAGGATTGCGCCCTGGGCCAAAGGCAGGCGCCAAACCGCTGCGCCACCCAGGGATCCCAACCACACAAATCTTAAAATAATTTGTTCTAACTCTCTGCAGAAAGTCCATGGTGTTTTGATAGGGATCCTTGCATGTATTTTTGTGACTGAATTCACTTTGGTGTTTTTTTTTTTTTAGTTGTAAAAATACAAACTGCAGAAATATATACTAGATTCTCTGTGTTAAATTTGGTGTTCTTTGATACCTTTCTCCATATGCTATATACACATTTATAATTATATAAAAGTTGTTCCTACTTTTTATAAATATACTATATAGTTCTATTCAATAGTTTCTATTTTGTAAAAAATATATATATTATACACATCCCTCCAAATTAGTACATTTAGATAGTACTTATTCTTTTAAGTAGTTACATCATTTTTGTTTATACCTATATCAAAATATACTTATTCTTTTAGAGACAAACATTTAGGATGTTTCCAAGTTTTTGGTTGTTCTTGTTGTTTTCCTATAATAAATAGTTACAACAAACTTCCTTGTGAACATATCCTTATATCTATGTGCTTCTTTTGCAATAAGATGTAGCCTCAAATAAGAGCAATTAGCTCCAGGGCTATGCACATTTTTTTTAATCAACAATATAATTGAGATACCGACCTTAAGCGTACAGTTCAATAAATTTTTACAGGTGTGTATATCCATGGAACTGACACCCCATCAAGATACAGAACATTTCCATCATCTTACAAAGCTCCCTTGTACCCCTTCCTAGTCAAACCTGCCCTTTCTGTGCCAGTAAACCATGATATAATTTCACCTGTTTCATAATTTCCTATAATCAAATCCAAAAGTTTGTACCCTATTGTGTTTGCTTTTTTTGTTCAGCATAGTAGCTATGCCTTCATTCCATTTACCACATGAATGTACCAAAATGTTCATTTCTTTTCAATTGCATGATTGTTCCATAATCAACTATTCTTCTGCTGATGAACATTTAAATTGTTTCTGGTATTTTTTTAATTACAATAAATGATGTGACAATAAACTTCCTTGCACTCATGACTTTATGAACTGGTCCTTGTTTCATCATAAGATGTAGCCCCCACATGGAATTTTGTTTAAACTTAAATTTAAAATTTTGTTGGATACTGCCAGATTACCTTCCCATTAGGTAAAAGCAATTCACACTCCATGTCCTAACACTTCCATCCATCTGAGGAGCTCTTTGGATATCAGGGCTACTGATCCCTAAATGTTAAACACTCATTCATGGGAGCATGCCCATTAAAATATTTTAAATACACATACTGAGCACAAACTTTATGTTGAGTACTTTACTGGCCACTGTGACAAAAAGTTAAAGCCTTATTCTTATCCTTGAGTGGCTTACAAATCAAATAAGAGAAGCAGTATGATTAGTGCAAGAATGAGGGTTTTTCCTAAAGTGTAGCAAGAGATTTGGAGAAATCAGATTGGGAGGTCATGTAAAACATGTCTGGGCAAGTGCTTGTAAGTGCTAGTTTAATGAACTAAGAGTCTGTTGAGTAACAAGAGAAAGAGTATTCCAGAAAGACAGACAAGACTGGGAGCAGCTGTAGATGCATAAAAAACTGTCCACATTAAGGAAGACTACAGGGATGTAGCATTTATATGCAAAGAGTGGTCACAGAGAACAAAACAAAAAGTGCTATAAAAATTGGTGAGATTGTATGTTGTATACTTGAAACTAATGTGACATTGAGTGTCAACTCTATTTCAATAATTTTGTTTAATTGGTGAAATTTGAATGAGGCCTATAGATTAGGTAATAATTCTATTGATGTTAAATTTCTTGAATTTGATAATTGGCCCTATGTTTCTGCAAGTGAATGCCTTTGTACTTAGGAAATACATACTTGGATAAAAGGATCATGATCTACAATTTACTCTCAGGAGATTCAGAAAACAACACCATGTAGATAGGTAGATTAGGGAAAGAGAGAGAGATGATAGAATGCTAGAAAGCAAATGTGTTAAAATGGTAACAGTTGGTGAATCTAGGTAAAGAATATATGGGATGTTTTTGTCCTAGTCTTGCAATTTTTCTGTTTGAAGCTACTTCAAAATAAAGAGTTTTTTTGTATTAATATTTAAAATACAATAATGCCTCAGTGACCTTCAGTTGGTTCTATGTGACTTGAGTGAATGATATAAAATGTAAAGTGGTGAGCTCTGAGGGCAGAGAGGAAAGCAAAAGCAAATTCTTAAAAGGCCTGGTTCTTGGCCTAGAAATTTTAATTTTATTCTGAAAGCCATATGGAGTAAAGCCATGAAATCCAGTTTGCATTTTAAGAGAGTACTCCAGCAGTTTTAGGGAGATGGGGCCACGGTGGGACCAAAAGAGGCAGGAAGACCAGCTGCGAGGCCACCATGAATGACTCAGATGAGTCAGGGCCTAGCCGAGACCATGGCTGAGGGAATAGAGAGGAGTCACAGCAACCAAACCCATTCAGATTCTGCATGACCTAGAACAAGAAGGATGCGGGAGATTCCAGCTTGGGAAACTGGCTAGATAGCGCTAGTCACCAAAATAGAGAATAGAAATATAGAAGAGAGCTTGGGAAGAGAGCTTGGGTTCTGGGTTGACTATGGCAAGCCTGAAATATGCGTGAAAGATTCCAGGGGAGACCTCTCGAGAAATTTGGACATGAGATACCGACTTCAAAGTCACCTGCATGTAGGTAGTTTGGGCTCTTATAAAAGGACTGGTTCATAAAGCCTTTGCCTATTTCACCACTACCAAATTAACATCTTCTGAGGGCATGCTATTTTTAAAAGAAAGCTAAAAGTGTAAGTTGTTATCCTAAAACACCCAGAATGTCTTCTTCCAAATACCTATGAAACAGACCCACTCAAAAAACATATTAACAACTGCTCTAGATTGAAAGATTATGTGTCATCATCTAGAGATACTCCCATTAAATGCGGCAGTGATGAGCTGTTATGCAAAAGACAGTTCTTGGTCGTTGCACCATGCCCCGAGAGCATGGTAGCTCTGAAGAAGGGGAAAGATCTGACTCACCTCTACTCTTACCTGTCAGCTCACTCAGGGGTTTCACAGACACAAAATGCATCCAGCCATGCCACCAACATCCTTCACCGCCACCACCAGGCAAAACTGCTTTGGAAAGCAGCCTGTGTTACACTATAGTCTCTGCTAGCAATTAGGAGGGAAAGGGAGAACCTGGGAACTTCCTAGAAAATCAAATTACTGGGCCCCACATCAACCCCACTGAACCAGAAATCGCAGGTGAGCCCAGCATCTGGATTTTAACAAGCCTTCCAGGTGATTCTGGTGCCCAGCAAAGAATGAGAAATCCCCTAACACCGGGAAGTGAGGAAGATGAGCCCATTATCATGTCAATCCAGTGAGTAACATCCCCTCAAAATTTGGAAATTATGAGCTTCTCAAGGATGCAAGCCCTGTCTTTTAATCTTTTAAGTCCCCGTAGGCCCAACATTGAATGTATTAATTTAATAAACATTTACTGAGTACTAAGTGAGTCTGACTCCTAATTAATGTTAGGGAAGGAAGGAAGAAAGGAAGGCAGGCAAGGAGGGAGTTTGGTTATACAACATCTGTGATTTCAAAGTTATGCCAAACTTTTAAAAGTCCGCATTTTTCTCTCATTCTTCCAACAGCAGCCAAGGTAAACTACATACATGGGAGTGCACGAAAGTGAGCCAAGATTCTGTGGGTGGTAAAGGAAAAAAGAAGCGGGGGGGAGGGGTACAAAAAAAGTATTTCTCTGTATTCTCAAGTACATCTCTTTCTTCATATACTTAATTCCTTGTTTTTCTCCCCTCTCATGATCTTCTGTTTCCTGACACATGGAGAAATTTCACTTAAACTGACATGCATTCTCACACTCCCAGAGGTGCACACACACCAACACCCAGACTGAATCCTATTAGATTTTTCTTCCCCCTCCTTTCCCTCGCCAAAGGCAGCCATGGATCTCCATCCACTTGGCTGTCTCTCTTTGCAGCTTCTCCCCATGGGTACTTTCCATTGCTTACCATTTGTGGTTCAAGGCTCTGTTAAGACGATGGAGCCTGGCACCAGGTATATCACAGGCCAGATAAAATCCCATGATTCAGCCTCTAATTTAGGATTCACTCTCTTTCCTTCAAAATCAGCATTTCGAGAAGAAACCAGGTGGCCAGGGCAGCCCTGGTGGCTCAGCGGTTTAGTGCTGCCTTCAGCCCGGGGTGTGATCCTGGAGACCCAGGATCGAGTCCCACGTCAGGCTCCCTGCTCCCTTTTCCCTCCTAATTGCTAGTAGCCCTGCACGGGGCCTGCTTCTCCCTCTGCCTGTGTCTCTGCCTCTCTCTTTCTGTCTGTCTCTGGTCTCTCATGAATAAATAAATAAAAACGAAAGGAAGAAAGAAAGAAACCAGGTGGCCAAAGAGAAAATAATAGTTAACATTTATTGAGTAATAACTATTTGCTGGTCTCTGTGTTAAGTGCTTTCATAACATCATCACATTTTTTTTTTACAAAAACTCTAGGAAGTAACTGTACCCACTAACTGTGAAATTATGTGCCACATAACTGTGCTTATTTCATAGATGAAATTAAGATTAAAGAAATATTTAAGAAAACTTAAAGAGATTCAGTGCTTTAAGCTCCAACTGTTGTAAGGAAAAAAGCAGCTAATTTCAGAGTTTGTACTCTTAACTAGTATAGAATAAGAAATCTCAATATTGGGCAGCCCCGGTGGCACAGTGGTTTAGTGCCTCTTGGAGCCCGGGGTGTGATCCTGGAGACCCGGGATCAAGTCCCACGTCAGACTCCCTGCATAGAGCCTGCTTCTCCCTCTGCCTGTGTCTCTGCCTCTCTCTCTGAATAAATAGAAAATAAAATCTTGAAAAAAAAAGAAATCTCAATATCACAGAATATTAAGATTTATGTAATTTATTTTTTTATTTAGAGAGAGCAAATGAGTGGGCAGGGGAGGGGCAGAGGGAGAGGGAGAGAATCTCAAGCAGACTCCCCTCTGAGCACAGAGCCAACAGGCAGCTCCTTCTCACAACCCTGAGATCGTGACCTGAGCCAAAATCAAGAGTCAGACACTCAGCCAACTGAGCCATCCAGGCACCCCTCAATATGCAATATTAAGGGATGCCTGGGTTGCTCAGTGGTTGAGCATCTTCCCTCTGCTCAGGGCTTGATCCCAGAGTTCTGGGATCCAGTTCCACATGGGGCTCTCTGCATGGAACCTGCTTCTCCCTCTGCCTATGTCTCTGCCTTCTCGGTATCTCTCATGAATAAATAAATAAAATCTTTTAAAATTATTGTGTATATACATATGTATATACACAATATTAAGATAGAGGTGTCTTAAAAATCATTTAGGCCAGTGGTTTTCAACCTTGAGTACACATTAGCATCATGGATAATTTTTTTAAATCCTGAAGACCAGGTCACACCCTGGACCAATTAAATAATCATCTCTGGGGGATAACCCACATAGCTGTAGTTTTTTAAGCTTCATGGTGATTCTAGTGTACAGAAAATACTGAGATCCACTGATTCAAGTTCAGTTCTTATATTTTGTTGGTAAGACAGCTAGCAGCAAGAGGAACAGAAATGACAGTAATAGGGAAAGTGCCTGCTACCCTCTGACTCACAGTGAACAAAGGAAGTCTTCCACCCACCATGAGGCAAGTATGGAGTGCATTGCTATTCTCCTACAAAGAATTCATTTTCAAATCATCCATGTCTAAGATTGATAGGAAGAGGTATAATTATTTTCCTTTGAATTTTTAGGCTGGGTGTGATATCTTTAAAAGAACAGGATTCGTGGTCACATGCTCTAGAACCAGCTCTGACACTTATTAATAACAATCTTGGGACACTTACCCTCACTTGAGCCTCAATTCCTCATCTGCAAAATTAGTGTAATAATACTCATTGCCTTACTGATGTCACAGGTACTTCTAAAAATCAAGGGAGACAATGTATACAATGTTTACCTTTGATGCGGTAAGAGTGATGCATTGTTGTTTTTTAACAGGTAGTGAACTTAAAGTGTACATTGATGGCACACAGAACAGGCTCTGAATCTGCTCTTGTTGTTCATTAACTACTCTTAGGGAAGTAAGATAGGCTCTTTGGAAGACTACTCCCCAATATGATATGTAAAAAGCAAAATCAGTAACATCATGATTGTTTTGAGACTTAATACTTTATGAAGTATGTGGCACCCAGAAGGTATTCTAGGTGTTACTTTCCCTTTCCCAAAGCCATTTAAATTTCTTATTTATTCTAGCATATATTTTAGATTGAAGCCTACCAGAACAGATTAGAGAGTGCCTAACAACATCATTCAGTTTGATTAGGGAATAGGCTGTCCAACTATGGAAATTAGGGTACAAACAGGATGATGAGATGTCCATAGGTTTTTAGACACAAAGAGTTTTTTTTTAAGGTCTTATTTATGCATTCATGAGAGACACAGAGAGAAGCAGAGACATAGGCAGAGGGAGAAGCATGCTTCCTGTAGAGAGTCTGATGAGGGACTAGATCCCAAGACCCTGGTATCAGGACCTGAGTTGAAGGCAGATGCTCAATCGTTGAGCCACCCAGGCGCCCCTAGAGATTGTTAACTGAAAAAAAGCAATTAACAGGGGCACCTGGGTGGCTCAGTCAGCTAAGCATATGCCATTGGCTCTGGTCATGATCTAAGGTCCTGGGATCAAGCCCCACCCCCACCCCAGCCCCCCTCTCAGCAAGGAGTCTGCTTCTCTCCGTCCCTCTGTCTCTCCCCCCCTCCCCCAGCTCATGCTCACTCCTTTCTCTCAAATAATTAAATAAAATCTTTGTAAATAAATAAATAGTGTTAGATAACTGGATGACCATTTGGAAAAGAAAGATAAAATTAGATTAATTCCTCAAACTAAACACAAGTATACACTCCAAATATATCTAAGAACTTTTTTATTTTTTTATTTTTATTTATTTATGATAGTCACACAGAGAGAGAGGGAGAGGCAGAGACACGGGCAGAGGGAGAAGCAGGCTCCATGCACCGGGAGCCCGATGTGGGATTTGATCCCCGGTCTCCAGGATCGCACCCTGGGCCAAAGGCAGGCGCTAAACCGCTGTGCCACCCAGGGATCCCCTATATCTAAGAACTTAATATAAGAAATAAAATTACACAAATACTGAAGTGAAACAAGTGAATTCCTCTTTAACTTGGGCAGAGGGAGAGGCTCCTATGACTAAAAACAGCAAGTAAATACAGTAAGAGAAGCCTGATAAATTGGACTATATAAAAATAAAGAATGTTTGCATGAATGGCCAGTAAAAAGACAACCATTAATAAAGCCAAAAGACAAATGATAAACTGGGAGAAGACAATTGTCACATATTACATTGATAAGAAGCTAATAAACCTACTATATAAAGAAGGCTTTAAAACTGAGAGGAAAAAGACCATAAATCCTAAAGAAAAATAAAGACACAGACAAAAATGTTTAGGATATCAAAGTGGCCTTTATATAAATAAAAGATATGCAATACTACTCAAAACAAGAAAAATGCAAATTAAAACCATAGTGAGATACTATTTCTCATCTATTAGATTGGCAAACATTAAAAAGCTTGATAACAGACTCCATTGGCTGGTGAGGCTGTGAGGAAGCAAACATGTTCCTACACAGCTGGTAGAAATGCAAGATGAAAGAGAATTCCCATTTGGAAGTGACTGGCAATATTTCACAAAATTATATATGAACTTCTAGAAATGCATCCTGAAGATTTTACCTCCAATAATATGAAAATATACATGTACAAGTTTAATCATTGCAACATTATTTGTAATTGCAAAATACAAAATATCAGAAACTACGTAAATACCCAAGAATAAAAGATTGGTTTATTATCACAAATGAGTACCATGAATCTGTAAAAAGAAAGAAAATGATATCTACAAACTGATACAAATTTAGTTCTAGAAGATGGTTAAGTAAAGAAAAACAATTTCAGTAAGATGAAATAAAGTAGATAGTTAGAAAAAGAAAAAAGAAGAGGAAATAAGATAGCATATTGATCTGTTATCTTCACCAAAGAAACACAGGAAGAGTTAAGAGCACAAACAAGGGGAGGAAGGGATGTAGGAGAGTGATGCTTCTTGCTCTATCTTTTCATATAGTTTTGAATTTAGGAAGCATGTTACTGTTTTAGACATTCAAAAACTAAATAAAATTCAATCAACAAAGATGGGAAGGGAAAAATTTTTAAATCTAAAACTGAAAGCAAACCAAAATAATGAATCCAATTATATTTCAAGTGAATACCATATTCATAGTAAATAGGGAAAGAAAAAAATTTAATCTCAGAAACATATGAGCAGAATGTTCGGCTTCAATCTATATATTATGCAGTCTGTGGAGCAGGGGTAAAACTGCACACACAACCTAAGTTCTTTTATTTTATTTTATTTTTTTTTGTAGCTTTTGTCTTTGTACTTGTATGGGCTATGTACTTCTGAAACAATCTTGGATAAATTATAGCAATAAAATAATAAATGTATCAATATTGTTGGGAGCCAGGTTCTCACTATGAAAGGAGAAACAGAGAATGGAGGAAGGTGAGAAAACCGATTTAATGATAGATTGAAATTGAAGGAATGGGTGAACCCATGATTTTTAAAATATGTATGTGCTGGGGCATGTGGGTGGCCAGTTGGTTAAGTGTCTGACTCTTGGTTTGTGATCTCAGGGTCATGAGGTCAAGCCTTGCATCAGGTTCTGCACTCAGCACAGAGTGTGCTTGAGATTCTCTCTCTCTCTCTCTCTCTCCCTCTTCCTTTCCCTCTGCCTCTACTCACTGCCCTCTCCCCACTTGTGCACTCTCTCTCTCTCTAAAATAAAATAAATAAAATCTTCTTAAAAAATAAAATCAAATATGTATATGTCTATGCATATATAGATGCATGCTTGTACACATATGTATACACATGTGTGTGCATATATACACATGTGTTTGTACATGTATACACACATGCAGGTATTTATTAGCATTGTCTACTGAAAAGTCATGAAAACAAAGATACCTAAGCAGCAATGAATACAACTAACACCCAGATTTTCCATTTTAAATACCATTCCCCACTACCAGGAAATAAGATTTCTCAGGGTGGGGGAAAAGGCCAATTCTAGGACTGGAAGTATAAACAGAAGATGGGCTTGGAACATAAAATAGGAAATTCTTACAAAAATAAGCCAAGTCATACAGACATGGGAGTCAGTTTGAAGGGGTTCCATTGGCCAAATCTGGGACAATTTAAGCACAAAATGCTTAGTGGCAGTAATGAATTATAAACCATTGAGAGAAAAAAGGAATCCATTAAGTCCTCACCACTAATAAATACTTAAAGAGGGAGAAAGGAGGGATCTTATTTACGGTAGAATGTCAAGTGCCAACTGGTAAATGCGGAATACAGGAGTTTTGCCTATTTTACAACCACCACAGAGAAAATTAATTCAGGCAAGAATTGTCAATGGATGCTAAATCTAGGAGAAAGTTTGATGAATGGTGGAATATGTGCATGGTCTTAATGTTTCCCACAGATTGCTGATTAGTTGTAAGAGAAAAAAAACAGTAGCCATGCAGTGGAGACATAGAGCAACACTCGACTGGGTGTTCAAAATTAACATCACCAATGTGGAGCTGACTAGTATTGTCTGCCTCCAGCTGATACCCTAAGAAGATATCCAATATCACTTACATAATATTCCAGCCAAGAATCCATAACTGACTCTAAGCCCTAGGAAACATCAAGCAAGCCAAAATGAGCAACTTTTGTCATAAAAGACAAAGAACAGCTATAAAAATGTTCGAGATTAAAGGAGACTTAAGAGATATAACCCACAAGATGTCCTATCCTATCCTCGACAGGATTCTGTACTCAGAGCCAGATACTACTGTATAGGAGCCAGTGAGGCAGGGACATTACTAAGTCTATACACAATATGAGAATACAGATTAAATAAAAGTGTATCAAGGAGCACCTGGGTGGCTCAGTCAGTCCTGGGATCAAGCCCCACATTGAGCTCTCTGCTCAGCAGGGAGCCAGCTTCTCCCTCTCCCTCTGCCTGCCACTTTGCCTGCTTGTGCTCTCTCTCTGTCAAACAAACAAATAAAATATTTTTTTAAAGTGTATTAACACATGTACTGAAATTTTAACTGTACTGTGGTTAGGTATTTTTTCTTATTCTTAGAAAATAAACATCATGTACTTAGGGATAAAGGGGCCATGGTTCAGAAAAAATATACGTACTTATATTGATATACATACATATACATATACACAGAGAGAAAGAGAGTATGCAAAAACTGGATAAAATGTTAACAATAGATGAGCCTGGATAGCAGACCTACAGATCTTCCCTGTACCAGTCTTATTCTTTTTTCTTAAGATTGATTGATTGATTGATTGATTGATTTATGAGAGACACAGAGAGAGAGGCAGAGACATAGGCAGAGGGAGAAGTGGGCTCCCAGCAGGGAGCCTGATACAGGACTCCATCCCAGGATCCCAGGATCATGACCTGAGTCAAAGGCAGATGCTCAACCACTGAGCCACCCAGGTGCCCTGGACCATTCTTTTTCTTAAAACCTTTAAGTACCCTTCAAATTATTTCCAGATTTAAAAATGTACTTTTTTAGAAGTGTGCTATCAACTTGATTTAAGAAAATCAGGAAAAAATGGTTTAGGTTAGCACAAAGTAGTATAGGTTAATATAAAAAAAACTCAATATTTATTTTAATCCAGATTTGTTTTAATCCAGATCTGAAAAATGTTACAAAAGAACTTTGAGTAAAAAACTTCATTATTTAATATTTATAAGGCCATTTACTGCAATAGTTTTAATGCAATAGCTCAAAAACTACACTACAAACAATACATTTAATAAATAGCAATGAGTTAGCAATCTGCCATTGATTAGCTGGGTATCCTCCTAAGAGCCTTACAAGGAAGACCTACTTAGTGATTAGAAAGATTGGGGGATGTCTTTCTCAGCAGCCTTCATAGTTTTAAAATAAATGGTTGTGTTACTATTAAAATTATATCACATTTTTTTCTTATTTCAAAATTATGACTAAACAGTAGTATTTTGTTAATTTCACATTTTTAGTGTTTACCCTTACTTAGGTATCAATATTGTGATTCTGAGGCAAAAGAGTACCAAGTTAAATATTTCATGACCTGTAAAAACTTAGTGTCCTTTAGCTCACATGGAGATAAAGAGGCTGATATCAGAATATTTTTATTTTAGTATTTGCTTCCTAAGGACTAATGTAAGCAGAATAAAATCTATTGCTTTTTCAATCTTCAAACAGCTTATATTTGCAGGCCAGCTATCTCTTTTCTCAATGAGCTAAGGCTATTAGACCAGATGGATCCCAGGGGCTGGTTTGTATAGCATGACCTCCTGCCTTGTTTTTCTGCACTTGTTTTGTTTTAAAGGAGACAATTGTGTTATAGATATGAGGAGTTACCACTTTAAAAGCTTCCTGCTAATATACCATAGCAAGAAAGTATAATTTATTTATTCATGATTTATCTCCTACTTATACTGAGATGAGTTCATTGTTTGCTTGTTTACTTAATAGGGTAAATCTAAGCCATTAGTATACATTAGTAAATAAAATAACTTTTTTTAAGTTTTTTAATTCCGCTCTGCATTTCACATGTAGTGGTTTCCTATAAATACTCCTCTGGTTAAGGCACAACTTTAAGAAGTGAACACTGAAGTTGTTGTAATTGCCAGTATAAACAAAAAATTCACAAATATAAATTTTCTGTGGCTGGGGGGGGGGAGGAGGGCAGGGTCTAGTAGATGCTATTTATTTGGCTCTATTAGCCTGTTTCCCTATTTCAACCGGGAAGGGAGACAAAGGTAAATTCAAAGTACAGAGGGAAGAAAGTAAATCCATGGAGGGAGAAAGAGAATAAAGAGAAAAGAGAGAAGAGGAACCATCAGAGGAAGGAGAAGTAGGAAGTCAGTGAGAAAGCAAATAAAACATATGTTAAGGTAAGAAAGTGAAAATGAGAATAAGGCACAAAGGAAAAGCAGGAGATGAAAATCCTTCTCACCTGGAGGGTCATAGAAAAGACTGAATTGGAGCCACCCAATTCACATTTTGGTCAAAGAGAATGCTAAGTCTTCATCAGAGAAAGCAACACTTTCTATTTCACATTGCTTCTGTTTAAATATAAATTCATTTTATGTAAGGTAAAAGCTGGCTTGCACAAGAGTATTCCTTAATATTTATACAAAATGTAAGCAGTTGTTTTAGAGGTGGATGCTAGCTCTAACTGATCACTGGACTGAGCAGAGGCTATGCAACATGCCTGGAATTGGTAGGAATTGCCAACTATTAATAAAGCAGTTTTCTTCCAGTTGTCACTGTGTGCCATTCTTTGAAACATTCCCTGAGGAATATTTTTAAACCAGCTTAGATAGAACTTGTCATGGTATCATATAACTGCTATTGAACTGTTCTAAGCTTTGAATCAGCCATATATCCTTTGTGTGAAAAAGAAAAACAATCTGTCATAAAAGTACATGAAAGTTGACAAGACTTTCTCTAATAGCTATATCCTGGAAATACATATTTATGAAGGTTTTTTCTTTAACACTAGCCTGGTAAACACATACCACAGACTCAAATTGTTTAAAATTGAACCACTGACCTTAGCAATCACTACAACTGACTTTGGAGATAAACCTGCAGTTTTCTGATCATCAAGAGGCCTGTAATGTTTTACATTAAAGAAAGAACCCATGTTTACATTTCTTTTCAGTATTTTAATTTACAATTAAGTGTAGACATCATTCAAAATAACTGTCTGAACTTGTCTTAATGTTTATATGATTTCCTTTCAGTGTTTTAATTTACGATTAGATACAGACATTAGTCAAAATAACTGTCTCAACTTGTCTTAATGTTTATAAAATTTTTCAAACTATATTAATTATTCTCTAATATCCTGTCATTTTATAATGAAATCAATGGGGTTTTTCTTTAAGGCAATAATGGAGCAAAAAAGTCAAGTAATGAGATCATTTTCCCTCTCATCTAAAAATTATTTTTCTCTTTCAAATCTTACAATTAATCCATATAATTTTTTAAATGAAAATTTGTTCTGGTTTTAAAGACACTGAAGAGTTGACTGACAATACTGCCACAGAGTGACTTATGAATGTTCTCAGGATGCATAAACATTTTAAAGATTTTATTTATTTATTTATTCACAAGAGACACAAAGAAAGAGGCAGAGACATAGGCAGAGGGAGAAGCAGGCTCTGTGGGGAGCCTGATGTGGGACTCGATCCCAGGAACCCAAGATCATGACCTGAGCCAAAGGCAGATGCTCCACCACTGAGCCACCCAGGCATCCCAGGATTCATAAAATTTTAAATGAAACAAAATGATGATTCTATCTAGGTTTACAAAGGGCCCTAGAATAAATGGTACTCTTGCTTTTAATTTATGATAGAGTTTGTTTCAGCATTCCACTACAAGCACACACAGGCTTCTAGTAAAACCCCCCACTATGATTTACCCTTAGCAAGAGGCAATACAATTCCAAAAATGGTTTTCATTTCAATCATACATGTTGCCATTGCCCTTGTATTATTTCTTTGCATAGCATTCATAACTACATACCCCAGTATTCGTTCTTGGATCTCCAAGTAATATTAACTTCCCCCTTTTTTTAAAAAAAGATTTTTATTAAAAAATTTATTTATTTATTTATTTGAGTGATAAGACAGCAACGAAGACAGCATGAGTGGGGAGGAGAGGGAGAAGCAGGCTTTCAAGCAGGGAGCCCAATGCCAGGCTCAATCCCAGGACCCTGGGATCATGACCTGAGCCAAAGGCAGATGCTTAGCTGACTGAGCACCCAGGCACCCCTCTTATCTGCCTTTTATACAGGAGTCATCTGAGGCAAAATGAAGCAAAGGTAAGTATCACCACATAACTTAAGATTCACTGTAATTCATGAGCTTCTAATTCCTGTACTTAAGACACCAAGATACTATTTCTTCCCTTCTCTGCTTGTGACATTTATCTCAAATGAGAGCTAAATACCAAGATTAGCTTTAAAATTAAGACCAGAGTCAAATGCACTAAAACATAAAGTCCTAGAAAAGAAACTACAGACTTTTGGAGCTGATGAAGATTTTAAAGATAATGTACCCATAATTTTAAAACAAAATGAAATCCAAGGATAAGAAAAGACCTTCCAAATCTTGCAAATCTTCATGGGGGGCATAAAGCTGATGTGGGAACACATAGAAAAGAAGTAAAGTACATTTGGTAAGTATGTAAGAAAGGGAAAGAGAATAAACAAACTCTTGGCAACATAGGTAACAATATTCCCAAGGAGCCATATGGTTTGGGGAACTCTGCCCAGGAAATACCCTGTCATGTGGCTTTGGGCTGTGAAGCTCATCTGCTGAGGTTATCTGTGAAGCTAATCTCCTTCACCACAAGCAAAAGCCAACAGGCTTTTTACCATCATTTTGTACCTACAGATCTCCTAAAAATACTCCATAAGCAGAACCTACACTGGACAACTACAGTCCTAAATGTTTTTATTAACAGAAGATACCAGTCCTTAAGTAAATGCATGAAGAACATGTTTTAAATAATGGAGTATATTCTCTGGTATTTTTTCATGAGTCAGGAAGCAGACTGGAGAGGAAGGATGTGTCAGGGACAGCACAACCTCTATGACTAAGGATAAGAAGGGAAAACCTTCTTGCCCTCAAAGTGAAAATCCCCGCCTAGTTTAAGAAACAGTCTCTTACTCTCTCAAATGAGTAATTAGAGTTAGATAATATTCTCTTGGGGCATCTACTTTCCAAAAAATAAGCTTTTAATGCAGCAGTAAGAAAGGAATAAGTATAATCTGACAACTAAGATGGAAAATCAACCATCTCCAAATGCCCAGTCTGTTCTGTTCTCATCAGTGTACAGAACCCGACCCACTATGGCAGGCAACAAAGATCTCAACTTTGTGGAGGTAAAAAGACTCAAACATGAGTTCTTTAGTCCCAGAACTCTATAGGCTGCTTTTCTGTACTATTGGCCTCACAAAGTTTCTATTTCGTTTTAACACGATGTTTCTCAGGAGCAGAGAAGTGGACAATATGATGCCTTGAAAACTTTATCAGCTTGCAGGGTGAAATCATAACTGTGCACTTTAAGTCAGGCTGGGTAGAGAGATATATGAATAGCTGCTGTTTTATTGCTCACCCATTTAAAATGCAAATGATAATACCAAAATTACCAAAGTCTACACTCCAGATGTTCTTATTATTCACTATAGCTTTTTTTTTTTGGCTACACTTAGCCTCTCCTACATATCTCTGAATATATTCTATCACATAACCCTCCTTACAAAAACTCCTACTCATTTCTTAAATAATTTTGTTTTATATATTTAAAGAGTTGGAATCAAAAAATAAACTCTCATTTTCCCAAGTAATGAGAAAACAGATCTTCATTTCCATATCCCAAAAGTCAACTGTATAGAAACAAACTAACAATAACATAAAGTGGCAGACTACCTATTTATGAAGCTCCATTGATGGCTCCATGGAAACAAAAGTGACCTAGTTTCCTCCAGCGCAGGAGAGAAGAGGTCTATGGTAAGACCCTGGAGAGAGGGGCGCCTGGGTGGCTCAGTGGTTGAGCGTCTGCCTTTGGCTCAGGGAGTGATCCCGTGCTCCTTTCAGGGAGCCTGCTTTTCCCTCTCTCTCTCTCCTTCCCTCCCTCTCTCTCCTTCCCTCCCTCTCTCTCTCCTTCCCTCCCTCTCTCTTTCCCTCTCTCTCTCTCTCCTTCTCTCTCTCTCTCTCTCTCTCTTTCTCTGTGTATCTCATGAATAAATTTTTTAAAAAGACCCTGAAGAGAGGAATGAAAGTTGCTTCACTGGTACCCAGTCCCCTTGTAACGAGATTGCTTAATTCAGTCTTCTTGAACCTGGGGGAAATGAATGCGTGCAAGGGCATAGACACACACACCCCTGCTCAAGAAAGCCCACTCTCGTTCTGCATGAAGGAAAAGCTCTGTTGCGGCCACAAACCATAGAATGTGATTCCAAGCAGAGCGGGAGAGAACAAGTCCCTTCTTTCCCCTCCAGCCTCATAGTCTCCCTCTGGTGCCCCTGACTGGCACCACCTGTGTACTCCTGCGTCAGCTATTTAATTTCCTTAATCTTCAATTTCCTTGTCAGCTAAGTGAGACTTCACATTAGTCCTACTTTATGGAGTTTTAGGGAGAAGTCAGTGAAATGATACTTGCAACGTAGCAGAGGCGGTAAGCATTTCCCTAGTATTAAAATAAGGAACCTAGGAAAAGAGAGGGAAGTTGGAGTTCTTTATCTTACAGGGAGTTTTTGGTTTTGAATCTTTTTTTCTTTTGAAGGGACAGGATATCTTGCCCCTTGAGTTTGAGTGTCTCCCAGAACAGCTTTATTTAATGTAGAGAAAATTGGAGGTGTAAGTTTGGACTCAGCTGAGAGGTCAGAGCTAAAGGAGCAATAGAAAGGTATAGTAAAGCCATTTAATTTGGTCAATAGAAGTGTTCCCAACAGCAGTGATGCAGGGCCATGAGCAAAGACAGGTGTACTCACGTAGAAGCTTGTAAATGGACAGACACTAAAGCTGTGGTTCTGAAATTCTAGACTTTACCAGAATCACCTGGAAGGCTTGTTCAAACAGATTGCTGGGTCCCACCCCAGAACTTTGTTTCAGTAGGCTGGGATGATGGGGCTTGAGAATTTGCTTTTCTACCAAGCTCCCAAGTAATGCTGATGCTACTACTATTCAGTGACCCCACTTTGGGTACAGCTGGTCCAAGAAAGTAAGAACAGGGCTGCAATCACCAGTAAGCATCCATACTAGATTTTTAAAAAGAAAAAAATGGTGGGTAGGAACTTAATTCTTGAGTACCTATCATGTGCCAGGAGTTTCACAGGCATAATTTAATTTCGTGGGTCTCAACTATCCTAAAAAGTAGATGTTATCATTCAATTTTTCAGGTAAGTAAATTGTAACTGAGAGAGATAAGGAGCTTGCCCAAGCATCACTAGTATCCTGATCTAGATCTGTCCTACTCCAAAACCTATATATTTTTCCCAATGTGTCATGCTCTCAACTCTCACTGCAAGTCAGATCAGGCAGGTAATGGGAGGCTAAACAAGAAGGACCTACAGTTCACAATGAGGTTCTAAGTATCATCTCAATGGTAAAAATTCCCGAGTTTATCTTTCTATGCCAGACCTACCTCCTGAAACCCAGTACTCAGCTGCCTACCCAGCATCTCTAATTTCCTCCTCAGTTGTCCTACATTGAACTGTTACTATCCCCACAAAACTGAAGGGGTTCAGTTTCCCCTTCCCAGCTGATGATAATTCTATCCTTGCAAAGGCTCAAGGCGAATACCTTCCTCTGTTCTTCTCACAAGCTCCCCCATCAGATCTGTCAGCAAGTACTCATGGCTTGGTCTTTAGAACAAACCCAGCCACTCTCAACACCTCTCCTGCCCCCACCATCATCCCTGGCATTGATTATATACTCAGTGCTCCACTCTTGCTCCTCTGAGGCTCATTTTCAACTCTGTAGCCAGAGTAATTGCTTTAAAATCAGTCAGATCATGTCCCTTTCTATTTTTAAACTTCTTTTTTATTTATTTATTTATTTATGATAGTCACAGAGAGAGAGAGAGAGGCAGAGACACAGGCGGAGGGAGAAGCAGGCTCCATGCACCGGGAGCCTGACGTGGGATTCGATCCCGGGTCTCCAGGATCGCGCCCTGGGCCAAAGGCAGGCGCCAAACCGCTGCGCCACCCAGGGATCCCTGTCCCTTTCTATTGAAACCCTCCAATAAGTCCTCATCTTATTCAGAGTAAAAGCCCAAGTCCCCCCATGATACTGATCCCATTACCTTCCCCTTCCACTGCTCACCTTGCCTCACCTCCTACCACTCTCACTTCTTCTGTCTCCACCCCAGCAACAGAGACCTTGGCCATTCCATGAACACTGCCAGGCACACTGTTACGGGGGGACTTGGTATGGACTTTTCTCTTTCCTTGGAAGCTTCTCCCCCAAATCTAACAGCTAACTCCCTCCCTCCAGGTCTCTACTCACATTTTACCTTCTCAGTGTGATCTATGGAATGCTGCAACCATTCTCACTCCCAGGAAACCTGAACCTCTTACTCTCTTTTTTTCTGCTTTTTCATATTTTTTCCTCAGGACCCTTTTATGACTATATAATTTACCTGCTTGTAATATTTATTATTCATTGTCTACACACACATGCACACACTATAATATGCAAGCTCTGTGAGAACAGTTTTGTTCACTGATGTATCTGAAATGCCCAAAACTGTGCTTATCATATAGTAGGTGCTCAATAAATATTTGTGGAATAAATAAAGACAGAACTGAGTCCAATGCAAATAAGAAAGAGAGAGAGAAGGTAAAGTTAGAACAATGATCAGAACTATTTCTGAATTGGAGCTATTGGCATTGGTGTGGGCCCTGTGGCAAGGCTGTCCCAGGCACCACATTGGGATACTGGCAGGAGGGCTGTGGGAAAGAGCGATAGGAAGGAAGGACAAACAGAAAACTCAAGATTCAAAGTAGAAGAGCTTTTCTTATCACTATCTTAGAAAAAAAAAAAAATAGAGGGGCCCCTGGGTGGCTCAGTGGTTGAACATCTGCCTTTGGTTCAAGTCATGATCCTAGGTCCTGGGATCAAGTCCCACATCAGGCACGCTGCAGGAAGCCTGTTTCTCCCTCTGTCTATGTCTCGGCCTCTCTCTCTCTC
This sequence comes from Vulpes lagopus, assembly GCF_018345385.1. NCBI lineage: Eukaryota > Metazoa > Chordata > Mammalia > Carnivora > Canidae > Vulpes > Vulpes lagopus. The sequence continues at coordinate 21,157,598 of NC_054842.1, read as the reverse complement.
TCTCTCTCTCTCTCTGTCTCTCATGAATAAATAAATAAAATCTTTAAAAAGAAGAAGAAGAAATGGAGGGTGAGGGGAAAGTGGAAAATTATTTTCTCTTTTGAAAGTATTCAAAATGTCATAGTAACCTTAAAAATACATATCATGTCTCAAGTCAATATTTCTTTACCTTACATATCTACCTAAGAAGAAGAGTAAGTGGGATGAGCTTCTGTCCTAAGAACTCCTGTCATTTTCCATAGTGGGAGCCTCTGTCATGTTCCTGTGTGAACCAGAGGGCATATACAAGAAGTATCTCCTAGACAGCAGTAGGTAAGACTCCATCCACTCCTAGCAGAATTCCAGGGTCTTAGAATGTGAGAAATTTGGGGATAGACAATAACAGAAAATCCATTAAAACTGACTTAATTAAACAAAAGAAATTTATTGACTTTTGGAACATAACAAATCCAGGGTTAAGTTGGTTACAGGTCTGGCTTGATCTAGACATACATACAATGTTATCAGGAATCTGATTTTCTCCATCATTATGCTCTGCTTTCCTCTGACTTGGCATCATTTTCAGGTAGGCTTTTCCCAAACACGGCTTCCAGCATTTCTAGGCTTACATTTTCTCATAGCAACCTCTTTGGGGCACCTGGGTGGCTTAGTCGGTTAAGCATCCAACTCTTGATTTTGGCTCAGGTGATGAACTCAGGATTATGAGATCAAGCCCCATGTCAGGCTCCACGCTTAGTCCAAAATGCTTAAGATTTCCTCTCTCTAATGAAGAAAGAAAGGAAAAAGGAAAGAAAAGAAAGAAAGCCAGCTTTTTTTGAAAAGCCAGCTTTTTTTGACAATCATTCCAAGATGAGAGCCAAGCCTGTATCTTCAAGGCCTGATTTTTGTCCTCTCCCCTAGACACATCACTATGGCCAGGAGTTGCTATCCTTTTATTGTCTAGTCTTGGGTCTTAGACATGTCCATTTCTGAAAACAAAAGAGGACAGATCTCACATGGATTAACTACAGAAGGATAATTCCCCAAAAGAAAAAGTGGGGCTTTTTTATCAGAAAAAGGGGAGATGGATACTGAGCAGGCTGCAAAAGCATATTGGTGTTTCTTCAGAGTTTTATAGGAAAGATCTTACTGCTTATATAACAATGATCTTAGGCATATGCAAGAACTGAAGGCCAAAACCATTTCTCTTAATTTAGAAAGTCCATACTTTTGCAAGACTAAGTTATTTTCAGTGGCTGCCATGGTTTAGGACAAGTTTATTTGTTTTTTTGAAATAATCCTAGACATTGCTAAGTCCTGTGTCACCTTCTCCCTTAGCAGATGTCTGCTATTTCCCAGATTCAGTGCTAGACGCTAGGTAAATACAGACAGAGGCAAAATGTGCCATAGGGCCCACCGTGTTTCTGCCTTTCTCTACCTCCCCAACCCTGCTATTTAGGAGCCTCATCAAATGGTAGCTTCTTGAATACTGTTTCTAGGTCTTCCAGCCATCCTGGTCCCAGATTCTCATGGCTGCCTATCATCCTGCCTATTCCTAGTCTACCTTCCCATTGGCAACTGCAGTCATGAAAAGTCTGAAAATGCTTTGTAAGAATTGGGACTATCAGACAACCTTGGAAACCTAGAAGCATTTCAGAAATACCCCTCTATGATTACTCACACCCACCACATGTCTGGAATCCAATGAGAAAACCCACAGGCACCAGTTCGGTTGTTTGTTTTGTTTCCTAAAACCAGGCAAACTGTCACGATCCTCTTAGGCAAGAAATCTTTGTGCTACAAGTCAAAGGAATGATCATCTCTACTCTGGCCATGTATTTTCTTAAGTGGGAAAAAAAAGACATGCAGACAGGTGGTGGGAGCACAGATGGCTTCCCCACTGCTGTTGAGAAAGCCCACTTGGTGGTGACTCAGAACTGCAGCAGAAACAATAAAGGGGTAAGGAGTCAAATCATCTTTTCCAACCTCATCTCCTGCCCTCTGTTATCTTAAAGCCTTATTTTATTCTTCCATTTCTTCACTTATTCCTTCAGCAAATATTTTAGTGCCTATCATGTGCCAGCACAAGGAAAGTCAAATCAAAAAGACCCTGTTCTTCCTCCCAGATGCTCAGTCTAATGGACACATACATACTGGAACACACACTGTAAGTGCAGTAATAGAACCAACAGTGACAAAAAGAGCCTAAAGAGGGATGAGGAGGGGCTCCTAACCCAGCTCAGGGCCAATGGGAGTGTAGGTGTAGGTGAGGTCTCAGGGGAAGGCCCCTGGAGGAGACTAAAATGAGCTGAGTCTTAACGAATGAGTTAGCTGTGGGGAGGACAGCATGATGGCTAGAAAACATTTCCAATGGAAGGATAGTAAAAATCAAGGCAGCCAGGACGTAGCTTGGCATGTGTTTATGGTAACCAGGAATCAGATCATGGAGAAGCTTTTAGGCCAAGTTAAAGTTGGGACTGATCCTGTAGGCAATGCCCAAGGAGAAACATCAACGTTCATTATGCAGAATAGTGATGGGATTCAATTTTCATTTTTGATAATCATTCCAGCAGCTACATGGAGGGTAGGTTTCAAGAGGACAAGATAAGTTAGAAAGAAAAATAGATGAAAGATCGAACTCAAAAAATGGCAGTAAGAAAAGAGAGGGAAAAAATCCATTTGAGAAATATTTAAGAGGTAAAATCAGAATAACTTGGGGACTGATTGAATGAAGGAAAGGGATGAACATGGAGATTGGGATCTATTTACCAGCTAATGACAACAGAGAACAGGAGGGTAGGTAGAGCCTTCAGCCATCAAAGGCAAGGGGAGAGCAGACCTGAATGCTCTCTTTTGGGTGGCGAGAATGTAGGTGGTTCCCATGGGCACATAGATGCATGTCCAAACCGTCTTGATTGGGCCTGCCCAAGAAAACAACCCATGAGGACAAGGGTGAGGAGTTAGAGTCTGTAGGGTAGACTGACGAAGGTAAGAGCTGAAGGGGCTGGACCCAGGAGTCGGTAGTAGAATGTATCACCCACATCACTTCCCACGGGAGGACATTCCAAACAACACACAAATGTCCCATGGAAGAGCCAGACAGTGTTAATCAAGATAGAACAATAGTGGCACCAGTGACAAAAGGCTCTTGCTTCTCTTCATCTAACTGAGAAAGGTTGAGACACCTCTTACATCCCCTGGATGTGAGAATGCTGTTTCAGTATTAGGCTGAGTTGAATCCTCTAACACCTGAAGATGGCTTATATTTACCTACATGAGGCTTTTTACATAGCTGCAAGTGACTAAAATGATATTAATCCAATAACTTGTTCAACAATGGGGTGGGGTGGGGGATATCATTGCTATGTTTTGAATGTGGCCACCTCAAAATTCATATGTTAAAATTTTAATATCCAATGTGAATTATTAGGAGGTGGGGTCTATGTGAGGTGATTAGATCATGAGGCTGGAGCTCTCATGAACGGAGTTAGTGCTCTTATTAAAGAAACTGCAGAGAGCTCCCCTAGCCCCTTTCACCTGATGGGAAGGTGCCAGCTATGGACCAGGAAGAGGGCCCTTAGGAGCCAATGCAAACATGCAGGCACCATGATCTCAGATTTCCCAGCCTCCACAACTGTGAAAAAGAAATTTCTGGTTTTTTATAAGCCACTCATTATGGTATTTTGTTATAATAGTCTGAATGGACTAAGACAATTAAGATTAAGAATGATGTTTAGAGAAAAATAAAGCCAACTCCTTATTGTCCTGTTCCTCCTTTGTTCTACCAAGTTCATCCTGTGCTTAAAAACACGTACACTGATATCTTAGTGCTCCATATTCACAAAAGGTAAGGACCATCATTATGAAAATCAATGTAGATCTACATCATAAAATCATTGTGCTAATGACAATTTACTCTGGCTAACTTTGTCAGATCTAGTGGGACCAACATCATTTTTACCTCTTCAGTGACTGATGAGTCTATCTAGGAATAAAAGTGACACCAGCTCTGTTGCTTTCTTGTTGTTTGCTTATACTTACATTTAGTTTAGTCTTCAGTCTCTTTGTAGGAATCTGCTTAACCCTCTTATTCATTTTGCAAGGGTTAGTTTGAGTAGATAGAAATATTTATAAACACAATTAATACGGCACTAGTAGCCCAGAACACATCAATCACAGCACTTAGTAGCATTCAAGTAAGTGAAGATGCCAAGGTCAACCCCACCCACTGCACACCACACACCACACATAGTGAAGCGCCCATCTTTGCCTTAAGATGCCTCAAAGACCATAATATGCACCATCTCACAATCATAAAAGGTACCAATGTCCACATGCATATTCAATATTACTAAGGCTTAATGTTAGATAAGGGGAAAAAAACCCAGGACCTCTAACATTTTTTGCCCACCTCCCAGGGAATCATCTCTTACACTACCCTGGGAATGTACTTACACCTGGAAACCACTTTTGGGGTCCACTGTCTGTTGGGAAGACCCGCCCCTACATCAGTCGTGTTAGGGTCTGGAGGCCCACTGGTACTGAGACTGCCTTCTCTTCACTGTGCCCCTTCAAGGTCCTGCCACCAATCTTTAGGTCTTCAGAAACCCTTGGATGTCCTCAAGGAGGCAACATTGCATGACAGTGCCCTTTTTTTAGTCTCAGAACACAAAATTCTGATGACTATCCCAGGTAGTAGCAGTGAAGAGTAAGGGAGGGATACAAAGGATCTCTGGATGAAGTCAGAACCAGAGAGCAAGGCCAGCCCTGAGCTGGCCTATGTGACATGCAAAGGAAGCCTTCTGGAAGGACTGGTCTTAGTGAGGGCCCAGGGCACTAAACCGGGTCAAGACTCCAGTTCTGGGAAAGGATTGTTATTTATCACGCAAGCAACAAGGCAGCACATGGGTGGCTTAGTCGGTTAAGTATCTGACTCTTGATTTTGGCACAGGTCATGATCTCAGGGTTGTGAGATGAGACCCCATGCAGGACTCTGTGCTGAGTATGGAGACTGCTAAAGATTCTCTCTCTCTCTCTCTCTCTCTCTCTCTCTCTCTCTCTCTCTCTCTGTCCCTCGGGGCACCTGGGTGGCTCAATGGTTGAGCATCTGCCTTCGACTGAGGTTGTGATCCAGGGTTCCTGGGATGGAGTCCCCCATCGGGGTCTGGGCAGGGAGCCTGCTCCTCCCTCTACCTATGTCTCTACTTTTCTCTGTGTCTCTCACGAATAAATAAATAAAATCTTAAAAAAAAAAAAAAACCGACAACAAGGATTAAGGTTAGGTTGTAAATTATAGGATGTTGTGCAGTAGCAACAGGGGTTTATCCTGAACCTGGCTCAAACTCTGTCCCCTTCGAAGTTTCTGAACTCTTTCCTACCTGAGTCTCCTTCAGGCCCTAGGCTTCTAGCTTTCCTATTGACACTCCCTTTTGATTCTGGCACTTTGCTAATTCCCCAATGTTGTCTCACATCATTCTGATAACTCTTAAAAAACCCCAACATCTTTCTGACCTTTACTAAATTACTTTTATGCTGGGACTTATACACATTTATACACATTTTATACAGCCAACTGACCTTCAAAGTCTCCTAATTTCCTTCTTCCCCATCCTTGTGGTTGTTTTTGTAGTGCTCACAGGGAAAGTATCTGGGTCCAGATATAGGCCCATATGTCTTTTTCTATGAGTACACAGTATTTTGGATTATAGTACACATACTTCATGATCTTTTGTTTGCTTGTTTATTATAATTCTCTCACACCTTTTTGTGCACATGTATCAAAAAAGAATCATAGGGGGCACCTGACTGGCTCAGTTGGTAGAACATCTGACTCTTGATCTCAGGTTGAGTTGGACCTCTACTTTGGGGGTACTTTACTTAAATAAATTTAATTTAATTTTAAAAAAGAATTATAGAATAAAAAATAATCAGTGAAAGAATGAGAAGTCTTTAAAAAGCAATAAATAACACCTTTAGAGACAGTATATTTTTTAAGGTTTTATTTATTTACTCATGAAAGACACACACAGAGAGGCAGAGACATAGACAGAGGGGAAGCCTGATGCGGGACTCGATCCCAGGACCCCGGAATCACAACATGAGGCAAAAGTAGATGTTCAACCACTAAGCCACCCAGGTGCCCTGAGATAGTATAAATTATTGACCTATTTTTACAAAGTAGAAAGGAGTAAGAAGGGAAGAGACAATGAGTAATTTTGACAAATTTCATCACATTATCATATGCAAAATGTTGTATGAATTTTAATCTATTTCTCTCTTAACCCAATTTAGGTAGCAAATGCTATTTCCATTTTGGTGCTAACAGTGAAATGGATATGAAATGACATTCTATGGGGAAATATATATTCCCATTGAATGTATATATTCTTTGTTTAGCTATACATTTACTATATATATGTAAAATATATATAGAGAGAATATATATAGAATATATATATATACATACTCTGTATTTAGCTTTAGAAAAATCTACCAAATCTTCACCATCATTCTTACAATCCTATCTTATTCTCGCTAACATCTCTCCTTCCACACACATACTGAAATAATTGTCACCAACTGTATTCAAATAAGAAGTTTCATGTAACACTTAGTCTACTCAGGGTGGTAGAATTTCCTAATTAGACACTTAATAATATTTGTCTTACTGATGTTGGCAAAAATTTTCTCTATATGCATCTTGTGAGCTGCTACTTGTCGTCCTTTACATAACAACTAAACCAAGGATTATTTTTAAATTTGAAAGTCTTATTTTTTAAATATGAACTAAAAGATTGAATTAACAAATTCAAAATTGCCATATCTATCTATGTACACATCATAAGTGCTATTAATTTCTACAATTTCTTTCCAGAATAGTATTTCAAGCAATAATCTTTAGTCAATTCTTCCACATTCATTCATCAATTTCTTTGTTAAAAAAAAAAAAAAGGTAAAGCATGAGAGGTTAAAAACATTATTTCTGGATTAATTTAACCAAAGAAAATGCATGAAGAACAGAAATTCTTTTAGGGACAGGAAATGCTGTTACCTGAGCTTCCAGGATCTTTTCTCCTTCATATGATTTTTCATTAGTCAAGTAAAATGACTACAAAATTCACTGAGCTTTCAAACTCCTTTTACCTTTGAAAAGGAGCCATGTAGTGATGCTGTCAGCACCCCACGGGGTCAGGCTGAAGCCAGTCTCCAGCTGATACCACATCCGTGCTTAGCTCCCTTCCTTACTCTCTCCTGCTTCCGTGCTCCTGTTCTCCTGGGAACACTTCCCCAATAAATCATTCAAGCAAGAATCCCCATCCCAGGCTCTGATTCTAACCAACCTGACTTAAGGCAAGTCCTAAGCAATAAATTTCTCAAAAAGAGCCAATACTGTCTGGGTCACCTGCATTAAACATCAGAAACAAATGCTATCCCAAATGCTCGTATTTTTTTTTTGCATATTCATATTGCAATTCAATATGAATATTCAACCTTGTCAAATTATTTTTTATTGAGGTATAACTGGCATATAACATTATAATAGTTTCAGGTGTACGAATAATGATTCAATATTCATATTTATGGGAAATCATCACCACAATAAGTCTAGTTAACATCCATCACCATAGCTGTAAGATTTTATTTGCAATGAGAATTTTTAGATCTACCCTCTTAGCAACTTTCAAATATGGAATACAGAATTATTAACTATAGTCACCATGTTGTACATTATATCCTCATGATTCAGTCAGTATTGTGTATAAAATATACACATTTATTTAATAGCTATATCATTTAATACCTATAATATTATTCAATATCTAAGATACCAAAGAATCTTAGTGCAACGGTGACCTTCTCAAGAAACTCTTACTCTTTTTTTTTTTTAAGCAGCAAACATGTTTATTCATATATTTAGAAGTGGGCAAGGTAGAAAGGATGCACCAATTAAAAATATTCTGCTCTGAGTGGCAATTAGACTAAATACAAAAGCAAGAATTCAGTTGCTAACAGAGAATAAAAAATACATCTCTGCAAAATGTTTAGATAATAGTAGTTTCCAAGACTGTCAGTGGCTTCTAGCTGTATCCTAGCTGTACAGAACATTTGAAAGTAGTTATGATATCTGGCCAAGCCAGAGAAAACAGGATGATAATTAACCACGTCAAACCTGAACTGAATTCTCAATGCTGTTTGAATGGCTCAGCCCTTCTCTAAGCTATCAAAGTCCTGTTACGAAAGGAAAGGAATATGTGTAGCCAACTCTCAATTTTCAGCCTTAACGGAAATATTCACTCCACAAATATTTACCAAGTTCTTGCTATGTGCATTACACTTTGTCAGATACTGTTTAGAACCAAAGGAAGTAAATAGGCTGGGAAGATGCCAGAGTTACACATAAAACCAGGAAACTGCATTTGGTTTTGGAATGTCATGCTATAGGTGACTGCAAACCATGTGTATCTGAAAGTACATCTACCATCTCTGTGTTCCTCACTTCTCCCTTCTCAGTTCTGTTTGCTTTTTTTTTTTTTTTTTTTTTTTTTATTCATTCATGAGACACACAGAGAGAGAGGCAGAGACACAGGCAGAGGGAGAAGCAGGCTCCATGCAGGGAGCCCGATGTGGGACTCGATCCCAGGACTCCAGGATCACACTCTGAGCTCGAGGCAGACACTCAACCACTGAGCCACCCAGGCATCCCCTCAGTTCTGTTTTCTATCACACATTACTTTGTATTTGTTTTACCTTCTCTCTGCCAAATTATAGAGGGATACTGCTTTCTAAAAGAAGTGTATGGCTGCCTCAACTCCTGCATCTCTTTTCATTCTATGCTTCTTCTCCATGACACATCCAGCTCCCTTCCTAGAGACAAGAGAATAAATGGAAAGTAAGCTATTTAGTGTAAAAAGACAGCATGCAACAGCTTAGATTCAGTGTAAATCACCCATCTGCAAGAAAGCCAAATGCTTCTTTTAACGTTCCTGAACTTGGCAACCACCAAAGATGGCTTTAGTTCATTGGCAAAATGAATGAGCCTAAGTAATGAGAACTTCTATTCACCTAGTGTTATAGAGTTTACAAAATTATTTCAGATACATTACTCCATTTAATCTTCACAACAACCTTGTGAAGTTAGCCTGCTACATCAGAGGCAACTGCAATTCATAAAGGTTAAGGGGCTTTTTCTAAGTCACCTTGTCATAAGAAAAAAGCCAGGACTTGAATCAAGTCTTTCAGCTTCAAGCTTATCTGCTACTCCAGCATTACTTCCTTTAGCCTTGTGAGAGCCCAAGTTTCCTTAAAGAGTTTTTCCCAACCATTCCCTTCCCACTTCTCAACTTTGACCACTACTAAATCAGCAATATATTAGTCCTTCAGAGAAGCTAGTATTGGAATATAATACTCTACCCTCTGCACCACCCAATTCTTTAGAAGATTAGACAGATAATATATGGGCCATCACTGTAGGGGCAGGGATTACATAACTATCTTCCTTTCTCTCTCCACTTGGCAGGTAATGATGCTACAGGACACAATATTTTACTGACCGATATGGTTTATAGGAACTACCAGAATTGAGATAGAGAAAACTGATGCAAAGCATATCTTGCTAGGATTCATATACCATTTTGTTTTCTTTTAAACACTCTAGTACACCGTGAGAGGGCAGAAAGAACTCACATGATGGGGATCCCTGGGTGGTGCAGTGGTTTAGCGCCTGCCTTTGGCCCAGGGCGCAATCCTGGAGACCCGGGATCGAATCCCACATCGGGCTCCCTGCATGGAGCCTGCTTCTCCCTCTGCCTGTGTCTCTGCCTCTCTCTCTCACTGTGTGCCTATGATAAATAAATAAAAACTAAAAAAAAAAATAAAGTTGTTTAAAAAAAAAAAAGAACTCACATGATGAAACATGTCTGGGTCTCTGGGTGGGAACTCCCTTTTGGTATCTGTTCTGTGATTTAACTTTTCACATATGAATAATAAAGAGGAAGGAGGTTAATGTTCTCAACTTGGTACAGTCATTGGAATCACCTAGGCTTATATATATTTTTTAGAACAATAGCTTAAACCATTCATCATTCATAGTATTGCACATTATTACATCAATATTATTATGTATTATTCTTTGATGACCAATGCCTAGACCTACTCCTATTGACAACCATTGCCTACAACTGGTGACTCATCAGGAGTTACAAAATGATGATATTTGAATTCTAATATTCCTTCTAACATTATTTAAAAAGCTGAAAAAAATTAGAAACATACACATGAGAAATGGTATGTATAACAATAACCAAACAAAAAATTAGTAGTTAATTCTTTATTCAGTTTGTAACTTCTTCTAAGTTAGGAGTTGGCAAACATTTCCTGTAAAGGGCCAGATGGCAAATATTTTAGGCTTTATGGACCACACAGTCTCTGCAGCAACTGCTCAACTCTGCCATTGTAGACAACAGGCAGGCAAATAAATAGGTATAGTTTATTGTATTCTAATAAAATTGTATTAACAAAAACAGGCAGCAGATTGGATTCAGCCTGAGAGTTGTAGTTTTCTGTAAGCCACAGCCTTTGCATTTTGGGACACAGTTTTATTATCAACTTTTTCTGATTGGCAATTTCAATCATATACATAATTTGCAAAAATGGTATGATGACTGCTTACTGTCCATCACCTAGCTTCAACTGTTGTCAACTTAGGACTATTCTTGTTTCATATAATCCTTTACCTACCTCCCTTCTCTGACATAATTTAAAGTAAATCTTATTTTATTCATAAATATTTATTTCATCCATAAACATTACAGTAACTCTAAAAGTACCTACAATGTAATTATCACACCTAACAAAATTAACAATATATAATTTTAAGTGTAAGATCAAGTCAAGAGCTTTAACAAGATCCATTTTCCAGGGATTTCCCCCTCTATCTTTTCCCCCCTTTCAATGTATTTGATGATGAAACAGGATTATTTGACTTGTAGATGTTGTCATAGTCCAGATTTTGATTACTGAATACTGGTAGGGTTGTTTAGCATGTTCCTCTGTCCTCTATATCTCCTATAAATTGAAAGTGAGATATAGAGACTTGATGAGATTCTATTTTAAGTTTTTGGTGAGAACACTTTATACATGGTGTTGTGTACCTTCATCAGGATGACCATTTTGTGTTATTTACAGCTATTGATGATCATTGCCTTGATCCATTGATTCATTAGGATTTAAGAATGATGATATTTTACCTCTTTCTTTAAATACTAACTGCAATCTTCTGTAATGAGAAATTTTCCCTAAATAGCTATTCAAGTTTCCTGTTAGCATTGGTAAGTGAAAAGAAGGATGAGTGCATGATTTCCCCTTAATTTGGCAGATTTTAAATTAATTAGTTATTTCTCTAACATCTTCCAAATGTGACCAATGAATTTCTGTTTAATGGACATCTCCTTAAAGTACAGATGTCCAGATCCTACCCACAGATTTATGGAACCAGAGTCCCCAGGGGTAGGACCTGGCTTCCACATATTTAAGTCTTCCTTGTCTACAACCCAGCCATTGAAAACGTCTGGACCAGATGATACCTAAAGTCCATCCCATCACAACCATTCTACAGGAGTATAATATGCAATTAATTATAGATTGCTTATATCTCTACTGCTTGTTCTCCTGTAATATGGCTGGTGAAATTATGCCAACTAGGTATTCAGTGAACATCCAGAAATTCTCAATAGCTTGGTAGCTAGTTCCTTCAGAGAGCTGCACAGTTAGGCAGGGAAACTTTTATTTTCTACCCAAAGGGTAGAGGTTGGCTCCTTCACAATTACAAAGTGTTCAGGGTGTCCCTGATGTTCTTCAGTATTTCAATTCCATACTCCCAGAAATGATGGGCATGTGAATTGATGTATTCAATTCACCTGCAGAGCTGACTCTTCTTGCAGCAAGGTATCCATGAAGGCAACACACAAGGGCAAGATTCAGGAGCCAGGCCAACAAACTATAAGACACTGGTTACCTGCCTATTGAAACCCAAGAAAGACATTTTGTTGGCCTCTGAGGAAAAATTCATTCAAATCCTGCCTCTCTCACTATGGGACTCATGGCAAGTTACCTAGTCTCTTGTGCCTTGGATTCATTGCCTTTAAAATGAGGAGAACACTATTTCCTTGAGTTACTCTGAGGAACAAATGAGTTTAATATGTATAAAATGCTTAAAACAGTGTTTTGTACTTAGATTGCTAACCATTATTATTAATTAGAGCCAGGAATGTCTCCTGTGTGGTGACTTAAAATCAGTAGCAGGATGGATAAATACAAACTTACTACAAATTGCAGCTTTCAAGAAAACTTGACAAATGTTTTAAAGATTATGAGATCAAGAATAAGAGTAGAACATAATTCCCTCTTTCACATTATAAGAATGGTCATATGAATACTGCCAGCTGGAGGAGAGAGGGTCACAGTATCCACAAATCTTACTGAAAATTAGTTTGAACCACCATCACTCCCCTAATTCCACAGTTTATGGGAGTTTAAGCTCCAATTCTACCCTAAGAACACCTTTTACAACTTATGTGACCACCTGAGACTTCAGCCTCTTGCTTTTGAAGCTCATCCCATATACCATGTCATATTGACCTAGGCAAGAAATATAACCCTTTCTTCAATTTATATTTACTCCTATAGGCCATTCATGAAATTAATGGGCTTTGCTGGTAATTTGGGGGGAAGATGAAAGAGAGATTTACTTTACATCAGTGAAAACCACCTCCCTGGTCAATAGATACAGTCATCCTGAACTGTCCTATGACTCAGTCCTGTCCAATAGAACTTTCTATGATAATGGAAATGCCCTACTTCTGCACCATATCTACAGTCATTATTAGGCACATGTGGCTTTTGAACTCTTGAAATGTGGCCAGTATAACTGAGAAATTGAATTTTAGACTTATTTAATTTTAATGTCTTTAAATTTAAATAAGCATATGTGGCTAGTGGTTACCATGTTTATAACATAGTCCAAGTCCCCTCCCCACAGCCTCATGAGCTTTTCACCCCACAGAGTCTCAGACTCTCTCCATTTTTCTCACTCATCTCATCATCTTTTCAGACCATCCCTTAATTCATGCCAAGCAATTCGTCCTTCTGCCATGATGCTGCAGCATCTGCTGTATCCACTGACAGACACATCTTTGGATCTATACTTATTATGTGACTCTTGGCAAGTAACTTAATCTCTTTTAACCTCAGATTCATTGCCTCTAAAATGGGAATAATAATAATTACTATCTCATTGAGTTAAACGGGGAATTAAATAAGCTAATACATATAAAGTGGAATATATATCCCAAATGGGCTTAGCACCAGTCATCCTAAGGAAAGTCATTTTTATACCTAAAAGAAATCCTAATGATAAATGTTAAGAACTAAAATTTTCACCTTATTACATAATTGTAGGTTGCACCATCCAATGCACTAGCCACTGGCCACATACAGCGATTTAAATTTAACTTTTAATTAAAGAAAATTACCATTCAGCTCTGCAGTTGCACTTACTCACATTTCAAGTATTAGATAACCCGACATGGCTACTGACTATCATATTGGGCATGGAAGATATAGGAAAATTCTATTGGACAGCAGCAGAACATCATGATTATCTCCTTGTTCATAAACTCAAGAGAGAAATATCCATGACAGGTCAGAAAAAACAGTGAAATTGAGGATACCAATCAACCGCAGATATATCCTGTTTATCAGGCTCACTCTGTCATTCTTGCCAGCCAACCTGTATTCCCACATTTCATTTTTCCCTTTTACTCCTTGCTTTCCCATCTCAACAGTGCTAATGAAATGTATTTAATAAATATCAATAAACTATTATAGACTTAATTTCCAATGTTATCAAGAATATTTTCTTCAGAATTTATTTTTCTTCTAAAGCTTCACAGCAGATGAGATTATGTCTCTCTTTTTATTAATACTAGGCCATATCTGGCAAAACACCAGGCATAATCCTATTCATTTTCTGCAGCCATAGCACAGCTAGGCATAATAAATAATTTAATGAACACTTTTTATAGTCCTATTTGCTCACAGGTTGACAGAGCCCAACATAAGATGGTGAAGGAAAGGGAGGATCCAGTATGTGTGAGTGTGTACACATGTGTGTGTGCGCACAGTGTTCAGATCCATATATATCTTTTGTTATTAATAGTAGTTGACAGAAACTTGTCTGGGCAGTTAATCAAAGTTCTCCCGTTAAGCTGCTATTCTTTTGGGCATATGCTCCAAAAGGAAATGTTATCATTAGCACATGATGGAAACTTCCTTCCAACATATAGAAACATCCTTAGAGCACACAGTATTGCCCTGGATGTTTTTCTGAGTACTGAGTGCCAGAAAACTCCCTTTTTAATCTTAGAGTACAAATAAGTGTACTTGGTAGAGAAAAGTTTAACATGGCCCATCATCCTGAAGCATATGTAGTTAGTAGTTACTCTCATTAGAAGAAAACAAAAACTAGTAAATATTTTAATATACTATTAAAATAAGTAATGAAAATAAAAACCTCCAAAAAGAAAATTTAGCCACACATTTTAGATGTTTTATGTGCAAATAGAAAGGTATCCAGATTCAAACCCAGGTGGTTTGAGTCAGATTCTGTTAATCCTTACAAACTATGCAGCCTCCGGCAAGCTACTTCTCTAAGCCTTTGTTTTCAGACCTCTCAACTGTCAGTTTGGTCACCCACCCCTCTCTCTCAAGGTTGAAGAATATAGCTTGGGTCAGTTTCCTCAGGAGACAAACTCTGAGAAAGAGATTTATTGGCAAGAGTTTTATGGAAGAATGTCCTTCAGAATACCTTGGGGAATAAAAAAGCAGGGCTGGGCAGAAGGAATTGGGTTACAAGGAATAACAACAGTTTTCAGTTGATGCCATGGAAGTTCTAGAGTTGGGATAGCACTTTAAAGTTGTCCCAAATGGAGACAAGCAGACCTGGCCTTGAACTCCACATTGAACAGCTATGCCATGGGGGCTGCCCTTTGGCTAATGACAATTCACAGAGAAGAATGTGAGCTGCCAATGTTCCCAGAAGCTGGGGAAATGAATGCCTAGGTCCTGAAGGAGAGATCTGGCCAGAATCAACTATAAAGAAGGAAGCCCATCTCATTTCCTGCTGCAGGGGTAGTATCCATTTCATTCAGGTGTGTGGGCCGACCTCTGTGACCCAGGCAAGGCACTTGGAAGCATCCACAATGAACCACCTCTCTTAGGAAGAGTTCCCTAGAAACAGACCCTGAGATTAGGATTCATGTTAAAGTGATTGATTAGGAAATATTCCCAGAACAAATCAATGGTGAAAACTAGGGAAGAAAGGAGGCCAGTAAGGTTATCAAGCAAAATCCTACAGCTGGTCACTGGATTGATGCTACAGGGAAGCTCTGGCAACAGTATAGGTACTTCCTCAGTTATTCCCATTAGGGGGCCAGGGAGGAGTATATTATACCCCTGCATCTATTAACCATTGGCTAAGGACTGTATCTGGGAGAACTTAAATTCCTAGGTACTGCCAACCCTCCATGTGTAGGGAAATTGGAATTTGGCCCTTTGGGGCAACCCTTCAACAAAGACACAGAAGCTGGGAATGAAAGCATGCAGGTAACCTTGTGTACATCAACATGGCAAAGGGACTGGAGAGGCTATGGATGGAAAAGTCTCAGCCCAAAACCTGGGCTCATCAGTCTTTCTTAACTCCACGTGTGGTATTACATGGGCAGCAGCTAAGCCCAATTGTTCCACTTTGCTCCAAAGTAGAAGAGAAGATGATCAAATTTGTTAATCACTCCTTTTTTTAGCATAACACATTCTCCTTTAAGCAAATGCTTACAAAGGAACACATACACTTATATTTCACCCAGGGACAAGCAATAATTGTTAGATCAGGGCAATCCTAATGGAAATTAACAAAATACAGCATCATTGTTATGACCAGAACTAATCTCGGATTCATCCAACAGCTTATTACAATACATCATCTTAACGTCCAAGTAGGTTTTTGAATTAGAGCACTTTTAAATCCATATACGATGCTATTAGAGAATTTATCCTAAATCACATATAATTATTTGCATAGTATCAGGAAAGTTTCTTTCTAGTTCAGCCTGTGAACTAAATAATTTTCTGACTTGTTTTAAAAGTAATTTTAAGAGCTTTTTGCAATGATATCTTATACAAGTATTTATGAGATCACATTCCCTATAATAATAATTATAGCTGTATTACATTTCTTTGCCTCCTTTTAAAACTTGAAACCTATTTCACCAGGGACTTCTATCAACATCTAAGGCTTATGTTAAGGAGGGTCATTTCAGGCTAATACCTCATTCCCAAGTAGTACTCTGTTGTATTTCAAAACTTAAAAATCAAGAGAGCCCCATAAGAGGAGAAACACCATAAGTACTTGGATATTAAGCAATTCCCTCTTTTATGGGGGACAATTTGAGGGCATAACCCTAGCTGTATAATAATAAACAAAATGAAAGGTAGCCCACATTAACCATACTTGAATGTTGATGCTCATGTGTAGGTAGGAAATGTGGTTATTAGGCAAGCACATGAGCTTTATTAACCTGTTGTAAATAGGCTTTTTTTCTCCATCTTTTTCTTAGAGTCTCTTAGAACTTTATTGATCTCATCTACAAGTATTATACTAAACACATTTCTATGCAAAGGCTAAGGAATAAGGTTTATTCTCTTTTACTACACGACCATTTTGAAGAAATGCCTTAGGTATGCTATCAAGAAGCAGCTGATCTCATACTTAAAAATCTTTCACTCATAAATGAAAAACATGTAGTATGTATGTAATAAGCACATAATTTTCTAAGTGTCCAAATGACATATATATATATATATGTATGTATGTGTTAAAAACATGGTTTATAAAAAAAACTCATAGACAATTTAGAAAACTTTTGCAAAGACCGCTCTATGGGGCCATCAGGCTAGAAAATATAATGAACTATTATATTTTTTGTTTATATTGCTCCATAAAGTGTGGAAATCATGGATATATTTATATTTGCTTATGTATGTACAGTGTAATAGTATTCAGGGATTTTTTTTTAAAGATTTTATTTATTTATTCATGAAAGACACACAGAAAGAGAGGCCAAGACACAGGCCAAGGGAGAAGCAGGCTCCATGCAGGGAGCCCGATGTGGAACTGGATCCCAGGATCCCAGGATCACACCCTGAGCCAAAGGCAGATGCTCAACCACTGAGCCACCCAGGTGTCCCAGTACTCAGGAATTTTAAAAGAAAGATTATGGGACATGTGGGTGGCTTAGTGGTTGAGCATCTGCCTTTGGCTCAGGGCATAATCCCAGGGTACGAGGATAGAGTCCCACATCCGGCTTCTTGCATGGAGCCTGCTTCTCCCTCGGCCTGTGTCTCTGCCTCTCTTCCGGAGTGTCTTTCATGAATCAATAAATAAAATCTTTAAAAAGAAAAGAAAGAGGGCAGCCTGGGTGGCTTAGCGGTTTAGCACCGCCTTCAGCCCAGGACGTGATCCTGGAGACCCAGGATCGAGTCCCACCTCGGGCTCCCTGCGTGGAGCCTGCTTCTCCCTCTGCCTGTGTCTCTGCCTCTCTCTCTCTCTCTCTCTCTCTCTCTCTCTCTGTCATGAATAAATAAATAAAATATTTAAAAATTTAAAAAAAAAGAAAAGATTACAATCTAACTTGGAAGGTATACAGAATTATTTATAATTTGTGGAGAATTAAAATATTTGTTCAACTTGCTCAACATTCTATTGTTAGAATATTTGCCTTGTTTCTAAATACCTTATGGTTAAGTATATAAATTACTATGAATCACAAAAAACTTCTAATCACTAAAAAACTGCAGTGAGTTTAGGCAATTTGCTCTGTTATAACCCAAATTTCTTATCATCAGAAAGGAGAGACACAATGTCTTATCGCCTGCATTTTATCTGATTTTGATTGGGAATTCAAGCTATGTTTCTTATTCTGTTGAAGACATAGTGAAACCAGACAAAGGATCTCAAGGTAAAGAACAGGAAACGGGTATTGATTTCCTTTATCCACCTCAGTCTCTTCGTATCTTTTTGTATTGTACTATGATGGATTAGGTGGACAGGCCAGCAAATGTTTCACATTTGCTACCGATTTGATGGGCTTTGGGAAAAAAGGATTTGAGGTATAGACTAGTAGAGTCTTTAAAACCAGATCTGGGTCAGGGTGATAAGTAGCAAAGCATATGTTCCCTATATCAGAAGGCTCTAAACCTCCTACTTAATATCTTAGCTCTCTCCCACTGTGTGCACAAGTGTGTAAGCACACACATACACATACACACCCCTCACTGAAATAAATACAGATGTTTTCTTTTTTTTAAGATTTTATTTATTTACTGATGAGAGACACAGACAGAGGCAGAAGGAGAAGCAGGCTCCTCACAGGGAGCCTGATGCGGGACTCAATTCCCAGACCTGGGAATTGATGAGGCCCTGAGCTGAAGGCAGACGCTCAACCACTGAGTCACCCAGGCATCCCTAAGATTGTATTTATTTATGTGTGAGAGAGAGAGCACGAGATAGGGAAGGGCAGAGGGAGCGGGAGACACAGACTTCCTGCTGAGTAGGGAGCCCAATGGGAGGCTCCATCCCAGGACCTGAGATCATGACCCAAGCCAAAGGCAGATGCTTAATGGACTAGGCCACCTGGATGCCCCTAATACTTTTCTTAATATAAGATTTCTTTTGATCACTTCTGTGTTTCTTTTCTCTGGAAAAGAAAATATGATCATCAAATTATGCTTACTTATTCTCACCTATAACCTTCCTGGTCAGTTTTTCTCAAATGTAGTCTGTAAAGACAATGTACCCAAACCATATAGGATAAAATGAAGATCCTGAAGGAACTGAAGCAGAGTCTCAGGGATGGGGCTCAGGAACCTGCATTTCCCCACAAGAGCCTTGTATACATTTATGTTTGAAAATCATGGGTACAGCTTGTTACATGGGATTTAAATGCTAAATTAAATAAATGAGCGTACAGACCTTCCAAGAGCTGTCTGACAGCAGTAAAAAAGAAAAATAATGCAAGATTAAGTCAAAGGAGTACACAAGCTTCCCTGGCCTCTGGAACACCCCAGCCTACTCCTCCTTGCTTCTTTAAGGGCTTTGTCATTCTTCTTTCTCAGCAGTAAATTATTTACAACATAATTAAGCAGTCATTGTCTGAATGTTTCCAGTCCCTCACCCTATCCCACTCAACTGTTCTATTTTCTCCTGAAATTCTTTGTCACTCCTTTTAGGAGAGTGACATTCAACAAATTGAAAAACTAAAGAAAAAATAATTCTAGTAGAAATGTAACAAAGAGTGAATGGCTTTGTACCAGAGAGCATCTAGACAGTTATGCAGCAGGAAGTCTATTCTAGCCTCCCTCCATTCCTATCCATCCCCTACTCCCCAGGATCCCTTTCCTTGCAGCCATCAGTCACCTGAAGGATTTCACCAAAGTAGCAGGTCACCCAAACTTCCTTCTGGAACAGTGTGTCTCAGGAACCATATCTTCTTCCCATAAAAACTGTTCTGCTTTGGGCACCTGGGTGGCTTAGTGGTTGAGCGTCTGCCTTTGGCTCAGGTCATGATGGGGTCTTGGAATCAAGTTCCACATCAGGCTCCTAACAGGGAGCCCTCTGCCTATGTCTCCTCCTCTCTCTGTGTATCTTTCATGAATAAATAAATAAAATCTTTTTAAAAAATTGTTCTGTCTTCTAAATGAATGAAATAAACAATAAATCAGTCTTCAAGAAAAGTTTCTATTTCCATATTCTTCACTATGTATATAGTTTTTCTTTTTAGATCAACTTTTTCTGAAGTAGAATAAAAGTCAGCTATCTTAAGTGCACAGTGCAAAGGGTTTTAATAATCAATATACACCTGTGCAAATATCTCCATCCTCACACTATATAACACTACCCCTCACCCTTAAGATATTCTCCTGCCCCTTTGCAGTTAATCTCATCCTACACCTGACCTTCCAGCCCCAGGCACCCACTGATCTGCTTTCCATCATTGGAGATGAGTTTTACCTGCTCAAGGTTCATATAGATAGAATCATACAGTGGGTACTTTTTGTGTCTGACTTTTTCTCTGTCAGCAAAATGCTTCTGAGGTCCATTCATGTTGTTGTATGGATGGATATACCATTTTTTTAAATCCATTCTCATGTGGATGGACATTTGGGTTATTTCCATGTTAGAATTATTATGAGCAAAGCTGCTAATACCATTGTGTACAATTCTTTCTTGGACATAGATTGTGATTTCTCTTGAGTAAATACTTTGGAGCAGAATATATGTGTCATATGGTAAGTTTATATTTGGCTTTATAAAAAACTGCCAAACAATTGTCAACAGTGATGGTATAAGTTATTGAATCACTATATTGTACACCTGAAACTAATATAACAGTGTGTTAACTATACTGGAATTAAAATACAATAAAATAAAATAAAAATAAAGTGACCATATTATTCTACATTGTCACCAGCATATTGAAAACAACAGAGTTCCAGTTTTTCCCACATCTTCATGAACACTTGGTATTGTCAACTTTTCACTTTTAGCCATCTGTTAAGGTGTGTAGTGATATCTCATTGTGATTTTAGTTTGCATTTCTCCAATGACTAATGATGATGAGCACCTTTTCACATGTTTTTTAGTCCCACTCATACAGGTTTTTTTTCTAAACTTCCTATTAAAATCTTTTGCCCATTTTTTAAAAGATTTTATTTATTTATTCATGAGAGACAGAGAGAGATCGAGAGGCAGAGACACAAGCAGAGAGAGAGAAGCAGGCTCCCCACAAGGAGCCTGACACAGGACTCCATCCTGGACCCTGGGATCACACCCTGAGCAGAAGGCAGATGCTCAACCGCTGAGCCACCCAGGCATCTCTCTTTTGCCCATTTAAAATAGGTTATTTATCTTATCACACACACAATACTTCTGATACTGGACTCAAAGACTGATTTTTTTTTTCAAAGACCGATTTTGATGGTAGGTATCAGACATAGTGGTAAAGGGTAGGGTTTTGTTAATTTAAGTGCTCACTCAAACAAGATTCTTTGCAGAATCTTTGTCTATACATCATCTCTCTCCTCCAGTCCTCAATTCTGTTTCTACAACTTTTTCTAGATAAGCAGTATCTGGAGACTTATTTTCCTCTGGCTCTCAAGTGATTTGCAAAAGCAATGACCGAGAGGGTAGGTTTTACCTGAGTAGGTTTAAATTTTATATAAATTTATACCCATTTGCTCCTTGGAAGACTAATTCATTTTAGAGTATTTCAACAAAATCCTGAGATGACTTAAAACCCAAAAGAAGGAAGAGAAACTAGACTCATCCCAGTAGGAGTAACACTTGACAATCAGATTATTTTATTTCAAGGAAGAGAATTAGTTGCCTCCAAGACAAATGGAAGAAGTGAAACTTAACAACTTTTGGCTTTGAACTTCAGGAAGCCCTAAAAATTCCTGAAAGTACATAAATGAAAAAGAAAAAATGAAAATGTAGTCGATTAATAGAATAAAAGACAAAAACCACAGGATCATCTCAAAAGATGCAGAAAAAACACATGATCATTTCAATAGACAGAAAAAGCATTTGAAAAAATCCAACATTTATTGATAATAAAAACTCTCAAGCTAAGAATAGAAGATAACTTCCTCAACCTGATAAAGGGCATCTATAAAAAACCCACAGCTAACATCATACTTAATGCCTGAAATATTGAATGCTTTCCTTCTAAGATTAGGAACAAGGCAAAGATGTCTGCTTTCACCAATTTTATTCAACTTCACACTGGAGATTCTACAGCTAGTGCAATTAAAAAAAAAAATTCTTTTTAAATTAAGGGCAACTAGAAGGGAAAAAAAGGAAGTAAAACTGCCTTTAATCACAGATGACATGATCCTATATGGAAATCTAAAGGAATCCACAAAAAAATTTCCAGAAGTAATAAAGAACTTTAGCAAGCTTACAAAAACAATATACATATATGTTAACCATATATATACATGTATATATATATATATATATATATATACTAACAATAAAAAATCAGAAATTGAAATTAAAAGAATGATTCCCTCACAAAAACAACAAAGAGAATAAAATACTTAGGAATAAATTTAATGGAAGAAATATAAGACTTGCATGCTGAAAACTAGGAAACATCATTGAAAAAAATTGAAGAAGACCTAAGTAAATGGAAAGACATGTCATGATCCTAGACTGGGAGGCTAAGTATTGTCAAGATGGCCACTCTCCTCATATTGAACTATAAATTCAATGTAATCCCTATCAAAATCCCACCAGTAAGGCTGGAAAAATGATTATCCTTGCTAGCTTACTCCTAACTATTATTGGGGCCCAAGGCAAAATGTACAAATGGGAAGTCCCAGCCACAGCCTGCCTCCCCAGGTCTACCTTATACCATGAGGGGCTTTACAGGCAGGAGGGAGTGGGGAGGTACATGACAGAAATACAGTGCCCTTTCAGAAAGAGCCATTTGGGCAGATAATTCCACAGTTCTGTTTACTAGAAGCATAGCCTAGAAGCAGAGGCATGGGGTCCAGATGGACACATTCCGTTGGCCGCATTGACTTATTCAGAAGTGGACCAGAGCTGTTCTTTAAAACAATGCTTCTCGGAACTTTCATATGCAAACAAGTCACTGGGATCTTGTTACAACGTAGATTTAGTAGGTCTCAAATAAGGTGTGATGGTCTGCATTTCTAACAAGTTTCCATGTGAGGCTCTGCTGCTGCTGTTCTGTGGACCACACTTTGAGTAGCAAAGCTGTAAATCAGTGGCCTGAGATCAGGGGCCTTACTGAGCTGGCTCTATGGGCCGAACTCAACTGTGGGTTGGGAGTAACAACTATGGGAGTGAAAGGTTGCTTCAGCACCATCAGACCTTTGTCACCTAGATGATGATTGACAATGAGCCAGTAGTGTTTGCAGTACTGGCTCTTGAGGAGCTCATAGTATAATGACAATTAGATATCAACAAGTGTATTGGATAAAGAGAAATAATAGACAAATATATGAGTCATACACGTGACACAGTAAAAGTGAGTGATGTCTAAGCAGAACACTGAGGATGTGCTGGGCTTCATAGAGAACAACGAAAGAAAGGGGATTCCAAGCTAAGGAGTTGATATATCTGTAGAATACTATATTTTCCAAAAATAGCTGCAGTAATATCTCTAGTCTCATAAAACCTTCTAGAAACTTGTCACTCCCCTATCAAGAGGTGAAGTTGAATTGAATCTGGGTGAATTTATGATGGCTTCCATGAATACAATGTGGAGGGATGATACTATGTGATTTATGAGGCTATGTTAGAAAAGAGTATGTAGTTTTTGTCTGGTTCTCTTAGGGTGTTCACCTTTGGAACCCTGCCACTATACTGTGAGGAAGCCAAGAAATCCATGGAAAGTCCCACTGGGGAGGAACTGAGGTCCCCACTCAGGACTCCTGTTGAGCTCATAGCCAACAGCCAACTCCCAACAGCCTGCCATGTGAATGAGCCATCGTGAAAGCAGGTCTTCCAGCTAGCAGTGAAACCACTCCAGTGACACTGTGTCATGGGGTGATAAGCTGTTCCCACCAAGCCCTGAGCAAATTTCAGGTTCATGAGCAAAATAAATTATTGCTGCTGTTGAATCTACCAACTTCTAGTTTGTTATGTAGCAATAGAGTCCAGGAATAATATGTAAAGTATCTTAAGGTATCTAAAGGTAAAAAAGGTATGGAACAGTCTGGTGTTTTAAAACATGACAAATAGGGCAGCCCTGGTGGCCCAGTGGTTTAGCGCTGCCTTCAGCCTGGGGTGTGATCCTGGAGACCCGGGATCGAGTCCCATGTCAGGCTCCCTGCATGGAGCCTGCTTCTCCGTCTGTCTGTGTCTCTGCCTCTCTCTCTCTGGGTCTCTCATAAATAAATAAAATATTTTTTAAAAAATTAAAAAAAAAACATGACAAGAGCATGTTTATATGTAACTCAGCTATTAGAAATAAAAACGGGCAGCTCCGTTGGCGCAGCGATTTAACGCTGCCTGCAGCCCGGGGTGTGATCCTGGAGACCGGGGATCGTGTCCTACATCAGGCTCCCTGCATGGAGCCTGCTTCTCCCTCTGCCTGTGTCTCTGCCTCTCTCTCTCTCTCTCTCTCTCTCTATGTCTCTCTATGAATAAATAAATAAAATATTAAAATAAATAAATAAAAACATAAAATGTTGGGAATGTTGAATTTGTGGCAGAAAGGAAGAAAAGTTTAGTAAACAAACCATTAATAGTATAAATGTAATGAAGTTGTATTGTGTAGTCAACCATGTTTGGATTAATTATTATTCATGTCTCTATCAGAAAATATTCTAGATATAAATGTAAATGTATTTATTTAACAAAGTTTTCTTGCGTGGAAAAAAGTAAATTCTGATTGAAAAGAAAATACTAATAATTTGCTGTTGTGTGCTCTGTAGATGAAGCCAAAGTTGACAATTTCCAAAAGAAATCCATTTGTAGTTTTTACTATCAAAATGAAAGCATAATATAATTTCAAGAGCAATTGAAAAACCAACCTAAGTTCTATGGGGGTAAATTCCCCTATTATTGGGATAAAAGTATATAATTCTGACCTGCAATCAATACCTTCATTTTTTTCCCCCCAAAAAACACATCTCTAGAAAACCAAGAGTTTCTGGAAGAGGCAAATTTATTCTTAAATGCTGACAACCTTATTTTCTAGAGGCCTGAGAAATGGTGGGTGTACACTAATTTGAGAGAGAAAGATTTAGAATGTGCTGAATAGCTATGCCAGGATTATTTCCTAAGCTGTGAGTCTCCTGAAAAAAAATTTTTTTTATTCGTTTGACCCTAATATAATGTTTAGTTAAAAAGCAGTATCTCCATGCAGCGTGGGAATTTATATTACATTTAGGAGTTCAGAATCAGAGGTTCCCTGGCTGGAGATAGCAGGTGACATACAGCTTCCTTCTTTTCTTGGCTAAGCTGACTCCTCCTAGAATATTGTGTTCAGTTCCTGATACTATATTTTAAGAGAAACATAGACAAATCCAAGTGCATTTAGAAGAGAATGATTTAAATGGGGGAGGGAACACTAATCTGTGCCGGATGAGGGACAAAGGAAGAAAAGGGGGAAGTTTACTTGAGGGAGGAGACAACTCACAGGGCATGTTAGACATTTTTAAATAATGAAAAAAGCTTTCTTGTAAAAGAGCTGTTGGTATTATTGGATGCCCCAAAAGCATAATGGGAAAAGGATCAGGGGGAATGTGGGAGGTTAAGAAGATCAAAACTGTCCCAAAGAGGGAGTCACTTTTTGGGGAAGGAAAAAGATTTCATCACTGGAGATCTTCAAGAACATTATTTTGAAAGAGTTCTAAATCTCTAAATCGGATAGTAGTTGAGTTAGACATCCTGCCAAATCCTTTCCACTATTGCCAAGAGGTTTGAACTCCTTTCAGAGTCCCCGGTACCATCTTCTCTGGGAGTCACCAGGTGTCCTCCACATGTGCTTGTAACACAGTCCTTTCTTTCCTGCCAATGCCTTCCTGGACCAGACTTGCACCTCTGTGGCAGAGCCACTGAACTGCTGGTTCCCACACCTTTCCACTGCCACTGTACTGTCAACTCCCTCAACATGGCAATGGCTGATTGCCTCCCTTTGTTGCATTATACTATGCAGTTGTTGGCAATCCAGAACTCCATAATGTCAAATGTATTCTATGGGCAAATAAATAGCTTTTTAGTTCTTAGTCATGGGTATTTCCCCCCCTTGGACTCAACTAACAGTCTACAGGAGCTTGAGCTGGAATAATCAAGGAGCGATAGATTTTATGTCTTGCTTACAATCGCCTTTATCCAAAGTGATGCGTTCATTGTCCTTAAGTAAATATTTTAGGTCTCCAATCTTCTTTCTTTCGGTCTATTCTTCTCAGGACACTCCTTGGTCCCTCATTTAAATATCCCCTCCCCAAAGGCATACGTTATCTTCTTCCCTTTCATTATCTGCCCCCACCCTACAAGATTCCATGACCGAGGAGTGAGAACAAAAAATGGGGAAAATAAAGATAACAGATGAAAAAAGATTTCATAGAACAGGAAGGGAAAAAAAGAATGTGGTGTGGATGGCTTAATTAAAAATTTTAAGTGAATTAAAAAAAATTTCAAGATGAGGTTTATACACTAAATAGTGTAACCAAAAGAAGTACTTATGTAATTTGGTGGTAACAATGCAATTGGTCACCCTCCACAAGATTGCACTGATGAAAGCCTAGCCTATATATCAGGAAAAAATACCCAGCAGCTTGCTGGAAGTATTTGCAAAACATTTTTTATTACTCATTCAATGCTAATTATACATTTTGAGAGTCAAACTAAGAATAAATTATGTATACACTATATAAAGATATTTACACACACACCATGTGTATCAATTGATATTCTCTAACTCATGAGTTAAGAAGCAGAATGTTGTGAATGTCCTTGGCAAAGTTAGGCTGAGGGTAGATAGAGGAGACAGCATATGTTTGCCCTTTACTCTGAACAAGCGGAAAGATAACTCTATTTAGCTCTGCCATCTGAACCTTCCTCAGTGGCACCTAATTCCTTAGGAATGCAGTTTGGAACAACTTTGGGTGGGAGAGGGGTGCAAAAGAAGCCAACTCTTTGAATTCTTATGTATTCTTCGGAGCATCCTTTGGTGGGGCCCTTTCTCTTACCTTTAAAGGGAGAGGAGGGGCACCTGGGTGGCCCAGTGGTTAAGTATCTGCCTTTGGCTCAGGCCGTTATCCCAGGATCCTGGCATCGAGTCCTGCATCTGGCTCCCTGCAGGGAGCCTGCTTCTCCCTCTGCCTATGTCTCTGCCTCTCTCTCTGTGTCTCTCATGAATAAATAAATTAAAATCTTTAAAAACAATTAGAGAGGAATGATGGGATTTAATAAGAAAGCCAATTCTCTATTCACTCTATTCACAAATCTCCAAGGAACTCAGGTATTTGTTTTGATTCTTGAGGCCAGTCTAATGCATGTTGAGCACACCACAAGATTGAATATAGCAACTTTTAAACAAATGCAAATGGAAGAACCAGGGGCATTGTATCAGCTATACTCAAAAGCCCAAAGCTTCCAACCTAGGTTAAAGTGGAGATGGTGAGCCATAGCACGAGTGAAGGAGGTCATCCAAGTTAGCAAGTCCAAGGCAAGTGGACAAACAGAAGTCTAGTATAAAACCATATTCTTGAATGTGTGCAAAGCAAGTCTGCAGCCTTGGAGATACATGGCTTGGATCTCTCTTTAAGAAAGACTTACCTATCAGATGCAAGGAGTTTAGTCAGCTGACAGCTTCCAGCCTGTAAGTGGCCTTTAGGACTCATCTTACCTATTGAGCCAAGGACATGCTCTTCCTGGGCAATCTTAGCAAATGACTAAGCATGATGGAAGCATCAGGATCCGGCCGTTTCTGCCCAATGTGGAACTGCTTTGCAGGCAGCGTTTGTGCTGGAGTTTTGTTAGGCTGGCCTCTAGGTTTTCCCTAGAGCTGCACTGCAGTCTGAGGCTCTTTCTACTCAATCTTCTCTCCTTCTTTTCTCCTTTCACAGGTGTCAAACAAACCTGCATGGTAGCTGAAGAATATCACTGCCTACTCCTGTTATTTTCCCCTATTTCTTTCACAGATTAGACAGGTAAGCCTCTTGCATTCTTAACTACACCTCTTGATGTCAGTTTTCTGGAAAACTCAGCTGATATGGGGGAAAGCCAGTGTTCCGAGACCTAGCATGCTAGTAAGAGAAATGACCAATTGGCGGCCCTGACACTTGGCTTCTCTCATGATGCTACCTTGGTTTGAATATTAATCCCAGAGAGCCCAAGGAAATTGTTTGCCTGCAGGGTACTTATAGTAAGTCCTGGTCAGTAGAAAAATATAACAGAATAGACAGAAAGTGAAAGGAGTGGAAGAATCTATTCTTTTCCATTCACAAAAATTGTGTCCTCCCATGAATATGTGAATATACCAAAAAAACTGTCATTGCGCATTTTAAATGGTGAATAGCCTGTGAGTTGTATCTTGATAGGGGTGTTATTAAAAAAAAAAACTGTGCATTTCCAAGTAGACAAAGGAATACCAAGATGACTATAGACGAAAATGAAAGCAATAAGGAAAAGACGGCAAATTATATCTTTTCTTCATTTGGGCCATATTTAAAGAGATTTCACAGTTTTTCTTCATGGAATGTGCAGAGAGGGCCAGAGGGTTCATAAAGCTCTAGAAAATATTCATTAATATATTTTCTGAATGTAAAAGAAATAGTAAAGAGCTTATGCATTTTTTGAAAGGCTGTTAAAATGAATGACATGGAACAATTACATCTACCTCCCCAAATTCCATAATTTGGGGAAATGGTTGTTAAAAAAGCAGTTATATTCATTCATTTGACCAACATTTAGGGGGTGCCTACTCTTTATTCTAAGCATGGTCTCTGCCCCTAAGCAGTTTAGGGCAACCTAGGGGGCATAGGCTTTTTTTTTTTTTTTTTTTTTTTTAAGATTTTACCCATTTATTCATGAGATAACAGAGAGAGAGGCAGAGACAAATGAAGAGAGGGAGAAGCAGGCTCCCTACAGGAAGCCCAGGACTCTGGGATCATGACCTAAGCCAAAGGAAGATGCTCAACCACTGAGTCACCCAGGTGCCCCCCGGGGGCATAGGCTTTTAAGCAGTATAGGATGCAGGGAGACTCTTAGCAAGAAAAAAAAGAAAAAGGGGCAAACTGAAGACCTCTTAGACTTGAGGGTGACATGACCTTAACAAAGCAGTAGAAAGACTAGTAGCTCATACTTGTATGACAGTTGTTTTGTTTCAAGCTCCATTTCAGTTGCTTTATGTCTTAATTCATTTAATCTTCTCTCTTACCTGATGTAAGTATCAGCTATTAAAATAAGCCCCATTAGTAGACAAGGATCTGAGCCAATGAGATGATAAGGACCTTGTCCATGATCACAGCAAGGAAGAAGTAGAGCCAGTGTCATGAATCCAGACAGCCCACTTCCAAAGCATCTCTGTACTGCATAAGAAAGGCAAAATCAGGGCA
Organism: Vulpes lagopus; assembly: GCF_018345385.1. Taxonomy (NCBI): domain Eukaryota; kingdom Metazoa; phylum Chordata; class Mammalia; order Carnivora; family Canidae; genus Vulpes; species Vulpes lagopus. The sequence goes on along the minus strand of NC_054842.1, from coordinate 21,128,408 downwards.
AGGCTTTCTTTTGTTCTGTCTTTGTCTCCTTCAGAGGCTTTGCTAAGTTTCAAATATTTTTTACTTACTGTACTAATAGCAGTGTAATAACTTTAACAAAGAGAACCTTATCTATAATCGCATTGCTCAACAAATCCCTGACTCTTAGATATCATTATTCTTTCCTTTGTTCTGGTGGTAGACTGTTTCAGAGCAGACTCTTTCTATCTTACTCCTACGGTGTCTAAAGATGGCTCCTCTGAACCAACTTTCCTTTTTTCCATTCCTGGACTATGCTCTTTCTTGATACCCTTTATCCATATTTCAGCACCTACTTAAACCCCACTGTATTTCTGGGAAGTTGGAAGTAATAGTCCATTTCAGCAGTGAGTGGGACTCCTTGCCCTGCAGAAACTACCACAGCAGTGGCATCCTTGGTACGTAGAGGACTTGAGGAGGGAGCATCATTATCAGAGAGCAGAGAACATGTGGATTAATTATCTATTGCTGCTTGAGAAATTATCCTCAAAACTTAGTGGTTAAAACACAGCAAACATTATTATCTCAAGGTTCAAGAGTGGTTTAGCTGGATATTTCTATCTCAGGGTCTTTCATGAGTTTGCACCACCTACATTGAGCAAGGTTGCAGCATCTGAAGGCTTGACTAAGGTGGGGGAATCTCCTCCTGAGTTCGCTTATGTGTGTGTCAGTAGGAGACCTCACTTTCTAGCCACATAGGCCTCTCCATAGGGCTATTTCCAACATGTCAGCCTGCTTCCCCCAGAGTGAATTATGAGAATGAGAGAACCAATAAGCAACCAAGATGGAAGTCCTAATATCTTTTATAAAGTAATCTCAGAAGTGAGATACTATCACTTCTTATCATTTATTAGCCAGCCCTAGTATGATGCAGGAGGGAACTACACAAGGGTGTGAATACCAGGGGCAGGGATCACTGGGGCCAACTTAGAGGCTGACTACCATACTTGGGCAGGGACCAGGGGTGGGAGGAGCAGCCAGACTTCTGTGTTTGCATCTTAGTTTATGTGAATGATGTAATGGCAGTTGAAAAGCAAGTATATTCATTCATTTGGTCAACATTTAGGGGGTGCCTACTCTTTGCACATTGCAAAACTGATGCTTTGCAATGTGAAATACATACAATTGTACATGGCAGCCCAGGTGGCATTTGTCCTCAGTACTCTTCCATTACCTATTAGGAATTCATTTAGTTACTCATTCAACAAACTTTTTTTTTTAAATTAAGTTTTAAATGTTAATTCCAGTATAGTTAACAGACAATGTTATATTAGTTTCAGGTGTATGATATAGTGATTCAATAATTCTATATATTACTCAGGGCTCATCATGATAGTGTGCTCTTAATTCCCATCACTTTTTTTTACCCTTCCTCTCACCTTCTGCCCCTCCTGTAACCATCTGTTGCATCAAACATTTTTTAAACACCTGCCACATGCTTCTGTTAGTACTTAGTAATGGGGTCCTAGAGTCTCAGTTCTAACAGAGCTTCAATTTTCCCACATCAGTGTTTTTCCTCTTAAGTATCCAAGACATTCAGAGAGACCACAGAGTGCCCTTCAAGACAGACTGTAAGCAAAAGATTGTTGTCTTTCATTGCATTCTCACAGGGTCCTAATCTTTGGTAAACTTAAACTAATGATATTTCCTCCAGGGAGTACAATCCAAATATTTAACAATCCTTGACAATTGGGTGCCTAACAAGAATGGGAGCAGCCTAAACAAGAAGCAGCTCTACTAGTATGATGCATTTTGCTGAAATCCAGTCCAGTTACCCTCTGAGAGGTCTTTTCTAGCACACCTCTAGTCATGGTAGAAAACTAACTGTGACTCATGAAGTTGTCCATAACAAAAATTATAAGAAGGGGCCCTAAAAAGATTCCTATTTGCCAATTCTAGGGGGGGGGGGGATGTAGGCTATATATTAATGTTCAGAAACAAGAAGTGTAGGGAAGGAGTGAGTTCATGGTGATGGATTGATGGACCAGAGCAGGAAATACAAGTTGGGTAAGCTATTTGTTATGGATACCAAGTTTGGATCTTAGGGGAGAGGACTTGAGAGGATCATCAGGAGAGATCTGTTTGTAACACTGGGCTCAAGTTAATGTGTCCTGAATTTCATCAACTCGAGAGCCAAACAGCTGATTTCAAATCCCAGCTCTGCTACTCACTAGCTGTATGACTGTGGGAAAGTGACTTAATCTCTCTGCACTTCAGTGTTCTCATCTATGTAGTGGGGTTGATTGAACGAAACCAACCTTATGGGGTATTTGTGAGCTAGTATATGTAAAGTGCTTAAACTTTGCCTGGTACAAATCAAGAACACACTAAGCACTAATTCTTGTTGCAGAAATTGAAACAATGTCATTAACAGAAAGAGGTCAGTTTCATTCACTGCACCAATATTTATTGGATATACATATAGCAATGAACCTCAACCAACAAAATCCTTGTTCCCAAGGTACTTGTATGTAGAGGAGGGAGGATGGGAAGAGCAGGGGAGAAACATAAGACTAAAACAAACAAGTAAAAAATATATTATTTTAGATTTATTATGATGGTCATGAAAAAAGTAAAGCAGAGTAAGGGTTATAGCAAGTGCTGGGGAGAGAGGTAAAGGGAAGAATGTTCTAGAGATGGGAAATTGTTAAGTCATAAGTATTTACAGAAATGTTTGGTGTGTTCCATAATAGCAAGGTGGCTAGTGTGGCTGGAGGGAAATGAGAAGGGGGTGAAGTTTTACAATGTGAGGTCAGAGGGGTCTTGGATGGGGGGGGCGGGTAGATTACGGGCCATGCAGCCATTGTAAGAATTTTGGGTATTGCTCTAGGATGGGAAGCCACGGAAGGTTTTGAGGAGAGGAAGACCTATATTTTAAAGGACAGCTTAGACTATTGTGTGTTGGGATGGTGGGGGAACGGAGGGATAGTAGATATAGGAAGTAGCAAGATCAGGTAGGAGACTATAGTTGAGAGATGATGGTAGCTTGGACTAGGGTATGAGCTGTAGGGAAGGAGGTAGGAAGAAGGGGATACATTCAGGATATATTTTTGAAGGCAGAATTGACAGAGTTTGCCAATGAACTGGATGTAGCTTGTAAAACAAAGAAAGGTCAGAAATACGGAAGCTCTGTGAGGAGAGGGATTTTTTTTTAAGATTTTATTTATTTACTCATGAGAAACACAGAGGGGCAGAGACACAGGCAGAGGGAGAAGCAGGCTCCATGCAGGGAGCCCAATGGGGGACTTGATCCTAGGACTTGAGGATCACGCCCTGCCGAAGGCAGGCACTGAACTGCTGAGCCACCCAGGGATCCCTGGATTTTTCTCTCTTTTACTTAATGTCATATTCTAACCAAGTAGGCAATGCCTAGTACTCAACAGATACTCCTTTTCTATTCCAATTCTAATTTGTATTATGTCCTCAATTTCTTAAATTCAGTAAATAATACACAGCAGTTAAAACATCTACAGATAAATGAAATACTACAGCAATCATAGTTTCAGCAGTTAGGCAGTGAAAACTTTCCCAATTCTTTCACTAAATTGGAAATTGTCATTACTGCATTCCTAGCCACCAGTTGCCAATGACCAGGACTAAAAACCAACTTTGATATTTTCTGTTACAGAAGGGTACTTTGTTATAAAATATTCATTATAAATAAATGAAACCCATCTAATATATATCTGAGAATAAAGAGTAATCCATTGTAGAAAAGCATAGACACCTAGAAAACAGGGATTCTGTTATCTATCCTCACCAAACCATTACAAAACACAATGAGGAAAATGAAAATGTTAAAGTATGAAGATTTAATGAGATAAAATAAGTTATGCAGACATTTAAGGCAATCTATGCAATGTTCTATTTTGGTCATATACTAATATTAAAAAGGAAATTTTCAGTATTACATGCATAAAATATTGCTTCCTGTGAGAGGTGTAGGTGGCTATCTAACTGATGATCACATGCTAATTTATAATCCTCCAATACATGTTTTTGAATTTAAGGGTAATGGGTCCGGTTGATATTCTTGAGTGATGCATAGAAACAATACCGAAGAGTACACCCACTTTTTACTCAATGGTTATTTATGGAGGCTGGAAGCCAATACCTGTCTTTGCCAATTTTCAGGGATGTTATAAAGTAATATTCCTCAAAAGGCATTTGATAAAAAAAAAATTTTCAGTTCTGGACATATGTATGAATCTCGACTTGCTTCTGTCCTCTGGGGTCTCACTGCACTGATTTCTTTAGGCTTCCTGAGTTGCAGGGGACTTTCTGGGGGCTATCTTCAGCCTTTTGTAGGCTGGATACTTTTGCCACAAAAAGTGACATTTCCTATATAGGAGTGTTCTAGGAGGAGTAACAGCAATCATTTGGTAAGAGGAGCTAGGGGTGGAGGTGGGGGGAAATTCTGGAGAAGCTGAGCCTGCTTAGCAGGCATAGGTTTTTTGTTTTGTTTTGTTTATTTATTTATTTATTCCTGGGGGGGGGGGGGGCGGAGACACAGGCAGAGGGAGAAGCAGGCTCCACGCGGGGAGCCCGAGCGGGACTCGATCCGGGGGCCTCCAGGATTAGGCCCTGGGCCGAAGGGGCGCCAAACCGCGGGGCCACCGGGGCTGCCCTGTTTTGTGCTGTTTTAATGGTTATTTGGGGTGAAGACTATAGGGGAACGTAATGTTACCCACAGCATTGCCGCTGTTCCCATCGCCTTTGACGTCCTGCCGGCTCTGGTAGCTTCTCCTCCTTTCACCCCTCTCCCCAGTACCCCAGGGCTAAATGGCCTGGAGCTCCTGGCTGCCCGCGCAAGTTCCAGGCCAGGGTGAGCCAAAAAGGCAGAAGAATCTTGGTGTTGCAGTGCAGGGTGGTCAGGGTCAGCGTCTGCGAACTTTGCAGGCTAGTGCGAAGTTTTCCCACCCCGGGTGCACGCGGCAGCGCGCCTCGAGTCCGGGCAGGGTGTCCGCAGGCCAGTCCCCAGGCGCGCGCCGCGAAGCCTCGGGGAGGCGCGAAGCCCCGGGCTGCAGAGCAGGGGCGCCGGGAGCCGCACCCAGTTCCGTCTTTGGGCGACTCCCACCCCCAAGCCAGCATTTCCCTTTAATGCGCGTTCCCGTCAAGGTCCCCGCGTCCCTTCCCCTCCCGTCGCCTCGTCAGCCTCTGTTTCCCTGTCCTCTCCCGGCTCTGCCGGTCCGCCCCCGCCCCCGCCCCCGCCCGCTGCTCACTCGCGGGACTCGGCTGTCACTTTACTTTTCCGCGCCGCCTCCCCCACCCCCCGGCCAGGCCGGCCCGGCAGCCCGCCCGCCCGCGCGCGCGCCCGCGCCCGCCCGCCCCCGCCCCCGCCCCCTCGCGGCCACGCGCCGGGAGGGGCGGGGCGGAGCGGGCTTGGGGCGCAGGGAGGCGCGCGGCGCCGCACGGCCGACGTGGGGCTCGCGCTCTCGCGGTCTCTCGCGGGCGGGCGCGCGGGCACGCGCACTGGCGGGCGCGCGCGCGGACGGCCGGGCGGCGGCGGCGGCGGCGGCGGCGGCGTCTCACGGAGGCGGTGGCTTCACTTTCCAGGACTCAGGGGCGGCCACAGCGGCAGCCGCGGGCAGCAGCCTTGGGAGCCGGAGCTGGAACGGCCGCGGGCGGCGGCAGCGGCGCTGAGGGTGAGTCCGGGCGGGCGCGAGCGCGGCGGGGACAGGCGTGGCCGGGCTGCCGGGTGCGTGGTGACTAGACCGTCTGCGGGGACACCCCGTCCTCGGGGCCTCCCAGCGCCCCCTCCCCCCTCGCCTCCGCAGCCTCTCTCCGCGCTCGGGCTGCAGCCCGCGACCTGCGCGGACGCCCCTCCCTCAGGTACTCGCCCGGGCCTCGCCGGTGCTCCCCGCCCCCCCGTCCCCGGCGTCCTCCCTCTCGCGGGCGCCCCCCCCCGCCTCGCCTCCACGTCGCAGAGCTTTGCTTACCGCTTGCGCTCTAGTTCTCGCCTCCGTTCCCCGGCGTGCCCCACTCCCCGCGCCCCCTCCCGCGAGCCTCCTTGCCCCGGTTTCTCGCCCTTTCCACCCCTCCCCCTTCCTATTCCTCTCCCTCCCCCACTCCCCCCCCCCCCCCCCCCGCCGGCCCTGCCTGCCCATCTTCTACCCCCTTCCGTTCTCGGTTCCCCATCCCTCGCCACCCTCCCAGCCCCTTTCCTCTCCCAGCCGCATCCTGGAACTAAGTCTTTGCAAAAGTACTGGATAAATGTCACGGTGGAAAGTGCCCGGCTTGATCTTTTGCTATTTTCCCTAATTGCATAATTGCTGCACATGGTGTCTCTGCTGGCGAGTGCCGGGTCTGGCTCCCCCGCCGCCGCCGCACCCGCGTGGGCCTCGCGGAGCAGACCCGGTGGGGCGTGTTGGTGTGTGCCCTGGTGTGGAGTGTGTTGTGGCGGTCTTTTGTGAAGCCTAGCGCTTGTCACAGTTTGGAGCCGAAGCCCATTTTTCTCTGGTCTCTTCTCTGCAGCCCCCACTGGCCTGGTTTGAAACTGGATTCCCTCTGCCCTCCTCCCTCCACTTCTCCCCCTCTCTTCTTTCATAATGTTTTGATCCTTTTGCCCTTTACCATTTCTAATGAAGATAAAGCGTAGCTTCTTGTGGCTTTTTTTTTTTTTTTTTTTCCCACGACCAACCAGAAATATCCAATCCATCTTCCCTTAAGGAAATTAAGGCCGCTTTAGAAAGACATCATCCTGTGCTCGGTGGCTGTTAGACCTATTTGCATGTTTAAAAGATTCATCGTTTTGTATTGTGCATTCTTGAGAGTCTACTCAAATATTTTTATTTAAAAGTACAAAAGGAAGTCCCAGGGTTTACCTTCAGATTAGCTAGCGGTTTGGAAAGATTTTAAGCTCGTCTTAGTGTTTTTTTTTTTTTTTAAATCCCTGTTTCTTTAAAAAGTGTGTTTCTGAATATGTGATAATTCACTCTGGACCTTGGAATTTAAATAATTGTCTCAGCGATTTGGGTGCTCTGACTCTTTACCGTTTTGCATGTGGGTTGATGCTGATGATGGAGTGTTTTCATATAAGGTCATACCCCATTTTATCTCCCCCAGAACATAGCACCTTTTCCTTAAAAATTGTGTTTTATTTTACATTTTAGAAAAGTTTAGAAGTGTGAGTAGGAAGACAAGATGTTAAATGACGAATTAAAGCATTTTCCTGTTGTAAAAGCCCAAATGAACATTTGCTTTTGCAGTTTTATACCATTACCATGAGATACAGTTTTAAGGCTTATCTGGACAATAATTGAATTTATGAACTGACTATAGTTGCTTTTACATTATCAGTTATATTTATAACCAGATAATTTCATTTTTTTGATAGAACACGTGAGTTTCATTTACTTACTATATTGCTGATAGTTAGAATACATAGAATACATAGCTAATACAGGCTAAATTTGTGTGTTGAAGAAGGAACAGTATCTAAACTCTAAATATAACACATTGAGGAAAGTCTGTCTTCCTATTTTATGTTTAGAAACCAAGCTTTACTTTGAGTCCAAAATCAAAATATAGGTTTAAATGTCTTCTTAGCTTTGAAATTATCATTGAAGAGTATCCCTATGTTTATATAACTGTGGAATTTATCTTCCTTCTAGGTTAGGTAATTTGATCAAATTCGCTTATTAGGAATTAATCTTAAAGATAATTTTAGAATGCTGATTTAGAGGATAACTTTAGAGTTTTAATTCATGACTTTTTCTTCATTTGTACTTCAGAAAGACGAAACACCAATTTTATACTTACACCTAATTAAAATGCTTGTAGATTGCTTTTTCTTCATAAAAATTAGTTGCTACCTAAGCGGTGCAATAAATTTTTTCCAAAACTTTTCTCTGTAATTAGGCATTTAAAAACCAAAATCTGGAAATTTGCCTTACTCTTGATATTTGAAAAAAATACGAAAACTTTGTTTTAAAAAGTTTCTGTAGTGGTTATTAGTAGTCTTAGATGAATTTATCACCTGTAGATTAAGATTTGGATGAAATAAAGTGTCTGAGGTCAAAGTGGAAATATTTTTTTTCTTTATTGTGAAACTATAGAAATTATGACTCTATATGAGTTTATCTTTTTATGGCAAGGAGCCAAACTGAAGATATGTCCTCATACGACTTATTTATATAAAGTTCAAAGATGTGAAGACATGGATGGTATTAAGAGTTTAGAGTAGTGACAGGAGAGATGCCTATGCTCTGTTTCTTGGCCTGGATGCTGGTAAAACATGTGTGTTCAGTACATGACAATTCATTGGCCAGCACTCACCATTTCTGTACTGTTGTATGTTTATGTTACACTTCAAGAATTTTTCTTCAATTGAGGTTTTCATCTAATACTTATCCTCTATTGGCCGTCTTTTAGTATCCACATATTCAGTACTTCTCCATTCAATTCTTGATTCGTTGATTCTCTTAACTCTGTCAGCCAAACACAGAGACCCAAACCCATTTCTTAATAACTTCTTTATGGAGCTATAATCCGCATACTGCAAAACTCACCCTTTAAACATATATAGTATATTAGATGGTCTTAGCATATATCTACAAGGATGTGCAACCATCACAGTTAGCTGAATTTAGAATATCAGCAGCTCCTCAAAAAGAAAGTCTGTATCTATTAGCAGTTACTCCCTACTTGGATATTTTTAAACCTTTTCTTTTAATTAGTAATCTCTACACCCAACATGAGGCTCAAACTTGCAACCCTGAGATCAAGAGTTGCTGCTTTAGGAATTGAGTCAGCCAGGTGCCTCATAACAGTATTTTTTAATAGTTCTCTAGAGGGACTAGTTTTGATTTTCTGGTGTTCTGAAGCAACTTTTGAAATTTGTGTTTCAGATTATGGTTCAGATTGAATCATTGAGTAATCTTTCAAATAATTATATGCCCATAGCACTATTAGTATGCAAAGGTACATAAATAAAAACATGAAGAAGAATGTGTGTATACACACACACACACACAACTGTATGAATGTATGTATATATAAATGTATATACTATGTGTAATGTAATATATAACTGAAACTCCACGCGTACTTTATTAAGCTAAAGCTCTAGGTTCAGTAAAAAAGAATTTTATTTCATTTAGGTTTCTATATTTTTGTCATATAATGGATTGCTTCTGGTTTAGGATATATAAAATGAATTCTCACTCAGTTCACATTTCTTGAAGTATTGCCAGCAGCATTTTGCAATATCTAAGGACCTTTCCCTGAGAATTGTTCTCTTTCTCACTTCCCATGCACATCTGCTCTAACGTGCTCTTATATATACATACTTAGTAGGTTTTAAACTTCTGATATATTTTAACTGAAAGAAGTAAGCTGGAAAAAAAAATCAATGTTAAATCCAAGGGTAAGAATTAAAGTGAAATAAAATATAAAAAAAGCAAGAAAGATGTTAGGACTGTTAGAGCTAGACGTGAAACATACTGATATAAAATTTCAGTATTCTATTAAGTGACTTTAGTGCTCATAAAAGGTGTCACAGCTGTGGAGACTGATGCTCTCCATTTACAGAATAGGTACAAGAGCAGTCAGATTTCTCTGTCAGTGTGTTTCAGAGCTGCTTGTACAGACCTCTTTTTGTTTGGCATGGGGGATGGGAGCCCTTGGAGTTGAGAAGGGTGGTGGTGTGTTTGTGTGATGTCTTATTGAAGGCATTCAGTATTTTCTGTTGACTCTTCACCTCTCTGTGCTTCCTGATTCTTTCATTTCTTACATTGCTTTTTGGCTTGTCTTACCATAAAAATTTCAGTCCATTAAAGATTTGTATCATGAAATCATTTTGATTTAGAGCAAGCTGTAAGTTAAATCTTCGGTGATGATGAATTTTCATCAACTAGCTATATATTTAGACTATAGTAATAAAAAACAGTGCTTTATTTGAGGTATCTTTTATTATTAGGTGGTTATTAGGTGGCAGTAACATAGTGAGCGCAAGGCCCTTCAGAGGCTGGGCAGTTGATTTGTCAGTTTGGTTTTGAATTTGACCGTGCACTCTAAACTAGTTTGGTCATAAGGGATAAATTTATAGAAATCAAACTCAGAAATTGATTATGATGGAATGACAGTAGAGAGGGGATATCCCTTTTCTCTTACTAGAATTGTATCTGCTATACAACTTATAGCAGCTACTATGTATCAAGGTATTAAAGAAATTGAGTTGATAATCAGAGCTGCTTGGGAAGCATGAACTCAGAGCAAAGAGAATTTTTTTTTTTTAAAGATTTTATTTATTTATTCATGATAGAGAGAGACAGAGACATAGGCAGAGGCAGAAGCAGGCTCCATGCCCGGAGCCCGAAGCGGGACTTGATCCCAGGACTCCAGGATCACACCCTGGGCCAAAGGCAGGCGCTGAACTGCTGAGACACCCAGGGATCCCCGAGCAAAGGGAATTTGAAAGCCTGTAAGGGATATTTTATCCAAGACTAGGAAAAAAAAAAAAAAAGAAGGACTCCTTCAGCATCTCCATAGTCTCCATTTCTTGTGAAACACAGTTGCTTGGTATATTGCTCGATCAATGCTGACACCATCATGTGGTTCAGTTTTTATTTAGAATCATGTGGGCCTCTGTGTTCTTTTGTGTTCTGCTGTTATCAGAAGATAAAAATTGACTAGTTTGGAGGGTTTTAACTGTAGTTTTCAGAATATTTAGAATTGTACACATCACCCTTTTCTAAGAATATTTTCATCACCCTGGAAAGGATACTTCATACCTATTAGCAGTCCTTCCCCATTTCTCCATCATTCCTAGTTCCTGGCAACTTCTTTTCGACTTTTCTGTCCTTGAATTTGTCTGTTTTGGACATTTCATGTAAATGGAATCATACAATTTGTTGTCTTTTGTGACTGGCTTCTTTCACTTAGCATGTTTTCAAAGTTCATCTGTGTTATAGTATGTCCATATTGTACTTCATTCCTTTATATGGCTGATTAATATTCCATTGTGTGACTGTATCACATTTGGCTTACCCATTTATCAGTTAGTGGACATTTGAGTTTCTTCTTTTTGGCTTTATGAATAATGTTGCTATGAACATTTAAAAAAAATATTTATTCATGAGAGACACAGACAGAGAGAGAGGCAGAGACACAGGCAGAGAAGCAGGCTCCATGCAGGGAGCCTGATGTGGCACTCAGTCCCAGGTCTCTAGGATCACACCCTGGGTTGAAGGCGGTGCTAAACCGCTGAGCCACCCAGGCTGCCCAAACATTTTGTGTATATATTTTGTGTGTTTTCACTTTCTTTCTCAGTACATTTTGGGAGAAAAGTTTTGGCAGCTCCCAAGGGTGATTGGTAAATGACCACTGTCTTCATTTTATATTAGCTTTACTTATACTAGAAGTCTCATTTTTCTATTCTAGAGGTAGTCCTCCCACAACTAAATAAATGATCTTTCATTTTTAATCCAGGATCTAACATGTCCACTGAGGCACAAAGAGTTGATGACAGTCCCAGCACTAGTGGAGGAAGTTCTGATGGAGACCAACGTGAAAGTGTTCAGCAAGAACCAGAAAGAGAACAAGTTCAGCCCAAGAAAAAGGAAGGAAAAATATCCAGCAAAACAGCTGCTAAATTGTCAACGAGTGCTAAAAGGTACCTCAATTATAACCTTTTTAGTTTTAGTGTTAATTTACTGTCTTAAGCTCTTTCTGTTGTATTTAATTATTTTTCTGGGATGTGGACCATGTAATTCATGGATTTTTCTTCTCAGTAATACAGGATAATGAGTAGGATTCTATTGAGATAGTTGTTGAATGATGTGTATTTTCTATTCTATTAGTAAAGTTAGAAATGCTGAAGTTCTACAAATATATCTTGATTTCATTATATTAGGCAGTGGGTCTGTCTTGATACAGATTTTTTTTCTCTAGACAATATATCTGGAAGGTAGATATTTGAACGATTATTGCTACATTAATTGCTTGTACTGAGAGAAATCTGCTTTAAGGTTGTTTAATCATAGAATATCTCTTGGAAAATGATTTAAAAATAAAATGACTACAGTTTTTCCTGATTTTGTGATTTAATGTTCTTGTTTTGTTCTAATACCTTTTAAAAAATTTCAAATAGGAAGTATAATGAAAGAATTCTGTAAATATTATGCATAGTGGAATGTCTGAATGTTGAATGATAGCTTTATGTTTTATTGGGTAGTATGGATTAGGGGGTCCTTTCCCGAAGACCAAAAACCATTATGGTCTAGTAGACTTTGTTTACTTCTGGCCTAGTCAAAACACAGCATCAGGAAGAAACTTCTCTGGCCTCCAGATGAAACATGAGTTTCTAGGGAGAGATGTTGGAGTGATAATGAGTCGTCCGCTACCCATTCAGGGAACTAGAGTAATGGTCCCCTTCCCAGAAGTGTGTTGCTGATCCTTGATTTCTGTTGAAGGAGTTGTGTGCATATCAGATCCTGGGTCTTCAGAATTATGCCCTGGGCTGAAGGCGGTGCTAAACCGCTGAGCCACCCAGGCTGCCCTTATGAGAGATATTAAATGTATCATGTGTGAAAGTGAGGATTGCATGATTTTTTTCAAGCACATGTATCTTTTACCTCATTTTACTACAGTGTGTAAAACAAAGCATAGATTATATATTCATACCTAGTCCTCTTCACGCTTTTAAGTAGGGGATAAGATGTAGTTTTGAGATAGTGTGTGTGTAAAGAATCCAAGATAGTGCCCTATTGGCACATAATAGAAGTCGGTATTATTGCATTGGTGAAAGTAGAAGTATTGTCTGAATTGCTTCTTTGCGGAGGGAATCCCTTCACTGACAGATTCATTCTTGTGAATCTGTGATTTTTTTTTTTTTTTTTTAGATTTTATTTATTTGTGAGAGGGAGAGAGAATATGAGCTAGAGGGAAGGACAGAAAAAGCGGGAGAGGGAGAAGTAGATTTGCTGCTGAGCAAGGAGCCTGATGTGGAGCTGAATCCCAGGACGCTGAGATCATGACCTGAACTGCGGGCACTTACCAAGTGAACCACCCAGGTGCCCCTGAATCTGTGATTTTAAAATTGTGATTCATTACCTTCCCCTAGAAGGTCTCCAGGTGGTTTTTTGGGTGACAGTATCTGAAGTGACTTACTCATTTACTCTGTGTTTTAAGTATGAAAATACTGCTTCTCAAAAAAAAAAAAAAAAAAAAAAAAAAAAGAAAATACTGCTTCTCTGCTAATTTTTTTTTTGAGTAAAAGCTTAATTCTTCACTCTTCCTTTCCCCCAGTTGAGTTGATAGTGATGTTATTTTATTTTTTTCATCTTTACTTAAGTTCTAACAACAGAAAATAATTGAGATTAATGAGGGCAGACATCCACATCTTTTAAATTCATCATTCTATCTTACAGTGCCTACCATTGGAGGGTTACAGTTTTTTACTTACTGGTTGCCTTGGATCTTCCATGGATATTAAGATCCCAGTACTAATCAGAAAATTCAAAGTTAGAGGTAGTTTCAAAATAGAATTCTGATTTATTATTGCTAATTGGTTTTTATTCAGATGAGTAGTCTTTTCCATATAGTGTCATTTTATAAGAGATAGTTTATCGGAAACAGTGCTGAGTTTGGACTGTAGAGGTGAGGTCTCAGTTTGATTATAGGTTCTGGCATTTAGTAGCCCTGTGATCTTAGATACGTAATTTAACATTTCTAACCCCGGGTTTCCTTTTCTGTAAAGTGGAGATAATTATAGTACTATTTTCATAGGAATGAGGACTATATGGGATAAAGCATTTATTTGGTATTTGGTAAGGTCTCATACACTGTTTCTGTCATTTATAGACTTTTGCCAATTAAAGTCTTGTAGATATTTTTCAAGTTCACTTGATAGACTTTAGGGAAATGAGATACATGGCTAACCTTTGAGGACGTAGTACTGTTGTTAAATTAGAAATAATCAGATGGGGGATCCCTGGGTGGCGCAGGGGTTTGGCGCCTGCCTTTGGCCCAGGGCATGATCCTGGAGACCTGGGATCGAATCCCACGTCGGGCTCCCGGTGCATGGAGCCTGCTTCTCCCTCTGCCTATGTATCTGCCTCTCTCTCTCTCTCTCTCTCTCTCTCTCTCCCTCCCTCTCTCCCCCTCTCTCCCCGTGTGTGACTATCATAAATAAATAAAAATTAAAAAAAAAATCAGATGCTGTGATTATATGTCCATTTTATAGTAACTCAAGAAAAGCACTTTGAGCATAGGTGCTCAGTTGCATGAAATGTGCTATCATTGGGGCAACCTGGGTGGTTCAGTAAGTTGAACATCTGCCTTCAGCTTCCTGATCCTGGGGTCCTGGGATCAAGCCAGCTTCAGGCTCCCTGCTCAGCAGGGAATCTGCTTTTCCCTCTCCTCCTGCCCCATCCCCCTGCTTGTACTTGTTCTCTCTTGCTCTTGCCTTCTCTCTCTCTCTCAAATAAATAAATAAAACTTAAGAAAAATAGAGAAATATGCTATAATTGAAGAACTAATGATATTGTATAGAAACATGTTTTCTTAAAAAAAAAAAATCCCGAGTTTTCAAGTATTATGGAAAAGTGGTGTAGGCCAAACAGGAAACATTTAAGTGGGTATTATATTCTGTAAACAATGGTATAAAGTAATTTCATCTATTTTGAGTTAAGAGGAAGATTATAGTTACTTTTTTGATCAGTTTTTGTTCCGTGGTAAGAATTTGTTTCTTAAAACATTGCCATGCTCTTAGCATTCTCTTGATATTTTCTATATCACTCTTGTTATATTCGCAAATATGTAGTTAGACTATGTCTAGCAGTGACAAATTTTGATGATTTTATTAAATTGACTAGTCAGTTCAGTAACTATTTTGATGTTGTCATTGAATTGACTGTACTGTTTTCAAGTGTTGACACATCTGTTAAATGTGAATTTTAAATCACGTTTATTCCAAATTAACTTTGGAGTAGACATTGTGATTGTACTGTGCATAATATAGTGTTTTAGGAATGCTATTTGGTTTTAGAATAAATTTTTGTTAGGTTGAAAGGTGGATTCCAGTATAAACTTTTATCATATTGGCTCTAGTTTTCTACGTCAGAATGAAGTAGTACTCTTTATAGATAATCTTTTGTACTTAATCTTCTTGATTTTAAATTTGCATGTAGGGATCCCTGGGTGGCACAGCGGTTTGGCGCCTGCCTTTGGCCCAGGGCGCGATCCTGGAGACCCGGGATCGAATCCCACATCAGGCTCCCGGTGCATGGAGCCTGCTTCTTCCTCCGCCTGTGTCTCTGCCTTTCTCTCTCTCTCTGTGACTATCATAAAAAAAAAAAAAATAAATAAAAAAATAAAAAAAAATAAATTTGCATGTAAAAACTTAATGTTTCTGAAATCAGGATGCATCTTACAGTTGATGTGCAAAATCGTTTAATTGAAGTTATCTTAAAAATCACAGATATATGGTGTGTATCACCATTCAGAATTAAACTTTAGGCTTATTATTTGCAATTACTCTCTTTTCTAGGTTAGTTCAGATACTACTTTGAAATTTAAAAAATTTAGCAATTAATGGTGTGATGTTTTTCTTCCTGAGAATAATTCCATTTTCAAAGGTTTTGAGCAGTTGATTCAGTTGGTTAGAATAGGAGTCCTCAGGTGACCAAAGAATACAGTCCATAGAGTAATATATAGAAAATCATTTTGGTGGGATGAAGTTTTTTTTTTTTAATAACTGTTAAGAAAATACCTTTGTGAATTCCCATGTCCCAAATATTCATATTCTACTTGGACCTGAGTTACACTGAATTTTCTTTAACCTGAAGTGTGTGTGTGTGTGTGTGTGTGTCTTTTAAACCTGTCGGTACTTACTTACTACTTCATTTCTCTGAACCATTAATCCAGTATGTTGATGTTAAAATGAGTGCTTCATATCTTCTCTATTTTGTATAATTTTGGTGTCATACTCTTCAATTAAGTCTAAATGAATCATGATTGTTATTTTTCTTCCCCTCCCCACACTCCATTCTTTTTAGCAAATGACAGTCACGTGTGGTACTCTTAGCATTCCTGGAACAGTTATGGTATTAGGTTAATTCTTACAAACTGAAATTTAGTTTGTATTTTGCTTCTGACTTCTCTCAGTAACTATGTGCAATTCCCGACTTCTGTATCATAATAATTACAGAAGTGGCATTACTAGATGGAAATTGGGAATTTAGGCAGTTGTCTAGTTGACTTGTCTAAAGAAATAATTTTGTCTTAAAATTTCTGATGAGAGGTCTTCTGTTTGACTTAACAAGATAATTGCCTGTCTTTCATCTTACCTCAGTGTACAATAACTAGCCTTAGTTTCTTTATATTTTGAATGGGAAATGATAAAAGAGTAGTACTTAGAGAATTCTGTGAGATTTATTTAATTCACTTTTAATAGACTAAGATCATCATGTGAAAGGTATGCTGTAAGTGTGAATTATTGATACCTTTTCATTTTTCCTCACCCTAAGGGACAGTGCCTGAGATAGCTACCTTCCTTGCCCCACATGTCAAGACTGAGAAACTTAATACATACCAAGATCACTACTTTTGAGATAGAATTGAACTGCTGTCATTGAAAGCAGCAGGACATCTTGCAACTGTTTAAATAGCAATTCTTTGTATAATCTTTCCTGTCAAGAGAAATATAACCATTCTTAGGTGTGGCACAAAATACATTTTAATATATTGACTCACTGCTTAGAGTTGTCAGATTTATCAGTAAATTGCTTTTTGTACTGAATAATTAGATCTGGAATTATAGACATCTGGAGGGGTTTGAGTTCCATTATAGAATTATTTGACAGAAAATTAAGATTTATCATTTTTTTTTTTTTTTAAAGTAGGCTCCATGCCTAGCATGGAACCCAACACAAGGACAGACTCATTACTGTGAGATTAGGACCTGAGCTGAGACCAGGAGTGGGACGCTTGGCCTGCTGAGCCACCCAGGTGCCCCTGATTTATCATTTTTTTAAAAAAGATTTTATTTATTTACTCATGAGACACACACACACACACACACACACAGAGAGAGAGAGAGAGAGAGAGAGAGAGAGAGAGGCAGAGAAACAGGCAGAAGGAGAAGCAGGCTCCATGCAGGGAGCCTGACGTGGGACTCGATCCCGGGTCTCCAGGATCACGCCCTGGGCTGAAGGCGGTGCTAAACCGCTGAGCACCCAGGCTGCCCTGATTTATCAATTTTTTAAACCAAAAGAGACATTGTAAGCATAGAGCAAAAGGAGTTATTTGAAAATCCCAAAGCAATTCTTTTACGGAAAAAAGTTTTCTTCGACAGTTTAAGCTTGCTCTTTTATTTTTAACTTTTTTAAAAAGGATTTTATTTATTTATTCACGAGAGACACAGAGAGAGGCAGAGACACAGGCAGAGGGAGAAGCAGGCTCCATGCAGAGACTTTGATGTGGGACTTGATCCTGGGACTCCGGCATCATCATGCACTGAGCCAAAGGCAGATGCTCAACCGCTGAGCCACCCAGGCGTCCCTAGCTTTCTCTTTTAACGGGCTATTCTTTTGGTCCTCTTGGTTTGAAAACAGTTTATGGATGTTGTTCATGTTTCTGGTGACTAATTAAACGCCACAGAGGGACGCCTGGGTCCCTACAACTACAACGCATCTTCTGTGTGTTGTCTGTAAGTAAAAGACCAATAAATTGCAGGTGCGTTTACTATAACTAAATATTCACTGCCAGACCAAACAATTCTAGAGTTAGATTTCCAACAAGTCCAATGTCATAATCTCTGGAATACCCATTGAGTCATAGCATTAGGCCAAATAGAGCAAATCTTTTTTTTCCTCTTAACATTTATTACTTGATTAAAATAGTTTTGCATTTTAGTTTCCTTGTATTTGATCTATGGTTTTCTTACACAGGTGTTTTTCTTCTGGGATTTGTGATTGTCTTTCTTCCCCCACCTCCCTTAAATAATGTGTCTTTGTTATATTCTTAAGCCTTCTCAGTCCCCTCTTAGCCATGTCAACTTGTTTAATTTACACCTGCTTTGTCTTCTAGAAATACACTGAAATTTCTCATTTCCTTCTGTTTGCTCTTTATTCCTTTTTGCCTTTTCTGTGTTTTGCCTCCCTGCTCCTTCCGCCTGCCCCAGCTGGGTTTGTGAAGGAGTGGGAGGTGAATGCATGTATGCTCAGTTTGTTATCTTTAACCTGGACTTACTTGGTTAGTTTTGAAGTGCCTGTTTTTTTTGCTTTTGTATGAAATCCATCAAGGGTGTTCACCAATATCAGATTTTTGAGATTTCTCACTTAATTATGGGCTGTAAATGTTTTTTTAAAAAAAGATTTATTATTTGAGAGAGAGCACCCATGTATGAGTGGGGGGAGGGGCAGTGGGAGAGAATCTTCCAGCAGATTCCCTGCCGAGTGTGGAGCCTTACACAAGGCTGGATCCCAAGACTCATGAGATCATGACCTGAGCTGAAACCAGGAGTCCGACACTTAACTGACTGAACTACCCAGGAGCCCCTGGGCTGTATATACTTCATGTGCGTGTGAACACATCATAGAATCTATATTAAAAGGAATCATGTTTTAAAGATAAAACAAAGCATGGAATTTCTCCTAGTTTAACCTCTTCATTTTATAGGATAGAAAGTAAACCTCTTCATTTTATAGGACAGAAAACTGAGGCTGAGAGAGAATGCAGGTGTGAACAGTCTTTTTATCCAAGAACTCTCAATTAATGGCAGAGCAGAATTAAAATGAAAGTTTTTTTTTTTTTTTTAATTTTTGGCTTTGAACTTTAATATCTTGCTCAGCATCATAATGCCTCCCCAACCTTGAATCACATGGCTTAGAAAGTGAACATTTTATTAGTAGCATGCAATTCCTTTAGGAAATTGATGCCAATCTTTTTTGGAGGAGTCATGTCTATTTCTGTATTTTGGTTTGTTGGGTTGAAAAAGATGTGGAATGAAATTGAGAGTAAATGTTTTTGTTCATATTCTTATTTTTAAAGATACTTTAGTCACTATCATCCATTTACTATCATAATAATTACTAGATAGCAGGCATGTAGTTAGCAAATCCTTATATTTAAAAAGCAAAGGAGGGATGCCTGGGTGGCTCAGCCGTTGAGTATCTGCCTTTGGCTCAGGGCGCGGTCCCAGAGTCCGGGATCGAATCCCACATCAGGCTTCCTGCATGGAACCTGCTTCTCCCTCTGCCTGTGTCTCTGCCTCTCTCTCTCTCTCTGTCTCTTATGAATAAATAAGTCTTTAAAAAATAAAAATAAAGTAAAAAGCAATGGAGAAGTGGTTTTGAAAATTTTTTTTGTTTGCTTTAACAAAGCCTATGTTTAATAATGCATGAATGATAGTTAAGAGATTGTTTATTCTTATAAAACAATGTAGCACTATTAGCCTTTGTATAAGGGGTTAAGTGCAGTTAAAAAATCAAAGTTGAAAAATAACACATGAGGACAAAAGCAAGTTTTTAAAAAAGTCCTTTTTGTATGAAGCTCATGAAGTGACATTAAGATGATTATCCACATATTGTTAGGATAGTTCTTACAAAAGGAATAGTGTCAGATTGGAAAGCCTCAATCTGCTCCAACCCACAGGCTTCAAGAAGGAATACCATTTATAGTTGGATAGCAGTTTCAGGTGTTGGAATGAGATCCTGATAATTATTTCTTTACCAGTTGACTTGATCATTCAGAATGCTTGGATTCAACTTACTTATCATCCTTCCATCTTATGTGGGGATGTTCTAGTGCAAATCAGAAGTTGGAATGATCCATAAATAATGTGGCAAAGGTATCCAATTTAAACTAGAAATTTTGGCTATTATCAGTGGTTCAAAGCCTTTTTTTTTTTTTTAGATTTATTTATTTTAGAGAGAGAGCAGGTGAGTGGTGTGGAGGGACAGAGGGGGAGAGAGAGAGAGAGAGAGAGAGAGAGAGAGAAGCAGACTCCCCACTAAGCACAGAGCTTAAAACCAGGCTCAGTCTCACAACCCTGAAATCATGATCTGAACCAAAATCCAGAGTTCGACGCTTAACTGACTGAGCCAGGCATCCGGGTTAGATGAAGTTTAGTGTTTCTGCAGGCTGCATATACTGATAATGGCCAATCTTTTTACCCTTTGTAGGCACATTGCCAAAATCATGGCAGAAGTTATGGCTTGGTTGTTATTGTATATCATGATTTTTTGTAGTATTAGTATTTCAAAATAAAGAATACAAATGGGAAATATTTACAACAGTTAGAATATTTTAGTGAACTGTTAAAGAGTGTAGACATTTTAACATAATTTTGTCTTTATTTTAAAGAATTCAGAAGGAACTTGCAGAGATTACGTTGGACCCTCCTCCCAACTGTAGGTAAGTACTTAGTGGATTTTTATTTGTATCTTTTGCACAAGGTATAATTAAATTGCTGGTGTGACGTACAGAGATTGTTATAGTTTGATTAATTAGTAAAATATTGTAGTTTGATCTTAATTGACTGTGGTAGACGGTTATTATTTCTGTGAAGAAATGGAATTCTTATGAAGTATGTTTGTGGAGATATAGTGGAGTTGCCAAACAGAGTAACACAGTAACAATAAGATAATGAAATTATAGAATAACAAATATAATTATCTTTTAGTGAAAGAGGTGTTGGGGGCTTAAGTAATTTCTTTAATGATAGAATAATAGTGTGGCTGAAATATTTGCTTTTTGATAATTCACTTGTTACCTTGTTGGAAATTGATTTTTGAAAAGTGCTGAAACATTAAATAGTGGTTTTTCAAGGTTTACGTTATTTCTTATAGTCATTGGCTGTAGCTAAGAATGAGTGATTTGAGGCAGTGATGTTAAATTTAAAACACTCTCTCCTTTATGACCACATTCTTCAATTTTCTGGTCAGAGTTTACTTATAAGAAGTAAAAGTGCTTGCCTGGAAATGATTAATGATATAGAGGTATACAGAGGATGCAGAGAAAAATAACCTTCTACCTTATACTGTATCTTGGGTCTGATGCAGTAGTTGGAAGATTGGCTGTTTGACTATTATAAAACATCTCTTTCTGTTTTGATATGAGGTCAGTGGTGGAACCAGGCCAAAACGTTGGAACCAGGAGTTTTCGTAGTTTAAATTGGTAGTCTTGTGGATTGAAGGTGAGAGAGCAGATTACAGGAATATGTTGCCAATATTGAATGAAGGTAGAATTTATTTTTTGGCATGATTCTGTTTTTACTGATCTTATTTTTATGTGAAAGCAAAGATAGCAATTCTACATATTAATGAAAGTGAAAATTTTGCAGATGGCTATTTGATAGTTGGCTAGTTGACAACTGTTTTGTGTAGGAAAAATTGTTATAAGGCTTTTTATGTTTGTGGTGAATCTAATGTGGTTCTTTACATGAGAGGCATATACAGTATATGCACTTGCAATAATATTCGAAGAATGGTTTATTCAAATAGAACAACGATTTCTTTGTTAGGTAAAACTGTTTAATAGTAAGCTTTTTTGTCACACTTAAGACTGTTATATCAAAGACTGTTTTTCAGATGGCAAATCATTGTTTAGGCTTTGGTGGCCAGTTCTTGGAAATGGATTGATTTGTGGAAAGACTGCAGTTTGAATGAAACCAAAAATCTCTTGTTTCTTATGACAGTATTCATTTTAATGGTTTGAATCTTTAAAAAAAAAAATAGTTTTACCACATATATTTTTGTAATCTTTTTACAACTAAATTGGTAAATATGTGAACTTAATTTATATACTTATTTGCTTAAATTTTGACAAATTACTGGCAAAATAAAGTGCTTTGTTTTAATGAGCTTTTTAAAGTCTCATTTTTAATAAGTGAAATCCACATATGTGTGATGATGGTTAGAGTGCAACTTCGTTATAAAATACATTATTTTCTAATATATTAGTCTAATTTAGTTTTGACTTATGGATAATAATTTCGCTTGATTAAACCAACGTATTGTAAACACGAATGAAAACAGGTGTGAGGAAAGGAATTACATAATGGCCATTATTTAAATAAACTAAAATAATTAAAGCAGTTCTATTTAAAGTAAAAAAAGTTTATATGTAATATCTGGAATTTGGAGGTTTACTTTTTCATTAAGCCGTAGTTAACAGTATCATTATGGTTATGTAAACTACATAAATAAAGCATTTTAAAATGCGGATGTGATACATAATAAGTCCTTCAGAAAGTTTTGGTGCATCTCTTATGGGATGCCCAGTTAAGCAATTCTTGAAATTATCTAGGAGAAATTAGTATGTGTTTAAGTATTATGTGAGTCTGTCATTTATGTTGGGAATATAAAGTCCTTCTGAATTAATATCATTCAGTATAGATAGATATGTTTATGTAAGGCATTTTATTGGTATTGTTTTTTTCTTTCAGGTATTTGAATGAAATAACATTTAAGTGTTATTTTAAAAGCATCCACAAAATACTTTGATAGGTTGAATTATTTCTTCTTATAGGAAATACATGGCTACATATCTTTCAATTTTCTTTTTTTTTAAAGATTTTATTTATTCATGAGACACACAAAGAGAGAGAGGCAGAGACACAGGCAGAGGGAGAAGCAGGCTCCATGCAGGGAGCCCGAAGAAGGACTCGATCCCGGGACTCCAGGATCATGCCCTGGGCCAAAGGCAGGCGCTAAACTGCTGAGCCACCCAGGCGTCCCTCTTTCAATTTTCATTTCACTTTTTCTTTTGTCTTTAAGGTAAAAATGCAATAATACAGTTTTTAAAAACTGGATTCAGTTATCTTTGGTATTTTTTCTCTTACAGCCTGAGTTAATGTTTAAAAACAAAACTTTATATCTAAGAGAAAAGTTTCTCTTCATAAAATCATAGGGTCTGTAGGGCCATTGGCATAGAAAATTATATAGTTTGGGTGAAATTTGGTTGTATATTTAGAATATTTCTTATAAGTAGTAGAATATATTTTGCTTGGCTTCAACTCTTATGATGAATAACATAATTGACCCAAGACATTTGCAAAAGCTCTCTTCTGAGGCCTCTTCAGATCCATAAATGTTTTTGTATTGCTGGCTGAGTTGTAGTTATTGGACTGGAATTGCTCACTACCTCAGTTACTTGCATACTGGCTTAGCTGGATGGAGCCAGAAGAATTCTTGTTATATCCTTATAGAGTCCTACTAGGGTAGAATTGCTGCCCCTTGTAAATGACTATGTGTCATGACTATCACGATTCTTCACAAATGTGCTAGTATGTTCATTTCTGTTTCCTTGATGCTAGTGGTAAACTGGGAGCTAGCCAGTTTACCGAAAATGTCCAAATGAAAACTTTTGTCATCCAAAGGGTATTTTTTTTTTGGTATTGTTGTTTTGTAATGTAGGGAAAATAAATGGAAATTCTGTCATTTTCTGATACTGCCCAAGTTTGTATTAACTGCATGAGAATAGAAAGGGTAGAGATTCTTACTACTTTTTTTTTTTTTTTTATGATAGTCACACACAGAGAGAGAGGGGCAGAGACATAGGCAGAGGGAGAAGCAGGCTCCATGCACCAGGAGCCCGACGTGGGATTCGATCCCGGGTCTCCAGGATCGCGCCCTGGGCCAAAGGCAGGCGCTAAACCGCTGCACCACCCAGGGATCCCCCTTATTACTTTTTAAAAGTAGAGACTATTCCTACTTTTTGAAAGTAGAGACTATGGTAAAATGACTTGTTCGGATTTTGATTTTTGATTTAGTAATTGAGCAAGTATAAGGAGAAAATACTAGAAAAGAAGATGTAATTCAGTTACACTGGCTAGCAGTTTTCACTTTTTATTGCTGTTTGAATAATTTCACTGAACACAGGCTCTGCTTTACTTTAAAAAGAAAACTAGGGGATCCCTGGGTGGCTCAGTGGTTTAGTGCCTGCCTTCCGCCCAGGCCCAGGGCATGATCCTGAAGTCCCGGGATTGGGTCCCACGTCGGGCTCCCAGCGTAGAGCTTGCTTCTCCCTCTGCCTGTGTCTCTGCCTGTCTCTCTAGGTCTCTCATGAATAAATAAAAAAAAAAATCTTAAAAAAAAAAAGAAAACTAATTGGCTTTATTGAGATGTAATTATTTATTTTCTTAAAAATTAAGAATTATTTATTTATTCATGAGAGACACACAGAGAGAGAGAGAGAGAGAGAGAGAGAGAGAGAGAGAGAGAGAGGCAGAGACATAGGCAGAGGGAGAAGCAGGCCCCATACAGGGAGCCTGATGTGAAACTCGATCCCGGGACTCCAGGATCATGCCTTGAGCCAAAGGCAGGCGCTTAACCACTGAGCCACCCAGGCGTCCCAAGATGTAATTTAAAGTAAAATTCAGTGGCTTTTACTATATTCACAGAATTGTGTAGCCATCACAATCAATTTTACAACATTTTGATCACCCCCAAAAGATACACTAAACCTTTCAACAGTCACTGCTTCCCCATTTCCTCCCAGCTCACCAGCTCTGAGCCCTAGGCAGTCTGTTCTGTCTCTTACAGATTTGCCTGTTCTGGACATTTTTGTATTAATGGAATCATATAAAATGTAGTCTTTTGTGACTGGCTTCTTTCGTGAAGCATAACTTTCATCGGTTCATCCATGTTCTAGCGTGCATCAGTACTTTACATTTTTGTCTCTGAATAATATTCCATTGTGTGGATATACTGCATTTTATTTATCCATTCATCAGCTGATGCACATTTGGGTTGTTTCTACTTTTCTGCTGTATGAATAATGCTGCTGTGAATGTTCATGTACAAGATTTTGTGTGGACATATGTTTTCATTTTGGGGGGTTTATTCCTAGGAGTAGAATTGTTGAGTCATAGAGTAACTATGTTTAACCTTTTGGGAACTACCAGACTGTATTATAAAGTGGTTGTATCATTTTATTTTCCTACTAGCAAGTGTGAGAGTTCCACTTTTGCCACCACCTTGGCAATTATTTTTGTCTTTTTCTTTTTTGATGATAATCATTTTAGTAGGTATGAAGTGCTATGTCATTGTAGTTTTGATTTGAATTATCTTGGTGAATATACTGATGATGATGACCATCTTTTCATATGCTTTTTGGTCATTTTTATATCTTCTTTGGAGAAAGATCTATTCAAACCTTTTGACCATTTTTAAATTGAGTTGTTTGTCTTTCTATTGTTGAGTTATAAGTATTCTTTATTTTGGATACAAGTCTGGCATAAGATATGTGATTTGCAAATATTTTCTCCTGTGGGTTTTTTTTTTCTTTCTTGATACTGATCTTTGAAGCACAAAATTTTAAATTTGTTGTAGTCCAAATTACCTGTTTTTCTCTTTTTGTTGTGTGCTTGATGTCACTTCTTAAGAAACCATTGCCTAATCCAATACTAGAAAGAAGTACACTTCTATTTTTTCTCAGGGTTTTTTAGTTTTAGCTTTTGTATGTTGATTCTGATCCATTTTGTATATGGTGTGAGGTAAAGGTCCACATTCATTTTTTTTGTGGGTGGATATCCAATTATGTCAGCATCATTTGCTGAAAAGACCATTGAATTGTCTTGCCATCTTTGTTGAAAAAAATCAATGGATCATCAATGTGAAGGTTTATTTCTAAACTCTAAATTTTATTCCTTTGATCTGTATGTCTGTTCTTATGCCATTCCTGCACAGTCTTTCTTTTTATTGACACAGAGTCTTGATTACTGTAGCTTTGTAGTAAGTTTTGAATCAGATATATTAAGTTCTCTGGTTTATTTTTCATTGTTTTCACTGATTAGTTAAGGTGTTGCCAGCACAGGAGAGGCCATGACTGGACATAAATCTTTTTTTTTTTTTTTTTTTAAAGATTTTATTTATTCATTCATGAGAGAGAGAGAGAGAGAGAGAGAGAGAGAGAGCGGGGCAGAGACACAGAGGGAGAAGCAAGGCTCCATGCAGAGAGCCTGACCTGGGACTCGATCCCAGGTCTCCAGGATTAGGCCCTGGGCCAAAGGCGGCGCCAAACTGCTGAGCCACCCTGGCTGCCCTGGACATAAATCACTGTCTCACCTACTGTTGATGAGAGCCATCTAATAGCAGAAAATGTATTTTCCAGATCATTGTAACTGAAGTAACATTTAGAGAAAGTGTGTTTCGGTTAACAGTTTTCAAAACTGTATGACTGAATGGAAGGCATTGAAATAGAAATTGAGGATAGCGTTTATATAGGAGTGCTCTGTAAAGAGCCTCTAGTGCAAAAATCTAATTATTGTCACGGATTTTTTTCTTTTTTTGGTTATTGTGGTAATATTTGGCATTTTTTAGCTTATCAAGGATTTGCATATATGATTATCATTTAGTCTTTTCAATTACTGTGAGAATCCTGGGATTAAGTAACTTGCTCACAGTTGTACAACTGGTTGATTTGGATTTAAACCCACAGGTTTTCTGCTCTTTCATCCTTTATTGTTTTACATGTGTGACTAGATAGAAAAAATTAGTTTGTGGTTCAGTAAAGGAAAAAAAAAAATCAACGTGCAAGGCAATCCAAAATATCATTTGTGGGATGCCTGGGTGGCTCAGCGGTTGAGCATCTGCCTTTGGCTCAGGGCGTGATCCCAGATTCCTGGGATCGAGTCCCACATTGGGCTCCTTGCATGGAGCCTACTTCTCTTACCTCTGTCTGTGTCTCTGCCTCCCTGTCTCTGTGTCTCATGAATAAATAAATAAAATCATTAAAAAGACACAAAATATCATTTGTACTATTTTGATTTATATTTCTGTATTCCATGAGACAGTTTTTTGTCTGAACATTTTGAAAAGTCATTTTTTGAGTGTAATGATTTCTCTCCCACACTCCCTTGTGTGTGTGCTTGTGGGTATATATCATAGTGTTAGTATTATTATTACTGGCACTTGTTCAGGTAAATAATTTTTTTATATTTGACAGTTCTTAACTCAGTGTTTGCAACTATCTGCGCTTTTTAATGCCAAATTGATTTTTCCCAGTTACTCAGCCTGATTTTAGGTCACCTTCCCTTAAAATTTGTTTTAGTATTTGTTGAGGGCTTAATATTAGATGTGTGCTAGGGCAAGTGTAGGCTACAATAAGATATCCTGGTATAGTTCCTAATCCTAGAAATCTGGTTATAGCTAATTGAGAAATGAGACATACAGATGCTTGGAGAACCAAGATTAGGGGGAATGATGATACTATTGGCAGAACTTGCCAATATCTGTGGCTTCTGCAAATCTTAAGATTGATAATGCTTTCTCTTTACTTTGGTTGCCCAGAAGCTAATAGAGTTCTTTACTTTTTGACTTTAGTAGTAAACTGTGTTTTGTGTAGGAACCTCAACTCTGATTGTATTTTATTTTGTTACTGTTTCCCCCCAACTATTTTTGAAGCTCTGTATCTTCATTTTGTACTTTTATACTACATAATTTCGTTTTTTAAAAATCTTATTAATTAATTAATTAATTAATTAATGATAGTCACAAAGAGAGAGAGAGAGAGAGAGAGAGAGAGACAGAGACACAGGCAGAGGGAGAAGCAGGCTCCATGCACCGGGAGCCCGACGTGGGACTCGATCCTGGGTCTCCAGGATTGCGCCCTGGGCCAAAGGCAGGCGCCAAACCGCTGTGCCACCCAGGGATCCCCTACATAAATTTGTTAAGCCCTATCAGAGTCTTTTTGGAGTGAGGCTGATGATTAATAAACACTATGAATAACTGAAAGGTGATATAAATGTGTATTGGTTAGCAGAAGGCTGGAATGCCTCTTTTGAGGAGTCATTAACATGATAAAATTTAATATACATTGAAGAGCCTATCTTACATAGTATACTGAATTATTCATATCCTTCTCTCCTTTCTTTAGTACAGATAATTGAGGAATATTTTTTATTCACACCTAGGAGTTCTTGACTCCATTGCTGCAGTGATAAGTGATTTTGCATAGATTTTATGAAGACAAAAGTCTTTAATATTTGAGATGCATTAAATGGTTAGAACAGCTGAAGAATTGTTTGGAATAGCACCTATGGGTTGGATAGCCATAGAGTTGGAGTATATGTAGGGTGACAGAGAATGAGAAAGCATGATCTTACTCTGTATTCCATAGGCCTGAGTTTCAAGCTTGTTTATGTTTTTCATTTCTGTACCTTTATGACTTTAAAGGTGTTCTCCTTCCTTACTGCGAAAGTTTCTTTTTGCCTTTACCTTGAGACTGACTTTTCACCTGGGGCATAGCCTACATAGAGCCTTAAGGTGCTGTTACTTCAGTTGGGGAACTTCAAGTAGAATTGTTTGCTGTCATGTATCTTTACTTCAGAACTGAGTGTGGGGAAAATATAACTATCTCCATAAAATCAGAAAATTTTTTGCTTTCTTACTTCAAAAATGTTAATTTAAAAAATATCTGCCTTTAACTACAGATCTAAAAATGTTTATTTCATAATAAAGAAAAATGTTGAGTGATCAAGTGAGATGTGTGCTAACGGGCTAGATAGTGCCTGTTACTTTCTTTGATATTTCATTTCCTTTTTTTTTTTTTTTTTTAGCTCTTTGCTGTTTTAAGAGCAGTACAAGAATGTGTCTGGAAAAACGTGTTAAATGATCACACTGGGATTAGATTTTATAAAAGGAACAGAACATTTTATCACATATTATTTTGCCCAATTTTAAGCTGGTTATTGTTTCAGATTTGTTACCTAAGCACTTAGAAATGTTATATTACTTTCTAACATGTGAAATTTTAATTGATGTTGCTGTGTTATCTTTTAAGATGCCCTGAAAATTGTGTTCTTTAATGCACCCAAAGTATTTCTTTATAGTGATTATTACATTCATTAACTTAAATATTTATCAACTAAATGCTATGGCAAACAAGTAAAATAGTTTTGTTGGTATATATTATTTTGAGAACAGTGGAACTTTTGATTTTTAAATTGGGTGTTAAAATGTGTTTTTGACTTTTTTGTAAATGTTCATTAGAACCTTTTATTTAGAATGTCTGCATACTTTAGAGACTTACTGGGATGCTTTAAAGGTATATCTAAATCCCCATTTTGTAGAAGCAGCACATTGTGCTAAAATGCATAATTAGGGAAAGCCGTAAGCTCAAATTCATTTTCTATTCATTTTCTATTCCAATCCATAGAGTGTAGGGACTCTGTCCTCTGACCTTATGGAAGATGCAGCCTAGTAATAAGGTGAAATGATCAAAAGAAGAGACAGAGCTCTCATATCAGAGCTAGGGTTACTGTCTTGGCACCTGCTGTTCCCTCCACCGAGGGATCTAGCACTTTCCCCTTCTCCTACACCTGCTCAACTGTTGTCACTTCTTCTGATGCTTCATGCTATAACTGTTTTATCTATTTTACCCCCTTGGGTAAGAATACTCTCTTCAATCTTTATACTTCAAATCCTAACATTTAGTTGATGTTTAGAGCACCTATACATGAATAAGTACAGTTAATTTATACTAGGGAGCTGACAAGTATTGAATGCTTCCAGTGTTTGAGGCTGTGTGCAGAGTGCTTTACCAACATTATCTCTTTGCATCTTCATGACTAACCTTGAAGTGGATACTAGTTTTAGACAGTATTTTATAGATGGGAAGAAAGGCTTAGAGAGATTGAGTAACTTGCCCAAGGTCACATAGCTAGTAAGTGGCAGAACTGGGATTTCAGCCTTGGCTTTTCTGATTTTAGAGGCCAAGTGTTTTGAGACTTTGCTATGCAGGTCTTCCTTATGCAAGGTAGATACAAGTGAATCTATTTAGAATGGCACTGCCCCAGTAGAACTTGTTGCTGTGACATAAGTGTTCTATATCTGTGTTGTTCATTGTTCAGTATGGTAGCTACTAGCCATATTTTGGCTGTTTAGTATTTGAAAGGTGGCTAATCTCAGTAAATGAACTTATAATTTGGCTTAATATAAATTTAGATAGCCATTGTGTGATTATTAACTACTGTATTAGACAGTTCAGATCTAGAAAAACAAGAACTTCTCAAGCTTAAATTTATGCTTAATTTCATTTTAGGTAAATTTGGACCTTTTAAAATTGTGCTTATAGTTACATGATTATACTACATAAGTATTTGTCACCTTTCTCTCCTCTATTCCCACCAGCCATCATTATGTTCTAAGTGTCAGGGACTTTTAAATACTGTTATTTTAGGGTCATCACACGTAGTGCCCATAATTAAGTAAAAGGCCCTTGTGAATATTAAAAAATATTGGGTAAATATTTATTTTTAACTTTTTAACAAAATAAAAGCAATATTGCAAATCATTGTTTTGAGATGTATTCATAATATATTGAAACTAGAAAATGTGTGGTCTAGCACTCTCAAGCCCAGAGAGGAAATGGCACTTTCCATGTGCAGTTTAATGAGGAAGCCAGGACTCAGTTCTAAGAGTTCAGTGTGTTGCTTATTTTATTGATAGAATGGATTTGTTTTATGCACTCAGAAAATTTAGATAGAACTAATGCAAACAAGGAGAATGGAGAATTCTTCCCATGATTATGAAGTACACTTAAGAGGTATTGGAGTTATTTTGTCTGGAAAAGTGAGGGCCACAATAACTGTGTTTTAACTGTTTTCAGAGCCATACAGTGGAAGAGAGATTAATCTTCTGTGTGATTATAGGGAGTAGAGCTAGCACTGCTGTGTTAAATTAGAAGGAAACCATTTTCTTCTTGATAAAAAGGCTTCATCTTCAATCAGAGCTGTCTAGAGAAATAAGAGATGACTTCAGGAGGTAATACCTGCTTCATCTCTCGAGGAATTAAAAATGAATCTCTTTGCTTATTTCAGAGGGATTTCCAGGTGTCAGATGTGAAGTAGTACTAGAATGGTATTTCTCAACTGCTGGACCCAGATAAATGAAATATATTTTTATCACCTTTGTGCTCTACACCTATGGATTGTGACTCATTTTTTTCTTGCACTTTTGCCCTTTTGGAGTATGTTATATGTGATTTACACAGCTTATTGACATATTTATTTATTAAAGATTTTATTTATTTATTCGTGAGAGACACTGAGAGAGAGGGAGAGGCAGAGACACAGGCAGAGGGAGAAGCAGGCTCCACGCAGGGAGCCCGATCCGGGACCCGATCCCGGGACTCCAGGATCATGCCCTGGGCTGAAGGCAGGCACTAAACCGCTGAGCCACCCTGGGATCCCGCTTATTGACATATTTAAAGCAGCTTGTTTGTTATCAGTTCCATATCTGAATTAGGTTTTTATTTCCTTCTTTACTCATAACTTCTACATTTATAAGGAAAGGACAACATATGAAGAACATGAGGAAATAAGAGCCTGGCATGGGGCTTAGGGACATCAATTAATATCCATCAGTTTGATAGGTCCCAGATTATTACATGTTGTTTCATAAACTCCACTTCTCAGATGTAGTCAAGAAATAAAAATATTACTGTTAACCAAATTCTAATAGAAATTAAGCTAATCATCTAATGCAAATCTTTTGAATAATTATTTCGTCAGTATACATACCATCAAGTCTATCAAACTGTGTAATCAAACTGCAATCCTCATGATTTCCCCCTTCTCCTTTGGTCCTGGAAAAAATATTAATTTCTTTCCTTTTTTTTTTTTTTTTAAAGATTTTATGTATTTAATCATGAGAGACACAGAGAGGGGCAGAGACATAGGCAGGGGGAGAAGCAGTTTTCCTGTGGGGAGCCTGATCTGGGACCCGATCCCAGGACCCCGGGGTCATGAATGACCTGAGCTGTAGGCAGATGCTTAACTACTAAGCCACCCAGGTGCCCTGAAAAAATATTATTTTCATCTTTAGAAATTGTTTAAGTATTAATGAAAAAAAATTTGTGGATTTTTAGGATGTGTTTTTATCTAACATAAACATT
This sequence comes from Vulpes lagopus, assembly GCF_018345385.1. Taxonomy (NCBI): domain Eukaryota; kingdom Metazoa; phylum Chordata; class Mammalia; order Carnivora; family Canidae; genus Vulpes; species Vulpes lagopus. The sequence goes on along the minus strand of NC_054842.1, from coordinate 21,096,548 downwards.
CCATGAGCCAGGAAATCTTAGGATTAAAAGAAAATTCAAAGTTTTAAAGATTTCTTTTTTTTTTTTTTTTAAGATTTTATTTATTTATTCATGAGAGACACAGAGAGAAGGCAGAGATACAGGCAGAGGGAGAAGCAGGCTCCATTGCAGGGAGCCCGATGTGGGACTCAATCCCGGAACTCCGGGATCACACCCTGAACTAAAGGCAGAGGCCCAACCTCTGAGCCACCGAGGCATCCCAGTTTTAAAGATTTCAAATGAGAGAGTACACTAAAGAAACTACCATTGCTCTTTATACAATACATGTGGACTGCCTGTTTCATTTATGACCACCGATTGAGACATTTATTTTAAAACTTTGGTCCAACATGGCAAAATTTTGTGGCCTAATGCCACATCAGAGCAGAATGATCTGAGACCTGCATCCAGGTGAAAGAAGGTGAGATTCAGATGCAAGTGCTGGAGGATAATCCTTGCCTGAAGCTAGGGCAGAGTTTCTAAGAGTGGCAAAACTGCTTATTGTTTTCAGCAATTGATATTTTGGTAGTAGGCTTAAGTTAGCAGGCAAATGGAGCAGTTTTTGGATTTCAGGTGCCTGAGTAATGAGTAAGGGATTCTGTAGGAGGGGGACTGGTACTAATGTGCCAGGGCAGGATAAGATGGCCTAGAATCTGGAAAAGTAGAACTATAGGAGCTTGGGAGTTGCCCGCCTTGAGTAGGGTAAGGTAGGATGTCTCTTAGTTCTTTCTGAGTTAACATATCTTCCAATGTAAGATAAAAGTTTTGCCTTCCTGGCCAAGCCGTTGTGCATCACTATAGTAAATATCTGGCAGTAGCCTGGTTTATAAATGATATTAAACAGTGTTATGATCCTACTTTGCCGATAATTGGAATTTGAGGTAGGAGAAGGGACAGATAAGTTTTAAGAGAGGACAAAGTAATTATCTTTTACTGTCCTGTTTCATTGTTGTCAGATCCTTTAGGAATTTTCATAGTTCACATAATAGATATTTTGCTTTGGATGATTTCTTAGTACATTGAAACAAATGCTTATGTGCTTTGTTCTAAATTTGAGTGGGTGTAAGGCACTTCTGGCACTATCCAAATAGCTTGGACTATCTCCAGGTGGCTTTAGTTATTGTAGTGCCAGAAGAACCTCATTGTAAGTTAGCTTTGCCTGAAAGATAAAATGGACCTCAAATGGAGCATTGGAAGTCGTTTCTAATATTTATGTAGCAGACTTATTCTGTTCTTAATCTACATTAGTGGAAAATCAGTAATCACTATGTAGAATGAGGTGAAAACATACAAGTATTTAAAAAACATGGAATATGAATCCCATAGTATTCTGAATATATTATAATGGACAAAATGTTTGAAGTGCTAAATTCAGGGTAGCCTTCTCAAATGCGTAAATGTAGGTGTAATAAAACCCATAATAAATATCAAATGTATCGGGGATCCCTGGGTGGCTCAGTGGTTTGGCGCCTGCCTTTTGGCCCAGGGCATGATCCTGGAGTCCCGGGATCGAGTCCTGCGTCTGGCTCCCGGCATGGAGCCTGCTTCTCCCTCTGCCTGTGTCTCTGCCTCTCTCTCTTTCTGTGTCTCTATCATAAATAAATAAATAAATCTAAAAAAAAAATATCAAATGTATCAAATGGTCATTAGCTAAAATTGGCTTAAGCTCCTTCTTTGAATTATGTATAGGCTACATATATCCAACTTGCAAGCAGGGAAAAGCTGTTAAACAATCCCTCCAGTTTTTGAGGTCACCAGAGATGTAGGTTAATGGGTTGGTCGGTGTCAGAATCTTTTTACAGAGAAATGGGAGTTGCACATGGTTTCTCATGTCATCATTCTCCACACTTGAAATAGTCTTTCATTCCTCTGGCGCCATCATTTAAAGAAGTTAGGAGTTTGGGTATATCTTTTTTTTTTTTTTTTTAAAGTAAGTGCTATACCCAACAAGGGGCTTGAACTCATGACCCCAAGATCAAGCGTTGCATGCTCTACTGACTGAACCAGCAAGTGCCCTCTTTTTATGTGATTCAACCAGGGGATTCTTCTGTGTGTACTTGAAGAAGGTGTGCATTCTATTTTTCTTGGGTAGAATTTTTTTTTTATATTAGAACCAACCATGTATTCTGAAGTATGCTTCATGTGAAGAATATTCTTGTTGAAAAAAAGACAGTAACTTTAACTGAGGTTACTGCTTTAAAATAAATCATATCAGAGGGGCAGTGGGTGAAATAGGTGAAGAGGATTAAGAGTACACTTATGATGAGCCCTGAGTAATGATGTATGGAGTTGTTGAATCATTATATTGTACATCTGAAACAAGTATAAAACTATCTTAACTATACTGGAATTAAAAAACTTAATTTGAAAAAAATTTGTTTTCATAATTTTCATGGTGTACATTTTGGTATACATTCTCAGATGAATTTATCATGGTATTGATATATAAAAAAAAACTTAGTTTCAGTGAAACAATGCCCAAAATATGAAGCTACTATTATTAATTAAAATTTATTAGATACATTATTATGTATGTATTTACTTTTATGTTTTTATCTATGAGCTATAAATACCAGAAATGTATTGTTGACTTTATGTTTATATTCATTTAGGAAGTATTATAATAAAAATAACTTAATACTGGCAACTTCAAAAAGAAAAAAGTTAGGGATTGAGAGATGACCAAATTGAGTATAGTTTTGTAATCAGCCAGTTGGGAACTCCTTACTGTGGATTTTAGAGGTGGTAAATTTTGGTTGAGCTGATTATCAGTTTTCTATGTAGAAGGTAGTCAGAGATGGATGTTCATTTGGACACATACATGTAAATGTACCCAGTGAAGTTCAGTTCCATGGTCAGGCCCAGCAGCTGGGGATCCACCTGGGGAATTTTGACTAATCTACACAATAGAAATTATATTTGAGTAAGCACACTTTGTAGGTAAGCGATTATGCAGGCTTGCGTTGTTATTTATGTGTTTCCAACATTGACTTTATAAATTATACATAGTCAAGGACTGTTGGGATTATATACCCCATAGTCGCTGGAGGCTTGGGAAGGAGGGGGTCTATTGACACACTGATCCCTTAGGGCTTAGGTTAAGCATCTCTTAGTGCTTATTAGAATTAGGGTAGGATAGAGCACAAATGCATTTTTGCCACATTGGTAAGGGGTAAGAACTTGTCACAGGGATAGGAATAACCTCCATGTTTGATAAAGCAGCTGGTCAGAGATTAATAGGGAAGCCTATGAATAGGCTCAAAATGGTATTGGGGCCTGGGAAAAAACAGCAAAATAAAATTACATTATTGAATAAGAATGTGTAAGGTACTGGTGTGAATAATAAAATAAGCTGAGTAGAGTGTATTTTGAAGTTAATGTTCATTTTCCATTGACAGATGTTTTCTAAGGGCCTGTTAGGTGATCAGCATTGTGCTGAATACTGGGGTTGCAGTTATAAACAGGACAAAGGGTCTCCAGCCTTTGTGGAGAGATTATGTTTCAGCTGTGAAGACAGACGGGGACTTGTATTTAAAGAAACCCCAAACTGCCTTACAGAAAGAGAAAACAGATATACAGACATAATAATTACCATGAGGAAAACAAACAAAGGATGAGTTTTAGAGCGGGATTCTACTTGTACCTTGGGTTTGGAAGGCTTTCCTGAGGAGATGACATCTAAACTGAGAACTTAATGAAGAAAAGGTGCTAGCTACAAAAGGTGTGCAGGACTCTCGGGGTACCAAACTGCATGCGTGAAGACTCTATAGCCAGGTATGTGCTCTGGTGTTCAGGGAACTGAAAGAAGTCTGATGTGGCTGGACTGAAGGGCAGTGGAAGTGGGCAGAGGAATGCTGTGGCACAAGGTAAGATTGAAAAATGAGGCTAGGGTCAAATCCAGTAGAGTTTGGCTGTTAGGAAAATTGTTCTGGCTGCTAGACTAGAAGAGCAGAGTATAAGATTGGAGGCTGATAGTCATCCAGGTAAGAGAGGGTGGTATTCTGGTTTAGGGTGGTAACAGTAAAGATGGAAAGAGGGAAATTGGAAGTATATTTTTCTTTCTTTCTCTCTCTCTCTCTTTTTTTTTTTTTTTTTTTAGAAATTTCATTTATTTATTTGGCAGAGAGAGAGAGCACAAGCAGGGTGAGCAACAGGCAGAGGGAGGGGCAGAAGCAGGCTCCCTGCTGAGGAAGGAGCCCAAAGTGGGGCTTGATCCCAGAGTTCTGGAATCATGACCTGAACTGAAGGCAGACACATAACAAGCTGAGCCCACCTAGGGCCCCTGGAGGTGTATTTTTTGAAGAAGAATTGACAAGCTGATGGATAGACAACAGAGGTGGTGGTGGGGGTATGTTAGAGGAAAGAGAGAAATTAACAGGTTTGAGTCTATTGGGGGAAATGGTGGTACCTGTTCTGAAATGGGGAAGATTCATGGTGGGAAGTAGTTTGGCAGACAGGATCAAGAATCTGAAGTAGGAACAGCATGATTTGCAGATGTTGTGTCACCAGGGCAATGTGACTGTAATACTGTGCCTAGAGCTGGCTCTTCTCAACTGTGTAGATAGCACTGTGAAGATTTGGACTTGCTGACAGGGAAACCAGAACTAGGTATTGGCTTCTTCTGAGGCAGGCTGAACATGTGAATAGTCCTCAGGGTCTCTGCCTGCTTTGTAGGAATAGGCGGACAGGCTCAGCCTGCCGGGCAGTGCCCTCTTTACACTCAACAAGACTCCTTCTGTTTGTTAACTGCCCTCAGTGCTGCCAGGGCAGTGCCCAGCCCCTCTCTTGAGGTGCCCTGTTGGTTGCTCTCCTTGTCCCACTTTCGTCCCCACCCTAGATGGACTGAGGGCATTTTTGCTGTTTTTAAACTATAGTATATAGATTTGATTAGTTCCTGATTGAAATAAAAGCACGGAAAAAAAAAAAAAAGAAAAGCACGGAGTATGAAAAAAAGTACTAAACTTAATCTGAAAAAAGATACAGAGTTGGGTTTAGTTAGGCAAAGCATCTATCAAGGTTGATCAAACCACAAATTAGTATTTATAATATTCTCTTAAGCTGTTTGCCTGGGCATGGAGAAAAAATAAAATGAAATAGATGAGTTGCTGATTTATGGGAAAGATAATTTTAGTCTGGAAATTTAAAGTAACTTTTTAGTCTTTAATATAGCAAAGATATGTATCTACAAACAGAGTTGTAAATATACCATGGTCATTTTAGGCAGAGGGAGAAGCAGGCTCTATGCAGGGAGCTCGACGTGGGACTGGATCCCGGGTCTCCAGGATCATGCCCTGGGCTGAAGGTGGCGCTAAACCGCTAAGCCACCAAGGCTGCCCATCCATGGTCATTTTTACTAAAAAAAAAAAAAAAAAAAAAAAAAAAAAGTTCTGTTTTGGATATATTAAATGTAAAATATGAGACATTCAGATAAAAGTGCCAGACAGGCAGTTGAACATGCATTGGAGAGCCAAAACTATCAATTTGAAGTTGCCATTATAAAGATACTTAAGTCCACTGAAATGACGAATATATGTACAGAAAGGGTATAGAAAAAAAGATGAACCAGGACCAAGCCCTTCTGACATCATAGCATTTAGAGATGAATAAAGAGGAAGGAGTTTGTCTTCTAGGGAGTAGGGGGAAAACCAGGAGAGAGAGGAGAGTACTTAATTCTTAGTTGAGTAGGTCTGAAATTGATCATGAGTAAAATTTTCAAGTGAATGAAAAAGTGGGATAAGATTGTAATTATTTACTCTCCTTCCCAGGACAGTAATAAGTAAATAAAGATTATCAAGTTACATGGAAATTTCAAGAGCACAGTTGACTCTTGAATAATGGAGGGGTTAAGGTCACCAACTCCCTCCCGCCCCCCCCCATTAAAAAATCCGCATACAACTTTTGACGCCCCCAGAACTTAACTATTAATAGCCTACTGTTCGCCAGAAGCCTTACTGATAAGATAAACAATTGATTAACACATATTTTATTTGTTATATGTAATACAGTCTGTATTCTTACTGTAAACTAGAGAAAAAATGTTAAAAAAATAAAAAACAGGATGCGCTGTATTTATGAAAAACAGTTCATATTATAAGTGGACCTGTGCAGTTCAAACTCATATTGTTCAAGGGTCAACTGTAATTTCTTTTGCAGTTTTCCAAGATTGTTCATATTACCTATTCAACCAGGCTCTGTAATTGGGCTCAAGAGGGAAGGTTTTCCCCTTGAAGAGAAACATCTGAATGTTGTCCAGTCAGGCTGAGGGGCCAATTTAATTAGGAACACATTTGAGAGCTCGAAGGTGGTCTGTGACTATTGACTGAACATAGCCAGTTGTGTGTGTGTCATTATTGTCTTTCTCTTCATCTAGTGTATTCTCATTAGAGAAGTCATTGCTTATAGCGTGTCAGTTTATGTATGCCTAGCTCCTATCTCTTGGAACACACCACACAAGTGTGATCAGCATATACTCTTCATTTTTGTCTCTGACTCTGAGATAGAGCTCAGGAATATTATACCTGGAGAACAGTTAAAGCTACTTTTTTTTTTTTTTAATTTTTACTTATTTATGATAGTCACACAGAGAGAGAGAGAGAGAGAGAGGCAGAGACACAGGCAGAGGGAGAAGCAAGCTCCATGCACCGGGAGCCCGACGTGGGATTCGATCCCAGGTCTCCAGGATCGCGCCCCGGGCCAAAGGCAGGCGCTAAACCGCTGCCTCACCCAGGGTTCCCCAGTTAAAGCTACTCTTAAAGCCAGGGTTGACTTAAGTGTGCTCTCAAAACATTTTGTGGGTATGTGGACCACCTTTCTGTTACCAGTGCTGCCTGTGTCCTTTGTATGCAGAGGCCAAAGAGAAGTAGCAACTTGGAAAACCTTTCCCTATACAAGTGCTTAAGCATAGCCTTCTCTCCATTTCTTTCATTTGGACTTTAAGGCCTAGCTAAAATACCACCTCCATTCTGTAATTTTCTCTGCTTACTTACTTACACCCATACTGCACCCATAGCAGCTGCTACTTTGAGTGAGAAGCAGTGTTGCACAGTGGTTTCTTCTGGAGAGATTGCCTAGGGACTGCATATATATATATATATATATATATATATATACACACACACACACACACATAATGGATATATACATATATATCATGTGTATATATATATATATGATTTTTGTCTTTAATTCTATTAATGTATAGTGTATCACATTTATTGATTTGAGTATGTTGAATAGTCCTTGCATTCCAGGGTTAAATGCTACTTGGTTATGGTGTATAAACTTTTTAATGTGTTGTATTCAGGATTCACATACCCCTTTTCATCTAGTTGTGTAACTTTTTTTGTGCCTTACTTTCTTCGTCTGTAAAATTGCATAGGTTTGTGTGAGGATTATAAGTTCACAGATGCAAAACACTCAAAATAGTGCCTGATGCATAAGGGCTCAATAATTGTTAGTTGCTGATGGAATTATTATATTTATAAGGGTTAAGTGCATTTACTTTCTTCACTTGTTTTGAAGATAGTGAAGGTATATGGCACACCTAATTCATTATCTTCTCAATATGGTATATTACATATAATTGGTATTCAAATATTTTCATGCAGTACTAAGGCAAAGAACTTAAGAATGTTGTATTTTTCTTTAAATAACTAAGCATACATGTAAATGTCTTGTGTGTGACCCTAGATTGCTTGATTGTCAATATCTTTTGATGAAGGCTTTCCATTTTTACTAGTATGTAGAAGTCTCATCAGCTAATGGGCTAATGTCAATAAAAGGAAAACAATTAGAAAATTCATTAGGAGGTTGCACTGACTATTTTATCACTAAATTAACCCAGTTTTTTATGTTTGCAAAACTCATTAATTTGGGTTATGCTTATTGTCAGCTGAAATAACTTTTTTCCTTAAAATGTAATCTCTAGTTTTTTATATTAAATACACTCAGTACTTTGCCTCATTCTCAGGTCTGTAAATTGTTTTAGAGCTTATATCTTGCAACAGGGCTTACCACACCACCATCAATAGTTTAGGAGAGAGAGTAATCAATTTTGAAAATATGAGCTCCTGCTTAAGCTAAAAAATTTTCTATACAATGTATTTATTAGTTATTTATTCATAGGGTGAGCTTTAAGTTTGGTTGTAAACTCTCAAACAAGTTCCTGGGGGAGGATTATTTTAAGATTAAAATTTGGGGGAGATTGTTTTCCAATTTAAGTTTGTCTTTTTGTTTGTTTTGAGCTGAGCAGCTCTTTTTTTTTTTTTTTTTTTAAGATTTTTATTTACTTATTTTGAGAGGGAGAGGGAGAAAGAGAGAATCACAGGCAGGGGCAGGGGCAGAGAGAGAAGGAGAAGCAGACTCCCTGCTGAGCAGGGATCCTGATGGGGGGCTGGACCCAGGACTCCGGGATCATGACCTGAGCCAAAGGCAGATTAACTGAGCCACCCAGGTGTCCCTAGTTTGTCTTTTCTGATGATACAGATCAACAACCATGAATATATTTAGTGTTCATGTATAATTTGATATTTGGTATTTCAGTTCATCTACAAATACTCAGTGCTTTGGGGACACAGAATAAGTATAAGGTATGGATTCTTGAGTAGGAGCTTAAAAATCATAATTGTTGAAGTAAGGCTAACTCATTTAGATAATAGAGAAAAATATCAGATGCCATACAATGGAAGTATGATGTAAGCAGTAGTAGGTAATTCATCCAGCAGTCTTCCTTATTTACTAAAACATGCTAAGCACCCCTCCTTTTTTTTTTTTTTAAGATTTATTTATTTATTTGAGAGAGAGAATGTGCAAGGGCACAAGGGTAGAGGGTAGGGGACAGAGAGAGAGAGAGAGAGAGAGAGACAGAGACAGAGAGAGAGAGAGAGAGAGAATGAGAATCCTGAAGCAGACTCCTTGCTGAGTGCAGAGTCTGATGCAGGGCTTGATCCTAGAACCCTGAGATCATGACCTAAGCCAAAATCAAGAATCAGCCGTTTAACTCACTGAGCCACCCAGACGTCCTTGCTGAGCAACTTTTCATTGGAGTTGGAACCTTTGAATTTTAGTTTAACATCTGCCATTGAGAAATTGAACAAGTCCTGTATCTTTACTGAATTTACTCCACCTATTTCAGGATGATAAAAGGATCAAATATGATAAGGATATGAAAGCTCCTAGAATACTAAAGCATAGTGCAAATATAAAGCATTATATAATGTTATATTGTTAGGGGCAGACTGTGTTGGGGAAAGACTGTTTTTAAAAACTAATACACAGGATTAATCAAGTACTTGGAGAAAGAATACATTTGCAGTAAGAGTGAGAAATTATCCAATTGTGTATTTTTGGAAGATGAAGTGTTCTGCATGGGTGAATTCATTGAACATCTGAAATGTATCCCTTCACATTCAGAAATTTTGTATTTTATCACTTAAGATAAAATATATTTCTAAAATGAATTTTGCATGCCTGTCTTCTCTGAAACAGGGTATATGGAGTTTAACATTTTCTTGTTAGTTTAGGACCTCATCTTGCACTTCATTTATGATACTGTAATATAGTGATTAATACGGAATTGCTGAGTTGTTGAGGTATATAGGAAGCGCTTTTACCTCATGCACTATTAAAGGACTTTAGGCTTCTCTTTAATTGAGATGTAATTAAAATACAATAAAATATACCCTTTTAAAGTGTGTAAATCAGTGGTATTAGCGTATTTACAGAGGTATGCAACCATAACCACTATTATTTCCGGAACATTTTCATCACTCCAAAAAGATACCCTATACCTAGTAGCAGTCATTTCTCCTTTACCATCGGCTCCTGACAACTACTGATTGACTTTGTGTCTCTGCTGATGTGTCTATTCTGGACAATTCATTAATGAATGTAATCATGCATCGTGTGGCTTTTTTTGTCTGGCTCCTTTCAGTTAGCAAAATGAATTTTATAAAAAATGCTGATCAAATATATTGAGTTGGGGAGTAGGTGGGGGGAAGGGGTTAAGAGATCCCGTGAAAGAAGAAAGGTAAAAATAAGAGTGAGGGGGATGAGATGAGAAGAAATTCAGATTTAGCAAACATTAACTGTAAGACTGGCACTGTGCTAAGTTATTGAGTGATAAAACAGAATGAGGTTCTATACTGTATACTGGTGTTTCATCTTTTGGTTGATGATAAGGGGATTTTGAATAGTAAGAAGAGTTATATTCTTTTACTGTATAGACTTGCAGAGTAAGCTCTTTGAAAAGGCATTAGAAAACAGAGTATTACACTCAATTTTTGACAAGTACAATTTTGTCTTTTCTCCTTTTAAAGTATAATTTCCATTTGTTTCTCATTATGTTTCTTGAGGTATGTAGGGCCCTTGTTTGTAATGCCAGCCTTGTCCTTTGTTATGTTTTTTTTTTTTTGTTTCTTAAAGAGCAGCCAGTTGAATTTTGGAAATGTTATTGGCTGGGAAAGTAGGCCTCTCAATAATTTCCCTACATGCCTTAAAATTTAAGGTTAGGGTAATGGTCTAAGCATTCACATTTCATTAACTGGTAATTCACATTTTTATTTATTCCATTGACAATCTTGCTCCCCTATTTCACTTCTCTAAATTTTAATTCTTAGCTTAGCAGTTCTTTAGGGTTTAATTTTTGTTTTGTTTTAAAGCTGTGCTCATACAGTAGCCAATTAAAAATTTAAAAAAAAATCTTACTAGGTAAACGGCTGACTTGGGTAATAGTATATGGCAGTGTGTAGCTGCATATCAGTGTGCTAACATTAAATGTAAATACTTTGTTTCAGTTTTACCAGGTTATCCTTAATAAATGGTAATGATCCCATTATTTTGTATGTGAGTTTTTTAATATTAAAAAAATTATTCATTTGAAAGAGGGAGTGAATGTGCAAGTGAGAGCATGAGCAAGGGAGAGGACTGGAGGGAAAAGGTGAAGCAGACTCTGTTGAGCAGAAAACCCTATGTGGACTCCCTCCCATCACCCTGGGATCATGACCTGAGCTGAAGGTAGATGCTTAACTGATTGAGCCACCCAGGTGCCCCCTCCCATTATTTTGTTTAGAGAGAAAACCTGTCATTAAGTAGTTTTGTTTTTGTGGTACATGATAGCAGTATTTATGATGCCATTATGGATCTTCAGGGCTTACCGTGTCTGCAGTGAAAGCTACAGATGGAATTTGGTGGAATCTTTTGGCTTCACCTCTAAGCACTATATATCTGCTAGAGGGGCAAGTTAAGCCCTCTGTGTTGTTGAGCTGTGATTATTTAAGCTTACTGGTAGCCTAAAGTATTTTGTCCATATTCACTTTTAACTGACTATTGGATGAAATTATAATTCTGTTGGGGTATCTTAGTATTTATTTAGTGAGTTTTTTTTGTAAAGTTTTATGACGTTTAAATGATGGAATGTATTTCATACATGTATGAAATAAAGATTTTTAAAAAAATTTTATTTATTCATGAGAGAGAGAGAGAGAGAGAGAGAGAGAGGCAGAGACACAGGCAGAGGGAGAAGCAGGCTCCATGCAGGGAGCCCGACGTGGGACTTGATCCCAGGTCTTCAGATCACGCCCTGGGCTGAAGGTGGCGCTAAACTGCTGAACCACCCGGGCTGCCCCGAAATAAAGATTATTAATAGTGAAAATTTATTATATTGATTAGCTAGTCAAATAGATATTAACAATTAAAGTTTAATTTTATTAAAATTTTATTTTTGATTAGCTGTCTGTAAAATAAACTATCATTTAAATATTCTATTGGAATATTTAATTGACCCTCAAAAGTAACAAATACAAAACTGAACTTGTTCCCTCTAACAAATCTGCTTCATCAGTAGTCTTTGTTGTTCAGTTAATAGCAAATCCATCTCTCCATTAGGATGAAGATCTTGGAATCATCCTTGATTCCATTCGTTCTCTCTCACTCTACATCCATTCTGTCAGCAAAGTCTTTTAACCCACTCAAAATACCGATTCAGGCTCACCACTTCTCACTTCCTCCATTGTTACTATTCTGGTCTAGCCCATCTTCATTTCTTGCCTGAGTGAATTGCCACAGCTTCCCAGTGGTTCTTTCTGCTTCTGTCCTTCCTTCTCTGTAGTCTTTTCTTAATATGATAGGATGATCCTTTTAAAATGAAAGTTCATATTACTCCTTGGATTCCCATTACAATAATCTGTGAAACAGTAAGTGGTCAGGTCCCTCTTTATCTCTTTGACCTCAACTCATATTCTCTTGATTACTCTGCTCCTGCTGCACTGGCCTATTTCCTATTCTTCTAACATACCAGATGTACTTTCACCTCAGGGTCTCTATAGTGGTGGTTTCCTCTGCTTGGATTGCTCTTTTTTTTTTTTTAATTTTATTTTTTTTAATTTTATTTATGATAGGCACACAGTGAGAGAGAGAGAGAGAGGCAGAGACACAGGCAGAGGGAGAAGCAGGCTCCATGCACCGGGAGCCCGACGTGGGATTCGATCCCAGGTCTCCAGGATCACGCCCTGGGCCAAAGGCAGGCGCTAAACTGCTGCGCCACCCAGGGATCCCGATTGCTCTTCTTTTGAATTAGTCCCTGACCTTTAGTCTTTCCTGAGATGTTACCTTAGTGGCCTACTCTGACTACCCTACCTCAGCAGGCCAATCATCATCTCTTTCCACAGGCCTAAACACCTCTAACATTTACCTATGACTATATGTATTGCCTATTTTTTCCCATTAGATTTTTGGTATCATAGGGCAGCCTGAGTGCTCAGTGGTTTAGCTCCGCCTTCGGCCCAGGGCCTGATCCTGGAGACCCGGGATCGAGTCCCACGTTGGGCTCCCTGCATGGAGCCTGCTTCTTCCTCTGCCTGTGTCTCTGCCTCTCTCTGTCTCTCATGAATAAATGAATAAAGTCTTTAAAAAAGAAAGATTTTTGGTATCATAAAGGCACTGATTGATAATCTAAGTGTTTAATATATTATGCTTTATTGGCAACAGGGCATTACTAGTACTCTTCAAGCCTCTCTCATTTTCTCTTTTGTTCATGCCTCTCCCGATGTCCGGTCATTTTTAAACTTGTTTATTTAAAAAATATGATTGGATATTATTCTCAGGCAGATAAAGATCTGTTGTAGAGCCTTAGTCTGATACATCAAGCTTTATTCTTCAGGTGAAGTTAAGAGTAACAAATCCTTTTACCTTGTATTTTCGAGTACAGTCATGAGCAGCCCCCAAAGCCAGAAGTACATTGGAACAGAAAGACTATTTGTGGAGTTTATGGAAATGTGTTTTAAAGTGTTTCTACAATCTTTGCTTGTGAATACAAATGTCATGGGATGACAGCCTTCACCGTTTTACTAGAATCTTTATGATTTAGAGGGTGATCATTTTATTCTATTGACAGCATGGAGCACTTTGCAGGTGGGAATCAAGGTTAATTATCATACTGAGGAGTGAAGCAGTACATTCTACTAACTTGCAAGTCTTTCTGAGAAAAATTGAATTATTGCCATTAAAGTGTTATTAAATTAATAAATTGCTTAATAAAAGCAATTAAAACCTCCAGATTTCTTATAACTTGCCATAACTGCGTTGCTTGAAAATAGTTATCACTGAATAGAAATATGAAGAGGATCAAATAACTGTTGAAGTTTAAACAAAGGGAACTGCAAAGAAAACCTTCAGAGGATGCTCTCCTGGTTGTTAGGTTTTTTTGGTAAACAGAATTCTTTGTTGCTCTAGAGACAGTAATTTGGACAGTTTTAAAATATCATCCTTTGTTGAGTGCTTCTTTTTTTTTTTCTTTTTAAAGATTTTATTTATTTATTCATGAGAGACAGAGAGAGGCAGAGACACAGGCAGAAGGAGGAGCAGGCTCCATGCAGGGAGCCCGATGCAGACTCCATCCCGGGACTCGAGGATCACGTGCTGAGCCAAAGACAGATGCTTAACCCCTGAGCCACCCAGGTGTCCTATGAGTGCTTATTTTGTATCAGGTCTTATGCTTCATCTTTTTAGGCTCCCAGTAGTTCTGTAATGGCAGGTATTATGGTGTCACTTTTCTTTTCTTTTCTTTCTTTTCTTTTCTTTCTTTTCTTTTCTTTTCTTTTCTTTTCTTTTCTTTTCTTTTTTCTTTTCTTTTTTTCTTTCTTTGATTTTATTTACTTATTCATGAGAGACACAGAGAGAAGGTGGGCAGAGACACAGGCAAAGGGAGAAAGAAGCAGGCTCCATACAGGGAGCCCGACGTGGGACTCGATCCCGGGGCCTCCAGGATCAGGCCCTGGACTGAAGGTGACGCTAAACCGCTGAGCCACCCGGGCTGCTCTGGTGTCATTTTTCTAAATATATTTATTCAATCTCTGAGCCTCAGAATTTCCTATCAGACTTCAAATATTGGGCCTTTTACCATACATGTTGACCCCCATCCCGCAACTTTTCTCTGACTTTTTATTTCATATTTGATATTCTGAATTTTCTCTGGAAAGCATGTACTCACTTTGATGTTATGGCTTTAAGAAAATAATTTATTTACTGTTATAAATAATGTCATTTTGTGGCTCAGCAAAAAATTATTTTGTCGTTAGTTTAGGCATAATCATTTTGGCAAGTTCACAGCTTTTATTCAAGCTATGGTTAGGTTAATCAAACTTCTGAATAGCTCTCTGATATTTTAAAATTTAAAAATAATTTGTCTACAGCTAGTATTTCTTTTTCTTGGCCTTAGGGCTTTAATAATGATTTTTTTTTTTTTTTAACTGAATAGTCCTCTCCTGTAGGATGCGGGAAATTGTGTTCCACCTAATGCCAATTTAGAGAATATTTACATTAAAAAATATTTATTTATTAGAGAGCTCCAGTGGAGGAGGAGTAGAGGGAGATGGAAAGAGAGTGTCTCAAGTGCTCTCTGTGCTGAGCCATGCAGCCCAACACAGGGCTCCATCTCAAGACCCTGAAGCCCAATCAAGAGTCAGACACTTAATTGAGAGCCGCCCAGGCAAGGCATCCCAGTATTTTACCTTTTATACAGAAATTATGATGCTTCAGGATTTTTTTAGCCTGCATATTCATTCATTTTCACTTGATATTTTAGCTGCCACTGTGTATCAGTGACACATCCCTGATGATTTTTCTCTTCTCTTGTCTTAAAGACAATTTTTTTAAAACCTGTGCAGCATTTAAATCTCTTATTATATCTATTTTTTTTTTAAGATTTTAATGATTTATTCATGAGAGACACACAGAGAGGAGAGACATAGGCAGAGAGAGAAGCAGGCTCCATGCAGGGAGCCCGATGTGGGACTTGATCCCGGGACTCCCTGCATCACGCGCTGAGCCAAAGGCAGGCACTCAACTGCTGAGCCACCCAGGTGTCCCTCTTACTATATCTATTAAGGGAGACTTTAATAGGTAGAAAAAGCATATATCCTGATTTTTAAGTGGAAAAAAAAAAAGGCGAATTGTGAAGTGGGAGACATTTTAAATAGGCTTATTTTTTTTAATATAAAAACTTTGAAGATAAATATGCTTTGTGTGGAAATTTTAACCAAGAAAGATTCAATGATCCTTAGTAATTGTCACCATATGTTAACAAATTTATATTAGCATACATTATTTGTATATAAAGATTGATTAGTTTCTAGTTTTCTGTATATTTTCTAATACACTTCCTTTTGAATAAGTTACAGATCTCTGTGCAGTGGACTTTTAAGTACAGTGTTCATTAGATTCCTTCATGAAGATTTTTACAGTTAAAGTGGAAGAGGGCCAACTTTATTGTTTGTGCAGCAGCATAATTAACTATACAAAGTTTATTATAGCTGAGTACTAGAACAGTGCTTCCAAGAGGAAAACATACAGATAAGATTAGTAAATAACAGCAATGTGTGAGGCTGGCCAGTGGTAATAATGCTTTCATTGGGTGGCTCTTGAATTTGTAAGTACATGCTTATATTTTTCAGATAATAGGAACTAAAATGCCAAAATTTCTTTAAAAACCTTTATTTTTTTATAAATTTATTTTTTATTGGTGTTCAATTTGCCAACATATAGAATAACACCCAGTGCTCATCCCATCAAGTGCCCCCCCTCAGTGCCCATCACCCAGTCACCCCCACTGCCCGCCCACCTCCCCTTCCACCACCCCTAGTTTGTTTCCCGGAGTTAGGAGTCTCTCATGTTCTGTCTCCCTTTCTGATATTTCCCACTCATTTTTTCTCCTTTCCCCTTTATTCCCTTTCACTATTTTTTATATTCCCCAAATGAATGAGACCATATAATGTTTGTCCTTCTCCGATTGACTTAGTTCACTCAGCATAATACCCTCCAGTTCCATCCACGTTGAAGCAAATGGTGGGTGTCGTTTCTAATGGTTGCAGTAATATTCCATTGTATACATAAACCACATCTTTTTTTTTTTTTTTTTAAGATTTATTTATTCAGAGACAGAGACACAGACACAGGCAGGGGGAGAAGCAGGCTCCATGCAGGGAGCCTGACGTGGGACTCGATCCGGGGCCTCCAGGATCACACCCCAGGCTGCAGGTGGCACTAAACTGCTGTGCCACCGGGGCTGCCCTAAACCACATCTTCTTTATCCATTCATCTTTCGATGGACACCGAGGCTCCTTCCACAGTTTCTCTATTGTGGACATTGCTGCTATAAACATCGGGGTACAGGTGTCCTGGTGTTTCATTGCATCTGTATCTTTGGGGTAAATCCCCAGCAGTGCAATTGCTGGGTCGTAGGGCAGATCTATTTTTAACTCTTTGAGGAACCTCCACACAGTTTTCCAGAGTGGCTGAACCAGTTCACGTTCCCACCAACAGTGCAGGAGGGTTCCCCTTTCTCCACATCCTCTCCAACATTTGTGGTAAAAACCTTTTTTTAAGAAGATTTTATTTATTTTTAAAGGTTTTATTTATTTATTTATTCATGAGAGAGAGAGGCAGAGAGACATAGGCAGATGTGGAACTCGATCTGAGGACCCTGGGATCAGGACTGAGCCAAAAGCAGACATTCAACCACTGAGCCACCCAGGTGCCCCTAAATATTTTATTTTTTAAAGTAAGCTCTGCAGCCAGCCAGGGGCTCAAAATCACAACCCCAAGATCAGGAGTTGCATGCACTACCCACTGAGCAAGCCAAGTGCCCCCAAAATGCCTAAGTTTAATTGCCATTGCTATTGCACTATAATAAAATAATTGAAATTTCACTTGGAGAAACGATTGTTTTGTATACTTTGATTCTGCAAGACTTTTGGCTCTTTTGTATGACCATTGGATAATGTTAGGTAATGAAAATATACTCGAAGATACATTTTTTTTTTGTTTCTGATTTTGCTGAATTAGACAAAGAAAAATGATAAATTTGAATATTTATTTATTAAAAAGATCTTATTTATTTGAGAGAGAGATAGCAAGAGAGAGCACTTGGGGAGGAGAGGGAGAAGTAGGTTCTCAAGCAGAGAGCCCATCTTGCTGGATCTCAGGACCCCTGGGATCATGACCTGAGCCAAAGGCAGATACTTAACCAAATGAGCCACCCATGCTCCCCAAATAATTACTTTAATAATAGAATAAAATAGAATAAAAATTTGTGGTAGGGTCAGTACTGTGCAGGCTTTTGTCCATCTCACATTTTCTGGGAAAGTCCTCTTTCAGATACTATTCCTTGTTTTCCCTTTATGTAAATAAATTTGTAAATGAAAATACCCTTTGGATCTATTTATTATGGTCTAGTAAAAGTGCTTACCCAATGTTTCAGTCACTTTGGGAACACACACAAAAAAGGGAGATGATGATGAAAATATGGAGATTACATTTAATTTACATAAAAGTGGAGGGTTTCATAAAAGGAAAAACCCCACAGAGGATTTATTTTCCAGTAAAAAAGGATAATGTAACTGATAATACGTTATATTTTGTTTGAAAGAAGGCAAAAAGGAAATAATGTGATCTCATATTATGATAGACATTTTGCTGAATATTGTCATGTTATTTATTTAGTCTTCACAACATCTGTTCCAGGTAGGTATCACTCTCATTGTACAGATGGGGAAATTGAATCTCAAGGAGTTTACATTGCCGAAGGTTGCATAAAGCCAACACTTAAAACCTAAATCCCTAAACTATTTATTTATTTATTTATTTATTTATTTATTTATTTATTTATTTATTTATGATTTTATTTATTCATGAGAAACAGAGAGAAAGGCAGAGGCAGAGGGAGAAGCAGGCTCCATCCAGGGAGCCTGATGTGGGACTCCATCCCAGGATTGCGGTATCACACCCTGAACCAAAGGCAGATGCTCAACTGCTGAGCCACCCAGGTGTCCCATCCTTAAGCCCTTTAAGTCCCATTTTCTTTTTACTAAATCATAATAAATGACTAGAAAACCTAAAAGGATATAATTTCTTGAAGCTTGACTGAATTGATATAGAGTATTGAAGATCTTTAATTAAATGCTAGACTTAACAAAAAACTAGACTTAACAAAAAAAGTATTACAGGCCTTAGTTGGTTCTCAAATATACCAATTCAGGTTAGCAGGGGACTCTTGATATTCATAATAATAACATGAATTATTGAGGTCATTAGAGTAATCAAGCAAATTGTTTAGTAATTATGTATTATAGTAGAATAACATTTTACGGTTTTAAAGAGCACTTTCATATCTGTTATCTAAGCAGCTTAAACCTTTCATTAGATCTACCATATAATTGGTTTTGTTATTTCTTGACCTTTTTAAAGTGAGGAAAAACCTTGCATCTTCAAATTCAGGAACTCTCTTTGCCTATTTACATAGGTACATCTTTCATTCTACTTCCCAACTGTTATGTGCATGGTTGGGCAATTATAGTTAAATGAATGGATGAATAGATAAATAAAAGGCAGATTTCAAAAGGAGGAGCAAGAAGTTTCAGGTGAAAGTATACTCACAAGTTGTTGCAAATAGGCCGTAAAGTAAATTCTGAGCATAGACTACTTGGTTATAATCAATTAAAATGAAGCATTTTATTAAATCTTTTTTTCTTGTTAAGTCATAGTCCTATATGTGTGTCTTCCCCAGGAATTACATGAGACTGTATAACAAAGCACCTAGATCTTTGCCTGGCACTTACTGGGCACTCAGTCACTAATTATTAAGTGAAAAATAACCATAGAGGAGACCTTCTAGACTTTTTATTATTTTTTTCCTTTTTTCAAAACAGTTCCCAATGAAAATAAGTAAAATAATTTGTTAATTGCTAAAATATAAAACTTGACTGGCTTTGTATTACTGTTCTGTTATCTACGTAACAGAATCGATACGTATCTATTCAACTATATAATATCTAATTATTATCTGAATTTAAAGTAGAGATTTTTAAAGCAAATATCTTTGTTTTGAGCCTAAAGAAGAATTCTTTCAGAGTATTGAAAAGGCATCTCATTGAAGGTGGGCTGAATTTTGAGGCTCATTTGTAAAGGCTCTTCTCACTGCACCTCTCCTCCAGAAATTAATTTATAAAATAATTCTACTGACATTTACTCCTACTAAATACATCTACTGACATTACTCCTTTTATTAAAGAGAAACAGTAACTTGTAAAAAGTCAAACTTCTAAGTTCATTTTGTTTTTCTTTTACCCAAACAGCAACTCTAATTTGTAAAAATTTTAGTGTTGTATTTTAAAAGGATAGTATTGCCATGTAAAAATTTTGGTTAGCATAGAGCTTTAGTAGAATCCATTGCAAATGCCAAGCACGTGTATTTTTGCCTCTGGTTCCCAATTCAAATAATTTTTATCCTCATTTCTCTCTATTGCAGAAGTACAGATCATGTTTCCCTTTTTTGGCAGTTAGTTGAATACTTTTAAAAAAAATCAAAACAATTATTCATTGCCCTGATGCACCCCAGCTTCACACATTTCTGTAGATGCTTTAATCAGCTGATTGCCTTAATGACTGACATCTGATCTTTTTGAATATGGGAATACTCATTAGGTATCATGGTCTGAATTACCCCATATCCACACTGGTGTTCTCTTTTACAGATAGGAAAGGAATTTCTCTGGAATTTCCCTAAGACTACGTATGGCTTAATTCCCCACTATAATCCCTGATAGGAGTTAAGGGGAACAGGTGAACTTCTGAGTTGTTCCACAGAATATGAGTTCTGCCAGCTAAATGGAACATTAAAATTTAGAACATTCAGCACAAAAACATCTGATCAGCTTGCATATGGAAACTCAAAAAAGATTGTGCTGCATTATACGGTTAAAATGTAAGACATAAACATTGAAGTTGCATGGCATCAGAACCACTTTTAGAATTTTTAATGCAAACATTATTTCACATGCATTGCCTCTTGCTTTAACTTCTGTAATTTGAGTATGTATGCTTAATGTCCCTTAGAGAAGGGAGGGAGCGTGTTTGGGAGAAATAAAGTTTAAAGAGTATAGGGGAGTCATTCAGCCATTCCTGTCTTTCTGAAAGTGAATGTGTGTTTCTCAGAGTTGGAAGATGTTCTTTCAGTTCTTGATTGTGTTTCATAGTATGAACAACTCCCTCTCCTGAGTGTGAGTCTGGCATTCTTGAACAGATAGGCTACTTCATCTATATTCAGCTGAATGGACAGGTATCTAGAGGAAAACTGACTGTTCTGGCCTTACTGAACGATAATAATTTATAGGCTGACTTGAGAGATATTCAGAGGTAATTTTAATTTTGACTGGGCAATTTTTGCCTTTTACAATGACTTTAGAACCTAATTCTGGAGTAAGATGTAACATTGCTGTACTTTCACATGAATTAAAGATTAACTAGATCAACAGAGCGGAAGCAAATGGAAACATTTGAGAATAAATGGCTTTGAAAAATACTGAACATTCAAGGGTGCCTGGGTGGCGCAGTTGGTTAAGCATCTCAGGGGTGTGGGATCAAGCTTTCTGTTGAGCTCTGTGCTCCATGTGGAATCTGCTTGAGTTTCTCTCTCCCTCTCCCTCTGCCCCCTCCCCACACTCTCTCTGTCTCTCTCTCTCTAAAATAAATAAATCTTAAAAAAAAAAACATTCAGTAAGATATAGATAAATAATTCTTTAATCAATCAGTTTTCTTTAAAGGCTGCTTAATGTACTTCCCAGCTTCTTAAAATTTTGGCCACAGAGAACAAGTGGGAAGGAAGGGATTGATTCAGGATAGTCGTAGTTAAATTAGCCAAAATAAGGGATTCTAGAGATCTTGATATAAATATCTACATTAAATAAAAAGCTGGTCATTTTCATTAAATCTGATAGTTAAAAAGGCTTTAACATTAATCTAAAGGTTTAAAAATATACATTCTTGAGGAATTGCCTAGTAGCTAATAAGTTATATGTCAAGCCCTCTTTACTGTTGTTTAATCTTCACAATTGTAGGTGGGTCAATAAACACTATTCTAAGTGCTTTATATAAACTCATTTGATTCTCAACAGCTCTATTTCGAGTAAGGACTGTTGTTATGACAACCTTGCAGATGAGAACCTGCAGTATAGTCACAGTCAGAAAGGCACACAGCTATTAAAATAGATGAGTCAGGATTCAAATTCAAACTGGCTCCATTTCCTATACTCTTAACCTATCTTCTGTTCTGATCTCTTACATTCTTGTGTCACATACAAAGCTTTCCAATGCCCACTCCAGTTTATGGAAAGTTGCGGATTTGAGGATTGAGACTAAGTTAGCAAAAATTTTCTCATTTTTCCAGAGGCTGTTATAAGCATGAAATTGGAGAGTGGTTATAACCTCATTTCTAATCTTATATCAGACCAGATCATCAGTAAGCTAGTTAGTTCTATATTTTAGTACAGGTGGTGCCTCTCTCCCTCCACTGCCATTTGAACATTTGCATTATGCCATTCCACTTTTGTGAAAGACCTCCATAAGTACCTGTTTTCACTAACAGAAATCTCAAGAGGATTTTTGCTTTTATGAAAAAAAAAAGGTGAAAAGCAAAAAATAGTGTTCAGTGTTTATTTTGCATTGAGCCCCTCTGTAGAGGCAGCACACACCCCAAGCAATGATAGGGGCCTAGCCAAACACCTTCCTGGGGAACAATACCCAGCATCAGAGTTGCCATAGCTTTAAACTCTGACTGTTTTATTTCACGTTATTTTGTGCATCTGTTAGCAAGATACATCATAAGGTATCAGAAAAACCTAAGACAGGGTGTTTTTTGGGAGGGGGTGGTCTAGGAACACTCAGCAATTTTTCTATATAAATTAATGGTAATTGCTCTTCACTTTATACCATTTCTGCTTATAAAAGTTTTCATAGGAATGCTCTGCTTTTGGGTAATGGGGAACCTGTATCATTCCCTCATATTTTATCAATCTTTTTAAGATGCAGTTACATAAAAAAATTCCTTCATCTCCTATAATATTTTTGAATGCATTGTCTTATATAATGTTTAGTGTTCCCTTTATAAGAATTCATATGACAAATTCTTTGAAGATTTAGTTTAGACAAAAGTTTCCTTACGACCTAGCACACTTCCTTCTATTAGCCATTGAGAATTATTTAGCCCATCATGTTTTTTATTTGCTTGGGCTGCAAGGAGGTTTGGAGTTATATTTCATTTTAATTACAGTAACTTTATTAGTCTAGGCTTTTGGATGGAAAATTTCTTTTCTAGTTCTCTGTGGCAGGAGTTTTTAATCCCCTCTCTGTGTATCACCATCACCCTCTGAAATGATAGGTAAAATTGTTTTTGTGCATATGACAATCTGGGGGAGTATCTTTGGCTTTTATCAAATGCTTAGTGACCTCCACTCTTTGCCTTTAAGATAAAGAACCATTGTTTTCTGGGTTTACTTTTCATTTTATATTTTAATGGCCTAATTGTACAAGGTCTCTTAGAAGCTGCTGATACCCTTTTAGGCAATAGTTGGGCAGTAAATCATATCTTTACATTTAAATAATTATCCAGTGTCTTAAATTTGCCATAAAGTTAAAAAGCATCCTCTCTGTATTTTTAAAAGCACTCAGTCTTGGAAACTTAAAGGATACTTGATATTAGAGAGCAGGGGAAGATGGCAGAGTAGGAGGATCCTGAGCTCACTTCTTCCCATAGACACACCATGAAGCAACAGTTAGGTGAAATACAGCCAGCAGAGCAGATCTTCCACAGCTAAAGACACAAAGAGGAAGCCACATTTAGAATAGAAGAAGCCAGATGTGGTTGGGATCCAGACCCCCAGTGTGACGACCTACAAGTGGGAGAGCCATTATAGGGACTCTTGGAGGTCCTCCCTGAGGTGGCAGGGGATCAAGCTCCACATTAGGCATTTCTGGCCTTAGAGATCTTCATTGACAAGATGAACCCCCATAATGTGCTTTTAAAATCAATGACTTAATCCTGGGGTAGCTGGAGGGCTGCAGGAAACCAAGAGGGTCAGTGTGCTATATCACTCAGTGGAGATCCAGCTCAAAAAGTAGTTTGAAAAGTGCCTGGGTTAATTAAATGTGAAGGAGATTTACTGATTAATTTTAGAGTGTGTACTAAAGGGACAAGGATCTGTGGGAGCTTTCTGTAAGAACAGAGTGCTGGCAGGTGCTGTTTTTCTTACCTTCCTTCATCCTCGCTGGCTGGACACTGGTTGGGGTTCTGACACTCTCCATCTGTCTTGCTGGCACTGCTTGCCCAACTCTGGTGTTCCCCTGCAGACTTGTCCCACTCAAACTCTTCTGTCACAGCAGATACCCTAGGAAAGCAGCTCCTGCCCTGCCATAGCTGACAGGTAGCCTCCATGGGGACTAGTATCCACTCAAAGCAAATACCACCCTGCCACATTTGGTGAGCAGCCGCAGCTGGGACTGGCACCCCTCCAAACCTATTCCTGTCAGGGAGGTGGGGAGCCAGCACTAATATCCAATACTCCTCTCTGGTGGCTGGCCCCCCATGTTATCATGTGTGCAGCAGCTAGAATTGGGCCTCTCAGCCAGCCATGCCTTTTAACCAGTGCACCCATAATGGTTTTGGCTGGTCATTGCAGACACCCAGTCTGAGGACCAGCCCAGTCCACTAAGTGCCCATGGCAGTTGCAGCACAATCAGAACAGGGTTCAATGCAGTCCACACAGGGGACACCCTGGAGTGCCTGGTCTAGTGACAAGGGGAGAGATTGTGCTTTTGAGCACCACAGGACACTTTCTATATAAAGCCACTACTTTTAAGATCAGGAGATGTAGCTGACCTACCTACCTGTGTAGAAACAGTCCCATAAAATGAGACAGAGGAGTATGTTTCAAATGAAAGACAAAAATGAAAGATAGGTAAGCAGTCTACCTGAAAAAGAGTTCAAAGTTAAGATACTCACCGAACTTGAGAAAAGAGTGGATAAACTCAGTGAGGACTTCAACAAAGAGAGAGAAAAAAACAAACAAACAAACAAACAAACAAACCCAACCAGAGCTGAAGAATATAATAACTAAGATGAAAAATATATTCGAAAGGAATCAACAGTAGATTAGAGCATGCAGACGAACAGATCAGCAATCTGGAAGATGGGGTAATGGGAAGAACCCAAGCTGAAAAGAAGAAATAATGAAAAATTTGAGGATAGTTTAAGTGGCTTCTGGGAAAACACCAACATACTAACACTTGCATTATAGGGGCCTCAGAAGGAAAACAGAGGCAGAAAGTGTGTTTGAAGAAATAATAGCTGAACACTTTGCTAAACTAGAGGGAAAAGCAGACATTCAGGCCCAGGAAGCAGGGAGAGCTCCAAATAAGATGAATCCAGGAAAGTCTACATCAAGTCATGTGAAAAATAAAACATCAAAAATTAAAGGTAAGGAGAGAATCTTAAAAGCAGCAAGAGAAAAACAAGTAGCTTGGTATAAAGGAAACTCAATAAGGCTATCAGTTTGTTTATTTTTTGCAAAAACTTTGCAAGCTGGAACGGAGTGGCATGATACGTTCTTTTTTTTTTTTTTAAATTTCTTTTTTTAAAATTTATTTATTTATGATAGTCACACAGAGAAAGATGAGAGAGAGGCAGAGACATAGGCAGAGGGAGAAGCAGGCTCCATGCACCGGGAACCCGACGTGGGATTCGATCCTGGGTCTCCAGGATCGCGTCCTGGGACAAAGGCAGGCGCCAAACCGCTGTGCCACCCAGGGATCCCCGGCATGATACATTCTAAAGTGAAAGGAAAAAACCTAAAACTAGGAATGTCTACCCAGAAAAGATATTCAGAGTTGAAGGAGAGAGAGTTTCTAGATGATCAAAAATTAAAGGAGTTCATCATCACTAACCTTAAACTACAACAATAACAAAACAACCTAAACTTACAAGAAATATAAAAGGGACTTCTTTAAGCAGAAAAGAAAAGACCATAACTAGGGAAGTAAGGAAATTATGAAAAGACAACTTTCCCTAGTAATTATAGTGAGGTTTAAAGGATGAAAGTAGTATGAAGTTTAAAGGATAAAAGTAGTAAAATCAACAAAAATGTGTTAAGGGATACATACGAATATGTAAAACATGACAATATATACAGAAGGTGTGTGTGGGGGTAGTAAAAATCCAGTGTTTTTGGAATGTACTTGAACTTTAAGCAACCACCATCTTAATATATAGACTGCTATATACACAGGATATTATATATGAGCCTCATAGTAATCAAAAACTGTAATGGATACACGAAAAATAAAGAGAAAGCAATCCAAGTATAACATTAAGGAAACTCATGAACTCACAAGGGGGAAGAGAACAAGAGAAGAAGAAAGGAAAAGAGAAGATCTTACACAAACAACCAAAAATAACAGAAGGGCAATAAGGATATATCTATCAATATTTACTTTAAATGTAAATGGAGTGAGTGCTTCATTCAAAAGACATAGGGTAACTGAATGAACTAAAAAAAACCCCAAAATAAACCTTGGTCTTTTTGCAGTCTGCAAGAGAATCACTTCAGACCTAGGGACACATACAGACTTAAATTGAGGAGATAGATAAAGATATTTCAGGTAAAAGTGAAAAAAAAAAAACAAAAGGATAGCAATACTTACATAAGGCAAAATAGACTTTATAATAAATACTGTAAAAAGAGACAAAGAAGGGCATTATGTTATGATAAATGGATCAATCCAATAAGAGCATATAATGTAAACATTTATGCACCCAACTTAGGAGAACCTAAATATATAAAGCAAATTTTTAACAGACATAAAAGGAGAAATTGGCCATAATACAATAATAGTAGGGGACTTTAATACTCAACTTAGTGAAGGAGTAGATCATCTGGACAGAAAATCAATAAGGAAACAATAACTTTGAATGACACAGTAGACCAGATGGATTTTTTTTTTTAAGATTTTATTTATTTATTCATGAGAGACACAGAGAAAGAGACAGAGACACAGGTAGAGGGAGAAGCAGGTTCTATGTAGGGAGCCTGATGTGGGCTTGATCCAGGGACTCCAGGATCACGCGCTGGGCCGAAGGCAGGCACCCATCTGCTGAGCTACCCAGGTGTTCCATAGACCAGATGGATTTAATAGATGTGTATAGAACATTCTATCCAAATGCAGCAGAAGACACATTCTTTTCAAGTGCACATGGAACATTTTCTAGGATAGATTAGATATTAGGCCCCAAAAAAAGTCTTGATAAATTTAAGAAGATTAAAATCCTATCAAGCATCTTTTCTGACTACAAGAGTAGAAAACTAGAAGTCAGTTGCAAGAAAAAAACTGGAAAAAATACAAACACATGGAGGCTAAACAACATGCTACTGAAGAGCCAGTAAGCTAACAAAGAAATCAAAGAGGAAATAAAATACCTGGAGAAAAATGGAAATGGAAAACAACAGTTCAAAACCTTTGATATGCAGCAAAAACTGTTGTAAGGGAAGTTTATAGTGATACCGGCCTCAAGGTATATGGCCCCTATGTTTATTGCAGCATTATTTCAATAGCCAAGAGGTGAGAACAACCTAAGTGTTTATCGATAGATGAATAGATAATGAAGGAGTGGTATATATACAATAGAATATTACTCAGCCTTAGAAAAGGATGAAATCTTGCCTTTTGTGTCAACATAGATGGACCTAGAGTATATTATGCTAGGTGAAGTAAGTCAGAGAAAGACAAATACTGTATGATTGCACATTTATGCATGGAATCTAAAAAACAAATGAGGAAACAAAAACAGACTCGTAAATACAAAACACTTTGGTGGTTGCCTGTGGAAAGCCATGGGGGGGATGGGTGAAATAGGTAAAGGGGATTAAGAGATACAAACTTGTGGTTATAAAATCAGGTCACTGGTTTGAAGATCTGTGTAATTTTTGACTCCCCCGAAACTAATAGCCTGCTCTTGACTGGAAACCTTACCAGTAACATACAACATGTGTTTTGTGTGTTATATGTATTATATGCTGTGCTCTTATAATAAAGGAAGCTAGAGGAAAAATGTTACTAAGTAAAGCATAAGGAAGAGAAAATATATTTACAGTATTGCACTGTATTTAATGAAAAAAAAATCCATGTTATCAGTGGACCTGCACAGTTCAAATCTGTGTCATCCAAGGGCCAGTTGTATATGAAAACAGTATTCCTACAGGTTTCCCTTTTTGTAGGTAAACAGAAAAGATTTTAAAATCCTGATTATCTCTCTGGACTATTTATGTATTATGAGGTACAACTTTTCCAAAATACATAGGATAGAGTTATGAGTAATTATTTGCCTTACCCATATATTTATAGGTAAAAGCTGTAACCATTAGAATGAAATAAAACCTGTGCTGCCAACCTCACTACTCAGATTAATTTTCACAGCTGTCATTTTAACAATGTTTTTATAGGTCTTCAAATGCAAATTATATTGACAGGTACTTTGCATAAATGTGCTATATAATCCAAGGGGCCACATGTATTATGTTTTTGTTTGTAGTAGGCTTTTTGGCCTGATTGTTTCTCTGCAACAAAATAAAATTCAATTACTCAAGCTGGAAAAGAGGAATAAAGCTTGTCTTTTCACTAGGCAATATCTTGGTTGTTTAAATCTATAAATTGTATACACATATTTTTCTCTTGAAGAGTTGATGACTGACAAAAAAAAAAACAAACAAACAAACTACCAAGGTAAGGTATCATTATAATAAAAGTGGTTGTATTGTGTCTGTGAATTATTATATAGCAGTGTTATGGTGAGAATTGTAATAAATTATTCAGTAGTGCTTCACTCCACAGTAAAGAACTCTGAATAACAGATCTGAGGACTATGACTTAGAAAAACGAATAACACAGTATTATCTAGCTTGCTACTCTGCAGGGTATGTGTGCAAAAAAAGAATTTGTATGACTTAGTCATGGACATTAAAATTGGATTTGTGAGACACCTGGGTGGTTCAGCAATTGAGCGTTTACATTTGGCTCAGTGCGTGATCCTGGATTGTCGGGATCGAGTCCCGCATTGGACTCCTTGCATGGAGCCTGCTTCTCCTCCTTCTGCCTTGTGCCTCTCTTTCTGTGTCTCTCATGAATAAATAAATAAATAAAATCTTTAAAAAAATTGGGTTTGCCAACAAAAACACTTTTTAAAACATGATTTGTATTCTCAGAAAGAAACCAATTCTGCACCATTGTCTTCTCCTTCAGTATAGAGTGTTATTTCACTTTTGTATCTATATTGATTGGCTGAGTAGCCTAGAAAGAGACTAGTAGAATTATAGTAATGGGTAATATTTTTTTCAATTTATCTTTTATTGGAATGTTTAAGAAACATTTATCGAATGCTTAAAGAGAAAGGTTCTATGGGAGCATGCAGAGTTGACACATTTCTTACCTGTGAGTTAGAGGGTTAAATATAAAAGAAAAATAAAACTAGTAGTAAAAAGATTTTGGGAATGTCTTATAGAAGTGATAGGAGAAATGACAAAGAGAAAACAAGTAATTTGGATAAAATTGTACACTAGCGTGCTTAAAAAGATGTGTATTGGTGGAGAGGGAGGAAAAAATAGTCCCAAGGGGGCAGGTAACAAGTAGGAAATGTATTCACAGTAAATGAGACAGGCAGAGGATGACAGACCAGCAAGAAAACTATGATGACTACTATAGGTAAATGGGCATACATAGTACAAAAACACAGTTCACAAAGGAAATCGACTTAGTAAATAAGTATATGGAAAATGTTTAAGCTTCCTAAGAATCTAGGAAAGGTGATTTTATTTTTATTTTTTTTAAGATTTTATTTATTTATTTATTTATGAGAGACAGAGGCAGAGACCTAGGTAGAGGGAGAAGCAAGCTTCCTGTGGGGAGCCCGACGTGGGACTTGATTTCAGGACCCTGGGATCACAACCTGAGCTAGAGGCAGATGCTCAACCACTGAGCCACCTAGGTGCCCCTAGGAAAGGTGATTTTAAACAAGAAGGAATCATACACAGTGCTGATGAAATGGCGTTGCTGGAGTACCATAAAAGATACAGCTGTCATTGAAGCATGATGTTGGTTGGCACTGTGCTTTAGTAGAAATAGAAATGTCGATTATAACCTTTAATTCAGTAATTTAACATGAGTGACTCTAGTTTATGGAAAATAATTAAAAGTAAAGACTATTGCATGTAACAGTGAAAATTTGAACATAGACAATATTAAATGAAGAGAAATAGCTAAGTTATGATTAATCTTTTCATTGGATGGTTGTGTATCCTATAAAAATGGACAAAGTAGCAATATGAAGAGATGCATATACAAAGATTAGTCTATATTATATGTAATATGTGATTATAAGTTTATAATATATAAATAATAAAAATTTAAGGTGTGCCTGGGGTGGCTTAGTAAAGCACCTGAGTTTGGCTCCAGTCATATTCTCAGGTTCCTGGGATCGAGCCCTGTGTCAGGCTCCATGCTAGGTGGGGAATTTGCTTTTCCCTCTCCCTCTAAGCCTTCCTTTATAGCAGACAAACTATATAGTCAGATGAACCTTAAAAGTTAATGTTTCTTAATAAGCTGATTTTTAAAGGCACTGAGAGGTGTTTATGAATTTAAAAATGTCAATAAAATTGTTTCTTTTATTCATATTTTGATTGTAGAACCTTTACACTTTATACTATCATGCTGCAGAATGGTTAGCTAGGCATTTATTTAAATACGTTTATGGAGTGCGTATAATAAAATTTTCTAGGCATGTATTGGTGGGGTGGGGGGAGAGGGACAGGTAATGAGGGACAGGTAATCAAAGGTCCAAGGGAGCTTTGCTTTAGGTAGGGAGATTCATCTTTGCATCTGATTAGACCCTAATACAAATTGCATTTTATTAAGCACTTCAACTGATGTTTACATAAAAAATGACCTGAAATTGTGGAGAAGAGAGATAATTTTGACAGAAGAAAGCTAGGCTAACTTGAAAGAGGTTGTGACAGGTTGCTGAACCTTGAAGGTTGATAAAAGGTCATGAAATAAGCAGTGTTTTTTTCACGTGGGGGATTTTGAAGGCAGCAGAAGATCCATGAAGTAAATGATAGGAAGATGAAACAAGATTTCAGGTAGTAGGGAATAACATGAGCAGAGACACGGAGATATTAATCCGGGATTTAGGGGATATCTGGTTGCCCTGTGTTTTTAGAGGTATAAGTAAAGTACATGTTTGTGAAGTACTGATAGAGAAGTCCCAGTAGCCAATGTTTGAGATGCTAGTCTGTGCTGGTTAGTGCAAGTGACTAGGGATCCATGAATCAAAGAGCCTCTATTCTCAAGAAATATGTGGTCCAGTGTGGGGGTAATAATTAACTAAAATCCAGCATATTGACTTAAATTTATATGTAAGGTTTATTTGACCTTGTTTAAAATTCTTGTTCATGGGGCCTCTGGGTGGCTCAGTTGGTTAAACACCTGACCCTTGATTTTGGCTCAGGTCGTGATCTTAGGGTTGTGAGATCCAGCCCACCCATACTAGGCCTGGATGTGGACCCTGCTTGACTGCTTAGGATTCTTCCTCTGCTCCCCTTCACCTTCCCTGCTTGCACATACTCTCACTCTCTCAAAAAACCAAAAAAAATTAAATTCCTATCCACAGACTTCTGATTCAAGACATTATGTTGTTCTAAAGGAAATCATAGGCTGTTATGAGATTATATAGAGGTGAGGGGGAGTGTTTGATCTTGGCTGGGAAGGAGTGACCAAGAAGTTGTTGTAGGAGGCAATATGTGAGCTGGGTTTTGAAGGGTAAGTGGAAATTAGAAGAGAGGATGGGAGTAAGAAAAAGAGAAGTTGGAAAGGCAGGGTATAGCCAGATTATTCTCTACGTAATTATACAAAGTCATATAGGGAGTTAGGGACTCTGTTAATTTCCTTAAGACACTTTTTCTTAGGTCTCATGATATGTCAGTAAGTAAATGACTATGTTGGTGTTTTTGGTTTTGTTTTGTTTTTAAGATTTATTTATTTTAGAGAATGCAAGTAGGGGGAGGGACAGAGGGAAAGGAAGAGAGAAACCTCAAGCAGACTCCCCACTGAGCATGGAGTCAGATGTGGGGCCTGATGCCAGGACCCCAAAATCATGACCCGAGCTGAAATCAAGAGTTGGCTGCCCAACCAACCAAGCCCCCCAGGCGCCCCTAAATGACCATGTTAAAAAGAAATTTGTTAATAAAAGGGATAAGCCAGCACTGCCTAAGTGGTTTATGATTTCATATAACTTGGCCATTGTCAACACATCTTATTTAAGAACAATTTGTTGTGAAATAGCAAAGGACAATTTAAGGGATAGGCTTTATTTAACTTTAAAATAGTACAATTCCAAAGAAATAAAAGGTAGAGGTTTATTAAGGATACACTATGTGAACAGAAAGCCAAAAATTCAGAGATTTAGTGAGATAGCCAAAGGGAATTGAGGAAAGATAGGTATAGAAAGAGTTAAAATAGGGAGAAATGGCATTTCCAGATAACTTGACACTGGTCTAGTGGGAAGTGGTTAGAGGTTTAAATGCTTTCCTTTTTATTGTTTTACAAAAGTATGAGCTCCTGAACATGTTACTTTTGATCACATTTGATGTCTTCATCTTGAATTTTAGCAGATTTAACTTCTTTTAAACTACTTTATTGTTGGATAAATTTCCCAGTAGCTGGGAATGAAATATAGTACTCAGCTTCTGAGAGAATTTATTAGTAAACTTGCTTCCCCACACAAACCTTTGAAGTTAATTCAGGAAACAGCACTGTTAGAAAAGCGAACGATGCTGCCCATCATAAGCCTCTGTGGCAGCTGTGGAAATCATTCTGTTTGCTTGCTCTTTAGAAATTTAGTTGGCACGTGAGTCTGGGCAACATAATTTTTCTTTCGTTCTTCTAAAGTTTTCATTACAAAGTTCTTTTTAGTGTACTCATGCTTTTATGTGTATGGGAGAGTCTTCACTGAAATTAATATTGTCATGATCTTTCTGGTGAACATGATTGTTTATTTTAGCTATTTAGGTAAAATATCGATACTGCTGTGTCATGTTGAATGCTTGGGGATTTAGATTACTATTTTATTATTGTTATTATTTATGGGGATCCCTGGGTGGCTCGGTGGTTTGACGCCTGCCTTCGGCCCAGGGCGTGATCCTGGAGTCCCGGGATCGAGTTTCGCGTCGGGCTCCCAGCATGGAGCCTGCTTCTCCCCTCTGCCTGTGTTTCTGCCTCTCTCTCTCTCTCTCTCATGAATAAATAAATAAAATCTTAAAAAAAAAAAAAGATGTGTGTGTGCACATGCGTGTGTATGTGTTTTTATTAGTAATGTAAACTAAATAAAGTTTTGTGTTTAAATCTTTGACAAAAAAGGTTCAAACTATATTCCTGAAGGGTGTGTTATTTCATCAAGATCATTTTAATTCTCAGTTCTAAATTTTAAAAATTGAGGTAAGTATGATTTGTTGAGGTTGTGTTAGTTTCTTTGAAAGCAATTACTAAAATCCCTTTGAAATTATTAAGTTATATAAATTCTTCATTATAGCACTAAATTAGGTCAGTAGCATTGCTGCATTTTTTGCTCTGAGTTTTTTTCTGTATTTTAATGCAGTGCATTAATTATTGCTCTGATCTTTAATTGTTTACCTAGAAGCTTTATGTTCTAAGGCACACATAAATTCCCACCCACACAGAAAATCACTTTATTCTTATTACTGTCCATTTCTTTGTTGTCCTAGAGGTTGCTAGAGTGCCATCTGGTCTAGCTTGAGTAATATGCAGGCTATTTTAGTTTTTTCTGTCTACCCATATTGTTTGATAGAACAGCAGGCATTTAAAAAAAAGAAATCTATTTATTTGGGTGCTGTGAATCAAGAAGGAAGTGGTACCAACTTAGTCATTTCCCTACCTGAGTTCTTGGGTTAGGGTGTATTTATGGAACATATATTCCTTTCCAATAGATGGATGTGGCTTATGGGAGAAACTCTTAATAACTCCTGGAACCACGGCTCTACTATGTAGGT
The DNA here is from genome assembly GCF_018345385.1 of Vulpes lagopus. Classification (NCBI taxonomy): domain Eukaryota; kingdom Metazoa; phylum Chordata; class Mammalia; order Carnivora; family Canidae; genus Vulpes; species Vulpes lagopus. The sequence continues at coordinate 21,063,099 of NC_054842.1, read as the reverse complement.
TTCTTATTTTTCAGGAACAGCCAAGCCAGAGCTATAATGGTCTCACGTTGTCATCTAAATGGGATAGATATAATGACAATGACAGCATATGGCTCAGGCTAAGATCTTTCTTGGTGATGATCTACCCAGTTCTTCTCCATCAGAGCTGGACTGGCCCTTCGCTGGTCCTGTGCCTCTAAGCCTGTTAAATCAGACCGTGAACTGAGCTTTTATTTATTTATTTTTAAGATTTTATTTATTTATTTAATCATGAGAGACAGAGAGAGGCAGAGACACAGGCAGAGGGAGAAGCAGGGTCCATGCAGGTAGCCTGATGTGGGACTCGATCCCCAGTCTCCAGGATTATGCCCTGGGCTGAGGGCAGCGGCGCTAAACGGCTGAGCCACCTGGGCTGCCCTGAGCTTTTATTCTTACATTTCTAAGGGCCAGTCTCATGAGTGAGAATCTGCAACAAAATAACTCTCTTGTGTTTGCTTCACTGTTTTATCTTGCTTAAGGGAAGAAAAGTTTAATATTTTAGGATTTTCTTCTGGTTCTTTTTTTGATTCATAGTACATTTGAAGCCAAAAAATATCTAATATCTAGTCTTATACATGTCAGCAACATTTTCATCTCTTTCTAAATTTGAATAAATACAAAAGTATTTTGTGGAAACATTTATAGTATACAGACTGACATTTGCTTTACCTTTCTTTGTCTTTTTGGATTATAAAATTAATAATTAGAAAGAAATCTCCTACAGTTGGTATAATTCCTTATGTTACCTAGTTTTGCTTTTCTTCATTTAGTGCTGCCTCTTCCATCTGTTCAACCATTGCCATGAAAAAGAATTCTCCTGCTGGGAGAAATGAGTGTTAGAAATGGATTTAAAAGAAAAGGTTAATGAGAAGAGACTATAGTACATATATAACCATGTGATTGTTCTGTAAAGTATGAATTAATTATATTGGTAATGGAGGCTAAGCCTAGCACAATGATGAGATTGGAATGCTATCAGGGTGGAATGGCAACTGCATGTCTAAGATTACAGCATGTAATTGAACATACTGAAGATACGATTAAGAACTTATATTTTTAGGGATCCCTGGGTGGTGCAGCGGTTTGGCGCCTGCCTTTGGCCCAGGGCGCGATCCTGGAGATCCGGGATCGGATCCCACATCGGGCTCCCTGCGTGGAGCCTGCTTCTCCCTCTGCCTGTGTCTCTGCCTCTCTCTCTCTCTCTCTATGACTATCATGAATAAATAAATAAAATCTTTAAAAAAAACCTTATATTTTATTAGAAAGGCAAGGGGTAAAATGGTAGATGCTTCACAAGGGAAGTAAAGATGGTGATGAGTATGTGTTTTTGGTAGGTCACAAAGGAAGACATGTCACCAACAGTTTAGAAATATGAGAGAGTGAGTCATAGCATTGGAAATGATTTTGGTATAAGTGGGTTGGTAGTGATAGTAAAAAGTAGAAAAACAACTTAAACCTGTTTCTAACAGTTGACTGATGGCCTATTAAGTCACCTTGGATCCCTGGGTGGCTCAGCGGTTTAGCGTCTGCCTGCAGCCCAGGGCGTGATCCTGGAGTTCCGGGATCGAGTCCCACATGGGGCTCCCTGCATGGAGCCTGCTTCTCCTTCTGCCTGTGTCTCTGCTTCTCTCTCTCTCTCTCTGTGTCTCTAGTGAATAAATAAAATCTTAAAAAAAAAAAAAGTCCCCTTAAGATCTTTTGAATGGGCTGCTTTTAAGTAGTTTGCCTTTCTCTATCAGTTTTATTAATAACGATAGTAAGACAGCTACCAAATATCAGATCGTTACGTTGATTATAACAAACATGTTTCTTTTGGTAGTGATCTTCTAAAAATGTGTCTAACTTCAAGAAAGGAAAAGGTAGAGGTGCCTGGGTGGTTTAGTCCGTTAAGTGTCCGACTCTTGATTTCGGCTCAGGTCATGATCTCACGAATGTGAGCCTGAGCCCCATGTTCAGCTTTGTGCTGGGTGTGGAGCCTGCTTAAGATTCTCTCTGTTTCCCCCTCCCCATCCTTCCCTCTCTACAAAAGAAAAAAGAAAGGAAAAGGTATTTGTCAAAATGTTTTGACTTGTGTGAAATAAAACGCTTTTTCTAAAATGCAGAAAATCCTTGGCAGTTGTTTTTTTAAGGTGACAATTTTTATATAAGTAAAGTCTATTTTTAATTTTTTGGGACATGTATCTTTTTTTAAAAAAAAATGCATCTATTTTTTTAGGGCAGTTTTAGGTTTCCAGAAAAGTTGAGCAGAAGGTATGAATTCCCATGTAGCTCCCACTCCCACATATGCAGTCTGCCCCATTATCAAATATCCCCCACCAGAGTGGTACGTTTGTTACAATTGATGAACCTACATTGACATATCATTATCACTCAGAGTCCATAGTTTATATGAGGGTTCACTTTTGGTGGTATACCTTCTATGCGTTTGGAAGATTTATAATGAAACGTATCTACCATTATATTGAGTACTTTCACTGCCCTAAAAAAATCTCTGCTCTGTCTATTCAGTTCTCCTTTCCCTCAACCCATATCTTTTTACTGTCTCCATAGTTTTGCCTTTTCCAGAATGTCATATAGTTAGAATCATACAGTATGTAGCCTTTTCAAGCAGTCTTCTTTCACTTGGTAATAAGTATTTAAATATCCTCCATGTCTTTTCATGCCTTTATAGTTCATTTCTCTTTAACACTGAGTAATATTTCATTGTCTGGGTGTGCCAAAGTTTATTTATCCACCCACCTACTGAAGGACATCTTAGTTACTTCCAAGTTTTGGGATAAAGAGCTGCTATAAACATCTGTGTGTGAATTTTTATATGGACATTAGACTTCAGTTCCTTTGGCTAAATGCCAGGCAGTGTGATTGCTGGATTCTACAGTAAGAGTATTTGAAAGAAACTGCCAAACTGTCCGTACCCTTTTGCACTCCCACCAGCAATGTATGAGAGTTTCTATTGTTTTGCATTCTCATTTGGTGTCTTGATTTGGTGTCTTTATTTTGGCCATTCTTATAGGTGTATAATGATATCTCAATGTTTTAATTTGCATTTCCCTGATGACATAGGATATTGGGCATCATTTCTTTTCTTTAAAAAAAAAAAAAAAAGATTTTGAGAGAGAAAGAGAGAGAGAGATGGACCAGGGGGAGAGGCAGAGAGAGAGGGTCAGAGAATCTTAAGCAGACTCTGCACAAAGTTTGGAGCCTGATGTGGGTTCAGTCCTACAACCCTGAAATCACGACCTGAGCTGGTATCAAGAGTCAGACCTCAACTGATTGAGCCACCCAGGTATCTTTTCATATGCTTGTCATATATGTACCTTCTCTAGTGAGTTTTCTCTTAAGGCCTTTGGCCCATTTTTTTTCCATATACCTATTGCAATGAATTTATTATACCACCAAAAATATGTAAAATATATTATCAAGTATTTGATTAATAATTAAGTATTTTTTGAGTGGACACAGTAATCATTTGATTTTAACATGTTCTTGTTCATAAAACTGAGCATTTTACTTTTTTTTACGGGAACAATTTATATTTTTTTTGTTTCAAGTTTTTGTTTAAATTGTAATTACCATGTAGTGGTGTAATATTGGTTTCAGGAGTAAAATTTAGTGATTTATCACTTACATATAACACTCACTGCTCATTTATAAGTGCCCTCCTTAATCCCCCATCACCCTTTTAGCCTGTCCCCCACCCACCTTCCCTCCAGCAGCCCTTAGTTTGTTCTTTATGGTTAAGAGTCTCTTACGGTTTGCCTCCCTCTCTTTTTTCCTCTTTCCCCTGTGTTCATTTGTTTCTTAAATTCCACATATGAGTGAAGTCATGGTATTTGTCTTTTTCTCACTGGCTTGTTTCATTTAGCATGATACAGTCTAGCTTCATCCCACTTTGTAGCAAATGGCAAGATTTCATTCTTTTTGATTGCTTTGTAACATTCCATTACTGCCCGGGTGTGTGTGCATGTGCACACATGCGTGTTTGTTTATGTATATACCACATCATCTTTATTCCTTCCTCAGTCGATGGACATTTGGACTCTTCTCATAACTTGGCTAGTGTTGATAATGCTGCTATAAACATTGGGGTGCATGTGGCCTTTCAAATCAATAGTTTTGTATCTTTTGGGTAAATACCTAGTAATGCAATTGCTGGGTCATAGGGTAGTTCTATTTTTAACTTTTGAGGAATCTTCATACTGATTTCCAGAATGGCTGCACCAGTTTGCATTCCCATCAACAGTGTAAGAGGGTTCCCCTCCCCACATCCTTTGCCAACATCTGATGTTACCTGTGTTGTTAATTCTGACAGATGTGAGGTGGTATCTCATTGTGGTTTTGATTTGTATTTTCCTGTCAATGAGGGATGTTGAGCGTCTTTTCATGTGTCTGTTGGCTATCTGTATGTCTTCTTTGGAAAAATGTCTATTCATGTCTTCTGCCCATTTCTTAACTGGATTATTTGTTCTTTGGGTGTTGAGTTTGCTGCATTCTTACAGACTTTGGATACTAATCCTTTATAGCATATGCCATATGCAGATATCTTCTCCCATTCAGTAAGCTGCCTTTTCGTTTTGTTGATTGTTTGCTTTGCTTTGCAGAAGCTTTATATTTTGAAGAAGTCCCAATAGTTCATTTTTGCTTTGATTTCCTTGCCTCTAGAGACGTGTCTAGTAAGAAGTTGGTATGGTGGAGGTCAAAGAGGTTTCTGCCTGTGTTTAGGATTTTGATGGTTCCTTTCTCTTATTTAGGTCTTTCATCCATTTTGAATTTATTTTTGTGTATGGTGTAAGAAAGTGGTCTAGTTCCTTCTTCTGCATGTCGCTTTCTAGTTTTCCCAAACCATTTGTTGAAGAGACTTTTTTCCGTTGGATATTTTTTCCTGTTTTGTCGAACATTAGTTGACCATATAGTTGTGGGTCCATTTCTGGCCCATTTTTAAATTCTATTGATTGTTTTCTTATTGTTGAATTTAAAGCATTCTTTTATGTTTTGGGTTACAGTCCTTTATCAGATGTGTCTTTTACAAATATTTTCTCCCAGCCTGTGGCTTGTCTTTTCATTCTCTTTATTCATGAGAGACACAAAAAGAGAGAGAGAGAGGCAAAGGCACAGGCAGAGGGTGAGGCAGGCCACATGCAGGGAGCCTGATGCGGGACTCGATCCTGGAAATCCAGGATCATGCCCTGGGCCACCCAGGGATCATCTTTTCATTCTCTTGACAGTATCTTCAGTGAAGCGGAAACTTTTAATTTTAAGGAAGTCCAACCAATTTTTTTTTTTTATAGATCATACCTTTGGTGTTGTAGCTAAAATATCACTAACCCCAAGGTCATCTAGATTTGCTCTTATGTGCCTTTTAGGAGTTTTATAGTTTTGCATTTTTACATTTGAATCTGTGTTCCATTTTGAGTTAATTTTTGTAAAAGTTGTAAGGTCTGTTTGTATCTATATTCATTGTTGTTTTGCATGTGGATATCTAGTTATTCAAGCACGATTTTTTGAAAAACTACCTTTGTTCCTTCATCAGATCAGGTTGATTATATGGGATATTTCTGGGCTTTCTATTCCATCCTGTTCCATTAATTTGTTTCACCAATATCGTACTGTCTTTTTTTTTTTTTTTTCGTACTGTCTTGATTAGTGACAGAAATTGTTTCATTCTATTTATAAGTAATTAACACATTTTCTGAGGCCCAAATAGCCCTGAATCAAGAAAATAGGAGTCACGGTAACATCAGGAACTAGGAATTTCTTGAAAGTCTTGGTTTGGAGCCTCTCTATTTAACTGGGGACTCCAGAAATGCCTTGTCTTAGTGCAGGCCCAGATTGGCTCATGCATTTACTGTCTGGCTACTATCCCAGCAGCCATGGGCCAGAGAGGTCTACTTTTGGGACTCTTGGCTCTACTTGGGGTCAAGAATTCTTTCCTTTTTTTGCCACTTTTACTTCAGTGGACAATTTTGTTTCTTTTATCTAATGGGCTTCCCCCACCACAGGGTCATCCAGGGTGGTCAGGAATCCTCTGCTGATGCCACCCTCAGTCTACTATGGTAGGATTGCCTTGGGTGTGGGGCATGTGCTGGAATGGCAGATTTGTGTAGACAGGACTTGGCTGTGCTTAACTCTTGCTTTCCTTGTACTTCTTCCTGCAAGAGCCCCGTGGTCTTGAAGTTACTCTGCACCTATAGGAGGAGCCTGAAATCAAGATGTTTGGGAGTCATGGGAACTACTCAGTCTGGTTTCAAACACACTGGGGACTTAGCCCACCTCTCTGCAGGGCTTATTCTGTTTTCCTCTTAGATAGGATTTTGTGTAGTTCAGGTATTCTGGCCCTCAGGAACTGTGGAGTACATGCAGAAATGATAGGCTCTGATACAAGTACCAACCCAGTATTTTTGGTTTTTGACCTTTTTCTAGCTGTGCCTTGGAAAAAGAAATGAGGAAATGGTTTGAGTGAACACATCATTCATTACTGGCTTCTGATATTTCTAGCTCTGTCTGTCAGAAAGGTCATTTGTGTGGATATTTGTTACTAGTTATAATGCTTAATGAGTTTTAGGAAATCATTTAATAATTTCTTCTAGGTGTGCAGTTGTTTTTCTCGAGCAGATTTGGTTTTTAATCACAGATCGTGGATTAAGAATGACAGTTATCTAACATTTATGAAATCATCCTGACAACTGAATTTATACTCCATTGGTTAACAGACTGTCACTAATTGGATCTATTTGCATCTTCTCTAACCTGTGACCGATTTGTAGGGAACCAGATTGATTTTGTTCATTCCTCTGTTCCTTGTGCTTACCATGTAGTAGGAATGCAGAAGTGGAGATAATAGCAATAATGAAGGGAAACATGGACCTTGTGTTTCTGGAGCTTGTATTCTGATGGGTGTTCAAAGGATACTGAGTGTGACTATATTGGGGTGTGTGTATGAGAGAGGAGAGTTTTAAAATAGGTGTATTTCTCTCCAGAGAAACTGAACCAACAGGATCTATATATATATATAATAGAGATGTATTATAAGGGACTGTCTCATATGATTATGGAGACTCTGAAGCTTTACTTATATTAGTCTTTGATGCAAATGTTAATTTCATTCAGAAATACCTGAGACACACCCAGAATACTATTTGACTAAATTTCAAGTTAACTTCTCCCCACCAGCCTTTTTTCCCCCAAATAAGTCTCAATTTTAATAAGATCCTCTACACACACATTTGCTGCTGAAAATTGAAATAGCACATAAAAAAAATTACAATTCAATTTTTGAAAACCAGAAAAATATAGCCTATGCACCCTGCCCTAATTATGCTCTAACCAAACTACCCCAAATTTTCCGTGTGTTCCTTCTGCACAAGTTACTTGGCTTCCAATTTTTGATGTTAAGTTTTATCTTAATGACTTCAGGCTTCTCAAACACACTCAAAACCTATTAGTGCTTCCTTTGCAACACTCAAAACCTTTTAGTGCTTCCTTAGGTCAAATCAAAAAGCAGAAGTAACCATCATGGATAGATTATACTTATATAACAATTTTGTAATATTAAAACATCATGAAGTAAGTGACTGAACTTCTAAAATTATTGAATTAGGAATCATTGTCCCACTTTCATTTGAAGTTGATGTAGTATGTGTTTTTGAAAATTACTCAGATGTTAACAAACTTGACTCTTCTTTTTTTTTTTTTTTAAACTTGACTCTTCTTAGTGATTGAATCATTCTTGTGCAAAAACCCTTTGTTGCAAAGGTGAAAAAAAAAGTGCTCTTGGTAAAAGAAGGATTATTAAATATATAGTACAGGACTATTTATTTAAAAAAAAATTTAAGTACAGTAGCAGTGAATTGCTATGCTGCTGTGTGTTTGGTGCTGATTTCTGATCTCTCTGGATTATGCTTAAGACCAGTGACAGTCTGTGAATGCAAAAAAATCCGTATTTTGTAGTAGTCTTTTAAGTTATAAAAATTCATTGTTGAGAAAATGCCTAGATTCATAAGGAAAATGATTTTTACTGTTCACATATTCCTTTATCTGTATGTTTCATCATTTATTATTGAATATTCTTGTTTATCAGTTTTCTGTGTAGCACTCTCTCTCTCTCTCTCTCTTTTTTTTTTTTTACAATAAATGCTGTGGAGTTAACAAATGGAGTGGTCAGTGTCTAGTATTTGAACAGTTTTAATAAATATTGCCTGTGTCAGTGTCTAGTATTTGAACAGTTTTAATAAATATTGCCTAATTGGTCTTGTTTACAAGCTCTAATATAAAATATTAATAGTCGCTAACTTGTATTGAGTGCTGGGTAAAACCTGAGCTTTATATGGATTTTTTCATCCAGTCCTCAAAATAATCTTGTGAAGGAGGTGTTTATATTGCCCTTTAGGATATAGCTAAGTGCCTACTGTGTGCAAAGCACTGTGTCAGGTAAGGGGGCTGTAAGAATGAACAAAGCAGCCATTGTTGATGCCCACATTCTAAAGGAACAGTACTACTCTCGGTTTGTCATTGTTAGAGTCTGGAAGAAACATTTAGGCTATTTTGAAAGTACTATCACACCGAATATAAGGAAGAGTGGCAAGAAATTATCTTTGAGAAAATACCTGTGCAGCTTAAGTTCGTTAAGCCACATGGGGGAAGGAAGTGTCTTTAGGCTGAGGAGGCAGCATGTGTGAAGGCCTTGAGGTGGATAATATGGGCGCATGTTTTACTAACTGAAGTGAGATCATGTATGACTGGAACTGTGAGGTATCTGGAGTAGAGGAGCTCAGGTTGACACAAGGGCTAGATTATTTAGGGTCTTTTTGGTCAGGTTAAGGATTCTTTTCTTTCTCCTGAAAAGCATTGGGAAACCTTTGAAATGTTTTTCATGGAGGAGGCCCAAGTGGATTTACTTTTTATTTTTTTTACTTTTTTAAATTTTTAAAAAGATTTTATTTATTCATTAGAGAAACGGGGGTGGGGGGGGGCAGAGACACAGGCAGAGGAAGAAGCAGGCTCCATACAGGGAGCCCGACATGGGACTTGATCCCAGGTCTCCAGGATTTACTTTTTAAAAAGCACACTTTGGCTGCCATATGGACAGTGGGTTTGTAATTTTCAGTTGTCCTATAATTTCAGCAGCCTTTTAAATGTCAGTCTGATGGGTGAAGGTTCTTAGATTTCTTAAAAAGAAGCTAACTTAAGCCAAAATCATGAGTTTTGGGGTAGGGGTTGAAACAGTGTCTTAGGGGAGAAAGGAAGGGATGATTTAAGACTAAGAGGAGACTCCTAGTCTCTTCTGTCACAGTGTCCAGAAGACTAAGTTTGTATTTGAGAAGAGTATGCTGCTCAGGAGATCTAGATTAATGAAAAATCTGAATTTGAGCTGTTTTTTTGTTCAGAATGCTTTCCTTCATCCCTTCTGGTCTCCACAGATCACATCAGAGAAGATGTCACTTCAGGGACTTACTAAAAGATTCTGAGGGCTTTGTAGATTGATAAGACATGGTATGGGGAGAAAAGTAGAGATAAGCTTATTTTATTCTGTTGTACAATTTCTGTCTCTCTTTATCTGCCTTGTGATGCCAATGAAAGTAAGACCACTGTCTGGCCTGTGCATAGGTTGGTTGTTAAAGAGGCTCTATGATTTTCAGTTACTTTCTCCAGACAGCTCCTCCGGTAAGTTACCTACCTCCTACTTTTTTCCCCCTAAGATTCAGACAGTAAATTACAACCCATTTCTTAGAATTGTAGTTCCATGAAAGGTACACTTCATTGTTCTAATTTTTCCTCTTAAATTTGTTTTAGTTTCAAGGAACAAAGTTTTTCAAATAATACTAAAGAACAGTACTGCTTTGGAGGAAATAAAAAATACTTCTTTTTTAAAGGTTTTATTTACTTATTTAACAGTGAGGGCATGAGTTGGAGGGAGCATCAGGCAGAGGGAGAGGAGAGGGAGAGGCAGGCTCCCCGCTGAGCAGAGATTCCCAGCATGGGGCTCCACCCCAGAACCCTGGAGTCATGACCCAGCCAAAAGCAGATGCTTAACAGACTGAGCCACCCAGATGCCCTGATAAAAAGAATTTTTAATGGAAAAATTTTAATATATAAGCTAAGGAGAGGTTGATTGCCCTTAGCATAGAACTCCCTTCCATTCACCTTCTTTATATCTTTTTGGGACCTCAGAAGGAAAAAAAGAAGTGGAAAGTTTGTAAAAATACTTTCACGATATTTCATAATGCTTTCTGCCTCTAAAATGTATTGTGTAAATCTTGTTTCTAATAGAATCATGACACAGACTTGTGTGTTCAGATGATCATGCTGCTTTTTACTTTGCTCAGAATTAAGCCTGAGTGCAGCAAAGGTATAAAAATCACAAGCAGAGTGATTGTGGGGTTGTGTTATGAGAAGTTTAATCATCATGAACAAAAATAAAATAGAAAGTTATATCAGGGTACTATTTTGGGGTACAGTTTTACATGTGAACATTTATACTTCTGTTTATTTTTAATCATGATTGTGATTTTGGGATTATTTCATCTACATAAACAAGGATTGATAAAGTGAAAGAAATAATTCATCATAGTATTAATATTTTAACAGAGTAATCTTTTGTACCTGCCTAAGGAAGAGACAAAAAAGGGTATTTTTTCTTTTATTCTTTAAAACAAAACAAAATAAAACTGAGCTAATTTAAGCAGTTGCAGTTTCTGTGAAAACAAAGGTTTGATGTAAATGCTTTTGATAGTAGACTTTGTGACCATATCATGTATGCTTTCTTAATAATGTCTGACATTATCAGATTGATTAACTCAGCATGAGGGCTAATCAGATTTAACTATGGTTGGCAGCTGTACACTAGAAGAATAATAATATAGAGGGGGAATAAAATTAGTTTTTTAATAAGCTGTGTTAAATACAAAACAAAAAAATGTATTGGAAGTGTTCATTATTTCACATTGACATGTAAAACTATTGTATTCACACAGTATCCTTTTCAAATTCATGCTGACTTATATTTTCAAAGATTGGCTACTGCCAGAAGCTAGAGGTGCTGATAATAAGATTTTCATTTCATAATTGATGGTGTAGGTTTCAGAGAGTTAATGATTTCATGCAGGCTTCAAGGGTCAGCATTTGTATCTATATATTGTGTTCACTGTGTAAACGTCATAGATTATGCAACCCGCCTAAGAACTAGAACCAAAACCTCTGCTTACTTTTCCTAGAATCACCATATTTCTTAAAAAATTAGTCATTGCAAAGGTAATTGTTGTCCTCATTATTTTAAATATTTATTTATTTGAGAGAGAGAGAGAGAAAACGCGCACAAGTGAGCAAGTACCTATGAGCAGGGGCCAGGGCAGAGGGAGAGAATCTCAAGCAGACTCCCTGCTGAGCATGGAGCCACACACAATGAGATCATGACTTGATCCAAAATGAAGAGTTGGGTGCTCAACCAACCTAGCCACCCAGGCACTCCTCCTCATTGCTTTTTAAAAATATAATCATGAAAAGTTAATAAATGATACATATGAAAGAGTCCTAAATTAAGGAGCTGTGATTAATTCTGATTCTGCCTATTAACTTTAATTAGAGTTTATTAGATCTATTCATCAAATGTTTAGTGAACGTCTACCATGTGTAGGCCATTCAGGACTTTATGGTTTTGACCAAAAGAGCAAAGATTTTGGCTTCAATCAAAGCACTATTTTGGTATGCTGAGATTACCTATTAAGGATAACAGTCGTTAATTCCACTTTGAGGACTAATTTTCAGATATACTGAGAGGTAGGCATAACAAAAATAGTTTCTGAATTTGTTGCATAAAATGTGTGCACAGAATTTTTCTACTCCACTAGATGTGTGACACCCAGCTTTTTAGTAAGTTTTCTAAACCTATTGAACTAATAAAACATTTAGTGAATATTCAAATTTTAGTCAGATGCTATTCAGAATTAAAGCAGCAAAATAGCTAAGTGAGTGGAAAAGTTTGGAACTTATGGAGCAATATTCAACTTTTAGGATAAACATAATTGCATATCAGAACAATTTTCCAAATAAAGATACATTAAAGTATGCTTTAGATGCGTTGTATATTATATATTAGCACATAATCATGTTATATGCATGTATGAGAATAATATATATTCAATTTCTCATGTTGCTTAAGATTTCCAACTTAATTAGTACGGTGTCATAACTAGTTTGAATCCCAAAAATTAAATATATTTTTAATTTAGGAATAAAGAGGCAATTTCTTTCATATTAAGGTACAGTAGCCCCTAACAGAACAGGTCCTCATTGAAAGATCATATAGTATTTAAAGGTTTGATATATCCCTGAATACATGAAATTAGATAATTTACTCAAATTTAACGTTAACTATAATCTTGCAGATGAGAAGAGAGTAAAAATATTCCAGATCCAAGAGGAGTTATTTTGAGGAGTTTTAAGTGCCAGTAAATGGAAGCTTATAATAAACATGGCTATTTAGCTGTCAGTGTAGCTTTATTTTAATGTATAATATGTCTAAGACAGATTGTAGGTACACAGAAGCATTTGTGGAATCAAATTAAATATATGCTTCCTCGATGTAGCTTCCAAAAGATACTGAGCAGTTGAACTACACTAAATTATAAACAATAATCAAATGATCAATATTAATTATGAAATTGGTAACTAATTTAGAATAAAAAGAATTGATTTGTGGGAGAATTCAGCTGTAGATTTTGTGTAAATAAACTGTTAAAACCTAAATTGCCAAAACCCTGGCAGTATGCAATGAAGCATAGCAATATTAGATATAATTTACAACTTATTGATAGTTTATTTAAACAATTCACATGTTCATTTTGTGACTGTTTTTTCAATCATGTGATAAATCATTCAGTATACTGAATTGTCACTTCTTAGTGTTATTGAATTTTATATACACTTTACTAATCAAGCCTTGGATCATTGTGTACGTTTTTAAAGAGTAGAAGGTTGGGTAGAGTAAGCACACCATTTAACTTATTTTCTGTTATAAACAGGGTTTTAAAACATCTGTCACTTAAAAAAAATAAAATAAAACATCTGTCACTTAAAAAAATTATACTGTCTTTAATTTTCAGGTAAGAAATTGACAGATTCTGTTTAGTAGTTGAGGTGTAATTTCAGGAAATACTAGTAGTTGACTAGTACTAGAAATTGACAGATTCTCTTTAGTAGTTGAGGTGTAATTTCAGGGCATCTTCTCTCTTGGATACCTGTGTCAACACTTAGTCACTGAAGCTTAAAATCAGTTAACAGTGCTTTTCATTCACCTGTTAGGAGGTCATAAATACAAATAAGCCTGGGAAAGAGAACATGTTTGACTTATTACCACATTAAGATTCAAATCACTGACACCAAATTCTTTTCCTAGGAGTCTTTGTTAGAGAAGAGGACACAGTGGGACGGGGCTTGTAGCAAAGGTGGGTTATAGGTAGCAAAGATAAATAGCCTTTCATAAGCTATTTCAAAATTTTGACGAGAATCCCCGTGATTAAGTCCCTTAACAATTTTGGGATGTCTTACTAACCTTCTCATTTGCAGCTCTTTCTGGTATTCAGAATTGTACCCTGAGGGCATTTTGTTAATGGGGAGAATTTTGATAGTGCTAATATTTTTTGAGAAGTATAAATGTTGTACGTATATTTTAATCCCTACCTCCTTACCCTGACAGTGGAAAGCTGATATGGGGTCAAGATCACATTGGTCTCACTTTTAACTGGGGAGTTGTAAGGGATTATGAATGGAAGTAGACATGGGCATGCAGTCTCTTTGAACCTTCTTTGTTCACATTTTATACTTTTTTTCCCATTTGTAGTTGGAAGTTGACAAGTGTTGAGGTTGCATTTACTTGGGAAGCCTGTTGACCTAACAGCAGCCCCGATGCCCCATTTATCTTATTCACTCAGAAATGGTGCCCTCTCTTAGTGGCACTGGCCGTAATTGTCCTAACACACTGGCCTGTAACCCACTGCTTTGTTTTAGTAAATATTTGTTGAATAAGGGAGGGAATACTGGAGACTCAGCTTCTCTGTTGTCTGTTTCTTACTCTCCTTTTCTGTTTTTTCTTATTCTGCTTTTCTTTACTCATATTAACTTCTATCTTATTTCACATTCAGAATTCCCATAGTGGATTAGGTTGGCCAGTCACCTTACAATCTGGGGTGACCAGAAAGCAGAATTCTCACACTAGTTATCACTGAGACCCCTGGTTTATCTTCTGTTCCACCTGTAGTGCACTAGGGTGTGGTGTCCTGTTGAATTGGCTATGGCTTGTGTAAATGGCTTGCTAGACCACAGCTTGAGGAATCAGTCACTCATGGGTAAGCAGGGTTATAGTGATTGGCTGTTGTAGAGTCTAAGTGGAGGAATGTTATTCTATCTTCTAAACATACTATTTATGCATTAACTCAGAAATTATGGGGAATAATGGTATATAGAAAGTATATATACTTATATTATGAAGATTAACATTAAAACTTCTAATGAAAGGGGCACCTGGGTGGCTCAGTGATTGAGCATCTGCCTTTGGCTCAGGTCATGATTCCGGGGTCCTGGGATTGAGTCCTGCATCAGGGTCCCTGCTTAGTGGAGAGCCTGTTTCTCCCTCTGACTATGTCTCTGCCTCTGGGTCTCTCTTGTGAATAAATAAATAACATCTTAAAAAAAAAAACTTTTAATGAAAAAGTTGTGATTTGTCTAGAAGAGTTTCTAAGATTTCATAGTTATTTTAAGTATATTGACTTATATCCACTCATATTTTAGATACCCCTGTATACACGTATGTAGGTACATGTGCTTATATATTGGTTTAATGTACTAATAATTTTATCTCCTTATATCCATTATGAAATATCTTAATGATATTTAAAAAATACAGTTGTGGTAACATTGATAAAATTGAACACGGCATAAAGAAGTAACATCTATTTTAAGTTTTCTGTAATTTATTTTTAATGATAAAAATAACTACAAAATCTTCTGGGTTGAAAACACTCTGAAAATTCTGTGAGGAGTAACATTAGAGATCTATTAAATCTTTAGAAATCTTTTTTTTTTTAATTTAGATTTTATGTATTTATGTATGTATGTATTTATGTATTTATTTATTTATTTTTTGAGAGAGAGAAAGCATGAGCAGGGGGAGAGGCAGAGGGAGAAACAGGCTCTCCTCAGAGCAGGGAACCTGTTGCAGGCTTGATTCAGGACCCTGGGATCATGACCCAAGCCAAAGGCAAAGGCTTAACTGACTCAGCCACCCAGGCGCCTCTAGAAATCTTTGAAATACAAGTAGTTTGAATTATTTTTATTGAAGAATTAGATATAGTCCAGATTTTCAAAAGTATATTTATTATTTATTAATGAAATAAATACTAACTGCCACTTACTGAGTACTTTCTTTGTGCCACAGGTGACTTTGGATGTAATTTTAATTCAGTCTCCAGTATCATACAAAAGATTGGCAAATTATCTGAATTTTGCAAATGAAACTTAGGTTTTAGGATTTGGCCACTTGCTCTCTGAATTCTATAAACTGGCTAGGAGGAACAGCTGAGGCTTGGGCCCATCTCCATCATATTCTAGAGCTCAGCCCTTTCTCTTATGCTGTATGTAATTTCTACTGTCCTACACAAATGACACATTGCAGTGAATAAAAGTAAAAAAAGGGGGTGGGATGGGGTGCCTGAGTGGCTCAGTCGGTTAAGCATCTGACTCTTGATTTCTGCTTGGGTCATGATCTCAGGGTCATGGGATTGAGCCCCGTATCCAGATCTATGCTCATTGGGGAGTCTGCTTGAGATTCCCTCCATCCCCTACCCCTCCTCTCTACATACACATGCACTCTCTCTCTAAAATAAATAAATCTTTTTAAAAAAATTATCATTTGGTCCCTTTGAGTAAATTTTTTAAATTGCAATCTGTGAGCTTTCATCTAAATCCTTCTGACATCCGTGTACAGTTGGAAGCAAATGAATGTTATTAAATTCTCATGTTGATAGCTGATAAATTTATAGGGTCTTTTAGGAGATAATGGCCCAAGAAGTTTGAGTTCACTCTATCTAAAATTTGCTTTAAATGTTCTCCAGTAACAGTATTTGATTATCTCAAAACAAGTATTCTGTGGTATGAAATCTAGAGTTTTATATTTTTTAGGATAAAAATTCTATTTTTATATGCCAACAAGATTTATTTAAAAATTAAAGTGAAGTTAAAAGTACTGTCAGTATATTGTCAAAGGTAAGGAATGTGAGGGGCACCTTGTGGTGCAATCAGTTGAACATCCACCTCTTGGTTTCTGCTTAGTTCCTGATCTCAGGATCATGGGTGGGTTGAGTCCTGCCTCTGGCCCTTGCTCAGTGCAGAGTCTACTTGGGAATTTCTACCCCTCTGCCCCACCTGCACATGCTCCCTCCAAACCCCCATTCTCTCTCTCTGAAATAAATGAATCTTTTTTTAAAAAAAAGAAAGAATATGAAATTAACTGGGTTCAGCTTGTTATATTAAACATATTACATAGTCATTCATACAAGCCATGATAAAAAAAATGCAACAGTGAATTAACTTGATCATGAACTAGGTTAATTTGTAGAGAAAAGGCTCAGATCAAATTAAATTGAGATTTGGAGCTGTAAAATAGTGAGATACGTGTATCAGAAAAGGCAGAACTTGGAAAGTGCTAAAGTTCATGTTTCATCAGACTGAATGTTAGAAGCCAAGTGAGTCCAGAGATAGCTTCAAACTGTTTGGGACAGCTAGGACAGGCTGATTTTTGTCATTAAAACTCTTCTGCAAAGAGAAGTTAATAAATGTCATCCTCCTACACTAAACCCTGACTGCAGAACAATAGGTGATGTTCCAAAGTGCCCCCAAGGCAACCAATAAAAAAGTTTTTTCTTACTAGAAAGGTTGGCACTTATTTTGTAAATGAAATGCAGGCTTTGAAAACGGTCACTTATTCCCCAAATTTGTAACTAGCAAGAGGGAAGAGCTGAACTCACCCCCATCTTATTCCAAAATCCATGTTCTTTGTTATGTGGGGATTAACAGCAAATGCCAAATCATACAGATTAGCAAGATTTCAAAAATTTAGATCAGTGATTCTCAAATTGTGGTCTTCAGATCAGCAGCATTATCTCTTGGGAACTTGTTACAAATATAAATTATCAGGCTCTTATTCCATACTCACAAAACAGAAACTCTGGGAGGGGGCTAGCAGTCTGTTTCAGCAGGCACTCCTGGTAATTCAGATGCAAGCTAAATTTGGGAATCGCTGCCTTAGGATCTTTGCAATTTTGAAACCTTAAGATCCTTGCAATTTGAAACTTTAAGAATACAGATAAGAAGGGTTCTATAAAATGTGAGGCTTTTTCCTTACTTAATAGTGTTGATTGTAATTCATGTACAGTCTGAATTAACAATTTCCTCCATTTTCAGTACCCTATAGGAAAACATTTAAAAACAACCCAAATAGTGAATTTGGTCAAATTTGGTTTATCTGGTTTACTGTTTTTTAAAAAAGCCATTGGGGGCACCTGGCTGGCAAAGTTAGTAGAGCACATGACTCTTCTTTTTTTTTTTTTTTTTTTAAAGATTGTATTTATTCAAGAGAGACACAGAGAGGCAGAGACATAGGCAGAGGGAGAAGCAGGCTTCCCAGAGGGAGCCCAATTGCCGGGTGGTGGTGGGGGGTGGGAGGGTGGGGGGGGTTGGGGGTGGCGCGAGGTGGGCAGTCCCAACCCAGAATCATGCCCTGAGCCAAATTAGACACTCAACTGCTGAGGCGCCCAGAGAACATGACTCTTGATCTCGAGGTAGTGAATTCAAGCCCTACTTGGCCATGGAGCCTACTTAAAAAAATAAAATAACCATCAGCCATAATGTTTCAACTCTAGACTTAGCCATGTTGAGGGAATTAGAATTTAGGTAAGAACTACACAATATTTATATTACTCAAAGAAAGCTACCAGTTTTTAAAAATAAAAGAGAAATAACTTTAATGAATTTTATGTAATTTGCAAAATGTAAGCAATCTCTATATTGGCTTATTTGTGCTTATAAAGTATTTGGATAGTTTAATCAAGAGATTTGCTAAAATACTATGATTTCATTCTTTCAGTGCTTCCATAAAGAATCTTTGTTTGAACTGACTAGATATTTGATTGTATTAAGGAATTATTATTCAATTTTGTGTGTATGTATAAGATAGTGGATGATACTTTGCGTATGTTTAATAGGGGATCTGTGTTTAATAGAAGATGTTTAATTATTCATCTTTTAAAAATGCATAATTTTGTTTGCAAGTATTTTAGTGTGTTTCTCGGATTTACTCTTAAACAATTGGAATGGGAGTAATGAGAGTTAGTACATGAGGGTAGGATGGAAACATGGTCAGTCATGAGTTAATAATTGTTGAAGTTGAGTGATGGATGCTATGGTCTGAATGTTTCTTCCCCCTCCCTCATTCATATGTTAAAATTCTAATGCCTGATATGACATTTTTTTTTTTTTTTGATAGGACATATTAGATGAGACTTTGGGAGGTGCTTAGGTCATGAAGGTGGAGCCCTCATGAATAGGATTAATGCTTTTTTTAGAGAGATCTCACAGATCTTCCTAACCCCTTGCACTCTGTGACAATACAGTGGCAGCCCTATGAGACTGGCAGTGAAGTAAGAGCATTCACCAGAATACCACCATCCTGGTGCCTGGATCTTGGACTTCATGATCTCAGGAAGTCTCCAGAACTGTGAAAAACAAGTTTTTGTTGTTGATAAGCTACCCAGTCTGTGGTATTTGTTACAGCAGTCTGAAGACCAAGACAAGGGGGTAGATAAGGTTATATTCTTTTCTCCAGAAGTATTTTTGTAACGTTTTACAGTGTAAAGTTGGAAAGGAGAAAAACCAACAATGATACTGGGTCAGCACCTACCTACAATGAAGGTTTGGTTTTTTGGCTAACATTCCTGGCACACATATCTTATAATGTTGAAAGAAAACTCTTCTGAGCAAAACAGAGTTTGTTGTTATTTGTTTCTTTAAGTAGGCTCCACACCCAGCATTGAGCCCAATATAGAGCTTGAACTCGAAACCCTGATATCAGAGACCTGAGCTGCCAGCAAGAGACCAATGCTTAACTGACTGAGCTATCTAGGAACCCCCAAAAGCAGTTTGACACACTGCTACTGGTAGATATAAATTTTCAAATGTAATGTATAATTAGGAAATAACAAAAGCAAATCAGGAGGAAAAACTATTAAAAATGTCACTTTAAAATAACATATTGTAGTTGAAATTACTATACAGAAATCTGTTGCATTTTTATATGCTAATAATGAAGTAGCAGAAAGAAAAATGAAAACAATCCTGTTGAACAAAACAAACAAATAAACAAAAAGCAGAAACAGATCCTTAAATACAGGGGACAAACTGATGGTTGCTAGAGGTGAGGGTGTTGGAGGATGGGCAAAATCAGTGAAGGGTAGTGGGAGATACAGGTCTCCAGTTTATGGAATAAATAAGGCATGGGTATAAAAGGTACAACTTAGGAAATATGGTCAATGGTACGGTAGTGTTGTATGGTGACAGATGGTAGCTACCTTTGTAAGCTTAGCATAATGTTGAATCATTGTGTTGTGCACCTGAAACTGTGTAACATTGTATGTCAACTATACTTCAATTAAAAAATATATCTAAAATAATTTCTTTTAAAATTGCACCAAAAAGATTGAAATACCTAGGAATAAACTTAGCCAAAGAGTTGAAAAAGACTTTTACTCTGAAACTATAAGACACTGATGAAAATAATTGAAGGTGACACAAACAAATGGAAAGCTATAACATGCTCATGGACTAGAAGAATTAAGAAATAAAAGGCACCTAGACTGATAAGAGAGAAGTAAATCTGTCACTATTTGTAGATGACATAATGATGCATATATAGAAAACTAAAGATTTCACCAAAAAGCTATTATAACTGATAAATGAATTCAGTAAAGTTGTAGGATACAAAGTTAATATATAAAAGTCTGTTGCATTTCTATACAATAATAATGAAGTAGCAGAAAGAGAAATTAAGAAAACAATCCCGTTTACAGTTGCACCAAAAAGAATAAAATACTTAGGGATAGTATTTTACTATCCCTTGGATACTCATCCAAGGTGATGAAAGACCTATATTCTTTTTTTTTTTTTTGAAAGACCTATGTTCTGAAAATTATAAGACAATGGTGAAAGAAATTGAAAATGGCCCATATAGAAAGATATACCATGTTCATGGATTGGAAGATTTAATATCATTTAAATGTCCATACTACTAAAAGCAATCTACAGATTCAACACCGTCTCTATCAAAATACCAGTTGCATTTCATGGAGCTAGAACACATAATCCTTTTTTAAAAAAATAAGACGAGCTTTTTTTTTTTTTTTAAGATTTTATTTATTTATTCATGAGAGGCACAGAGAGATAGAGAGGCAGAGACATAGGCAAAGAGAGAAGCAGGCTCCATGTAGGGAGCCCAGTGTGGGACTTGGTCCTGGAACTCCAGGATCATGCCCTGAGCCAAAGGCAGATGTTCAAGTGCTGAGCCACCCAGGTGTCCCTAGAACACATAATCCTAAATTTGTATGGAACCACAAAGACCTTGAAGAGTCAAAGCAATCTTGAGAAGGAGGAACAAAGCTGTAGGTGATGTCAAGATACATATTCTACATCTACATTCTAGATGTCACACACACACACACACACACACACACACACACACACACACTACAAAGCTATAATAATCAAACCAGTATGGTATGTGGACAAAAATAGACACATAGATCAATGGCATAGGGTAGAGAGCCTAGGATCATGCCCTGAGCCGAAGGCAGACATTCAACCTCTCAGGCCACTCAGGCATCCCCCTTTAATACAGTACCAAAAAGATCCTCTCACTGTGAACTTCATCTTGAACCTGGAGTCCCAGGATTGAGTCCCCACATCAGGCTCCCTGCATGGAGCCTGCCTCTCCCTCTGCCTGTGTCTCTGCCTCTCTCTCTCTCTGTGTCTCTCATGATTTTATTTATTTATTCATGAGAGACACAGAGAGAGAGAGAGAGAGAGAGAGAGGGAGAGAGAGAAGCAGAGGGAGAAGCAGACTCCATGCAGGGAACCTGATATGGGACTCGATCCTGGGATTCCAGGATCATGCCCTGAGCCGAAGGCAGACGTTCAACCTCTAAGCCACTCAGGCATCCCCCTTTAATACAGTACCAAAAAGATCCTCATCTTGTACATATCTAAGCCACTAAGAATTGATTATATGTACTCATACATATAAAGGGGTAGGTATCTTGTTTATTTTGTCTAGTGTTTTAACATAATGCCTTGAATGTGTGGTCAAACCTCATAGTTTTATGCTATAACAGACTTAAAAAAAAAAGCAAACATTGGTTCTAGATATTTACAGAGACCTTAATGGCAAATTCCCTGAAGTATAAGAATTCAGTCATCTGTGAGTATTTTTCCTATGGCTTATTAGAAAAAGATTGAATGAACTATATTAAAATCAAAATGCATATAATTTCTGGAGTAAGACAACTGCCGTTCCATCTTTTCTCCATTATTTTTGGTTTTAGAAGTCTCTTTTTCCTTTTATTAAGAACTAGCAAATGTATTTTTATTTTTCCTACTTTCTGGTATAAATTTTCTTTTTTTATTCAACTTGGGAAGTCATAAAATAATGTTTCTTTTGAATTAAACAGTTACTAGGCAGTGAGAATGCTCATAAGTATCTATAAAGTAGAAACTTGTTTTTTTTACTTGAATTATTTATTAGGGCACTCAATAAAAATGCTAAGAAACTAGTAGTTCCACAAGAATAATTGTGCATTGATCGAATTTCTGAGCAGAGTAATTTCAACTAGATGTTTTTAAAAGAAAAAAATTTAAATGTCTTTGGTAGAACTTAAATTATCTACATCATATTAGGTATAAAGCAGTACTTACTGAACCATAATGATAAATGAGTATCTCATTAAACTAGGAGAAACACTAATATTTAGTGTAGAATTTTTCCTGATACAGTTTTTATATGTAGTCAGTTTTATAAGAATAGATAATATAAGTTCATTACGAGAAATCTTGATTTCCAATTGGTATGTTGTTATGTCCTGCCTTCCTTGATTACTATCTTAGATTACCAGTAATGAAAAGAAAATTGAGAAATGCCTTGCCTGATTTCCATTTCTCTTCATCATCTTTGTATCAAATTCAGAATTTAGGCAATATGTTGTATCTTTTTATTTTATTATTTGCTCTAAAGATAATCTATTCATATTTTTATAACCAAAAATATATTGAGGTAGATAATTATTATCTAATTGTAAAAAATTACTCCCTAAAGCCATTCACTCTGCTGAAACTTCATTGTTTCTATCTTCTTGAGACTTTCCCTATTAACTATTCTTAACTATTGTTAACTATTCTTAACTTAACTTATTAACTATTGTTCTTAACTATTGTTCTTAACTATTGTTCATTCAAATATATATAAATATCTGTATTTAAAAAATATTTTTCTTATAAGCCTATTTACATATATTACATATATGTAAATATACACATATTACATATACATATATTACATATAATATATATTACATATGATACATATATACATATATTACATATAATATCCATCTCTTTTTTGTTGTTATTACCATTTTCCCTATCTCTAGCTGTTCTTGAATTCATCCACTGTGGAATGGATTCAACACATTACTGAATCTTCTCTCAAAGTCATTAACCTCCTTCTTGTTAAATTCTTGTGACTACTTATGCTCACTGAAATTGTCTCCCTTGATTTCAGTAGTATTACTGTAGTTTTATCATATACTTCTTTCTTGGTCCCTTTGCTGATTTCTTTTCATGGCTCAAAGTATTTTCTAAACCCAAGGTCTTAATCCTCTGTTTCTATTTGTTTTAGGGAGATTTCCCTAAAGAAGCTTGTAGGTGATGTGAATGAATGAATGGACCAAGTAGGGGCACGAGTAATAACTAATCAAATCCCTGTCTGAAGGGAACACCATTCTATGGCTCCAGCTTACTTTCATATGGGGAAAAAAAAGTTACTGTAATCAGATTGTCTAATTAATCAAGAGATATATGGGAAGTCTAGATTTTTCTCTGAAATATCCCAGATTATGAGTGTTAGCAGTCATTTGAAGTTTGGAAATACCCAGATAAGAGGGGTTTGGTATATTATTCTGGTTGGAAGAGGATCTGTGTAGTTTACACACTGCATACAGCCTTTGGGTGTTTAGTCTACATTATAATATACACTACTTGTACTACTACCATAAGAAGTGGTCCTAGGGATTGCCTTAAAAAGCTGTATTTTCACAGCAAATGCACATTTTGTAATTTGAGCATATACTGTTAGGAGTGCCATGAAGGAAAGGTTGATGGAAATTAAAGAAGTAAATCTCCCAAACTGCTCTTCCTGCCTGATTCTTTGGATGCTGATCCATCCATCCATCCTTCTTTTCTTTTTAAAAACTTAGTTTAGGGGTGCCTGGCTAGCTCAGTCAGTGGAATGTGTCACTCTTGATCTCGGGATTGTGAGTTCAAGCCCACATTGGATGTAGAGCTTACTTAAAAATAAAACCTTAAAAAAACAAACAATTACAGTTCAAACAAACATGTCTGTGGAATTTTAATTAGTAACCTCTGCTCTGAATCTTGGAGCTTCAAACATTTCTAAATGGAAAGTAGAAAACTAAATTCTGGTTCCTTTTCTAGAAAGTTTCAGCTAGTTATTTGGGAGTCACAATTCTTTGACTGTCAGCTGATCTTTGAATTGGAGGCAAGTACTTACCTACCTCAAAGCAGTGGTCAGGGGAAATGCAGCTTAAGGGAGGGACTTTGCACTTCTCAAATTTATGACTCTATTACTCTAGATCTCTTTATCTTGTGTGACCTCTCATACTAGTTTTCGCTATGATGTTTCCAACTACTTCTGAAACACCTTACTACTTTAGTATTTTTTTCACTAGCATAAAATTAGCTTGTGTCAAATTGAATTCATCTTTATTTTTAATCTTGTTCCTTTTTCCTTAATCATTGTCATGATAATTTCAGTTTATAAAATGTTGCTGACTCATGTCCATTCATCCTTCTGGACTCTGGTCCAGGACTTCCTGAGGCCTGCTAGCCAAATTTATTCTCTAACTTGTCTCCATGAATCTGGTCTGTGCTTTTTCCAACCATTTCTAGACTACTGTAAACAAAACTTTGACCACTCTACTTTTCTTTTCAAAAAACCCAGTGGTTTTGATTAGTATGAGCTAGAGTCACCAGAGAAGATTCCTGGAAGGCCTGAAATAGAGGGTTTTTTGCTAAAGGAATAAAAGAGATATTTTGCTGGTGGAGAAACAAGAAACAAAAACAAGAGATGTAATTGGTAAATAGTGTATCTTCCTAATCTGGAATAATAATTATTGGATAATGGGGAATAGATTTGGACAGGGTAAGGGCAAGATTGAAAATTTGAAAGACAAACATATTTAGCATATGGTTCCTAAATCGCTTAAATCTTACATACTTTTAGAGATAGAAAATATCTGAGGTCGGCTATTCATTTGTGCATTTTATAAATGATAGCAAATTTATGACTTGCCGTTGATCATATTAGTTAATAACAGGATCTAAACTAGACTTCTAACGTAACTTTTTCTTTTTAAGATTTTATTTATGTATTCATGAGAGACACAGAGAGAGGTAGAGACACAGGCAGAGAAAGAAGCAGGCTCCCTGTGGAGAGCCTGATGTGGGATTCGATCCCAGGACCCTGTGATCATGCCCTGAGCCAAAGGCAGAGACGCTTAACCACTTAGCCACCCAGGCTTTCCTCCCCTAACTTCCTATATAGTTTGGCAAGGTAGTATGAAAGCAGCCAGATAATACTTAAACTAATGAATGTGGTTGTATTCCAATAAAACTACCAAAAACAGGCTGCATGTCTGATTTGGCTTGTGGGTAATCATTTGCCAACTTGTTATAGAGTATTACTAACAAGTGTCCTAGTATATTTTTCTCCTTTTAGTTTTAGAACTAAGACATTTAAAAGAGCAAAAACATTAAAAAAAAAACCCTTATCTTTTATTTAAAAGAGCATCATCACATAAGGAAAGCGCAATTTATTTTTTTTTTATCAGGTATTAATTTTCATGTTTAATTCAGCTTTAGAAGTTATACAGTAATGTTTCTTTTCAATTAAGAAATACTGCTTTTAGGTAATAAGGAAGCTTTTAAATATAAAGTAGACATAAGTTCTTCATGTATCTTAAAAATTATTAGACTACATCTATAAATGTTTTCTATGTTAGAAATTAAAACAAATTTGAAGTACATTTACTTATTAATTTGTTTAAAATAGCAACAGTAGGGATTGGTGGAACATGTGACTCTTGGTCTCAGGTTTGTGAGTTTGAGCCCTATGTTAGGTATGGAGATCACTTAAAATTAAATAGCAATAGTAAACCCATTTTATGTTAACATAAATGTGTTATGAAAAATATAAGTTTATATATATATTCTGAAAAATTCTTGAAATAGCATTGTTTTACATTTTTGCAAACCTCTTTAATGTCTGACTCACTAGACCACAGCTGAATTCTGCTTCTGTAGTTTCTTGTCATGTGTTGTTGAAAGTATATGACACATATATGTAGTTGGAAAAGGAAGAATGTTTTAATAGCTTTTTCGGATAATTGTGGCAATTTTTGATAATACACCAAAAGTTGACAAGTAGTAATCTTATCAGTAAAGTAAGTATATAAGTGAGCTTCTCATACTTGTTTAACTTCTTTAATACTTGTTTAACTTGTTAACTTGTAACATACTTGTTTAACTTGTTTAACTCATACATGTTTAACTTCTTTTTTCCTTGTTCGAATGAATCTTTTACCAATGCTATATTATCAGGAGTTGATCATTTGGAAATTACTGGCTCTGTGAATTATGTAAACCTTCCATATGTTTATACATTTCATTATGCAGTATCAAAAAATACCAATTTTTAAAAACCACCACTGATCTCATAAAAATATTTTATTGAGATAAAATTGGTGTATAAGATTATATAACTTTCAGGTGTTCATTATTGTAATCTGTATAAACTACAAAGTGATAATCACCATACAGTTGAGCACCTTCACCTATTTTGTCCACCACCTAACCCCCTTCGTCTCTGGTAACCACCAATCTGTTCTTAATATTTATGGGTTTATTTTGTTCTGTTGGTTGGTTGGTTTTGTTTTTTAGATTCCACATGTAAGTAAAATCATATGGTATTTATCTTTCCCTGCCTGACTTATTTCACTTAGCATAATACCTTCAAGGTTTATTCATGTTGTTGCAAATGGTAAGATTTTTTTTCATTTCTTAGCCCTTGTAGTATTCGTGTGTGTGTGTGTGTGTGTACACTTACACACCACAACTTTTTTTAAAATTGTAGTTGACCTATAATGTTAAATTAATTTCAGATGTACAAAATAGTGATTTGACAGTTCTGTACGTTATTCAGTGCTCACCGTGGTAAGTATAGTCACCATCTGTTACATACAACATTACAGTAGTAATAACTATATTCCTTATGTGGTACTTCTTGTTTGTGACTTACTTGTTTTATAACTTGAAGTTTTGCCGCTTAGTCCTCTTCACCTATTTCAGTCATTCTCTTCTCTGCCAACCTGGCAAACACCAGTTCTCTGTATTTATGAGTCTGTTTCTGTTTTGTTGTTTGTTTTGGTTTTTATATTCCCTGTACACATGAAATCATATGATATTTGGTTGACTTCTCTGACTTATTTCACTTAGCATAATACCCTCTAGGTCCATTCATGTTGTTAGAAATGGCAAGAGCTCATTCTTTTTAATGGCTCAGTATATAGCATATCTTCTTGTATGTATATAGCATATCTTCTTTATCCATTTATCATCTGACAGTGGGCACTTACGTTGTTTCCATATGTGAACTATTGTAAATAATGCTGTAATGAACATAATTCTTTTTGAATTAGTGTTTTCTGTTCTTTACATAAATACCCAGAAATGGAATTGCTGGCTTATAGGGTAGTTCTATTTTTACTTTTTTTGGAATCTCTTTATACTATATTCCATGGTGCTGCACCAATTGGCATTCTAACAAAGAGTTAGTACAGGGATTCCCCTTTCTCTATATCCTTGTGAACACTTTTTATTTTTTGTCTTTTGGACACTAGCTATTATAACAAATGTGAGGGAATATCTCATTGTGGTTTTGATTTGCATTTCCTTGATGAGTAATCTTGAAAAACTTTTTATGTGTCTATTGGGTGTCTATATGTCTTTTTGCAGAAATTTTTATTAATATCCTCTGCTCATTTTTAAAAAGTTATATTTATTTATTTATTTGAGAGATTGAGAATGTGAGGGCATGGTAGGGAGGCATGGGGTACAGAGGGAGAGGGAGAGAGAGAATTTCAAGCAGACTCCTTGCTTAGTGGGGCTCATTCTCAGAACCCTGAGATCATGACCTGAGCCAAAATCAAGAGCTGGACACTTAACCGACTGAACCACCCAGGTACCCCCTCTCTGCTCATTTTTCAATTAGGTGGTTTTTTTTTTTTTTTTTTTTTGGAGTTGAATGGTATGAATTCTTTATATATTTTGATATTAATCCCTTGTTATTTACATCATTTGCAAATATCTTATGCCACTCAGTAGGTTGTGTTTTCATTTTGTTGATGGTTTCCTTCACTGTCCAAAAGCTTTTTAGTTTTGGTATAGTCTTATTTATTTAATTTTGCTTCTATTTCCTTTGTCTTTGGAGACAGATTCACAAATACATTGCTAAGACTAATGTCAAAGAGCTTACCACCTATGTTTTCTTCTAGGAATTTTATAGTTTGGGGACTTAAAGTCTTTAATCCATTTTGAGTTGATTTTTGTGTAGGTGTAAGATAGTTACTAGTTTTGTTATTTTGTATATGGCTGTTCAGTTTTCCTAGCATCGTTAATTGAAGACACTGTCCTTTCCCCATTGGATAGTCTTGGCTCCTTTGTTGTAAATTAATTGACCATATATGTGTGGATTTGTTTCTGGAGAAAAATTTTTTAAGTATTAGTGGGAGATATAAGCTTTCCAAAATTTTGACCTTTGCTTAGAAGGTCAAATTTTATCATTGACAACACGTTCTTTCTGTTTTTTTTTTTAAAATATATATATATATATATATATATATATATATATATATATATATATATATATATATATGATAGACTCATGTGGTTATTACTTTCAGAAAATACCTGCCATGTGCCTAAATCTGAATAAGAATAGTTTGAGTCATTCTTTCAAGAAAAAATGGCATTCCATCAAAAAAAAAACAAAAAAAGCAGCTAATTTAGCTTACAACTCTAACAGATACACAAGTGCTTTACTTCAATACTGCCATTGTATTTTGATATGCAGTAAAAATGCATTATGCATGCTTAAGGGCCAATATTTAATACTACTAGTGATTTCTACATTAGTCAAGAGGAAGTGAAGCTGCCTCTCCTTTTTAACTGCAGTTTGGTCCCATTGCATTGATTAAGATAAGGTGCTAGCAGTTTTATCAATTATTGTGTTTCCATTGTTGGTGGGAATGTCAGTTCACTGAAAAAGGCAAACAAGGCCTTAGTACTGTTATGAGAATAATTTTGACTTTATGGCTCTGAAAGATTTCTGGGATGCTTAGAAGTCTGTATGCCACTTTGAGAACTCTAGTTATCACCCTTTAGTCATTTGACCTGTCTGTGCCTGAATTCCCTTGACAGTTAACAATGCTGTAATTCTGGAAGTATAGCTAAGAACTGAAGCCAGCCTCCATTGAAAGAAACATAATCCTTTACCTAGAACCCACTGATTGTGTTTTAGTTGTGGATTGGATCTAAAGTGCAAGTTCGGTATCCGTCCCCTCTGCCTCCAAGGACATGTATTCATTGTATTTTCAAAGTGAGTGGTATATGAATGCTAATAAACAACTCTGTCTATTAAAAATTAAAATGTTCTGGTTCAGATTATAGATATCAGTAAGATTTCAATCAAAACAAGTCAAAGAGTTGAATAATCGTTATTTGTTTATACTGCAATTGTTAGCCATTACTTAGTAGCACTGATGTATGATTTATATCACACACACATTTTTTTTACTTTGCTACTCCCATTTGGCTTTCTTATAGTACTATCATTCTATTTGGAATGACAAGCAAATGAACCAGTGGGTACCTACAGAGCAAGAGCCACCATTGAACTATGGACACTGATTTTAGAACCTAGTTCAACTATTTAGTGTGTAATGTGGAAGAATTGAGTATTTTCCTACCAATCCAGGAAAATGTGATCATTTTCAGATATTTTAAAAACTAAACTTCATTATTAAATGTTAATTCACCAAGTAAACCAAGCAAATCTTAATGAGTTGACTTAATTAAGGAAGAATTGACATCTTTCCTTATTAGGTTCAGAAGAATCCCCCCCCCTTTTTAAGATTTTATTTATGTATTCATGAGTGACACAGAAAGAGGCAGAGAGACAGAGGCAGAGACACAGGCAGAGGGAGAGGCAGGCTCCCTGCAGGGAGCCTGCTGTGGAACTCGATTCCAGGACCCCAGGATCATGGCCTGAGCCAAAGGCAGATGATAATCATTGAGCTACCTAGACATCCCCATAAGAATCCATTTGTTTAATAAAGACATTATAAGCTTTATAATGCAAGAAAACCAATAGAGAAACTGATATCTGGAATACTGTAATCTTTAGAATTCAAAGAAATTTAAAGGGATTATACTAACTTGGAGATATTTTGGGTTGAAGTGATGCCCATATTTGATTAAAATTTGCTTTATAAATAAGACATAACTTTCTATGCCCTCCTTCCATTTTGTGATTTTTTTTTTTTTTAGATTTTATTTGTTTATTTGAGAGAAGTGCATGACCATGAGTAGGGGGAAGGGCAAAGGGAGAGAGAGAAGCAGACTCCCTGCTGAACAGGGAGCCCGATGTGCTCCATCCTAGGACCCTGAGATCATGACCTGAGCCGAAGGCAGACAATTGAGCCACCCAGGCACCCCCCATTTTGTGAATTTCTTTAAAGAGTAGTATAGTTTTGTAGTTGTGAATATCTCTTTGTGTATGTTAATAATATTCTTTTTCTCTGTATAGTCTTTTAAGTTGCTCCTTTTTACTCTTTAATGTCCAATAATCCTCCTACATATTTATCTATGGACCAGGTTTCTTGAATCTCCTAAATCATTATTATTTGGTATATGCTTTCCTGCTTTCAAAATTTATTACTCTACCTCTTCTTCTCCCTTTACCTTGACACTGATGTATTTACTCTTTTTTATTTACAAGTTTTATACTGTCATTTTGGTAGGGCTTTGAAAGAGAGTGTATGTCAATGTGTTTGTTCTGTTTCCATTTTTGAATATTTGCTTATTTTAAGATTTTATTTATTTATTCATGAGAGACAGAGGCAGAGACATAGGTAGAGGGAGAAGTAGGCTCCATGTAGGGAGCCTGATATGGACTCAACCCCGAAACTCCAGGATCACACCCCAAGCCGAAGATGCTCAGCGGCTGAGCCACCCAGGCGTCCCAATATTTGCTTATTTAAATGAAAGTGTCTATATTGTTCTTATATCAAATTAGAAGTTGAGTTCAGCAAGTAAGTACTAAAGTCAACACAATAGTTTAAAAAATGGCTTTAGCAATCATATGTTTAGATTGAGCAGATACCATAAAGTAATCATCAGTAATGTTGCTTATCAATTATCATGTTATTTTTGTTAAAAGGTTATAGGATTTTAAAATTAAGTTATGAATTATTTTTAAAACACATTTACAGGGCAGCCCCGGTGGCTCAGCAGTTTAGCGCCGCCTTCAGCCCAGGACGTGATCCTGGAGACCTGAGATCGAGTCCCATGTCAGGCTCCCTGCATGGAGCCTGCCTCTCCCTCTGCCTGTGTCTCTGCCTCTGTCTCTCTCTGTGTCTCAAATAAATAAATAAATAAATAAATAAATAAATAAATAAATAAATTTTACTTTGAAGTATTAGGTAGTTCTTATTAAGTAAATTAAAAGGAAGTGGATATTTTAATCCTCTACAACTTAAGTAGTAATTCACAATTGGGAAAGATTTATAGGAGCACAGAATTAGTTTAGTTTTAAATATGCTTAATTTTCCATATGTGTACTTTTCTTCTAATCAAGTGGCACCATATAGGGAAATGAGTTTCAAGAATGTTTAGCTTTGAGATTTTACAGACTCCCCAAAATACTTGAACAAGTGGTCTTGAGAGGAATAGTGGAATGTTTGCAGATTTTGAAATCAGATATATCTAACGTTAGATACTAGCTCTATTACCTATTAGCTGTATGTACTTAAGAAGGACAAAATGGAAATAATACTTTAGTTTTAGAATTGTAGGGATTAAATGAGATGAAATATGTACAGTACCTAGAGCAATGCCAGGACTTTAAGTATTAGTTTCTTTCCCTTGTAAGACTGATTTCCAGTTTTTTCTTTCTTGAGGATGACAGATGTTAATTTTCCCATCATTTTCCTGTAGTTTATTCTTACTACTGTGATCATCCTTCAATATGGAGACTCTACTGTGGTGCTTTATTTTGTTCAGTTAACAGTAAAATTAAAAGATGACTTTATACAAAGAGAATATTGTTTTTACACTAATAAATGTTAATGTAATGAAAATGGTTTTGCTGTCGTTAATAATCATTATAAAATTTTAAACTGTGCCTTGAATTTAAAACAGTTTTTATCATTTTAGGAAGTAATTCCTATTAGACATGACATCTAGTAAGCTCTCAATTTACTATGATTTGAATAGATCACAAGAATAGCTCAGGAAAATGAACACAGTTATAATAGCTTAGGTGCTAGATTATTTCAAATATCTGGATTCATTCATTGGTAACTATGTCATCACTGTACTAGATGCTAGAGCTATAATGATGAAGAAATGTATTAGTTACTTGTTGTATAACAAACTGCTCAAAAATGTAGTGACTTAAACATTTGTATCTCATTTCTCAGGAATTTGGGTGTACCTTTGCCAGGCTGTTCTGGCTAGGGGTCTCTCATGATGTTGCTATCAAGAGGACTACTGAATAATAATCTGTAGTCCTCTAAAGGCTTGAGGATCCACTTTCAAGGTGGCTCAGTCATGTGCAAGCTATGTTGGTACTGGTTGTTAGTAGGAGGCCTCATTGCTTCCACATGTGGGCACCTCCACAGGTTGCTTGAGTGTCCTCAAGACATGGTGATTGGCTTTCCCCAGAACAAGTATTCAAGAGGAAGTAGGGCAAAGGGAAGGGGAGGCATAAAGGCTATTTAAAAATAATCCTTTCGGGGCAGCCCTGGTGGCGCAGTGGTTTGGCGCTGCCTGCAGCCTGGGGTGTGATCTTGGAGACCCGGAATCGAGTCCCACATCCGGCTCCCTGCATGGAGCCTGCTTCTCCCTCTCCCTGTGTCTCTGCCTTTCTCCCTCTGTGTCTATGAATAAATAAATAAAATCTTTAAAAAATAAATAAATAAATAAAAATAATCCTTTGAAAGTCACATAGTATCAATTCTATCAGATTCTTTTTATCAGAAGGAAATCACTAGGTCTGGCCCACATGAAGAAGAGAGGAATTAGACTCTACCTTTTGAAGAGTGGGGTGTCAAAGAATTCATGACATATTTAAAAATTACTAGAGTAAAAATTTCATATTTCCAGGTATGCAATTTCATAGATCACTTAAGAATATATGTTGGTAACCATTACTTAATATTACATAAGAGTGGATTGTAGTTACTAATGTAAATACCAAAATGCAATGAGATAAGTGCTGTAAGAGTAATATGTGCAAAAGCCATGCTTTCTCTGACAACTCTTTATTGGGGTATTTTTGACTTGGATGTCCTACCATTTTCTTAAATTGAAAAGATCTATAACCTGACTCACAAACCACATCCCCAAACCAGCTCTCTTTACTTCCTGTTTGTCACTGTTAAAATTTTTCTGCCAGTTACCTTGATTTGAGGCTGAGCCATCTTTTATTTTTATTTATTTTTTTTTAAAGAAAACTTGTTCTGTCTTTCCTTTTCCACATTTCTTTTTTTTTTTTTCTTTTTTTTTTTTTTTAATTTTTATTTATTCATGATAGTCACAGAGAGATAGAGAGAGGCAGAGGCACAGGCAGAGGGAGAAGCAGGCTCCATGCACCGGGAGCCCGACGTGGGACTCGATCCCGGGTCTCCAGGATCGCGCCCTGGGCCAAAGGCAGGCGCCAAACCGCTGCGCCACCCAGGGATCCCCCTGAGCCATCTTTTAAACACTACTCTAGAAGCAGTTCTCCAGTGGTTCACATTCACCTTTTCAGTTTCCCTATCTTGTTCCATTTCTAGTTATATCCTTCCTCCCAACTGCCCTGTTACTCAAAAAAAAAAAAAAAAAAAAAAAAAAAAAAAAAAAACTGATTTTCTCAACTATTTAAGGTTCTGAAATGCAGATTCTTTTTCTTTTCTTTTTTTTTAAAAAAAAGATCTACTTCATTAGGGTTCCCCACCAAAATTGGGGAGAGTCAACCTAAAGGGTTTCTCTGGACTTTGGCTTCTTAATGTGGAAGAATAAATTACTTTGACTAGAACATTTCCATGATGCCTTTCGAAAGGAACTTTCAGAACTTAGATATAATTGAAACAATTGAGTTTATCTGTTTTTTTTTTTTAAAACAAGTTTCCCTGTTTATTTTTTAATCCCTTAAAAACAACTTGAGAAGCATTGAGAATGTTTTCTAATGTCTTCCTTTGGTTGAAGCTCTCCAATTTCCATTTATTAAGTGGAAGCCAGTATCAAATTAGATTATACTATCAATCACTGAAGTCACTATTCAGTTAATATATTTATTAAAAAATACATTCTCAGTGGGTTTTAATTGGAAAATGTTTATTAGAAAAAAATGTTTATTAGAGAAAAACTTTTCAAAATTTACAGGTAAGAAAGAGTTAAAATTGCCGGTAAATCTGTGTAACAGATTTAATAACAGATTTAATAACAGTTAGCTTATTAGCAATTTACTTGTAAATTAATTTATATAGTTTTAAGTATTACTTTAAGATTGTATCTGTTCCCATGTTCCATTTGTTAAAAAATATTTTCATAACAAAGAGTTGGTGCTAATTCTAAGAACTCAGTGAACATTAATTAGGGAGAAATTGGTAGTCTGTTACTTTATAGAGAGTAAAGAATTTATAAACCATGACTTCTTATTTAAAACTAAACCAAAATTATACTTAATTTAAATTGATCATGTTAACAAAAATTGATTAAAGGCTGGTTTTATAAACTTTTTAATCTTTTGAAGTAAAGAGAAAGGAGCTGAGTTTATTGTTTCTTGCTCTTTTCTTGCCCAAGCCCTGACACAATCTCTTTGGTCTCAAATGAGTCTGGCTATTTGCCAAAACCTGCATTCTTGGTGAGAAGAATTATGGGTGAGCACAATCTCCTTAAATGCTGTAATCTTTATCTTACTAGGAGTGTTTGTATGTTGACCTTAGTAATATACTATAATTCTCTTCATTTTATAGCTAACGCTTATATGGTGCTGACTCTCTACCAGACACGATTCTGAACTCTTTTATGTGTATTAACACATTTAATTCTCAGAACAACCCTATGGCAAAAAACTATCCTTCTCCTTTTTACAGATTGTCCTTATCTTTTGGTATAGCTGGTTATAGAACTTATCTGTAATCTCCAGGATATGGCCAACCCTGGTGGTTTGTACCCATTGGGTACAATCTTCTTTCAAGAAGCAAACTTGTCACACAGCCTTAGCAGCAGTCATATAATAAAAGCACTCTTTCCAGGAGAAAACCAAGTTTTGCCTGGGTTGACACAGTGCCTAATACAAAGGTACCCAATATGCAGAAACTGAGAGTTGCCCTTGCCAT
Source organism: Vulpes lagopus (assembly GCF_018345385.1). Classification (NCBI taxonomy): domain Eukaryota; kingdom Metazoa; phylum Chordata; class Mammalia; order Carnivora; family Canidae; genus Vulpes; species Vulpes lagopus. Next base: position 21,028,033 of record NC_054842.1, on the reverse strand, counting down.
CTTTCTCCCCTTAATTCCTCTCATCCAGTCTTAAATACTGTTCATTGTACCCACTCAATGTTTCTCTTCATTAGGCCCCCTTTTCCCTGTGCCCATTGGCTAACTTCAAAGTGTCATCTTCTCCAGTCTGACCTCTTTTCAGTCATAGCCCCAACCTGTTCTTCATACCTCTTTCGATATTATTTTGTTGTAATTTTTTGCAAGTTGTAGGCTACTAAAGCCAACAGTTATGGCTTTGTTAAGATATAATCCACATACTACAGAATTCACGTATTTTTAAAGTATACAATTCAGTTAGAATATTTTGAATTGTGCAACCATCACTCCAAAAAGAAATTCTGTACTTAATAACAATCATTCTTCGTTTCCCCATTCCTCTATACCTAGCTATCTACTAATCTACATTTCAACTTTAGAGACAAAGACAATGTTTTCTGGACATTACGTATAGATGGAATCATACAATGTATTTTTTATGACTGAGGTCTTTTGCTTGACATGTTCTCAATGTTCATAGAGGTTACATGTTTGCCCTATGTTCAGTCAGGGACTTATTAGCACACATTGCCCTTCTCAAGTTTTTCCTCAGAGGGCACAGCCTTGGACATGTGTATAGTGTTCAGAACTACCAGGGATTATTGTGGTTTTAGCTGTGTTCTCTTCAGCTGTCCCCCCCCCCCCCCGCCCCTTTTCCTGTTAAGCTTCTCACTATCCTGTGTCTATCAGTATCACACCCAGTTGCTGGCCTTCACTAATTCCTAGCTGTGCCTTGGGTTCCTATAACAAGTTACCACAAACTGGGTGGTTTAAGACAAATGAAGTTACTGTCTTACGGTTCTGAAGGCAAGAAGTCCAAAATCAAAGTGTCAGATAGGCCATGCTCCCTCTGAAACAGGGCATGAAGAGGGAAAATCCTTGCTCCTGCTAGTTTCTGGTGTTTGCCAGCAATCATTGGCATTCCATGACTTGTAAAGGCATCACTGAAGCTCTGTCTCCATCTTCTCTCATGTGTCTGTGTTTTCACATGATGTTCTCGTGTGTGTGTGTGTGTGTGTGTGTGTGTGTGTGTGTGTGTACAAATTTCTCTCCTTATAAGGATACCAGTTATATTGGATTAGGGTCCACTCTGATGATCTTATCTTTAACTTGATTACGTCTGCAAAGACCCTATTTCCAAATGAGGTCACATTCACAGATGGGTGTTGGTTAGGACTTAAGCTTTTTTGGAGGAAACAAGTTAACCCTTAACATCAGTTGATTGCTCTTTTGTTTTCAATAATGTTCTGGGGCATACATTTCTCCACATTCTGATCCAAACAAACTCTAGCTCTTTGGGCCAGATATGGTGCTGTTGGTCTTTGAGGCTTGTTTAGACCCTCTTCTAGGCTTAAACTTTGTACTGTGAATCAGGAGCTAGAGGGTGGTGAGGAATTTCTCTTTACCAACTGTCCACCTGTATCTTTCCTGTGGAGCAGAAGGTGTTTATGTGTTTGTGAAGAGGCTGGAAAGTGATCCTGCCACCTAGCATAGATTATCCGTAGTTCAGGTATAGTGATAGGATTTCGGAATAGCAAAATGGGTGCTTCCTCACTGCTACCACCTTGACATGGGTCTTCTGCAGCTTAGTGCTATGGAAAATGATATCTGCTGATGTTTACCAGCTGTGTCAAAACCTCTAGTTCTTCCACTCTAGGTATCTGTGGGAGATGTGAACTGCTACTCCACTGAGGAACCTACTAGAACAGCTCTTCTATAACACAGAATTGTGGGGGTGGGGTGCAGTACATGTAAGCTGTAGCTGGAATGCCGTGGCCTCCCATTGTTATTACCAAGTATCTATAGATTTTATTTAATAATGCTTTGCAGTTTGTTGCAAGCCCTTTGATCAAGAGAGAGTGTGAATCACGGTCTCTACTAATTTTTGCAAGTTCAGTTAATGTTGGGATAGGGTAAGGGAGTTCTTTGAGCTTCTCATACAGCCGTTTTAGAAGATCTTACCTCTTGAATGGTGTTTAAAGCACCATCTTCAAGGGTAGGGTAGTGAGACAGACACAGAATTGGAATGACATACAACTCTTAAGGGAATTTAGGCCATAGAAATGATTTCCATTAGTGCTGATGTTATTTTTTGACATATTCAAGTATTGAAAAAATTTAAAACCCTTTGTTAAAATGATTGAAATTATTCCTCATTTGATTTAATAGCTCTCTTTTTTGCACCTACACACAAAACAGAAGAAAACATTTAAAGATAAATGATTAGAGAAGAATGTTAATAAAGTTTTATTTCAATAAGTGAAGCTATTTTTGGAATATTTAATGGACTAATTATGTAAGCTAAATCTTCATTTTTTTGGAAGCTGGAATTTTTCATAATGAACTTACAGCACATCTCTTTCGTGGGTATTTATTTGATGTAAATGTCACCATCTGGACTGCAATTTTTTTTTTTTTATCTTATTCAGTTAGTTGAAAGGGCCAGCAAGATATCTTGAAAGCTTTATAAAACTCTAAATGTATTTATGTTGCGTTAGCATTCTTGTAGTGATTAGTTTTAACTAAGCTCTCCAGTTAGAGATTGGTAAAACTGGAAGCTGTTATAACCTCTGTAATTTTCCCCAACCAGAATGCTGCTTTTTAGACTGGGAAATCACTCTGAGACTTCATTAATAGTGAGGAATAATCACAAAGTATTCTTTTTAGTGTTTTGTGGAAAACTGTGTAGGCTTTTTATCTTAGTTTGTAGGACTCTAACTAAGTTTGTAAGACTCTAACTACCTTTCTGTATGTGTTCAGTAATGCTTCTTATTAGAATTTTAGAGATGGTTTGAACCTTAGATTTTACTTAGTCCCGCCCTACCAGTTTTGGTGAAGTAATTGGAAGTCCTTAGAGATTATGTAACTAAGTCTTAGAATTTAAGTTTACATATATATAACTATAAAGATAACAAAATGATAATAGTTCCAAAAATCCATGAATCAATTTATAGTCTCCTTTTTTCAGAAAGCTTTAGAAATACTATATATTTCCCCCAATAATTTAATATTGTAATAATTAGTTTAGTATTAATTTGGCATTTTTATCAAATAACTTGATTTTAGGCTTAACTAAGCCATAGAAACCTGTGAATTTTGTATTTTTTTGTAGTAGAAGGCATTTCTTCTCCTTTCTCAACATTTATGTTTCAGTAAAGCTAAAATAACTGTTAGTAGTTAGTATTAATATAAATACATAAAATCTTATCTTTATATCTCACTTAAATATTTTGAAACCATGAATCAGAAATTAACATCAAGATTAATTAGATCATAAGAAATTATGATTTACTTCTTTATTTTTGTTATAGTAAAAGAAGCTTTCTGTATATTATATTTGATCCTCATAGCCTCCTTATGAAGGTAGGTTAGACAACTTATATTATTTCCATTTTGTAGATGGAGAAACTGAGATTTGGAGTTTAAAGTAACTGGCCTAAATTTTATGACCCTAATAATTTGTGCCTATAGTTAACCATTTCTTTGCATGTCACCAGTCAGTCATGGTAGTATTTATTATCTTGTTTCTTCCAAGGAATGCAGATGTCTAGACAATTTTTATTTTAGAAAATTTAAAAGGATTACTTTGTGTCATTTGGCATGACTCCAAAGCTAGCACAAATGTAAAGAATTTAAGTTAAATTCTGAATGCCAGCATTCCTTTCTTCTGCCTTTTAGTGAACTCCTGTCTTCCTCTCAGTTTTAGCTTAAATATCACCTCTGTCAAGCCTGCCTTTTTTTCAGAGAAGACAAAAATCCTTTATTTATTTTATTTTTTTTAAGATTTTATTTATTTATTCATGAGAGAGGCACACACAGAGAGAGGCAGAGACACAGGCAGAGAATCAGGCTCCATGCAGGGAGCCCAACATGGGACTCGATCCTGGGTCTCCAGGATCAGGCCCTGGGCTGAAGGTGGCACTAAACCGCTGAGCCACCCAGGCTGCCCAAAGGATATATATATATATATATATATATTTTTTTTTTTTTAAAGAGTTTATTTATTTATTCATGAGACACCCACACCCACACCCACACACACAGAGGCAGAGACACAGGCAGAGGGAGAAGCAGGGAGCCTGTTGCGGCACTTGATTCAGGGTCTCCAGGATCACACCCTGGGCTGAAGGCAGGCGCTAAACCACTGAGCCACCCAGGAATCCCCTTGTTCTTTCTTAATGCTACTTTTGTAATGCCTCACTTGGTACTCATATTTGTTGATAACATGATTGAGCTTCTTGAAGGCAAAAATTGTGGTGTGCCTTTTCACTTCTCCAGGGCCTTGAATGAACCATATTGGAGCTTAGTAAATATTTTAAAAATAAATGGGTGGGTAAATGCTACAGGCTTGATACGTGGTAAGCTATATAAAGCCAACCAGTATGTACTCTCTGATCCTGGAGTAACTGTGCAATGGTAAATATTTGACTACTTACTACCTGATGTTTTGTTGGTTTTTGCTGTATAAATATTCTGGAATCTTCAGTTGGTGCCGGGTCATTTTATTTCTGTTCCATTTCATCACTTACAGTTATTTGGGACCTAGATAGAATAGTTTCACTGTAATGTTGCATTAGTTGAATCTGTGGTTTTATTAAAAACAAAAAGTATGGTTCAATATATATTTTTTATGGTACAGTACATTTAATTTTTTTACAAAAATGAAGTTTTGTTGCTTGAGGTCTGTCATATTTGTATTTGTTTAAAAATAAAAATCTTGGCCCTACTCCTGACTGTCCCATAAGTGAATTTAAAAAAGTCTAAACTTCCTTCTAAATTAGGAAGGAGTTTAAAGTTGGATATTTCTAGAAAGTCTGGTTAGGGTCCGGTTCCTGTCTTTTCAGTGCTTTTCTCCTTTCCTTATGGCAGCTACTTCTGACCATTTCACTGTTCATTAGCTGTAATATCAGAAAGTGGGATAGGAAATAAAGTTCACATCTTTCATTTTTGTTGCTTGTTAGTAGATTCCTTAAATTTTAGGTATGAAGAAGGATGAAAATAGTTATCCCTATTATTTCTGCCTCCCATTATCACAGATAATGATGACTTATCTACAGTTGACTAAAATTACAGGAAAGAAAAGTAGTTAAGAAATATGTCCTTAAGGTTTTCTCACACTTTTCATTGGGGAAAAGTATTTAAGAAAAAGACCTAAATGGATTCCAATTATTTTCTTTATGCTATTTTGTTTTGTTAAGCTTTGTGTTGTTGTATAATGAATAGTGGAATTGGGCTCAGTTGTGAATTGCAAGAAATGGCATATATGATAAAGACTGTAGTTTTATGTCTATTCAACAAACCAGGGTGGAATTGAAATAAAACTATAAGTATTTTAGCAGCATCAGTTGCTTCTGTCACCACCCAGGACTAGTCCTAATGAAAACATCTCGGTTGATACAAAGTTAATGGGAAGCAGACCACAATATTAGTATCAGGCACACTTGAGCAGTTTTGAGGCAGGACCGTAGTCATTTTCTTCACTGAGAATACAAATACTAGCATACTTTTACTTGATTGAATTAGCCACACAATAGTGCTATCCTTTATTTTCTTTTTTAGGGGGACAGGGATTTAGATTTAATAATAAAGTGTGTATTTTATATAATAAATATGCATGAAACAATAATATGTTGGAAAGCAAAAAATAGTGAAAAGCAAATTAAAATATCCAATTTGTACAACTTATATATCAGCCTGGGCTTGAGGAAGTAGATAAATTCTCTAGATTATTCAGCTGCTAGGAGTATACTATATTTTCAGCAGCTTTTTTTTTTTAATAGTGATACCTATTAAGATTTTAAGATTTTAAGTGTTACCTATTAACATTTTAAGAGGTTAGAATTTGAAGACATTTAGGTCATTTAATATTATATAGAGAACATTAAGGTACATTTAACAGGGTGGCCCAAGTAATTTCCATTCTCTTTCTTTTCTTGGATTTTTAAGTCCAAAGCAATAGACTAAAAATTTAGCTTTTATCCGAAGGTGTCTGAATGTTAAACTTATTGGTGCTTCCCAGACCAGCAGTAAAAGCACTCTTGAGTGTTCATTTTCCAGCACGTAAGACTTGAATGCTTAGTTTATGCAAGATAGTGTGCTGCTCTGATACGTATAATAATGAATTTCCAGTCCCCCCCCCCAAATCATTGAGGCTTGAGTCCAGTGATGGGGGGGGGAGGAATGATGAGAATAACTAGGAAGCCCATATGTCTTGTTTTATGCCTCTTGTTGTGACATAATTATTAATAGAATCCCCTTTCACTTTCAAATGTCCAGATTTGGACGACAACCTATATGTTCTGTGAACAACTGTATAAATATCAGACTGAGTTTAAGCATTAGGCTATTTCATATAAAGCATTACGGAAATTTAGGAGAGGGGAAGACTGATATAAGTTGGAGTGGGGAAACAAGAAGTATCTTAAATTTGACACCTTTTCTTTCTTTTCTTTCTTTTTTTTTTTTTTTTAAAGATTGATTGATTGAGAGAGACACAGAGAGAGGCAGAGACACAGGCAGAGGGAGAAGCAGGCTCCATGCAGGGAGCCCAACGTGGGACTCGATCCCGGGTCTCCAGGATCACACCCCAGGCTGCAGGCAGCGCTAAACTGCTGCGCCACTGGGGCTGGCCTTGACACCTTTTCTTAACTCATGTTTAGGTGGCGAGGGACTTCATTTGGTTCTTGGAAATTCCCTAATGTAAAAACTGATTTTTACTTTTTATACATATATATGTTTTGTAAACTAATCTAAAATGAGAAGGACGCCGATTTCAGTGCTTTTTCTGTCTTTGTTTTCTTTTTTGAGACTATCCCTTTGAGCAGCTGCTGAGATTTTTATGTTTTTGAGTTGTTTAGGTTAAAAGAGAAACATTTAAGATGTTTTTCTCCTTTGATTTTTCTAAATGACTTAATCTTACTAGGAGTAGTGATTATTGAGACAAAGGTTACAATTAATGTCAGGTATCTTGGAGGTTGTATATAGTTATGGGCATCAGAAATTTTCTGAAAGTCTCAAAATGACACATAAAGTTTAATCTACAATACAAAATCTTATATACTACTACTGCTTTCCCACTACCACTATCCATTCCATTTCACTAATGAGAAACTTTAAGTAGCTTTATAACTGGGAGAAGTGCTTGTAAAGGCCAATACAAATAAGATAGCTTATTGTATTTACAGCCAGGTTTATTTGTGATTGTGATTTGTATTGGAGACTATCAGTCAAGAAGTTATTCTCGAATTGCCTTTTCTATTCTTTGAGACAATGATGGTTATATGACTTCATTCACCTTCTTTTTTTCCTCTTAGCAAGACAAATACAAGTGCCTAGTGAAACGCTTATTGTCTCTTGGCCATGCATACAGAAAAACCATTTTTAGAGAATACCTGAGCAAGCAAAATTTTATAGAATTGAGTGGACATCATCACGTAGAATTGTGGGTCGGGGACCGTGCTGTAGATAGTCAGTCTTGCTGAAGTTGTGAAAACCGAGTGAGGACCTAAATTAAGATGTATTCTGATGATGAAATAAGCCAAAACTTTAGTTTTATTTCATTGTATCAACCTTGGGAAGACTGTACAAAATGTTATAGACCAGTGAAACCTTATACAGGTCTGAAAAAAAGTGTTGTAACCTTCAGATGAAACTTTTTTTTTTTTTAAGATTTTATTTATTCATTTGAGATAGAACAGGCAGGGAAAGGGGGAGAAACAGAGGGAGAGGGGGAAGGAGACTCCCTGCTTATCAGGGACACCCCCTCTAGGGCTGGATCCCAGGACCCTGAGATCATGACCTGGGCTGAAGGCAGATACATAATCAACTGAGCCACCCAGACGCCCTAGTTCAGATAAAACTTCTGTGTCATAGGAGTTGGTGTGGTCTGTGAGCTTGTGAAAATGAAGTGTTTCAGGTTTGATTTCATGAAATGTCATTCCATATTTTAGTTTTAGGATGATTGGATATGCACATTTCTTATTTAACGGTGATTACTGTATATAATAATTAACTCATTTCATACTCATTACCATAAACATGAAACAGTGGTTATAATATATATACTGAGGTAAGGTGTTTTTTTTTTTTTTTTTTTTTAAGATTTTATTTGTTTACTCATGAGAGACACACAGAGAGAGGCAGAGACACAGGCAGAGGGAGAAGCAGGCTCTACTCAGGGAGCCCGATGTGGGACTTGATCCCAGGACTCTAGGATCACACCCAGGGCTGAAGGCAGGGCGCTAAACCACTGAGCCACTGTGGCTGCCCAAGGTGGTTTTTTTTTTTTTTTTTTGCAAAAGAAAAGATCTAATGTAAAAACGCAACAGTTCAGAAAATTTGTTACAATAAAAAAAAAAGAAAAGAAAAATGAAGCATGCCACTAATCTTGACAGGCAAATTTTATAATTTTTGAAACAAAAAAGATGAGATTTATTAATTTCTAAAAGTATCTTCTATCTCTGTTTCTTCCAGTCTATAACATAGACTCCTGTCATTTAACTATCATGTCTTGGTCTCAGTCTTTTCCACATGTGTTCTTTAAATTGAGTAAGACATTCATACTTAACGCTATTGCCCTCTTATCCATCATATTTGCTTATAGCATCATATTTGCTAGTAGCAAATATTGGTTACTTTTGAGAAATGACAAAATAATAACTCTTGATTAACATTTTAGCATGTAATGATACAAAAATTAAGGTAGGAATTCATAGATAAATGAATTTTATATCTGACAATAGGAAATTCTAGTGATAGTTAAAAATCAGAATTTCTTCTTTTTTTAAAAAAAAATTGATTTTATTTATTCATGAGAGACACACAGAGAGAGATACACAGGCAGAGGGAGAAGCAGGGTCCATGCAGGGAGCCTGATGTGGAAATTGATCCTGGGACTCGATCCTGGGATCCAGGATCACACCCTGGCCGAAGCCAGGTGCTAAACCACTGAGCCACCCAGGGATCCCTAAAAGTCAGAATTTTAATATTAGATTGAAAAGTTGGACCAAGTAGACACATATTTATGCCACAAACATGAGTATGGCTCCTCAGATTGGGCATCAAGAAATGTCCATTGAATAAATGGTGGATGCATTTTACCAGTTGCTTTGGGGGGGTGGAATTGCATATTTTCTTTTTTGTAGTTTGCTTTGCATTTGTTAAAAACCATTAAAAGCAAATGTAGTGCTTATATTTTGCCAAAGTACGAGACAGAATAGTAGGCAGAAAATTGGTATGTAGGCGGGCAAAAGGGCAGATTCACTGCCAAATGGCTTTAGATGAGTTGATGCAAGGAATTTAAATATTAGGCTTTGATGAGAGATTGTTGAATTTTCTCAATGTTGTTTCCTTTGGTATGCAAGCTAATTAGACAACAACAACTAATTGGATCCAGTGGCTCAGACAGCTTGCTTCTGTTGGCACAGATGCTATAGGGTAGCACAGTTGGCTTTACTGACAACTAGGAAGACTTCCATCAAGGCTCAGCTGTGATCATGTCTGCAGGTCCCTTCTGGCCTGCTCTTAGATGCCCTTGCCTTAAATGGGGCATTGGTAGCAAGAAGTGTTCCAGGAGATGCTCATAACTTTATTTGTGGTGTTGATGCAATTTGTACTCACCCCTCCTAATATATTTTGTCAATCTCAAAGCTCTATCACCCTAGAAAAATGGGAGAGATTCCTTATTTGGCAAGAATAAAAATTATTACAAAGCATCTTGCTTCTGCATTAAGTGATAACGTATAAGTGAGCAGCTGATCTTAATCTTAATCATGCATAAAAACACCCAGGTATCTTGTTAAATATTTATATTTCCATGGCACTACTCCATAAACTCTAATGTAATAGGTGTGGAATGAAATACTGTAGAAGCCCGCCTTTCCCCAGCTTAACTAGAATGGCGACTGTCTCCTATATTTATTCAGGAGTCAGAAATTATTTTCATACCCAAAGTGTTGATAAACACATTTGGTCCGTAAAGATGTATTTCAGAGCTGAACTTAGTACCCTCCTTTTATAGCTCTGAATATCATATTTTTGGTTACACGAGCTTGTTAGTCTCATAGGGCTTGTAGTAGACTTTTAGTAACAGGATTTTGAAAGACCTTTTTTCCTTAATGTGTATAATTAAACACTGAAAATAAGGAATCATCAAAAGTAAATTTACCCTATGTTGCTGGCTAGGATGACTTTATCCTATAGGGGTAGGTGGTAATGGTCTTTATTGAAAACTTTGATACATAATAAGTACATGAAAGATTATGTAGATACAGCCCCGTAGTCCTTATTATATATTGAATATTGTACAGTTTACAAGGAATTGGGATTTGAGTGTCTCCTAATTGAGCCTTCTGAATTTGGATAAGGCAGAGTACCTTCCCTGCACATCTGGAGAGAATCCAGATGACCTTTCATTGTCCAGCAGCTGTATGCATCACGGTTGGACTAGAAATGGGATAAATGATTTAGGATTCTAAAATGCTCTGAACTATTTAGCTGCATCTTTTTACATAGCTGCTTCTAAGATCAGAACAAATTAACATCCTAGCCTCAGAAAACACAAACAAGGTTGCATAGTTTTGCCCAAAGAACTAATTTATTCTTCCTCAGTAAGAAAACATAAGACAAGGAAGGATTTACTGTTGCTGAAAAAGTTTAGAACAGCATTGTTATATCACTTATTTCTAATTGTCTTTTTATGATTTTATGATTTCTATAACACCTAGCAGTTTATTCATATAATTGATAGGTTGACTGTAACAACCAATAAACCAATATTGATGCATGTAATCTGGTTAATATTTACTTGTGATTTTCAAAGTAGAACATGTTAATATGAGGAAATGGCAAATATGTTTAGATGGTATTTTAAAAACTTTTTTTCATATCCACTTTATTCTTTGATACTTGGGTATTGTACACAAGCATTAAATATCTTAATGATTTTGGTTTGTTAAGAATGAAAAAAGAAAAAATCAGTGCAATTAAAAAGTCCTTTCAAAACCTGTTTAAATAAATAATATCTATTTAAAGGAAAAGTGTTGTCTCTTTAGTTTTTTGAAATAATAATGATAGAACTGGCTAACATTTATTGGTTCCTTTTTGCCAGTCACTGTGCTAAAGCTCTCTTTCAATCCTTAACACTGACTTATTATGAAAGAAATTAACAATCCTTTAAATATGTGCCTTTCTATTTCATTATTGGCTTTTTAAATTAAACTTTCTAGTTTCTGATAATTATAGATTCAAAGGCAGCCATAGGAAAAAAATACAGAGATTCCTTGAACCCTTCACTCAGATTTCCCCCTTTGTAACATCTTGCATAACTACAGAGCAGTTTTATCACAATTATGACATTGATAAAGCCACCAATTATATCTAGGCTTCATAAATTTAATATGCACTTATTTGGGTGTGTATTTAGTTCAATTAAGTTTTAGCACATGTGTAAACATCACAGTAAAAATATGGAATTGTTTGTCATTGTAAGAATCTCTCATAAGCTGCAGCCATTATCATTTTGTTATTTCAAGGATGTTATATAAATGAAATTATACAGTATATTACCTTTTGAGATTGGCTGTTTTTTACTCAGCATAATAATTCCCTTAAGATCTAAATACTTGTATGTATTAATAGTTTGCCTTTTTTATTGCTTAGTGCTTTATTTCATTTATCAGGTTTGTATGCTCAAGAGTTAGGTATTATGGTAAGTGCATGTTCAGTTTTATAATAAACTGCCAAACTTCTTTCTAGAGTGGCTGTACTATTTTACATTTCCACCAGCTATGTATCCAGTTGCACTGCATCATCACCAGTATTTGATCTTGTCACTCTTTTTTCTTTTATCCATTCTGATAGGTAGGTATGTATGATGGGTATAATTTGCATTTCATTTTGCTAATGAAGTTGAAAATCTTTTCATTTGTTTATTTGCCATCTGTACATTCTCTTTGGTGAAGTGTCTCATTATGATTTTGCCCATTTTCTAATTGAGTTGTTTGCTTGTCTAGTATTCAGTTGTGAAAGTGCTTTATATATCCCAGATACAGGGTCTTTCGTTGGATATTGATTTTCAAATATTTTTTCCAATCATATCATTTTCTGAATAATTCATAGAATAAAAGTTTTCAATTTTGATGGGGATATGCTTATCAATTTTGCCTTTAATGGATTATGCTTTTGGTGCTAAGAATTCTTTGCCTAGGCTTAGGTCCCCAACATTTGGCAGGAGAAAGGCGTGTTATATTTCAAATTAAAATTTTTAATCTAGTATGATACATTTGTAACAACCAATAAACCAATATTGATGCATAATTATCGAGTCCACATTTTCTTTTTCTTTCATTTTTGTTTAACATTCTTTTTTTTGTTCTGTTCCAGAATCTGATCCTGTATATCATATTACTTTCATTCATCACGTCTCCTTAGACTTTTCTAGACTGTAACAGTTCCTCAGACTCTCTTTGTTTTGAAGACCTTGACAGTTGCAAGGAGTGCTGGTCAAATATTTTGTGGAGTGTTTCTCAACTGGGATTTGTCTGATTTTTTTTTTCATTTTTAAAAAATGCTCAAAATAGGCTTTATGGGTTTTCTGTCAGGAAAGACTACAGAGGTAAAGTGACATTTCAATATACCACATCAAGGGTGCATGTGATCAGCCTGACTTATCACTGATATTCAGTTTGATCATGTGACATAGGTAGTGTTTGCCAGGCTTCTCCGCTGTGAAGTTGCACTCTACTTCCACCTATGCTGTAATCTTTGGAAGGAATTCACTATGTAGGGCTCACAAGTAAGGGATAGGGAGTTATGCCCCATGACACACATTTTGGTATGGTATATTTTCATTTAGTTTTGTGTATTTTTCTTTATTAACTTTGAGACTGCCTGTTTCGCAGGTGGTTTATTTATATCACTTGATTTATAAATGTTTGGAGAGTTTCCTGTTTTTGTTTTTAGTTTTATTACATTGTGGTGGAGAATGTACTTTATGGTTTCAGTGTTTTTTTTTGAAGTTTGTTGTATGGTTTAGTCTGTGGTCTACATTAATGACCATTCTATGGGCTCTTTTTTTCTTTTATTTTTTTCATCATAAGTGTACTCTTTAATCCCTGTCAACTATTTCACCCATCCCCTACCCACTTTCCCTCTGGTAACTAACCATCAATTTCTTCTCTGTAGGTAAGAGTCTGTTTCTTGGTTTGTCTCTCCTTTTTTTAACCCTTTGCTCATTTGTTTTGTTTCTTAAATTCCACATATAAGTGAGATCATATGGTGTTTGTCCTTCTCTGACTGACTGGTTTTGCTTTGCCCTGTATTCTCTAGCCCTGTCCATGTTGCAAATGGAAAGATTTCATTCCTTTTTATGGCTGAATAATCCATGGTATGTGTATGCATATATGTGTGCACATAATACACCTCCCACATCTTCTTTATCCATTTATCAGTTGATGGACCCTTGGCTATTTCCATATTTGGCTGCTATAAACATAGGGATGCTGTAAATAATGCTGCTATAAACATAGGGATGCATATGTCCCTTTAATTAATGATTTTGCATTTGGGGGGTAAATATCCAGTAGTGTGATTACTGAATCATAAAGTAGTTCTGTTTTTAATTTTTTGAGGAATTTCCATACTGTTTTCCACAGTGGCTGTATCAGTTTGTATTCCCACCAACAGGGCAAGAGGGTTCCTTTTTTTCTATATCCTTACCAACACTTACTGTTTCTTGTGTTTTTGATTTTAGCCATTCTAACAGGTATGAGGTGATACTTCATTGTGCTTTTGATTTGCATTTCCCTGATGTTGGGTGATGTAGAACATCTTTTCATGTATATGTTGACCATCTATGTGTCTATTTTGGGGAGATGTCTGTTCATATCTTCTGCCAATTTTTTTTTAAAAGATTTTATTTATTTATTTATTCATGGGAGACAGAGAGAGAGAGAGGCAGAGACACAGGCAGAGGGAGAAGCAGGCCCCATGCAGGGAGCCTGACATGGGACTTGATCCCGGGACCTCAGGATCACGCCCTGGGCCAAAGGCAGGCGCCAAACCACTGAGCCACCCAAGGGATCCCTTCTGCCCATTTTTATAATTTTTTTTTTTATTTATTTATGATAGTCATAGAGAGATAGAGAGAGAGGCAGAGACACAGGCAGAGGGAGAAGCAGGCTCCATGCACCGGGAGCCCGACGTGGGATTCGATCCCGGGTCTCCAGGATCGCGCCCTGGGCCAAAGGCAGGCGCCAAACCACTGAGCCACCCAAGGGATCCCTTCTGCCCATTTTTAAATTGGATTATTTGTTTTTTTCTGTGTTGAGTTGAAAAATTCTTTACATGTTTTAGATACTAACCCTTTATCAGATCATCATTTGTAAGTATCCTTCTCCTATTCAGCAGGTTGCCGTACAGTTTTGTTGATTGTTTCCTTCACTGTGCAGAAACTGTTTTTGAAGTGGTCCTAATAGTTTATTTTTGGTTTTATTTCTTTTGCCTCTGGAGACACATCTAATAAAATGTTGTGATGGCCGATGTCAGAGACATTACTGCCTGTGTTCTCTTCTAGGATTTTTATGATTTTAGGTCTTAACATTTAGGTCTTCAGTTCATGGAGTTTGTTTTTGTGTATGGTGAAAGTAAGTGATCTGTTCTTTTGCATATAGCTGTCCAGTTTTCCCAACACCATTTGTTGAGACGTTTTCCCATTGTATATTCTTTCCTACTTCGTTGAAGAGTAACTGACTATATGATTGTGATTTTATTTCTGGGTTTTCTATTCTATTCCATTGCTCTTTGTGTCTTTTTTTAAAGATTTTGTTTATTTATTTGAGAGCACAAATAAAGTGTCCACACAGGACACTTTTCTACGTTGGTGCAAAATGGAATATTTTGTACATTTTTTAAATGTGATTTTTGTATATACTTGTATATGTATGCCAATTGGTGCTTTTTGTAAAGGAACTTTTGTATGATAATGCTTGGTCATGGTGTGACCAGCTATTGTTAGAAAGAGGGGAGAGAAGCCAGGCTGACAAAGCTGCCCTCTTCCTTTCCTGGGAGGGAGGGCTGGGTAGCACACAGGCCTACGAAGGGATACTGTACTGTACAGATGTCAATGCCTGTCCCTGACATAGGGGATGGCAACTGAGTTTGTGTTACATGTTGTTTCAATAAATGCACAGCGCTCTCTTTCTGTTATTACCAAAAAAAAAAAAAAAAAAAAAAAAAGAGTACATGCACATGTGCATGAGGGAGGAAGGGCAGGCTGCCTACTGATCAGGGAGCCTGATGTGGGGCTCCATCCCAGGACCCTGGGATCATGACCTGAGCCAAAGACAGACATTTAACCAACTGAGCCACCCATGTGCCCCAATCTTTTTGTCTTTTTTAATGCCAGTACCATACTGTTTTAATTACTACTGCTTTGTGATACAACTTGAAGTCTCTAATTGTGATACTTCTAGTTTTGTTTTTCTTTTTCAAGATTGCTTTGGCTCTTTAGTGTCTTTTGTGGATCCATACACATTTTAGGATTGTTTGTTCTAGTTCTGTGAAAAATGCTCTTGGTATTTTGATATGGATTGCATTAAATGTGTGGAATGCTTTGGATAGTATAGATATTTTGACAATATTTGTTCTTCCAACCTATGAGCATGGAATGTCTTTCCATTTCTTTGCATCATCTTTAATTTCTCTCATCAGTGTTTTATAGTTTTCAGAGTACAGGTCTTATACCGCTTTGGTTAAGTTTATATCTAGATAGTTTATTGTTTTTGGTGTAGTTGTAAATGGGACTGTTTTCCTAATTTCACTTTCTACTCCTTCATTATTAGTGTATAGGAATGCAGCAGATTTCTGTACATTGATTTTGTATTCTGTGACTACTGAATTCATTTATCAGTTTTAGTAGTTTTTTGATGGAGTCTCTAGGGTTTTATGTATATAGTATGTCATCTGCAGATATTCAGAGTTTTACTTCTTCCTTCTTCCATTCTTTTCAAGACTGTGCAGTTTACTGTTGTTGAGTGGGGTGATCTATGTATGTAAGTTATATCCTGATAATTGATCATTTGTACACATTTCTTCCCTGCCTTCCCGATTTTCTCAGAGTTCTCTCAGTTACTGACAGTGGGATATTGAAGTTCCAACTGTAATTGTGGATTGATCTGTTTCTTCTTTCAATTCTGTTAGTTTTTGCTTGATGTATTTAAGATTTTCTTGTTTGGTGCATTCACATTTAGGATTATATCCACCTGATGGAGTGATCCTTTTATCATTATGTAGTATCCTTGTTTGTGTCTAGTAACTTTCTTGCTTTGAATTCTCCTTTATCTGATATTAATATATCTATTCCTGCTTTTTAAAAAATTAATTAGAAACATTAAAAAATTAATTTTTGCATAATAATCCTTTCCATCCTTTTAGTTCCAACCTACTATGTATTATACTGATTTTTAAAAGCAAACCAAAGCCAAGGTCAGATTTTTAAATGTTTTTGTCATGAAGTTATTTTGAATTTTTTCAATTAAGGTCAGGTTACATATGTGAGTAAATGGTATAAATCACTTTAGAGACTAGAAAATGGAATATTGGTACAAAGCAGAATAGAGAGAGAGAGCCTTATTTATTAAGTCTGTTTTTGGTCATTAAACAAATGTGTTGAATACCTCATGTGTGCCAGGAATTGTTTTAGGTGCTGGAAATATGATAATGAACAAACAAGAAAAAACAAAACACTGTCAGCATGGAGTTTATAGTCTTGTGGAGGAAGAAAAAAGTGAAGAAATAAATTATATTGTATGTCAAGGTAATAAATGCTTTGGAGCAAAGTAAAACTGGGAAGGGGGCAGAGATAGGTAGGTAGTACTTGTAGGTGGTGGTGATGAGGTTTTGATTTCAGATAGGTGATCAGGGAAGACCTCTCTGATAAGTTTACATTTGTGAAAAGACTTGAAAATAATGAGGGAGCAAGCTGTGCTAATTTAATTTCTCTGGTAGAAAGGTATCTCAGGCAGAAAAGAGCTTTCTTGGCATGTTAGAAGAATCAGTGGGAGACCAATGTGACTGAGCAGAGTGAGCCATGGGGAGAGTGCAAGGAGATGAGATCAGAGAGGAAACAAGGGTTTAGGTCATGTTGAATCCTAAAAGCCAATGTAAAAACTTTAGCTTATGTGAAATGAGAAGTCACTAGAGAGTTTTGAACAGAGTAGTGACATGATTTAGCTTTCATTTCAAAAGGAACATTTGATAATTTGTGTGTACTCCCTAGTCTGTTGAATAAAGGAAGGAAGGTGGGAATTAAATGCATTTGATTTTTAAAATATATATTTATATTTTTAAAGGAAAAGTTCCACAGGGACTTCTAAAACCCACTTCTAAAACCCTTTACTTCTTATCTTTAATGGATCTGAAGTAATTGACTTTTAATTTAAAAAGTATGAGGAGTATTGTGGAATAATTCTCGATGTGACCCTACTAGTAACATTAGAGGAAAAAAGTCTAATTTCCATTGAGCAGTTTGACAGGCCCTTTAAAAAGTCTAAAGGAATTCAAAAATAACAAAAGACTGGAACTTATGCCACAACTGTAATATATCTTAGTTTATTTTCAATAGACTATCAGGTACTTCATACCACTACAACAGCTGAGTGCTTAAAACAATATACCGAAAGAAGAAATATAAGCCATTGATAAGACTAGCTTTGTACGATTTTCAAATTGTCAGGTACTTGACACTTTTTTCTGCTGGTCATTTCTCTTAAAAAAATTTTAATGAGGTGAGGACAAGAAAAAAATATGAGAAAATTGTATCCTATGGTTAAAGAAGGAAACCACAATCACAGTACATAATGGATACAGGAAGTGCACAAAGATTGTTTTTTATAGACACCATAAAAAAGATTTTGCAGAGGTTAAAAGTGGATTTATCTGAAATGTGATAAAAATCTAATCCAGTTCACTTTTTAGAAAGAATTAAAGAATAAATACAAAGAACGAAATAGTACCTTGAACCTTATGTGAAGATGATCTCATAGCCTGTTAGAATTTCTGACCTGCACCCAGAGTAATCTATAACCATAATCTACTTAAACCATTGTGAACACTAGGTTTAAATCTCCCCACAATTAAAAGCTCTTCTAGAGTTATCTACATACGAATGTCTTATACTTCACTTCATTTTAACCCTACCCCAACCCAAAAAGTTTTTATAGATATTAATCTCAAATGGATTACTTTTTCATCATCCTTCATAGATATTCTTCAGAAAGCAAGTACTCAACAAAGCTTTCTGATTTAACAACTTGGGTAAATTGTAACTGATCAGAAGGTCTGGCAATAGAACCATTACTAATAAGAATTGTATTTTCTGATTCAAATATAAAAATACTAGGGTCTGACAATAGTTCAGAATCTATGAAAATTGACCTGAGAATCCAAGATATAAATTCTTTATATCTACATAGGAAAATAGTTCTTATTTCAAAATAAAAATCCTACTTCTGAATCTGAGTGTTTAAAATGCTTGACTAAAATGCACTGATTAGCCTCCTTCCAAAAGTACTACCTGTGTCAAAACTAAATTTGACATTTATTCTTAGTATGTGAAAACTCAAATATGACTGCCTCATATTAAAAAATATAAATCTATGAAAATAAGTGCAGTGGCTGAATAGTTCTGGTATTATAATACCAGTTAGATGAACATTTTTATTATTTGTAGAATAAACTCTTAAAGAACCAAATCATATAAGTATTTTTATTCCTTTGTGGGCACTATAATCATTAAAAACAATTACTTATATCATGTCAGAGAAATAAGTAGTAGCCTGAGCATTCAGCTCTGACCCAGAGAAATAAATGTGTTTGTAATTCTCTGTGATTTTAGTGAACTAAACTTGGACCAAATGAATTGAAAAAAATCAGTTCATCCTAATACACCAACCAGTTTCTTTCACAATTTTTCCAATTCTGACAGTAATAATGATTATGGTAGTGGCAGAGCTACCACTTATTTGTGCGAGGTTAAGCCATTACTTGGAACGTCCTTCTCCTTTATCAGAAAAATTCCTAACTATCCAGCATACAGAAATATGGTATGCTCAAGTTCCAAAATCTTTTGATTCCAAAATCTTTTGGAAACCCCTTTGACAAATCCATGCTGATGGCTTCTCTGAATTGCTATGATCAGTTTTGTCTCTACTATGCAATCAAACATTTCATGATGTAGGACTTTAGAAGTTCTCTGTTTTCTGGGACGCCTGGGTGGCTCAGCGGTTGAGCATCTGCCTTCGGCTCAGGGCATGATCCCACGGTCCTGGGATCGAGTCCCACATTGGGCTCCCTGCATGGATCCTCCTTCTCCCTCTGCCTATGTCTCCGCTTGCCTCTCTGTGTCTCTCATGAATAAATAAATAAAATCTTTTTTAAAAAAAGTTCTCTATTTTCTAAATAAAATATACTCACCCCTAAGAATAATCTCCATTTGGGGTCATTCATTACCATGTTCTTCTTGCCATACCTTCATTCATATAGTGCAGCTCTGGAAAACATACATTTAAAACAGCTACTGACTCCCTCATTTTGCTTTTAATATTAATTAGGATTCTGTTTACTGTAATTGACAAAAATTTTCCCAAATATCATCCTTTTCCTTCTTGATCTCAACATGTAATCAGTAAGTTCCCCAAAAAGGCCTAGCTCACCAGACACAAAGTTGAGGCTGACCTTGAAGAAAGAATAGAATATCTTTAAGTGCTAGTAAATGTGTGGTAATAAAATTCCTAATATAGTTCATCCAGATTTTCAGTATAATTGTACCAAACTTTATATAACTTCTTAAATAATGAGTTCTCTTATTAGCTCCAATAACTCCATTATTTTGAAGGTCATGCTGATACGAATAACACTGCTCAGAATCCAACTAGAACTCCCTGAGATACTTTAAGAAATCATTACATTTCCAGCCAGGATAGGTCTGGAGGAATCGGCATTTAATCCATTTTACAGATATGGTATCTAAAGTCCAGAAAGGTTAAATGGCACCTTCTGGGCTCACAACACTTTTTTGATCTTATGGTTCACTAAAATGAAAGTGCTAGGTAAATTGATAGGAGTCAAGATTGAAGATGGATCATCCTGACACCTTAATTTAAAACACCTTCATTTAAGGAAGGCTGAAGTTAAACAGATGAACACCCCTCTATAGCAAACCAAGGAAAAGATACGCTCTCTTGTAAACTTTTGGCATAAATGGTAACAGTTTTCAGTCTCTTCTTTTTTTAAAAGATTTTATCTATGAGAGAGAGAGAGAGAGAATATGAGCAGGGGGGAGGAGCAGAGGGAGAGGGAGAAGCAGATTCCTCACCAGGCAGGGAGCCCAATGCAAGGTTGAATCCCAGAACTCTGAGATCATGACTTGAGCCAAAGGCAGATGCTTAACCAACTGAGCCTCCCAGGCACAGTTTTCTCTTTTTAAAACTGTTTTGGATCCCCATTCAAATCTCTTCCACCACAAAATTTAACTGTTTTGCACCTTCAGTAGTAATCGTGAGAAATATATACCAAACCTCATTAATATAAAACCTGAATAATTTAGGAAATCTGGTTTGGAATAGAATATTTAATCTCTGGAAAGACAGAAATTTGTTTTGCTTTTCCCAAATAACCAGTTGAATAACAATTTAGGATTGTGATTTTAACCCAAAATTTTGTAGGTAATCATTTAATGAAATGTCTGGCAGTATCCTTTAATGGACTGTTCTCATCTGTTATAAAGTTACTAATGAGAAACACTTAGAAACTAAATGGATTAATTTGGCAACAGTGTTGATGTTGTCTTGGGATGGGAATCATTCAAGGATAGAGTCCACTCGGATATTCAGGGCATCTACAATTTGTAGATTAACCATCCTCTTGATTTTCTTTTTATCCTTTTTGCTTACAGCTTGTGCTTTTATAATCATACACCCTACCTCAACCGAGTACAGATAAAATGTAATAAAATTCAAATTGGATAATTTTGCTTCAGGTTAGAAACTCCTTCAAAAAGTTTCTGAGATTTCACTAAAAAAGTTTTTGGGATTTCACTAAATAAACATAGCCTTTTTTGTTACTTATACTATTTCTAATATAATGAGTAAGTATTGGCTAAATAGTAACCAAAGTCAAGCAGCCATTAAAATTATTATGGTGTCTTAACTGTATTATAGTTTGTAAATTAAAATAACATTAAGAGACCTAATTTCTTTCCTTGTAGCATTTTGAGGTGTTTGTACCAGTTTCCTCTAAGCAGATCTTAATTAGCAAAAATTTTCAAGTCTCTGTTCCTATCAAAACTAGTCAGGATGCCAGGCCGAAATCAGTGTGACTGGCAGGTAAACTGACTACACTATTAGGAAGATTTAAAAAAAAAAAAAAAGAAAAAGTTAGATCTATACCTTTTTCTCCCCATATCTGTACATTTTGATGTGAATAACAATATATGCAGACAGAACAGAGTTTTTGAATTAAATCATACATTGATTAAATTCAGTTTGTTTTGAGGGTCCAGATACCACTCACATACCAATCAGTAAATGTGTCTTAGGAATCAAAAATATGAGAGAATGGACTGATGAATGAAAAAGATATATTAGACATTGAAGAATGATGCAGTTTTTTTGAAATAGTATTTGCTCTGGGGTCGATCAAAACAGAACCTAACCTTGCATATGAAAGTGAGATTTGGCTCTGCTAAAGATCATATCTGATTTCTTAAGCAATTTCATCAGTGTCAGCTGTGAGATACACTTAACATTAAATGCCAAGGCAGGATTACAGTGCAAGCCCTGGAGTCCAGCTGATTTATCATCCTTGAAGTTATGTGGGATGGTATATAACACTATTGAAAATAGATGACAGAAGGCTGTCCAAGCAGCTGCTGCACGGTTGATCTAAAATAGTGAGACCACAAACCAGGCCAATAGAAGAAATACTTTAAGGGCACACTGAGTCACAGCATCAAATGATAAAATACAGCTCAGGGCAGCCAGGAAACAATTGTTTCTGTGAATGCAATAATCAAAAATGAAGTGATTCCTTCATAGCAAAGCCACTGAAAATAACATGATTCTAAAACAGTGGTTTGCAAACAGGAACAGAATATATAAATAATAGTTGGAACTCAAAGGACAATTTAATACAAACATCATGAGAAGGATTAATTAGATTCTTTCTGTAAAGCAGTTCACAAACCATTAGAGACATCTTTCATTATCAAGATGTCAACAACCTTAACCACTTATCTAAGACAGAATTTTTAAGGTATGATGTTAGTTTGGTTTAAAAAATTGTATCAAATATCCAAAGGGCTAATTTTCTAGTATAGAAATGTGCCTCTCTTCTCTGATATAAGATATCATTTTGAGCCTGTTAAGTGCTTTTAAATTTTGAAGCCAATATATTAATATTTTTTATGACAAACTAAAGTCCTTTTATTAGAAATAATTCATTTTATTGGTGGGATGTATAGACTATTTGCCCGTGAGTTCATTTGCTTATGAATAAATCATATTGGTACAATATACAGAATGATTTAATTAGGAAGTCCTATGACATAAGAATATATGGTCAAATTTTAGGAGATTAGGAAAGACTGGACCATTTTCCCATATAGGTAGGCTCCTAACTTAAGGCAAATTACGTCCCCAAATTTCTTTAAAATAAGTAGCAGAAACTCAGAATCCCAAAGAAATGATAAATAACAGGTACATAGACTGGCCCACAGATGCCAATTTGTACACATAGTACACATAGTGTACCTAAAATCTACATTTGCCCTGAAAAAGGATGATAACCACTGCATATACATACCAGTAATTAAGCAAATTGGAAACAGAAATAAGGAGATAAAATAGAAAATAAGTGATTCCTTTGCATTGAAAGGAACACGATTCTAAAACAATAGCTTACAAACCAGGGATAGAGAGTACTAAAGTAATGGCTACAACTAAAGTCAAAGTATAGTTTGCTATAAATAGCAAGAAAAAGATTAAAGGAACTAATTCAAGCAAACAAGGAGTTGGCTAAAGACTTTTGAGTCTGTTTTGAAATCTATACTGGAACAGGGCAGGTATTTTAAAATTTATAATTAATATCCTTTTAAAATGTTTTTTTCCCCTACTGGTAAGGGAAAATTAGAACCCCTCACTTTTTCCTCTGCTCATCTCTTAAAAGTCAGTTGACTTCTTTCTTATTCTGTAGACTAAGCGGTTATTTCATATACATCCCTGTATTTCATCTTCCTGTTTGCTGGACTTCTAAATCTATACTCCTAATCTAGATCTTTCCTCTTAAACTTGGTATGTTCCACTGTTTACTGGACATTTTCATTTGGCTGTCCTGAAGATACCTTAAATTTAATATGCCCTAAACTGACTTTATCACATCATTCCCCTCAAAAAAAAAAAACAAAAACAAAACCCCAAAATGTATGCATATCCACTCATGGCTCATGTCAAAACTCTGGAGTTTCTAACCCCTTCACTTTTTTTTAAAACATTATGGCATATGGCATATTGACTAGAATCCCTTTTATATTTAAAGGAAAAAAGCCCACAGAAACAGAACCACTCTTTTTACCTGCAGCCCCAATCTTAGTATCTTTCTCAGGGCAAGTCTACAAGAATTTGCTGTGCTTCTCTCCCATTCTTCTTCTTCTTGTTGAATGAATGATTTTTATTTCTGAAGAGTGGCAGTGGCAGCTGGATAGTAGAGCCCGAGTCTCCTGATTCTTCAGAGTATTCGTCTTCAATTGTAGTCCTCACTTGGCAGCTTTGGATTAAAGTCCTATAACGATGCTGACTCTTAAATTTCCAAACCACAGAATTTCACAGAGAGGCCTGGAAGCTCCTTGCATGGAGCTATATCAAATATAGCTCACTGTCCATCTGATGAGCTTTGGAGGATGACAAGGCGACTGAGGCCAGCTCACTCTTCCCCACCTTCCTTTTCACACTTGTCACCTGGAATCCTTTGCATTTTATTGATATCTGCCGCTTACATTCTATCTCTATCAAGCTGTAAAATAGCCTAATGATTTAAAGGCAAGCAAAGATGCACCACTCCGCAGATGAGGTAACGTGGAGGCCACCGCATGGTATGCTTTCCCCCACTTCAAAGTAGCTGGTAATTTATTCTGACAACTCATACATCTCTTAGTAGTAATCTGCTTTTCCCTTCTCCATGTTAACATTTCATTCTCAGGCCTGCTTCTATTGGTGGTTACCAACTAGCGAAATGCCAGCATCAAGGCTTGAAAACCCAGACCTTTTTTAGTGCAGGTGAGGGAAATCCCCTTTGCAGCTGCAGAGAAATAGATCCTGTAGGGCTTCATAAAAATGGAACCTGGCCACGGCTGTTCGTTCGTTCGTTCCTTCCTTCCTTCCTTCCTTCCTTCCTTCTTTCTTTCTCTTTCTCTCTCTCTCTCTCTCTCTTTCTTTCTGTCCCTCTCCCTCTCCCTTCCCCTCCCTCTCCCCGCTTCCTTTCCATCCTTTCCTTCCTTCAGTTTGCCAACTTAAGTATCACACCCAGTGATCATCCCATCAAGTTCCCTCCTCAGTGCCTGTCACCCAGTCACCCCATCCCCTCGCCTGCCTCCCCTCACTACCCTTTGTTCGTTTCCCAGAGTTAGGAGTCTCTCATGTTTTGTCACCCTCTCTAATTTTTCCCACTCATTTTCCCTCCTTTCCCTTATAACCCCTATCACTATTTCTTATGTTCCCTGTATGAGTGAAACCATTTGACGATTGTTCTCCAATTTACTTGCTTCACTCAGCATAATACACCCTCCAGTTCCATCTATGTCGAAGCAAATGGTGGCTATTCGTTGTTTCTGATGGCTGAGTAATATTCCATTGTATACATATACCACATCTTCTTTATCCATTTATCTGCTGAAGGACATCGAAGGTCCTTCCACAGTTTGGCTATTGTGGACATTGCTGCTATGAACATTGGGGTGCAGGTGTCTTCGTGTTTTACTGCATCTGTATCTTTGGGGTAAATAGTGCAATTGCTGGGTCGTTGGGTAGCTCTATTTTTAACTCTTTGAGAAACTTCCACACAGTTTTCCAGAGTGGCTGTACCAGTTTGCATTCCCACCAACAGTGCAAGAGGGCTCCCCCTTCTCCACATCCTCGCCAACATTTGTTGTTTCCTGTCTTGCTGATTTTCGCCATTCTCACTGGTGTGAAGTGGTATCTCATTGTGATTTTGATTTGTATTTCCCTGATGTCAAGTGATGAGGAGCATTTTCTCATATGCTTGTTGGCCATGGGTATGTCTTCTTTGGTGAAGTTTCTATTCATGTCTTCTGCCCATTTCCTGATTGGATTGTTTGTTTCTTGGATGTTGAGTTTAATAAGTTCTTTATAGATCTTGGATACTAGCTCTTTATCTGATATGTCATTTGCAAATATCTTCTCCTATTCTGTAGGTTGCCTTTTAGTTTTATTGACTGTTTCTTTTGCTGTGCAGAAGCTTTTTATTCTGATTAAGTCCCAGTAGTTCATTTTTGCTTTTATTTCCTTTGCCTTCATAGATATATCTTGCAAAAAATTACTGTGGTCAAGTTAAAAAAGGCTTTTGCCTGTGTTCTCCTCTAGGATTCTGATGGATTCTTGTCTCACATTAAGACCTTTCATCCATTTTGAGTTTATCTTTGTGTACGGTGTAAGAGAATGATCTAGTTTTGTTCTTCTGCCCTTCACCTTTATATCGCTATCCAGTCAGTTCTCACTCATTAATGCAATATCCTAACTGTTCTTCCTACTTTGGATTTTCTTTCTTCAATTTTATTCTGCACATTCTGCTTGTATGTTCCTAAAACTCTAACCTGAAACTGTTACTCCTTTAAATTAAAACTTTTCAAATGCTCTTCTTTGCCTTTAGGTAAAGTATGTACTCTTTAATTTGAATTACAATGCCTTTTATGATTTACAGGTTTTATTCCAATTACCTCTTACCCTCTAGGCTGACCATCTAGCAATTCAGTGAAAAACCTATGCCATTCCTTCTCATGTGTGGTCCTTTGCACAAGCTTTTAAATGTATAAAGTAATTATAGAACACTTGATTAGTAGTAAGTGTAGAATAATTATGTGTAGTAAATACTTTTCTCCCAAAATAAAAAATTTGGAGTCATTTTAAAATATGAATATCAACTTCTCTTCCAAATCTGCTATTCATATGCTCACAGTTAAATCAGTGGCTGAGATTTTAAAGTATTAGTACTTATGAATAATAGCATAACTTCAATTATCTTGACATTTCATAAACTATAGACACTAATATTAATCCTGGTGAGTTATCAATGATAAGTAAAATTAATCTCTCAGTTATAATAGTTTCAAAAAATGGGTTGTTAGAGTAAATTATTTCCAGGATGGGAAAGGAGTAGGAAGAGAGAGAATGATCTGTGATCTCAGCATGGGGAACTACCGGCCTAAGTCTGTGAGAGCCCTATGGTCAGCAGCTGCCCTGCCTCTCACCTTTTTAGTGTAGATCTTCCTTTACCTCTGGGTCACAATGTCCTCAAACACTGGGTACCTGGTATCTAAAAAGTTAACATAACCAGCACCACACCAGAAGAAAACTTTATTTTCATCTAAAGGTAAATCACATATGTGAACAAGACTTTTTGAAATCATCTTAAAGAGAATAAACTGTGAATTGTATTCACACTGGTAGGACAAAGTATTGGGAGGTACTTCTAAGTGAACTTGAAAGGTATTTTGTGGTTTCTTTTAAGAAGTGATTTGTCCCTTCCTGACTGATACTAATATAATTTATGAGGACAAGAGATACTCTATAAACCAGAATTCTTGCTCTCCAGGGTATTGGCAGGAAGGCCTGTGGAGCAATGCAGGACTCTAAAAGAATGACCAACACACACCTGTCACCTTTGAGATTTTTTTCTAAATAAATCTGATCCTCTACGTGAAAAAATAGCCTGGCTTTTCTGAGATATTTGCAAAAACTAATGGCCTATGATCATTTGACATTTTCTGTTCATGGACATAAAAATTTATAGATTTATTAGGCTACTGGATAGCTTTTCTCATTTTTCTACATTTTTTCCCACATTTACTTAGAAAGAAGTCATATCTGACCATCTATTTTGAATCCAGTGCCTATCTACACCATAACCTTATCCTGAACTTGTATATGTGTGCTGAAAATACAGCCTTTGGGTTGTTTTTAATGTGGGAAATAGAAACAAAAGAGAACAGGCAATAGGGAGATTATCTAAAAGTCTTCATTTAGAGAATAAGAATTAAATAAAATGTGCTTCCACTGAGGATAGCAGGAAGCATGAAGGCTTTTTATTCACTAACATTGCTATAACACTGTGGACTCACGTCACAGAACAAGATTATCAAAAATGAAAATATCATTCAGTTCAAGTAGTTTGTGACTTCAGAACCAAGTTGTATTTCAAAACTTGGTCTGTCCACCTTAGTGCTTAGTGTTTGGAATTCATTTAAATTGTTTAACTCAGTTAAATTAGTTCTTAAAATCCCATGATTGTTCATTTTTTTTAAAAGTTACAATATACTTGAAATAAAGAGTAGTATCACTAGCAAATTCAATTCTGAATCAAAGGAAAGCATACTTAAAGGTGTAATAGACCATTTAAAGACCTCCAAGATCGAAGTCATTGACAGTTGGTGCATAAGCACTCCAGCAGAGCTAAGCAGGAAATAAGAAACATGAAAATGGACTACAGAGTATGAAGGTCAGGGATACCGATTCTCAGAAGGATTTTATCCAACTGTAGAGCTTATGCATGAAATATGAAAAGATGGCATAGGGCAGGGAATCCTGCTAGAGAGGAAATGGGAGAAGGTTGTCCTCACATAGCCCCGTGTCCCCCATACTGTCACCAGGAACCCAACTCTGTATTTCCTTCTTAGATTCAAGGGGAAACATGGGATGTGTGGCACTGTAGCTACAAGGAGCAGCAGGTAAAACAGGGAAGAAGAGGGAAATTAAACAGTAGTGTTAAATACTGAATGGAATTCTTTCGGATGCCTGTCCGGATGGTTCAGTGGTTGAGCGCCTGCCTTCTCCGGCCCAGAGCATGACCCTGGAGTCCGGATCCAGTCCCACATCGGGATCCCTGCATGGAGCCTGCTTCACTCTCTGCCTGTGTCTCAGCCTCTCTCTCATGAGTAAATAAAATCTTTTTTTTTTTTTTTTTAAACAGAATTCCTGTTGCACTTCTCAGGTGGCCATTTGCCTATAGAATAACCTAAGTGAGGTTAGCAATTAGAGATGCAGTTTACAGAAATTTCAACAAAATGATGTTCTGATGTTTTTTGTTTTTTAAATCCCCAATAAAGAAATTTAGTGGTTTTATGTATTTTTTTTTCATGGTACTCATATCTTCTTGATATTTCTCCCTTTATATTCAAAGTAAAGTAACAATTTTGGCTGTGTTGGGTTTCACTGAGAAAAACTGCCACAGTGACTCCTGCCTGCTTTAACAAGCTCATCTTTTACCATGCTTCCCCTTACTTAGGCTTTCATTGTACTGGCTTCTTTTGAGTTTGTCTAATAAACCAAACTCCTCTTTCTCCTAGTCTTTGCATATTTTACTTCTGCTTGGACCTTACCTGTTCTACCCCTTTCACATTTTCAATTTAAATGTCCTGTTCTTAGAGGGTCCAGTAGTTGAATGGTTCAGAAAGGTAGGAAACCTGTCTATTCTGTTTTCCACACTATACTCAAAACTTAGCACCATGCCCGGGATATAGTTAGAACTTGGTAATAAATATATGATCTTGAGGGAAAATAGGAGAATCTCTGTGGAATATTTCTTCAGGGGTGAAGAACTACTTTATGTACTTTAAAATTTCCAATGTATTACTGATCCACAGGTATTCAGTCTTATAACAAGAATAGTCAATCAGTAGTTAATCAGTATCAATACATTTCTTAAAGGGAGCCCCTCTTCCAAAGATATATATAAATATATAGCAGTGCTGACTTTGAAGAAAACATCTGTATCTGGACTACAACATAGAATATGCACAAAAGTTAGCAAGTCATTCCTACTAAATCTTTAATAGTTATAGGGGAGTCAGAGGTTTGTCAAACAAGATTGGTATTAATGTTATTTTTTCTCAGGTAAAATATAGGTCTGCCGAGTAATATTTCAGGTTGAAATGTCATTGATTAAGCCACCTCTGTTTAGTTCAGTCTCCACAATGTTAGCCAATTGAGTGTAACTTTTGTAAATTCTGCCCTATTCTCATACTGATTTTCTTAAGGAATTTTTTAACCAGCATACTTAAAAAAAACCCCAAGTGTACGCTGTAAGAAAACCGTCAATTCAAAAACAAAAGCCAGTTCACTTGTAATTAATAGAGGATGGTTATGGTATTTATTACATATGAATAAGGAAAAATTGAGAGGTACCAACATAATCTTTGCCAGCAACAGCTCACATACCAAACTCTGAGAAATGTGAGTTTGACTTGTAGGTCTCTGCAAAGAATGGGGTTTGGCTACATAGCATATGTGTTATTAAGGTTTGGAAGGACAAACAGCAACCCCTGTTCAGCTTTAGCATCACATTGGTGTTTTTAGCGTATAATCAGTACCACAGTTATCAGGCCACACATAGCTTTGAAATTTTTTAAAAATGCATCTTACAATGCAATTCTTATACATACTAATGAAAGTAAAATGTGTGTGATTTTAAAGTAAACTGTGGTATCTTTTAACTCATTTGTGGTTAGCTTTGAGTATATTCTGCTGTTTCCTTGTTAGATAGGTATATAAACATCATGTGTGTGAGACTTTGTATTGTTATTTTAAGAAACGTGTGTGGTTTCCTGTTCTTCTTTTAATACCTCTCAGCTGTAATCATAGATCTCACATTTATAGCAGAATAAGAAAGTATTATGAGAGGAATAATTAACTTTAAGACACCAAAAATAGGTGTTGGGAGTGGTGATTATGTATCTTCATTAGCATATATATAGTTAAATATTTTGTTGTTTCTAGGGAGAAAAATCAAATTAACCACAGGTTGTACAGGTGCACATATAAGAGATGTATAAACGTTGTTGAAGACATGAAATTCCAAACACTGTAATCAAAACTTAAAAATACATAGTATTTACTAAGCTCTAATCATATGGCAAGGACTGTGCTAAGAACTTTATTTCATTTAATTGTTTAAACAACTCTATCTAAGGGAGGGGCATCTGGCTAGCTCAGTTGGTAGAGCATGTGACTCTCAATCTTGGTTGCTCCAAGCCTCACATTAGGCATGGAACCTACTTAAAAAAGCATCTTAAGGGAGATACGGAACTGAGCCTTGAAAGGTTTAAAATAACTTGCTAGAGGTCACCCAGCCAGTAAGTGGTGAGGATGAGATTCATACTTTGTTGGATTCCAGAGCCTGAGCTCTACACACTTTCAATGCCAGATTCTTAAAATCATCTTTCATCAAGTCCTCCCATATTCTGCATAATGGCTGTGATCTATTATATGGACCACTGGCTGACCTAGTAGATGGGGGAAACCATTGTTCTGGTTTTTACCCTTGCTTTCAAATCAGGGCTTTTGCATATCATAGAAATAATATCTAACTCTTTACAAAAATGATCAGGCAACAGTATCATCAGTAATATCATTAATGAGTGCCAAAAACGGCTATTACAGTGAGCAAAATCATGTGGTAACATACTTCTGATGCAGGCTGAAACATGTATACACAGCTACTCCTACTTCAGTGTGCTTGCTAAATGAGACTGTATATTACTTCAGGTATACAAGTATTGAAGTTCAGATGATTGAGTGCAATGCAATAATGGATGGTCACGGTTTGGCTTCCTTCCTTTGACTTCCTTGTAGATAGTTAGCTGTTTGTGGTCAGAACAGGAATATGGGCTCAATGCCAGCCAGGTACATGGTATGTTTGGGTAAATATAGTAATTAGAAAAAAGCAGACTAACATCCAAATCAAGAAGAGATGCCTGAGACTGAGGTTAGTAAGAATCCACATAAAATATCTAAAATAAGCTGGCTATAGGAAACTCCTCAAAAGCAGCACAGTTTATCTTGTGATTTAAAGACAAGTTATTTCAATACATATTGTTAGGTAGTGGCTTATTTAAAATTTATTCAGTGGAAGAAATCTACAAATATGGGTGTCATGATAAAGGATGTGCATGATACATACATTTAGTTTGTATAAATTCTCTTACATAAATATTCCTTTAAGTGAGAATACTGTATTTAAAATTATGTTTGGATTATGTATTCTTTTATATCCTGTTTTACTAGACTTATACATTTATATTACTGAATATTATTTTACAGAACTTTGTATACTCTAGGCTATTTATGGAATTTTTAGGGACATTTTGACTATGTATAATTTTTGCCTTATAACACTAACTTTGGAATCAACCTACAAGTTAGTTGTGACACTAGAGGTCAGAAGAAAAGAGATTGTTGTTGTGATAATAACTGCGGTAAGAAATGGATATGAATGTGTTACAGTTTAAAAGTTTTTGTAGTGTCTAGAATGTATCCAGTAGTAAAGATGTCCTAATTATAGATAGGGGGTTATGGTTCTTTATACAGACATGTGGAGGGGAAAGGGAAAGATAATTTATTAACCAGCAATGACTTTTGAGGGAAATCTACCTTAAAATGTATCCACCAAAAATCCATCTCAAGTATAATTTGGTTTTCTACCTGTAAGATTCTTCCTAGAAGAAAGAATTGGACCTCTTCTATACATTTAACCACTACATACCACTCGTGCATTAATTGTAGTCTGGCTTGTATTTTATGTATTATTGTCCAAGCCCTCTCACCAGATTATGAACTTATTCAGGATGGGGATTATTTTTTTCCTTTGTATTCATTGTAGTGCCAGCACTGAGGATAGTAAGAACTCAAAAACATCAGGTAAATTTTTCGGATTGTTGGATCAGCTAGCATTCCCATGGTAAATTAAAAAGTGATTTACTAGTTTATAAATCAATCTCTTGTGAGTTTGGTTAACACAAATGAATTTCTCTGAGTTTCATTCCCATGGGTGAACTGATAAAATTAGATTTCACTAGACTGGTACATGTATCAGAAGGGTCCAAGGGACAGAGTTTCTAATAAATTCCTATAAATAAACTGCGCATTTCTCTAGTGCGTATCAGTGGAATTTCATGATAAACTAATCCTCTTCTTGCACCACATTCTTTGATGTATTGTTACATCTTACCATGTCCAAATAGGAATAAGAGTGTAGATTTCTTTTAATGATTGCCTTCTTATTATTGTAGAATAACGTAACTCTCCACTTCTGGAATGGTTTTTAAAGTATATAAATATATTGAAGAAAAGAGTTTAAATCTTTATATAATCTAGAGATTTTAAAAATTAGAATGAAAAATGGGCAGAAATAATAAATTAATTTAGCAATCCCTAAAGGCAAGAGGCAAGAAGTTCCATCTTGAAAGTCCCAGCAGATCTGTGATCTGTATACTACAGGTATAGTTAGGAGGCTGGTGTTTTGAGTAGGAAGATAATGGTTTTTAATTGGCTCATCACTGAAGTTTCATTCTGAAAGGAGGGGAATGAACTTAATGCCAGTATTAACAGGTGATAATTAAATTATGGGTTCTGCATGCTTAATGTCCTACACTCAGGCAAGATGAGGCAACTGGAGGCCATTAACTTTAATAATTTGAGTCAGTATCTCTCTTAAGTAGGATTTTATAGCATATTAGCAATGGTTGATTAGTATTAAATCAGAAAATAAACTGTTTTCTTATGAGAGCATGTTTTACTAATTTCATCTTCATACCTATGCATTTAAATGTACAGATAATTTACATGAAGTATTATGTCTTCAAAAGCAAATAAAAAGATAAATGTAAAACATTTGTTGTCAAATCCTAAAATTAATATTTCTGTTTCTAAACATTGTTTTCTACATTCATCATGGATTAAAAAGCAGTGTTCAGGGACACCTGGGTAGCTCAGGGGTTGAGTATCTGCCTTCAGCTCAGGGAGTGATCCCGTGGTCCCGGGATCAAGTCCCACATTGGGTTCCCTGCATGGAGACTGCTTCTCCCTCTGCCTGTGTCTCTGCTTCTTTGTCTCTCTCTCTCTTTCTCTCTCTCTCTATCTCATGAATAAATAAAAAAATAAAAATAAATAAAAGTGTTCAAAATGAAGGCCCATGATTATTTAACTTTAATCACGAAGAACTGATTTAAACGTTTAATTTTACTATTAAAGCTGAAACATCCCTGATTGAAATATTCAAGTATTCTTTTGTAAATATTTTATCCATGTTTGACTCAATGTTTTAAATATTAAGGTATTATTCCACATAACTTGTATGCAGTTTGCTATAGGCATCCTGTAGGAATTATACAGTAATGACAATCCTCTTTCTAAAGAGTGTTTTATTTGGAAAAACATTTAATTAGTATCTGCATTTCTAGTATTTTTAAACATCGCTGCTACCACATTAACTTTGAAATACTTAATGTCATATGTTTATATTTGGGGCTTTTGTTAAACGTCCCTAACTGTCTTGAGAAGTTCATTTTTGTTATGACTCAGAGTGACCATATAAGTTACCATCCAGATTTTGGGGGAGTGAAAGGGGATGCTTTTTTAAAAAACGAATATGCCAGGAAAATAGGGACAAACCAGGAAGTATATCAGCCTAGTATAATAGTAGACCATTATTATAGCACAATACTTAGGTTAATATAATCCCATTCTGAAGAAATGCTTTCAGAATCCCTGGTTGGGAGAACAGGAGTGCATGTCTTCCTCCTTGTTACATAACGGTTTAACATTTGGGTCTCTCTCAACTCCAAGCCACTGGAGGTGTGTATGTTGTTTTCACTTTGGTGTCCCTAGCAGCCTGCAGGGTGTCCTGCACATGAAGATGAAACTAGCAGAATCCTGGGTTTCAGACTAGAGAAGTGTGCTGGAGTTGTGCAAAAATGGTTGAGAATGAAGGAAATTGGAAGTGGAGGAAGAGGGAAACACAGGGCTCTCCTTCCTGTTTCAGCTCCACAGGAGAGTATTCCATTATTACTGTTCTTACTAAATGATGAGAATTGGAGGTGGCATTCCTTCTTTTCTGTCTTCACTAATTCTGTCTTATACTCAGTACCAACTCAGAGCAAGCCAAAGATCGCTCATGAGAATAGTAGTTTCACCAGGGTTCAATGGAGGGGAGTTGTTTGCAGATCTGGGGTTTACAGCTCTCTCAGTTCACTTGTTGCTCTCTATCCTACTGCTGAAGATGGCATTTTGACTGCAAAGGGCTCATCATTTATAGTATAGAAGGGCAAAGAAGGAGAGGACAGGGGAGGTCAGGTGAGAGTAGAGAGAGAGAGGAATTGGGAAAGTAGTAGAGGATGTGGTCCCAGGCCATAATAGATGTTATAATTTTAATGTGAGAGAGAGAGAGGAATTGCTTCTGATGTGATGTTCATGGTTAGCTACAAGTAGAGCATTTACTGTCTTATAGGTCTGGACATATAACCTATAATTAATTCATACGTATAGGATTCTTACATATTTTAAACAAGTCTGTAATCTCAGAAAAATAATAGCATTGAATAGGCTTACTCAGTTTTCTCTTGTTGCAATGATTTTCACAGCAATGCTCCTGTGTTACCAGGAAAAAAAAAAAAAAAGAAAGGTCTTGGAGCTTCACATTATCTTTAAATGTGCTTTTATTGTGTGCTTATCTGCACTTACAGTCTTTCAGTGTATAGACCCCATGGTGCATGAATGATCCTTAAAATGGAGAATCCATGTAAGGTAGTTAAATGTGGAAAAAAAGAAAAAAATTCAAAACAGAGTACAAATAGCAAGGTTAAATTGAATGCTGTTAACCCCCTGCTGACACTAACTAATAGTGCAGAAGCAACAGCAGGAATCTGAAACAGAGGTTAGTGTTGGAAAATTTCCGTTCATGACAGTTATAAATGAAATAGACTGGCTAGTTTTTCTTCCTAGGGTATCACTTTAAAGAACATTTTAAAAGTAGCAAAGATGATACTTAAGTGTATATCCAGTAGAAATAATTGAAAAACAACAACAACAACAATATCTTAGTCTGAAACATCCATTAGCATTCAAGTGAGTTTTTTCTTGCTCTTAAAAAATTGATATAGTTTACATACAGCAAAATGTGTAAATATTAGGATTTCTTTCTACATTATACAGCTCAGTGACTTTTAAGATAGGAAAAAACCCATGTAATCAACAATCAGATCAAAGTGCTGAACATTATTACCACCTTGGAAAGTTTCCTCATGTCTCTCAAAACCATATCTATTATTATTAAGAAGCTTTGGTTCTCTAGTTATTCTCAATTCACCTCCAATTCTATATAAACTACCATGTCTGTTTCAAAATTACAGGCCTGTTGAGTGCCTCCTGCTGCCACCTTCTCTCCCCAATATATTTCTAGAACAATCTCTTCTGCTTTTGGCCATATTCCCTCATATCCTGTTAAATGAAAAGCAGCTCTTATTTTATGCATAAGTAAATAATTGGATAACAAGAATATAGTTGCCTAGGTAGGAAACCTGGTGTTGTGAGAATATATTTAGTTGAGAAAAAAAAA
The DNA here is from genome assembly GCF_018345385.1 of Vulpes lagopus. Classification (NCBI taxonomy): domain Eukaryota; kingdom Metazoa; phylum Chordata; class Mammalia; order Carnivora; family Canidae; genus Vulpes; species Vulpes lagopus. The sequence goes on along the minus strand of NC_054842.1, from coordinate 20,992,327 downwards.
AAAAACGAATTAATGATATTGAGTGAAAAATATAAAATCTACATAATGCTATATGTAGGGTATTGATACTTAACAAGTCAAAAAACATCCATACATAAAAATGCTAGTCACTCCCACTAATCACCAATCCATCTTTAAAAAAACTTAAAATTCAATAAGTAATAGCCTCATTTATTTTTCTCTACTGCCTTCACTTCCATTCCCTTCCCTCTTTATGAGAAAACTATACTCAAGGACAATTTTCGTTTGCCTATTCATCTTCCTCCTGGTATTTTCCACTAGTGTATTCTTTGATTGTCTTTCTTCATCTCCTTTTCCTCCTGTGTCTAGAACTGAACACATTCATTCTCTTTATATTCAGATGAATCTAGTAGTTCTACCTCCACCACTGGTGAAGCTAATGATTTCCTCCATCCATCCCAGGTTCTTAAGTATTAAGAACCTGCCATTCTCAACAGTTCCCTATGTTTTCACCATTTCACAGAACATATCCATCCATCCTTCCTTTCATACTATTCCTATGAAAATAGAGTAAAATTCATTTAGGAAGCTTTGAACAATCATAAATTTGATTTTGTTCTAGAGTACTTGGTATGGAGAGGTTATATATATAATACCAGGGTCTTCCCTTTCTAGATTCCCTTTATATAATTTACTTTGTTTTAAATTTACTCAATGTTTCTTAGTTTCTTAAGTTATCTTTAGTTAATTCATTTCAGTATTTTATGTTTTTATTTTAAGCTGTTACATAGCAGGGGTAGGTGCCTGCTGAACTCATATTGAACAATGCTTCACTAGGATGCCACAGGAAACATTTAGCTTGTGATTCAAAATGGGGACAAACTTAAGACAAAGACAAGAAAAGGAAATCTGGTAGAAAACTAATATAGAACTGAGAAAAGATAAAGTTTTATGAAGAGTGTGGATAGGTTAATAGAAAAAAATTAAAGAAGCAGGGTCATTAGAGATACTAAACAAAATAAAACCAAACCAAAACAAAAAACTCCCATCCCCTGCTATTAGTAAAAAAGTTGGGGAAACAAAACATGGAATAGAGAGGAAATATTTCTGGTGACTGAATTGATAATAGCTTTTGAGAAATTTTCACAGCTCTAAAGCAGTGATTAACAATGAAAAGAGTTTACATTTGCCATTTCCACATGAGACTATTAGTACCTAAAGAGGCAACAGATATAAAATATGTGAGATTTGAGAGGATGAGATTTGAGAAGATTAAACTTTGTTTTAATGAGTCTCAAGTCTATGATAGATTTTTGGTTGTTTCCCATAAGTACTAATTTAAAAAACTGATAACTTAAAACTGCCCTCCCCCCCACAAATGGTCCACAAAACATCCTTCTTTCCTATTGAAGGTTTTATGATGCATTGTTATTAACCACCCTTCTGCTATTAAACTGAAATGACCTATTGAGACAAACAGTTCTCAGACCATTCCTCTACCACTGATTAAGACTGGGTTCCCAGATATTAGGAATAATTCATTTAGTTTTCTGAGCTGACTTTGATGACCTTGCTAGCTCCAGCAGCCTTTTTGTTCACTGCTTTGATGACAGACACAGCAACTGCCTGTCACATGTCATTAATAGTAGCCCAGAGGAGGATACTTAGGGAAGCTCTCAACATATATGGGCTTGCCAGGAATGATATCAATGATGGCAGCATTACCAGTTTTCAAGAATTTGAGGCCATCTTCCAGCTTCTTCCCAGAATGGTGATCAATCTTCTCCTTCAGCTGAGCAAACTTGTGAGTATTGTGATCTAGCACAGGTGCATAGTCAGCACTGATTTGGACTGGATGGCTCAGGATAATCACCTGAGCTGTAAAGCCAGCTGCTTCCATCAGTGGTTATTTTTGCTGTTACCAGCCACGTTGCCACAATGAACATTTTGGGACACATGTTTGACATTGAAGCCCACATTATCCCCAGGAAGAGCTTCTCTTAAAACTTCATGGTGTATTTCAACAGACTTTATTTTTTTAAAAGATTTTATTTATTTATTCATGAGAGATACAGAGGGAGAGAGGCAGAGACATAGGCAGAGGGAGAAGCAGGCTCCATGCAGGAAGCCCGATTTGGGACTCAATCCCAGGACCCCGGGATCATGCCCTGAGCTGAAGGCAGACACTTAGCCGCTGAGCCACCCTGGCGTCTGTCCCTCAACAGACTTTGTTTCATTTGTAACGTTAACTGGAGCAAAGGTGACCACCGTGCCAGGTTTGAGAACATTAGTCTCCACAGGGACAGTACCAGTACCACCAATTTTGTAGATGTTCTGGAGGGGCAGAAACAAGGGCTTGTCCATTGGATACATTGGTGAAAGGATATAACCTAGAGCTTCAAGCAGCGTCGTTCCACTGGCATTGCCATCTTGACGGGTGACTTTCTTTCCATCCTTTGAATCAAGGCATCTTAGTACTTGGCTCTGGCATTTTGTCACCATTCCAACCAGAAATTGGCACAAATGCCTGTGTCAGGGTTGTAGCCAGTTTTCTTAATGTAGGTGTTGACTTCCTTAATGATTTCCTTGTATCTCTTCTGGCTGTAGGGTAGCTCAGTGGAATCCATTTTGTTAACACTAATAATTAGCTGTTTCATTCCAAGTATGTAAACCAGAAGGACATGCTCCTCGGTCTGCCCATTCTTGGAGATACCTGCTTCAAATTCACTAACACTAGTAGCAACAATCAAGACAGAGTCAGCCTGAGCTATGCCTGTAATAATATTGTTGTTTCTTCTATGATTTTTTTTTAAAAATTATATTTATTCATGAGAGACACACAGGCAGAGGGAGAAGCAGGGAGCCTGATGCAGGGCTCTATCCCCAGACTCCGGGGTCATGCATGAGCCAAAGGTAGATGCTCAACCACTGAGCCACCCAGGTGTCCCTCATTTATGATTTTTTAAAATAGTTTATTTATTTGATAGAGCACAAGCAGGAGGAACAGCAGGCAGAGGGAGAGGGAGATGTGGGGCTCGATCCCAGGACTCTGGGATCCTGACCTGAGGCAAAGGCAGAGGCTTAACCAACTGAGCAACCCAGGTGCCTGTTTTATAATTTTATTTGAAGTAATCTTACACACAGCGTGGGACTTGAACTTAAAACCCTAAGATCAAGAATCACACGCTCTACTGACTAAGCCAACCAGGCATCCCTATAATCATGTTTTTGATAAAATGCCTGTGTCTTGAAACATCAGTGATGAAAACATAATACTTAATGTTCTGCAGTTTCCACATGGAGATATCAATGGTGATGCCTTGCACACATTCACCTTTCAGTTTATCCAAGACCCAGGCCTGCTTGACAAAGTCCTTTCTCAACTCAGCAGCCTTTAAAAAAAAAATCTTTTGGTGGTTCTTTTGTCAATCACACCACATTTATAGATCAGATAGCCAGTAGTCATGGTAAACTTGCCCAGATCTGTATGTCCAGTGATGATGTACTGAATCTTTTCCTTACCCATTATGGCTTAGATTTAGTGGTGGTTTTTATGATTTTTGTGTTCAGGCAGCAAACCTGTTGCAAAAAAGCAAATGGATTTTTAAAAAGATTATATAAAATTAACCTAAAATTCCCAGTGTAGAAGCTTTGTTTAGGGATTAGGGATCTGTATAAATATGAATATAGCTGCAATTACACTTGATAGGCTAGAATTACAAAAGATCAGTCTTCATGCTTTGGGTCATAAAAAGATCACTGGGTGCAATCAAAATGAAATGTCTCCTTTCTGTATGTTACCGCCTAAGTAGACACCTCACGAAACCTTAATGCCTACCTCTAATGCAAGACAGAAATGTTTTTTAAAGCAGAAAACCAGACATGATGGCTGGATGGCTGGCTTCAGTATGGCAATTCCCATATCCTAAGAGCATATCCAAAAAGTATGCTTACTGTCTCAGCAGATTTGGTGGTTTTGAGACATGCTGAGTGAGAAATAACAATAGAGCAAGTCCCAGGGGATGTGTACCAAAAAATATGATGATATATATATGAAATAATAACTTGCAAGAAAGTAGCAGCTTTAAAGAGTGTAACCCCATTATTTTTCTTAGGAGTGAATATAAGAAACCAAAAGATCTAAGCCTAAAAGACAGTTCATTAACACCCTGTACATAAGAAATGTTTCATTATTTAATTGTATATGCCAGAGGACAACAGTGAAGAAGGAGGAAAAGGAGAAAGAGAAGGGGAGAAGGGGGGGAAGGAGAAAGACAGGCACATACACGCAAAAACCTAAAGCAATAAAGCAGTAACTTCTAAAGTTTTACCTCATCTTAAGAGGCATTTTTCCATGAAGGTCATTATTTCTGGGGCCACAAAGTTGTGTGCCTGACTAACGGGCTAATTTTAGACTCCTTCCTTATATACTGTTTGATGTTGAAGGGACTTTTTTTTTTTTTTTTTAAACAATATAAGCAACATCTTTGGCCAAAGGCCATAATCAGATCTGCTCTTTGAATAAGAAATAAAACTTTCAAATAACTGAAAATTTGCTATAGGCTGAATGGAGTCTAGTATCTGAAATTCCTGATTTCACACTTAGGAAAACTAAAATATCTGTATTTCCTCCATTCAATTCATGTGTATATCAAAGCTGAATCCTGGCGTTTCAAGTAATGGTTTTAGAAAAATAGATGTTTTTAAATAACTGCAATTCCAGTGGTTATCACAGGTCACCATTAAATAGATATTGGCAAATGGTGTACTGTTCTCTTTGAAAATAATAATAATTGCCTAGTAGAGCAACTGGCACAGAGTAATAGCAGGCAGTGGCGGCGGTGTCATCATCATTATCATCTTGTCATTTCATTGTCTAACTGGTTTCTATGTTAAGATTATAGTTTTTATAATGTGAGCTCCACACATAATGATATACATAACTAAAAGAAATTTAAATGAAATGTATGTTGAGAAATAGTAATCCATACCAGTTAAACAGTACATAGGGAAACTAAAGCCATCACAAAATGAAAATACTGCAGAAGCAACCACTTACAGTAGTCCTAACTCAAACATTTAATATCAGTGTCTATATATATATATGCTCATCCTATCAAAGACATTGTTTTCTTGGTAAATAGAAGGCAAATTCAATTCAGTTATAAAGTGAAACTGGAAATCATTAAAAAAAGTCATGAAATGAATTAAAGTAGTGGTGAAGAACTGCTGGGATCACAGTCCAAGCCACTGATAAATGAGAAAACCAACAAGGATGATGACAGAATTAAGTTCTTTCGGAATGGCCCTTGGGAAAACTGATGAAGCTCTTTAAATTTTTTTTTTTTTTGGAAAAAATGATGTATTACCAAAATGTAAAAGTCAAATAATACATTTAAAAAGTCTAATAATGTGCTATCATGCATATAAAAATTATGCCAATAGAATAAACATTCAATTTTCACTATCTTACTAATTACAACAAATATTCTAATGTTAGAAATTTTCTTAATTGAGTAAAAGTTAACTTATTTTTCTAATTTTTTTTTTAGATTTTATTTATTCATGGAGACAGAGAGAGAGAGAGAGAGAGAGAGAGAGAGAGAGGCAGAGACAGAGACATAAGCAGGCTCCATGCAGGGAGGGAGCCTGATGTGGGACTCGATCCCGGGTCTCCAGCATCATGCCCTAGGCTGAAGGCGGCACTAAACCACTAAGCCAACTGGGCTACCCTATTTTTTTAATTTTTAATTTAACTTCTCACAATTTACTCTGAATGCTTGGTCCCAGTTTAAAATGATTTCACTTTAAGGAGCTTTTTCATAAAATTATCCTCCTGTGAGTGTCTACTATATGTAAAATAAAAATTATTACAAATTTTAAGTTACATGAAGTTATATAGACAGTACTTTGTATTATCCCCACTTAGCACTCAAATAGATGATTTATATATGTGTATATATATGTATATGTATATTTTAAAGATTTTATTTATTCATGAGAGAGAGAGGCAGAGACACAAGCAGAGGGAGAAGCAGGCTCCATGCAGGGAGCCCGAGGTGGGACTCAATTCTGGGTCTCCAGAATCACATCCTGGGCTGAAGGCGGTGCTAAACCGCTGGGCCACCGGGGCTGCCCTAGATGTCCTTTGGTTACATAAAGAATCCAACAGTGTCTTAAACTTATAAAAAGTAATTTATTCTGAGGAATTCAAATTGCTTCTTCATACAGAATTAATAGATTGGTCCATTTTTGGTCTGAAATAACTTTTAACTTTTTTCCCCAACAAAGACCACTTTCCATTTAAAACAGACTAAAATTCCAAAAGAATAACCATAATAAACCCTAAACTAATAATCTTCCCAAATAAAGTTGCCAGAAAATGAAGTATTTATCTGACACACCAGAAAATGAAGTATTAACTGGAAAATTTACTGTGAATCTGAAGCTGATTCTGATAGGTCTTCCCCATACCTTCTCAGAAATATTTCATTATTCTTTATTCTTTGCTACCCGGTAGTATTTAGAACACAACCAATAAAATACTACATTGTATTTGAATTATTTGCTTATATGTCTGTTTGAACCATTCCATAGCATACTCTTTGAGGACAAAGAACATATTTTATTCATCTTTGTATCCACAGCATTCAGTACAGGTCTAGCACACAGTAAAAATGCAATTAATCTTTGTCACAGAGAGGAAAGAAGGAGGTTAGGAGAAAGGGCTCTTCAGGCTTTTTTATTTTTAACGCTGACTTTTTTTTTTTTTAACAGAAATCTTTCTAAATAGTAGCACTCTTCTTTTTCTTAATGTATAGAGTGAACTAAACATGCTTATTAAACTTTTTTTGGATGACCAGGGGTCATAGTTTAGAACATTAATTAGCACTTTGTGCTATAATAATGATGCCTACTAGTGCTGTTTAAATGCTTAGGTTGATCTTTCCAAGAATTCATTACTGTGGGGCTTTCCAATTGGGGATACCTCTAATCTGCAGGAAGAACTGAAAATTGACCAGGAAAACCAGTTAAACAAGTACTTTAAACTAGTAGCCTTTACTCTGAGGACAGTCACAGATATAAGTGGGGGTGGCTGGTTCTGTGGCAGCTCAGAGGTCTTCTTTATATTTCTAAGGATTCAGAGATTTACTTCCACATTCAGAATTTAGAAAGCTAGCTTATATTTAATTCCATTATCTATGTTTCATAAATTTTCCCCTTCAAAGTACATTGGAATTCTAAATTTTCAAAATATCCTCTGGATACAGCTATTAAGTTTTTAAGTAATTAAAATGTTTACATAAAAAACAAAAACATCTTAGTGCTCAGCTAGGAAGTACCCAAAGATAAAAAGGTATCATTTAAAAAAAAAAAAAAAAGGTATCATTTTGCAGTGGCCACAGAAAGCAAAAAGGGAATTTTGTATCTTAAGCAGTGGTTTTTTTAACATGCTACAAATGTTTATTTTGTAGATTAGGGTCCATCTCAAATGTGCTACCATCAAAGCAGTTTCCAAAGTCCACAGATACCAGTTACAGAGAGGTCATGAGAAGTTATTCAGAAGTTATTTTTCATTTAATTCCAACAGGTGGAACCAGTAGAGCTGTGTTTAGAAAAGAAATTTGCACTATGAGCTAATACCAGCCCATTCATATCTGACTTGTGCCTGAGGAACTGAGGTGATCTCTCAAGGACCTACTGCCTGGAACTATAAAGACCTATCTGTGTCAGTCCACACACAACTGAAAACCTGCCGGAGCTTTTCCCAAACCAGAGGCTACCCTAGAGCTGACACCAGTGTTCTGCCACTACCGTAGCAAAACCGCAGTCCTGAAAGAGTGCGAGAAACAGAAGTGCAAATACGCAAAAGTAGGAGTTTGTCCAGAGTTATGAAAAGCAGCAAAGAAAGAACCCTGGGGGGAAAAAAGTAAGGCTCATGATGTTGACAAGTGAAAAGATGGCTAAATGTAGAGTGGGATGCGAACATACTCTCCTTCATGATCAGCCCCTTTGTTCCTGTACTATACCCCCATTCTAATGTCAGATACAGTAGAATATGGAAAAGATGAGGGTTTGAATTTTGCCTCTAACCCTTAGCATTTTGTGCCCTTGGCAAAAGTATCTGCACCTTAATTCTTATACGGTTACAGTCACAATAAATGAGACACCCTGTATAAGAAATAGGTTACCATGCCTTGATATAGATATAGATATAAGCAAAATAGAAACCTTGATTGTCTTTAACTGTATAATTTAATAAACTACTTTGTAAATTATAGTTGTATAACACTTGTATCAATTTATCAAATTCTTTAAAAAATTAGTTCTTGACATCTTTGATGGAGCTATTTGAAATGCATTTTCTCCATCTCTTTTAAAGAGGTCTGTTATATATTGTGACAAACGTATTAGATATTTGTAGACTAATTTTATTGGGAGGGCTTGATCAATTTTATGAACTACATGTAAAACTACTTTTTAAAAAACCAATTACCTCTGTATATTTTGCTCTTAGCCTCTTCAACAAGGCAGAGTAACTACACTATTGCATACTATATGGACATTTTAACAGAACCCTGTGTATATAAAAAAAATTAATAGCTAATTCAAAACCCTGACAGAACAACAAAAGGCTACCTGGAGTATATAAATAAATATTTTTTGAAGTGTTTTTGTCATCAGTTTTCTTCCACTTGTAAAAATAGATTGCCTTCTGTCTTTGAAGATACTACAGTTTCACATGAAGATTTTCTACCAAAATGTAGGTGATATATATTTGGAAATCATTAAGAGTCAGACAGTGTTGCTAGAGTCAAATAACCCCTCAGAGATATACCTGTGGTTTCTTTAGTTCTTTTTAGTTATCTCTCCATTCAGTACACCTACTTTCTTAAAATAGTACTCTCATTTGAAAGCTTTCATGTTGAATTAGTGACTGTAATGGAAAGACTGTGCTCCTAAACTCCTGAAATCCTCTTTGGAATATAATTCCATGTATACAGTTAAGAGAGTTTAAAAAATCCTAAGTCTGCCTGTTATACTGGTACTATTGGGAATTGAAAAAGAATCAAATATTTAAATATATTCAGTGGGTATGCTTGCAGTCTCATTTATGTATGTATATATACATATAACTGAAATCTTGTTTTGTTTGTTAATGCAGCATAACTTAGTTGTTCCTGATTGATAACAGAGTTTTAACGTTTGTTCTTTTACCAAAGGCTAGTTCCCAAAGCTACTTGGAATTTCTGTGGAGTTTCTCTCAAAGATAATATTCTCAGGCAAAAATTTTAGAGTGAAGGATACTGCTGAGAAATAGAAGAAAAAACTTTCCGAGGGTCTTTAAAACAAGGATGAGGAAGTAAAGTCAAATATACTTTGGTATAGGAAGAGATGACATAATCAATGAAAGTACATTCTGGAGTTTAGTTTTCAGGGAACATACGAAGTGAAGAGTTTGTAGTTAGTGTCAGAATGTATCATCATAAGGCTGACATCATAAGGATGAAGCCTTTATTCTAATCTCATAGCCCTCTTTCATACCCTTAACAGTGCTTGACTGCAAGCTTAGTGTGTACAACTCTGGGGTTCGTTTTTGAGCAAGCATGAAATACTTGTCTACTCTGCAACCAAGATTTCTTTGTTACCAGTGCCTCATTCTTGCTCCATCAGTGACCATCTCGCTCAAACTCTTGACCATCTAAATGCACTGTCCTGTTTCCTGACCCTCTTCTTAGGTCCTGACTCACTGCTTTCCCTTCATTTTGAGGACAGTTCAGAGACCACCTCTGCTGCTCCAAACTGGAAGCTTTATATGCAAAATAAAGACTTGAGGTGGCAGGATATCTAACAGTACAATCTAGAATATCTTAGATCATTTAAGTGAGAGCTAAAATCTTCTTAATGTAGTTAGAGTGTGTGTACGTACTTTATATACTCTTATAGTGTCAGTGAACAGAGAGACATAAATGATTGCATAATTTTTTTAATCCTTTAAGGGTAATGCTGTAGGAAAAGGAGTAGGTATTAATGCAATACGGGTTTTATGGATTAGGAATTTTAATTTCTATGGGGATTGTGACAGTATTACAATTTGACATTCTTTAGCATAAGAAGTATACGTTGGCCAATCCCAATCTAGAGTATGCAGAAAAAGTAACTTCATTTAATAAATTGATCTCTTTCTAGTTACAGGCAGCCATTCCAAGTAATGCTATAAAATACACAACTCATCTTGATATAAAATACTCAGCATTGCCTTTTCAGAAGGCATCTCAGCATCTTTAAAAAATACTTTTTTGGGATCCCTGGGTGGCGCAGCGGTTTGGCGCCTGCCTTTGGCCCAGGGCGCGATCCTGGAGACCTGGGATCAAATCCCACGTCGGGCTCCTGGTGCATGGAGCCTGCTTCTCCCTCTGCCTGTGTCTCTGCCTCTCTCTCTCTCTCTCTCTCTCTCTCTTTCCCTGTGTGACTATCATAAATAAATAAAAATTAAAAAAATACTTTTTTTTAACTAATTACTGAGTCTCTTAAAGTTTCTGCTCTTCTCTAAGGTTCTCCCCTCCTTTCTTAAGCAAGTTGGCATTTGAATGCTGGGAGAAGCGTTCATTGCTCTTGTTGCTGTCCTTCCGGAGAAGCGTTTCATGGGCTTGACTTCTGGGCCTCAGGCCTTACTCTTACTACATCTGCGTGGTCAGTAAGCACGCTGTGCCAGGATTTGCAGAGGTGTCAATTTCTCTCTGTTCACAAGAAATCTACACTCAGTTACCATCTTACTCTTGAACCAGGTCATTTTCAGTCCTGTAGTTCCATCAGTACTTCCGAGCTCTTTAGGAGGACCTTGAAATTCTCGACTGCTTTCTACAATCCTGGAATCAGAATCCTGTGAAAACTGCCCTCTGGCCCATATACTTCATTCCTCTTTCCATTACTACTGTGCTGAGAGAGATATAGCACTTTTTCCCAAACAGGACTTTCTGAAAGGTTTTTGGTTTTTGCAGACTCTTCCACCACCCGCTGAAAAGCTAAGCACCAGCCTGAAGTTTTAAGGGTTACCTTTTAGCTTTTCTTAGGTTTTATCTTGTTCTACCTCTAGTGTGAAAGCCAGGGAGAATGAAGGGAACTCAATTTTTTTCCTCAGGACCCAAGCAGTGTCCTTACCCTAGACTCTTCCATTCTGAATCTCTGTATCCCAAACTTCCTAAACCTGAAAGAGTTAGGATTTCCTTTCCAAGATATCTGGAATTATGCTTCTCACTATGATTATAATATAGTTAATCCTCCAAATTTTTTTTTTCTTATGTAAAACTCAGCTTTGGAAATTCTCAGAAAATCTTTAACCACTTGAAAGACTGCTTATAAGCTGTAGACTTAAAAAAGAAATCTACTTTCAAGAGTGAAAGTTCAGCTTCCCTGTTCTAGGTAGCATTCTTAGTAACAAGCTTCTGGGCTTATGGCTAAATTAACAATAGTCGTAATAGCAAGAGGAGGTGTTAGAGGTGTGGGTAGTGTTGGAGGTGGAGTAAAGAAAAGAATAGCATGATTTTTGAAAAGGGGGCACTGGATAACATTTAAGAAGCTATATTATATTACCTCAAGTACTAATTGATAACACTTCAAGGGAAAAGAGTCTGATTATGATCTTTTAGTACCAATAGTACCCAACAGTTCATATATAAGATAATTTTGTTCCTCAAAAAAGCAAGTTAATCAGAAGTTTCCAGGAATGAACTGTTTTCTAGGATATAATAAAGAAATAGTAGTGTTTTCTCAGTAATTGTTCATGACTCTGTGATGAGTAAAAAAGAAAAATAAGCATGCCGAAAACTTGGACCTACAGCATATTTTTTAGTGTTGTGAATAAAATTTTACTGATGATAAAACACCACTAAGTATAGTTTAGGGATAGTATTTATACAAGAGAACATCTTATAAATTAATGTACAGTGCATTACAGTCTGATGAAATAGTGAATGCTTTTATAATTGTATGGACTTTTAGAGCTAAAATATGACTAGTGATGAGGCAAAATAACCTCATGTCTCAACTAGTGGACTTCCTGCAGATCTTTGACAGCAAAATATATTTCACTGAAAATTATGCCTTCATAGTTGGGAGAATACCATTTTCACCCTATGTGTGGTAATGTGATGGTAGTATCTGAAAGCAGAATCTGGGCCAAATAGGTTAATTATAAATGAAAGATACTACTCTTTCACTACTCTAGGATATTAACTCAACTGAAGGCATTTATAAATGTAGGACATATTTTCAAATAGCTGAGTATTTTATTTTAACCAAAGAATATTTTTCTATGGGCTAAAGATTTGTTGAAACTCAACAATCTGCCAGTTTTCTTTCACTACTAATTATTAGCTTTAAAAGAAACACACTGTTAGAAACTACCTTTTAAGGAAAGGGAAACCCAGAGTTAGTGAGGCTTAAAATAACAAAGTAGTAGAATGTGTTTCAATAGAACAATATATGATTCACACAGAACAGCCTTCTGTTATAGCATCATGATCAATTAGATCAGCAACAGGTGAAAGCCATTAGTTGTGTGGCTGCTGTTGGTAAGATGTTTTTCTTCTTCCTAGGTGTTTTAATATCAATCTATCACTTTCCTACTCAGTGTCTGAGCCTCTGCTAACCTTAAATGCAGAATTGAAAAGAATGAAAGAAAATAAAGTAATTAAAATGAGAATATTACTATTTTGCCTATAATTAAATATATAGCAGCAACTGCTCAAAAAAGAATTGTGAAGAATATTTTATAAAGGTAATTAAGTGCTTAACATGACAGTAAACAAAACAATTTATCCAATTTAGTGGTTTCTAATTTTTGATGTCTGTAATTTAAATTTTTTAAAAGTTCAGGGACTTATTCTTCCTATACCTGTTTTCTTTTATGACTATTAATTTTGTGAGTAATTAGTGTTGTTAAAATGGAATTCATCTGAGTGTCTGGGTGGCTCCGTCGGTTAAGCATCTGCCTTTGGCTCAGGTCCTGATCCCTGGGTCCTGGGATTGAGTCCCATATTGGGCTTCCTGCAGGGAGCCTGCTCCTCCTGTGCCTCTTCCCCTGCTCATGCGCTCTCCTTTTCTATCTAATAAATAAAGTCTTTAAAAATATGGAATTCAAGTTCATTTTTAGTTACATAGTAACAGAAATGTGCTGGTATTGTGACAGTATTGTGATCAAAAGTCTGAAGAATGTTTTGCCTTGTTATTTTTTAAACTGTATAAAGTAAATGATATGTAACAAAATGATATAGACACTGGGTGTTATATGTTGGCAAATCGAACTTCTAAAAAAAATATATATATACATAAAGACAAAAAATATTGTATTGGCCCTTCTAAAATATTGTCTTCATTAACCTGTTCTAAGTTTTAATAGTTAATAGGAGTTTAATACAGGGTGTCCAGAGGACAAGCAATTCACAGTCATCAAGAGTGTGGTTATGTAACCTTTACCAGTTTGTAGCAATATCATTTAATTTTCTGTTCACTACATCCACAGTTATACTCAAGCCTACAAAGGTTGCATAAATAAATAAAAAAAAAATTAAAAAAAAATGCAATTTAAGTGCACTTTTAGGTAGGTGGTCTCCAATTCTAATTAATCATAGTTGGTTAATCTCTAGTCAGGGGCAGAAGTAGACCTGTGCAGATGAGTGCAGCTATACTGGCAGACACTGCTAAAGGACAAAATTTCTCTCCTTTTCCAGAATCTCTTGGGGATGTTCTCATCACTCAAGATTGCAGACTTGGAAAAAAAAAAAATTAAAAAAAAAAAAAAAAAAAGATTGCAGACTTGGGCGTACAGTTGAATTCAAAACAGTAATACCTTATATATGCAACCTTTTTTCTCTCCTCACAAACCTTTTCTTTTTCAAAAAATAGTTTTCTCATTTAATTCTTTCTTTCATTCATCAAACATTTATTAATTGCTAGATGCTAGGTATCTAAAATTTAGTATTACGGTACCCACACTCAAAGGGGCTCAGTCTAGAGGAAGAGATACATTAGCAAGCAACCATAGAACAATGTGATAAGTGTATAGTACTGGGAAATAAAGATAAAATAATTTGATTTTTTTTTTAAAGAGGTATCTTTGAAAAGTATCTTTTAAATATGCTTAAATCACATTTTAATATTTTGTTTAGGATCCCTACTGTAAAGAGACTTTCCAGTAAAGGATGTATGTATAGGTAATTCTTACTTTTTGTGTTCTTTACACTCTGTCACTTAACTTACCCCACCTTATCTCATTAGCATCCATACTTTATTCTGAGTTCTTACCCATTTATTCATTTCTTGCAGCGGGATCCTGCAAGAAAGCAACTCAGAGAGTGGGAAATGAAACCAGGAATGGAAAGTGATTATACTCACTTATGTTAAAAAAAAGTTCGAAGACATTATCTTCATAAAATGTGCCCCAAATTACAGTAATAATTAAAGTATGGAGTTTTGTGGCTCTGAGGCTTTTTAAAAATGAATTTTTGGTTTCTTTATTATAGACAGCAGGAGTTGCCCAATATATGACCTGTGGGAAAGTTTCTTGGTATGTCTTTTTTTTTTTTTTTTTTAATTTTTATTTATTTATGATAGTCACAGGGAGAGAGAGAGAGAGAGAGGCAGAGACACAGGCAGAGGGAGAAGCAGGCTCCATGCACCGAGAGCCCGACGTGGGATTCGATCCCGGGTCTCCAGGATCGCGCCCTGGGCCAAAGGCAGGCGCCAAACCGCTGCGCCACCCAGGGATCCCTCTTGGTATGTCTTTTGACAGGTTTTTAAGTGTCTCTGAGATCTGAAAAGAGATAGCGTGAGCTAGCTTCCTCTACTGTGAAATGACCACTATTAAGTGGGAGCAAAAATCTGTGAACCAGATAAATTATTTATGTCTGAAGAAAAAGAAGTTGAGCATGATCAATAACATGGTTGGACATCCCCATGTCTGCAGATTCCTGATAAATCAGAACTGAAGGGGGAAACATAAGAAAGTAAAAAAAATCTTGTGGAGGAATTAGCATAGTAAATCATTTGCCAATGATTTAAAGGTTGTTTATTTGAAAACTAGATTCGGTTGGTATTTTTGGTTTTCAAGTCCATTTTTTTAAAAGATTTGTTTATTTTAGAGAGACACAGAGTACACAGAGCACTGCAGAAGGGGCAAAGAATCTCAATAGCCTCCCCACTGAGCATGAAGCCCATTGTGGGGCTCAATCCCAGGACTCCAAGATCATGACCTGAGCCGAAATCAAGAGTCCGATGCTTAACTGACTGAGCCACCCAGGCACCCCTCAAATTCATTTTTACGTTAATACATGTTGTAACTCCAAACTAGAAACTACTCAAGTGTCCCTAACTACAGAGTGGATAAATTATGAAACATGCACACACAATAGGATAATACTCGGCAATAAAAATGAGTAAACTTCATTTGCATAAACATGGATGAATCTCACAACATTGAACAAAAACAAGTCATATACAAAAGAGTACATACCGTATAATTCCATTTATATACAATCTCAAAATAGTCAAAACTCATCATTGATTGTTAGAAGTCCAGATAGTGGCTATGTAGAGGAATTGGGAGGCATAGCCTTAAAGGGAACATGAGACTATGCTGGCAGTGCTCTTCCTTTAAATCTAGATATTGGTTAAATAGGTGTATTTACTTTAGGAGAATTCTTCAAACTATACTTAGGATTGTCCACAGTTTTCTGCATGCCATATTTCACAAAAGTTTCCTTAAGTAATATATATGTTCACTTTAGAAGATATTTTTGAAAAATTGGAATATATTGAATATTCAGTCTTGACTCTTTTCATTTAACATTGTCATAAGCATATTCTCATATTATTTAATATGTTTCATTGATAGGAATGCTAATACCTTAATTATCTTAAGATATTTTGAAAATAAGGAAATGTTTATTGTGTATATATGCATTCACACACTAATATGTAGAGTTGTAACATAAAAACCAGAGTTAAAAACCCAATACAGAATAATTTCTTAATATTTTTTCATTTTAGACCACTAAGCTAATGCTACCAAAAGCATACACACCCTTCCTTCAGCCCAGTAACAGTAATGATCTTTAATTCCTTTTCACAGTGTTCCCCTTAAGGCTTAGGTGATAAACTGGATCAGTTTACCTATGCTTCAATGTTTAGTTTGTGGTCCTTTAGATTTAAGCTAAAGGATACAGTTAGAAAATTATGTATATCATAAACTACCAGGGTTCATAAATCCACAGTGAGACTTCTATGCCCTACAAGTAGAATCTCAACAGTGTGACTTTGAGTAAATTATACCTCAGTTTCCTCATCCGTAAGGTTATCAGGACCTAGGATTATAAGTATTAAATGAGTGCATTCGTGTTAGTCTCTTAAAATAGTATCTGGCACAGGAGGTGCTCTATAAAATTTCACCATTATTACTGCAACTAACATTACCACCAATAAGATAATTTGTGGCTTCCCAGTCTGGTGTCTATGTTTTTAGCCAACCTCCAACATTTAATTAATTTATTTTATTTCTAGGATAGAAAATGGAATTTTAGGCTCCTGTCTGCATCTGTGATGCAGGGCCTTTGACTCTGTTATCATACTCTTTGGAACTATTTCAAAAGAAACACTCATCATTTTTATGGACTAAGATATTAACCTACTCACTTGTATAGCAAGAAGGCTTTCCAAAGAAACTAAATAAAGCTCTCCCTCTGGTGTTGATGCCGGGATTGGTAAAAGGAAGCATACTGGAAAAAATGGAGGAAATTGGAAAATAGAATGGGGGGAAGTGCATTACCTGGATAGAAGATACTTCTCTCAAAGTACTGTTATTCATGACTTCTTTTTACTCTTTTTAACATTTTAAAACATATATTTTAGTGTAAAATATGCTTGTTCTAAGGAGAATTAAGTGTGATTGTATGCTTCCTAATGGCAACCTGTAATTATTTTTATAACCATCAGCTGTTTAGATTTCATATTTACGTTTCAGGAGCATAGTTGGCATTTGCAGTTGCTTAATGAAAAGAAAAGAATATGTAGATGCAAATTATTTTTCCTCACTTATCCAAAACAAGCTTACAAATACTTTATATTTTAGCTAAAAACTTAATCTAAGGAAGGGACTGTTTTGAACTCTGAAAAAGCCAGATTACCAAATAGGCAAAAAGATTTTTTTTAAGGGAATAATGAATCTTTAGAAATTGAGCACACTTTATTCCTTTATTCGTTACAGTATCGTGGGAAAATTTGGAGCTAACAGACCTAGATTCAAAAGTCATTCCAGTATGTTAACTATATGACCCTGGTGGGACAATTAAACTTGTAGGCTTCAGCTTATCCACATGTTAAATGGAGGTTAACAACTGAAAATTCACAGTATTATCCAAATATTTGAAGATTTTAAATGGTTTCCTTCTTTTCATCCTAACTCCTTTTCTTTCAGTATTTCAGTATTTATCCCCAATAGTTAAAAATAAAGCAAACATGTTATTAATCACTTTTCCTTCTTTGATTATTTTAAGTTAGGTTAAAATGAAATAGTTTTAAGGACAAAATTTATATATAAAAATTTTTTTTAGGGGTAGGAAGGACAGAGGTACAGATTTCTCTTAAGAGAGAATCTTAAGCAGGCTCCACACCCAGCACAGAGCCCAAAGCAGGGCTCAATCTCATGACGCTAGGATCATGACCTAAGCTCCAAAGGCAGCCACTTAACCAACTGAGCCACCCAGGCTCTTGAAGAAACTTGATTCTTGATATCTACAATATATTTATTTATTTGCTCAATCTAATTGCTCATTCACACTTTGGATTTTGCTGAGTTTTCAATAAGTCTAGTTAGATTGCACATTTTGATTCTTTTTTTTTTTAATTTTTTTTTTAATTTTTTATTTATTTATGATAGTCACAGAGAGATAGAGAGAGAGGCAGAGACACAGGCAGAGGGAGAAGCAGGCTCCATGCACTGGGAGCCCGATGGGGGATTCGATCCCGGGTCTCCAGGATCGCGCCCTGGGCCAAAGGCAGGCGCCAAACCGCTGCGCCACCCAGGGATCCCCACATTTTGATTCTAAAATGCACAAATGGCATGCTCACACACATTCAACTATTGCAAGTGTATCAACCAACACTATTTTCAGTCTTAAGTGTCTCTGTGATATATGGTACCACCACAAAGAGATATGGGGTCATCTTTTCTCATAGTTAACAAGTTTTGTTCATTGTATCTCCTAGTAGCTCTCAAACTGCTTTGCTTCTCTTTTCCCCAACCTACCACATCTCTCAGCTAAACTGTCTTCTAGTAGTTCTCTGCACATCTGGGTGTGTTCCCCTTCAACACAGAGACTCCGTCAGTGATTCTTTAAATATACAAATGTGATCATTTAACTCTTACTCCCTTTGATGATATTCTCTATATTTCAGATAAAATTTAAAATCCTTAACATAGCTTGAAGCACCCTACACACGTGCTCTGACTTCTACCAGTCTTCTGAACTTCAAAACATAGAGTATTCTCTCCACATCTACATTAACCTTTTTGAGTTCTTCTTTTACACCCTAGATCTTGCACATGCTGTTCTCTCTTATCCTAAGGGTACTCCTCTTCCTTGCATTCTCCTTAGTCCTGCTAACTTCCACATTTTATTCAAATCTCAACTTAAATATCATTTTCTCAGTTAAAGTAGTTCCTGAACTGCCTTTCTGGGTTAGACTCCCATGTCAAATCATCCCAAAGCATTTGGCATTTCTCAGTGACAGTTTATACTAAACATATTTGTAATTACTTCTTCAGAGTCAGGTTTTCCAGCTAACTTCTTAAGGGATTTTGTCTGTTGCACACTGCTCTGTTAACGGTGTCTGAAACAGTGTACAGCACAGAAACAGGGCTCAACTAATAGTGAATGAATGCTGAAATAAATGAATAAAGGAACCAAAAAGTATTGTCAAAAAAATGTTAGGTAGATGCTGGAACCATGTCATAATTGATAACTACCAGCAATACATAGAAACTGATTTTTGTACAATTTTTATGAATATAGAGTCTTTTGGATCCTTTCTGGTGCATTGTATTACCATATAGTATTGGAAATATCTCTAGAAGGTAGTAAACAGCCTTTCTCTTATCCAGCAAATGGAGAAAGGTTAAAGTGGATTTGAACAATGAGTCTAGAGGCATAAAAAAGAATTTTTTATAAAGCTTAAAATTCAAACATGTAATAAAAAAATCCTCATCACCCCTTCTTCTTTCACAGGTTCATCATTAGATTTTGCTTATCATCACTAACTTTAATTCAGCTGCTTTGAGCTGTGCAGTATCTAGATTAGCCTGTATTGCTGCAGTTTTACATTCAATATAGTTTATGTTGAGTTAAACACTAATACAAATACTAGTTTGTTTAAATGAGATGGTGATTTGAAGTTTTGAGATGTTTTGTCACTGCCATTGATTTTGTATTCTCTGTTCAGTAGACTTTCTGAGAAGAGTTTTACCTCATGTGACTGGAGAAAACTAATCAAGCAAAATGGGCCTTTAAATGTGTTTGCCCATCAAAATAATTTATCTATAGGAATTTTGGAAAGATTGTGGTTTTTATTCTAATACACACTTATAAAATCAGAATCTTATTTCTCAAGAAGTGACATGACATAATTCAAGTGGGTTTTTTCTTTTTCTTTTTCTTTTTCTTTTTTTTTCCTCCTTTTTTCTTTTTTCCTTTTTGGTACAATTATTTCTCTGAACCATGGAACACCTAAATCAACATATTAGCAAACTAGTGATTTCAAAACCATAATATAAAAGCTAAACAATATTAATTCTTGCAGAAATAAAACATTTCTTGCTCACTTTTACTAATAAGTGAAAATAAGATAGTCTTACTCAAGAGCATTACATGTCTCATAATTAGGTGAACTGATCTTACTGTATAATACGGATGACTAAAAAAAAAATTAAAAAAAATACGGATGACTGAGAATGATGAAGACAGTATTTGATATTTTGAGACATCTAGGGAGGCTTGTACTATTTATTATGCCTCTAATTTTTGAGCAAAGAAGAGCTGAGTCAAACTGTACCTTTTTACCCTTTCATAATAATTATTGTTACTTTTGAAAGAACATTCATTTATGTTTGCAAATTTCACTGAATGGTAACTATATTGCATAAAGTTAAAGATGGATTAGTAGGGCACCTGGGTGGCTCATTCAGTTAAGCTTCTGCCTTCAGCTCAGGCCATGATCTCAGGATCCTGGGATGGAGTCCCTCATCCAGCTCCCTTCTCAGCAGGGAGTCTGCTTCTCTCTCTACCCCTTCCCCCTGCTGTTTGCGTGCCTATGCACTCTCTCTCCCTCTCTTTCTCTCAAGTAAATAAAATCTTTAAAAATATAAATTAGTAAATACTTTGTTAGAAATAAGTAAACTACCTGTTTATTGTTATTTCACTCAAATGTGAAACAAAAATAATGAGCTTTAAGTGATAATAAGTTTTACTGTAATGGATATTAGCACTATAGATATTTACTGTGGATTAAAGGTAGGTATAAAATATAAGTTAAGCAGTGCCTGAGTTGCTCAGTAGGTTAAGTGTCTGCCTTTGGCTCAGGTCATGATTCCAAGGTCCTTGGATTGAGTCCTGCATCAGGTTACCTGCTCAGTGGTGAGTCTGCTCCATCCTCTCCCTCTACTCCTATTCCTGCTCGCTCACTCTGTCTCGTGTTCTGTCTCTCTCTTTCAAATAAATAAAATCTTTTAAAAAAAAAAGAAATGTTAAAAGCAAGCCTAGTGAATTCTAAATATTTGTTAAACTCCTGAAAGATTATTTTAAACCTTTAAAACATATGCATACTTATTAAAACAATTAAAACTGGAAGTCTAGATTATATCAGGTTGTTCAGAGTGGCTATCTTTCTTGAGTTTTTCACTATGTCCTAAATCTTCTATAACTAAAATTAACTTTCATAATCAGATACTTTTAGACTTACTCTTTAAATTGTGGTAAAATATACATAACATTTGCTATTTTAATAATTTTTAAGTATATGGTTGGCATTAAGTGCATTCACATTGTTGTGCACCTATCACCACCATCCATATCTAGAATCAGATAATTTTTTTGAGTGTTACTTTCTTTTTAAAGTATCTACGGTTTTATTTAAAACTAATCGTGTTTCTTAGATAGCTGTAGAATACTTAGAACAAAACTGACTTGGCTTCTATTAAATGAAACAAAATACCAAGTTACAACAGTGTTAAAGATAATTAAAAGGATCCATAAGCAAAATCTGTCTTTAGTGTTTTTGTGAAGAAGCTGTATTTCAAATATATGTGACTACAACATGTGGACATGTAAAAAAAGAAAAACATGTTCATTTCATTGAAAGTATTTTGCCTTCCAAGACCATGTTTTGAATAAAATTATCAGGAGGTCCACCTGGCTTAAAATAAAAATACTTCCTATACATTCAAAACTAAAATGATATGTTAAATCTGTAAAGTTTTTCTACTTCTCCTCCTATGTGGGATTTTATTCATTTGCAACACACACACACACACACACGCACACACACACACACATACTGTACTGTGGAAATGTTTTTACTTTTATTACTTTTGGTTAAATTCAATTATTATAGGTAATGGATAAGTGGATTAGTGTTTTTTTTTAAAGATTTATTTATTTGAGAGAGAGAAAGAGCAGGAGGCAGGGTGTAGAGGGAGAGGGAGAAAATTTCAAGCAAACTCCTCGCTGAACACTGAACCCACACGTGGCTTGATCTTACAACCCTGAGATCATGCTCTGAGCCAAAATCAAGTCAGATGTTTAACTGACTCAGCCACCTAGGTGCCCCTGGATTAATGATTTTTAATACACAAACTGCTTTTCACAAAGCATTGTATGAAATATATAGACAGTTGACCCTTGAACAACATGGGTTTGAACTGCACAGGTTCACTTATATGCAGATTTAGTTTAATACATATGTTTACAGTATTGTAAATGTATTTTCTCTTACGGTTTTCTTAATAACATGTATTTTCTCTAGCTTGCTTTGTTGTGAGAATACATATAACATAGAAAATACGTGTTAACTGACTTATCAGTAAGACTTCTAAGCAACAGATGATATTAGTAGTTTTGGGAGTGTCAGTTATTATGCACAGATTTTCATTGGTATTGGTGGTTAGTACCCCTTACCCCTAATTGTTCAAAGGTCAACTGTATATACACAATATTTGCTTCATTTATTAATTTTATGTCAAACATTTTCTTAATGTTTACATATATTCTGTCTGCCAGTTTACCAATGGCCTTTGCAGGTATAAACTGTTCTTTAATATAATCCTCAAATATGAAGTTCACAAATTTGAGATTGACTCAGTCAGTGATTTATGTTTCAAATAGTTGGCATTTTGTAGCATTATTGATTTTTAAAATTGGTTTACAAGTCCTTTTCCTTGTCTTTGAGAGATTAATAGGCATTCCATAAAAAGGGATTCCATGGTGGAGTGAATTTTTAAAAAATGCTTTATACCATATCCCTGTCAGTGAACATTAGCATATATGTTTTTTAAAAATCCAGTAGTAAAGACATGTGTGTCAATTTATCTCCCTGTATCTCAATTTTTTAAAGATGAAACCATATTTATGTATGACCTCTGCTAACACTCTATGAAATGATGGTCTGTATTAGTCTGTTGATCCAAGAAATAATTATAGTTACTTCAGAAATCTGTCTGTCCCCAAAAGCCTAACATTTTTGTGATTTATTAAAAATAAATCTGTCTTTTTCTGTCTTTATCTAAATCCATAGAAAGGAAGGGCAAAAATAGTCTAGACCTGGAAAGCCCGAATTATTCTCTTCAATTTTTTTTCCTTCTCTCCCGAAACTCTTAAGGATTTACCAAGCCTTTAAGGAAATATACCGGGGAACCACAAAATGACCCTTTGATTGAAAGCACAGTAAATGAGGAAGAAAGATGCCTGGATAATCCATTCAGCTGGAAAACAAATCCTTGTATTTAGGGGGATACTCATTTATGTGCATGTTTAATGTGATGTTTGCTAGAGCTTTTAATGCCCCAAAGCCTTACTTTTCTCAAATTTCCTCATAGTATAAGTGATTGCATCATAAATTTTAAGATCTCTATAGAAAGTCAAAGAAAAATCTCACAAATTAGCTGAATTTTAAGCAGAAGAATCAGCTAATCTGGATAATTCACATCTCAACACATCTCCTGGCTTAATCATACAACCAGTTGCCCCATTGCAGAGCCTATGGCCGTATGTGCTCTCATCCAGAAAAATACACTAGAAGGACTGTTCTTGAAGAATTTGAAAATATCACCTCAGCAGAAACAAAAACATAATGTACTTGATTTTTACTTAGCACAAAAATATGCTAATATAGTTTATTGAATGTTTGCCATTATTTTCTTGTTTGTATTTTACTGAAAATGTGTTCTTGTTCAAAAATTGCTCTAGATACTTTTAAAAGATACTCAAGAGCTATAATTGCTTCAGTTAGTATGTTTTGTTTTGTTTTGAGATTTTGGTCGTTGAAAAGGATGAAATATATTTTGGTCTGTTTTTGTACATTGAAATCTTCCTATAATTAATTACAACTCATACTCAGGTGTAGGATATTTACATGCTAGTGGCAATGCTCTCATCGTAATGATGGAGAAAGAGACCTTGGGGGCTCAGGAGACCTAGTAGATAAAGAGATTTCCCTTCTTCATAACCTCAGAAAACCCAAAAATAATAAAAATGATCACTACAAAAATACTAGTTTTACTAGAATAAAGATGGAGAAACTTTTAAAACCTAATTTAGATTTAGAAGATAAATCACATACTGTTTTATTATTTAAGTGTTTGCTACTAACGATAGTGCACATTTAAATTTAAACCTTGGGTAGAGCTAGACCCTGTTTCTTTTCTAAATAATATGAAGAATGAAGTTAATGTTGATCTTTTTGAGTGGATAAAGTACACCAGCATCTGAATCTTGTAATTTAATAAATGTTACATTTGAAAGAACGTGAGATTTGATGTCATATAACTTTAACTTGGGTCTTGTGTGTTATCTTAGGGTAGTTACTTAACCTCTGTAATTCTTATTCATATATCCATTAAGCAGAGTGAATAAGAATACTTCTGTCTTTCAGAGTTATTACAAATATTAAAAGACATTACATGTAAACACATACATACAGAATAAACTGTACACATTTTGTAAATTGCGAACCATCTTTCACCGGATGCTATGGCTTCTACAATTACTTGCTACTATTATTAACAGTAATACACACAGGATTATAAATAGTTCCAAATTATTTTAATACTGTTACTGGCCACTCTGATTAATCAAAACATATGAGTGCTAGAGAAGCTTTATAGAGTCTTCTTAAGTTTTTGTTTTGAAGGTGGAAACCAACTGAGTCAAATAAGCAGATGCTGTGTTTTTGTGCCAGAAATACTGTCCTAAGGTTCCCCCTCCCTATCACTAATTTTTTTTTGGGGGGTTCAAAGTTTTTTAATTACTCAAAGTACAATACAAACCAGAGTGTCTAAATTCACAAGTTTCATTAGTCTCGGGTATTTTTAATATTATTTAAAAGTACTGTTAGTTTCACTGGGTGGCGCAGCGGTTTGGCGCCTGCCTTTGGCCCAGGGCGCGATCCTGGAGACCCGGGATCGAATCCCACATCAGGCTCCCGGTGCATGGAGCCTGCTTCTCCCTCTGCCTGTGTCTCTGCGCCTCTCTCTCTCTCTCTCTCTGTGACTATCATAAATTAAAAAAAAAAAAAAAAAAAAATTAAAAAAAAAATCCCCCTCCCTATCACTGATTTGGAACATTAAAATCTCTTTTAGCCGTAATAATTATCATGGTTCCTGAGAAAAAATATGCAGTACTGGTTGCTCAAATGTCTTATTACTTATTCCCTGAGGGTTTTAACCTTCCAAAGACTAAACAGAGATAAATATCATGTTTGATGCTTTACTAAGAGAGCTATTAGGTATGGAAGTTTAAAAATATTTAAATTGAGAAAGCACTTTTTTTCCAGAGCTCTAGAAGGCCAGAGCCTTTTGCATTTGGTATCCATCCAAGATTCCCCCTGGACCAATTTGAAAACCACTAGTTTCAGAGAGCCTTCCCAGGCAGCTCCTACTTCAGATTAAGGCTGAAACTATGACCTATTCATATACAAGAACAACACCCACATAGAGTTAACACTGGAACTTGCTGATGGGGGTGGGGAAAAAACAAATCATCAGCATCACACTTTTCCTGATCTTTTTCACATATTTCTGCTTCAGAATAAATGCTTTTATCACCTGTATAACAAAATGCATAGCTGTGTTTTCCAGAGCTAACAGCACATACAGCTGTCATCACTTCCAAAAAGTGCCAAAGGAGTCTTTATAAAGTATTGATTTTCTCTAAAATTATCAAAGCAATTACAGGCTTTAGTGAAATACATTTGGTTGCCACATAGAACTGGAACTCTGGGTACTTAAGAACTACCTCTTCCTGCAAATGAAAACATCATCTGATGCAGTTTCTAAGTAGAGATGCCCATATCTGCAAAAATCACTGGCTATTGGGAAGCTCAAAGCTAACTAAGCTTTGTGTCCCAAGTGCAACTATTTTCCTTAGCCCAGTTTTCTGTCACAGGACCTGTTTTTCCTTTCATTACATAGTCCTGTTTTCTTTCTTTAAATTGTTTTATTACATATAGTTTTAAAATCATAACTAGCATAATTTTAACAGTTTTTCAGCATTTGTTTTAATTACTGTCATGTATGCGTTTCCTTTTCAGAAGTAACAAAATATAAATAATAAATTATACAGAACAGACATTTGAACAAAAATACCATATATTTTCTTTAGAATGACTGCTGACGGGAGGAATATTTAACAAAGAGGACAAAGAATAGTTAAGTTAAATTCCAGAAAAACTGAAACTGAGCTTCAAGTGAGGAACATAACCTTATTTCAAACCACTAGGTAATCCTTAACTACCTAAGAAAAATTGCCAGACATTTTTCAAAGCAATTAAAGCTGTGCAAGTCTGAGCTTCGTTACAATTCTTTGTGATCTTGATTCACAATCATTTATGGAGTAAATATTGTAAAAGTAATTAAGGATTGCTTATACTGTTTAAACAATATTTCTCAATGCTTTCCTGGTTCTGTAATTACATTGTAATTATTTTTTATTTTTGACAGTAAAATATGTAGCATGTTTCAAAGGTGGAATTCTCACTGCTGGTCTATTTTAAAATATTGGTGTTTGGGGGATATTCTGTATGTTAATGAATAGTTTGTTGTCCTACATTTCTAGTTGTAGAGAGCCCTGTTAATTTTAGGACATTAGAGGATAAAAATCTATCTTATAAAAACCTTATGACAGTATGATGGTGTCTGTTTACAGATACATTTTTACTGAAATGTCAACTAATCTTAAAAATGTCTGAGGAATTGTAAAGCTTTTAATAATACTTTTAAAACACTTGTGATATTTCTTCATTTTATTGAAAGGCTATATGTTAATATTCTAATATTAATGATATATTTCTTATTTTGTATATTAAAAAATATAATATTTTGACATTCTCCCATTCTATTTATTGAAATGCTGAGCTGGTTTTTTTTTTTTTTTTTTTCCTGAGCTAGTATTTTTTAAAGAAAATGGACATACACTAGGAAGGCAAAGATTTCAGAAGTGGTAGATTATTTTCATCATTGGTTTTGATGTCTGTTATTTTCTTGCCAGTATTAAACTGACTCCTAAAACTTAGAAAACTTTTTAAAGAATGTATTACATTCTCTGTATAGTCATTTTTGTAAGTTCCATTATGCCATTTAGTAACACTAAACAATGTTATCTTTATTAACTCAAAAATAAAATCACTTCTTTAGGGAAAATTAGTCAAGAGATACCAATTGAGTTTATCTTAGATGTTTGTTTATTTAAGTATTCCTTGTAGTCAGCTTACTTTCAAAGCTCTATTTATTTTATTTTAAACTTTGCTCTAGGGCAAAAGCAAAAGGAAAATTTCTTCCTTTGGGATACCTTAATATTTTTTATCTGCTCTTTGATTTTTTTATTGAATGTTTTTTAATTGAATATGAATTTTTACTTCACAGAACTAAAATTTTAGGTATAACATGCCCCAAAATATCACTTGTAATTGAATTAGATGCCTAATTCGTGCTTTTTTCATTTTAAGCCCTCACAAAATATTAGGATTTTTTTTCCTTTGAAACTTTTATATCAAAACTCAAAGTTCTAGGCTAATCTCTATGCCAGAGTATCAATTGGAAAATGATTGAAAGAACAAATGAAAGAAAAAGATACAAACCTTTATTTTTTATTTTTTTTAAGATTTATTTTTTTTTAAATTTTTTTATTTATGATAGTCACACAGAGAGAGAGAGAGAGAGGCAGAGACATAGGCAGAGGGAGAAGCAGGCCCCATGCACTGGGAGCCCGACGTGGGATTCGATCCCGGGTCTCCAGGATTGCGCCCTGGGCCAGAGGCAGGCGCCAAACCGCTGCGCCACCCAGGGATCCCTAAGATTTATTTTTATTTATTTATTTATGATAGAGAGAGAGAGAGAGAGTAGAGAGAGGCAAAGACACGGGAGGAAGGAGAAGCAGGCTCCATGTGAGGAGCCTGACGCAGGACTCGATCCCGGGACTCCAGGATCGCGCCCTGGGCCAAAGGCAGGTGCCAAACCTCTGAGCCACCCAGGGATCCCCGATACAAACCTTTTAAGAGTCTTTTCTGTCTATGAATATGTCACTGTTCCTCACATTCAACTAATTAACTTATCACATATCTATTAAAACTCAGTTACTCCTAGACAGAAGAGTAGATCAGAATAGAACAGAATATAAAAGTCTTAAAAATACACAGAAGAACATATGGAAATTTGATATAATAAAGTGGGAAATCTTCAGTGAGCTATATTTTAAGGACCTAAAACTGCAAGAAAACCTTGAACTTTGTCAGTAATTTTATTGTTAATGATAATACTAGTATTGTGACTTTAAATTTTTTAAGCATTTATGTATAAAAGAGGATAAACATGTTATTAGAATCCAGGACACTTCAGTGTACTAGAATATTACAAATACAAAATTAAAGAAATTAAGGGAAAAACTCTAATGTCAAATTTGAATTGGCACTATCAGTATAAGCTCATATTTTAAAAATGTATTTCCTTTAAAAAATTTATTTGAGAGAGCACACACAAGCAGGAGTAGAGGCAGAGGGAGAGAAAGAAGTACACTCCCTCCTGATTGGAGAATTTGATGTGGGGCTTTATCCCAAGGCCTGGAGATCATGACCTGAGCCAAAGGCAGATGCTTAACCATCTGAGCCCCCCAGGCACCCCTAAAAATGTATTTTCTGTTCTACCTATAGAAAAGGACCAGAATCAGGTCCATCCCAGTAGTGAAGTCTACCTAGTGTTCAGCCCTTGCCCTCTAATTACCATACAACACCAAAGGGGAAAAAAAAAGAAACAGAACAACAACAATGAAACTCCACAAGATTCCTTGGAGAAACAGCTGATTCCGGATGTGGAAAGGGGAAATAGAAGATGAATCTGGGATAATCTTGTGCTGAAAAGTAAGGAAGCCCTCAAAGACCAACCTGTTAGTGTGCTAAAAGGTCCCAGGAGTCCGTTGTCTAAATATGGCATAATTTGGAAGTGAAAGGTATAATGACAATAGAATTAAAAGAAATAGTAAGTGTAATTGATGTAATATTGGGCAAACAAAAATCCATGAGTCCTTTGTAATACTAAGATAGAGCTGTTCCCAAATTTATATGCGGCATTGGAGGTTACAATTTATACCAATTCCTTATTTGAAAATTAGTGTAAGAAGGGGAAAAATTACATTTTAATCCTGTCTTTTCAGGTTGATGAGAGAAAACTCTATGTAAGAATGAATATCAGCTAATAAATGTGAATAGTATGATAGAGTGGGGGAAAAATTACTCCTTTTCAAGTACCATACCTTATGAGTGTTATAAATCAGGTATTTTTATATCTCGCAGGTGATCTCTCTTCCTTTAGATCCCATTCTTGTGGGTGTTTTCTAGTGCTCTCATAAGGGACAGAGCAGCTCTTGGAAGTATCAGCTTTAATCAGAGGTCTCAATTTCAGCCTCTCCACCTTTTGCAGTCTGGAGGACGGAGGCAACTTAACAGATGAGTACCAAGACCTTCAAAGCCTCTTTGAACCATCAGCAGCCCCATAGGTTTGCCATACCTGGTGATTTTCTGTTGAGATCCTTTTTTGTCTTTTATTAAGCATTTCTGTTCTTCTGTTTATTCTGCTACAGTCACAGAAATCTTTCTGCCAAGACAGTACTTAGTCATACTTTACACCACGATGCATGTGGGGATCAGTGAAGTGAAGTAAATAAGTGTGAACAATAGGGAAGTCTGGGTTTGGGGTAGATAAGAGTACAAACTCCATGAAAGCGCCGCTATGCAGCTCAACCAGTTTTTGCTAAAGAGAAACCCTGGTGTTATTTTTCCAGTTACCGTTCTTTAAAAAGAAGTTAGATATGTACATCTTTGTGAGAATTCTTCTGATTTTTAACTTACTGCAACTCATATAATTTTAAAAAAAGACACCTTAATACTGATTAGAATAAGACAGTGTGGGCCAGATCTGTGAAATTTTTACCATCTTTACAAACCAACACTTGTATTCATATTTCCAGTTCCTGGCACAGGATCTGAAATATAGTAAGGCCAGATAAATTTTAAAACAATTCATTGTATTTTGTATCTTTCACTTTTTTACAAACTTAAAAAATATAAAATCTGTTATTAGCTGCCTTTCTAGCTTTGTAACATATGTAAATATGTAATTTTTGTTCTTCTATGAAAATTATTTTCTAAGTGTTAAAGGGACAAGGTTCAAGGCATAAAAGTTACCTTAGAAACCTTAAAAGCTACAAATTAACCTTACACTATTGAGTACCACTGTTTGGATTTGATCCTTCAATTAACGAAGAATCTACATATTTTTTTATCTTGAATATCATATGACAAGTTAGTGAAAATCTTGGTATACCATATCCTTAGAACTCCTTCATCTGTCAGTCTGGTAACCCTATTAAAAGAAGAAAATTAGGATCTTTTAGTATGACTTCTTTAAAAATATACCTGGGTTCTTGAAATCATTGTTCCTTTTTTGTAAGGGTAGACAAAACCCATTCTTTTGAAACCTGAAGCATTTTGCTTAATTGGCTATCTGTTGGCACTCTGGTTTTTGCTTCACAGTTCTTTAAATAATACATTGGTTCTTGTGTAAATTTTTCAGTCTTATGTGGATCAATTACATTAGAATATTCCCTCAACTACCATGCCAAAGTCAATTTTTTTTAGTTGAGAACTAAAAATTTGATTGCATAAAGAAGTAGTTCTCAAACCAAAGGTAGTTCAATGAGGGTGGCTTGCTTGGGCATTGAAAGGCTCTGAGGACCTAGTAAGTTCTTGTGGGTATCATGAGATCACCATGAGATGAAGTAAAGTTAAATAATAGGACATGAAATGAAAGGTTCAGCTACTTCCAGTTTTGATAGAAATGGCATTGCGTATATGGAAATGTTTCACAATTTAAATAATAGGCACTTAGGCATGTTATGCCCTCTGTTAAGTAGATTTGGATTGGGCTGGACAGAGCTCTAGAATCTTGAAGACAAAGGTGAGAAACTTGCCAAAGCATCATGGAATATGGATTAGGTACCAGGTATTATCCTGTCTTGAAGTACTATACCTACTTTAACAGTTTACTGAAGCCTAGGTTTTGGGCTGTAGGTAAATGAATGCTATGATTAGAACAATCTAATATTCTAGTAATCTGTTTATACCAGATGATATAGTCAGGTAAGATTAATATAAGTTGTCACTGTTTATTTAAGAGTAAGTAGAAAGGGAGCACCTAGCTGGCTCAGTCAGTTGAGCATGTGACTCTTGATCTTGGAGTTCCCATGTTGGATATAGAGATTACTTAAAAATCTTTAAAAAAAGAAAAAGTAAACAGAACTGAAAACAGTCTTAGGAGTAAATAAAAAGGATAAGGGCATCTGAATGGCTTAGTTGGTTAAGTACCTGACTCTTGATTTTGGTTCAAGTTGTGATTTCAAGGTCGTGAGATTGAGCCCCATGTTAGGTTAGGGAGCCTGCTTGGGATTCTCTCTTTCTCCCCCTCTCAAAAAAGGAGGGAGGGAAGAGTATATTAAGTGGACAGATATTTTATGATTTTACTTATTTGAGGCACCTGGAATAGGCAAATTCATAGAAAGTGAAAGTATAATAGAGGTTACCAGGGATAGGGAGAGGAGCTGTTGTGAAGTTACTGTTTAATTGGTATAGTTTCTGTCTAGAGTGATGAAAAAATTGTAGAAATAGGTAGCAGTGATGGATATACAACATTGTGAATATATTTAATGACACTGAATTATATACTTAAAATCATTAAAATGGTATATTTTGTTATGTATGTTTCACCACAGTAAAAAGATGTCATCAGTTATGTACAATAGAAAAACTAAGCCATTTGAGGAGACCATTGGCAAGATACCAAAATCCAGTCAACCAAATGAGAGCGAAGCTACTGTGGGTCAGAGCCATATGGCATATGCAGTTTTAAATGCCCACCCTGTATAGGATGAGAGCTGAGAAAGCAGGATTCACAAGGATGTAGTCTAAGGCCCTGGCAGGCTAAGGTCTCCACACTTGGTATTCAGGAGTGCCACCTTATTTGAAGCTAGGTCACAGAATTCTGAATTCTCTCATTAATGAAGTATTTGCACTATTACTACACATTTGGGCGTTTAGTTGATGCATTAAGGTAATACTTTTCTTAGGGACACCTGGGTGGCTCAGTTGGTTGAGCATATGC
Source organism: Vulpes lagopus (assembly GCF_018345385.1). NCBI lineage: Eukaryota > Metazoa > Chordata > Mammalia > Carnivora > Canidae > Vulpes > Vulpes lagopus. The sequence continues at coordinate 20,960,397 of NC_054842.1, read as the reverse complement.
CTTCAGCTCAGGGCATGATCCCGGACTCCCTGGAGGGAGTCCCTGCGGGGAGCCTACTTCTCCCTCTGCCTCTCTCTCTGTGTCTCTCATGAATAAATAAATAAAATCTTTAAAGAAAAGATAATACTTAAAAATTTTTTATATAATACTTTCATCACAATTCTAATCATAGAATTTTTCTTGTGTGAAATTTGCAGATTTAAATTATTTTCTCTAAGTTTTCAGTTTTTGTTTTGGTATTTTCAACTGTTAGCAGTTCCTGATACTCAGTCTAGAGGTTCTCTAAGATAGCTATTGTGTGAATAGTCTCTAGTGCCCTTTGTATTCATTTTTGGATAAATAGTTCTTATGAAAATGATTAAATATTATTTATTTGATGCAGAATTTGTTCACATGGATATATGTTTCTTTAGCTGACATACTAGTTTTCTTTTGTTGTTGTTTTTTTGGAATGTGTGATTTAGCAGACTTCCAACAAGATTATTTATTTTAAAACATGTCTTTTAAAAAACACTTTCTGGTTTATTTTTGTGCATATTTTTCTACTTTCAGCAGCCTACCCAATGAAAGGGTATGTGAGACTCAGATTTATTGTTACCGTGGTTTTTCAATTGTTATATATTAACAAATCCATCATTATGTCTTTGCTTTTGGCATTCACACTTACTTATTTCTAAATCACAGTAGTAGATCTCATTTTAATAAATTGATAAGTAATAATGTACAAGTTGATACTCGCACATATAACAGTGATATAGTAACTAATACTTATTGAATACTTCTTTATTGTTTACATATTTACGGACTGCTGTTTACATAGTTTGGAAGCATTTAATCCTCACAGTAATCCTAGGGGGTATATATATTTTCACCATTTTGCAGATTAAAAATCTAGAGTGTTGGCGTGGTTAGTTATTTACCACAGTCATACAGCTAGACAGTAACTACCTTTATCACTTTCCATAGGCAGGGTTCTTAACTTCTTAACTATAAGTTAATTAGGTAATTCCTAGAAATCCACCTGAGTTACCAGTTATATTAACTGTTAGTTAAGCTGTTAATTATTTTAAAATCCTACTTCTGTAATAATACTAACTTTGAAATAAATTTAGAATGTATATGTAAACCATATTTCAGGAATATAGATACTCTATTGGCTATGTATTAACATGTTGAGCACACATTTGTGACACAGATGATGCAAAAATTCAGAAATATGATTACTGTCCCCAGGAAGCTTAAAATCTGGTTAGATGCTTCTCAACCTTTATTATTATTATTTTTAACCTATGCCTCTCTTGGCCAACCAACCAAACTGCCATGCCTTCCTTAATTTAAAATCTCAAAATAAATTAAATTCTGATACTTCTTAGTATTTGATTCTGTTTGATTCCTGAGTTTGTATTGGTGAAGTATAACTCATTATCCAAATATTTTTGGTCCTTAAGTTTTGAGTTGTGAGAAGTAATTGAGAGTTTTAATAGGAAAGGAAAATAAATCTACCTCAAAAAATTTGTCCATTTCCTGGGTCTGCATAGTGTGAGTTCAGGTAGGGATAGTTTGGATTGTGAGGGAATATGTGTATAACATCTTAAAATAATAAAACAATAATAAATAGAATGAAGTGATTTAAGACATTTACTCCTCCATCACTGTTCTATTTTATACCCTTTGAAGATAATGGTAGCTGAATGATATTCAGTAAGAATATCTGCTTTTCTCTAAAAATAATTCTTACAGAAATTTAGGAACTAGATTATGGTAATATCTTAGTGTTCTGTTTGTGCTGGCTAGATGAAATGCTTTAGCATATAGATACAAGTGTTGAGTATGAAAAGATTTAAAGGACTTGATCCACATAACAGTACAGTTTCTTAGCATTTATTATGGATTATGCTAAGACCAGTGACAGAGTGGGAAATCCTTTTTTGAAATAAACTTTAATATTATGGCCTAGTGAATAATATATAATATTCTGCTAAGAACAGAATCAATTCATTCAACAAATTCAGTACCTAATATGTGCCAGACTCTGTGTGACTTAAATGCAGAGTGTCTGGCCACATGAAAATTAAAATTTAGTGAAGTTTTCTACTATTCAAGAGGCATTATTTGTGGTCCAGAGGCAGATGGCTTGGATTTGCTTTCTCTTTGAACTTGGTTGAACTTGGGTGAACTATTTATAACATCCTTATGCCTCAGTTCCTTCTTGTAGTTAATAAAAGAGAAGGAGGAGAAGGAGAAAGTAGAATACTAAGAGCATCTACCTTAGGGGATTTTATGAAGATTTAATAAATTGTATGAAGGACTTAGCACAGTGCCTAGTATAATAAATGTTAGTTATTTTTATTATTTTAATGTGGAGACAGATTGTTAGAAAAAGAATCACACATTGCGAGGATATTGGCTTGGTCTGGATGGGTCAAGGATGAATTTCCTGGAGATGTAATTTGGATCTGAGAAGTGAAGGATGAGTAGTTTTGAGTGAGTGACTAGGGAGAGGAGTGGAGTAAGGTTAAGGAGTATGTGGAGTAAACAGTAAGGCTGTGAACAGCAAATATGAATGAAGTTCAGGAAGGAGCACGGGTGCCTTGAGGATAACTAAAAGTCAGAAAAACTACTTGAACATGAGCCACAAGAGATTATAAGAGCCAAATTTTGTAGGGCCTTGGAAAACTTTGGAAGGGTGGTTTTAAGCAAAGAAGTGACATAATCATATTTTCATCTTACAAATATTACTCTGCATGTATTCTGCAAAAATGTTTTAGAATGAGGCAGGGTAGATGTGGGAAGCATAATCAGAAGGCTATTGAAGTAAAAGATGATGGTAGCTTGGTGTAAGATGGGAGATTTATAGAAGTGGATAGACTGAAATATATTTAGAAGGTAAAATAAAAAAGACTTCATGTTTTATTGGATGTGAAGGGTGATAGGAAATGTCGATGATAACTCCCAAGGTATTAGACAGAAAACAAATACATTAGAGGTAAGTCAAGAGAGTAGAGGGAATGTTTCTAAAGATAGGGTAGAGTTTCCTCATAATAATGAGGAAGTTCTAGAGCTGTGATTCCCAAGGTTTGGTCCTTGGGCCAACAGCATCAGCATTACCTGGACACTTGTTAGAAATGTAAATTATCAATTACTACTTCTAGACCTACTGAGTCAGGAACGTTGAGTGTGATACCCTCCAATCTGTGTTTTAACAGACCTTCAGTTGACTTTGATGAGTACTAAAGTTTGACAACCACTATCCTTAGAGGCACAATGGAAAGGCTTAGGAGGATGGACAAATGAATGGTGTAGTCAGAGCCAAGAACTTGGTTCGTGATATGAGTTTTCATTAGTTTTAAGCAGGGTCAGTAGTCTATAGCCAGTATGATAGATATGGTGCACTGCCTGTTTTTGTATAGCCCACAAGGTAAGAATGATTTTTTAGTTTTTTTAAGGGTGGTAAAAAGCAAAAGAATACTGACAAATGAAAATGACATTAAATTCAAATTTCATTGTCCATAAATAAAATTTTATTGTGAACACACATTCATTTCTATATTGTCAGTGGCTGCTTTTACACAATATAAGAGTTAAGTATTTGTGACAGAAACCAGACAAAACCAAAAATTCTTACTATCTGGCCTTTTACAGAAAAATGTGCGGACCCTACATTCTTGGAACATTGAAGTGTATTGTATTTGGTGACTGGTGAAAACAGAACAGTAGGGGAACTTTGAAACTGGTTAGAAGGTGGCCTCTGAGTCTAATGGACAGAAGTCTCAGCTTGCTTGATTTGGAAAGATGAGTGCAAATAACATTATCTTTGTTTTGTGCTATATAGGACCCTGCAATCCGGAAAGATGAGTGCAAATAACATTATCTTTGTTTTGTGCTATGTAGGACCCTGCAATCCGGAACCCACAGTTTTGCCTGAGTTAGTAACTTTCCTGGTGCTCTTTGTAATTATTTTTGAGAAAGAGTTTTATAAATATGATTCCATATTGTTTATTTTATACAGTGATGCCGTCTTGGTATCGAATATACTATACATAAAAATGTATAGTTTCATTAAATGTGTAAATGGTCTTCTGAAATCCTCAAGCATGTTCATTATGAGTATGCCTTTATGCCTTGTTTAGGTAAGTCTAATTTTGGAAATTTTTGTTTTTATTGATGGTGGATAAGCTCATTGTAAACTGGCCTTTTTGCTAAGAACAACCAGAAAAAATGGGCAAAACAAAATCTATTTATAGGCTTTGGAGAACTGTTAAGTCAGTAAGCACTCGAGGGGCCCAGAACCCAGAGAATGGAAGTACAGAGAGAGGAGCTCAACATTTGGTACTATTCTTTACCCTTGGTCATTTGCCTGATTCTCAGCAAAGCTAAGAATCTGAGCAGAGCTTCTGGTACTCTTCTGGGGCCAGATGTTAAAAATTGGGATCCAGAGATTGTCAGGAAGGAGCAGCCCAGGCAAATACCCAAGGCTTTCTATGTGAGACCCAGTTTAGAGTAGCACTTGGAAGGTCTGTAGTCTAGCTTCCAATCAACCTTTATTGATTAAGTCCTTTATTGGATTAAGGTGATCTGCCATAGAATTGCTTTGATTTTTCTGTCATTACACTGGTTTCTTAATCAGATATAGCAGTTGAGCTCAACGGTTAGGCCCTTGATTATCTGGGAGTAAAAATCAAGCTCGTGGAAGAAAAACCTCCCACTTCTCAAGTAACAGGAGAGGAGAGAAGACCATTTATGAAAGTAAACCTGCTTCTTCTGGTGACATGAGGGGGAGTTAAGGGTGGAAAATCTCTGAGAAACCTAAGACTGGTCAGGAGGAGAGACTGCTAGTTTTTTAGATGATGTGTTTGAGCACTGCCTTGATCCATCACAACTTTCCTCTTAAGAACAAACCAAACAACAGAAAATGGGGTTGGGGGGCAGGCAACAGCTAAATCTAAATTCTAGTGATAAATGAATGCCAGATAAAATAAACTGTTTTTACATAGTTACAGAGTCGTCCATAAAGCATTTTGTTACTCTTCATTGGAAAGTACACAGGAAATGGAAGACCTAGTTGTCATCAAGGAGCTTAAACATAGGAAATGGCTAAATAATACAAGGTAGTGCAGACTCTATAGCAAGGTGGTGACTACAAATAACTAATTAATAAACTATTATTGGTAAACCTTTCTTTTTAATTTTGAAAAAATACATAAAACATTCAGAAAAGTGAGGACAGGGCAGGCCTGGTGACTCAGCGGTTTAGCACCACCTTCAGCCTAAGGTGTGATCCTGGAGACCTGGGATCGAGTCCCACGTCAGATCCTTGCATGGAGCCTGCTTCTCCCTCTGCTTGTGTCTCTGCCTCTCTCTGTCTCTCTCTCTCTCTCTCTCTCTCTGTGTCTCTCATGAATAAATAAATAAAATCTTTAAAAAAAAAAGTGAGGAAAGAGTAAATGTATAGCATAATGAATTATTATAAACTGAATACCCATTAACTACTTCCCAGATGGAGAAATAGAACACCGCCAACCGCCCCAGGGATCCTCTGCATTCCTTTTCCCAGGCAAAATCTCTTCTGTCTCCCCAAGGGCAACCACTGTTCTGACTTACCTGGTTTTTCATCATAGCATATGATTCAACATACACCATATTTGGATGTCTGGCTTTTTGTTCAACATTATTTTTAAGATTCATCCATGTTGCATGGAGTTGTGGTTTGTTTTCTTTACGGTGTATTCCATTTATAAATGTAACACTTTTTGTTATCCATTCTACTGTTGGTGAATATTTGAATATAATGGTCCCTCAAGATTGCAGGAGATGCTTTTTTCTTTTTTACTCTCAGATGTTGTTACTTTGACTCATTTGAGGATGTATTTATCAGATATATGTATTCTCTTGTGTGGATTGGAAAGTATTCAGCTCATTTCTTCATGATTCTGTCTGGGATGATGAATACTATACACTTTTCTCCTACGTCTTCATTTCTTTTTGACAACAGGATTTAAAGTATTATACAGTCACTTTGTTAGATTATATTATTTAAATGAGCTCTGAAGAAACTCAGAAGGTAGGATTCTTCAGCATCATCTCGTTTTTCCAAAGTTACCGTGTTTTGGAATTCTGATCTCATTGTCTTGGTCTTTCTGCTCTGCCCAGCTTTGGAAATGGCTGGCGTATAACCAGGAACCTGAGAATTCAGGTCTTACGGTTCCATGGGTCTTATGCGATAAGGTATCAAATTGTGTACTTTAAATATGTGCATTTTGTTGAATGTCACTTATGCTGAAGTAAGGCTTTAAAAAATAAAAAAGAATCCAGGTCTTAGGGGAAACATAATAATGACAATTTGACATTAGAAAAGTTTGAAGACAAGTTTTACTTTTTCCATTCACACTAGTATAGGGATGTATAGGAATGTATGTTAAAGGCTGTGTGCTGAAGTGAACATTTTTGGCTCACCTCTATATGGATGTCAAAATGATGTTCCATTAGTTTTATTTTTTATTTCATTACTAGTAGAATAAGTCTCCTGAAAACTATTAGAAATGCTGTTTTTCTGCCAGGAGATTTCAAGAAATTTTGAAGGCAAAGTGTTTTATAGCCATGCCTTAATTGGTGATGCATCTTATTTCTTTAAAGTAGTCTGAATTTGAGTCTTGAAATCAAGCCCTAGAAACACAAATTTCATATCAAATACTTTGTTAAATACTAGTATAATTATGAGAAAACCAGCAGAACATAACCTTTTCTTCTTAGATATAAATTAAAACTGTGTATAATGAACTTGGAAATAAAATGAAAATTTTAGCATGTAAAAACCAGTTCAGTTTTTTACAAAATTATGTGTACAAATCAGGTTTTTTCTGCCAAGGAATACCTTTATAATTCACTGTTCACTCTTTACGTTATGAAATATATTTATTTACATTTACATATTGCTAGTGTGAAAGTGAAAGGAAAAAAACAATTTCTGGGCCCTTCCTCACTTTACTGAAGTAATTGCATCCTTGTTTGTCACTTGAGAATTACACTCCTCCTCTGCTGCACAGCAAGCCGCTTATAATTACTCTCTTCTCTTGAACATTCCAGTACTTCAGAGCATGAAAAAGGCAACACAGCTTTGTCTGAACTATTACTATTCCATTGATAAGACACTGAAAGAAATAAAACTGTCATATATAAGTTCAATTAAAATGCTGCTGATAAAGTCTTATGCAGTCCCACTAATGTAGTTTTGCAGAGATTCTGAGCTTATATTTTGCAAAATAAAGAGATTTGTCAGAATACCCAAATTAGGGAATCATGTTCCTATTAGGAAAAAAAATGAACATTCCTACAGATCAGAATTCTTGACTACTCTCTTTGTTTGATAAACCACATTCAGTCAACAGAAAACAAGACAAAAAGACACAAAGCGGCCATTTAATTTATAGATGAGGAAAAATAATAGTGGATGAATTCATATATCCTGTGGATAGAAGCATATGGTTAACTCTCAAAATTCATCCTATGATCTGCAAGTGTACAGAAAAGGAATAAATAAACCTGCATATATAGATATATATATACATACATATAGATATATATGTATACGTAAAACCCTGTTTATATGATTTTATGCTGTTAGGTAATATAATTTAGCTACAGGAATTTGTTTACTGTCCACTTAAATGGAAAACCAGTAGTAATTGTAGTAATCTTTAAAGCCTCAAATTCATCTTTTTACAGTCTCAGACTTCTATTCTTCCCTCTTTTCATCCACTGTCCTTCCTTCCTTCCTTCCTTCCTTCCTTCCTTCCTTCCTTCCTTCCTTCCTCTACTAGTACTTAGAACTAGTTCTGTGTGGTAGAGATACAGCTGTGAGTAAGCCTCTGTTCTTTTTCAATTTATTTTCCAGTGTGGTGACACAGGCAGTAATCAAACAAATCAATAAGATATCAGCTGTGAGTATGTGCTCTGCAGATAATTAAAAGAGGGGTTTCTGCTGAAAAAGGACTATTGTGTTCCCTTAGAGTGGATGGTTAGAGAGGACCTTTCTCAGGAAGTGATAATAAGCTGTGGTTTGGTTGCCTTGGAATCATCCATGTTGGGACTTCTCGGTGGCTTGGCGGTTGAGCGTCTGCCTTTGGCTCAGGGCTTGATCCTGGAGTACTGGGATCGAGTCCCACATCAGGCTCCCTGCATGGAGTCTGCTTCTCCCTCTGCCTGTGTCTCTGACTCTCTCTCTCCATGTCTCTCATGAATAAATAAATAAATTCTTAAAAAAAAAAAGGAATCATCCATGTTAATGTTTCTGGGAAGAAGTAGAGGAACTAGTGCAGAAAATCTCAGACAGGAATCAGCTTTGCTTACCAGGTACCAGAAGACCAGATGGCTGAAATAAGGTGAAAACAATGGTATAAGATGAGCCCAGGGAAGTAAGCTGGGAATTATTGGATCATGGAATGCTTTTTAAAATAGGTAAGAAGTAGAGATGAAAATAAAGCATAAAAAATAATAATTGTAGTATTGTTTATTGACTCACTATATACCAAGTATTGTGCTAAGCGTATTACCATATTATCCAATGTAATTCTCACAATTATATGAAGTAAATATTGTCATCTTCATTTTTCAGACTCAGAATTCCATTTGCTTAATTAAGATCACATATCTATGAACTGGTGGGAAAAATGGCATTTTATTTGAGCTGTGGTCTAATAGATTCCAAAGCCTATGCTTTCAACTACCATATTATAAGGAATCTTTATTGTTCTTAACTTTCCTCTTCTGTCCCCTGTATCCTTCAAGACAATTTCTTCTTCATTTATGCTGGTACTAGAACATAGTTTGAGAAACCCAACATATTGGAACTGGCTTCCAATCTTGTTTTTATTTTATTTCTTTCATTTGTCATTCTAGGTCCCTTACTTGATAAGTTAATTACACTATCTTTGTAAAGAATATAAATTGAAAATAAGCCTAGGATATTATGAAACAACTTCTAAATAATGTAAGCAGTGATCTACTTGATAATTACTAATACTTTAGGGTAAGTTTGCCAAAAGGTTTTCAGATTTTCTAGTTTCACTAAAAATGTCAGGCACTCCATAAAAAAAGCAAGCGTGTCATTGACAATGTTAAAATATTTTAAGAAATTTTATACAAGAACTGATATTTGGTATTTCAAAAATATATGAGTATTTTAGCCACAATACCCTGAAGATTTTCAACCATCTTTAGTGTGGCTATTCTTTACAAGCAATATATATGGACCTTTCATTAAATACAGAATAGAAAAAATAATTTTCTCTGACATTTGTCTTTAGACCTAGAGCTATGATGTTATTAGGATTATAATATATGAAATAAATATTCTAGTTAGGTGCTTTTAAATGGGAATACATTAGCAGTAGCACAGAAGCTTACTTTGGTTTCAGTAACTTTCCAAGAGGTCTGCCATCTTATCCACTAAAAATCCTCGCTTGAAGGCTCAAGATGAACCCGTGGGCTTATTCTGATAACTGTTTGGACAACAGACCATAGAAGTGATTGAACATCCGCCAGAGTTAAACCACAGCCCAGCCACCCTGGCATACCTCAAGCCTGATGGGTAAAATAGCCTCAGGTGTGATTGGATGTTTCCTTTTGGAAGGTGAATGACAGTGGCAGGCTGATTTGTCTGGGAGGTATTGGACCTTACTATGTAAATGGTTTATACTTACTCAGAATCAAATTAATGAAAAATTGTTTCATAAAATTAGGCAAAGAAAAAGCTTAATGAAACTAAAATGAATTTAACTTCTTGAACAAATGTAATTATTTTTACATAGTTCTCACTTAACTTGCCCTTTACAGTACTTAGTCTCAGCATTCATAGAAATAGCCATAAGCAAGATTTCATGGATGTTGCAGTGACTATGAAAAGCATCTGTGAAAATTGCACATCTCTCAAACATCTTCAGTTTTACTTTTCTGGGATCTAGTAAAATTTGTCTTATATCATTAATTGCCAAGGCCTTTTTTTAAATCTAACCTTGTGTTTTGTTGAATTGTTTTAAAATTGTCAATGTCAAATGATACAACACTATATTGAAAAGTTCTTTGTTAGTTGTGAATACACAAATTTAGCTTTCCATGGAAAATCCTTGCAGCCATAACAGAACTCTGTCATCAGCATGTTAAATACTCAAAGTGATTGTATGTGATGAATGCTATCATAGGATATTAGTTCTCTTTAAAAATAAAGAGAACAAACAAAAAGCACTTTCTACTTATAGCCAAGAGGAAGAATCACCTGCCAGTAACCAAGTGAACCATTGCTGCCTCTCCCCCTTATTGCTTCTCTGTGTATCTCTTTCTTCCTGCCTTCTCTCACTGCTATCCCATTTTCTCTGAAATCATGACCAAGAACTGGATGCAAAGTACTAATGATTATATTCCAGAAACAGAACCCCCTGCACCTAATCTCTTGATTCCATTCCTTTAACATCATTTTCTGAGAGAATGGATTACACACACACACAATAATTCATTTATTTATAAACTCAGTAGTAATGAAATTCTGCATGTTGGTATAACATATAATGAGGAATATTTATATTGGTATTTATCAAATATTGAGTTTTATATTACTACAGCAGGATTTGATGCCAGAATTGTGAACTATTTTTTCTGCTGCTCCCTCCCCACTTAAGTCTTCAACATGAGATCCATTCATCAAAAATAAATGCCCAAGTCAATGGAGTGTTTCTGTAACAGGTGGTAATTACCTTAGACTTATTACCCATAACCCACAGACTCGTATCATCATTCTTTATCAGATAACACAATTGCTCCTACATTAGTAGAAATGGAGTTGTGAGTCCATTTTTCTTGCTATTTGATGAATAGATCACTTGAGTGACTATTAGAAATATAGCATTTGGAATTGAACAAGTAATGAATTAAGACTTTTTACTGGTTTTCTTTTTAAATTCTGTTTTATGAGTTTGTTTATAGCAGCCCCAAGTATCTTCTTTTGCAATGATATGCATTGAAATTGTTATTTTTTTTTTACAATTTGAAAAGAATGATTTGTATGCTTCATGTTTAAGATAATTGCCAACTCTAGCATTCAAATATTTGCCAAGCCTAATATGTCTGTTTGTGCTCAATACTCCTATGGCAACAGGCAGAGATAATTTGCCTATAAATTTCCATCAGTTTCTGCACTGTCAAATTATATTATGTAGTTGTGGATGTACTGAATACAAGAGAATCTGAGATATGTGTAGTTTACCACAGCCTATTTCCCCCTACTCTATTTCACTCACTTTGTTGGTATGAAATCTGGCTTGTATATTTTGACTCAGGTGTTTAGGTTTTTTTCTGATGCTAAGATAAACTGTGGACAGAGATGGCAGTTAATTGATAGTTGATGCTACTATAATCACTGCATTTTTGAGAACTACATTACACCAACTGTTTCCTATATAGTATTTTTAGGTTTACTTTCTTTTAAAATTTTCATAGATGGGAAATCACATGTGATAGTATAATGTGGTAGACAAATTTAGGCTTGAATTTTAAATCTGTCTTTTTGCTTTGTAAACTTGGACAACACATCTAACCTGTTGAGCCTTTGTATTATTTTTAAGAATGTGAATGATATATCTGCTACATTGAATTATAAGAAAGAAATGAGGTCATCTAAAACATCTAACACAGCATCCCATGCCTTTCTTTAGTCTTGAAGTCCCAGAGCTCATTAATGGCAGAATACCAATCAAAAGTTGGGTTTCTGACACACAGAAATGATTTTCAGCTACTGAATATTGTCTGTTTGTGGTGGTCAGTAGGAAGTCTGGGTACTGGCAAATCATTATGCAGAGTTATGACTTTTTCAGGTAATTTTTTCCCTATAAAGTTATGCTAAGGATTTTTTGATAGATGTCCAGGCTTTTAGCTGGGTGACTGGATGACACTGGGGTCATCCACTGAAATGGGGAGCACAGAAGGCAAAGGCAGAAAAGCAGGTCTGAGTGAGTTAGGCGAGTTCATTCAACAGATCTTTAACATTTTATTTAGTTTTAATCTTAAGAACTTTTATAAATTTTCATTTATAAATTCATTCATTCATTCATTCATTCCTTATAAATTTGTGTTCATAAATTTGTGTGTTGCCCAGTGCAGGTCAAAATCAAAATAACAGAAATTCCATGGCAGTATTGTCTCTGATATCAGCCGCTCAAAAGAGTTGACATTTTATTGTTTTCAGTAACTAAACCAACTTAAAATCTCAGTTTCTTTTAATGAAACTTTTCTCCATAAAGATGATCTTGTAAGAATCTAAATATATATTTGTTTAAAAAAAAGAATAAAGACAGTAACTTGAGTATAAAACTGGACCACTTAGAAATACTGATTTTATATTGACAGCCTGGAATGTAGAACCAAAAAGTAAAAGTGTGAAAGCCTGTCGAAGGTCATCCAATTCACAAAGATTTGGTAATATATTTTCCAATCCCTCCTGCCCTCCCTCCCTTCTTTCCTTCCTCCCTTCTTTCCTTCCTTCTTTCCTTCCTTCTTTCCTTCCTTCCTTCCTTCCTTCCTTCCTTCCTTCCTTCCTTCCTTCCTTCCCTCCCTCCACTGCCTGCCTTTTTTTGTTTCCCTTTTTTGTTTTTCCCTCTAGAGAAATGGTGCAGCATACTGGAAAAGGCAGGTAATGCAGACCTAGGCTCAGACCCTGGCTCTGTCACGTACTACTTCTGTGACCTCCGACTGGTATTTAACTCTCCGAGCATGCCTCCATTTCCTTATCTGTAAAATGGTGAGAATAATGCTAAATTTATGAGGTTGTTAGGAAAAATGAAAAAAAAAAACAAAAACAAAAACCCAGACTTAAAGAATTAATTTAGTAAGTAGGAGTTTTTAATATTGTTATGCATCCAGTTGAAACACAGAGTAACAAAACATAATAAAACTCAAATAAATTGGTGACTTATGGGTTGCTAGATAAAAGTTTTAGTTAAAAAGGAGATTGAAACTAACATTTAAACTGAGTTTTCTAAAAATTATCCATGGGGTTATCCCTGCGAACTCTGTCTTCTGTGACCATGATAATTGAATTGACTATAAGAAAGATGGAATGAGGAAACTATTCTCCTGCCAACTTAAAGAAAATTTGTATGCCCAGAGGCATGCATGTCCAGCCTTACTGGAGAAAGTGCTTTAAAATTCAGCCAGCAGTACTTGAAACTTCCCTGATGATGAATTGCCTGCTAAACTGTGCCACAGAGTATTCAATTTAATTCACTTATCTCTCTTGGCATAGCTTCTTTATAAAGTCAGGGCCCTCACAACAGGGAAAAAGGTCATCAGGACAACCCGTTCCAAATCTTAAAGTGACCATACTTACTGATATTTTGAATTCCTGGCTATTTTTCCCCCCACCTGTTTTGGAGACATTTTTTTCTTCAGGTTCACATGCTAAAGATATTTTCCAAAGAATGTCATTAAGATGGGGTGTGTGTGTGTGTGTAAATTTTTCCACCCTCTGGGGAACCCTGGCTTTCAGAATGGCCTGAAAAAGACCACTATGCAAGTGGGCTCAAATTTCATCCCCTCCTCCTTCCCCCACTTTTCCTTTTACCCTAAGAACCCTATCCAAAAGTAACTTGTCACGTTTTTCTGTTTTTCTTTTGGAAATAAGTTAAAGACTCCGGTGTTATCTGAGACAACCTGGTATAATGGAAACAGCTCTAGTTGTGGCAGCTATATGTCTGATCCCTGGTTCCTTGACCATAGCTAGGATCCCAGTGATCTCAGATGTAAAGTTATGTCTTGACATCTTGTCTTGATTAGCTGGAGAGTTCTTTTTGAAAATTTTTAAACTTTATTTGTAAAAATGTCCAAACCTACACAAAAGTAGACAGTTAAACCCCCATGTACTTAATAGCTTCTGCTACCACCACCATTTGTCATATTATTTCAACTCTGTCTTTTGTACTCCTCTTTCTGCCTTTTGTGGGTGTTTGTTTTTTGTTGGGTATTTTGAAGAGAATCCCAGTCTTCATGACTTTTCATTTCTAAAATGCTCACATTTCACATAAAACCTAAAAATTTCAAGTCTTGACCTTTTCTGCCTTTCACCTCTCTTGGAAATAATTACCAATGCCAGAGAAACACAGAAAATTCTGTTTTCCAAAGATTCCTGATTCTATAATAATCATATTACAGCAATTCTTAATTTGAAGTTTATAGAACAACTGGTGGGTATGGGAACCTTCTGATATTAATGCAGTTATTTGCATGTATATTCTTTTTTTTTTTTTTTTTTAAGACTTGAGTTATTCATTTGAGAGAGAGAGCAGGGAGAGGGAGAGAAAGAATCTCCAGCAGATTCCCACTGAGCAGGGAGCGCAACACTGGGCTTGATGCCGGAACCCTGAGATCATGACCTGAGCCAAAGTCAAGAGTGGGAAGCTTAATGGACTGTGACACCCAAGGCACCTCTCTGCTTTTTTTTTTTTTTTTTTTTTTTTTTTAATGAAAGGGTTGAGTGATATCATTTATTAAAGTTTCAAAAGAATCCCCTGCTCAGAGATCCTGAGCCTGGGTAGTGGATATAGGGTCTTCACCTGATTCTGGAGCCCTGCAAAAATTGAGGTACTATACAGCCCTGCAAAAATTGTAGTACTATACAGAGAAGACTATATAATTTGATAAAGAATCTGCCAAAGTACATTAGTACATCATGATAATGTCTTCGTAGCGTAACAATGAGCTAAATTTTACTTATAATTCTGTAGTGAGACAAGGCCATTTAGAAACAAACTACAAATGCTTTATACATGTTTTTAGAAAAGGATTATTTAAAGCTAGATATGATAGGGGCCCCCAGGTGGCTCAGTCAGTTAAGCATCTGCCTTTGGCTCAGGTCAGGATCTCAAGGTCCTGGGATCGAGCCCCAAGTAGGGCTCCCTGCTTAGCAGAGACCTGTGTGTGTGTGTGTCTGTCTCTCTCCCCAGCTTGTGCTCCCTCTCTCCCAAATAAATAAGTAAAATCTTAAAAAAAAAAAAAAAGAAAGAAAGAAAAAGAAAGTATCATTTAAAGCTAGATATGATGGGGGTGCCTGGATGGCACAGTTGGTTGAAAGTCTGACTCCTGGGCAGCCTGGGTTGGCTCAGCGGTTTAGCGCCGCCTTCAGCCCAGGACCTGATCCTGGAGACCCTGGATCGAGTCCCATGTTGGGCTCCCTGCATGGAGCCTGCTTCCCCCTCTTCCTGTGTTTCTGCCTCTCTCTCTCTCCCCCGTGTGTCTCATGAATGGATAAATAAAATCTTCAAAAAAAAAAAAAGTCTGACTCTTGGTTTTGGCGCATGTCTTGATCTCGGAGTCGTGAGATTGAGCCCTGTATCAGGCTCCTCACAGAGTACTGAGTTTGTCTGCTTCAGTGTCTCTCTCTCTCTCTCTCTGTGCTTCCTCCCTGCACATGTGTTCTTTCCCCTGCTCTGTCTCTCAAATGAATAAATATTTTTAAAAAAGCTTGATATGATGTATATTTGTGGTCTCAAGATCAAGTTATCAGTTAATTACCCCATCTATAAAGAAATAAAGCTTTCTCTTTTTTGTGCTAATAAAGTGTTTCAAAGGAAGGCCATTTAATAATTTGGGTTAGATACTTTGTCAAAAAAAGGATATAGTTTATATGGAAAATCATTAAATCTGGGTCACACTGGACATCTGTCTCTTTAAATTAAAACACATGCAGCTACTTTGCTCCTGCATCAGTTTTTCCCCACCGAGTTAGACGTAAGTTTAAAACTGGTTAAGTATGCCAGCCCTGGGTAAGGCTTTAGATCTGTTGAAGTGTATGACTCTGTTGGTTGGCTCTTCTAGGTCATAAATCTTTATAGTAAGTTATACAGGACCTGAATTAGAAATGAACTTTTTCCAATTTAGTTAGCACCAGAGTTGGAAATTGGGAGCAGAGTTTTGATGACAATGAAAGCTGCTCACTGAAGCAGCACCCAGCTGGGCCTCGTGGCCTATATCGAAGAGTCACAGTTCACAAAAACTACCAGAGTTTTGCTGGTACTGCAGTTTCATTTTCTTTCCCTTCAGGAGTACACTTGTTACTTGGAGTATGCTTGTCAGTTTTTAGTCTTTTGCTTTACCTGGATGTAATATCAAACATGAGCAAATGCATAGGGTTGTATTAGCCCTTGATGAATTTCCCTTGGGGATTATATATATATAATGCTGGCAGAAATCAGCAATGATTTTGTGTGACTCAGAGAACAGGACCTTGTATTTCAAGTAATGCTTCATTTGTACTCCTGTAGGAAGTTATTAGATCTGAGTAGCCACAGTACCCAAAGCAGATTAATGATTATTATACCATAATGAGTGTGGTTCCATCATACTTCATAATTAAAGAGGATGATTCTGATGCTGTACTTGTTGGGCTACACTTCCAACCATTGTGTTTGTTTTCTCAGGAGTTATGGAAAGTCGACGGTGCTGTGTTCATGCTTCTCTTTCAGCCATGTGAGAATTCGTGTATGTAGATGACTATGAAAGGATCAGGGTAGTATGTATCTGTATCACCTTTAAACATCCAACACAACATCACTAAACCAGAAAAAAACAGCATAGAGGAGAGAGTTCCATGGGTGGCTATTAGAAAAGAGGTACTGGATCACAGAATGAGAGATTTCTGTGTCTGTGATAGAATGCCAAACCAAAATCTGTGTGGTTTACAAAACATTGAGTGATAATAGAATATAGATAAGACACAATTCTACCCTTGGGTAACATTTTCTAGAAGTAATCTTAGGCTGCTCCCTGATTAACCTGCTGTTACATGGGTGGAAGATGAAAAGACAACATGTGCTTAATCCTTCTAGTGAAATCTATCCCTCACATACCTTCCCATTAACTATATAAGGCAACTGAGAAAATGGATGCTGTAAAACTATTTATTTTGCAGTCTTGCTACTATAGTTAATGTGTGTTCCTCTTTAAAAGCTTGTTTTAATTTACCAGGACTGCTATAAATTACCACAACTTTGGTAGCTTAAAACAAAAGAGATTTATTCTCTCACAGTTCCAGAGGCTAGTCTAAAATCAGGGTGTCAGCAGGGTTGTGCTTCTTCTCAGGGCTCTAGGGAAGAATCCTTTCTTGCTTCTTCCTAGCTTTTGGGGGCTCCCAGCAATCCTAGGAATTCCTTGGCTTGTAGCTACATCACTCTAGGCTCTGCTTACATTGTCACATAGCCTTCTTCCCTGTGTATGTCTCTGTGTCTCTGTATACCAATCTCTCCTTTTTTTTTTTTTTTTTGGTAGAGACACCAGTCATTGGATGTATAGTCCACTCTAATATTTTAAAACAAGATCACATTCACAAATTTGAGGGTTAGAACTTGAACATATCTTTTTGAGGGAGACAGTTTAACCCAGTACAAGGGCCATGGTCAGGGGTAAACAGAAGTAGTTTTCAGTGTAGATTCAGAGTTACGGTTTTATTTCTTCTTGGTTTTATTATAAAGTTGTTAATTACAAAATCTAAAAGTGGTATCAATTGTCTAATGGAAGTTGTGTATAAAGTGATAATTATTCTACTTTGTTTATAATGTTTAGTTAAAATATTTATGGTGTTTTTCTCTGCAGCATTTAAACAACAGTTTTAACCTTTAGAACACGGTTTCTTTTTTCATTTTAAAAATTGAAGTATAATTAACATACAATGTTACATTAGCTTCAAGTGTACAGCGTATTGATTTGACAATTATATCCATTACTCATTGCTCACCATGTGTAATCACCATCTGTCACCATAATTTATTACAGTATTCTTGACTGTATTCTCTATGATGTACTTTTAATCTCCATTACTTATTTATTTTATAACTGGTAGTTTGTATCTTCTAGTCCCCTCTATCTATTTTACCCCCCATGCCCCCTCACACCTTCATCTTGGCAACCACCAATTTGTTCTCTGTACTGGTGAGTCTGTTTTCGTTTTTTATTTTGGTTGGTTGGTTTTTTAGATTCCACATATAAATGAAATCTTATGGTATTTGTTTTTCTCTGCCTGACTTCTTCGACTTAGCATAATACCCTCTAGGTGCATCCATGTTGTTGCAGATTAAAGATCTCAATTCTTTTTTTTGGCTGAGTAATATTTGTGTGTGTGTGAGAGAGACATCTTATTTATTCATTTGTCTATCGATGGACACTTAGGTTGCTTCCATATTTTGGCTATTGTAAATAATTCTGCAGTAAACATAGGGATGCATGTTTCTTTTCAAATTATTGTTTTTATTTTCTTCGGGCACATACCCAACAGTGGAATTACTGGATCATATGGTATTTCTATTTTTAATTTTTTGAGGAATCTCTATGCTATTTTCCACAGTGGTTGCACCAATTTATATTCCCACCAGCAGGACACAAGTGTTTTTTTCTATATAACAATGATTTCTTCATTTTTCCTTTTTCTTTATTTTTCATTGCTTACGTATTTGATACATATATCCAGAAATACATGTCAAGCAAGTAAAGATTGGGTGGGAGAGATCTAGCTGTCAACCCTGTTGTTTACCATACTTGTTAAGTTAATGAGGCATGTATGTTATGAATGTTCTGATAAACCACGTAGTTTATTATGAGGATTAGAGCTGAAGAATACTATTAAGTGTGTAGTACTTCAGTTTTTATTTTCTACTAATTTTACTCTGCAAAGTTAGAATATGTATTACCTGCACTTAAAAGATGGAAAAACGGAAGTATTATAGAAATAATGTGAATCCCGTTCAATGTACCAAGTGGAAGTATGTGTAGATAACATAAAAATGTCCCCTGCTTCAATGCATTTATACCTAGTGTGGGGTATAATCAAGTAACAAGCAATTGTGTCTAATATAATGTTGTAGTTGCATATATATTTGCTTTGGTAGCAGATAGGTGGGTTTTGATGAAAAAAGGAAATGAAAAATTTTGAGGAAAAACAGAATGAACAGAAACCATTCCTTTTTCGAGGAATGGTTTTTCCCCATTCCCCCCTGGAACTGGTATACAGTTTCTAAATTTAAAAAAAGAGGAGGCAGTAAACAATTAAAGAGAGGTGATTTCTGCAGAATAATGTACTCTGAAGGATCAGGCGCAGATATTTCACATCACAGAGTAAAAACACAGGAAAGGACAGTGTCCATTCTAAGTTTAGGGAAATCCAAGAATCAGCAACCTGATTGGAGTTGAGGCCCTAGAAAAGAGCTTTCTTTGCTTCTAAACTATACCTGGCAGTCAAAGTCAACAAAGTCCAGAAACAGTTAAGCTCATGAGGGAGAATTGCTTGAGGCTGGGACAAAGACTAGCAGAATTGGGGCATCTGGAATCTTAAAAAAAAAAAAAAAAAAGTGTGAAGATGAAGAGATGAAGTACTTAGTGCAGTACATGCTACTTTCTAAAGAATCAGCGAATGTTTCATCTGTTTGTGAAAATACATCTTTCTTAAAGATGTATTATTAAAATTAATACTAGTTGGATTAAAGTGAAATCATAGTTGTTTGTCTACTGTGTATATACATATGTGTAGAAGAGTACATTATCTAATGTAATTAGATAAGAGTAATTATCTAAATGACCATAAATTAGCTGCTGTGATAATTAAAATTGTTTCAGAAACAATACATTTAGAAGGCAATATGGATCCCATATGTAGCCATCTTGTGTTCACAGAGCAGCAAGCCCCACACCTTCAGAGATAATGCAGAATTAATCACCAATCACCTTATTTTATTTATTTATTTATTTATTTATTTATTTATGATTTTTTAATTTATTTATTTATTCATGAGACACACAGAAGACAGAGACAGAGACATAGGCAGAGGGAGGAGCAGACTCCCTGTGGGGAGCCCAATGCAGGACTCCGTCCCAGGGTCCTTGAGCCAAAGGCAGACGCTCAGCCACTGAGCCATCGAGACACCCTAGAATCACATATTTAATGAAACCAAATAACTTTTAATGTATGTAAATGTTGGCCTTAGTTGATATTGGTATCATAGTTGTTTATAATTTAAGTTTTCAGTATTTTAAAATTTATTTGCTGTATTTTTAAGGGAGAAATTGTTATTCGTGTTAAAAATCCTTTTGCCTTATAAAGGACCTTATTTTGACACTAGGTAATTTTGGAAGCATGTGGGTTACATTTAATAATAGTGGCAGCAGCAAGACTCAGTAGGTTTCGTTTCAAAGGCTCTTTGGCTAATATTTCTTAATAGACATTTTTGAAAAGCTTAAACTTTAACTATTCTTTGTGAAGTTAGAGGTAGTGTGTTAGTAGCATACCTACTGGTAGTGTGTTAGCATGCCTACTGGTTTTAGAACAGTAAATTCAAACAGGAAGATTCCAATGTCAGTTCCTCAAGATGTTTGAAAACTGTAACTCAGTAAGTTAAATTTGGACATGTGACTTTTGCTACCATGTAGAGTTCAGAGACACCTCTTCTTTCCTCCTTTCATTTGAGTGTGCCTACAGCATGATACTGTGTAATGCAGTGATTCTCAAGATCTCAAGACCCCAACATCACATCATCTGAGAGCTTGTTAGAAATACAGATCCTCTGATCCCACCCTATACTTTAAGAAGCAGAAGCTCTGGGCTGGAATCTCAGAAACCTGGGTTTTAACAAGTCTTCCAGGTAATTCTGATGCAGCTAACGCTTGAATATCTTACTTATTATCAGGTTGGCTCTTAGCCAATTTGATGGAAATTTTGGGGGGAAAACTGGCAAACTAGAGAAGCTATTACGTTACAGATAGAGAACCAAGATGCTTTTTGAAAGTTAATTTAAACTTCACATTGTCTGGCTAGCATTAATTAGGTAAACTATTTCTTTAGCTTTGTAATAGAAATAATTGATAAATGTTTCAAGCCATTAATACGAAATTTATGTCATATTGATTTCTACAATAATATAGCTAATATCCCTTTGACCTTATCTTTTCCTAATGATATTTTAACTATAAACTTTCAGGGAAGAGAATGAAAGTATCAAACTTCAAATTACAGTCATAGTCATTAAGATCAGTCCAGCCTTAATCATTTGGTACTTCCCTCTGCCTTGCCTCCCAAAAACTCAATCATTCTACTTTATTTCCCTCAACTTCTAAAGCTCCTTCTTCACCTTTTGGTACAAATGATTCTACTACCTTTGCCTGGAAACACCTTTCCCCCAACTCTCCCCCTTGGCTTGCTCAGTCTTTAGGTTTTAGCCTAGATATTTCTTGAAGTAAATTTCCTTTACCTTCTTTGTATCCCCACAGATTCTGTGCATACCACTAGGGAGTAATTGCTTGTATATTGCTCTGTAACCCTTAGTACTCTGTATGCTCTGTAAAGTCAGATTTTCTCCAGCTACTGGGACAATGCCTGGTATACATCAGTATTCAGTACATACATCATGAGTCAACTGATTAGTCATTCCATTAGATAACTAGCAACAAAGCATTCAAGAAAGCAGTATGAATGCGTGAGTGTTTTCATGTATATAACCTTTTATTACCATGTGTTTTATATATCTTGGGTTTTTACCTTTTTTCCCTTCTTTTTTATGTTTGAGGGTAAAATCCTTTGTAATTCATTGCCCCCCTTCCTCAGGAACTCTTCTAACATGTGCCTCATCCCATTCATCTATGTTTTAAAACAGAATAAACAGGACCCAAGTGGTGCTTTATCTCCGTGTACAACTCAGCATGTGAAATTCCATTTTAATGAGATTGCTACAATATGAAAGAACCTTTTAAATCTGAGACTTGATATTATGAATTTTGTAATGAACCTTGAAGAAAACCATACTAGTCTATTGCTTTTGGTTTTCAGGGGAGATCCCACTGGCTGGAGACATTAATTCTATCTGATCCCATATCCAGTGAGTGAAAATATCTTTAATCTATCTGTATGAGCCAATGTACACTTGGAAAGCGCCTCACACAGTCTCTGGTATACTACAAATGGTAAATAAGTGTGAATTGCTTACCTTCCCTTTTTTGAGCTTTCAGAAACATAGCATACTATTTCTATGAGGTAGAGGCCATAGGAACATTGGAAAATGGGGAGGGAGGGAATGAGTGTATTAACTGTCAAGGAAGGTGCTCAAGTACACCTTATCCTCAATTTCTAAATTATTAGTTAGATGTTGCTTGTATTTTCCAAATTAAATTTCACGATGTCTATTTCTTTTTATCATGTTTGGCAAAAGAAAGTTATGGGTTCAATGAATATTAATAACTCAAGCAATAGTGTATCAGTCATTTAGAAAATACCTACATCTAAGTATACCTCAGATCCCTGAGGTATCTGTTTTTGCAAATTATGATTATTTTATATGTATATTTTATAATTATCTTAAAAAATAGATCCATAGGAATTTGGTATTTAGTCATGGAAGGAAAACAGCCTCTGCTATTATATCACAAATTTTGTTTCATTTATATTTTAAACCTGAAATATTTTTAATCAAACCAAACAGAACAGCAGAACCCAAATACCTGGATTTGGCCAGTCAAGTTGGCAAGGATTAAAAAGATAAAACCTAGCTTGTTAAGGATGTGGATATATAGTCAGTACTGTACACTCTTGGTGAAACCATGGAGTGGTACAGTCTTTCCAGCCAACACTTAAGCAGTATGTATCCTGTGACTCTGACATTACAAAGGAAATAATTGGAAAGATGCTCAAAGATATTTGTCCAGCGCTAGTCATGTAATATTTGTGTACTAGCAGCCTAAATTTCCAGCTATGAGAGCTTAGTGAGGTAAGTTATCTATGTCTATTCAGAAGAATGAATTAGGCAACCATTAAAATGTTAATATATATATGAACACAGAAGATGTACCTAATATGTTAAGTACAGGGAGAGAGGTGGTTACATAGCTATACTCGGCTTAAGTAAAGAAAAAATTTTATTATGTGATATACAGAAATAACAACAGTAGTTATTTCTGGGCAGCTTTCCTCCCCCTCCTCTTACTTGTATTTTCCAAAGTTTCCTTTATGGACATTTATTATTATTTTTACTGTTATAACACTTCTGTTCCCAGAAAAGGAAGCCATATTAAAATAGCACCAGGTTCTGTCCTATTCTAGTAAGCCAAAATTGAATTTAAGAAAGGTTTTCCTGGGACCCCTGGTAGGCTCAGTGGTTGAGCATCTGCGTTTGGCTCAGGAAGGGATCCTGGGATTCCAGGATCGAGTTCCACATCAGGCTCCCTGCATGGAGCCTGTTCCTCCTCCCTCTGCCTGTCTCCCTGTGTCTCTCTCTGTCTCTTATGAATAAATAATTTTTTTTTTAAAAAAGAAAGGTTTTCCATGGGAAATTTATTTTAGTGATATCTACAGAAGAACCTTTAGTGGTACCTGATTCAGCTTCCTGCTAATTTAAACTTTATAGTTTTGCTGTATAATCCTAAATTTTTCAAAGGGTAAAAGAATTTGTTTCAAGACTGCTGTTATGAATACATGAAATAGGAAGCCACTCACTGGGTTTGATTTCAGGAATTGTGAGGACCTCCCTAACCTCCAGATCCTTCTTACTCCCTTATCCTCCATGCAGTTGGACCTGAGATGAAGTCTTACAAGTGTTTTCCTAGGTTAAGCATTTTCTTCCTGTGATATTTTATAAAAAGTTAACAAGGGGCGATATGTCAAATCACTGACTTTGTTGTTTTTGTTTTTTGGTGAATGAGGCCATCAGCTTAGTCCACTCCTGGAGATGGGACTAGGGAGGGTTGTCCACTTTCTCTCCATTTTAATTTGCCCCGTGTTAATGGAAAACCATTTACCAAATAATTAGATAAAACAAATATTTAATTGTGATAGCAGATTTCCAAATAATTAATGGGGGTGGGGGGAGTGGCAGGTAAAGGTTTCATTGTTGTTTATTGCCAACTGATTTATTTTTTTTTATAATTTTTATTTATTTATGATAGTCACAGAGAGAGAGAGAGAGAGAGAGAGGCAGAGACACAGGCAGAGGGAGAAGCAGGCTCCACACACCGGGAGCCCGACGTGGGATTCGATCCCGGGGCTCCAGGATCGTGCCCTGGGCCAAAGGCAGGCGCTAAACTGCTGCGCCACCCAGGGATCCCCTGCCAACTGATTTAGATAGGCTTAAGCAGAATTGAAAACCACATACCTGAGATGACAGCAGTCACCTGCTTCAGCATCTCAAACCATTTTCTTTCTTCTGGCTTTTAATAAGTTTTGACAAAAAAACGTTGTGTAATTCTACTGACCTCTGGTCACCCATAGAGTTAGAGTAACACTTTTCAAATCTCTCATTTTCTTTGATCTTTCTGTGCACTTGAACAATGGACGAAGACTCATTCCTTTTAAAAACTCTCTCTTTGACTTGCATGATGCAGTTCTTTCTTTGTTTTTATCCAAACACTTCCGTTTTGAGATTCGGTTACTTTTCAGGTCCTTAACTGGATATCCACCACAGCTGAACCACTGGCCTTTTGCTTTTGTTTGCATATGTTCTTTGATGTTAGATGGGTTTTTTTACAACCTAAACAATTAGAACTTTTACTCTTCTCTTTCACTCAAATATTTATCTTTGTGTATCTCCACCCCAAGTCTCTTGTCAGAATTTATTTCTTGGCAATATCTCACACTCTCATTAAGTCATACATGAAGTCCTGTGAATTCTTATTTCAAAGTTTATATCCAGTCACCCCTTTCTTTCATTGGCACCAGCCTTGCCAGGCACCTAGTACTTCTCATTCAGGTGATTGCTAATAGCTTTTAATCGATACTGTCACCTAATCTTTTTAAAGTTTTGCCACTAAGTCAACCTTTCTGAAACGTCTAATTTTTTTCTAGTCATGTCCAGTCTTACCTTCTTTACAAAACCAACTTTTTTTTTACCAGCTGCTCCTCCTCACTGGTCATCTCCTTCTTAACACTACTTTCTTAGAGATGGTTTTTAGTACTTAATCATACCATACCTTGTATTAAACTATTTTATTAGGGATTTGCTTGTATCCCTGCTTAAATTTCAAGAGCCTGTTTAATTGAATTGAGTAACACCATTGCATTTTTTCCTTGCAAGTAGTTTTGTGGAGTAGTGTAAAATTCTGTTTCAAATGTGTGTGTTTTCCACAGATTTCTAACTTAATGTTTCTTGAACTTGACTAACCCTTAACTTATCAGTATTCTTGCTAATATGTTAATTACCAGCCCCAAACTCAGAATTTAAAATTAGTCTGATAACCACACTTTGAATAATACCGCTGAGATGTTCTTTTCATACTATTACTTCCCTTAACATCTGTATGTGATACAACTAGAAAATATTTTAATAGTACTGTTATTGCATGTGATTTTGTATTACCAGTTTTTAATTTTACACACACATAAGCAATAGCAACAAAATTCAAACCTAACCTCAGAATGCCAGGACTCACTGGATGCTTTAGTAATGCCACAATGAATGAACTGTTTGCTGCCAAACAGATTTGAACTTCTAGGAACTGAATCCTGGCATTTAGTCCTTTAAAATAAGGACTTCTGGTATCCCCTACAAGAAGGTTTGAAAACAACCGAGTAATAAAAGTTAGTGAGAAGTGTACATTCTATTTAATTTTGTGAGAAAGCAAAACATTTTTAAAGTAATACTTCATTTTAATAATCCACATTTTATAACATTTTAATGTTATAAAGGATGCATATGTTTCATGTTATAAAACAAGTATTAAACTCTGAACTGACAAATTGGGAGCTACTTAGGACTCAAATATATTACATTTACTGTTGAGATTAGTTTGGGTTTTTTTCCATCCTTGATAGAACTTAGCTTTCCCTGACTCTTTAAATATAGGCTATTCTCTTCCATTCTTTTTTTCCTATTCTCTATGCCAGATTTTAGTTTGCTACAGCGTCTGACCTCTGTAGTTTGAAAAACAAAATTTGCATAAAGTTGTATTAGAATGTAGTAAGATCATTCATTGAAGAGAAACAGTATTTATTTCAGGACCTAAAAATTTTTTGCTAAAGATTTCTTTCTACATAAAAAATAAATTTATTATTATTAAAAAAAGATTTCTTTCTACAATTTAAAACATGTTTCAAAGAAGTTAAATGATGAAACAATACTGATTTGTATATTACATGAGAATTATATTGGCAACAAATAAAGTAGACCTTTCTGTTGCAGATTTATCCAAGCCAGTTTGGTTATTCAGATTTTTTCAAGTATTTTTGGTCATAGCCTTGCTTCAGGTGAACTGAAATCTCAGACCAAATTTTGCTCCATCTACCAATTTTAATTAGCAAGCAGACACAAAAATAGTCATAAAACCCTTTTTAGAGGCAATTAAATTTCCCACTTCATTCTTTTAAACATATTCAGGCAAGCACTAAAGCAAGAAAACAATGTCCTGGTTGAGGATCAACTCACTTTTTAGTCTGATTAGGCATCAGAATCTTCTAAGTGAGGGTAGGGTGTTTAGTGCAGGAACAAGAGCTGAAGACTTTAATGACCCTGAGTGCACCTCAAAAGGTGTTAGGCTGCTAGACTTGGAGAATTCTATTCCATTCATGCAAGGGTGGAGGAGCTTGTATGCTATTTCCGACTAGTCTCTTATTTTGAACCGTTTCCCCAATAAAATTTATTGCTAACATCTTCTGTACTTAAAGCTGAATCCTCCATTAGAGATGCAGATAAAGATAATGGATACAAGTGAACATACTGGATCCAGCTCTGTTTGGAGTTAAAATCCTGAATAAAGTCCACTATCCAAGAAGTGATTCCTGATTAGGCCCTTCATAACTTGCATATAGAGATACATTACATGGTCTGTGTTGATATTTTTTTCAAGTTTCAAATCTGATCAGTTTGTAGTTTGTGAAAAATCAGTGAGACCAATGTCTTTAGCTTATCTACTTTAGGATGGAATGGGAGGGATAGGAGTACACTATATGTAATAAGTATAGTTTTGTGAACTTTTGTTTTCAGTTATATGTAATGATGTGAAATGTGTATCTTGCTGTGAGTCATTGACAAAAAATATTTGAAATCAGCAATATTTTAAAGTAAATTACATATGAGGTACACTTATAAGTGTAATCAATTCTAGGTTTATAATGGAATTGAATCTACTGACTTCTTGAAGATCATTTAGTAAATAAAAATCTAAACCTTTCCCATATTTCTAAAATTACAGTACTCTTACACAGAATTGTTAGATAAGATAGTAACTGATTCAGAAAAGTAAGTGAATGATAGTAACTGAAAAATATTGTTTGTTGAAAAGCAACAAAACCTTTTAAGATAGGCACTCTATCAACAACAGACTATTTTCTGAAGGTCTTAAAAATCAGTGTTATGATAGATCTTTCATGTTAGCATATAGATAGACTCTTTGAATCATGAGAACAACAGTAGGAAAAGAAGATGTGATGTGATGATTACAGCAGTAATGCACTCTAAGTGCCAGATTTAGCAGTATTTAAGTCATGCTGTTACTTTGCAAATGATACTTTAATATGGATAAAATTCCCTTGGCAGTAGAGATGTTAGATTAAAGGCCTTAGCACCTGTTCTAGACTTCCTTATTTTCTTTCACAAATGTTACTTTTCAAATGTGCTAGTCATAACCCTTGAGCTTTACAGTCTCTGGCTATGCAGATGCTTCAAATGTGAAGAAGAGTTACCACTCTTTCACCCTCAGAATGTGCTCTTTTTATTGTTCTATCTTTCAAGTGATGGGTTCTCAACATGTGACATATATTTTTTTAAAGATTTTATTTTATTTATTTATGAGAGACACAGGGAGAGAGGCAGAGACATAGACAGAAGGAGAGGCAGGCTCCCTGGTGGGAGCCTGATGTGGGACTTGATCCCAGGACCCTAGGGATCACAACTTGAGCCAAAAGCAGACACTCAACCACTGAGCCACCCAGATGCCCCAGTATACTTTCTTTTATCAGGTCTCCCTTAGGTCTAACATGGCAAATGCTACTCAGGACTTGAAATAATGTGGGGAAGTACCTCATCAGAATCACATGGGAAATTGTGAATGTTGCTTGAGAATTTGTATTTTGTTTTGTAATGAGTGGCTTTGCAGAGATTATTCTCACTTGTTTGCTGTGCATAGTCTTGAGAGAGAAGCCCAGACTAGATAGTCTCTTTGCTATGTGGTAGCAGAGACACACACTCTGTTTACTAAACATTGTGGCCTTTGTGCCTGGTATGGCATCTGACACATATTAGGAACTGAATAAGTATTTGTTAAAAGAATGAATGAATCTTTGATTTCATTGACATTTTCTTCTCTCATGGCACCTGCTCAGCTGACTTGAATTGCATGGTACAGGGATGCCTGGGTGGCTCAGTGGTTGGGCGGCTGCCTTCGTCTCAGGTCACGGTCCTGGGCTCCGGGATTGAGTCCCACATCAGGCTCCCTGTGAGGAGCCTGCTTCTCCCTCTGCCTGTGTCTCTGCCTCTCTCTCTCTCACTGTGTCTCTCATGAATAAATAAATAAATCTTTAAAAAAACATTGCATGGTACAACCTGCAATAAGGATACTCTCCCTCTACCTCCTTCTTGTTCAGGGCTGCAGAATCCTGAGGTCTTCTGTCTCATTCTTTAGGTAAGAGGTTTCAAAACCAGCAGTCAGACTTGTACAGATGCTGACAAAATGCCTACCAACTGTAGGCTACTAAACTAAGTCTTGGCATGCAAACAAAAGAACAAATGAAAAAAATACTTTTTCAGTATTTAGAAGGAAGAAGGCAGAAGCTTAAAAGAGGGAGTACTTCATGAAACACTGGAACAAGTGACCCTCGTTTACTACTGTAAAACTTAGGAATGATTCTCTCACCTAAATTATAATTGTTTATGTAAGTTTCAGTTGTCTGCTAAATATGTTCATTAAGGCTATGATTCTATGTCTATTCCTATGTCTTATTATATATTAGTTTGATACTTACTTATTAATATGATATAGGACTCCATAACAGGAATGCCAGTGACATTCTAAATAAAATTTTTCCTTTTGATTGTGAAGAAAATCAGTCTTCTTACAGAGAATTTGGACATAAAAAAGTGCAAAAGATGATGAAAACCATCTGTCATCTCATCATCCAGAGATGATCAATATCAGTATGTTGATATCTTTCCAGATTTCTATACTTTGTGTGTATATGTGTGATTTTCATAAAAAATTGGATAGAATAATTTTGTATTTTACTTCTTTCACTGAGCATTTCCCTATACCATTAAAGAATCTTCAAATATATACTATTTATTGATTGAATTTTAAAGATTTTATTTATTTATTCATGAAAGACAGAGAAGCACAGAGATATAGGCAGAGGGAGAGAAGCAAGCTCCATGTAGGGAGCCTGATGTGGGTCTTGATCCTGGGACTCCAGGATCACACTGTGGGCCGAAGGCAGATGCTCAAACACCGAGCCACCCAGGTGTCCCCAAATACATACTTTTTAGTGGCTTCATATTATTCTACTATATGAATGTATTATAATTAACCATTTTTCTATTTTTAGATATTTAAATTCTAAATTTAAATTCTGTGATTTTATGATTTAGAAAAATAATTTTAATTAATAGTCTTCTAGGCAAAGTTATATCATTTTCTTAAGGTGATACTGCTAATTTGAGTTTTAGCAGTAAGGATAACTTTTTTGGGGGGGAAGATTTATTTATTTGAGAGAGAGAGCACATGTGTGCATCATAGGAAGAGACAATGGGAGAGAGAGTCTTAAGCAGACTCTGGACTGAGTGCACAGTCCAACTCCAGGCTCTGTCTCACGGCCTTGACATCACAACCTGAGCTGAAACCAAGAGGCGGACACTTAACCAACTGTGCTACCCAGACACCAAAGGTTAACTTTTGTGAAAAAACTCTTCTAAAGGGGCATGATGTACCTTACATTATGTGAAGTAGAGATGCTTAAACACCTCATAAGGATTGTTATATAGGTGTTCTCTGTTAGGTTGGAGGTCAGCTAAATGATCTGAGAATTACAGATTCTGAGATCAGAGAATTACTGTAATTTTTGGATCATTTAAGCAAATGCAACAGAAAATATTTTAGTATATGTTTGTGGTAGACACAGACTCTTACATAAATAGGTAATGACTGATATTTATTACAGTCTAGCATTACCTGGCATAGGAGATGGTCTTATGCTGATCCAAAAAGTGATCTTAACAGGAATAAATAGAAGACACCAAGTTTGGCTTTTCCAAGTAGTGGCACAGTTACTGAATGAGAGAAATATCATATCATGATAGCAAGAGATTTGTTGGCCAGTAAGTTAAAACATTAATGGTAGTGCAAAAAATAACCAACTAGATGTTATGTGATATTGAATGAGTAACTGAATAATTTTTAAAACATTATATGTATATTCCAAATCAAGAGAGTTAAGAAGTTGGTATTTGACATTGATCAGATCACACTAGAATAGTAGGCTTTTTAAGAGATTTTTTTTAGAAGAGATAATTTTATAAGATACTTAAGAGGAACATCAACAAAAGACAAGAACAGTGAATAAAATGGCCATTTTAGATAGAATAGATAGGTAGATTCTTTCTGATAGATGACACTTGAATGGTGGGAAGACTGTGGTTTTCTGAAGTTAAATACCCCATCTCTATTGCCACTGCTCAGCTGCAGTTCAGTGTCACCAATCCAGTGTTGCCAGATCTACCATTTTTCAAGAGAAGCCAAGAATCCATGCATCTTACAAAACTTTTAAAATACTGAGCTGGTAAACAAGCATATCTGAAGACAAGGTGTTCTTCAATTATTAGCTTATGACCCCTGTAAGGGAATCTGCCAGGACCTCAGCCATATGTGGAAATAAAGAAAAAGGTCTTTGAGACAACCAGGATTGTTGGGCATAAAGAAGGAGCAGAGTTACTTCAAATACCTGTGGGTTGTCAGGTGGAAATGATATATGGTTTATTCTCTTTCCAGAAATCAGAACAGGGACTAGTGGGTAAAACTGTGAGAAGGCAGATTTTACTCAAAGAAGCAGCAACAGAGCAGACTAGAAATAGTATAGGCTGTATTATTGGAATATCTGTTTTTAGAAGGTGGTATTCAAGCCATTGGTAGATGATGAATAGTCAAGAAGGTATAATGAAGGCTACAGACAAGATGATACTTCAAGTTCTTTATATTCTGAGATTCTTGAATCACCAAGCTCTAGATCCCTGTTAGGCTTTTCTACGAATGCCAGCCCTTATGTTCAAAAGTGAGCAAACATCTTCCCATACTGGGCAAGTCAGTACATACTTAAGGTCTGGTTTTTCTCTTTGTGTCTACTTATAATATATGATGAAGATTCTTTTGGTTTGTAATTCTTGTTTAAAAGGTCCCTTCTGGGGCGCCTGGGTAGCTCAGTGGTTGTCTGCCTTTGGCTCAGGGTGTGATCCCGGGTTGGGGAATCAAGTCCCACATTGGGCTCCCTGAAAGGAGCCTGCTTCTCTCTCTGCCTATGCCTCTGCCTCTCTCTGTGTGTCTCTCATGAATAAATTAATAAAATCTTTTTTAAAAAATAAAAGGTCCCTTCTGTGTTAAGAAATCACAACATTCAAAGTCAAAGCTTTAAAGTCTCTGAAACTGTTACTCTTTTTTTCACCTAATTACATATAGGACAGTTTTATAGCTAGTGCTTCAATAAAGCCAGTATATTCTAACTAGTATCTTGGAGGTGTAGTACATTAGCAATGCATTGTGAAGTGAAATAGAGATAATCGTTTAAAAAAAATCCTTCCTTGGAATTGTCTTACGTTTTCATTATTATTTATCTTATAGTAAGGATATGAAAATAGAGCCCTGCTACTTCATTTTTCTTTTCTCAATATACATAACATTTTCTCAAGATTTAATATGAGAGTGTATCTCTATTTCTGTCATAACTTGTTTTAATGGTTAACTATTGTTTATCTCTTACCAGAATGGCAGTTAATATATTGCCAGCCTAGATAAGAGTCCTTGGTTTTCTTTTACTTATGACTGCTTTTAATTACTTTGTAACAGACTAAAGCTATAATCTGTATAGTGCCTGCATGGCCTGTATATTTATTCATTTCTAAAAGTTATTGTAATAGGTACCAGATGCTTAAAACACATACCTTAAGCTGTAATATGGGCAGAATTGTTTCTACAAAATGTATGAAGTTTTTATTAGGATACTCATGAATGTTATCAGTGAGAGTATGGTCATAAATCCTACATCTCTTCTTGAATCTTAAGATCAGTAGTACATTGGACTAGTGCTATCTGTCTATGAGTGAAGACCATGCCTCAACAGTGGAATACTGACAGCAGAATCCCCACACCCGCCTTCCATCCATATGCTTAGGAAGTCTCATTTTGCTAGACTTAGTTATTGAGTCTGGTGGTTGACCTCTTGAATAAATGGCATACTAACTGAGGATTTTGAGAGTGTTGAGGGTGAATGGGTATTTTAAGAGTTTTCCTTCCAACTATTCTGCCCTAATTTGGAAAAATGAGAACTGTTTGATAATTTTATTTAATTCAGTAGTTCCTTATTGTGCCAAGCTCTACAGAAAATGCGTAATTAAATAAGACATAAATCTGTACCATTCAGGAGCTTCTTTTCTGCATTCAACCAGATATGTCCAAGCAGTAAAGTAAATTACTACATAATTTGTAGTACAATATTAATGAAAAGGTAGCAGTCATTCAACAAATGATTCCTAACTGAATTCATTTATCTACAATCGGGCACTAAAGAAGTAGTCAACTGAGATCTCTCTTCTAATAGGGGATTAGGTAGCTTTCCTTATTGGAGAGCAATAGTAGACTTAAAATACCGTCAGTTGTCCTCTATTTGCCTTAATTGATAACTGAACTTGATGACTTCTTTTCTGGTTTGTAAGAGTAAAATACAGAAAATTTAATCCTATTGCATGGATTTATGAGCATTTCTTTTACTCCCTTGTGCAAATTGTACCATTAATGAAAATTCCTCTGCAGCAGGCAGAATATTTCATTGGAAAATGAAAAAACAAATTGAGTTGATGTATTGTGTAAGAGATTTGTAGCCAACTATTATGTCAGTTTGATCCCCAGCTGGGGTTAAGGTACTCTGATAGCTATGAGACATTAAAGTAACAGAGAAGTATAGAGAAGTATAACTGCGAATTTTATATAAATCAATTTGATTTATAAATGGTACAGTTTATTTTACCTTTAAGTTGGTAAATGTATTAAGCCAAGGATTGGTATCAACTTTAGGTGCATGTTAACTTATAAGCCTTCTAATAATAGCATCAGTTCTTGTAGTGGTATGAATAAATAATTCAAGTCAAAATAAATGTTTGTTTCATTCTTTTCTACTTTTACTGTGTCTTTTTCATTGGACTATGGAAAAATTTCAGTCCTATACAAAGTGGGAGATTATTACAATGAACCCTATTCTCTCATCACATTTATCAACACATGGCATTCATGTTTTAACTATACCCCACCAACACCCATCTCACTTCAGATTTCAAAGCAAATCCCAGGCGTCACATTATTTCCTTGTAAACATTTCAGTACATGCCTCTATAAGTAAGGAGTCTTTTTTCCCTCCTTTAAGTGTAACTATAATTATTATAACTATTAAAAACAGAGCTGCTTTTTAATTGCAGGTAGGAAGTGGGAAACCCTGGGGTCTAACCAGGTTCTAATGACGTTAAGTAGCTCTAGGTATGGTAACCCTTGGTACTTGGGCAAGTCATTTAACTTTACTCTCTCCATGCTTTCTAGTCTTTGTGAAGAGGTGATTCAGCAAGATAGTGTCTAAAATTCCATTTGTCTCTAAACTTTATAATTTAAAAAATGCAGAGACTTCCAGTTTCTGGTCCAGCATGTAAGGAATTTGCAAGTTGTCATTCTGTCCTAACAAGAAAAAGCTGAAGAAACTGAAAAATCAATAACTGTCCTTGGATCTGTCAGAAAAGTGAGATCACAGGGCAAACTGTTATCTCCAAAATTGAGTAACAGGTGAATACAGAGAATCACAACTTCCTGAAGCAGAAATCTCTGTAGGAACCAGTACTGGAATAGGAAAACTTAAACTATAATCCATGAATTTCTAGAAGTTCAGGGTGGACAAGTTTGAGAGTTAAAAACTCCAGTGGGGGCCAGTCATAGATGGTCTCTACGCTTTCATTGTTTTACCAGCAGGAGCTTGACTAGGTTCTCACAGGGAACCCTTTCTGCTTCTTTCAGGGGGAGGGGAAAAGCACCATTTGAAATGCTCCATTGCATCCTGTCCTTCATAACAAGGGCTGTCCTCAAAAGAAATTGTTTTACCAGAGCTTAAACTATTGGGGATTTATCAGAGCCTTACTGACCTGGAGAAAGGAAATACCCAACTCCAGCCCACTCTGGCTATCCTATCCCACCTAGGTTGGCGGGGAAAACCGAGAAGCCCTTACAAAGTTCACAGTTTAGAAGCAAAGGCTCACTAAAAGGTTGAGAGCTATAGAATGCTTTCCCAATCTCTTTACCTTACCACTGCATTCCCTTTACCCAGTATGTCACATTACAGTTATGAAGAAAAAAATCACAATGCATACCCAAAAGCAAGAAACACAGGTTGAAGGGATAGAGCAAGCAAAAGAACCAGACTCTAATATGGCAGGGATGTTGGAATTATCAGACTGGGAATTTAAAACAAACTATAAATAAGATGGTAAGGATTCTAATGGCTAAAATAGATAGGATGCAAAAAAACATGGGCAGAGAGATGGAAATTCTAGGAAAGAATAAAAAAATACTAAAGATAAAAAATACTGTACTAGAAATGAATGCTTTTAGTGGGCTCATTAGTAGACTGTACATGGCTGAAGAAAGAATCTTTGAGCTTGATGATAAAAACTTCCAAAAAGGAAAAGCAAAGTGAACAAAGACTGAAGAAACAGAACATAATATCCAAGAACTAACTGTGAGACAACTACCACAAGTGTAACATTTATATAATAGTAATACTGTAGGAGAAAAGAGAGAGAAAAGAACAGAAGAAATATTTGAAGGAATAATGACTGAAGATTTTCCCAAACTACAGATGTGGGAAACTCAGAGAATGCCAGTTAGGATAATGCCCAAAAAAGCTGCATCTAAGCATATCATCTTCAAACTGCACACTGTGGTTGTCATAGTATAATTTCTTAATGCTGATGGCTTCTGAGTATGTGTGTATATTATGTATGTGTATCCAACTCTGTTCTCTCTCCAGAACTCCAGACCCACCTGTACAACTTACTGTTTCACATTTCATTTGGATGTCTCACAAACATCTCAAATTTTACATGTTTAAGGGGAGCAGCTGGTTTTACCCTCTAAACTTACTTGCAACCTTCTCACTGCCACCCCCAGTCTATACATAACTCATAATAGCACATCATTCACGTCAAATCAGTACTCTAGAAATCAATTTTTAGCCCTCCTTCATCCCCCAAGCTGTTCACCATTTTCTGTCCATTGTGCTTACAAAATAAAATCACCAGTTTATTTCCTCTTACTCTGTTCTCCTTGTGTTCATTCTTGCCTTCCCCAACCCCTGCTCAGTCCAGTATCTGCAGAGTAGCCTAAGTGATCTTAATAAAATATAAATGGGATTTTATGTCTATATTCACCTATCAGCCCTCATCCTCCCACTCTTCCTGTTCGATTTGAGGGCCTCTTTCAGGTCCTCTTTCCCATCTTGGGGACCTTGTACATTCTGATTCCCTCCCACCCCTTACATGGCTCCTTCTTATTCTGTAGTTCTTAGCTTAAATATCATTGTAAAATGAAGCTTTTCTTTACAACCATATAGCTAAAATAGCTTCCTTGCTTGCTGTGAATTATAATTTACAACTCTTATTGTAGCCTGCAAGCACTACTCTTACTTGGTCTACTTTTGTCTGTTACCATGCCAGAACATAAGTTCCGTGAAGACGGGGACTATATCTGTCTACCTTGCCATTATATATTCAGGTCTTCAGTAGTGTTCTTGACACTCATTCTTGACACTCAACAAACATTGCATGGATGGAGGGAGGCAGGGAAAAAGGATGAGTATGAGGTTGGAAAACATGGCTAAATTCAGAAAAATGGAGTTGAGAAAATGTTCTAAACAGGAATGCACCCCGCAGTATGAACCCCAGTATAGAAAAATGACCGCGGTAGTCCTAACAGTTGATTCTGACACCCATTCCACCCTAGTAATTAGTCCAAGCCATTAATAATAACCATATATTCCATTTGTGGATTGTTCTAAGCAGTGAGACATGAAGAGCAGTCTACTATGTGGGGTCTAGAGATGTTTTCCTCACTTCTATAAAAGAGAACACAGAAGTAGTGCTCTCTCTTCTTCCTCTAGATTGGAGGTCCTTTGGTTTGGATTGGTTATCTTAGATTCATCTTACTACCAGCCGGAAGATGAAGCCATCACGAAGCCATCACGAAGAAGGAAGGAAGCCAGACACATAGCCAGGGCCCACATATTCTGCACTCAGATGTATGCTCTCTTGGATTTATTATAAGTAACATAATGAACGATCGCTTTACTTAGCTTAGTTTTCAGTTAGACTTCTGATGACCTCAATGAAATAATGACAATCTACATAGATGAAAAGAACACATTCATATTGGATAGTTGTAGGAATTCATTATAGAAAGGTTAGGTTTTGAGACTCTGGGTTCTTGAATGATAGCCTGAAACAATCTATTTAGTGCATAAAAACATAGACCCTGGGTGCAGACTGCCCGAAATCTAATCTTATTTCCACCACTTTCTAGCTGTGTGACCCAGGGCAAGCTACTTAACTTTTCCTCTTCCTTGTTCTTCATGTGTCAAGTGCTGATAGTAATAATACCTACCTCATAGAGTTGTTATAAAGATGAAATGATTTTATCCTTATAAAGCTCTTACAGTACTGCTCAATCCACATTAAGCATTTATTATGTTGGCTTTTACTCTTAGTGGCAGCGATATTTATTTATTTTATAGTTAGTTATTCACAAGTTCCTGTGTATGTAAAAACCATGTAGGAAGTTTGTGAAACACTGCATCACATTGCCAGAGCATTTTATTGAGTGCATATGGATTTGGTCAGTGCATCTTAGCACTATATGGATTAGTCTGCTACAGGTAACCCACAGAGAAACTGCAAAAAATAGTAAAGAGTCAGTGGGGGCTTTACAGCAATGGAGTGAGATAAGACCAATGGTTTGTAAAGAAAATTAATCCATTTGATATCTTTATAGGGAATTGGGAGTTAGAATAGAAAGGAAAAGATTTTGACATGGTTGCTTGAGATATGACAAAGGAAGTCTTGACAGGCTTTGATACAAGAAAACACTTTGAGATTTTGAGCCTATATGGCTCAAAGAATGTTGGTGCCACTGAAAAGATGAGAAAATGTCAGAAAGGTGAATCTGTTTTGTTTAATATGATGGAGGTCTGCTTGGAACCATGCCAAGTGGACAGTTAAAAGCTGCTGGCCTGAAAGTTTCTCTAAAGAGAGCTGGAGGAGCAGCGAGCTGCCTGAGAGAATGGCCGCCACCAGCTAACTTTCACATTTCTCAGCTAAACTAATTTGTCAAGAATCCTTCACTTAACAGTTTCTCCAACGCTAACATTGGGATTGCATTGCTTGGAATTCTGTGTCATGGTGTAATCATCTTTTTTAATATTTACTGAATTTCCATAGTTTGTGGTTCTCTTATCTTTCCTGTTATTATTGAAGACTTTTAGTTTTGTTACCTTTAACCTAGTGCCTGCACTCTGCTGGATATTTTATAATCCTCACAACAGTCTTGCAGAATAAGCACACCAGTTTTGTATGTGAGAAAAAAATAAGGCTCAAACAGGTTAAATTTCTTAACTACAGTCATACCTAAGCTAGAAATCAAACTGAGGTCCCTCCTAGAAGTCCTTGTTCTTACTAGGTTTCCATAATGTATCCAGTCACGTAACTAAGAGAGACTGCTTAACTATGCTTAACATTCCTTTGAAATCTATGAAGGAACCTTTCATTAAGATGCTGTCATTCTGTTTTCATGTTACATACACATAGCATGTAGGTATTGATGAATAGCAGAGAAGGAATAGACCCTCAGGGGCCTATTTTATCTTTTAACCAAAAAAAGTTAACTTTATTTGAAAAATTTTAACTTTCATATCCATATATCATATTCTCATATGAGACATTAAATCCATTTATTCCACTTTAGAAAATTATGTATCTTTTTCTCCAGATTATTGCTATTTCTCCTTCTTCTGGTCTGCCCTCACAAATAAATTACCTTAAGAATAAAATTTTTCGTGTTGTAAAGCTAAATCTGGTATTAAAACGAAGACGAAATTGTCTTCATAATCTGAAAAAGAATCTCATTGTGCGTGCTACAGGTGGCAAGAAAAATCCCTGAATGTATAGTTTATGAATTATCTAGAAAATTGCTAGCTGAATTACAAGTATTCAAAAGATGTTTCGATACATTAGCCAATATATTTTTTGAATGATTATAAGAATTAAACATATTGTCTAACACTGTGCTAAGGATGTTTAATAGAGTCTTGTGAATTAATTGGAGAGTTTTACATGTAGTAGAGTAGTATTATATTTCCAGGAACTTTTGAGGCATTGAAGAAGCAATTTGAGAACAATTTGTCCATTCTTTTCTTTTATTGCATTAATGGAATTGGATTTTCTTTAAGGTTTTTTTGAAAGAAAATAATCTGTAAAGATAGGATTTTTTTGTTACTCCCATCAGCAACAATGGATATATGAACAGAGAAAATGATAGTGCTCTGCCTGGCTTTCCAGAAACAAGTGCCCTCACTATCACTGTTAACCATTACCACTCCACTGATAAGCAGAGACAGAGTACATTTATTATTGGAGCCCCTCAAGTTGAAGTAACACTAATATTTATATATGGCTCTTAACAAATTTTGTCAATATAGAGTTCTACTTTATAATCTTCTCAAACATGTAAAGGTCCATAGATGTTCAGCTTGAGTAGGATGATAACATTTAACATTAGTTTCACGGTAATGCTATCTCTTCCTTTTCTTTCTTCAACCCTTTTTCATTTCCTGGCCCCAATCTTTCACTGATTCGGTGGTGCTCTTAGGTACCTGAAGTGTAGGGAAAAGGTGTATCTGAGGGGCTGTGGGTCAGGAAAAAATAGAATGGAGAAAGTAATCGACTTGTAAATTGGTTTGTGGTGTTTTTTTGGTTTGGGATTTCTTTTAAGCTATGGACCCTTTGTTTAAATAAAATGTGATCCAAGACTATGGAACATGTAAAAGCTTGACTGTTCTATTTGGGGTAGGAATACAGAGCCTCATTAATACATCACCTATTTCTCTAAGTAAAGGAGGGGACACTGAGGAGTGGTTCCTTTAAATAACTTGTAGGAGCGACACTTGAAAATCATTGCTCTGTACTGAAGATTCATGTTTTGTTGTAGTATATTGAGTTCAATACACAGGAAGATGGATTTTTGCCGTTTGGAAGTTAGCAAATTTTGTTTGTGGGCTCAATGTGTGCAAGGTATTAGCATAACTTAGATTAAAAAATTTGGATGTCTAAGCTAATACTAGTTTAGTTTTTCAAGTTATTTTCCTGTTAAAATTGCCTCTTTTTTAAATAAGAGATGTGAGTCCCCAATTTTTGTTACTCTTGGGAAGAGGCATGAGTACAGAATAGTGTATTTACATATGGATGGAATCTAATCATTCAAAATTCTCTTTCTATTGAGCAGTGGTATACATTAGCTATTAATTTGTCCTTTTCTTAGATAACATATTTTAATAGAACTATATTAAGAGTTATATAATGGAGTTTACAGTTTTATCATGACTTCTGACGTATCTTTGGATCTCCTCTTAAAAACAAAACAGAGCTTTGCCATTAGGATAAAAGACTATAAACAGATTTTTAGTCTTTGAAAACAACTTTATTTGCATTAAACACTGTATATTGAAAACTTCCTTTTTTATCAGCAATATCCATTTAAATTATTTAAGCTTTGCAAGCTGGAGGTTAGGGGCCTGAGTTTGGTTGTTTTGTATCATAAATTGTAACACGGAAATGCAGTTAGTATGATACTTAGTGAGAATAAATAAATGCTTAGGGATTAAAATTAATTCAAAATATTTTCAATAAGAATGCGATCAAGTTGGCCCACATAACTACAGTTCAGGCTGATAGATAGTAATCAGAAGAAGATGATGTACATTACTAATTAAACTCTAGCAAACAGTTCATGTAAAACCATCTTTAAATCTAATAACTGAAAAACATGTAGGTAAAGCCTACTAATCATGATCATATGGTAATGTACAACTATCAGTCCGGAAGATTTAGAGAGAAATGTTCTATGGCGATACCCAGAAATCAGCTTTTTAGTAATTTCTGTACAGTATTTCCTGTTTTATCAAATACAGTAATTATAAGCAATTTCAAAATGGTATGTGTAGAGGAAAAAAAGCAAGAATCTTTTCCTTTCTCAATTCTGATTACCCTAATTTAAAAGAAATAGTTCTTAATTAATTAACACTTTAAGATTGTGGGCTGAAAAGTGCCATAAAGTGCAAATTACTGTTAATTTGAATGAACACTTTTCATGTTTAATAGTTAAAAAGTGGAATGAAAGGAAAGGCCAAAAATTCTAACAAATAGTTCTAATATTTAAATGCAAATCTCTAAAAATAAATACTGCATTAGACTTTAAACAAATTTTTTTTACATCTGAAGAGATAGTTTATAATATCTAGAAGGCCTATATTATGTAACTACATCTATCAGTGTACTGGTTATACCTTTTTGTTAACAAATTCCCACTGTAAATACCTCTACAACTCTAATATGCTGCTCCTTTTTTTCTCTTTATTTTCTTTTTCCAACAAGTTTAATACTTGAGTATAATGCTTCCTGTTACTATGTCACAATGTAATAGTAGTATTATCAATTCTGAATATTTCATATTCAATTAAGGTTGACATAAATACTTTAAAAAGTCCTCCCCACCCACCCCAATCCTATATAGACATATATTCGTTTGGGTTCATCAGACTCATTTCCACATAGCAGTAACATACAGATTTTTGCTTTTTTCTTTGAAGTTCATAATGAAATTAATAAATGTGTGATCCTTTAAGAATAGACATTGTTTGGGGTGCC
Source organism: Vulpes lagopus (assembly GCF_018345385.1). Classification (NCBI taxonomy): domain Eukaryota; kingdom Metazoa; phylum Chordata; class Mammalia; order Carnivora; family Canidae; genus Vulpes; species Vulpes lagopus. The sequence continues at coordinate 20,919,202 of NC_054842.1, read as the reverse complement.
TGGGTGGCTCAGCGGTTGAGTGTCTTTGGCTTAGGATGTGATCCTGGGGTCCAGGATCAAGTTCCTCATCAGGCTCCCTGTGAGGAGCCCACTTCTCCCTCTGCCTATGTCACTGCCTCTCTGTGTCTTGTTGTAAACAAACAAGAATGACATTTTTGGCTTTTCAGTAGGTACTCTATTCATATATTCATATATATTCAACATTTATGTGATGTTAATGAAAGCAAAAAAGATAACTTTTTGGTAGAAGACTTATACCTATTCATTCAACAAATAATTATCATATGTCATTTCCTATATACCAGGCACTCTTTCAGGCACTTGAAATTCTGCAGTGTACCAAACAAAATCACATTCTCACAAGTATACTTGCAACTAAAATGCTTTATTATTGATTTACTCTTCTATAAAGAACTAGTCTAGCTTTACAACAGTAAACAGAAATATCATGGGTTTGTACCTTAAAAAAAGAAAAACTGGTGAAAGTCAGCTGAATGAATCCTATCATATGTGAAGCTGGAGTCCTATTTAATGTATTATTTAGAACTGTTTAATGCAAATGAATGTTCTGGACTAATGTCAACTGTAAATGTATATGATGTTTTTTTTAGCATTGTTTGGCACTATAAATTGGTTATTTAAAAACAAATTTATCAGACCTATATATTATATAGACTGATGACATCTTATTGGCTGTAATTAACCGTAGTAGGTGATCTTTGAATGTTGAAAATACCTTGCAATATTAAGGAATCAAGAAAATGGTATGTTTCATGCTTTAAAAAAAAAATTAAACACTGAACTAAGTTATGTATTTGGTTAATACTCCCAAACTATTTGGCTGAAGGGAAGATACACTTAACAGAATGAGAGTAAATGAAAAATCTGGCCCATTGGTGGTCTCCTTGTATAAATTTATATACCTTAAGAAAAGTTAATCATAGCAAATCATGTCTTGCTTTTTTTTTTTTTTTCAAGATTTAAAGTGTGGGAAGGTGTATAGACTACAATGATAAATTTTTTAAACTCCCTTGTTTGTAGAAGAGAAAATTTTTTTCCTCATTTGTGTTTAAGATAAATCCTCAATGTCATATTTAACTATTTATAATATAGTGAAAATCATTTCTTTGAGCATACAAACATAAAGATTTCCAATAGCCTGCAGCTAGTATGCACTGTCTGAAGCTAATAGATTGGACAGACTACTGCTGCTGTTTGAGTAAAAGTTAATGCTTTTGAGACCAGCTAATACACTTAACTATAGTGTATGAGCAGTGGGTGTCCTGCTTATTTTTATTACAAGCTTTATCACTGTGCAATTTTCTTACAACATGCTAACAGTAATCCACTTTAAGCTCATGCTTAAATATTTATTGAATGTGGTAGCCAAGAGGCTATGTTTAAATGGTACATTAAAAAAATATCTCTATGGCATTCAGTTGCTTACTGAGCAGCATAACCTGAATTACGGTTTATCTCAGACTTTATAATAATGAGAAATATTTCAATATCAAATTAGAATTCTGAAGAGAATAAAGTTTGCATCCCCCAAATGAGGTAATTATGCATCAGCTCTACTAAACTAGCCAGAATCTAAAGTCAGAAAATTCTTAGTACAGAAACCTACTCCAAAATGGTCACCCCAGGAATCCCTGGGTAGCTCAGCGGTTTAGCACCACCTTCGGCCCAGGGCGTGATCCTGGAGACCCGGGATCGAGTCCTGCATTGGGCTCCCTGCATGGAGCCTGCTTCTCCCTCTGCCTGTGTCCCTGCCCCCGCCCTTCTCTCTGTCTATCATGAATGAATGCATGCATGAATGAATGAATGAATGAATGAATATCTTTTTTAAAAAAAGGTCACCCCAGATGTGTCCACAGGGGTTTCTAGTATCCTGTGGAAGTCTCATCCCCCACTCTTTTATTACAATTCTAAAATTTCATTTTAGTATGCATATATATGTATTTTATAATCTTCCTCTTCTCCAAATACTAAATATGCAAACTTGTATAAATTTTGTGATTACATAAAAATCAAAAGGCATAACTATGTACTGCTGGATTCAGGAAACATGGACATACAGGGGTGTGTGTTTACACACGTTGAGATACGATAAAGAAGATCTGAAGGAAAAGAAATTCTGCCAGGGGAAAGCTTTATTAGCTGTATTTTCCCCCTTTCTCTTATCTGAAGTAACCAGTTTTTTTCATTTGTTTAAAAATAAAGCATTTGCACACACAATGTTAGCTTCTTATCACTGTAAATTACTACATTATTTGCATATCAAGATCTGCAGAGCACAATTGAACCTACTATTCAGTATCTTGAAAGCAGTGTTGGTTTCATGTCTATTTTCATTATTTGCCAAAAACTTGAAAAATTCTCTTTGTAGTTCTTTTTGTGGTAGCTTGAATTGAAATATTATTTATAATAAATAAGCCAGATTGCTTTTAAACCAAATTTGGCCAATCTGTCATTTATATCCCCATCTATTAGTTTTAAACTCAGTTATTATTAATTTTAACGTACAAGTTTTAAATCAGTAGTAAGAGTCATGGGGGATACAAAGGAGATGATGGGGAGATGATGGCATTACAATCAACGATGGGTCTAGTCTAGCACTGCAGTGCTAGATACAGTGTTCACAATAATAGCTGTTCAACACAGGGCTCACAATAAGTTTCAAGGTAAATATTGTTAATCCTATTTTACAAAATAAAAAGCTCAGAGATGAACATTAAGTGGCTTGGCCTAAGGCCCCAGCCACACATCCGGTAAGTGGCTATTTTGATCACCTCTGCACCCTGCACCTGATGAGGAAAAGATTCCTGATATAGGGGTTGGGCAGATGGTTGAACACACAACCCGATGCTTGCCAGTTGGGATCGGCAGCTGTTTATTAGTCACATATACTTAGAGCTTCAGGGAAGAAAACCCTGTACTCCAGTGCAGGTCACATGGGAATCACACTTATGAATAGAGCATACAGCCAGAGGTGGTGAGTGGGAGGGAGGCTTTATAGTATTGAGGGATATATCCCCTAGTTCTCACAGAACAGTGTGATTGGCTCTTTTGAATAATTCTGTATACTGACAGAGAACTGAAACCTGCTGCTCAGGGATAAGCAGGAACCACACCTGGCCCTTTGATAGGAAGTGTTACCAGCCCTTATTCACTTAAGCAAAGTGGAGAGGGCAACTTATGGGTTAGGCTGTTCAAGTCCTTGATTTTACCAGATGTCAAGGCGCCACATAATTTTAAACCTTAATTTTAGGTTTTATACAACAGTGAATGAACTGGGATTTCTGATTGTGGACTTTCTGATTTCAGTGACCATATTCATTCCAGTGTTCCATGGTATTTCTTCCCCTTGCTAGGATCATATGTTAGCATTTTATAAGTAACTAAGTACTTTCCTCTCTTCTGAGCATTTCTTAGTCTTAGCGTTCTCTTAGCATTTCTTATGAATTCACATGTTATAGTGTCTGTTTATTCTCGTAAAAAAAAAAGAAAACTAGAGCACTCTCATTTGGGAAAGAATTTGAGAACTTGTTAAAGGAAATCCGAGTGTAAAGTCCTAATTGTATCTTGATTAAGAGTTTTCTTCCTCACACAAAAAATTTTTTCTTTCAAGATCTCTGCTTCCCCTTTCCAAAACAAAATCATTTTTCCATATTCCATGTTGTTGTTACCAGAACTTTTTGACTTTCCCTCCACAGCCATGCAACTGTATACCACAAGTCTGGAATGCCCCCTTTTTCCAGTTGCTTCTCCTACATTAGACCTTTCAACCACTCCTGCACATGTGATGTGCATCCCATTCTTTATCTCAATTGGGAGATTCTTCACAGGGTACTTCTTATAATACTTTGGACTGGCTGCTGCAAGACATATGGAAAAAAATAAGAGATGTTTTCTGCCATTAAGAATAAGAAATAAGGACTATACAGTGTAAAGGTAAATCAATACATATGGAACTTCTTATCCAGATGCATGAGACTACCCATGAGCTGGCCTCTGCCTACCTGTGCAGCCTAACCTGTGACTTTTTCTCTCTTCACTTGGATCGAGCCACATTGGCCCTATTTCTAATTCTCCACTATACCAGGCTTTTCCCATCTTGAAGCCTTTCTCTTTGATATTACTTGCCCTGAAACACTCTTCCTTCATGTCTGGCTCTTTGTCTTTCAGGTTTTGTCCCAAGTGTTATCTATAAGGAGAGGATTTCTTTTACCATGCTACCTAAAACTGACCCTTATGACTATTCATACATAATGACTCCCAGGTCATCCTCTTGCTACCTGTGTGATCTTTCCAAGATACTTAATTTCTCTGTGCCACAGTTTAGTAATCTATAAAATGGGAATATTTTGATAGATTGGGTTGTTTTGAGAGCTATGTGTAACAGTACATGTAAAGTACTAATTATAATTGTAGGAGTCCCTGAAATATAGTGAGCACTCAGTAAACACAGTCTATTTCTAATCATCATCATCATTATCATTAAGGATAAAAGAAGTAGTATAACCCATAAATAGTTGATCAGTATAAGGGAAAACTCAGAGACATGCCATGAAATCAACAAGTTTAACTGTCAGCACGAGCAGGGGATGCAGTATGAGCACAGTGACTCCAAAGATCAGTTACTGAAATTGTCCACATCAAGCAGTGGTGGGCAGACTATTACTGGGGTCTTAAATTGTTGGTTATAGTCTGTTTAATTCAACAGAAATTTGAAGAACATCATTTCACACCAGTCTCTGAGCTAAGAGTGTGGGAACACAAACATGAACCAATATAGATTCCCTTAAAACATTTAAAATTGATTCAGGGGGGATCCCTGGGTGGCTCAGCGGTTTAGCGCCTGCCTTTGGCCCACGGCGTGATCCTGGAGTCCTGGATCTAGTCCCGAGTCGGGCTCCTGGCATGGAGCCTGCTTCTCCCTCCTCCTGTGTCTCTGCCTCTCTTTCTCTCTATGTCTATAATTAATTAATTAATTAATTAATAACTGATTGATTGATTCAGATGCAACTTGAATGAGTGGAGAGAAGCAAGAAAAAGGTGTTCCATGAAGGCTTCAGAAAGAATATAGGTAGAGGGACACCTGGCTGGTATAGTGGGTAGAGCATGTGACTCTTGATCTTAGGTGTTGTGAATTTAATCCTCAGATTAGGAAGAGAGAGAAAAAGAAGAGAAAGAACAAATGAGAGACAGAACAAAAACAAGTAAGAGGTACAGAGTAAAGTTCAGAAATTCACATTGACGGGAGAACAGGTTCCCTCGTTCCAAAGCAAGAAGAAATGAGACTGAAGTGAGGGCTCCCACATTGTAGAGGATTTAGGGTACCACAGCTAGAACACTGGCCTTATTCTATAGATATTTAGGAGCCCGTGGAAGGTTTAAACAAAAGATTGCCAGAAGTAGTACTCAAAGCTAGACAACACGTTTCTGTCTTTTCTCTTTTCAGATTCCTTGAATAAATATGAAAAGGTTTAAATTAAAAGGAACAAATCTTCTTGATTTTATGTGACAGACACTTTTAGTCGTTGTACAATTGTGAGTTTTTATTAGTTGATACTAAGTCAATTTTATAGCAGAGTGATAGGCAGTTGGTGACAAGTAGTCATTCGGCTCACTCATGTACTCTTTACTTGAGTACTAAAGTATTAAATATTCCTTTTTATTTTGTGTATCATGAACCTGATATATTCTTGAAATATCTATGAAGTTAGATTTTGTGCATGTGGCCCATCCGAAATGTAAATGGAAAGGAGAAATTTACCATAGTTCATAAATTGAAACATTTGGTTTCACCTGTGCTCAGACTGAAACCATAAAAGAATCAGAATGACTATAGCTTTATATTGTCAGATTTACCACCAAATTTTCTAACAACCACATCTCAATATTCTTGTAAGATTTGTAGCTTCATGCAAGCGTGTTTGAATACCACATAATGGTTAGCTTTTTTGTCTTCATTTTAAGGAAAACATGAATATTATTAGATTTTTCCCCAAATAATTGTCAGATTATTTTTATCAAGAAGGAAATCTGACTAGGATATAGGATTTGGAATAGGAACACAATGACACTTATAAATAGTTTGATCAAAACAAATATTTTCTATTTCTTGACATTGAATTTATGATGTTTTGGATTTCTTATGTGATTTTTAGAAGAGAAAAACAACCTAATATTTTTATAGAATACTTCTCTGGAAAAGTGGGACTGTCTCCTCGTGTATACTGCAAAAGGAAGTCATGTGACTGAATTCCTTACTGACTGGCCATTATCATATATTGTTACTTTGCAGATGCCAGAAATCCAGAACAGAGGGATACAGAGTGTATGTCATAGCCAGGAGGTACTGTGCTAGGAGATAATCCCAAACTCAGAGATACCCCTCCCTACCAAATCTGAATTCTAGAAATTATGCTAGGGATTCTCATGAATAAATGTTAAGATTAAGGTAGATCTAGGAAATGAAATTAGAATTTTCACTGAGCCCTAGTGTTGGCTAGCTGCTCAAAGCCTCTAATGTCCCAGAGATTTTGAGAAGTAATCTCAGATCTGGAATGAATTATATTCACTCTTAAAATGAACATTCTCCATCCTAGCCTCTTAGCAACTGTTTCTACCTCTCTCCTCAAGCAGTTTGGAACCCCCATCATATGATACCACCTTTTATTTTTTTAAGAAAATATTTATTTATTTATTTATTTATTTATTTATTTATTTATTTAAGAGAGAGAGCGCACATGGTGGGGAGGGCTAGAGGGAGAAGGAGAGAGAGGATCTTAACCAGACTCCCTGCTGAGTGTGGAGCTTGCTTTCACAACCCTGAGATCATGACCTGAGTTGAAATGGAGAGTTGGACACTTCACCAACTGAGCTATCCAGGTACCCCAACAGCACCTTTTAAAAATGGAGAGATACATTTTCATTTTAATGTGTTTTAGTAGAGTAACACTTTCGGCCAAAATACATTATATTGCCCACCTTATTCCACAATCCAGATACATAACTCAAGTACTATAACTCTCTCAGTGATTAGCCCAATTTGTGTTTAACCTGCACAGTCTAAGCTTCCATGGCCTTCAGATCTACCTGAGCTCAACATTTTATCTAAAAGAGCCTCCAGAAAGGCTGTATTTTTAATACTAGAAATTCTTAGAGTTTTTAAGATAAATATCTGGGGATCCCTGGGTGGCTCAGCGGTTTAGCGCCTGCCTTTGGCCCAGGGCGCGATCCTGGAGTCTCGAGATTGAGTCCCGCGTCAGGCTCCTGGCATGGAGCCTGCTTCTCCCTCTGCCTGTGTCTCTGCCTCTCTCTCTCTCTCTATGTCTATCATGAATAAATAAATAAAATAAATATCTAATATATAAAATAATGACCTGCATTATCTTTATGTTAGCATTTACACCTCAGAGTCTGAACAAACCAAGCATCATGCCTTGTGAGCAGAAATATTTTAGAATTGAAAGAGAAAACCAAGGGCACCTAGCTGGCCCAGTCTGTAGAGAGCATGGGACTCTTGACCTGGGGGTCATGAGTTCAAGCCCCATTGTGAGGATAAAGCGTACATCATCGTCATCATCAGCATCATCATTTTTTTTTAAAGGAGGGAACTGTACTTTTTGTTAGAAAGGAAGTGGTTACAGATCATACCAACCAACCAGTTCTGTCAGAGCCTTGAAATATAGAGCCATTAGGCAAGATACTGAAATAAAGGATAAAATAAAGATCAGTGTAAATGTTTTAGTCTAGTTAAGTTGATTTGTATGCTGCTTATAAATTTCACTCTTAGTAGAATAGATTCCAGATTTTAAGTAACCATAAAGAGTTGAGTTATTGCTTGACTTAGGTTTTTTAAAAGGGGAAGGGAGTGTTCTGAAGACATTTCCTACCACTTTGTTCCTTTCCTACTCTTCCTAGAATTGGCTCTTGTTTAGTCCCAGCTGTATAGCTGCATATTTAGATCCTGAGGGACTTACTTATTGTTAGGCAGTTCAGTAGTCTGCTGAAACAAGCCCAAGAAATTTGAAACACCTAGAGGCTGTTTTTAAAACTCCTTGGTACTGACATTTTGGTTAGAATTCTAAAGAGAGAATGGACTATTTGGATACTGAGCTCTAGTATACAGATGTTGGGGTTTTTAGGCTGACTTTAAAATCTCTGAAGTTATTTGACCTGGTATTGTATCAGTTGGGTATTCTGAAACATAAATGAAAACTAAATCCACTCTGGTGTTGGCAAGCAGCTCTTGTACCTGTCAATGAATTAGAATTGTTGAAATACCATCCATATACTTGAGCATGAATCAGAGTTTGATGCCACTGTTTCTGAGTAGGGAGACAAATGATTGTGTTACTGCAAAGAAGCAAATCTCATTAGAAAAGCCCCACTGGCTTGATTGTAATCTTCATGTGGCCAGAGCAGGTCCCCCAACATTGCCAATAGGTATCATTGATTCTTATTTTGAAGTTATAATGTATTCATTGTAGCTTTATGCTATTAATTTTGAAAGACAGTTGTTAACTGTACCATGCTTGAGGCATTATTATAAGCTAAAGATTTTAAGTATGTCATGTTTTTTAGTTACCAAAAGTGGTGACAGAAAATAAAACCCTCCACTTGGGTCCTTTGAAACATTTATTTTTATAATTGCTGTGACATTTATGTACAAGAACATTTCATATTTATTTAAGAACTTAAAGAATGTTATTATAAAGTGTTGCTTTGTGATTTAAATTGAAGCTCCCCAGTTTTCATATTGCTGTAAATTTAGATTTTAGTTCCCTGACTTCCATATTGTTAATTATAACTTTAGATTTAAATGTGGCCTATGTAATGCATGTTATGAGAATAAAACCTTTCTGGAAATTGAAAGGACAACATAAGTGTATTTTAATAAAACCTGGAGTATTGTTAGATTCATTAGACCTTAATTTCAGTAAGAGTAGGGATACTGAATGAAACAGACAGGAAATCAGAGTGAAATCAGATAATGATTCTTTTCTTACACTGAACTTAATAAACTAAAAGAGAAGTTCAGATACACTAAAGAATATCAAAATATTTTTAAATCTGAAAAAAATTAAATTCTGTAACTGATAGATATACACAATTAGTTTTTAAAAAGAGGTAAGAACTGTGTAGCTTCTTACAACAGATGACATTATTCCATGCCACTTAGCCTTGTGATAAATTCAAACTATTAAGGGAGATTTGTTTTGTGATATTAAGTGTTCATAATGATATATAAAGCATTTTTATGAACTGTTATGGCCTCCTGAATGTAAGGAAGAAAAACTTGATGTGAAATATAGTTGTAAGTATACTAAACTGAAGTGCCTTACTTAGGGTGCTGAGCTTTCTGTGTTTTTTTTTTTTTTTTTACTAGATCTCCTTACAAAAGCATGTTTTATGAGCCTTTTTTCTTTTAGTTTTTGTATCTGAGCTTTTTTTAATCCAAAGAAATCTTTAAAAGATAAAATTGTATGAATTAATAGCTTAGCCACCAGATCATACTTCATCTGCAGCTAGTCTACCAGTTTGCCTCCAGGGAGACACAGAGGTGGAGGCTCCCCTCAGAAGAATGTGGTTTGTGGTTTGAAAAAACTTCCTCCACAGTACTTCTATTTGCATATTATTTCATTTTCTTTGATAATGCATCATATTAAGTATCCACAGCAGTCAAGATCTAGCCAAATTTGGGATCCCTGGGTGGCACAGAGTTTTGGCGCCTGCCTTTGACCCAGGGCGTGATCCTGGAGACCCGGGATCGAATCCCACGTCGTGCATGGAGCCTGCTTCTCCCTCTGCCTGTGTCTCTGCCTCTCTCTCTCTGTGTGACTATCATAAATAAATTTAAAAAAAAATTTAAAAAAAATAAATAAACATTATTGGTTAAAAAAAAAAAGATCTAGCCAAATTTAGTAATAAAAAAGCAAAAGCTCCTTAGATGTGTATTATCTGTGTGCCTTGCTAAACTTCCTTGCAAGTACTTTGTTTTCCACCCACCTTTCCCACCAAACTGTAGTCTTCTCTTCTAGCCGTCATCTTCCTCATAGCCATTCCTGGATCAGTTCTTAGGTCCTCTTCTCTCAGTCGTCTCCCTTTCTGAGTGATCTCATCTCTTGCCTGTGGTTTCACTTACCACCTCATTACTAGAGGAACGACCTTCTGGACATCATAAAGACACCACATACTTTGAGGTTTGTCTTAGCTTATCTTCCCCAGAAGGAGGAGTCTGAAGGAGATGTCTATGTGCTGTTACTTTGTTAGGGCTACAGTCCCAAGAAGTAGAGGAACAAGAAGAATGTAGTTTGGTAGGAGGGAGAGCCAGTAATACATGGATAAACTATTGAGTTGCTTGCCACTACCCAATCCTGTAGGTTTATACCCTGTGGAATTATATAAACTGTGTTTTAAGACTATGCATTATGATAGGAGAAAGGAGGAAGAATTTTTCCACTAGCTCATGTTGGTCAAGACTTTTCTTACAATATATTAACTTCCCCACATCCCCCAGTAGTTACTGAGGTGGTGTAGGGATCCAAAGTTATTTCAACAGAGATGCCTTTGAGAGGCAAGAGGTGCCCACAAGCATGAGAAAAGGCGCTGTCAGATTATACCTTTATGAGGTTAGTACTGATGAAATAGCTAAAATAAGACAGACACAAATGAGATTTAGAGAATCAAAGTGGTACAGAAAAGATGTCCATCCAGTATAATATACCCCTTTCACCACTCAGATCACTCATGTCCTATATTCCATACTACAATATTAGGACTCCCTTCTTCCCTGAGTTTGAAGATACAAGTGCAATCAGTAACTGAGTCCCTTCTAAGGTAAAGCTGTACTTTAATCATATGGCAAAAGACTTCAGGCAAGAGAATTAGAGAAACTAGCTACAGTCCCTACTGCAGCAGCTGCCCCCATATCATCATCTCCTTCTATTACCCAGTCTGTATTTTCTTCATCATTGCCATTTTTTTTTCTTCCTGATTTGAGTTTGCTTACCTGCTGAGGTAAGATCTTCACTTAAATGTCTGAGCCCTTAGTTGCCTTGTTCTTGTTGAGTCATGCTGGAATTCCCATTTACTGTTACCACTAGCCATGGAAGCAGCAAGAGATACTCAGATGAAATCCCCCAATTTCTGAGCATATGTTTCCCTCCCTCACCTTGTAGCCATAGTCTTTGCTTCTCAGGATAATCAGTATTGAATATTCCCAACAGTAAGCTGATTTCCTTTTTGTTACTGGTGTACAGATAGGAGAAGACCACAGTGACCAGGGGGTAGTGAGAGCTGTATTAAATGTAGCTTTTATGTGTCCCCTGGATGAAACAATCACCTCCCCAATGCTGTCTGGGAATCAGGACTTCTAACTTAGCAAATACTGAAATTGCATGGATGGGAAACACAAATTCTGCAAGTGGGTCACTGGGAATGATGATGACAGAAGTTAATCCTACTTTCATCCTTTGATTCTCAGATCTAAGTATTCTAACTATTGGTAACAGACATACATTGAAAGCATTGCTTCAGTGCATATACCACATTCTGGAGTTGGAAGTTATCTTTAAGATATCTTTAGCTGATTTTTTACTTATTTTTTTAAGATTTTATTTATTCATTCATTAGAGAGAGAGAGGGAGAAGTAGGCTCCCTGTGGGGAGCCCAATGTGGGACTTGATCCCAGGACCCCAGGATCACGACCTGAGCCAGAGGCAGATGCTCAACCACTGAGCCACCCAGGCACCCCTAGCTGATTTTTTTTAACAGGCTACTCTACCTGCCTTTGGGGCCTGCTGTTTCTTTGTGGATGGAATCATGGTTAGACCAGTGGATTCTAAGGTTATGTACCCTTTGTCACGTTTCTTTATTATAAAATAGGTCCTTGGCCTAAAGCAGTGTTTTGTGGGATATCCTATTGATAGATAAGTTATTTTATAAACCTTTGTATAGTGGTAGTAGCAAAAGTATCGGGAGCTAGAAACAAAACTCATATCCAGAGTAGGTATTAATTTTGGTTAAAAAACAAAACAAAAAAAGGACTTTAATACCGTGAGCAGAGGTAACTACTGGACAAGGAGAAGGGACTATCAGTGTACTCAAAGAGCAGTTATAAACTGGATAGCATCTTGGGCTCCTTCTTTCAGACATGGGAAAGTCTTTTTCTCAGTTGCCTTTGCATTCAAATAAAGAAGATGCTTATGATGGAGTCACATCAACTGAAAGTATGAGGAATGGACTGGTTAATAATGAAGATGGGAGAGGTGTAGATGTCTCTCAGTTTCCATATGTGGAATTTACAGGAAGAGATAGTGTCACTTGCCCCACTTGTCAAGGAACGGGAAGAATTCCTAGAGGGCAAGAAAACCAGCTGGTGGCATTGATTCCATATAGTGATCAGAGATTAAGGCCAAGAAGGACAAAGCTGTATGTGATGGCTTCTGTGTTTGTTTGTATGCTTCTTTTTGGATTGGCTGTATTTTTCCTTTTCCCTCGCTCTATTGACATGAAATACATTGGCGTAAAATCAGCATACGTCAGTTATGATGTTCAAAAGCGTACAGTATAAAAAAAAGTGTACAGTATATTTAAATATCACGAACACACTAAATAAAACAATAACTACTATTCTGTTGAAGTTGAAAACATCACTGTACAAGTTCAATTTTCAAAAACAGTTATTGGAAAGGCACGCTTAAACAACATAACCAATATTGGCCCACTGGATATGAAACAAATTGATTATACAGTACCTACTATCATAGCAGAGGAAATGAGTTATATGTATGATTTCTGTATACTGATATCCATCAAAGTGCATAACATAGTACTCATGATGCAAGTTACTGTGACAACAACATACTTCGGACACTCTGAACAAATATCCCAGGAAAGGTACCAGTATGTTGACTGTGGAAGGAACACAACTTATCACTTGGGGCAATCTGAGTATCTAAATGTACTTCAGCCACAACAGTAAAAACTGAAAGAGATGCCACTGGAGAAGAAATCCCTATTGATATTTTTCTGAACTCGGAAGGATGAGGTACTTACTTCCTGATAGACGATCTTCAATTGAACAAACCTAAAGTTTACACTTCCATTTTAGGGGTACAGTTAAAAGTGTGTGGACTTGTACATTATTGCAACACTCTACTCTGTGTTCATATCTGTACCAGGATCTTTTACTTGAATCTAAATTTGCTGATTTTCTTCTCCTCCTCCCCTAATGGGGACATTGAGACTTCCCAGGTAGGACAACAAATAATTATCTATAATTCACAGCTTCAGTGACTACTGGAAACATAATTTTGATGATGAACATAATTGGAGAAACTTTATTTCTGGATGTTTTTATAGAATATTACCGAGAACCTGAAAGTCTTCATGAAAGACTTTTAAAAAATAACCTTTTTTCTGTTTTACAAATTCCCATTGCTACATAGTAGTATTTCAGGATATTTTAGCTTTTAGCTAAACATTTGTAGTTTTTCATTTGTTGAAAATCTACTCATTTGCACATTTTTGACAGTCTTATTTCAAGCTAGTACTTGCATAACACTAGAAACCAAAATAATCTTTGCAAAGTTCTGTACCTAAAAATTTTTTAAAGCCCCGTTTCACATGTCTTTCCATGTAAGTTTTGTGAAATTTTTGTGTAGTCTTCAAACATAGGTAATGTACAATATTGTAAATAAACTTTGCATGGCTTTTATACAGCTTTAATAAATATAAAATAAAGTACAGTTTCAACAAAGTAAGTCGCTCATAAAAAAATAAGCAGGAAAATGAAATTCAGAAACTTACAGAATGTGAATATGGTTCCAATTACATATGGGATCAGGCATAGAATAGTTTTGAAATAAAGTATTTTGATTCTCCACTTTTTTTAAAATATTGCTTTGCATACTAAGAAGTTGTGGAGATACTTTTCACAACTATTAGGTATGTAAGTCACCCATGTCATCCATTTTATACCTGTTTTAAGGAGGAAATTATGTCTTTGGTAGAAATTATCCAGGAAATTTTGTCATTAAGCGATGGTGGCTATATCAAAATTAAGAGCTGTATTATCCTTTTAAAAAAATTAATCACTTTGCACTTCACATGGATATCATGCCTCTAGTGGTTACATTTTTAAATTTTCAAATTTTTGTTTGGATTTTATTTAAAATTGTTTTCAAGTATAAATTACTTTTTCACTCCATTGTTTTATATCTTCAATACCATTTTCCATTCGGGCTTCTTGCCTTTTCACTTATCAGGTTCTGATTACCTTGTAAATACATACCACTGAGGGTAGGGGCTGACTGTGATACCAAAAAAATAATAAAATGAAATGAAATGAAATGAAATGAAATGAAATGAAATGAAATGAAATGAAATGAAATAAATAAAATAAAATAAAATACAAAAAAAAAATCATTGCCCCTTCCCATGTACTTAATCTTATACCAAGTCATTGACTAGTCTTGAGTAATTATGTCATACTGAGAAGATCACATCAGTATCTTTTGCTGGCAGGTTAAAGCATTTAACATTAGTAATAACTATTTTCAGCATTGATAAGCAGAAGAAGCACCCTAGCTACTCCATTCTTGGGCTCATCGTGTCAACTCTGGTGGCCTAAGTGGGAGGCTGGCTGACAGCCATAGAATGATTCATCCTGTCCACCTTTTGTTGACATTTGACAACACACACATAGTGACATTTTGGTGGATGCTTCCTGGTTGGGCATTAATGTCAAATATAAAAATGCACCTGATTTGTGCCCAGTCCATCTTTCCTGGACTTCCTTATCATATTTCACTGTTGTTTTCTAGGGCTCTGATCAACAGTTAAGCCTTTGCTACTGCCCATGAGTGCAGCTGTATCTAGTTCAGGCCATTTCTCCCTCCATTTGAAATGGATGACCAAATGTACTGCTCCAGCTGTTCTCACTGGCCAAACTTCCTTTACTACAGTCCTTTATGTCTTCTCCTGAATAAGACTGCAGTGTAGCAGTAGTCCATTTTTAGCTACTTCTGAATTCCTTTTTTTTCTGTCAATCATGAAAGGAAGAGACATTTATCTTATGAGACTCTGGGTTACTTGTAATATACGCATGCTTTCTGAGTATACTTCGGCCTAATCCCAAATAAGTCATTTCTGTCCTATAGCAGGTTGCTTCTGTGCCAATCTAACTTTGTGTCTCAGTAAGTACTTCCAGTCCCAGGGTCATTTGTTGACCCATAGTCAGACATGCATATTCTGTTCGGGCCCTATTACATACTATGAACTGTTCTTAATTTCTTATTTTTTAAAAGATTTTATTTATTTATTCATAGAGACATAGAGAAAGAGGTAGAGACATAGGCGGAGCAAGAAGCAGGCTTCCTGTAGGGAGCCTGATGCAGGACTTGATCACAGGACTCTGGGATCTCCACCTGAGCTGAAGACAGTGCTCAGCCACTGAGCCACCCAGGTGGCCCTATGAACTGTGTTTTTTTTTTTTTTTTTAAGATTTTATTTATTCATGAGAGACACAGAGAGAGAGGCAGGCAGAGACATAGGCAGGGGGAGAAGCAGTCTCCATGCAAGGTGCCCGATATGGGACTCGATCCCGGGATTGTAGGATCACGCTCTGAGCCGAAGGCAGATGCTCAACCGCTGAGCCACCCAGGTGTCCCTGAACTGTTTTTTAAACAGAAGGTGGTGGGGGGATCCCTGGGTGGCTCAGCGGTTCGGTGCCTACCTTCAGCCCAGGGCATGATCCTGGAGTCCCGGGATCGAATCCCATGTCGAGTTCCCTGCATGGAGCCTGCTTCTCCCTCTGCCTGTGTCTCTGCAACTCTCTCTCTCTATCTCTCTCTCTCTCTCATAAATAAATAAAATCTTAAAAAAAAAAAAGATTTAATTAAACAGAAGGTGGTTTTCTGCCACAGAACCCCAGGGTTTGCATTGTGACTTCTCTTTGGCACTTGCTGGTGACTCCACAGCCTCCCATTAATCAGAGGTAGGTCTTGCACCCTCAGATCCACTGGCACAGATGCACCATAGCCTGGACCTGCTGCAAAAAGTCTTTCCTATAGCTCTGAGTCACTCTTGAAACTGGCATCTACCAAGTCTCTGATAAGTCAAAAACAGTATTATAAAGAATGGAATATACTGGTTCCAGAATCCAAAGGGGTCTGCCTTTTTCTTAATTAACAGCAGGTGTTGAGAAAAGCAGCATATTCTTTACCTTAGAGAAGATGTTTTCACTATTGCCCCAGAGCATTAGACTTCTTAGAAACGTAAGCAATGTGAGGTATCTTTTAATTTTTGTGAGATGTCTGGTGTGTGTGTTTTATTAGATCAACTGGGATTCTTTCCATTTCTTGCTCACCAGATCCAGTTAGTATGCTGTCATCAATATAATGGATTAGAATCACATTCTGTGGAATGTGAAAATGATCCAGGTCCATGCAAACTAAATTTTGAGGGAGATCAGCTGAGTTACCATTGCCCTGGGACAGGGTAGTATCCTGTCTCTACCAGGAATCTGCTTTTGATCCCTCCCTACTCTTGGGCTCTGAGAAGAAAGCATTTACCACATAAATAGCTGAGTACCAAATGCCAGAAGCTGTATAGTATCATATTTAACATGACAGCTGTTACTGGGACTTCCACCAGTTTAAGCTTACAATGACCTGTTTTTCTCTGCAGGGTCATTATAAGTATAGAAAGAGGATATGATTAAGAACCACCATTCCTCCATCTTTATGTCTTTGATAGTGATGCTAATCTCTGAAGTTCTTCCCAGTACAAAGTATTGCTTTTGATTTACGGTTATAGACTGCAGATAGAGTTGTTGGAGAAAGTTTCAAGGGTTTACTCAGCTCTGTTCTAACCATTATAATCAGAAGAACATAGTATATTTCAGATGCTTTCTATATTTTTAAATGAATGCTAGCCTGTTCATAAGTTCCTTAAGGGGTAGTCTCATTACCTACTTTGTACACTGCTTATTAGGAGATTAATTACTATTTGAGGAATGAGTTGTTGGATGGATGACAGATGGTAAAAGAGAAGCACTTACCCTGACTTTTTAGAAGCACTACTACTGTAACTCAGCAATTCTAGAAAGCACCCCCCCCCCCATTTTTAACACTTCTCATATCAGTTTCTTTTTGCCAGATAGCTGTTGTAAGTTAGTTGTTATTCCCTGGGGAGTGGGGGGGGGGGAACGCTTACAAAGAATGTCAGCAGCTTGGAAGAAAATTCCAGAGGCAGAAGTGGAGCAATATTTCAAGATACACTGCATCAACAATGCTCTTGATGATACACATGGGACTATATTTCGTGGGGAAAAAGTCATCTCTGAGCTGAAAAGTGATGCAGAATACTTGAAATCTGAATGTGAAGAAACTTTAGTAATAATTGTTTTTGCTCACAGACTTTTTATTTGATATTATCATGTATCACCACTGTACTTATCACAAGAGCTCATTCGATAAGTATAAAATCATTTTATGTTTTAAGAAATCACTTATAGTTTAATTTGCAGTTTTTTTCTTAATCGTCCATAAAAAGCATCATCATTTTACAGTAAATGAAATAAGGTATTATACAGTTCTTCAGGGCCTCCATGAACATATATGGCATTTTGTGTGAATTAGAAAGAGGCATTCCAAAACAGCCTTACACTGGATATGAGGTTTGGTGAGATGAACCCCTCTCCACCAGATGCCTTTGGGATATGGGAAACCACCTCCATCACGTGTAGCAAATTCAGCTATCCTTGTAGTAATATGTTTTATAATTTTATCTTAGAATTTGGAACAGAACATTTTATATAGTTTTAGACATTGCTGTTCTGTTCTTGAATCTTATGACTCAAACCAGCTCTTTTTTTCCCCCTAATGGATAAGCCATAGTAAAGAAGTTTTTTAGCTGTGAATATTAAGGTGTTTCTGGATAGACATGAAGTCTAGCCAGATTTAATTTTATTGAGTCTGTCTGAGTCAGTTACTTCATAATCTTTTCAGAATGAAGCTCTGGTCATGAAGCATTTCAGCCTCCCTCCTAGGAACTTTGGTCAGTTCCTGAAAGGCGTACCTACCTTGGATATTTAATGTGGATCTTATGTCTTTGGCGGTGTTTCTGTTTGACCATATAGTCTGGAATTGCTTTTCACACTAATTGTGTCAAAATTTTAATTTTTACAACCTTTCTTTGTCCCACAGCAGCTAAACCTAAATTAAGATTTTAAATGCAATTAGTAGTTTATTAAATTAATATTTTTTGTGCTTGGCCTCCCATACGGATTCTGATAGAAAACTAATCAAGAACAGTATTCGTTTTCTTGTGGAAAATATTCAGACTTACAGGTAACATTAAGTAATTGGATTCTAGGTATCTGCTAAATTATCTGGAATGCATTTCTGTTAATGAATTTTAAGGTTTATAATTTATATTCAAATTTATCATCTAATTTTGTTTAAAACAGTTTTTCCTGATACTGCTTGCTTTCTCCATCCCCCATCCCCTGTGTAGTATAGACAGGACATGCGGTTTATAATAATCTGACCTCTAAATTGTTGTCTTGGAGCACAGGTAATTATGAGGGATTAGAAGAGAAAACTGCAACTCAAGAGGTTAGGAAAGTAAGTCCGGCAGAACCAGGCAGGATCTTGGTTTCTGGTGAGAAAATAGTGTCTTTCAGTGCACAATCCCTTGGGTTCATTTTCTCCTGCATCTTCTCAGAATTCACCACAAACTTGCATTTTCCAGTCTTTTCAGTGCTTTTCAAGTGTGATGTTACCCATCTTCCAGGAGAACCTATAGTGTTCTGTTGAATTGGGCCCCTCACCTTACTGCCCAAAGGTATGCCATTGTAAAATATGCTGGCAAGAAGAGTTTAAACTGGAGGAATTTAGAGTAATGATTACAGAGTTCGAAATGTCAGCAAAAATATTTTGTTGCATATGTGTATGTTATCACTAAAACAATAAGAGTGTTCATCTTGAACAAGTAGAAAACATTGTGAATGAAAGGGTTCATGGGGGATTTTTATTGTTAGCCACATTTTTAGATCTCCACAAACTGCTTACATGGATTTCTTAAAATTTGAAAGTAAATAAATAAATAAAAAAGAACAGATCGCTGTTTCTTATAACCATTTCAAAGATCATTAATCACCGTTGACCATTTATCACCATTAAATAATCCCAAATCACAGAATGGTCAGGAGAAATAAGTGGATGGTATTCAAACATTTGCTTCCTGTTTTCGACTCTAATTTTAAAAGTTTGGATGAGGTGAAAATAAGGAGCTGTGGCACTTTGTAAGGTTTTTGTTACATCTGATTATATTTACTCTTTTCACCACTGCCCATTACTGATACTTAAAAGGCCATTTTTTAACCTTGATTGGGAAAACCATTACCTGGTTCAATCTAATCTTCTCAATATATGACTAGGTCTAAGATTCTAGTAGTTCCAATAATGCTGCAGGTTGTGTTTCCTGGGAGACTGAGGGGCAGGAGGATCAGTCACTTATGGTTAATCAGTTTTGAGTTTATCTCATATAACCCTGTTTTGAATTAACTAAATAATCCAGTAAGCAGTGTTTTTACTATCTCAAAAAGGGAAAGATTCAAAGTTGGCTAACAATGAAATTTCCCATTTTTCACTGGCAGGAACCCCAGCCCCATAATGGGGAAGGTCCCACCAGTGCGAAGGCCCCACATGGGGACCCCTTCCCTAGTGAGGAAATACCCCTGAAGAGGAGTCCTCCTGGCCACTGGGCCCACTGCTACCCTGCCACGTGAGTACAGCAATGGCTTTGAGGACCTCAGCAATTTTTCCATTTCCTGGTGGCCATTTGTCTGTGAGAATTGGCCAGAACCTCTTCCTGTTTCACTTAAACATTCAGAAAAATAAATAACAAGCCTCTTTTTCCTTTTTTGTTTCATTTTTGCAAGTTTAATGAAAAGAACTTGTTTGAGTAAGAGAATAAGGCTATTGGTTAGGACTCAGATGTGATTAGTGAAACAGTTTATTCCTTGTATAGAGCAGGCGCATTCTTCAACAACTTTCTGCAATGGTGGAAATACTCTATATACGCACTTTCAGTACAATAACCGCTAGCTACATGTTCATACTGAGTACTTGAAAAGTAGTGCAACTGAACAATATAATTTTTAATTTTATTTAATTTTAATTAATTTTAATTTAAATGTCCACATATGACTAGTGGCTACTAAAGTGGCAGTGAATGCCTACATTTAATGCTCCCTGCCTCAGATGTCTAGCCTCTTGAACATTTCTACAGATGTACCTCTCTACCTCTATTTCCTTAATAATCTAGAAAAATTTTCCTTGCATTATACTGATTATTGTAAATATGATTCTCTAATAGTAAGAAAATACTTCAATTAAAAATTCTCACTTCAAAATTATTCGCCCATATTGCCCTTCAATAATTTTACTTCATGATATTAAGAAAATTTACTCAATCTTAAAATTATGTAGTAACATCAATTTAAATATCCTAGCTTTATTTTCTTCTTTGCATGTTTTAATTTGTAACTTCACTTCTATATGTAGAAGTAATTACACACATTAAAATAACTTTTCCATTTTATTATTCCTTTTTAATGAGACTATAAAACATCCTACATCAGTATAGTACTTGCAGCTCTATTACCAAAACATTAAACTTAGCATTTACTCATTATAATGCAATACTTATAAATTTCAAAGTTTTGTTCTGGTAGGTAGGTTATTAAAATTACAGATCAACTGTAATATATAGGAGTAGATGTCCTTCCACTATACAGTTATCCTTTAAAATTGTCTACATCATGATATGTTAATAAGAGAAATTGTTGGAGGGGATGGTATAATGGAACTCTGTAGTGTCTTTGCAATTTTTCTGTAAATCTTAAATGATTCTAAAATTTTTGAAGTATGTTTTTAAAAATTGTTTCCATCAAATTTAGTCATAGTATCCATTTATACTCACTACTTAGCTGTATATGCATGCACAATAAGAATTATCAGATCAGGGATGCCTGGGTGGCTCAGCGGTTAAGCGCCTGCCTTTGGCTCAGGGTGTGATCCTGGAGTCCCAGGATCAAGTCCCACATCGGGCTCTGTGTGTGAAGCCTGCTTCTCCTTCTGCCTGTGTCTCTGCCTCTCTCTCTGTATGTGTCTCTCATGAACAAATAAATAAAATATTTAAAGAAAAAAAGAATTATTGGATCAGTAATGGGTAGTACTTACCTAAGTATCACTGTATGTCATCTTCAAAAAATCACTTAGAGGTACTGTTATAATTTTACAGATAAGAAAGCTTGGGCATGGAATTAAGAATAATTCAGCCAGGGTCGCTTAGCTGGTTAGTGGCAGAACCAGGATCTGAAACAGCAAGTCAGTACTTTTAATGACTACACTATATTACCTTTAAAGGAATCTTGATTATACCATGGAAGATTTAGTCTTTCTGCTACCACTGTAGCAGTAAAACTTTCCACTATAAGAAATCCAAAATAAAGCAATACCCTGGTGATAAATTACTTTTACAACTTGAAAAATACGCAAGTGTGCTTCATTTTGTTACAGTGATTCAAACTTTATTTCATACGGTAGTTAATTATTTTGATAAGTGAGGAATATGTTCATATTCTCTTGACAAGAAACATCTATGTTAGTGGGGTTTTAAAAAATTTATTTCTACTTTGTTAAGATAGTGACTAAGAGTGAAAAAAAGCAATGCATAAAAGATAGGGGAGATGGATGTGGATGGTTATGTCATAAAGGCAAAATTTTAATGAGAATTAAAAATTACGGTGTTCTGTTTTACCATATGCCTGTTAATCTTATTCTTCCTGGATACTAAGTTATGGATAAATGATTGTTGAAATTGAGATATAGGAAAGGTTGATGGTGAATTTTCAACATTTCTTTGTTTTTGTGGAGTTTGGAAACTATTTTTTGGCTAAAATCAGGGAAGAAAAAAGATGGAGTTTGTTGCATGGTTCAGAAATTGTTGCAATTGGAATATAGCAGTTTGTATAGTCACTTTTTAATAATCTATACCCATTGGTGGATTAATACATTCAACAACATGATATATCTGTCTGCTGCATGTATTTAAGGTCATGCATTTACTTGTCAGCAAGAGGCGTAATTGAAACACTTTAAGGGAATTTGAAGCATAAACAGGTGTAATTTATACAGAAACATTTTTTTGTGTGAGTATGTACTCTTGTGAACCAATTGGCAATCCTCTGTTGACTCTTGCAAATTATTTGGATTTGGGGGATAGTGCCAAGAATGTATACTTTTAAATCACTATGATGAATTTTGTGAAACTGTAGAAATTTCAGGGCAAAGGTCATGTTTATTACCAAACAAGGGAATTTTAAATTTTAGCACACATTGACCAGTTAAAATTTAGACTTAGATTATTAATTTAGAATGACACCCTAACTTGAACTAGTTATAATCTTTATTAGGCAGGCAATTCATGTTACCTAAAGTGGTTGAATTACTACTATATAATTCTGTGTTGGGCAAATGAGAACTGAGGTTTTATCTCTGTGAAAATGACATTATTGCTGTCATTTTTTATAAAGGGCAGTGTGGCTAGAGATCTGGTAGGGGCAATAAGGAGGAAAAAAACTTTTAGAGGACCATAATTTATTCCAAAGTGCCTGTAATCCAACAGATAGCCTTAAATCTTCCTTTCTTTAACTGGTAAGTGCTGCCTTAAGTAGAGTATCCTGCTTTATCTTGTACATTTTAAATGTGTCAGTTAAATCAACCTGGTTGTGGTATTTTCAACATGTTATTAAAAATAATGAATTTTTTGTTATAATGAACAAACTTTTTAATTCATCCATTTCTGTTGGAAGCAGTATATTCTCAAGCTCTCTGTTTCTGCTTTCCATGGTGAATAAAAAGCAAAAATGCTCTATATTGTTAGTCTGTTTTTAAGAAGAGAGTTGATATGAATATGATTTAAAGGATTAAACAGAACAAATATTCAAGGCATTAACAAAAGAAAAACCAAGACTAAAGTTTTAGCACACTTTCTTTTTCTATATATTCACTCCTCATGTAAAAATGGTACAAATTTTAGAAGACTGAGGTACACAGAACTATATAGCTTGAGGATTTTAAAAATCTCTTTATGTGCATTTCTGAGTTTAAAGAGGGAGTCACTGAATATCATAATAAAGTATAAATAAAGTTACTGCATATGTTAAAAGTATTGTAAAGCAAACAATAAATACAATTTTCATTATAGATTTTCTTAATCCTCTGCACCAACTCTCTTCTAGGGCAAAATGTTACAGCATTATTTTTAGGGTGTATTTATACATTGGCCCAGGAAGTATCCCCTAAGTGTTAAGATGTTAGTATCTTGAAGAGGGAGGAACCCCTTCCTGAGCTTATTACAGAGTTGCTGGCTACTTTTTAAGTAAGATAAACACCTGAGAATAAATAGCTGTGATGACTGCTATATAATAACCTGAAAGTGCAGTTTTCTGTACTCTTTAGTTTCATAGTTGGTTAGACAGAAATTCTGAGAGAGTTGCAAATTGTGTAACATTAATAGTGCTCAGTTCAGGTTCCTGTTAGAATCATAGGCTTCGGGATCCCTGGGTGGCGCAGTGGTTTGGCACCTGCCTTTGGCCCAGGGCGCGATCCTGGAGACCTGGGATCGAATCCCACATCGGGCTCCCAGTGCATGGAGCCTGCTTCTCCCTCCACCTGTGTGTCTGCCTCTCTCTCTCTCTCTCTCTGTGTGTGACTATCATAAATAAATTTAAAAAAAATTAAAAAAAAAAAGAATCATAGGCTACTAAAACTTAAAGGGAAGAATAAAAGAAAGACATGTTTTACTTTTCTCAATTTAGTTCTCTTTGGATATTTTATAAGAAATGAATTTTTTAGGTAGTCATTAGCTGTTCTTTGATTGCTTTTAATACTTTGTAACTGATTTTTTAAAATTTTATAGCCCTTTATAGTAACTTCCTTCTCTCATACCTTATGTTTTTTAGTTATTAATTCACAACAATATCTCTATTAGGAAGAGCTTATTATTTTAGGAGGACAAAAAGCTTTGAAAAAGAATGGTTTATTTTAAGTGGTACTACTTGTGAAGGGAATCCTTATTTTAAAAGCTGAGAGGTCCAACTGGGTTGGACCTTTACAGGAATTTCAGGTCTGATTGCTTTCTATCTGCCCTCTGAAATCTGATTTAAGTCTCATGTTCTACCTTGTGTCTTCCTTAGTCTCATAAAAAAAACTTCAAGACAGAAATTATCAAATAAATTACCAGAACACCTAAAACAACCGAGTTGTAGGCTAGAGGAAATTAGCAAGAAGATGTAATGGAATAAGCATTCACAGTACTTCCTTTACAGGACAAAGACTGTCAGCTCATAAACCAGAAAGCATAGCCTGCTAATAGGATAATCTGACAGCTCCCTTTCTGTGTACAGGCGGTGGGTATATGTAAAATAATGCTGTGCAGATACACCTAGAATCACAAGTCTTGTAAAGCTGTGTTTGAACTATGTGCATGTCTTAAGTTGCCAGACTTTTAAAACTGCATACAAATGCAGGCATTAAAATAAAATATTACCTCCTTTTAAGTTGCTATACAGTGTACTTACTAATTTAGCTGCAGCTGAACTCAGATTCTGAACATTGCGTGGAATATGTTAGATATTTTTTGTCTGCTTAACATTTTTCATTGTGCTCTGCTCCTTTATGGGTGTGTCAGAGATTCTCAGAAGTTCCTGAGGCCAACTGTGGGGACTTGATTCCAAAGAAGTCAAAAGAACTCACTAGCATTATCCTATCTTTTTATCATACTAAGGCCTATGCCTGCCTAGAACTGCTTAATTCGGGTTTTGCTGTCTCCTCTTTCTGTGAGAAGACCTGAAAGTTAGGTTTACAGAGGCTTCTCAGCATACAAAGTAGATGGAACAGAGCTATTAACAGAGACATAATTAAGCAAGTTGATTGCCGAACCTAACCGTCAATACCTAACTTAACTTCCAATAGGAAGTGCACTTGGTGTCTTCCAAACAAGTAAATATCAGTAAATCAAGAAGTAAAAGAATCATTGACTATATTTTATTTTCATTCTGATTTGTTAATTAAGATTCCATCTGTTTTTACAAATGTAGTTTGAACTAGATCTTCCTTTGGATTCAATTTTCAGCCTTAATTATGGGGCCACACACATTTAAACTAAACACAGATCCCCCTTGTGATATTGCCCTTGACCTCCAGCTGATCAAGCATGGCAAATGAGTCCTGGACCCTCTCTAGAGTTTGCCTCCCCCAACTCCCTCCCCATCAATAAAACTGTTTACTACCACCTGCAAATAATAATAAGTAAACTAAACACAGATCTTTTGTGCTCAGAAATTATTGACCTCTGTTTTGGTTTCAAAGCCTGACAATTTTTTTTTCTTAAATATGTAAATCTACCTATAGGAAATTCCAGAAGGGCTATCCTTCACTCCTAAGAGTATTGTTTTTGAAATTTATTTTTCATTGTTCAGTTATTTTGTAACTAGTAGAATAAAATGAATTTTTTTGTAATTCATAAACATTCTGCTGGTTGACAAGGCAGATTTGGCTAAGAAAAATGAGATATACTAAGAGCAAAACTTAAAATGGATACACATAGTTGAATTTCACCCCAAATTAGTTGAATAATCATTAAAGCCTGCTTAATTAGTAACTTGAGGTTGTTCTCCAGCTTCTAATCATGAGAAGGTAAGTGAGAACCATAAATTTTTACAAATGCAAACACATTATTGAAATAACAATATTTGGTTATTGAAATAACCAAAATATGAGGAAAAAAAGTAAACAAATACT
Source organism: Vulpes lagopus (assembly GCF_018345385.1). NCBI lineage: Eukaryota > Metazoa > Chordata > Mammalia > Carnivora > Canidae > Vulpes > Vulpes lagopus. Next base: position 20,893,310 of record NC_054842.1, on the reverse strand, counting down.
GCTTTATAATAGGGAACCTATATAAACACCCCCCAGGACCTCTGCAATAACCTTTCAATTGCTCTGAGGTCTGCCACACAAATTCATCATGTGAGCAAATTATTTAGGCCTTGGGCCATTTTAAGTTGTGAGGGAAGTTTCTGGAGAAGTTCTACCAGTTCTTGTAGAGAGAGCTATTTTGCCTATTTTAATTCCATATTCCTTAAAATTTTTGTGATCTGTAAAAACCACAGACCAAAATGAAACCCATTTTCTCAGTATACTACTATCTATATAATAAATTCAAATATTTGTGTTTTACTTTTTATTTATTTTTATTTTTTATTATTTTTTAAAGTTTTTATTTATTTATTCATGAGAGACACACAGAGGAGAGAGAAGCAGAGACACAGGCAGAAGGAGAAGTAGGCTCCATACAGGGAGCCTGACGTGGGACTCAGTCCCGGGTCTCCAGGATCACACCCTGGGCTGAAGGTGGCCCTAAACCGCTGAGCCACCTGAGCTGCCCTAGTTTTAAACATTGAAAAGGAAAACATAAAATTTACTTTGTGCCGGACACTTTTATTCTGAATAACCAAAAGGGTTTTCCCCCTTAATTTCAAATCCTGCAAGTTTTGGTTGTAGTCAAGTTCTTATCTTTGTTTTCCAGATGAATCCCTGGTACAGAAGTTCAATGACTGAGCTAGCTGTCTCAAAACATGATATTGCGAGGCAGCCCCAACTCATTGGGTGACACTTCCAGGGTTATTTTTATGATTTGGACTGTATGTGACTAGTTGGCACTTTGAGTCATTGAAGGGACTCTCAGAAGTCCATAGGCACACAGTTGGAGTTAGTGGGAAAGACAGATATACAATGTAAAACACTAAAATTGAATTCAGAAGACCTGGGTTAAAGTCTCTGCTTAATAATTAAGTACCTCACTGGCCTTATGGAAATCATGCCTTTTTGGCCTGCCATACAGAATACCTATTGCAGAGGTGATTTAGCTTAGCACTCAGGCTCAAATCCCGGCTCTACCCACCCCTATTTTCTTTTTCTCACCTTTATAGATAAAAGGTGATAATGGTACCTGCCACATAGGTTATATTTAAGGCCCTCAAAAATCTATGATTCTTGGTGTATAATAAACCACCTATAGCTCAGAGTAGCAGCAACAGTTAATGTTACTGCTGCTTGTTGTTACTATTATTACTGCTGTTATTAGGATTAATGAGATGTGTTTTATAGCGTAGTATAAACTGTATGTTGGTGTATAATCAAAGGAGATAAAATACGTACATAAATACCTATAATATAAGGTGGATGAAGACCAGCTAAACTGCTTTGGTAATTACAGAAAGGTTAGATTATTTCCATTTGGATTGTCATGGGAATGTTCTTAGAAGATGTAGTTTTGGAGATTGGTCTTAAAGGATAGTAAGGATTTGGAAATGCCAAGATAGGAGGAATTGAAAGTGGTCAGTGACATCCAAGAAGCCAAAGCATGAATAAAATTAAGTACTTATTACTAAATTACTATATTGATTTCAAGGAATCATTACATTTCATTCATCTTTCAGCCATGTATCTATGTCTATATGAACATAGCCTACTGTTTTAAACACTAGAAATTCTTTTATTTTGTTGTATTTATTTTTTTAAGTAATCTCTACACCCAACATGATGCTTGAACTCACGTTGTATGTTCTACTGACTAAGCCAGCTAGATGCCCTGATACTGGAAGTTCTTATTAAACTATTTTGTAATTCACAGAATACTCTTAATTTTCACAGAAAGCCATTAAAATCTGTTTTTTTATTTCCATTTTATAGAAATGGAAATGATTTTCACAGCGGAAAATGGTTAAATAGGAGAACCATTGTACAAGCATGAAGTTTCATGTATTTCTACAGCAGTAGGCTACCTCTATTAGTCTAAGTAGAGACATTCTCAAAGCTATCAACCATATGGTTGGCCCAAGGTTGCTTTCTTAAAATGTGTGCCATATTCAGATGGACTAGAAAAACAGTTTAGATGATCCCATGTAAGTCCAGCACCACTACTGTAACCTCAAACCCACAGGTTGCTATCACAGTACCTAGAAAGAAGCCAAAAAACAACTGTAAATAACACTATGTGTGATCTTTGCTCCATTTTGCCACAGTTAGCTTAAGTTTGTTAGGTAGCTTTGTGGGTTTTTTTGTTTTTCTTTTTTAAAAGATTTTTATTTATTCATGAGAGAGAGAGAGTCACAGAGACACACAGGCAGAGGGAGAAGCAGGCTCCACACAAGGAGCCCAATGCAGAACTCGATTCCAGGACTCCAGGATCACGCCCTGGGCTGAAGGCAAGCACTAGACTGCTGAGCCACCCAGGGATTCCATGTTTGGTAGCTTTGATTCAAGTATTGTTGTCTTTAGTTTATTAAATTGAAACTGACAAATAAATGAATATCAGGTTTTAAAGTTGTGCTGAAATATGATAGAAGAATCCTGTCTTGATTCTTGATTCAAACATATTTGGAAAATAGTAAATAAGAGTTTTTATACATTGATACCCAGAAATTAGAAATTCATAATAGTCAAATCGTTGCCTATTCATAGATCATAGTACTCTGAATGATTCTCTAGTTACCATTAGTATGATTTCCTTTTTAAAGGATTTTTAGGGGTGCCTGGGTGGCTTAGTTTGTTAAGTGTCTGCCTTCAGCTGAGGTCCTGATCTCAGTTTCCTGGGATGGAGCCCCACATCAGGCTCTCTGCTCAGCGGAGAGTCTGCTTCTCCCTCTCCTACTGCCTCTGCTCTCTCTCTCAAATAAATAAAATCTTTTTAAAAATAAAAGATTTTTAATATAAATAAAATGTTACAACTTGCATTTATTTATTTTTGCTGATAAGCCACAAAAACTTGTGTGTGTGCATGTGTGTGTGATTATCAAACCTCCAAAACAAATATTTCTGGTATTAGAATACTGTCTACTTCCCATGATTATGCTATTGCACATTTGTTAAACGTTTTAAATATGAATTTAATATATTTCTACTTGAAATGTCTTGATTACATTGCATATTCTGAAAACTCACACTACAATAAAACTGTTACTTCAAGAGTAATATGACTATGTGATGTGACATTTATATTAAATGTGATTTTCATCTGTATAGGGTTTTCTAAAATTGTAACAAACTGTAATTCCATCCAGTTGTGGTTCTGTTGTAAACTTGGGAGTAAACTGAAGTGATTTGCCATAAATATCCCACTAAGGGATTTATTTGGAATCCATTGTAACATGTTTTTCATTTTTAATAATACAAGATTAGCATCATTAGTATGAAATATTATAGTTAGATGGCATAATTCAAAAAAGTCTCCCTGATGCTGTCACTGTATTGTATTGAATCTAACTTGAGGTCTTCATTGTCTAACACTTTCTCTATATGCTGCCTATTCTTACTATTGCTAAAACTTGTGTGTGAATATATGCCTTTGTTACCAATGTGTAACTAGTATGAAGAACATATGTTACCAAGTAGTACTTTCAAGCTGCCAGTCTTATCAGGGCATGATATTAAAATGCTAATTCTCATCAGGCGGTAACAACTTCCGGAAACTATTAATTTTACTTTAAAAGACCAACGACTATTCTCCATTGATAGTTTTTATCTGTATAGGCAGATATAAGATAATGTGTGATTAAAGACTACAGCTTCTCACAAATTTTATTTGCTGTGCATGACCAATCCTCAGTCCTGAGGTTTTTCCACCCCAGCTCAGAGAACTTTATGGTCTTCCACCAGTCTAGGCAGGGAGGAGAAAATTAATGGATTAGGGATGGGACAAGTGTTAAGTGATACCTGGGCACTATAGGTTAAGGAAAGAACCAGAACCAATTCTAAACCAAGAAATTAATTTTGATACTCTCCCACCTCATCCCTTGCATGCCCCATTATCTCTTATACTCTTGATCATCTCTATCTGATAGAATAGTTCTTTATAGCCAAAGGTAACTTCTAATCAGGGAACCACCTGGCAGTGTGAGCTTGAAATTACTTAACTGCTCTATGCCTCAGTTTTCTTGTCTGTAAAACTGGGATGGTATGTAATAGTAATCCACCCCAATTGGGATGTAATGTATATATAACAGTGCCTAGCACCTAGTAGACACTACAGAAGTGTTAGCTGTAGTGATATTATAATAAATTATTCTTACTGCATGTTAGATGGTTAAGGCTGTCTACGGGGGAGACCTAATAGACTCAATAAATAGAGGTCAGTAAATGTTGCATTTCCTGATATTCCATTACTGAAAGACCTGCCTTGTTAAATATATCTTGCTCAGAATTAATTATCAGTCTTTTCCCCATAATTCCTACAGTGTGTACCTTCTAAGGGTGCTAACAAAGAAAAGATGATATTCAACTAAACCAAATCATACTAGGCAGATATGACTATTGGCCCCACCCTAGCAGTGTTTTTTCTATTTAAATCATATTAATTGGCAGAATTGTAGGAAATTTGGGATTAGGAAGGAGAATCTGAGCCTGTCAACCTGGAGGCTCAAATCCATTTTACTTGTCACATCAGAGAAGATTTTGCTTTATTATAAACCACAAGAGATCCAAGACTCATTTTTTATCATATATTCCTAGTAACCAGAAGTAGTCATAACCTGATGGTTATGGAACATTAGGCCATGGGACCCCCCCTGCCAAGCACTTGGGATGGCTGACCTCCTGGGTCCCTAGATGCCAGATATCTACAGAGAGGGCCTCAGAGTGGCTTCTGGATCTGATTAGTTACTCTCTCTCTTCTACATTGTTTCTTTAAAATATTTTGCTGGGGAGCACAGTCAGTTAATCTGACTTCGGCTCAGGTCATGATCTTAGGGTTCTGCGATGAGCCCCATGTCTGGCTCAATGCTCAGTAGGGAGTCTGCTTGGCCCTCTCCCTCCGCCCCTCCCACTCTCTCAAATAAAAGAATAAAAATCTACAAAAAAATAAACTTTTGTATTGGCTTTTTAAAATAGTACATATATAAACTGCTTGTCTTTAATTACTACTGCCCAACATAACATAGTAATCATTGACTACCTCATTTTGCTTCAGATTAAAACCATTTTAAGTTTATTCCATGTAGTTACAAACTCCTTCATGTTTAGTTACTGTCATTTATTGTAATATAGAATGGTCCTCTGCTTTTAGCTCAAAAGAAATAGAGGGCTTCATGCTAGCCATTTTCATTAATATTTTAAAGATCATAATGGTCTTGTTAATTAGAATATACAAAATATCTGAACTGTGACATTGGACTTGATTTTAAAATAGCATGTTTGCATATCACTGTTGTGGTTGTTTTATACCCCTAATGGCCATAAAGCCCTGGCTTGCATTTAGCAGAAAGTCAACAACTATGGCAGAGGAGCTTTGCCTGGTGACCGTATAAGTGAACAATCATCTAGTAATGAAATTGGTCTTTGTTTTTTTTTTTTTTAAGATTTTATTTATTCATGAAAGACAACAGAGTTAGAGACAGAGGCAGAGACATGGGCAGAGGGATAAGCCAGCCCTCTACAGGGGAGCCAGATGCGGCACTTGATCCCAGGACCTGGGATCATGCCCTGAGCCAAAGGCAGACCCTCAACCTCTGAGCCACACGGGCGTCCTTGAAGTTGATCTTTGAAGGATAAACCAGAACCTGATCTGCAAAGTCAACAGTATTTCTATTACTTATGGTAGATAGGTGTTTAATTCATTATTTAAATGTGCTTACTACTTTTTTCCAAGGAGACAAAATAAAAGCCAGTAACACCAACTATTAACATAAATTTTTACATTTATTTTTAGGGTCTTTCAAAGACAGGATACTCTTCTAGAACCTAATAAGGAGATATGTGAAGTTTTATTGTGCTGAAAAATACTTTGTCGCTTCTACTTAAATCCAACGCAAAGCAAATAAACAGTAATCTTAAATCAGAATTTAATTAGATAATACCCATTTCTTTATCCTAAACTGTGAAACAAGTAAAAATTATGAGAGGCAGAGGTAATACAGTAAGAAAGTACTTCTCCAGTTACTATAATTGTGGGATAATTAAATAGCTCTTCTGAACTTTAGTTTCCTCATCTACAAAATAGGAATAATACTTGTGCTGCTTACTTCTTAGGCTTTGTGGTGGGACTCAAATGACATAATATGTGAGAAAATGCTTCATTAATTACCAAATGTTTTTCTAATGTATGTGAAATCTTAAATACAAATAATGCAATTTGCAATATGGACTTTAAGATTATGGCTGCACATCTGTATAATTAATAATTTCCTTAACATCCTCTGAAAGCAAGTATATTGTAACCTAAGCGCTCTCATGGACATTTAAATTTTCATTTCCATTTTTGCTCATTAAAGGGGAAGCTGCTTCACATAACTGATAGCAGTATTTATTGACTTATTATTATTCTACATACTGTTTTTGCTCTTCAACTATTATTTCTACATGTATCATTTCATCCTCCCAGCAATCTTATGATGTAAGTAATGTTATCACCATTGAATGAACTGAAACAGAATTGCTTAAAGAATTTCCAAGGTCATACAACTAACAAGTGGCAGCTAAGATACATCTGTATGAATCCAGAATCCAGGCAGCTCTACTTGCCCTGGCAATAGGCAGTTTAAATCACACTAGGTATTGTATAGTTCATCTCATATTAAAGGCTCCAAACGTCATAAACTTCTAAAAGATCACTGTCACGAATTAGTTTAGGATGGTTATCATAACTTTTCTCCACAAAACTTCCCACTACTTCTTGCTCATAACTAAGAGTATCTGACAAATTCATTACCTGATTTTTAAGATGTAGTAGATGATCCACCAGTGGTTATGCAGTGGCTGAATTGGAGAAATCCTTTAGCCAGAATAGAAATGTGGGCAGAAGGAATCTTCACTTTTGCTGTTCCTCAGGCCAGGTCTGTGGAATTCTCTCTGTACTTCACATCTCCAAACCCCACTCCCCCGTCAGCCTCCCAGCTCTAGCACAACTGGCATTTTTCCTTAACTAATGATAAGTATTCTGACATATTTAAAGAATTACTTCAGCCATTATAATTGAACGCCTACAAATACTTACTTGAACAGTAACTTTCAAAGGAAAAATATATGTTTAACTGTAAGTGAGAATTCTATAGTATGCCTCACTTCTTACAAAATTTCTGTTTTGACTGAGTTTCTGGTCTCAGGGTACTGTACATTTATGACTATATGCCCATGTGCTTTAGAGTTGGACAGATCCCGTTAACAGCATGAACAGTAACAGGAGAATACTTTTTAAGTATCCTCCCTCTTAGGAGAGTTCCTCTTAAGGTGGCTTCCTAAGTATGATGCTTTATACCTGAGGTGTGTAGATGATTACAGAGAGTACAAAATAAACATTTTAAAATTTATAATTACCTATGTTAATTTTAGTTTAAATTGGGAAAAGTATTATAACTAGTATATCAGAACCATGATTTCATGGTTTTCTAATTGAGGCTAAACTAGGTATTTTATTTTTTAAAAGGGCTTACAAAAGCATTTTGCTTCTTGAGAAACATTTTTAATTTAAAGAAAATATTAGGGACGCCTGGGTGGCTCAGCAGTTTAGCATCTGCCTTTGGCTCAGGGCATGATTCCAATCCCGGGATCAAGTCCCACATCAGGCTCCCTGTGAAGAGCCTGCTTCTCCCTCTGCCTGTGTCTCTGTCTCTCTCTCTCTCTCTCTCTCTCTCTCTCTCTGTGTCTCTCATGAATAAATGAATAAAATCTTAAAAAAGAAATAAAGAAAATATTAAATGAAGGATACTACAGTTAGTGCTAAATAGATAGGTACACATATAAATTACATACAGAAAACATTGGCCTATTATTTGCACAATTAGCTCACAGCTAGTGATACTCAATTAAATGAAGTTGGCTAAAAGGAATATGGAAGGGCTCTATTAAATATGAAATATATGGTCCTTTGGGATTTCAAAGTCACTGTTGGTCATAAGGTATACTTTATTTACATGTGTTTGTATATTTTCCATTTGGCTGCATGGAAACCTCGGGCTTAAAAAGGTTTTCTTTTCTTGGCTTTTTATCTTTTAAATATAGTTTTCCCTTTGTGGTTATACTTGAATATAGTTTAAGTTGAAGGTGTAAGATGTGTGCTTTGAGAAAGTTTTTTTGTTGTTTTGTCTGTTAGTTTTAATGGTGAAACAACTGTCAGAAATAGTGTGGGTTTTAGAATCCAAATGACATGATTTAGAATATTGATCCTCTACTTAATTTTCCAGTGACTTTTAAGCAAGTTGCCTGACCAAGCCTCAGTTATACCAACTGAAAATGAGACTAATAATCTTTACTTCATGGAGTTACAATCAAGATTTATGTGAAATACTATAAAGGTTTAGTGCAGCATAGGGACAGAGTAAATAAATGATAAGTATTAGTTTTATTTTCAGCAATCAACAATGACTCTGTGAATCATGATCATGAAAGCTGATATTCAAAGCCTCATTATACTGGGCAGCCTTCTTTCCTTGAACTTCTCTTACAAAACCCACTTACTCCAGATAGACCATTCTGGATTTTGCAACTCACCTAATATCTGTTTTCAAGCCATGCCTTCTGCCTTCCCTCAAGGCCAATCCTTGTCAATCCTACATGTCATTTACCCTTCTTATTTCATTCTTTAGTGCTCTTTTATTTGGACTTCCAGTTGATAACACACAATTTAGGGGTTTTTTTTCTCTACTTCAAATTTTAATTTATACAAACATTATAAGTATATATGGGCAAAGAAGACTATCCTGTATTTTTCCCATATTACACAATTATATTTCTATTATATTTCCCATATTTGCTTTAATGCCAAAACAAAGGGCATTGAAGCAGATCCTTGGAGAAAAGGGAAAAGTGGTCATTGTAAAGTAAAAATAAGAGCATGATACATTCTGATACATTTAGTTTAGGGATAGTTATAATACACTGAGCATCTACCATTGTACTTTATTCATTGCACTTTCTAGGTAGTAGTCAAAGTCTGATGTTAAAGTACTTAATTGGAGGAGATACCTAGCTATGCAGTAATGGAATTGCAGTGAAGAGAGGAGGGAACAGCTAAATCTCTGATGTCAGACAACCTGGAGTCAAATGTTGCTACTCTAGTTGCATGACCTTGGATGAGTCACATTAGATTAGGTGTGAAAGTAGAGGGCTAGAGAGAGTTGGGAACCAAATCAAACGACTAATAAACAATCAAAATAGACTTGTACTCTATAAAGATTTAATCTTGGCTCTAGAATTAATTTTGTATGTGCTCTTGATCAAGCCATGCATCTCTTGATTTTCTCATCTCCACATTGAGGGTGATGAAATCCATCTCACAGAGCTGTTAGGATTAAATTGGAGCGTATGTGTTGAAGCCTGGTATATCATGAGCATATGCTAAATGTTGTGTTTATTTTTTTAAGGTTTCTTTATCTATTTGAGAGATAGAGCAAGCAAGCACAAGCACAGGAAGGGGCAGAGGGAGAGGGAGAGAAGCAGACACCACTGAGCACTCACCACCCTGAGATCACTACCTGAGCCAAAATCAAGAGTTGGACACTTAACAGACTGAGCCACCCAGGCACCTGTGTTGTCTTTATTTTTAAATAAAGTGGATTACATTGACTTAATTATAAAATGAGGGACTTGAATTAGAGGAGCACCAAAAATCTTTATGACATTCTACTTCATTTACATTAGAGAGAAGATAATGGTAAAGGATGGATATTGTTATTTTTAAGATCATCAGAGGATGATGAGGGTAACTTACCCTAAAAGAAACAATTGCAGCAAAAAATGGATACATCTAAATTACATAAGGCACTAATAAAATATATTTTCTTATTCACATTATGGCTCTACCTTTATAGTCATATCGGTGGACATCTGTGGCAACTTCTCCATGAGTTTTGATATTCCATTCTGTCCAGCAAGAACTTTTGCATATTGCACTCTTAGGATGATCAAGTACCTCAGTAATAGCTTAAAGCAGAATTGAACCTGTCAAGTTGACAGGTAATTCACTGACAGAAGAACTATATTTTATAATATATATGTCAAGTTTGACTTCGCCTTAATATTATACATGATTAAACAAGTTCCAAGAGAATATAACATTGATTCACTCTATTTTTCAATGAAGGATTCTGCCTATTGCAAAGAAAAATGTAATCTATTGCCAATTTGTATATTTGTGTATGTGTGTGTTTTACTTGAAGGCCTTTGATTTCTAAAATAAACACAATTATAGTTTTCTTTTCCTTCATTTTCACAACTTTTCTGTACACACAATCCTTGAATATTGTTTCAGTCTGGCAAGTTTCTGAATAAGGATTTACAGTGCCTTGTTTATCTGGCATGCAACCATGTAGGCAAATGTTACAAGACCCAAGTAATACTAATCTGAACCTTCTAGTAAAAGAAGCTGGTATCTATCAGGCAGGTTGGAAAGTTTAAAAGCATTTAGTAAGAAGAGGTTTCCTAGGAAGGCACTGTTTACCAGAGATCAAATATAGAATAATACATTAGAATCCACCAATAGGGGGATCCCTGGGTGGCTCAGCGGTTTAGCGCCTGCCTTTGGCCCAGGGCGCAATCCTGGAGTCCCGGGATCAAGTCCCACGTCGGGCTCCCAGCATGGAGCCTGCTTCTCCCTCCTCCTGTGTGTGTCTCTGCCTCTCTCTCTCGCTCTCTCCCTCTCTCTCTCTGTCTATCATAAATAAATAAATAAATAAATAAATAAATAAATAAATAAATAAATCTTAAAAAAAAAAAAAGAATCCACCAATAGATGTTAAAATTTGGCCTTCTAGAACTCTAAAAGAACTATTGATGCTGTGCCCCACTCACTGTTTTCTGGTTTGCCAGAATTCCAAGATGGCATTGCTTGGAATTCTTCCTGGGACTCTCACCATCCAGGGAAATGAACATTTCTTTGCTTACCAGAAGGTTATGGATCTTGATCTCTTGGATCCGCAGGGCTGATAGGTAGATCAATGGGTTCCAATTTCATAAGTATGTATATACTTATATACTATAGTATATACCAGAATGTTTGCCCTACAGGGAATCATGTCTTCCTCCACAAACACTTACATTTAGGGTTCTGTTTTTATTTTTTCTAAAGTTGCTCTTATAAACATTTCATTCGTAATACCTCTAAGGGAATTTGAAGTTTTAAATAGATAAGACAAAGTGGAAAAATGGAATTTGATCATTTTTTGATTAAAGCATATGTAACTTTAAATTTTCACATTTTTCTAAGTAAATAGTTGGACAACTTAAGAATTATATTTGATACCACAGTTGAAACTATTAACAGAAATGTAAAGGAATATAGTAAATACATACTTTTTCTTCAAGCCTTTGAGAAACATGAGAGATTGTTAAAAGATATTTGTGAGGATTTTTTTTTCTTGAATTCTGGTTGTAGTTCTTGGCTCAAATTATCTCTCTGAATACTAAATCAGTTTTTACAAATATCAGTTCACTTTATTGAGGTTTTAGCTTGGTTCTTTTTTTTTTTTTTTAATTTTTTTTATTTATGATAGTCACAGAGAGAGAGAGAGGCAGAGACACAGGCAGAGGGAGAAGCAGGCTCCATGCACCGGGAGCCCGATGTGGGATTCGATCCCAGGTCTCCAGGATCGCGCCCTGGGCCAAAGGCAGGCGCCAAACTGCTGCGCCACCCAGGGATCCCTATTGAGGTTTTAAATACTGGTTTTAAAAGATAACTCCTGAACATTGGTATTCAGACCCTTTTAACCATGTAATCTGTTCTTCAAACAGTATTTCATGGAAGTACAGTATCTATGGTGGATCCCTTCTGTTCAAAGTAGGGTAAAGAAAGGAAAGCAGAAGTGCATGTACATATACAGTTATGCATACACATATACATAAATCTCCCAGGGTTCTAAGGACTACAGTTTGAAAATCACCGATGTGTTTTACATTTTGTTAGAATGACTGATAGCCCCAATTCATATTACTCTGAAGTAAATTTTAAACAATAATTATTTTAAATTAAAAAACACAAATTTCAGGGGCAGCCCCGGTGGCTTAGTCGTTTAGTGCCACCTTTAGCCCAGGGCATGATCCTGGTGACCCAGGATCGAGTCCCATGTCGGGCTCCCTGCATGGAGCCTGCTTCTCCCTCTGCCTGTGTCTCTGCCTGTCTGTCTCTCTGTGTCTCTCATGAATAAATAAATAAAATATTAAAAAACAACACAAATTTCAGGAGGAAGAGTCCTAAAAGATTGGCAGAAGTGCCATTGTTCGTTAATTTCTCCATAAAAATAGAGCAACTAGGATGTCAGAATCAAAACGTGTATAGCAGCTACATCAAAACCAGGTACCTCCTCCAACCCCCAGATACTAGCAGGTAAGGACCAGTTACCAACAACTACAAGATTCAGATGGAACCAGTAACTGTGTGGGAGGAAGCAGGGGAAAGAAACAGGGCAAATGATAACCCTGAGAATAGGAAATCCCTTAAATTGTCAACACCTATTCAGCAGCATGCACATTAAGCCAATCAGAGTAGATGCTGGAGATAGATGGGTGTTTTTGCAGGATCTAATTCATGGGTGAATACAAAGGAACCAAGAAGCAATTCAGTTTGATGGTGCTGGATCATTCTAGTCCTTATATACTCTTTAAGCAAGCAAACCAAAGCTCCCTTCCAAAACAGATCTTCTCATGGAGAAAAGTTGCTTGAAGTAGAATCCAAATTGAGCAGGGCAGGACAAAAGGGGAGAAGAAAAAAAAGTCCAGATAAAAAGCAGATCTTCTCATGGAGAAAAGTTGCTTGAAATAGAATCCAAATTGAGCAGGGCAGGACAAAAGGGGAGAAGAATAAAAGTCCAGATAAAAAGCAGGTGATGGCATAATGACATAACAAAATTTCACCTTAACATCTGTTAGAACAGCTAGTATCAAAAAAGACAAGAAATAATCAGTGTTTACAAGGATGTAGAGAAAAGGGAATCGTGCACTAGTGGTAAGAATGTAAGTTGGGGTGGCCACCGTGGAAAGCAATGTGGAGGTTCCTCAGAAATATAAAATAGAAATACCATACAATCTAGTAATTACACTACTATTAACCCAAAGAAAATGAAAACACTAATTTGATAAAATACATGCACCCCTGTGTTTATTGTAAACAAAATGTCCCAACAATGAAAACATGCCCCCAAAAGTCTACAAAGTAGATGGAAACTAAACCATTTTTTTTTAAATGAAGATTTTATTTATTTATTCATGAGAGGCAAAGAGAGAGCCAGAGACATAGGCAGAGGGAGAACCAAGCTCCCCACAGGGATCCTGATGTGGAACTTGATCCCAGGACTCTGGGATCATGCCCTGAGCTGAAGGCAGACGCTCAAACACTGAGCCACCCAGGCATCCCAAAACTATAAACTGTTATTTTAAAACAAAATGGAAAAAAAAATAATGCTATAGGTTGGGGAAAAAAAACATAAATCAGAATTTGAAAAGCTTAAGTAATTAGCTGACTGGAGAAAAATCCATGAAATACCATATTTAAGATACTCAAGGATGGAAAACACAAGCAACTAAGTTTCTGTCCAGCCAAACTTACCTTCAGATATAACTTCCACAGATAAAATAGTTATGAATATTCCAAGAATTGAAATGTTCTCTTGAGCTCTTGCTGAAGAATCTACTAGAGAGTGAGTTTCAGACAAAAGCCCTTTTTCCCATCCCCCAAAAAACAACTAGAGAGATTTCAGAGTAAGAACTGGTGAAGTTCTGTTTCTTGGACACTAGGTAGTGGCCCATGTGACTCTGTTCTGGCCTCTGAGGTGGGGCGGCAGAAATACAGAGTATTTCCGTGTACAATCCACAGTCTCTTGACTAATTGGCCAGGTGGGTGCAAAAGGTCTTTGTCAGTATTTCTTAACACCAATAGAAGTCATATTATTTTTATTCTTCATATCTCAAAATAATATCTGTGCTCACTGCTTCAAGATTACAATAATTAATGGATTCACCAATTTAAATTTTGTCATTAAATCTAATAAGGAAGCACATCTGTAACACCAAATTTTTAAATACTTTGAAAACCATATTTCGGTATAATGTTTCCTTTGCAATACTATACATTTTATATGATGCATTTAAAGACATTATTCTGAGAAAAGGTCTGTATGCTTCGCCAAACTGCCAAATGAGTCATGGAACAAAAAGTTAAGAACTTTTTATTTGAATGGAAAGAGATGGCGTCTCTAAATTAATAAGAACAGAGTGTGATTTCCCCATTCTGTCAACATACATTGAAAATGACTTAAGCAAGAAATAAACTTCTGTTCTATTTAAATGAAAATTATAAAAAGGACATTTTAAACACTTATAATGTAGGTAAGATCTTACTTGATTTCATTCAAATACTTTTGTAGAGAGAACTTTAGTTTTTCTGAATATTTTAGTAGCTTTCTGTTACCAAAATCAATTCACATGGTTTTTGCTGATTATCTCCAGGAGTCAAAAGAAGCACCAACCTGTCTTCAGTTTTTGTGTTTGGGCAGCCTAGACCAGACTGCACATTTCTGTTACATGCCTGAGCCATACAGTGATACTGGTTTTTACTTTATAATGTAAATCTAGTTCAAAGTGCTCTTTTGACTATGTGGATATCAGAGAGAAGTATGTCCATTTCTCTACATTAGCACAAATTTATAGTCATTCACAAAAAAAAAAAAAAAACCCTCATGAGATTATGACCTAATTGTAATTATGTAATTATTACTGAAGGAGCCTTGAGAGAGTATCTAATCCACTATCCTCATCTTCATAAGAGTAAACTGAGGACCAGAAAAGTTTCTATCCATACACGGTCAGATTTACCCATGGTCACACAACCAAGGTGGCAATCTGGGCTCAAACTATTGTTTCCAGAAATGTGATGCTAACATTTTGCTAAACCTCAGTCTTCCATCTCCCTTCTTCCTTCTCTCTTACTGCCTTCCTGTTATAGTAGAAGTTTCTATCCTTCTGTCTGTGATTTTATCCTCCTTCTTGACTGAATAGTTTGTATTCCATCCCCTCTTGCCTCCTTTTCAAGCCACATTCCTTTCTGCCTTTTCCCATCTAGACATCCAGAAGGAGAAACACATCATCATCTTTTAATCTCTTTTATTGTTCATTCCTTAATCCACAACGCCAGACATTTCACTTAAACTGCTCTAATCAGAGTCACAAACATCAGTTTTCTTTTCTTTTTTTTTTTTTTTTAAGATTTTATTTATTTATTCAGGAGAGACACAGAGAGAGGGGCAAAGACATAGGCCGAGGGAGAAGCAGGCTACATGCAGGAAGCCTGATGTGGGACTCATCCAAGGACCCCGGGATCATGCCCTGAGCCAGAGGCAGATGCTCAACCACCGAGCCACTTAGGCGTCCCTTCACAAACATCAATTTTCACTGAAACTGATGGACTATTCTCAATTTTATTTTCTCTACCATTCTGCAGTATGTTACCCTTTGCCTTTTTTTCCCCATAAAATGCTTTCCTTTCTCTTAGCCTCTGTAATACCATGCTCTCCTGACTTTACTCATTTGATTCCTCTTCTTAAGTCATATTTTTTTTTTTAAAAAACAAGTTTTTTTTATTTTTTTATTTTTTTTTTTTTATTTTTATTTATTTATGATAGTCACAGAGAGAGAGAGAGAGAGGCAGAGACACAGGCAGAGGGAGAAGCAGGCTCCATGCACCGGGAGCCCGATGTGGGATTCGATCCCGGGTCTCCAGGATCGCGCCCTGGGCCAAAGGCAGGCGCCAAACCGCTGCGCCACCCAGGGATCCCTTAAGTCATATTTTTAAAAGTCCCATGAGTGTTTCTCCTAAAAACACTTTCCTATGTCTCCTCATTTTCACTGCTGGTTCTCTCATAACCTGATCTACTCCTGGGGCTCTAGAGATGTACTTATGTACTCTTCTCTCCCAAATCTAGTCTGCAGCCGCTCTTTCACCTAAATTTCATACTTGGCTGGGCATTGGCACTTGGATGTCCTACAGACCCTTCAAATTCAGCCTGCTCCTTTTGTGCCTTGGCTTGAGAATTCAGACTGCTTTCCAGGGCACTGTCATTCCACTATCATCTTCTACCTTCAAACAGTAAAGCTTCCTAACTCATCTCATGTCCCCAATCTCAGCTGCTTCCTCACTTCCTTCCACCACTGTCAGAGTTGGTTTTTCAAAAATGAAAATATGTTCATGTTCACCTCTCTTTCTAAAACCTATTGGTGATTCCATTGCCCTCAGAATCAGTCCACCGTAGCATTGCATAAAAGATGCATTCTTGATCTGGCCCTGCTTACTTTTCCTGCATCACCTTTTTGCCACAGCACCACACAGTGCCTAGTTTTCTGAAAGAAACTTCCTTTTGTCTGTTGCCTCCTGCACTTTGCCTCTGCTCTTCCCCTACCTGCCTTTCTCTCTCTGCCCATCTTTCCACTTTCCCCTACTCTTGGTTAACTTCTTTGAATCTCTCAGATCTCATCTCTCACAAGTTGGTTGAGGAGCCTTTTCTCTCTGCTTCCATAAGCATTCTGTACTTATTCCTATTACAGCCAGCATTTATCATAGTACATTGTAATTGTCCCTTAACTTGTTGTCTGTTTTCTCCCCTTAAATGGTAAAACTTGAGAAGAACAGCAGTGTCTTACCACTGTGCCCTGAGGATCTAGCATCTACATTTGTTTTAATGGATGAATTAATATACCTTTGGTTATAAGAAAGACATTTTCTTTTCTTCACTGTAGTGGAACTAAAGCTGGGCTACAATTAGCCTTTGGAATCCATATCATATTCCAACCTTATTGGGGAGGTTTCAGCCCTCTGAAAAGCTAAATATATAAACTCTTGGACCTTTGAAATAAGTAGAATAGTCCTTTTCCAGTCTAGTGAGTTATAATAAGGAAACATAAATTGTCCAAAGTCTTAAGTGTTTAAAAAGAACCTTACCTTCAATAATTCTATGAAAATTCCTAGGAAAATTTTGAGTTCTCTTTTTTCCTTTAGAGCCTGGGAAAAGATTTTTTCCTTTCTTTCTTCAGGCTGTGTGTGCAATTCTTTTCTTTACTCAGGCATCTGGTTACAGTGACTTTGAATTAATTATAACGAATACATGAGAAACAAAAGAATCAAATGACCTTTATTATACAAATACATTTGTACTTAAATGTTGCCTAAGAACAGGTGGCTGAATCTCAGAAGACCCACAAATTTATCTGGTGAGCAAATCGTGAATACAAAACATTATCTTACTATTGTTTGTGTTCTAGATATAATGCCTAAAATTCCAATTAACATAGTTGTTAATTATCCTACTACCACTGATACAAATAGCTTTTAAATCTACCTTTGTTACTTATTTGCAGAGGAACATAGAATTTTAATGTTCATGAATGCTGGCAATGAGTTGAAAGAAGGGTAGTAATGCACTTAAAAACCTCTCTAACACAACTCTGTGTGTATTCTTTGAAAAAAGAAAATGTATGTATATTCTCTTTTACCTTCTTGGTGACCACCCGTTTTGTAGATTGAACCTGGGTTCTCTGCTCAGTGCCTTTTTCACTGATTGGCCGCTTTCTGGTCCACATCAGCCTCTGGTCTCTTCTTCCCATAAGATTCCTTCTTAGAAGTCATAACCCTGTGATGGTTATCTTTATTTCCTTGCCTTTACATCATCATCAGGGGTAGGCATATTTTTATCTACTCATCATTGCTTTCCTCTTGATATCTGTTAGTATCAGAAAAGCCAGTCAAACCTAACAGGATCTCATCTATTTTTCTGTTCTTGGTATGCTTCTAATTTCACTGTTCATACTTCCTGAAAGTATGCATTCTCATAGTTTTGGTCTTTTTTTTTTTAAGATTTTATTTATTTATTCATGAGAGACAGAGAGAGAGAGGGAGAGAGGCAGAGACACAGGCAGAGGGAGAAGCAGGCTCCATGCAGCGAGCCAGATGTGGGACTCGATCCCGATTCTCCAGGATCACGCCCTGGGCTGAAGGTGGTGCTAAATCACTGAGCCGCCCAGGCTGCCCTGAAACCATTTTTCTAAACCATTTCCTTAAGCAACATTGTTAGGAAGAGTAATAACCCATTCTCTTTTCAGTCCTCCCTTAATAGATTTCTCTTGGTCTCTGTTTGTAACTTCATTATTAATATGTAGCATAGTTAAATTGAATAAAACGAATTTCTTAAAATTCTAATCAATAAATCAAAACTTAATTTGGTTAGGTGTTATGGAAGAGCAGGAACAAGCCAATATATGAGTTTGAGCTTTTCCAAGAGTTTATTTTTAAAGCGTGATTAACCATAAAAGGGAAACATCTCAGTTGCTTTGTGCTGGATTTTTCAGTTAGACATGCAACTCTCTTTGAAATCCATGTGAGCCAAGTTTACAAACATAGTTGCAGATCTTTGACATATTCTTGTTATTGATACTGTTCTAGTAAAAGAAAGAACACATTTATATATGTTTATTCTAAGAGAACTATGCTTATATGTGATAATATCGTAACTACCAAAACATAGACCTTCTCATCAACTGCTGCTTACCTTAATTGCCATACAAGGCCACGGAGTTGGCAAGCTGAGCATGAGAGATGAACCTGTGAATACTTTTAATATTTCTACAACAAATTGAGTCTTTCTGAACAACCATGAGTTGATCTGTCATTTGCCATTTAAATAAAAGTCTGCATTTAAAATTAGAGGATTACTTTGTGGTCTTTCAAAATGTTCCTTTTCCCACATATTTTTATCAGTATCAGTTTGCTTTTCTGTCTGCTACCTGGTGGGATTATCTGTCTCTAAGGTAGGTGCTTGTTTGTTGCTTTTGTTTTTGAAATTTAAGAAATAGTATTTGTATTTTGACAGTTCAGGTATTTTCTTAATACTGATATGAACAGACATTGAATATAATTATACTTGAATAGTATAAGATTTATGAAGTTGGCAGTAGAAAACCACTAAAAGATACCCACAATTTAAGCTTAATGAATCTAAATCATTTGATTTTTCATTCTACTATGTTCAATGTTTAATAAGCTATTTTTTGTTATAGTATAGTCATGTATACTATAAAAGCTGTCGTGAGTTGCTGCTACCTACATCATACATAAAGTTATAGAAATAATCAGATTGGAATGTTGTGACATTAACTGATAAGGTCCAGAGTTTATTATTTCCAATTGTACTGTTGATTTAACTCTGGAAGTTTGTGTGTTAAATTCCTTTTTTTTTTTTTTTTAACTAAGAAATTTTGTCTTTATTTTAACATTCAGCTGAAGAGGTGTAATCTTTAACAAAATTATAATTTTAAAAATTAGGTTGTGAATATTTAGCATGTTCTGGTCCTAAACAATGTAATTGTGTTTGCAGTGAATAAATTGTTAACCTAAAATAGAAAGAACTCTTACATGAATTAGGATAGTTTTTTTTTTTTTCCAAATCATCAGCCAGCTGTGAACATAAAACTAAATACTATTACAGTTCACAGAGAAAACAGTATATTATGTGCTAATATATTTTTAGGAGCTTTTACATGATTGTTTTTGGAGTAGGAAAATACAACTTAAAGAAGTAGACACATTTCATAAAAATAATACTTAAATGTTCTACATATGTGTTTTTGTTTTTGTTTTGTTTTTAAAAATAAATTGGAATCACTGCCTCTACCAACCCTGTTTTATTGTTCCCCATTAGTTCTCACTGTCAGACAAACTGTGTTTACTTGTTTATTTGTTTAGTGTTATCTTCTCCTCATTAGGATATAAATTCCATGAACTTATGAAGGAGTTTGGATTTGTTAGATGCTAAATCTGCATTACCTATGTGACTGACACATAGGAGGAGCTTAGAAGATATTTTTTGAATAAATGAATAAATAAGCAAGTAAATTGATTCCATTTACATCATTTTTTCTTTTTATTTAACATATTTTAAGCATTTCTTTATGTTACTAAAGAGTAAAATACCTTTTTTTAAGAAGACATGGTATGCTGAAGCAATTAGTGTAAATCAAATCTGATGGAGATGTTTTAGTTATTCCAAGGTGGGGTAGGGGCAGGGCGAGAGGGAGAAGAGAGAGAATCTCCAGGCTGACTCCCTGCTGAGCCTAGAGACTGTTGCGGGCTCAATCTCAGTACCCTGAGATCATGACCTGAGCTGAAACCAAGAGTAGGCTGCTTAAAAGACTGTGCAGCCAGGTGCCCCTTTTCACGTTTATATGCATTATGCAATATATCTTATCTAAACCTAATTAGATTTTATATTCATCAGGGTTTGAACTGGAATAGGACAAGAAAATTCAATTCTGCCAGCTTTTAAAAATATAATTGTGGGGCACCTAGGTGGCTCAAGTGGTTGGGCTTCTGCCTTTGGCTCTAGATCAGTGAACCTGGTATTCTGGGATCAAGTCCCATGTCAGGCTCCCTGCATGGAGCCTGCTTCTCCCTCTGCCTGTGTCTCTGCCTCTCTATGTCTCTCATGAATAAATAAAATCTTTAAAAAATAAATAAAAATATAATTGTAAGTTACAAGTCTATCCTGTCACATTTTAGTGGTCTCAGACTGATCTTTTACTCCTGCTCTCTTACTTTTCTTTTATCTCCCACTGCCTTGTTTCTCTCTTTTTACTTTTCTTCTTTCTATACGCCCAAGAGTAGATGAGAGGATAAATGGTCAAATATATAGGTATGCTGGAGTAACTATTGCCCAATCAATCCCACTTCTTTCTCAGGTGTCTCAAGCTTTCTCATTGTTACTCGTTTCCATTCTGTACTAATCTCCTTTATAACTTAATGAACAGATATTTGTAGGCAGGTATATCAAGGAAAGTTTGGAACTGATGAGTAATCATATATTTAAAATTTAAACATAAATGTGCAAGCTGAATATTTATTTGTACATACAGAAATTTTTAAAAAGAAACTCAAGAAAGACATTGCTTGGGCAGCCTGGGTGGCTCAGCAGTTTAGTGCTGCCTTCGGCCTAGGGCATGATCCTGGCAACCCAGGATCAAGTCCCGCATTGGGTTCCCTGCATGGACCCTGCTTCTCCCTCTGCCTGTGTCCCTGCCTCTCTCTCTCTGTCTCTCTCATGAATAAATAAAATTTTTTTTTAAAAAGACATTACTTTTGTCATTTCCAGTATCAGATTTTAAATTAACTTTTTAAAAGAAAATATGGAATGCTTCACAAATTTATGTCATCTTTGTGCTGCTGGGTCCATGTTCATCTCGGTATAGTTCCAATGTTATTATATGTGATGCTAGAGTAAGCACAAATTCACTTTTATTTTGGAATAACTTTAGATTTACAGAAAAGTTGAAAAGATAGACCAAGTATTTCCATAACACTTCACTCAGTTTCTCTACTTAAGTTTTTGTTTTGTTACAAGCATAGGTCAAAGACACTGTGGGTTTGATTCCAGACCACTGCAGTAAAGCAAATATCATAATAGAGTGAGTCAAATTATTTTTTTAATTTCCTAGTGCATATACAAGTTAGGTTTACACTATGCTGTAGTCTATTAAGTGCAATAGCATTTTGTCTAAAACAAAATGTACATACCTTAATTAAAAGATACTTTATTGCTTAAAAAATGTTAACCATCACCTCAGGTCTCAAGGAGTTGATCCTTTAGCTGGTGGAGGGTCTTGCCTTGTTGATGGCTGCTGATTAATGGGTAGCCATTACTGAAGGTTGGGGTGGGTGTAGCAGTTTCTTAAAATATGACAACAGTGAAGTTTGCTGTGCATCCATTGACTCTTCCTTTCACAAACAATTTCTCTGTAACACGCAAAGCTGTCTGAATGTATTTTACCCACAGTAGAACTTCTTTCATAATTGGAGTCAATCCTCTCAGACTCTACCACTGCTTTATCAACTAAGTTTATATAATAATTCTGAATCCTTTGTTGTCATTTCAACAGTCTTCCCAGCATCTTCACAACTGGTAGATTTATCTCAAGAAACCACTTTCTTTGCTTTCTTTGCTATTAGAAATAACTCACCTGCTAAAAGTTTTATCATAAGATTTCAGCAAGTCAGTCACATCTTCAAGTGTCACTTCTAATTCTAATTCTCTTGCTGTTTCCACCACATCTGCATTTATTTCCCCCACTGAAGTCTTGAACTCCTCAAAGTCTCCATGAGGGTTGCCTTGTTCATGTTGATATTTTTACCTCTTCCTATGAATCATGAATGTTCTTAATGACATCTAGAATGGTGAATTCTTTCCTGAAGGTTTTCAATTTACTTTGCCCAGATCCATCAGGGAATCATTATCTATGGCAGCTGTAACCTTACAAAATGTATTTCTTAAATAATAAGACTTGAGAGTCAAAATGGCTCCTGATTCATGGGCTACAGAATGGATGTTGTGGTTAACAGGCCTGAAAACAACATTAATCTTCTTGGAAAACTCCATCAGAGCTCTTAGGTGACCAGGTGCATTGTCAATGAGCAATAATATTTTGAAAGGAATCATTTTTTTCTGAACAATAGGTCTCAACAGTGGAACTTAAAATATTCAGTAAAACATGTTATAAATAGATGAGCTGTCATCCAGGCTTTGTTGTCCCATTTATACAGCACAGGCTAGAGTAGGCACAGAGTAGATTTAATGTAATCTGTAAGAGCCCTAGAACTTTTGGAATGGTCAGTATTAGCTTCAAGTAAAAGTCACCAACTGCGTTAGCCCATAACAAGAGAGCCATCCTGTCCTTGGAATCTTTGAAGCCAGCCATGGACTTTTTCTCTCATGCTGTGAAAGTCCTACATGGCATCTTCTTCCTATATAAGGCTGTTTCGTCTGTATTGAAAATCTGTTGTTTAATGTAGCCATCTTCATTAATTATCTTATCTAGATCTTCTAGATATTTTGCTGCACTTTTGCATGAGCACTTGCTGCTTCACCTTGCTTTTTTATCTTATCAAGACGGCTTCTTAAACCTCCTGAACCAACCTCTGCTAGCATCCAACTCTTCTGCAGCTTCCTCTCCTCTCTCAATCAAAAAGAGTTATGGCCTTGCTCAGGACTAGGCTTTGGCTTAACAGAAGATTGTGGCTGGTTTGATCTTCTATCTGGACCACTAAAACTTTCAATAAGGCTGTTTTGCTTTGTCATTCATGTGTTAACTGGACCAGCATTTTTAATTCAGAACTTTTCCTTTGCATTCACAACTTGGCTGTTTTACGCCTAGCTTTCAGTCTATCTCAGCTTTAGACATGCCTTCCTTACCAAGCTTAATCATTTCTAGCTTTTGATTTAAAGTGAGAGATACGCAGCTCTTCTTTTTATGTGAACACATAGAGGCCATTATAGGGTTATTAATTGGCTTAATTTTATTACTGTTGTGTCTCAAGAAATAGGGAGACCCATGGAGGGGAAGAGAGGGAATGGCTAGTCACTAGCACAGTCAGAATGCACACAGTATTTATCGATTAAATACACCATGGGAGTGGTCATGGTGCTGCAAAACAATTACAGTAGTAATATCAAAGACCACTGGTCATCATTACAAATATAATAATAATGTGAGAATTACTGAAATGTGACTCAGAGACACAAAGTGAGCACATGCTGTTGGAAAAATGGTGCTAACATACTTGTAGCACAGAGTTGCCACAAACCTTAAATTTGTTAAAAAAAAAAATAGTATCTGCAAAGTATAATAAAATGAGGTATATCTCTACTTAAAAAAGAATAGAGCATAAAAAGGCACAACTACTAAAAAGTCTGTCATCCTAGATGGAATTCTGGAACAGAAAAAGGACATTAGATAAAAACTAAGAAAATCTCAATAAATTAAGGACTTTTAATGATACTAATGTACAATATTGGCTCATTAATTGTGACAAATGTACCGTACTAATGTAAAATGTTAGTAATAAAGAAAACTGGCTATTGGGCATATGAGGACTCTATACTGTCTCTGCAATGTTTCTGTAAATTTAAAACATTTAAAAAATTAAACAGCTTAAAATATAATCCCTCCACACACACACAGAAGTTAATCATCTGTTTATTCAGTACCTATTCTGCCCTCAACTCTTTGGTTGCTGTTAAAAGTGTCAATTCTTTGTGAATTCATATTCAATCAAAAAATACTCTTTGGCTATCTGCTGGTTCCAGACACCATTGTGGGTTACTAGGATGCAAAGATGAGTAAGACAAAACACCTGCCCCCTTGAGACTCCAGGCTGCTGCTGAAGGCTCAGGACAACATAGCCTAAGGTAAGTGCTGTAACAGAGACAGAAGTCATGGCCTGTGGGAAACCAAGGGTAGGGATCATTTATTTTGCTGGAGCTGGAGTGAAACCAAGTGTTAGAAAATGACTAACTCTGAGAAAAATACAATAGACTGAACACCGAAGGAAATTTAAACAAGTATCTGACCATTTGAAGGTGGTGGCAAGTGTATAGTGATGTTCAGAAGAATCTGGAGTAATGAGAACCGTTTCCCGTGGTGACTATTTACAAATAGAACTGTAAGATTTTTAGTCCCAGCAGGAAACAAGTTCAGCATAAGCCAACAGTCAGTTTTCTTACATCAAAAATTCATGTGACACATGAAAATATTAAGAATATAACCCTCAAGAACAAAAAAATAGTATTCCTGTTCTCCCAAATGAGAAGTTAGTGTATAGCAAAACAGCAACTCCAATTCTGTTCTCATTTGGTCATCCTTTTACCTATTATGTACAAAGAATCATCTTTAAGTTAGATAGACCAAAAATTAGAGAAGATTCAGAGACCCAAAACAAGCATAAATATGAAGACTAAAGCCATTTTAAAAGCCACAAAATTGCTTGGTACAGAAAAAATTACTTGGTACCTCCCAACTCCCAGTAATTGAAAGGTTATTATGAGAAGGGCACTGATGTTTTGAACAGAGATAGAGAGAAAAGACCTTAAATTGGGCCAAAAAAAAAAAAAAGTGCAAGAAAAATTTCCTAATTTAAAGAATTAAACAGACATACTTTAAAGTCAGTAATGGGAGGAAACTGCCCATCCTGATTTAGGGAGATGTCCTCCATTTTGCTGGAGGTCTAGGAACAGAAAATTGTTTCCAGCTATTCAGATAAAGAGGATACTTTTTGGTGTGAATATGTTATTAGATATTAGCAAGTATATAAAACAGCAGTGACTGTTTAGTGATCTTAACACATAAATATGACAGCTACATTAGATTTGGGTTCCCAAAGGAAAATTAAATCCATCAAAAGCAAAGAATCCCAGCTGGCATAAGCACTTGACAGATTCAAAGAAGATAGGGATTTCCTGTAATCTGTTCTGTTCTCAACCTTTTGTTTCAGCTTTAACATTTTTATCCCTTCAAATGCTATTCCAGCCAGTCCACCTGTATCAGATGAATAATAGCTTTTATAAGTAGTAGCAATTTTTTTCTGTATGTAGACAGTAAGAGTGCCCATCTTTAGAAGTAATTGTTTTTCTTTAGAATCAGACTACTCTTACTTTTTTCATTTGAACTGATGACTGAGTGCTTTCAGAGCTTTGCTTTTCATATACTACATCTATTGTAGTCACACTATGTCCTTAGCGTTTGTTTCAGTTTATAAAGAATACAGTTCGCCTTTTTAATGCTTCAGCCACAATTAAATCTTCCCTAATGGTTAGGAATTGGTCTTTCCAAGGCTGAGGAGGTGTTTTTAATTATTCATTCCTCGGTTTGTTTCTTACAGCAGCCTCAGCTGTGCTTTATTATTCAAAGGTTAATGCAAGCTGAGAAGTGGGTAAATTAAATCTGCTTGGCAGCCAACAACCCTAACTTATTAGCAGACACTGTAAGATGGGGATGGGCAGTATAAGTTATTTCCAGCATTGTAGCACTGCCAAAAGCAAAAACCACTAAACCCCTCAAAGATAGCCTACACTGACAGGAATTATTACGGGATACTACAAATGGGTAGTTCTTAAATAGCAGAGCTTCAGTAAAATCTCTGTTTGTTTTGCTTACAAAGAAGGCAGTGACTGAAATCATAAAGGTAATAATAGCTTCTGTAGAAAATTGATGTAGATACCATGACTAATGAACTTTGTATAATATTAAATAACTAAGTTGAGTGCTGGAAGTCACTTCCATAAATGTTTTACAAGGGCAGACTACAAAATCTTTCATGAAAGCAAGGGGCATAATGGTCTATCCTTAGACAACTAGGCAGTATGAAAGTATTGTCATAGCTCCACCCCTGCAATTATTGTGAGGAATAAAATGTTTCTAGATCCTTTTGTTTGCTTTGCTTTTAAAAATATGTATTCTTTACAGAATCAGGAATTTTTAGACTCTTAAGGATGCCTCATAGAAATGTTGGCACAAATTATATAGGAAGCAGAGGACACAACTCAGTATATTTTATGAATACACCAATAGGCAAGAAGTAACTTCTTAGTTTTCTCTTTGGTGACTCTTTCTCTCATCTCTACTAAGGTGTTTTGTGGAGCTATCTCTTAAAAACTCTTCCTCCAGTCGAGGCAACACTTCTGCTGAGAACTATCCCAGAGCTCAGTCAGGTACCTTCCATTCCTTCACTGGAGCAAACAAGATAGATATACCTATGCTACCTGCCCTGTTCTTATTTCCTTTCACCAAAGCCCATCTATCTTCTGACCTTTGCTGATCAGCTAACAGGAAAAAGGAGAGGAGATAAACTCTATATATGTCATTAAAAATCTCGATTGTTTTTTAACACAGGGCCTAACATGAAAGCCTGATAGTTAAGGTATTAATACCTTATATAATAATAATTAATACCTTATAATAAGGTATATAATACCTTATAGTTAAGGTATTAGGAAATCCAGGTTTGTGTATTAAATAGGGGCTCGGGGAAGAAAAAATAGAATGATCTCATTTTAGAATAATAATCCCATCTAACATAGTTGTGGTTAAGGTTAAAGACTGTGATGCATGTGAAAGTGGTTTGTGAACTCTATAAACCTATCTAGAGATTAAATATTGTTAAATACTAGCTAAATATATAAATATTAGTTGCTGAGTGTTTACATGATATCAGGATTTATGTAACTCAGATATGCTTTTTATTAGTACTTGTCTGTAATTTTGGACAATTCTACTCTCTTAAACAGAAGTGTGGAAGCTAATACTAGCACCATTTAGTTTATCATCAGCATTGCCTTGTCTTCTGTTTCTCCCACTTCCAATCTACCCAAAGCCTTGATGTCAGAGCATTGTGTGGGAAAGAAGATAAGCTTTTGAATGAGACAGTCCTAGATTTGAAATCCATTTCCACCATTTACTGTGTAACCTTTGTCAAGCCATTAAACTTCTTTGACCCTTAGTTTCAGATAGCAGTAATTTTGCAGAATGGCAATAATTCAAACAAATATATGTTAATGGTAATAGTAACCATTTTTAAAACACTTTTTGCCAGGCACTATACTTAACACCTTATGGATATCTAATTCTTATGACAGCCCCATAATGTAAATAAAGTTTCCTTTTCCAGATAAGAAAAAAGAGGTTCACAGAAGTATAAAAAGTACCCAGCAATCATGTCTGACAAGTAGAAGATGATCAGTAAATTATATCACACGGATTTCATTGGGTGATTACCTTACTTAGAACCTTCCTTCAGTGCCTGTCCACCTTTAATGTACATAACCAGTCATCTGGAGATCTTTTTTATTTTTATTTATTTTTTTAATAATAAATGTATTTTTTATTGTGTTGGAGATCTTTTTTAAAATGTAGATTCTGATAAGGTAGGATTGAATAATGCTCTTGGTCTCTAGACCACACTTTTAGGCCTTCAGCGACTTCACATTCTGATGTCGTTCTCAACCCTAGGTGGTCATTAAATTCTGATTCAATTAATCTGGAATAAAACCCAGGCTTTTTTTTTTTTTTTTTAAGTTCCAGAAGCAGTTCAAACTTTTCTTTTAAAGCATTGGACTCCATTTGTTCAAAGAAATCATGTGCTGAGTATATATGTGTGTTGGGGGGGGGTGGGGATTGTAAACAAAGTAGAAGTTCTCTCACTGAAACTCAGGTAGGGAGGGAAGAGAGAGATTAGTGATCCCAACAGATCTCATTGGAGCCCTACAGCTTCTAGAAGCAACGAATTTGAAAACTCCAGGTCTCTAGAATCCATATCCAATTCCTATCATGGCATTTGAAGCCCTAGATTATCTAACCACAGCTGGCATTTTTGCTGTTCTCCCAACAGGAAACTCACTTTCCTCCTCTCTGCTTTACATGCAATGCTTTTAACCTGTTATGCCTCATCTTCCTATACCTTTTGAAATCTACTTTATCTTTCCAACCTGGTTTAATTGCCATCTTTTTTATGAAGCCTTTCCTTAGAGAAGATACGCTTCATGTTAGAAACCACCTGTGGGATATGTTCAAACCCCATTTGATAAGTCTGATGTTTCTTTTTCTCAGGTTACTGCTGAAACAAGACCTGGTAGTGCTTTGGTGTAAGAAAGCCTACCCACCAGCAAATGAAATCATTCTTTTTACAGGATTCCCATCGCATATTAATTATAAATACATCTTGCCTTCTCCTGTGTTGCCCAGATAGGAAGCCCCTTGGGGATCGGGACTGTTTTTCATCTGCCCAGATCATAGCACAGTGCTCTACATATAATAAGCACTGAAGAAAAGGTGAGGAACTCTTGAAAATAAGTGTCAGCACCCAATAGCTAGCATTTTGGTCTTGGTGGAGATCTTGATCTTCTGAAGTAATCATAGGGAGATTTTTAATTAAGTCTGCTAAATGCTGTCTTTCATTGACAATCATTTAGTGTCTTTTAATGTGGGATTATTATTTACAGTAGGGTCTGTTTTAGCCATTTGGCACCTTCCTCTACAGGGCTGACATTTTCTTCTCCTGAACTTGGGTGGAAAAAAGTCCCTCTATATTTTGTTATTTGTTGTGGTTGAAGTGATAATGTGTGTGTACCATGGAGGTGAGAGAATGAATTTTAAAGCCATTATTATTATACAGCATCTGAGAATTTGGGCTTGGTACAATGTCAGTTGTTTTTATAGAATGGAACGTGAAAAACTGAAGTTACTCTTTTTTTTTTAAGTTATTCTTTACTGAATTATAAACCAAGATAGCCAGGACTTAGCAGTCACTTGTCACTTTGTTTCATGAGCTCTGTATTAAATAGGGAGAAGTATGGGGGACAAACAGAGACATTAGCATACAAGGTGTCATACACCAGATACAGAAAAGGGAAATCAGATCCCCTAAAAAGAAACGCTTCCTATTTCCATGTCTTGGGTCCAGGAGTAAAGGATCAGGTGAGCTTCAGGACCCTGATTCAGCCCTACTAGTTTCTACTTACCTGATAATATTAATAGCCTAACTTTTATAACACTTACTACAAGCTGGGCAACTGATGTAAGCTGTTTATGTATATTAACTCATTTAATGCTCACATCAACTCTGTGAGGGAGCCACTCTTTCAAAAGCGAAGGAACAGTAGGAGACTAAATAACTTGCTTTAATTCACACAGTTAGCAGAGCCAGGATTCAGACCCCTGGGTGTCTTGATCTGATGCCCAGTCTTTACTACTGTGCTATAATAATAGACTAGTCTTTTACTAAAGATGTTTATTTATTATTGTTCCACAAACATTTATTGTATATCTGTGTGTGCAGTTTACTTTCACCATTGGCCTTCTAGTTGAGCTCCTGGGGAGACAGCCATGATTGTGGGTGCTGGAGCCAGATAACAATGTCAGGGATACAAAGAAAAATGCAGGTTGTGGGATACCACAGCCAACATTTTTGGGAATAAATGAGACAACCATATGAAGAAATTACTGTTTACCATTTTCCTGTCTAAAAACAAAAGATTTCTTAGCCAATGAAATTATTGAATATTCAATATTGAATATATTGGAGGTATTTAATCTACTTGGGTAACAAATTGCCTTGATATAAAAACTGTGTACAAATAAACAGATAAACCTTAACTATCTTGTCTAAGAATAGTTAACTGTGGCTAAGATCTGCCCCATCAGAACTTTCAAATGAATTTTTACTTTGATACAATATTAGAAGTGTTAGAAAACAATAAAGCTGCATTTGGAATACCAGGGATCTTTACACTCTGTCCTCTGTGAGTAGTAACATTTTTGAGAACTAAAACATTTTGGGAAGGATTTGGCTTCCTCCAAACTGTGTAGTGGCAACAGTGGCTTGCACCCTTCTCAAAAGCTTATTTAACCTGCAGATAAGATCAATAGACCTATTACAGCTCTACAGCCTTCCTGTCTAACAAATGCATGGGCGGGGGGGGGGGGGAGAATTTTAAATAATACAGAAACATTACTTGCTACATTGGCCAGCTCACATGCCAAAATTGTTCTCACAGTACAGAGAAAGAGGCTGATTCTGGAAGTCCTGGGTACCTTTAGACCTTTCATCTCTTACACAGAATAGAGAAAAGGCACAAGCATCAGGGTGGGAGGTGGGCAACAAAAGCAGGGTTGCAAAAAGTGGTACATTTGCTAAGGAAATGGAGAGAGCAGCATAAGATCAGTATTTCTTTTTTTTTTTTTTTTTTAAGATCAGTATTTCTAATTTTGAAAGCTAAATATAAAAATAATTTGGTAGATAAAATAAAAGTGGCTTTTCACCAAGTCTGAATCTAGTCCTTGAAACATGCCCAGGATAAAAAGGTAAAAGAAAACCCAAGTGTTAGTGTCGATCTCTGGTCTCCTGTCTTACACAGGGCAGTTCATCATAATGGTAACTATATAGTTTTTACAGTTGGGTCTTCATACTTAAGTTGACAGCAGTTGTGAAACAGGAAGAGCCTCTCCTTAGGATTAGAAGGCTGAAGTTTTCTTCTATGGGTGTGGTCTTGAGCAAAGCATTTCACTTTGCAGAACCTTAATTTTATCACTTTTGAAATGAAAGCTTTGATAGAAGTGATTTTCAATGGGAGAAGAGCATTTTCATTTTTCAAGTTATAATCCCCCACCAAAGACATGCTAAGATTCACTGCTGAAGGAGGTAATTTTTCTATAAGGAAGAGGGTATGTTGAGAAGGGGAGAATAAAAAAAAAGCTATGAGTAACTCGATTAACTTATTTCTAGAGTCCTTTAACTAAAGGATTAAAAATCTTATAATTCAGTATCTTAAGTAATTCTGATGGATTTTATGCCTAATTGTCTAACTCAGTGAAATTCCAGTCCAGTTCTAATGCTTCTGCTTCTTCTGTGTTGTGAAGAAGTTGAACTAGGTGGTCTCCCAAGTCTTTATAATTGTAATCTTATTTCTAACAACCCACATATATAAGATTTGGTTCTTTTTGACTGTGACTGTCTTTGTCCTTATAAGTGAGTATATCTTCTAAAAATGAAGCTTAGGAGGAAAAGGAACGATATGCAGTTTTTCCCTGTAGTCTTCCTTCCTGCTTCCCAGTTTCTCTGTTTCTTCCTCCTCATTATTTCATACAGTTATGTCTTAAAATTTTAAGTCTACTGCGAAGCTGTGTACTCACTGCAATCAATTACACATTGAGAAAAATACACAGATCCACCCAACCCCCACACTGTACATGTAATTTAGAAAGAAGCAAGAAGTCTAAGGTGTCATCAACTCACTGAGTCCTTCTTCCTCAATAACTTACAGAAGGCTAGTTTTACTCACTAACAAAACCATCTTACTAGCTATAGCCTTCCCTGGGGAAGGAGGTTTTGTGATTATTAAGCAGTAATTATTCTTTGTTTAAAAACCTGTTTTTCTCCAGTTTCTTCCTCCCTGCTAAGTTGTTGACATTGTTAACATAGGATACAAAGTAAATGATAGCAGTGACTTTTAAGTACAATTCGGTAAAAGATCGCTACAGTCAACTGAAATCTTTTTTTGTTTGTTTATCTTTACATCTCAAATCTGGAAAGTGTGATTGAGGAGAGAGGTCCTTCCCATTAATTAAGCACTCATTTGCAAAAAATATAAAATAATTATTTTTCTTAGAATACTTCAAAAATAAGGACCAGACTGCTAAGGATTAGAAAGAAAATGTATGAAGGAGAAAATAGTCATCTTTCAGTTTGGCTTAGAGCTTAGTGTACAAAATGGATCTTTTCTATCACCACTGTTGTATGCTAACCTAAGATGTTGTGGTAGACTTTGATGTTATTGGTCTTCAAAAAAAATTAAACATATAAATATAGGAAACCTCAGGAGTTTATAAAATACCATTCATTTGTCCTCTCAGGAGCTATGATCCTGGCCTGTTTTCTCAATACCCTCTTAGCTGTAAGAGTTTCTTTGTTTTCTGTGACCCAGATAATGCTGTTTCTTAATATTTCTTCTTTTCCCAGTATTAAAGGTCCCGTAAATTACTTTTTATAATGCTGTTTTTGCATAGAATGTTACCACTTCCAAAGGAGTACTAAGCCTTTTAGGGTAAGGGAGCTGTCCCCAAGGAGAATGTAGCTAAGTTGAGGCCCAAAGGACAAAAAGCATCTTATCCAAGCCAGGAGTCAAGAAAAATCCCACCTCCCTTGAATGTTGGGTTTTTTAAAGATTTTATTTATGTATTTGACAGAGCGAGCACAAGCAAGGAGGAGGAGCAAGGGGAGAGGGAGAAGCAGGCTTCCCGCTAAGCAGGGAGCCCAGTACAGGACTGATTCTCAGGACTCCAGGATCATGACCTGAGCCAAAACAGATGCTTAACCAACTCAGCCACCCAGGCACCCTCCCTTGAAGGTTTTAGAAGTAAGTCCAGTATGACTGGAGAATGGAGCTGAAGAAAACAAGAGTGGCCAGGGATGAGGCCAGGTAGGTCAGCTGGAGCCAGGTCTTTTTGAAAAACTTTATATGCTTGAAAGAAATTTGGGCCTGATCTTGAAGTTATTAAGAAGTCAGAGAAAGCAGGAAAACAAGATTTCATTTACAGGATTTTCTGGAAATTGCCCTATCTGCACTTTGATGGATGAATTGGAGGAAAGCAAGACTGGAAGTGGGGAAACAGCATGCTGATGCCATCATCTAAGTCAGAGCTAATGCAGCCAGTAGACAGATTACAGAGGTGGATTCTACAGGCTTTGGGGATTTTAAAGAAGAGAAGGAGGAAGCATAGACAAGGATGACTCTTGGGTTTCCCACAGGATTAGAGATTCCATCAGTATTTGATAGGTTGATTGTCAGAGGCAGATAATGGAATACCTAGAATGAAGATGAAGAAACAAGGTAACTGAGAGTAGAAACCTTGGAAGGCAGACATTGAAGAGATATCATTGATGAGGACAAAAAGAATTGGAGAAGTACTGTAAAGTGTAGAGAGAGACTGGGAGAGATACCTGAGG
Source organism: Vulpes lagopus (assembly GCF_018345385.1). Lineage (NCBI taxonomy): Eukaryota > Metazoa > Chordata > Mammalia > Carnivora > Canidae > Vulpes > Vulpes lagopus. Next base: position 20,859,901 of record NC_054842.1, on the reverse strand, counting down.
AAGAGAGCTTTTTAGGAATCAGGGAGTAGAAGCCACAGTTTCAGTAAAATGAAAACAGAAGACATTGTTGGATTTAGCAACAAGTAGATCAGCTCGTGGCCCTGAGAACAGTCTGAAAACATTTTCCCTCCCGAATCTCCCCACTTCCACATGTTTTTTTTCTCATTTCATTCATACAGTTTTGTGGTATTTCCCTTCTTCAGCTCTCTTTCCTACTATCCTTATCTGTAACTGGCCTAGGCCTTGCTTTCACATTTTTTTAAGGGATGGGCTATTCTTTTCCTTCCCGTTTGTCATTAGAGAAACATACGTTATTGTGTTATAAGCAAGAAGCTCAATATTCCTGCAGCTGTTTACTCTCAAAGGGATTTTGGACATATGTGCAGCATGTCATTTGCCTGTGAACATTGTGCTCACTATGAAAGGGATGAATTCAACTATTTGGAATCTGACATATAAGCAGAGATTTCCAGAGCTCTTGAGAGAAATCCCTTGTAACTGTCTTCTCTTCACCATTCTGTCCCATCAATTTCAGGTTAGTGTTGGCACATGGGAGATACTCTGTGAAAGCAAATTTGTTGTCCTCTGGAGCCAGGATCCCTAATTGCCTAGGCTGCCTTACTCTTTTTCTATCTTAGAGTCAGTGTTAAATGAAAAGGCAGCAGACAGAGCCAAAAACTCTTGGTCTTAGAGTCACAGCACACTGAAAGTATTCAGATGTATTTAAAAATCTTATGATCTTAAATAAAGACAGTCAGAGTTTAATCCTTTTCAGCATTTTTATTGTTAAGTGTGTAATATTTTATATGTACAGAAAGGCTCATCTAGGCAGCAGCATAGAAAGCTGAACACAGTTTACAACATTGATTCTCTAACAGAATTTCTCTTAGTGGCAACTTTGGTTATTCAACTAATTTGTAATTTGCTAACTGACATTTGCATTTTAATAGATTTATCTAATTGGATTTTATTTTGAATGTAACTCTCTTAGCTGTGTTTATCTTCTTTAAAAAATCAAACCTGAGGGATCCCTGGGTGGCGCAGCGGTTTGGCGCCTGCCTTTGGCCCAGGGCGCGATCCTGGAGACCCGGGATCGAATCCCACGTCGGGCTCCCGGTGCATGGAGCCTGCTTCTCCCTCTGCCTATGTCTCTTCCTCTCTCTCTCTCTGCTGACTATCATAAATAAATAAAAATTAAAAAAAAAAAATCAAACCTGAAAATAAAATTAAGAGTATTGATCATTTAGAATACTGCAAGTGAGGGGATCCCTGGGTGGCTCAGCAGTTGAGCGCCTGGCTGCCTTGGCCCATGGCGTGATCCTGGAGTCCCAGGATTGAGTCCCACATCAAGCTCCCTGCATGGAGCCTGCTTCTCCCTCTGCCTGTGTCTCTACCTCTCTTCCTCTCTGCATCTCTCATGAATAAATAAAATCTTAAAAAAAAAAAAAAAAAAGAATACTGCAAGTGAGAAGACAGTGCTAAATATCCTCATGCCTGAAAATCCTGGTGTGAAATAAACATTCCATTCAGCAACAGATTGGATTTCCTGGAAGTGGCAGCTTTGATTTCTGATGGTTTCTAAAGTTCTGCCCTATCTAAATATATATCCTAAGATTACGTTGCAAGATGATGATGGTGATAATGGTGGTAGGGGTAATGATTATTAATGTATGGGTCTTGATAGCCTGTTTTCTAGTCCTAGGATCTTGAAATCCTTATAAAATCAGGCAATTAATTTTTTGATTGTGTTCATGAACTTCTGGATTATATATCACAAAGCATAACAACACCTAGAAGAGCAGCTGACATTGGAAGCATACCATTTGGGCCATTACAGACCCCATTTTCGAAGCTCTGGTGGGTATAACTCTACTAAAACTTCACAGTTGCTCTGCAAGGTTGGTACTGTAGTTGCCTCATTTTGTAGATGAGGAAATGAAGACATTGAAAGATTATATGGGGTGATTACATATTCACCCAGGGCTCTACAGAACTTACATGGTGGAACTAGGATTCAGAAGAGCAAAGTCTGACTCAGAGTCCAGTTATGTTCTTCATCATTCGCTTTATTGTGCAGGTGACCTCGGCACTAACTTTTATTTGGTTAACTTAAGGGGGAAGTGATCATTGAAAATATAAAATGGTCTGCAGGTTCTGCTTCTCACTTTTTTGGTCCAAAGTCTATAAAAGCCCATTCTTCTATTTTATATAAAACCAAATAATTCTGACATATTAAAAAAAAAATTTGGTCAGTATGTACTACTGGAGCAGTAGGTTTATATTGTCCAATATATGTGACCACTAGCCACATGAAGCTATTTAGATTTAAATTCCTTAAAATCAAATGAAATTGAAAATATTTCCTCATTCTTACTAGCTCCATTTTATGTGCTTAATGGCCACATGTGGTGAGTGATTACCATACTGGATAAGGATAAGAACTAAAACATTTTCATTATCACAGAAAATTTTATTAGACAGCACTGCTCTAGAACAGTTATTGTTGAACAGAAATACTATATGAGCCACAAGTGTAATTTTAAATTTTCTAGGAACCATATTAAAAAAATAAAAAGAAACAGGTGGTTAGTTTTAATATATTTTTAGTCCAATATATTCAAATATTATCATTTAACATGTAATTAACCAAAAGTAGTGATGTATTTTACTTTCCTTTATACTGTCATTAAAATTTGGTATATATTTTACAGTTACAGCATATCTGAATAAGTAACCACATTTCAAGTGCTCAGTTGCTCTATGGTTACCATATTGTACAACCTAGTTTTGTACTTTTATTCCAGAGTTTCTTAACTGGGACATATCAAAATGAGAATAGGACAGAGGGCTTTGTAGTTTAAGAACCACTGCTATAAACTTTGGGATTGCAAGTGGTACAGACATGCTACTTCTAAGGTGATAGAGAAGGTCAGGTCAGACTGCTAAGACTTAATTTGTGTATATTAGAGAAGTAATAAAAGTTTTAGATGCATTTTAAAACACTAATCTGTGTTCAAGATAGTTTGTCACTACTAATACTGTTTTTTTTTAAAGACACATTTAGACAGTGTAACCAACTCAGAGTGATACTGTTACCTATGCTATTTAATCCATTGTTGATAACTGTATAGATAGCTTACTGACTTCAAAGAACTAATAAAATTTGGTATTCTGACTGAGAGCCAAATAAAATTTAAAACAAGCACTAATTGAATGTGAATAACTTACAGGCATTGCCTGCTTCTGTGAGATATCTCTTGACTTCTACTTCTGAGTCTTTTCCTTGGTGGCTGTATTTGGTGACTCCTCGGTTAGCCTATATTATATAATTAACTGTCATGACCATTCTTGGAAGGTCATCTTAAAATTTCTCAAAGTAACTCAGAGAAATTATATCTTAGTATTTAGGCAACATGTCTATGCACATTGTTTCATAGCTGTGTTCTCTCTGTGTGTATTTTTTAAACTAAATTCTTCATCTACCTTGAAGTCATGTTGTAACTACAAACCTATAATTTACTCTACTTTTAAGTTCTTCCTTCTGATAAACTTATCTATTCATATTGGGTCTAATTATAGCTCAGGGCATAACCATGTGTATTATTCATCTGAATGAGTGAGTTTGTCTGGCAACAAGGGACTGTTTTTGCCAAAGCTTTATTGTCATCTGGCCTGGATATATTTTGTCTGTACTTCACTGTCAGCTTCAAGAGAGGTTAGGTAAAAAGGAACATGGGGCAGGAATGTTATACTCTGGCCCCTTGCTTTGCTTCTCAGTATATTTCAGCACTTTGCAATAAACTTGATTTTATTTTGCAGGGGTTTTGTTTTGTTTTGTTTTCACCCTTTTCAAATAAGAGAAATTAAAACTAGAGATAAAATTGAACTCTTCTTCAGTCTCATCTCAGAGCTGTCCCATCACTCTACTCTACTCTTTTCTCTTGTTCCCTGCACAACCACTGTTCTGAATATAAGCCAATCTATCCAGTTTGTTTCTTCAAAGACTTTAACATAGATATGTATCCATAAACAATATAAAATATTATTTTATATTTCTAGTTTATACATTAGGATCACACTGTATGTGTGCTGCAACTTGCTTTCCTCCTGTAGCATTTTGGTAGACATTATTTGGGGCATACTTGTTCTTAATATGAAAACTTGGGGGGAATCCCTGGGTGGTTCAGCGGTCTAGTGCCTGCCTTTCGCCCAGAGCGTGATCCTGGAGTTCCAGGATCGAGTCCCACGTTGGGCTCCCTGCATGGAGCCTGCTTCTTCTCCCTCTGCCTGTGTCTCTGCCCCTCTCTCTCTCTCTCTCTCTTTCAGTATCTCTCATGAATAAATAAATAAAATCTTTTTAAAAATATATGAAGAACTTGGTACATATATAAGAACATATCAAACACGTAAGTTATAAGACTGATAATAAAACAGATAACTCCTGAATCCACCATACGCACTGAAAAGTAGAACATCACTAGAACCATTGAAGTTCCTGTGTGTTGCTATTACCATCTGATTCTACCCAGGCGACTACTCTTTTGAGCTTTGTTCTCATTTATTTTCTTGCCTTACCACATATGTATGTATCCTTAACAATCTGTTTTCTTGTTTGCTTGTTTTTAAACTTGGTGAAAATAGTATCATACATATATATATATAATATATTCCTTTAGACTTGCTTTTTTATCCAATATGACACTTTTAAGATTTATCCATGTTAATCAGTATATTTTTACTGTTGTGTAGTATTCCTTTGGGTGAATTTATTCCTTTTTCTGTCAATGGACATTTTTGTTTTTTCCAATTTTGCTATTAAAAATAGTGTTTCCATGACTATTCTTGTGTATGACTTCTAGTGCACATGTATAAAAATTTCCCTGAGGTATGTACCTAAGATTGCAATTGAAATATTGGAACATAGGAGTGTATAGATTCAACTTAAGTAGATAAGTCCACTTTCTTATCCAAAGTCATTGAAAGCTCTTCAGCAACGTGTAGAAGTTTTTGTTTATCCACATCCTCAGCAACACTTCATTTTGTCACACATTTATTTTTGCCTATACATTGTGTAAAATAATATTGAACTGTAATTTTAAGTTTCATTTTCCTGATTTTAATGAAATTGAATAAATCATATGAAATTATTGGCCATTCATGTTTCTTCTTTTTGAAAATGCCTATTTTGTCTTTTCTAAGGGATTGCTAGTCCTTTTCTTATTGATTCATAGGAATTAGTATGCTCTGGACACTAGAATTTGGTCTATTTTATGTTATCCGAATATCTTTTCTGTTTCATTAGGCAACCTCTAAAACTTCTGACTTTTGCATTGATGTGTGCTTAATCCATCTAGAATAAAGTTTTGTATATTTATTGAAGTAAAAATCCAGTTTTCTCTTAGCCATATTCAAAAAACTGTTTTCTTAGCCCCATTACTTCTGACATGTATCAGATTCCTGTAATTGTGTGGAAAAGTTTGAGGAGTTCCTTTGAACTTCCAAACACATGTTAGCATCAAGTTGTCAAGTTTCATTTTTTAAATAACTGTTAGACTTTTGATTGGAATTGTATTGGATCAGTTTGGAAAAAGTTGATATCTGTAGGATGCTGGTCTCCCTACTCATAAACTTGTTATCTCCCTCCATTTATTTGATTCTCTTTGTATTTCAATAAGTTTTATTATTTCCTCCATTATTAAAGTCTTAATATTTTTTATGAAACTTACCCATAGTTTTTTTGGGTATTTTTAATACTATTATAAAAGATTTTAAAATATATTTTCTGGAATGCCTGGGTGGCTCAGCGGTTGATCATCTGCCTTCAGCACAGAGCATGATCCAGGAGTTCTGGGATCAGGTCCAACATTGGGCTTCCTGCGAGGAACCTGCTTCTCCCTCTTCCTGTCTCTGCCTCCTTTCTGTGTCTCTCATGAGTAAATAAAATCTTTTTTTAAAATGTCTATTTTTGTTGATGTGTTGAAATGCAGTTGATTTTTCATATTGATTTTGTATCTAGCCACTTTGTAAAATTTTATTAAGTTTAATAAATTGTGTATAGGTTTTTCTGTGTACATAAATACTACAAGCACTCACAGTTTTATTTTTTCTATCCCAATCCATACACCTATTATTTTTTCCTTCCTTGTGTCTTTCATACCTTGATGAATATGATCTCTAGTACAGTAAGGATTAGAAGTAGATCTAGTGGGCATTTTAAAGGATATGCTTTTGATATTTTGCCACTGAATATATCAGTTGCTATGAAATTTTTGGTAGATGTTCTTTATCAGGTTAAAGAAGTTTCCATCTTAAAAAAAAGAAATGTCCATCTATTCCAATTTTGCTGAAAGTGTTTTTTTTTTTTTTTTAATCATGAATGGCTATTATTGAAGTCTATTGAGTGCTTTTCCTACACCCATTGAGATTATCCTTTTTTCTTAACTTTAAATCTCTTAGTTTGGTAAATTACATTAATAAATGTTCTATTATTAAACTATCCTTGCATTCCCAGAATATATCCCAATTTAGTTAAGATGTGTGCTTTTTTGATATACTGCTTAAGTTTTTGTAGATGTAAACTAATTTCAAAATAAAGAGTAGTAGCTAAATTTTTGTTGACAATCAAATCTTCCCCAAAGGTTTGCCCACTTTGCTACAGTATGTGAGAGGAATTTATGGCTATTAGATGCAGGTATTAGCTTGAAGTAGCAAAAAAAGAACACTGAAAAGCTAAATTATAATCTCATTTTGCCCTTCTGTTCATTTGAGAATATAATTAACTTGACTCATGCGGGCCTTTATTTTCCTTAGTGAGTTTGTCTGAGACTCAGGCAGATGTTTACTACTAGTAGTCATGTGGCTTCACTTGAATTCCTATTAATCCATCATCATTGAACCAATATATAGTTAATAGGCTCTAAGACAAGGCAAAAAATATATTCCTCAAGGACCTTCTAGGGAGAGACAGAAAAGTAAACACTTTAAAAACAATTACAGGAATGCCTGGCCAGCTCAGTTGGTAGAGCACGTGAATCTTGATCTTGTGGTTGTGAGTTCAAGCCCCACATTTGGCATAGAACTTACGTTAAAAAAAAAAATTCTTTTTAATTAAAAACATGGTTATAAAATACAATGATACATCTTGTTTTCTATAAACCAAACTATTCATGATACATAGGGGTTAAGGGGGCAGAGATTCTTTGGCTGGAGAGAAAAGAGAAAGATTGAGATGATATATGATATTTGAGCTGAGTTTTATAGATAATGAACATTTACTGATCTCCCTGAACCTCATTTGTATTCTTAGTTGTTAACAAAGGAATTAGAATACTTTTTATTAGACTTTTTTTTTTGTCTCTAATGGCCCTTCTGTCCTTCAAAAAGTTGTTTCTTTCACCCTATGACTATATCGTCTTTTTCAGGACCGTATGAATAATTTCATGCTTTATTAAACATTTGTGCTCCTACCTCTGGTCTTTGATCCTAGGAATCTTTTGTTCAATAGGTGCAGGGTTGTGAATGGCAAAACAGAATCTTCCTAGTTCTGTTTTATTAAGTAATACCAACATCTTTTCTTTATAGAGTATTAATGATTGACAAATGAATCATCATATAGAATTACCCTGTTTCTGTTGTGTTTTTGTGGAATTGCTCAATTTATTACCATAACTAGAATTTTTTAAATTCCAGGGTTTACATAATCTCTAAGTACATTTCATTTGTATGTCTTATTTCAGTGCTGGACCCAAAGGAGACAACATTTATGAATGGAGGTCAACTATATTGGGACCCCCAGGATCTGTCTATGAAGGAGGGGTGTTCTTTCTTGACATTACCTTTTCACCAGACTATCCGTTTAAACCCCCTAAGGTCAGTATAAAGTGTTCATCCATTTTTAGCAATATGTATTGTTGTATATGTCTATACATATACATATTCTTAAATATACATATCTAGGAATGCATGTCTATTCTGTTAACATAGACAACTTCCCAGGGCTAATTGTGTGGAAAAGGAAACCAAATGTGAAAAAATATAGGCTATTTCCTACCCCATCTCCTTACTCATATTTCATTGCTTTTTCTCATCATTTCTCACTGTCTCTTTTCTGTGGTTTATGCTATAATGTAACATAAAGCAACATATTATGAGTGGGACTAGGTGAGTGAGAATGGGCTTATGCCAGCCCTAGAACCCAGGAAACCAGACATAGCCTGAAGCTGAGGCCAGAGCCAAGCCCCAGAGCCAGCCTGAATGTGGAGGGAGCCCCATAAGGCAGGTCTCAGGGCACCAGCTATGGAGTTTTGATGCCTCCACAGTTCAGCTGATCACATGAAGTATACATGCGCTAGAATGGAAAGTATGACCTACAAAGACTTGAAAGTGATGCCAAGAAAATTTATTGAAAAAGTATTTGTAATAGTTGATTAATATAAATGACTAATTAATGACCCATAGGGGAACTTACACTTATTTAAGACAAGATTATATACTTTAAAAATTCTTCACATTCCTTTCTACTGCCTGTAAGTCAGTTATTTGATGAGTAAATTTATTCTTCACTTTGGAAAGGAAAAGTCCCTAAGGACACTGACTGTGTATTGGCCACCAAGAAAAAAACTCTCATTTGACCTGACTTAATCTCTCAATGCAGAGGGAAATAAAACTTGCTTGAGTTGCAGTTTGGAATGGACAGTTTTAAAAAAGTAAAAATAGGACTATACCTTTACCATGAATTTCTGTAATTCCCCTCCCTCTCTTTTTTCTCCCCTCTCTCCTCCTTCCTTCCTTCCTTTCCATTGATGCTTGGATATTGTTTCTTACCACAGCAAAAGTAATAACTATAATTTTACCAAAGAAGGAACCCAGACACAGAAAAACTGAGTAACTTTCCTAGCATTACACAGCAAGCAAATAGTAGTGTTACCAGTACTTGAACCCAGAAGTCTGACCCTAAAGCCTGTGTTCCTTTCTACATTACATGATACATTTATCCGAACTGACAGAGCTGGTGACATTGGTGATCACCCATACTTGCATTAGGTTTGGTTTTCAGTGATAAAGCCATAGTACATGTCATATTTATTTTCTCCTTTTACTGGATGGGAACCTTATGTCTTTCATTCTACTTGGGGCCAGTCCATAAATCACTGGGAGTACTTATTGCACTGCCAGTGATGAGGAACCTTTCTCTGACTGCCTCTTCCGTAAAGGAAATACAGAGTGGGGAAGAGGAGGGAAAATTCAAATCAAGTAGTTGTGCTGCTTGTGAATTTGGTATAGGGTGTTTTGTGCATCTGAAATGTACATCTCAGAAAATGTGTAGGCTTATCCAAGTCCTGCATGACAGAAATGTGTAGATTAAAGCTGGAAGGGAGAACTAGTAGATTAGATAAAATAATGCAGTTTCCAAAAAGGCCTCAAAAGGATGGTCCAAAACAAGATGGAATTTAACACAGCTAAATGTGTAGTATTTCAGTAACAGTCAGAAAGAAATCATGATACAAGAAGGAGAGACCTACTTTATTTTCATATAAATAAAATTTGTGGGCTTTTGGCTAACTAAAATTCTGTGGGAACTTAAGATTCTTGAAACCTCAAGGAGACATTTTTAGGAGTACAATCCTCAGAACTCCAAACCAATCGCACTGTATCTGTAGTGCCTCATTCACTTCTAAGCTCTTCATTTTAAGAGCAAACAAGAATAAGCTGGGGAGTCATCTACACTCTTGAATTTCTTCACTGGTTAAAACACTACAGTGGATATCAGTTGTACCAACTCATTTCTTTTCTAAAACACCTTTCTTGGGTGTTACCTTTCACAGATGAGGAAATTTAGATGAGGCTTAGAGCAGTTTCCTATAATAGACCACCAAGAATTTACTGATTTCTGACTTCACAGACCATGTACTTTCCACTGAATTATACATAGTTAACCTAGAGATGTTTACTAGTAAAAATAGGACATAGGAGGAATGTGATATTTCTCCTCAAATGCTTTAGGAATTGTGGTATGGGATTTAGGCCTTATTCTGGATGGCTGGGTGGGACAAAAATAGAAGCAGGAGGGTATCAGTTACAGGGATATATATATTAATTCTTACAAGGAAAATCTGAACCACAGCTATATAGTCTGCTTTTGAATAGCTCTACTTTGACACAGTAGGCTTCCTTTTACTGGGAGTAAATATTTGCCAGTATTTCTGTTTTTTAAAAAAAAAAAGAAAGCTAAATTAGTACCTGTCAAGAATATTACCAGAAAAAAAATAAGCTCCTCCACTGAATGAATATGATTAAACAGTTTCTTAGGACAAAGGAAAAATCAAATTTTGGTAACTCAAATTTCAATTTAAATGCACATTTATTTGAAACCCGTGGGAAGTTTTTTAAAAATTTATCATTACCTAATTTACCAATTTTAGAAACCAGATTTTGTAGACAGATACGCTGTTCTAAGGGGGAAAGTTTGTGGTGTCTTGAAAGCTATTAACTAAAGACTTTTTTTATTAATAATTTTGAAGTACCATGTCCATGCCTTTCTAATCTAATCTATTCTTCTAAATAGGCTGCATTTGGAGTTGTCTTGGTTGTTTTCTCTGTTGCCCTCATCTTTTTCCATCAATATTAGCCACATACTTTGATTAATGAAATATTTCCAATGCTCTGAAGAATGAACCCAGTTAGCAGTAGGTGTTAGAATTGTTGGTGAGACCAGAGGTTCACAAATAAACCTGATTGGCTCTCTATTGGTTATCAGATATCCATTTCATAAAATTAGTCTATAGCATAATGAGATCCATGAAATGACTTTTCTTACATTTGGAATCCTTACTGAGGATTGTAAATGCTCTCATGCTCAGATTAAATAATTTAACATATAAACCATTTAGCCAAATTTATCACTTTAAAAAATCAATAAATAAAAATGTGAAAAAATAAATACTGTAGCACTCCAGTACACTTAAACGTCAGTGGAGTGATTTGGATGTCTCTTCAAGCCATAGGAAAATTTTGGGAAGAGGACTTCATTAGTTTGAACATCCTCACTCTACACTAGCTAATTGTTCAAAATCAGATGAGCTATTCCAATAATTTCTTCCAGAAGTCATCTAAATTTTAATAAGGCAGTGAAAGCAATTTTTAATTATGTAATATTCATTAAATTTACTATACTAGTTTTAAATAGGGCAAGTACTTGCAAGTGCTGTATCTCAGTACAATTCTTAGTACATTGATTTTCTTATATAATAAATATGTTTATGCCTCTTTTTACTAAATCTACAGCAGTTTTGTTTATATGACATTATTAACTGTGTCTGAAGTATCTCAGTATCTGATACCAGAGCTTCAGGTGAATATTTAACCATCAATGATAATATTATTTCTCTGGGAAGATACCCATTTAATGAAACTATCTGGGAATAACATATTATGGCCAAAAAAAAAAGCAATAATAAAGTACTGGCATATCCCAAAGTTTTTTAATTCTGTATTTCTTTCAATATAGATATATATTTTAGTGTTCTAATTCAGATATCTGTTTATTTGTAAAGTATAAATTGCTTTATATCTTTTTGGGGATTATATTTTCTTATACATAATATAGATATTACTCCTATACTCAAAACCTACTTTTTTTATGTCTACTGTGTAAATACTTTAATGTTTTTAACTCTGCAAAGTCTACATGTTTGTTACAGAATAAAAAGTAATTGGAGAAACAAAAGGAAAGAATTTAAATTACCTGTAATCCTAACCCAAAAATTATTCATGCCATTTTTTTTTAAATTTTTATTTATTTATGATAGTCACAGAGAGAGAGAGAGAGAGAGGCAGAGACACAGGCAGAGGGAGAAGCAGGCTCCATGCACCGGGAGCCTGATGTGGGATTCGATCCCGGGTCTCCAGGATCGCGCCCTGGGCCATAGGCAAGCGCCAAACCACTGCGCCACCCAGGGATCCCTCATGCCATTTTATATATCTTTTTTGAGATTTTGATCTCTGCATAAAAATATATTGTATGCATGCCCACAAATAGATACATAAATATTGGGCCATATTTCCCCTGGTTTTAGAATTACTTTTTACCTAGTATTCTGTTTTCACCCAACACTCTATTTTCCAATAAACACATAACCGCATTAGAATTATCGAGGCTCCATAATATTCCATTGTATAAATATACCAAATTTAATTTCCTGTTATTGAACATAAGCTGTTGCCAACATATCTGTTATAGTAGTGATGTGATTAACATTCTTTTAATTACATATTTTGTATGCTTGCATAATTATTTCCTGAGGCTAAATTTGTTGACATGGAACTTCTGGGTAAATGGGTTTATATATATATTTGTAGAATTTTGTTAAAGGTTGACAAGTTGCCCTCCAGAAAAATTGTAGCAGTTTACGTCATGGCCATCAACATAGTGATAATACAGTACTTCCCTTCACTCTGCTCAGTTCTGAGGATTCCTTATCTTTTTTAATCTTTGCCAACCCAGTAGATGAAAAGTAATATTTCATGGTTGCTTTATATTTATTTGACTACCAGTGAGATGTAGAAGTTTTCACATATACTATTGTCCAGTTATTTGTATTTTTCTGAATAATATGAAAAGATTTTTTCTTGAAAGTTATATACCAAGTAAAATTAACAAGCATACTTGAAAAATTCAGAAGCAAAATAATAGAATATGCTTTATTTCTATAAAAACACTTTAAAAATATTGTGACACCCTGTGTCTGATATTTTGTTTCTCAGAGATTCTAATGACATACATACTAATTAGGTAACAGGTAGATCTTTGTTTTTACAGTAGAAATGCATAGAGGTAGCCTATTCATAATTTGGCTTTTTCTGTCTTCCTGTGGAACTGCATATTTTATAAAATATAAGTAGGCATTTTAAACAGATTTAAGAGTAGGTAGGTAGGAAAATGAAATGTGTTTGTTATTTTAGCATTTCAGGCAGCCTGTGCACAAGTCAAACAAGTTCTCAGTATTCCTGTCTATTACTGGAAAACGTTGTTTTCTTTGATAATGGCAAGATGGTATTTGCCGGTAGGTATTTTCCAAAAAGGAATGATAAAATTTGTGCTTAAAATGTTTAAAAAATTACATATGTATGTAGAAGTATTTGTGTAGAGTATTTTGTGTGGACTTCTTTAATAATAATATCTAAAAGCTTATTTAATTATAGTTGGTTTTTCATAACAATTTTATCAAATATATTTTAAAATAAATCTTAGAGATCATTTCAGTATATTTTATGTTTTATGGTTTTATTTTTTTATAAAATCTAAACTGAATTGCTTACTAATGAAATGTCATTAAATAGGAAAGGTCTTAACTGGTTTCAGACAATGAAATAGGTTAAGTTAGGTCCATCCGATTTTCAAAATCTTTATCATCCTCATTAGATTTTAACCTTAAATTGCCAGGTCAAGGCTAATCATGAATAAAGTAGCTAATTAGTTATAGTAAGAAGCAATGATATTCAACATTTAAAAGCCAGAGAGAAACTTATAACTAAAGTTCAACAAGGAGTTCTACTTTTTATTCCAATTAAGTTATTATTTACTTAGCTTTATTGTTTCTGCTATTGCTCAAAGAAGAAAGTTGGTTGTGTGTCTCAGGATTTTCAGAAAGAGCAGTGGTTTACATGTGTAAATGCAGCTTCCCACTCATTTGCTCATTTGCTGGCCTTGGAGGTAGAATACACAGTTGTCCTGGAGTAATGTGAATTAACTTGTTTAACCTGAGCTTGTATGTTCGTGTAAAGCCTACCTGTGGATTAAGTGCTTTCATATCTATTGAATTGCCTTTTTGGCTTCTCCAGCTTGACACCCAGTAGTCACCCAAACTTAATTGGTCCAAACCCAAACTATTGATTGCACAACCCCATTCCACTCCTGCCAAACCAGCTCCTCCAGGCTTCCGCATCTCAGTGAATGAGAATTCCATTTTTCTTGTGGCTGAAATTAAAAACTGTTGTCATCTTTAACTTTTATAAGTCAGATATGTTCATTCATTGACTAAAGCTTTTCAGCGATTCCAACTCACTGGATAAAAGCACATAAAACCCCTTTTCAAAATCACTATCACCCTTGGCTCAAATACTCTAAGCATGTTTCCTCCACAGAGCCTTTACATTTGTTCTTCCTTCTGCTTTCATTGTTTTCCTCTGCCTGAAATTCTTATGGTTCACTCCATTTTTCCCTTCAGATATCTGCTCAGATGTTAACTTTTCAAAGAAGCTCTTGCATGATAATTCTTAACCACCTTCTGACCCCGTGAACTTCCCCACCATAACCACCATACTTGATTTTTCTCCATTTCACTTCTCCCTCCTGGCATTATGTAGTACCTTGTCTAAAGGGTTTATTATGTTTACCTTTCTTCAGTTAGTATGTAAAGTGCAGGAGCACAAAGACTTCATCTTGATGTCACTCCTAAATTCCTGGCACCTAAAACGGTACCTGACAGTTCAGTAGGCATTCAGTAAAAATATGTTCATTTAATCCATACAACTTTGCCATTAAGACAGTACTTATTACTACCATCACTCCCATTTATAGACTAGAAAACCTAGGCTTATGGAGGTTAAGTGGTCCACAGGTCACATGGAAAGTAGGTAGCAAAACTGGAAACCAAACCCAGTTCTAAACTGAACTTTTCAATCCCCAGTTGTAGAGAAGATTTAAATGATTTATATCCCTGGAAGAAGGAATACTCCTTAGATTTTATACTCTTAGATTTTATACTCTGGTATAGGTTAATTATATCAGATCATTCACTAAACCAGGTTTTTTGGGGACGAAAATGAAATTGATGATACAAGAAGGAAAGAATGTTAGGAGGAGATTGCAAATGCCTATCTTTCAGTTTTGGCAAGGATCCTCTTTCCAAAGGCACCTGACCCATTTTCTCCAGTGTATTCATACTTCATAGACACTGAGGCATTAATTTATGTTAACAGTAAATAACTGATTTCTACATTTTGTTAGCCCTAAACTAAGGAGAAGTTACTTCCCACTTCACAGGTCATTTTCACATTTGATTATTGTCAAAACAGCCTTATATCTTCAGTGTCTTAACTGGGCTACAGTATTACTTGTATCTCATGAGTCAAAAAGTTTTCTTTTTTTAGTCCATTCTCCTTTGTGATAAACCATTTTAAAATGCCATGCTATAATTTAATGTGTGAAATTTCAAAATGAATCTGATGAGTAAAAATAGATCGTAACAGTGGCTATTGTTTAAAACAATACACATTGCATCCATTCATATATCCAACCACTACCCCCCAACTATCACAATTCAATTTAAAAATTACTAAAAATAAGGATTGGATTTTGTTTGTTTTCAGGGCAAGGAATACCAACTTTATTTGTTCTAAACCAAATTAAATATGCTGATAAGCTAAAAAGGAATTAGCCATTTGTCTCAGAGGAAGTTCAGTTTTATCATATTTTATCAAGATTTCTCTATCTAGTTTCCTGTAGTCTAATGCAGTTCCAGACTTTGGAGAAAGACCTTTAGTTTGTCATTGTCTTCCCTGAGATGCTTATTGCCCAAGACATCTTAACCTATTTGGGTTGGATTAAGCTTTGCCCAAACTGATGGAGTTGGTATGTAATCAGCCTCTCTGATACCTACTCACACCTTCTTGCCAAACAAGTAGGGATCTCAAGTATTTTGCTGTGTTCCTTCATACTCTGGAGTTCCTTTCTCTGTGGCCCCACTCTAAATGCAGTTGGTATTTGTTGATATTACTGTCAGCATAATTGAAAGGAATGGGCAGACCTAAATGCCTTCACAAAGGATGTTCTTCTACAGGGGGGTTCAATGAACAAAGGAAATTGGAGTGAGACCTTCAGATGTTTGTAAAATGAGGAGCTTTCTTGTTGTCACGCCAGGGAAAGATGGCAACTCACTTATCAGAGAGAGGTGATTTCTCCAAAGAAGGGTTCCCAGATTTAGACAAGTGATGTTCTCCCCTCGCGAAGGTTTTCTGAAGAGAAAAAGGGTGGAGTGGCTTCAAAATGAAATTTTCAGGATCACAAACATCAAAGGGCAGGGATCCACTATTTCCAGAAAACAGGGCACACTGGGAACTCTGAGAGAAACACCATGAGTCACAGAAAATTCAGGGACAGTAAGGCAGTGGTAAAGGAATAGAGCTTGTGAGGAGGGAAAATTCTGCACAACTGAGCCAGAAGAAGCTACACATTTGCACTTTTCTTAACCTTGTATAAAAGAGCCCTGATAAGAACAGATCAAGACAGAACAGAGAGCTTGTGTTTATTGTCTGTAAATTTTAAAACAAATTATTTTCTATCATCCACTTGAGAAATGAGGTGGGGAAATGATATTCTACATGTAAGACAGAATTATGATAGCCTCTACTTTATTTAAAGGTGTTACTTATTTGGATAGCTATATATAATGCTGTTTTATTCAAGCTTGTATAGAATGTGAAGGTCTGAGTTAATTTTTAAGACTACCAGCCAAATATCAACTCCTTTATGGCAAATGATCAAGTTTCCTTGATTTTTTTTTCCAGAGTTGGATCTGGATCTCTTGATAAGATAGCAGCCTTTAGAGATTTGCTTTTTTAGCAGGTCCAAGGAAAAATTAGGCAGGAAGAAAGGAATGTTCTGAGTTCCCAGCTGGCCAAGATCATAGTATGTAATCATGGCTTATCACTGAGTTAGGGGAAAGATCAACTGGTTTTTACCAGTATTATGCAGGTCTTCCTGTAGAAAATAACAAGGAACAAAGTGATATAAAAGTTAAAGATTATAAATAAAATAGACCTAGCATCAAATAGCTACATTGATTCATACAGGTGTAACTATTCTAAGAACCAGATATATTTTTCTTGTGGTATTAGTATGTTAACATAAACCTGCCCCAAAATTCCTGTAAGTTCTTACTAGTTGCTATTAAAATGTCTATGTTAAGGCTAATTTATAAAGCAAAGATTTATCGAGCCCTTCTTTCTGGGTCTTGTTACATAAAGATCAATAAGGTACAGCCCCAAGGACCATGTAGACAAGGAGAATAGGCAGGGGCTAATACAGTAGTCCAAGCTAGAAAAGAATGAAGACTATGTTTTGGAGATAAAGACAAGGGAAATATATATATATGAATTCTTCTTTTTATTCCTTTATTTAGTAATTATGTTTATACCATGCAGCATCCAGATACTGGACATATAGAAATGCCTCTTCTTGCAGAGTTTACATTCAAGAAATTATAAAACAAGATTTCTCAATTTCAGCATGATTGATATTTTGGACAAGAGAATTTGTTCTTATGGAGGGATATCCTTTGCATTATAGGATGCAGAGCAGCATCACTGGCCTCTACACACTAGGTGCCAGGAGTAGTCTTCCCCCTCACCTTCGGCCCCCTAATTTGTGACAGACAGAAATGTCTCCAGATATTGTTGAATGTCTTCTAGAGGCTCTGAGGAGATCACCAGTGGTTGAGAAGCAGAATTTTTTTTTTCATTTGAGTATAGTTGACACACAATGTTACATTAGTTTCAGGTATACAGTATAATGATTCATCTTCTTTATACATTATGCTATGCTCACCACAAGTGTAACTTCTGTCTGTCACCATACAACACTATTACAGTATGGTCTACATTCCCTGTGCTGTGCCTTTATTCCTGTAGCTTACTCATTTCATAACTGAAAAACTGTATCTTAAACTCCCCTGTACCCATATTGTCCATTCCCCATACCTCTTCCCTCTGCCAAACATCAGTCTATTTTCTGTATCTATAGGTCTGATTCTGGTTTTTGTCTGTTTGTTTAGAGAAGCACTATTTTAGGCAGTAGTATTGGTATCCACTGTTAACTGATTAGAGACATCTATGAGAATTCTCCAGTTTCTAATCTGAGTAGCCAAAGCCAGGTAATGGGGGAATGGGGTGTCGGGCATGTTTCCTTTGAGAAACTTATAGGACATTTGGGTGGGAAATGTTCATCAGGCAGCTTTACAGGTGTGGGATTCAAATGAGTGATGTGAACTAGAAATACAGGTTTGGGGAATAAAACTCTGTGATAAAGACTTCATTCACAGAAACATGCAATTTTGAACCAAAACTCCATTTTTGGAACTAAAATTTCCAGAATGGGTTTCCCAAGGGAAAGACTGATAATTGGAAAGATTAACAAAACTCACATTTTCTCTTGTGCATTATGTTCTTGGTGTTTGGGGATCAGAGATTATTTTCCATGCAAAAGTACACAATAATGCCTCACAAAATATCATATTGTTATTTTTAAAAGAGTCATCTGTTAATAAATCATAAAAGCATGAACAATTATATCAAGTCAAATTAATCTTCCCACAAGTGCCTAAATAAGGACTAAAATAAATCAAAATAATTACTCCTACAAGAGAATGGATTAAATTACCTTCTTCAAGCTCTCGTTGAGCCTTTTGTTCTGTCTTTAAAATCTACTGATAGTTTGGTGGTTGTGGAGAGTTGTGTATAAGAAATCATACTGTATTTTTTTAATGCTTAGTGTATTACACTAACATTATACTGTAATTTGACATTCATTATCTCACTTGATCCTCTCACTTTGAGAGGTAGGTTTCATTATCAAGGAAACTGAAACTTTTAAGTAATGTCATTAGGATCCCATAGCTAATAAGTTCCAGGGTCTGGATTAGAACTCCTGGCCTCCTAATTTCCATTCCAGCTGCCCCAACCCTTTATAGCTATATAGTAGCTATGCTCTGAAGTGATCTTTGCTAAAAACACAGTAATCCAGTTTATTGCCAGCAGCCATACTTCGGGTGACCCCTTGTATTCTTTCCTGTAGTTGATGGGAAGCATCCATTTTTGCTTTTGTTTTTGTGGAGAATTAGGCTAAATAAGATTTTTGTTTTGGCATTTGCAAAACTAAAAACCTATATATGTATGGTATGTTATATATTTATATCTCTCCTACATATGGCCACTAATTTATTTTAAACTCTGTCCCTATAGATTATATAAAACAGTTTATTCAGCAAGGAAATAATACATAAAGCAGTATGTTTATTTCAATTTTTTACAGCTATTTTCATTTCCACATTTTTTCTTCCTTTCTCATTTTAAAATATCATGTCTTCCATAATGGTTTGCTTTTAAAATCAACAGTTTCTTTTTTATTGAATTATCCTTAACATACAATATTAGTGTCTGATGTACAACATATTGATTCAACATTTATATACATTACAAAAGGCTCACCATAAGTATAGTCACCATCTGTCACCATACAAAGATATTACAGTGTTATTGACTATATATTCC
Organism: Vulpes lagopus; assembly: GCF_018345385.1. Classification (NCBI taxonomy): domain Eukaryota; kingdom Metazoa; phylum Chordata; class Mammalia; order Carnivora; family Canidae; genus Vulpes; species Vulpes lagopus. The sequence continues at coordinate 20,840,575 of NC_054842.1, read as the reverse complement.
CTGTGCTGTATTTTTCATCCCACTGACCTATTTATTTTATAACTGGAAGTTTTTACCTCATAATTGCCTTTGCCTGTGATGCCCATCTGCCCACTTCCCTCCCCTCTGGCAACCACCAAGTTTTTTTCTTTATTTAAGAGTTATTTCATTTGCTTTAAGATTTCACATGTAAGTGAAATCATTGGCAATTTTGTCTTTCTCAGTCTCACTTATTTCACTTACTATAATACCCTCTACGTCCATTCATGTTGTCACAAATGGCAAGATTTCATTCTTTTTAGTGGCTGAGTAATACTCTATGATAGATATAACATCTTTATCCATTCATGTGTCGATGATGAGTTGATTCCATAACTTAGCTATTATAAGTAATGCAGCAGTAAACAGTAATGCATGTATCTTTTTGAATTAGTGTTTTCATTTTCCTTGGGTAAATACTTAGTAGTGGAGTTACTGGATCATATTTTTTTTTTTTTTAACTTTTTGAAAAGCCTCCATGTTGTTTCCCAGAGTGGTTTTATCAGTTTACATTTCCATCACAAGTGTATGAATTAGAGTTCCCTTTTCTCCACATCCTTGCCAATACTTATTTTTTGTCTTTTTGATAGAAGCCATTCTTACTACTATGATATCTCATTCTGGTTTTGATTTGCATTTTCCTGATGATTAGTGATGTTGAACATCTTTTCATGTGTCTGTTAGCCATCTGTATGTCTTCTTTGGACAATGTCTATTCGGGTCATCTGCCCATTTTTTAATCAGGTCGTTGGGGGTTTTTTGGTATTGAGTTGTAGGAGTTCTTTATATATTTTGGATATTAACCCTTTATTGGGTATATCATTTGAGAATATCTTCCCTCATTTACTAGGTTGCCTTTTTGTTTTGTTGATGATTTCCTTCTTGTGCAAAAGCTTTTTATTTTGGAGTAGTCCCAATAGTTTATTTTTGCATTTGTTTCCCTTTCCTTAGGATGCATATCCATAAATAAGTTACTAAGTCTGATGTCTAAAAAGATTACTGCCTTTGTTTTCTTTTAGCATTTTTATGGTTTCAGGTGTCACATTTAGGTCTTTAATCCATTCTGGGTTTATTTTTGTGTAGAGTATAAGTGGTCAAGTTTCATTCTTTTGTATGTGGCTGTCCAGTTTTCCCAACATCATTATTGAAGAGACTTTCTTCTCCCCACTGTATATTCTTGCTTCTTTGTTGTAGGTTAATTGACTGTATAAACATGATTTTATTTCTGGGCTTTCTGTCTTCTTCCATTGATACATATTTCTATTTTTATGTCAGAACTATAACATTTTGATTACTATGGCTTTGTAGTATATCTTGAAATCTGAGACTATGGTACCTCCAGCTTTATTCTTTTTTCTCAGGATTGCTTTGGCTATTCAGAGTCTTTTGTGGGTCCATACATATTTTAGGATTTTTTTCCTAGTTCTGTAAAAAATACTATTGGTGTTTTTTTTATAGGGGTTGTATTGAATCCGTAGATGGCTTTGGGCAGTATGGACATTTTAATAGTGTTCTTACAGTCCATGAGCATGGTATGTCTTTCTGTTTACATTATCTTCATTTACTTTAATCAGTATCTTACTGTTTTCAGTGTACAAATTTTTCACCTTCTTAGTTAAATTTATTCTTAAGTATTTTATTCTTTTTGATAGGATTATAAATAGGATTTTTTCTTAACTTTTTTCTGCTACTTTGTGCATAAAAATGCAACAGATTTCTGTATATTAATTTTATATTTTACTAAATTCATTTATTGGTTCTAATAGTTTTCTATATATAGTATGTCATCTGCAAATAGTGACAGTTTTACATCCTTAACTATGGATGCTCACTCTTTATTCATTCATCCTTTCTTTCTTTCTTTCTTTCTTTCTTTCTTTCTTTCTTTTCCTTCCTTCTCTTTCTTCTTTCTTTCTTTCATTTTTGTCTGATTGCTTTAGCTAGGACTTCTAGTATTATGTTAAATAAAATAGTAAGAATGAACATCCTTGTTTTGTTCCTTATCTTAGAGTATTAATAAAGCTTTTTACCAATGAGCATGATGTTAGCTCTAGGTTTGTCATATATGACCTTTATTTATGTTGAGATGTGTTTCCACTATACTCATTTTATTGAAAGGTTTTTTTTTTTTTTATCAGGTATGGATGTTGGATTTTGTCAAACACTTCTTCTGCATTTAGTGAGATGACAATGTGATTTTTATCCTTCATTTTGTTAATGTGATGTATCACATTGATTTGTGGATATTGAATCATCCTTATTACATACCTGGAATAAATCCCACTTGACCATGGTGAATAATCCTTTTAAAGTATTATTGAATTTGGTTTGCTAATATTTTGTTGAGGATGTTTGTATCTATGTTCATTAGGGATATTGGTCTGTAATTTTTTTGGTACGGTCTTTGTCTAGTGTTGGTATCAGAATAATGCTGGCTTCATAGGATGAATTTGGAAACATTCCTTTGTCTTCTGTTTTTTGAAATGGTTTATTAAGAATAAGTGATAACTTTTTTTTAAGTGTTTGGCAGAATTCAGCTGTAGGTTTGAAATCATATGGTCCTGGGCTTTTGCTTGTTGAGAGCTTGTTTGTTTGTTTAGGATTATTTATTTATTCATGGGAGACATGGGGAGAGAGGCAGAGACAGAGGCATAGGGAGGAGCAGGCCTCCTGCAGGGAGCCTGATGCAGGACTCTATCCCATGACCCTAGGATCATGACCCAAGCAAAAGGCAAATGCTCAACCACTGAGCCACCCAGGTGCCCCTTGTTGGGAGTTTTTGGTTACCAATTCAATTCTGTCATTAGTTATCAGTCTGTTCAGATTTTCTGTTTCTTCGTGATTTAGTCTTCGAAGATTGCATATTTCTAGGAATTTATCTATTTCTTCTAGTTCATCCAGTTTGTTGGTATATACTTTTTTGTAGAAGTTTCTTAAAATCTTTTGTATTTCTCTCATGTTGTCACTTCTCTTTCATTTCTGACTTTGAGTTCTCTTTTTTTCCTTGATTTATTAACTTTATCTTTTCAAAGAGCTAGCTCTTAGTCTCATTGATTTTTTTCTATTGCTTTTTAGTCTGTTTCATTTATCTCTGCTTTGGTCTTTATTATTTTCTTTTAATGATGTAAGGCTAGATTGTTTAAATGAAATTGTTTCTTGTGGTAGGCCTGTATCACTCTAAGCTTCCCTCTCTAAGCTATTTATTTTTAAAGTTTTTATTTATTTATTTGAGAGATAGAGCACATGATTGGGGGAGAGGAGCAGAAGAATAAGAAAAAGCAGACTCCCCACTGTGCAGGGAGCTTGATGCAGGGCTTGATCACAGGACCCTGAGATCATGACCTGAGCCAAAGGCAGATACCTAACTGACTGAGCCTCCCAGGTGCTTCAGACTATTTTGTTTTTAGATAGTTTTAAATAGGTGATATGTAAATATATGCATTTACATACATAGTAAAAAATTCAAACACAGAAATTCAAGCAACACAGTAAAAAATTCAAACACAAAAGGTATACAGTAAATTAAGTCTTCCTTTTTGTTGCCTGGCATTTTCATTCTCCAGACATTCTTTTTTCTACATTTGCTTTTTTCAGATTTATTTATTATCTCCCAGATTTTCCTGTATTCATATATGTAAATCAGCTTCATTATAACTATATAATATTTTATTGGATGGATATAACATAATCATTGAACCAGGTTTCCTACAATGGAAATATAGGTTATTTCCAGTCTTTTGCCATCATAAATAATACTTCACTAAGAATATTTGTACATACTGTCTTCGTGAATTTGTGTAATGGATAATTTCCTAGAACTAGATTGGTAGAAAAAAAAGGCTATATGTCTCTTCAGTTTTAATGGACTTTTCCCAGACTGCTCTGTTTTCAGAGAAGTTGTACCAACTTACACTGCCAACTTAGATGCGCCTGCCTTTTCCCTACTTCCTCAGCAGTGCTATGTCGCACACCAAGTATCTGACCTTTAACAATTTAATAGATAGGAAAGATTAATTATTTGCATTTCTCTTATTATGAGTAGGAGTAACACCTTTTCATGTGTCTGAAGGTTAGCTTTCTTCTTATTGAAAAGAAACCTTATAGAAACCTGTGCTCTTTATACTTTACAACCATGTAACTTTTGTTGACCCTAAACTCTTGGAATTTAGCAACTATACCTATAGAAAGAGGAAGTCTAACAGTCTCCAAGAGTGACTTAATTTTGCACTGTCGGCAATCGGCCGCTGCTCACTTAAAATCTTTAGTGGTTTCCCATTGCACTTAGAATAAAATTCAGACTTCTTATGTTGACCTACAAGGCTGTCATGGTCTCTCTACCAGCTTCACCACATTGCAGCTCTCCTTGGCCTCCTTTTTATCTTCAGGACCTTAGGATTTTCTGATAACTTTTGCTTGGGATCCAGCAAACATGATCCAGTTCTTGTGACCAACACCTTCTCATTCTTCAGGCCTCATCTTTAGTATTATCTAATGAGAGATACATTTCCTGAACACCTTATGTAGCTAGTTCCACACTGATTATTTTCTATCACATCAGATAATTTCTTTCATGAAACATTTCAAAGGTCTGACATTTTTACATAATTGTTGATTGGTTTATTTTCTACCTACCCACACTAGACTCTAAGTCTATGACAAAGACCAGACAAATAGTTGGTTTGATGAAGCAAGTGAATATTCATTCATCTGGCATATCTTTCACACTTCCAAAATCTTGTTTCTTTGTTAGTTTGTAGTATTGAAAAGTTGTTCAAAATGAGCAAGCAAGAGAGTGTGTGTACATGTGTGCATGTGCATGTTCTCCATCTCTCCCACAGAATTAGATATACGTGGAGGGTAGGGTCATCCTTTTCTCTTTTTTTTAAGTTGTATTATTATTATTTTTAGAGAAAGAGAGAGTGTGCAGCAGGAAGGGGCAGAGGGAGAAGGAGAGAATCTCCAGCAGACTCCTCCAGGGAGCCCGATGTGGGGCTCCATCTCACAACCCTGAGATCATGACCTGAGCTGAAACCAAAGTTGGATGCTCAACTAACTTTGCCACCTAGGTGCTCTTAGGGTTGTCCTTTTCTATGAAGATGTTTATTATAAGAGTGTTTAGTACATCCAGTAAAAAGTAATACATATTTGTTAAAACAGTGAAAGGTGATACAGTTTATCTTAAAATGCTTAAAATTAAGTGCTGCATATATATTGGCATGAAATCAAATGGCAAGAAATGAATCTGTGTTAAAGAAAAACTTGCATTTTTATTTTCATCTTGTTTGAAATAGTATATTCTTGAGTGTATAAAGTTTGAGGCTATATTTTATGCAGACCATCTGTTGATACAAATTAATAGCAAATAATTTGCGCCTTTAAATATAGGTTCAAATAATGGTAAGTACATGGGTCAATTTTTGCAAAATAGGAAAATACTATAATCTAAGAACTAAGTGCCTCTTCCTATAGGTATCTACCTTCAGTAATAGAGTATGATCATAGTCACTTTTCTATGCCATTTTTAAGCCATCAGAATTTGAAGTCACGGGGCGCCTGGGTGACTCAGTTGGTTGAGCATCTGCCTTCGGCTCAGGTCATGATCTCAGGTTCCTGGGATCAAGCCCCACATCAGGCTCTCTGCTCAGCTAGGAGTCTGCTTCTCCCTCTCTTCCCTCTCCCTCTGTCCTCCCCACCTTGTGCTCTCTCTCTCTCAAATAAATAAATAAAATCTTAAAAAAAAAAATTTGAAGTCACACCATGAAAGCCAAATCAATGCTTGTGCTTGTTTTCCCAAGGCATATGTAAGCAAAGAAAGTATATAAACTGTCTTTGCTGCCATTTTGTCACACAGAGTGCACAAGTACCACTTCTTAAGCTGTATTTAAACACAAGACTCCTGGAGGAAAAGTTCATGTGTATTAGGATGGATAAATTTTGGTGTATCCATACAGTGGAATATTATATATTAGTAAAATAAAAAACAATGAGCAATAAATATGAATCTCACAAACATGATATTAAAAGAAGACACAAAAGAGCACATACTGTATGATTTCATTTATGTACTATATGATTCCATTTATATAATTTACAAAACAGAAAAAAACTATTAATATAGAAGTAGGAGCCAGAATAGTGATTACATTTGAGAGGATGGTTGTGACTGGGAAATAGAAGTGAGTTATCTGGGGTTCTGGCAATATTCTTTATCTTGTTCTAGGTGGCTGTCACTCAAGTTTGTTGACATTTTAAAAATTCATCAAGCTGTGCACTGATGATCTGTGTACTTTTCTCTATATATATTTTATTTTTCCAATAGTTTCCATTCGAAAAGCACTGTATTGCTACATTTAGGCCATATCTCCTCCATCTTGTGAAAATTATATGCTTTGAACCTAAATGTAGGTTGTTGTTTTTTTCTGATTAATTTCTGTTATTTCTCTTAACACAGTTTGACTTGTTTAGATCTTTTTATTTTTTGCTTCTGACTAGCATGTAAATTATCCAGCTTTATGTTACCTATAGCTTGAATAAGCATGTCTTTTATGTCTCTGTTTAAGTCATTGATAAAATGTTGAAAAAGACAGGACTAATCACATATTATCCCACTAAAGAGCTTTTTCGTACCTACTTAATTAATTTGGTCTTAACAGCAAAATCTGCTAAAATTTGCTTATTCAGAGCATTGTGCATTTACCAAACTGAGTTATCATCCAGACTGGAATTCTCCCCCTTGCCCACAAGGAGACACTCAAAGTGAGGTTTACCATACCACAGTTTGCTTTTGGACTCTACTTTTTACAATCTCATAGGTCATAAATAATACTTCCCCCATACGTAAAAGTCGAATTTATAACTGCCAGACTGCTGTGTTTATTTTAGCACTGGGCCAGTACCATTGACAGTAATAAAGGAAGAAGACTTTCAAGAGTTTTGATTGTGTATATGCCTGAGCAGGATAGGAAGAAGTTGTTAATGGGAGTAAACAAAGAATGATGTGGTCAACTCGGAGATAGAACTGGTTGGCACAACACCAGCATTCAGAGAGAATCTGCGTATGACCCTCAATTTATGCCTTGACTTTCTAAGTTTTTTGAACAACTTTTAAAACATCTCATCATAAACCATGCTGGAGTTCAAATATATCTGCTTTATTTTCTTAATCTGTAATTTAATAGCTGTATTGAAAAGGAAGTGAATGACCCATGGCACAGTTTGCTTTGGGTATATCCATGTTAATCTCATTGATCACCACCACATCATTTTCTAAGTACTAACGAATCCTCTGTCCTTTGTAGAAGTTTATTAAAAATTATATCATTCTGCTTGTTAACAAAAGAAATAAAATTTAATATAATTGAATAGAGTTGAAAACTTTATCTTCACTTTGCTATCTGTTACAGTTCACTTTTATCTATGCCAAGGAGTGATTCTCTTTCTTAATTTGCTACATTCTTGCTTGGATAAGCCTTATTTTCTTTAGTTGTTTTTTGTTTTGTTTTGGTAGTGGTGGTTTTTTGTTTTATATGACTAAATCCATGAATTGGTTTTAATGGTAGAATATGAAGATGATTAAAAGGTAAAGATAGAAAATAATACCTACTGTGGAATAAAAGAGACCCCCAGACCAGTGCAGGGAACAGACATACCAGTAACTGTACTAATGATAACAATACAGTGGGAACACTGGAGAAAGAGCACTTGAAGGATGGTAGCAGTAGCCCTGAGAAAAAAGAAACTCTTTCTGACAAATACACAGAAGAGTGCTAGTGTGTGACTTTTTCAGGGCAGTGTGATCAGTGGAGAACCAGGATAGACAAATGTGCCACCTTAAGGGATTTCTTCAGCAGGCAATAGACAATTGGACGTGTTTGCATGCTAGACAGATTACCCTTGAAGCAACATGGTGCATGGTGGTGGGAAGGAGAGACCAAAGAGAAATAGTCTTGTGAAAGAGACTGTTAAAATAATTTCATCTAATGATGATGAATGCCTAGAGTAGTGACAAGGAGAATTAAGAAATAGAGAAATTGAGGAATAGTGTCTACTCATACATTTCTCTCATGTCCATGCTCCACATTTCTTGCAGGATGCATTAATATCACTGTATTTTTTCTGAAGATCTGAGCTTTTGTGCACAATCATTGCTATGCAGCTGAGAGTATATGAAGTCATTAACTGCAGGTCAGTATGTCATGACACAGCAAGAATTTTGATGTAGACACATTTGAAGTTGTCTATCTTCGTGAACAATACAGGGAAGGAAAAAAAAGATAGTCATCGAACCCTTCTTACCCCAGTCTTCAGAATTCAGTCTGTAACTACCTCTTCTCTGATACTTTCTGGTATTTTTCTCAATCAGACACCATCTGTTTTGATCCAAACTCTAGAGCCCACTGTCCTCTCCTGTGACATTTCTTCATAGTTACCTGTATGATTCTCTTCTCTCTCTGCTAGATAGTCAGGCATCTGAGGACCTAACTTGTACATCTTTGCTTCCTCTCCCACCCATTAACTTCATGCTCCTCAACTCCACACAGTGCTTTGAAAGTAGTAGTCAACAGATAGCTGCTGAATAAATGAACATTTATCCCTTTATTTTCTTTGTTTTAAATCAAAACCTTTTTTTATAATTGGCAGCAAACATTCTTCAGAACCAGACAGTATTTATATTTTTGTATCTTCCCTAGAACCTAACATAGACCTGTTTAGACTGTAGGCATCAATAAATATCTTCTTGGTTTATTATCTTAGAATTGATTATTTTGAAATTCTTGATGTAAGGACAAAGAAGAGAGGAATACAATTCATGACATAAGAAGAGAGGAATACAATTCATGACATATACATTAATGCATCTTCTCAAAAAGATTCTCACCTACTAGGTTGCTGTATAAATGCTGACAAGTGAGGTAAATCATATTTGAGCAAGTATTGGGGACCTAGAGGAGGACTAATAATTATCTAAAATAGTTGTCTCTAATCAATACCTAAAACCACTGTCTGGTCATGTCAGGCATACTCCTGAGATTAAACATCCTAAAATTTCCAAATTAAATTAAAATTTAAATACAAATCAAATAGAAAATCAGTAAATACCCAGGATCGAGTCCCGCTTCGGGCTCCTGGCATGCCTGCTTCTCCCTCTGTGTCTCTGCCGCGCGCGCTCTCTCTCTCTCTCTCTCTCTCTCTCTGTCATGAATGAAAATCAGTAAATGTATCCAGAGAAAACTTTTCTTCTTCCCACGCTTACTCCTATTTCCTACTTGGGGGTTGAGGAGGAACACAAGCATTTGATAGCTGAAAGCTTTTTATAGAAAATTACTGTTTATTTATTCGTTCATTAAGTATGTATCCAAACTATTAGATGTGCGGCAGTGCTGGATGCTGGATATCATGGATATTGCAAAGAATCTCTCATGTGCCTTGCCCTCAGATTACCTTCAGTCTAGATAGGAGGAAAGAAATATATATATATAAACACAAAAGGGTAAGCTTAAATGTAAAGTTTAGAAAAAGGATTGAGTACTACGATTGGAAACGGCAGGGGAATGCTTCATAAAAGAACTATCCATGAAAGACAGAGCATTTCCATAGGTAAAAGAAAAAGTCAAGTTATCAAGATGGAGGATGACAAAACTTTGAAGTGTGGAAAAAGCAAGCTTGTTCTACCAACCATGCCCTAAGCTTAGTAATCTATTACATATATGGAATTGAACTTAGAGAAACATCACATTTAGAGCAGTATATTTAGATATCATTTGCAACTTTGAAAATAGGAAAAACTCAGCATTAACAATTAGTGAATCTATTCATTGTAGGTTTGAATTTTTTTAAAGATTTTCTTTATTTAAAAAAAAAGATTTTTTTTATTTATTAGAGAAAGAACACAAGTAAGAGGAAGGGCAGAGGAAGAGGGACAAGCAGACTCCCCACTAAGCAGCGAGCCCAACGCAGGGCTCTATTCCAGGACTCCAAGATCATGACTTGAGCCAAAGGCAGATGCTTAATCATCTGAGCCCTGCTGGCACCCCATGGTTTGAATTTTTTTAATAAAAAGTTGAAGGGCCACCTTCAACTTTTTATTAAAAGTTGAACCACCAACTGGGTGGTTCAGTGGTTGGACATCTGCCTTCGGCTCAGGCGTGATCCTGGGTCCTGTTGAACCACCAACTGGGTGGTTCAGTGGTTGGACATCTGCCTTCGGCTTAGGTCGTGATCCTGGGTCCTGGGATCGAGTCCCACATCATGCTCCCCACAGGGGCCTGCTTCTCCCTCTATGTCTCTGCCTCTCTCTCTATGTCTCTCATGAATAAGTAAATAAAAATCTTTAAAAAATTTGAAAAGAATATTGTAACACTGAAGTGAGCTAGGAAGTATTACCTCATAAAGGCACACACACATGTACATGCCTAACATTTTGGAACTCTGTTATAGGACAAATTGGGGATACTGGGGGAAAACTTCCTAAAGGAAATACTATTTAACTAGTCCATGAGGGATATTATTTCAATCAGGAGAAAAAAAAAAAAACAATATAAGTTTATCAAAGTACAGAATACCAGTGTTTTGAAGTGTGGAAAGTACAAGCTTTCCTTCTTCATCAGAAATAGACACCATCTCCTGCTGGGAATTAGTGCAAATATATGGCCAACAACATATACTCACTATGAAATGCACACATGCATGCACACACATAGAGACATTTGAAATTATGTCCTTATTAATGAAAAATTAAAATGTTAAGAAGTAACCAGATTAATTTTTCTGAAAAGTATACTTCTTTATATCCTTCTACTCCCAAAAAAATATGCAAATTGATGTTCACGATTTGAAAGCTGAAATGTTAGGTGGACATTCAGAGACAATTGTATTATTATGAATGCTGATTACGTTGCTCCACCGCCATATTTTTAGGTCCAAGGTTTAAGAGCAACTTTATTTTTCATCAAGAGATTGTGTGAAGCAATAAGTACAGGCAACAGTATTAGAATATATATTATAATTTATTTATGAATATTATATATAATATATATTCTTATATTTTAGAAGGTAATATATGCTAGTATTTTATATGTGATATATATGTGTGTATATATAAAAATATAAATCGGGGTGATAGCATGTTTGCTCTTAAAAATATTTTAAAACATCTTAAAATAGTACATAAAGCTTTGTAAGATTACTTCAATGAAATTGCATTATCACCATAGACTATATCTGTAAGACAAGTTGTTGAAAGGGAGCTCCATTTTTACCTTTATCAGCTACTATTACAGAGGAAGAAAAGTTTAATAACTCTGTAGCAAACAGTATCTTACACCAGCAGTATCTACAAACAAAAGTATTTTGTTCCTCCACTAAGCAAAGTATAAACGTGTATTTTAACAATCAACAGTGTTCAAGAAAATTCTATTTCTGCACTATAATGTCAAACTGAAGGTTTCACTTAAAAATTTTATTATGAAAATGTACTAATAATTAGAAATTTGAACAAAATGTTTGGTTTATTCTTGTATCTTCTATTCTTAACATCTTTCATGGATTGGTTCTTATGGTAAATGAAGAAAATATAGTTACCCCTAACCAGGGCAAAAATGATCATTATGTGACTATAAAGTAGTGGTACAGTTTTTAAGTACATACCTGAGAAAAGAATCTTATAAATTTACAGTTTTATGACATCCAAGAAGGTCAAACCATCTATCAGAGTTTAGGGGCCTCTGAATACATACGTCTTTGAAGACCTTAGAACTTGTCAAGGTAATCAGGTCATCATAACCACCTTACTGTGATGATATATTAGTTTCTACTGCAAACAAGAGGTTGATGTCTTTGTCCTTTAATCTACATATCACTAAATAATTCTGACCCAAAGAGGGAGAAAAGCCATGAAAAACCTATGCAGGCCTTTGAAGAAAATTAATTTATTCTAATATTGTCGGGACAAAAGTACATGAATATTCTTATGAGGGGAAAAAAGTTAATCATTTTTACTCTGATACCTCAAATTTTTAAATTCTTTGTACTATTTATTTGAAGTAGATACGATGTAGTGCTATGTGTCATACTTCTAGAATTTTATCAGTTCTATTTTCTAATTGAAGGATCTATGAAATATTCTTAATCCCAACTCTACAGTAAACATTTGAGATTTATAATCTCTAATGACTAAAATATTAATTACAAGACTTTGAAAGTTGCTCTACAGCAAAATCTGAATAACAAAATAATATATATTTCTTTATAAACTTTATACATCTGTCAATTATCCCTTCCTGTTCCTGCGATAAAAGTCACTGTAAACCTAATTGTTGAAATATCAGTTCTTAACTGCCTGTCATTGTTAATTATGACGTGTATGGCCTCTTTTCAAATATTCTGTATTTTCCCAGTTTATTGTTTACTTAACACCTATATTTTGACATCCTACTCTCCCCTTTAGGGGATAAAAATCAGTATCAGATAAAATCCTTGTGCTTAAGGACTTTACATAAATTTGTTCCCTTTATAAATAAACATTCATTGCTAGCTTGTCTACAGAAACCTATTTCTCAAATCTTTATTTAGCTATATGTACAGTTATCAGTTTTGTAAAATGAAGTTGGCACTATTTATAAAAAAAGCCACATGTGGTGCAGCTGTTTGCTTTTAAAAGGTAGTATTTGTTGTTATACCACAGCAGCCAATTTTCTACAGCATGAAGCTGAATGTTACAAGTTACAGGGAAAGAAAAAAAGGAGCTTACAGTTTTTATTTAAGATACTCTTCAGATGTTTTTTTAGGGATGGGAGATTCAGGCAGCCAGAATAGAGCATTAGGAAATGGGAGTGTATTTTTTCCACACAATTCTGAATCATTCCTATTTGACACCTCTTTTTTCTTGTTTCTATCAGTTGTATTTTCACAAAGTCTTAGGGAAAATTAAACTTTTGAGTAATTTTAGGGCAGTAGTCTTGCAGAGAGTACTGAAAAGAAAAAGGCAAACCCAAAGCTTCAGAAGCTCTGAGATGTGAATGAAGCAAGATAACCAAGAAGGTGGAAATAGAGACTAGAAAAATAATGTTAGAAATCACAGAACGGGGGGTACCTGAGTGGCTCAGTTGGTTAAGCATCTGCCTTTGGCTCAGGTCATGATCCCAGGGGCCTGGGATCGAGTCCCACATCTGGCTCCCTGCTCAGTGGAGAATCTGTTTCTCTCCTCTCTCCCTCTGCCTCTCCCCCTGCTTGTGCTCGCATGCTCTCTCTCAAATAAATAAATAAAATATTTTTTAAAAATCACAGAATAGTAGCAAAGACTAAATTGTAGACAAATGAACACTGGGAGAGGGAAAGAAGGAAAAGAATTGCCTTGGATAATAGAGAAATAGACATGGGAAAGTTTAAAAAGAAAAACTCTTCTAATTATCGTTAGATAAAAATAAAATTTAAGAAATTCCTCTTAGGGGCACTTGGGCGGCTCCCTTGGTTAAGTGTGTGCCTTCAGCTCAGGTGATGATCTCAGGGTCCTAGGATCAAGCCTACCTCAGGCTCCCTGCTCAGTGAGAAGTCTGCTTCTCCCCCCGCCCACCCCCACCCCTCTCCCTACATATGCTCTCATTCTCTCGCTGGCTCTGTTTCTTTTTTTTTTTTTTTTTAAGGTTTGTTTGTTTGTTTGTTTATTTATTTATTTATTTATTCATGAGAAACACCCACACACAGAGAGAGAGAGAGAGGCAGAGACACAGGCAGAGGGAGAAGCAGGCTCCATGCAAGGAGCCTGATAAGGAACTCAATCCCGGGTCTGTCTCCAGGATCACACCCTGGGCTGCAGGCGGTGCTAAACTGCTGCGCCACCGGGGCTGCCCCAGCTGGCTCTGTTTCAAATGAATAAATAAAATATTAAAATAAAAAAGGAAATCCCTTTTAATATCAGATGTTCCTTCAGCAAAACTAACCAATAATTCTTGAATACTTTCCTGGAGAGCAAAAAAGATATATTGGCGGTAGTTCTTGATATGAGGTAAAAGTCTATGTACCTCTTTTTTGCAATGCAAAGAGAAACATATGCATCCTATAAGGATGCCTCAATCCAAAGAATCACTCAAGATAAGAGTGGTTATTTGGACTGTCTATTATATATTTACCATTTACCTTTTCCTCTCTCTGCTCTTCTCAGCAAGGTCGGTTCCAGGGGGTAATTAGGGCATGGTTAGAAATGGTTCTTCAGCCATTTCTGGTTGTTCTTTGCCTGTAGTGTCTGCATATCTGCTTCAGATTGTGGTTTGAGTTACCCATCTTTTCTCCATTTCCCCCTTTTTTTAATTTTTTTTTTAATTTTGTATGTGTGTGTGTTTCACTTGTCTTCGTTTATCTCTTGGTTTGGTCACTATTCAAATCGTATACCAAAGAAAGCTCCCAAGGTGTTGACCATTGAAAAGCCATTTTGTGAATTTAAGAATAAGTAGTATCATCAGCCATAAAGGATTCATTCCATGTATGAGGTGTTAGTTTAAGAAGGAACACTGTGTAGGGGCACCTGGGTGGCTCAGTCAGTTGAGTGTCCGGCTTTTGATTTCAGCTCCAGTGTGATCTCAAGGTTCTGAGATGGAGCCTTTCTGGGGCTCCATCAGATAAAATCCTCAGTAGGGAGTCTATTTGAAGATTCTCTTCCTCTCTCCCTGCATCCCCAACCCCTCCCCCCATCATGAGCAGACGCACGCACTTTCCTTTTCTCTCTCTTTCTAAATAAAATGCTGTGTAACAACTCTGTTACAGATTCCTAAATACCCTTTCAGCATCCCATGATCAAAAACTACAGAGTAACAGACAACTTCTTTATCATTCAACACCTACTCCTTCTTTCTTTCAGACTTCAACCTTATTTTACTGTTTAAGTAAGCTACCTGGTTAGCTATCCATTACTAGTGTACAGTATCATGAGTATCAGGTCGGTTCATTACATCTGTTCTCCACAGAGATATAAATTATTCAAAGATAGATAAATCTTCACTGACAATTTTCAAGTCATGTTAAAATATTGTTTACTTTTTTTAACTGTCTTAGTTTTTTTGCCTTCAGTAAGCTCAGAAATGACAGGTCATTTAGCATAAGAACAGTGATAATAATAGTGAATATCATTAAACATTTCTTCTTTCTGCTTAACACTTTACATGAGTCCTCATTTTACCAGATCTTGATTTGAAAAAGCTATTAAATCCCTGAATCATTAGCTTTTCTGGGTGAAGTCAAACTGTTGAGATCTAGAAACCATATAAATTTCTTTATTCTCTTCCTGTTTTCTTTCCTGTCATTTTCAAAAAAACTCTGTGGGGCTATAGGTTGTTTTCGTGTGTTTGCATGTGTGCTTGTTTCCTTCCTACTTATAACTTCTTTATTTACTATTGAAATTGCCTCAACTATGCACATTTGGATTCCTCTAAACTTGAGTCTCAGGTTCTTTATCCATAAATGAGGAAAATAATAGTACTTACCTCACAGGGTGATTATGGAGATTAAGTTATGTCATAAATGCAGATCACGTAGAACAATGCCCAGCACATAAACATTGCATAATTGTTAGCCATTTTTAACTTTTATTATTATTTTTTGGTTACAGTGTTCTCTGATATACATGCTATATTTTTTTATTTCATGGTATAAACATAGAGAAACCAGTACTTTTCCTTCTCTGGTATACATATATGCAAAGTTTGGAAACTCTTGAACATTGTCACTTCAAAGAATGTCTCTTTTGTCTGTATATAGCACTCACTGAGAGAGTGGGCATTCAGCCAACTCTATAATTGCTGTTAATTTACTGTATCACCAACAGAATTAGTCATTGTTTCATTTTTAGATTATGTTAAAATATAGCTTACTTCAACGCTGTTGTGGGCTGTATGAAAAATCAAATTGTCATTTCCAGCAAGTTATGATGAATACTTTTATTGTGCTGTATGTATATTGAATTATTATCTTTTAAATAAATAACTGCCGCTTCATATGTCTACAAACATAAAATGTAGTACTTCTTTCCCAAAGGGTAAGGGAAGCCTGTATATTATTTCCATTTTAAATTTAGGAAATCTATAAATATGCTACATTTTATATAATCGCCTTGAGTAGTGTGAGACTTACATAAATGTGAACAAAATAAAAAGGAGGGCATTCTCCTTATGTTTATGTTTATGTCACTGTCTCTAATTTAATAGCAAGTGTCATATGGTTGGCCATTTATTATCCATTAATCCATTAAGTATCTCAGCTGTTGTGCTTCATAATTAATTGTCGTTATGTATGAGACACTTTTGCAGTTATAAAGCAGAAATGAATCATCTTGTCTCAGAAATGTAGGTTCATTGGACATCTGTTAAATTATGTTTCCTCTATGCAGTACTAATTAATAAGTATGTGTTGTTGAATCAACATAGCCCCATATAATAGTTTTAAGTTCAGTGTTCAAGAGCAGCTGTTCTGGTATTTTATGGGGATGGGGGTTGGGAAGTGATGCCTTTGGTGGAAATATTAAACTCAGAGAACTTTGAGTTTTCGTTTTGATGGACCCCCAAGCATTAATTGAGCACCTACTGTATATATGCTCAATGAATTAAAGTAATGAGAATGCTTAAGTGATATTTTGTGTACATTTGTTTAAGTTTGGATACTGGATCATCATTTCTTCCTCAATTGTTGTGGATTCAGCAGTTTTTGAAGCCATATATAATTATGTTACTGGAAAAATTGTCCAAACCATGAAAACCCATTTATAGAAAACTCATACAGCCAACTTTAAAATTTAAAAAAAAAATTTTTTTAAGTCCTTAATTGTTTTAAAAGTATGATATTGCTGCTTTAAATGGCCTTTAAAAGGCTATTAAAGGGATGCCTGGGTGGCTCCGCGGTTGAGCGTCTGCCTTTGGCTCAGGGCATAATCCTGGAGTCCCGGGATCAAGTCCCACATCAGGCTTCCTGCATGGAGCCTGCTTCTCTTTCTGCCTCTCTCTCTCTCTCTCTCTCTCTCTCTCTCTGCGTGTGTCTCTTATGAATAAATAAATAAAATCTTAAAAAAAAAAAGTCTGTTAAAATCCAAGCCTTCAAATGGTAAAGTTATACTTCTAGAAGTGTGCCACTTCTAGAGCTTTGTTAAGTTTCTTTTCTTTTCTTTATTTTTTAACTGA
Organism: Vulpes lagopus; assembly: GCF_018345385.1. Lineage (NCBI taxonomy): Eukaryota > Metazoa > Chordata > Mammalia > Carnivora > Canidae > Vulpes > Vulpes lagopus. The sequence continues at coordinate 20,823,398 of NC_054842.1, read as the reverse complement.
CTGAGGAAGGAAACCTCTATATGCATGCCAAATAAACATTGAGTGAGCTGGTTTCAAGCTACTGTGTCTTTTTTTTTTTTTAATTCTATTTGCCAGCATATAGTGTAACACGCAGTGCTCATCTCATCATGTCAAGCTACTGTGTCTTTAACAGATAGTATTTTGTTCACAATAAAGTAATTGAAACATCATCTATAAGAGATTTTTTGCATTTTTTTTATTATTATTATTTATTTATGATAGTCACAGAGAGAGAGAGAGGCAGAGACACAGGCAGAGGGAGAAGCAGGCTCCATGCACCGGGAGCCCAACGTGGGATTCGATCCCGGGTCTCCAGGATCGCGCCCTGGGCCAAAGGCAGGAGCCAAATCGCTGCGCCACCCAGGGATCCTATAAGAGATTTTTATAAAGATTTAAAATATAAATCAACTCTTCCTAACGGATGACTCTATATTGCCTTATATTTTCACGTATATGATACAATCTGGTCTCAAACTAGTGTTGTCCTTGCCCATGAAGAAGCAAATGCAGAAGACTCCACAATCCAAGACACATGGGACTTCTACAGAAAAATGAGTAATATGTACTAAAGATGAACTCATACTCATATTATAGTCTGCTCTATGATATCATCCCATCATAAAAAAAGAATCAGTTGGAGTACCATTTCTGAAACTTAGTAGAACAAGTCAAAGGAGATGAGATAATCTTTTAAAGAGAAAAAGATGAAGGGGCACCTGGGTGGCTCAGTCAGTTAAATGTCCGACTCTTGATTTCCCCTCAGGTCATGATCTCCACACTGGGCATGGAGCCTGTAACATTCACTCTCTCCCTCTCCCTCGGCCCCTCCCCCTCCAAAAAAGAGGAAAAGTTGGAATAGGAAACATAGTAGGAGAACAAGTCACTAATAAAAAAAGAACAAAAAAATATGAAAAAGAACCAAATTGAACCTCATTCAATATAGATATATCCCTGAAACATTCTATATAAATTTAATTTTTCTAAGTTAAATAAGAAGGAATCCAATTATTGGTCCCTAATCAAGTCATACCAAGTATCTTCCCTCGCAGAGCTTGGGTGTAATCAGGTGCTGCACGATGGGAAGGGGCCCTGGGGATTGGATACGATGTTCCTGTCTTCCAAGAGATTTACTGCTCATGATGGAGAAAATTTTCTAGTTGCATGTTTTTCTACCTCTGTACTTAAAAGGAACTGGGAAAGATTTTTTAAATTTAAATATCTATACTCTAAAGTTCTTTTATTATTCATCATTTAAATAGTATTTGATATCTTAACATTTTTTAAAAAGTGGTTCTATATTGTAGTTAAATATAGCATATTTTACAGTCTTACAGCAGGATGGGCATCATTTTTACACATGATAGTTTCTAAGTAATATTTCATTTTAATTCCTTTATTGCCAGTTATGAGAAAAGAAATTCATTTCCAGGTTTGTTTTTTATTTGGGAAAGAGTTTGGTTTGGTTTTGCTAATGTGTATTTCTTAGCGTTTCTTTTAAGATTTGTGATTCTCTTCACTTACAATGGGTTTTTCCAGTTTTTATTTTGTCTTAGGATGTGGTAGTTGTTGATGCAGTGCTTTTAAGTCCATTTTAAGAAAACAGCACTTGAAATCTCAAAAAGGTTGAAGTATGGACATTTTTTAAATGTGTATTAACAAACTGTTCAAATAAACTAGTTCCATAGTGAGCCTACAGCCAAGATCCATTTGAATGATGTTAACCCTGCTATTTTTGGACTTTTGTTACGTGATTCACTGATTTATGGCACAGGAGCTCCAAATATTTCCTCTCTGGGTCTCTATGGAAAAGTATATTTAAGAGGAATGTATTTCTCACTGATCTCATACTTCCTTAGTAAAATCACCGTGTCACTTCTCTCCTGATGAGAAGTTTTTTGGCAAATGGAAGCTATGTGCAAAATGGAGATTATTACTGAAATATTATTTTAAATTATCATTTTTAATGTCATTATCAGCTTTCCAGCTTGGAGGTGTTTCTTTACAACATTTTCCTAAATTGTTTAGAATCAGTCTGGCAGAAATACTTCTTAAATAAAATTTTTTTTTCTCTATACTCATTCCCTTCATGAGTAGGGCATGCCCTTTCTCCCTTTACAAAACCACTGTTTGCCTGCATGTGGAATGTTGTCTTTACCCTAGAGCAAGGGAGTGGTATAAAGAAAACACACTTAAAACTCAAGTTATAGGGGAGTTCTTACGTGAGCACATGCCTTCTGAAATAGCCATGTACGGGATGAGCACTGGGTGTTATGCTATATGTAGGCAAATTGAACTCCAATAAAAAAAAAATTTAAGGGCAGCCTGGGTGGCTCAGCAGTTTAGCGCCATCTTCAGCCCAGGTGTGGTCCTGGAGACCCAGGATCGAGTCCCACATCAGGCTCCCTCCATAGAACCTGCTTCTCCCTCTGCCTTGTCTCTGCCTCTGTGTGTGTGTGTGTGTGTGTGTGTCTCATGAATGAATAGATAAAATATTTTTTTTTAATTTTTTTAAATGAAATGAAATAGCCATGTAAAACTAGGAGACATGAAGAGGGGAAGGGAGACTAGCACTGCCTGAATTTCTGCTGAGTGCCAGGCATAGTATTTGGACTTCTTGTGTACGTCAGTCTTCACAGCCACTGTGGGAAAGCTAGTATTTTCCTTATTTTAAGATAAGGAAACTGAATCTCAAACAGGCTAAAAACTGATTCATCCAAAGTCAGAATTTCAGCTCAAATCCAGTGAGCTCCCAAAACCACATATTCTTTTCATAATATAACTCTTGGATCCTGGAACTAGAAGGAGCCTGAGAAATAATCTCAGTCTCATTTTGTCAGGACATAGGGGCTCAGAGTAGCAAAGTGACCTCTCCCAGATTGTTCACTACTTAGTAGCTGTTTTATGCTATAGTCAACATAAAGAATTCTGTTAACTCTTGCTAAAATTATTTTTAAGGAGAGGTGATTCTGTGAAGTGTAGAAATAGCACAATGACATTTTAAGTTACCTTTTAAGATAAAGTAATAATGCAACTGGGAAATATACGTACGTGTTGCATTGTCTTCCTATTACTGCTATTACAAATTAACACAAACTTGGAGGCTTAAAACAACATAAGTTTCTTGTCCTACAGTTCTGTATGTCAGCAAACTGAAATAAAGGTGTCACCAGGGCTGCATTCCTTTTTGAGGTTTTAAGGGGAAATTCATTTCCTTGCCTTTTCCAGCTTTTTTTTTTTAATTTATTTATTCATGAGAGACACAGAGAGAGTCAAGAGACACAGGCAGAGGGAGAAGCAGACTCCATGCAGGGAGCCCAGTGTGGGACTTAATTCCGGGACTCCAGGATTATGCCCTGAGCTGAAGGCAGACGCTCAACTGCTGAGCCACCCAGACCCTTTTCCAGTTTCTTGAGACCAACTGCATTCCTTGGATGATGGCCCCATCACTCTGGCTTCTTGCTTCCTCACCTCACTCTTCCTCCACCTCACTGACTCCTTGACATCTCCTATCTATCTTGCTGCTTCCCTCTTATAAAGCTCTTGTGCTTTTATCCAGCCCACCCATTAAATCCCAGAGTAAGTACCTCATCTCAAGATCCTTAATTTAATCATACCTGCAAAATCCCTTTTACCCTGTAAGGGTAACATATTCAGAGGTTCCAGGGATTGGAATGTGGAGGTGTTTGGGAGCATAGCGCATTATCCTGTCTAGCACACACACACACACACACACACACACACACACACACACACGCCTCTGTTGTATGTTTATGTGTCACACATCAACCAAAACCGTTCTTATCCAGAGTCATCTAGGAATTAGACATTCTGGATAAACAAGTTTTCTGTATCACTGTAACCAAATCATTTTTAAAATTTCCTTAATATATGGAAAATGTTCTAAAATGTGATGTCTTCCCTGCCTTTGAAAACAGTGCTTTCAATATAATTTTACCTCTCCTTGAGGAATGATAGCTATCATTATAAACATCAATATTGAGCTATGCTTCAAATATAGCAATAAATGCAAATTCAGGTGTAAGTTGTGTGATACACAGAACTCAGTGAGTATTAAGCCCTGCAGTGGAACTGGAATTTTCTTTACAGTCATTTTTTATCATTTGTTTTTTTGTCAGAAGGGTGAAATGAAGGATATACTGCCGTCCAGCCCCCTGAACAAGATAACATGATGGGCTTTCTATAAAACTGAGTCAGATGTGAGCAGTCTTCTAGAGAATGAGGGGTAGGAGGAAGATGCTTTCTCAGCATCTGAAAATCTCCTTCTAACGTGCAAATCCCTTGATATTTGTCAGTATTCAAAATATCGTTTTCTATTTCTGCATCACTAATGTCTAAAAGGACTGCAGACAATTGCTTATCAGTTTGCATATATTCTTCTCTTTCATTTCCCCCTGTTCTGTTGATAGAGTCTGTAAGGGAATGCTGGCTGTTTCAGGAGCTATTATTAGCAGGTTTTCGCCTTGATTGTGGAACACTTCTGCTGATTTGACCAGACCACATGTTTTTTAAAATTTTCTTTATTATTTAAATAGGCAATAGTAATAATAAAATTTTTTATGTTGGAGTGCCTGGCACATATTAAGTGCTTACTAAATATTTATTATTTTGTATTATCAGTTTAAGCTGTATGAAATCTTTTCTGAAATAATATTTTAATCTATAGGACAATTTAGTAAAGTAACATTTGGGTGCAAAAAGATATTTAAAATATGTCTTGCTTTCTTAGGTTATTCTCCTCAGTTTTCCATTTTTCAGTCTACTATAAGTTGTGGTTCTAAAATTTCTTTTACCTAAAGAACAATAAGATGTTACAAACCCTCAGAAAGATGCTTGTCTGTGTTTGAGCACCAGCCTCTGATTTGTTAGCATTTATTCAGCAAACAATGGGCTCTTTCTGTGTGCCAAGCACTGCATTAGACATCAATTGAAAGAAAATACTTGCAGGGGTAATTGAGAAGGTGCTGTGGCAAGTCTGGTACTAGAAGTAGGAGTGTGATGAGGGAACCCTGAAGAGGTCATGGCTTACATCACAATAGATGAATGTGTAACACTTCTTAAAATTCTGTGATCATCAATTTTTTTTTCCAGTTCAGATGGTGGTATTTGTGGAAAATAAACTCAAAATGGATTAAAGACCCAAATGTGAGACCTGATACCATAAAACTCCTAGAAGAGAACACAAGCAGTAAATTCATTGACATTGGCCTTAGCAACATTTTTCTAGATAATGTCTCCTAAGGCAAAGAAAACGAAGCCAAAACAAACTGTTGGGACTACACTAAAATAAAAAGGGTTGGCAGAGCAAAGGAAACCATCAACAAAAGTAAAAGGCAGCCCACTGAATGGGAGAAGATATTTGCAAATGATATATATACTATAAAGGGTTAATATCCAAAATATATCAACCACTTATGCAACTCAACACCAAAAAAATCAGACAGTCTGATTAAAATATGGGCAAAGAACCTGAATAAACAGTTTTCACAAAGAAGGCATACAGATGGCCAGCAGACCGTCACTAATCATCAGCCAATGTAGAAAACAGTATGGAGGTTCCTCAAAAATTAAAAATAGAAATACTATATGATTTAATAAGCACTACTGGGTATTTACCCAAAGAAAACGAAAACACTGATTCAAAAAGATATGTGCAACCCAAGAGTCCATCAGTAGATAAATGGATAAGAAGACATGGTATGTATATATACAGTAGAATATTAACAATAAAAAAGGATGAGATCTTGCCATTTGCAGCAACATGGATGGACCTAGAAGGAATTAGACTTAGTGAAGTTAGTGAGAGAAAGACAAATACTATATGATTTCACTTATGTGTGGAATCTAAAAAAAAACAATACAAATGAATAAACAAAAAGCAGAATCATACCTACAAATGCAGAGAACAAATTGATGATTAACGGAAGGGATTGGTGGATAGGCAAAATGGGTGAAGGGGAGTGGGAGATACAGAGTTCACTTAGGGAATGAATAAGTCATAGGAATAAAAGGTATGGCATGGGGAATACAGTCAGTGATAATGTAAGTGTTGTATGGTGACAGTTGTAATAGCATCATATGGTAGTTACACTTGTGGTGAGCAGAACATAATGTATAGAGATGTTGAATGACTGTGTCATTATATACCTGAAAGAAGTGTAACATTGTGTGTCATCCATACACAAATAAAAAAATATTTTAAAGTGCTATTTGTGGGAGCCTACAGCATTAAAACATAGGAACAAACTACCTGTTTGATTTACTGTGGTTTATTCTTTTTTAAGATTTTTTTATTTATTCATGAGAGACAGAGAGAGAGAGAGAGAGGCAGAGCATAGGCAGAGGTAGAAGCAGGCTCCATGCAGGGAGCCAGACGTGGAACTCAATCCTGGGCCTCCAGGATCACTCCCTGGGCTGAAGGCGGCTGTGGCTGTGGCTGTGGGCTGAGCCACCTGGGCTGCCCTTCGCTCTGGTTTATATATGAATACCTGTTGGGACAAAAGTTAACAAACAGCAAAGTAGATCCTTTAATCAGTATTACAAAACATTCAAGTGTGAAGCATTCTCTGTCCAAAAAATCCACAAGATTCTTTGCAAACTCATGCTTTATTTTTCATCCAACTATACTTTTAATGAAATATCTTCACTTAAAATAGAGAGTCAACAGTAAAACCAACCTAATTAGAAAATGGGCAAAAGACATGGATGAGCATGAATATCCTAAGAAAGAGGGTATCCAGATAGTAAATAAGCACATGAAAAAAGTATGGAATTGGGAAAATGCAAATTAAAACCACAATGCAATACCAACCACTACACCCAATCAGAATGCCTAAAATCATATTACACCAAATGCTGGCAAGGATGCAGAGAAACTGGATCACTCTGCTGGTGGGAATATAAAAGGGTTCAACTGCTCTGGAAAAAATTATAAAAAATTATAAAAATTATAAAACTGAGTATGAACTTATCATACAACCCAACAATTACATTCTTGGACATCTACCTCAGAGAAGGGAAAACTTATGTTCACACAAACACACACATGTTCATGGCAGCTTTATTTGTGATAGCTAAAAACTAGAAATAATCCATTCAGTAGGTAAACGGTTAAACAAACTGGTACATCCATACCATGGAATACTACCCATCAATAAGAAGGAACAAACTATTGATAGGTGCAACAATTCAGATGAATCTCAAGGTCAATGTGCAAGTAAAAAGAGGTGATTTCAAAAATTGCATCCTATATGATTCCATTTATGTAACATTCTTGAAATGACAGAATCACAGAGGCACAGAGTAGTGGTTTTCAAGAATTAAGGGAGGAAGATGGGAAGGTGACTGTGTCAGTTAAATAGTAGCATAAAGGATGTTTGTGAATGAACTATTATGTATCTTGGCTGTGGTTGTGGTAACAGATATACATGTGATAAAATTGCATAGAAACACGTGTGTAAAAAAAAAAAAGAAACACGTGTGTACATGAGTGCATATAAAACTGATGATAAATGGAAAAGGTCAGCAGACTATCAGTGTGAGTTTCCTGTGATGATATATTACAGTTATGTAGGATGATGCCATTGGGGGAAAGTGGATGAGAAACATATGTGACCCGTCAGTATTATTCTTACAACATGGTGTGACTGTATAATAATCTCAAAATTAAAAGTAAAAAAGGAGGGAGGGGCATTGAGGCTAAGTAGGAGAGCATGAGGTTTTGGGTCAACAAAGCTGTGTTCAAATTCTGGCTCCTCCACTTGCCAACTGTGCAACCACATGCCAGTTCTTTAACCACTCTGTGACTTCATTTATTTTTTTCCTGCTGTGTTATTGAGATATAATTGGCATAAAGCATTGTATTTATTTTAGGTGCACAACATAATGATTTGATATATGTATGTATGTATTGCAAAATGATTACCACATACATCCATCATCTCACAGAGTTACAGTTTCATTTTAAAAGTAGGTACAATACCTCTTTGAATTATTTTGAGGATTAACTGGCTCCTAGTAGCCAATCAGTATCTGATAGGTTTTTAAAACACTGTATATAAAAGCCACTCATCATTTACATTGGATCATAAAAATATTTTGTCTTTCCATCTAGTAAGCACTTAAAGGAATAGACACACTGATTTCTCTGCAGAATTTTAATATTGTTAGGTATTCTCTATTTCATTAAATTCTGCTCATGTCTCTGTCTGCTTTTATAGGATTTACTGTTATTCTTTTCCTTTCCTTAAGCACTCAATAGATGCCTTTCCTCCTTTCTAATTTGTGTATTTGAAACTGTAGATTTCTTTATGATAACTGTTTTAACCAAATTGCAAAGTTTGGTATTGGCAGTCCAAATATTTCACTGTCATTCAGTTATAAATGTAGCCAATTTTTTTCCTTTGATCCAAGAATTATTTGAAAAATGTGTTTTTCAGTTTCCCAAACATTTGATGGAGAATTTTTGTGGTCTTAATAATTCTTTGAAATATCTTAAGCTTCCTCTGTGGCTTAGTATGTGATCAGTTTAAATATATGTTTCTTATGTGAATGGAAAAGAATATATATTCTTTGTTAAGTGTGGAATTTCATTTTCATTCAATCCCTTGATTTTGTTAATTTGGTTGTTCCTATTTTCAGTATCCTTACTACATTTTGGTCTGGATGACTTCCGTTACTACAGCAAGATGTCCCTCTGATTGTAGACATGTCATTTTCTCTATAATTTTGCTAAATTTCACTTTTTATATTTTTGGCTATCTTATTAGGTACAACAGTTTCAGAACTGTTACATTTTTCTGATGAGTTGTTCATTTTATCATAATGCAGCAATCTTCTTTATTCATTTTGCCTTAAACATATATTTGATCTGATAGTAATATAGCCACTTAAGCTCTTTTTTTAGTTGGTGTTTGCATAGTACATATGCCCACGACTTAGAATTCAGAGGAAACATTTTTCTCCTCACTTCAGAGCATAGGCTTTCTCCAGCACATGTCTTTGCTATCTCTTCCAGACGGCATTTTCTTTTCAAGTCCATCCATTTACTGGGATCCCTGGGTAGCTCAGGGGTTTAGTGCCTGCCTTCAGCCCAGGGCCTGATCCTGGAGTCCCAGGATTGAGTCCCACATCAGACTCTCTGCATGGAGCCTGCCTCTCTCTCTGCCTGTGACTCTGCCTCTCTCTCTCTCTCTCTCTCTCTCTTTCTCTCCCCCTCTCTCCTCCCCTTTGTCTCATGAATAAATAAAATCTTTAAAAAAAAAAAAAAAGCCCATCCATTTACTAAAAGACTAGCTGCTCAAGTGGCCTAATCTATATAAAGCCTCTCAATTCCAACCTCTTGCCACATGTAGACCTAAGATTTCCCCTTTCTCCATGAAGGCGTCAAATCCCAAGCCTCCGTTTTATCAAGACTAGCTATTATTCTTCACTCCCTCCCTCTTCCATAGGTCCCACCCCTGGCAGCTACACTGTCAGCTCATGTGCTTAGTGCAATTCTTGGTTTTCAGTTCTGGCCTCTGGGAAATCTCTGTGCAAATTCAGCTATGCATTTTTTTAAATGTTACAGTTTCCTCAGCATTTTTAGGTATTTGGAGTGTGTATAGAAGAAATGTTAAAGTTATCTATAAGGTCTGGCATGTGGCTAGAAGAACAGGTCTTAGTAGGAATACTAATCTAGCCTGAAAATGGTACTGTGTTGTTCAGTAATTGTAGAAGAATGGATCTGTCCTTTCTGAGTCTTGATTTTATGCAAACTAAGTAAATTGAGTTTGAGTGGGTGCCCTGGTTAGGTGGCAACACCTACAAATATCTGCCATATATTTTTTGGTTCATAGCCATTTTGAACTTAGGATCCCAAAAGACTGGTATTTAAAAAAAAAAAAACAAGATTTTTTTGGTATATTTCAACTTAAATGTTTAGAATACTTATAAACATGTTATTAATAAATAGTATTAATATCTTATTATTATTTACATAAAACTTCTATAAAACAGAATTTTACCAGAGTTATAAAACCGATTTAGACTTAACTTTTTAATTGAAGTTCTTTTAAAATGTTATAAACATATCTCAAAATTATACCTAAACAAAGTACAGTGGTAATCTACCTATCATAGGGAAGAGGTAGACTATGTTAATATTATATTCAAAATATAGAATTTAAGGAGGAAAGGATTCATAAATTGTAACTAATATAGTTTCTTTATAAACTTAAGGTATATTATTTACATACATGCCTAATTCATGTTTTTAAACTGTGACAGAGAATAGTATTTATGTCCTTTTTACAACATTCCAGTGCTGTTTTGAACTTTAAAATATACAAGTCCTTAAAACAATTGGACTCCCAACAAGTTTCCTTTGAAATTTTTATTTTTTGAATTTTTTTCTTTCAAATGTTTTTAGAAGTCACAGTTAGTTTTTCCCTTATGAGCATTCCTACAATTGCACTAAGAGCAAATTCAGTGCCCAGAACATTAGTTAAGTGATAGGACTCTTCATCAAAAGCAAAAGGACATGATTTTGCTATTGGGGTTTAGTTCTCTGTGCCCAGAATGGTTCAAGTTCTAAAATAATGATTTTGTTTATTGATTCTTCTTATGTGCCTGAGGAGAAATTTAAGTATATGGTTCAACCAGTGACCCTTGGAATATTTTGTCTAATAAAAAGTATATCTATTTATAACAACTTTACATTTTCTTCTAGGTTACCTTCCGAACAAGAATCTATCACTGTAATATTAACAGCCAGGGTGTCATCTGTCTGGATATCCTAAAGGACAACTGGAGTCCAGCCCTAACCATTTCTAAAGTTCTCCTCTCCATCTGCTCACTTCTTACAGATTGCAACCCTGGTAAGAGACTTTAAGTCCAATATTGAATTCTTGAATAAGTCTATTCAAGACTTAAATGTCAGACCTTAGTGAATTGTTTACTATCACCACCACCAACACCACCACTACTATTATAACTACTATTATTATTATTGATTTTAAATTTCCATAGTATGTAACTGCTTTCGTTTTAAATTGGGTTTTCTCATTAGTCTTTTTTAAGGCCTATTATTTGCCAAGAAGGAAAGAGCATAGTGTGATAAAAATTAATGAAAAATCAGTTTGGATAGGGAAGTGCATTTAAAGAATGCATTATATTCTGCTGCCAAATAATAATAAAAATTCAAATTGAATAGCTTAATCTTTAATTAGATGCCTACAGAAGATGTTAATTTGAGAAATGTGGGCTATTAAAATCTGATAACAACCAGCAGCACCACACAGACGTGACCTTGTTGGCATTTTAATAACCATGCGTCCTTTCAAGCTAATAGAACAAAAAAGCTGAATGGTTGTCAACTAGGAACTATAACTTTCTAGGAAAACTAAAGAGAGTTTATAGCCAAGCCTTTGTGGCTTGCTAGGGTGCTTTATGCTCAAAGTTCTTATTTTCTGTGTTATACTAAATGTGTGATTATGTGTCTTTGACCAGATTCTCTTAACCAGAAGACAAACCCACTGCCAGTTTTTTACATATTTGGGTTTATTTTGGAAATTACAAAAATCCAAAGGTAAAAAAAAAAAAAATCCAAAGGTAGCTACAGAGTTTTCATTGATTTTTTTTTCAATGAGAAATTCTTCTTTGAGTATTTAATTAGTATTGAAGTTCTGTCTTCCACCTTCAGGAATAAACTCACTAGAAGGTGAAGTTTTAGACAAGAGAGAAATGACAAAGGGGAATCAGGGTCTCTCTTAGGATCCTGGCTGGTCTATAAAACATAAAGAAATTATAATCTGTTTGATTTTTGTATGTTACTTATTGTTTAATAGAAATTTTTAAAATAAGGACATATAAAAATATAAAAATACTTCTACCAAAAGGAAAATAAAGTATAATTGTGTAAGATCACTATAAAATGTTTTTTAAATTATTTCATACTTTTACCCCCAAATAGTAGTGAATTTCAGTAATGCTGTACTAATCTAAAACTGAATGACAAATACTGTGTTCTTTCTATCTCGTTATTCCTATTTCAGTCCCATTTGTATGACTATGTATAACTTATTTGGAGGTAATATCATTAAAAAACACTTTTTGTGTGATATAAGGCCTACACCAAGTGGTCCTTCTGGAAATAATGGAACATGGAACTGCATCTGCCTCCTCACTCCCAAAAGAGTACTACCTCTGGGGGTTGCTGAAATTTAGAGGGGAGTGGTATTTTAAGAGAAAATTTATTTTGGGAAGTCAATCACTTAAGAAACTTTTGGCATGAGATCATCATACTGTACACCTTAAACTTAGTGTTTTATGTGAAATATATCTCAATAAAACTAGAGGGAGAAAAGAAAGAAACTTTTGAGACAATACCATTTATAAGGCACTTTTGAGCACTACTTGAATATCCTCACTTCTTACACTTGGAATAAGGTATAATTTCATACTTAGAGAAGAAGCTCTGTGCTGAGAGCCATTCCTTATCCCAGTGATATCTAGGCCTGCTTGGTCTCCCAGTCAGCTGAAATGGGCCTGTCACTCTGAATCAGCTCATATGAGGGAAGCTGTTCTCTGTACAGGTAATCCCTGCTTAATACATTCATCCCACCAAAGCCTTCTCTCAGCAATCAAAACAATTTCTATTTAGTAAATTAGAGTTTTCTTTTGCCAGTGTCTCAGAAAACTACAGATACATTCTGCAAAACAACAAAAATAAAAATCATCCCTGGCTAAAGCAAAATCACATACATGAAATAGATTTTAAAAATATCCTATTAATGGTAAGAATAAGCCTAAAGGATAAAGAATAAGCCTAAAGATTAAACCTAAAGTTTTATCAATTTGATGTAGCCCATCTGATAATAGAATATTGTTTGTAAAATATATGGTAACAAACTAATGTTTATTCTTTAGGACATATAAAAATGTTTCCTAATTGGCACATGATATATGTATCTATATGGCACATCACATCACACTTCTAGAGTCTTGAAAAAGAGTTATTTATCTTAAACAAGTCAGAATATCCATTCCTTTGTTTAATGGATTTACTTCACGTTCTTTTCTGGGTCACGTCCAATCTGCAGACTTTTTTCTCCCAGTTTTAACTTTAAACTTCAATCTAATCTATCTTCAAATTATCAAAAATATAAGTTTGATTGAATACAAATAAATAAGATTATCCTATACTGAATCTATAAAGCTGTTTTAACATCAGAAATACTATCAGTTCCGAAGTAGGCTTTGCCTAAGGATATAAATTTAACCAATTTTAAAAATGTTTACTCACTCTTCTCCCTACATATAGTGATTTTTTATTCAATCTTCATACTTATAATTTACGTTTGTCTGTTTTAAGAATTTTGGTCTATTCAGAAATAAATGTTAAATGTTTGAGGGTAGGGTTATACATCCTACTTCATGGTCTTTATAGTTGGCAGTTACAGATTTTAATACCAGCTCCACTGTTAATTAGTTCTGTGACTCATACTGGTCACTTAACTTTCCTCAGACTCAGTTTCTTATCAGAGATAACCATCAGCCCTATGTAAATCACAGCATTCCTATGAGGTATATGTGCAAGCCCTTTGTAAACAGTCATGAACTGTTGTTGATGTCATTTCCCAGAGTATTTAGGACCCCAAATGAACATACATTCAATGGCTGATAAATACCTACTCAGATGAATTTAATTGAGAGAAGAGAGTATTGAATAATCTCTAAATACCACCACCTCAGCACTGACACTCTTGGATTTAAACCCTGGAAAAAAGCCTAACCTTGAATTAGTAGTCCCTATTGTATTATTTCCTAGGAAGGATTATCTCTCCGGTGACAAAATGTCCAACAGTTACCAGCTGGTTAATGGGTGCACAGGTGATTGTCATGCTGTTCCCAGTGCAGCAGTTTAGGTGGGTCTAACTGCTGACCTTTATAGGGCTGTTCACACTTCACAGTGATGTTTATTGAGCCTGCCAGAGCACTCTTATTTGTCAGACATCACCTGACTGCCAGAGTTTGGCTGTGTCACCCTGTTTGAGGAACAAAGTAGAGGATGATAAGCTCAAAAGGCCAGGACCAACCTTCCAAGCTTTTGGAGTTTCATCCTCCTTTTTTTTTTTTTTTAAAGATTTTATTTATTTATTCATGAGAGACACAGAGAGAGAGGCAGAGACACAGGCAGAGGAAGAAGCAGGCTCCATGCAGGGAGCCCGATGTGGGACTCGATCCTGGGTCTCCAGGATCACTCCCTGAGCTGAAGCCCGCTGCTCAACCACTGAGCCACCCAGGCGTCCCTCATCCTCCTTGGTGAACATGATTTAATCCATGAATTGCTAAAGTTTAGAGTACTAATCAGATTTCCATTTTTCATGGAATGTTATTTGTCAGTGCTCTCTTCTCAAGCATATACAAAATTTAAGCTCTGTTCTAAGTTAAGATTTTGTCTTTTGAAGTTTGTTTTTGCTTTTTAATGGTTATTTTTTTAACTCTTAGATGTTTATCATATTCTTTATTTGAAGTTTATTATTTAAAATATGCTTATCTTATGATCTTTAGACCTAAAAATAACAGGTATTTTGCCTCAGACAAAATGAACTATCCTGAGAACACTGACAATTTTGAGATAAAACAAGCAGCTCAACAGTTTTTCTATACCAGATGCTTTATTTACAGAGTAATTTTCAGAATACTTCTAATCTTTTTTTTTCTGAAAAGTACCTAAATCTAGATGTCATCTGGCATTATTTTATTTATCTCAGTTCTACTTTTCTACCCTATTGCAAGTTGCTATCAAAGTGTTATAAACTTATATCATTAAAAAATTATCCCCCAAATATATGGCTTTTATGAGATAATTAGAAATTTTAAAACTAACCATTTGATATTAAGGAGTTATTGCCAGAAATTTTTTGATATAATAAAATAATTTTCATTATAAATTTTTTACATGTCCTTATCTTTTAGAAAAATGGAACTATTTGCAAATAGAGTTCTTTGATATTTAGAATTTGCTTCAAAATAATCCAGAAAGGTTGGAAGTAGATAGGGATGTGGAAGATAGGAAATTGACCATTATAATTGTTGAATGATGGGTGAGGGGTACATTGGGGAGTTTTATTATACTAGTCTACATTTGAATATGTTTGAAATTTTTCATAATAAGGATTTCTTTTTAACTGCCAAAGATGAGCAGCAGTGTAATCTGTAAAAGGTGTGTAATTTGACTCTTGTTGTTTTTTTTTTTTTTTTAAGATTTTGTTTATTCATGAGAGACAGAGAGAGAGGCAGAGACATAACATAGGCAGAGGGAGAAGCAGGCTCCTCACAGGAAGCCTGATGGAGGACTCGATCCCGGGCACCAGGATCACACCCTGAGCTGAAGGCCGACACTCAACCGCTAAGCCACCCAGGCATCCCGACTTGGTTCTTTTGTTCTGTGAGGGAGTCATTTGGGCTCTGACCCTCACCCTGTATATTTCATTCCCTATCATCTGCCTTCAGACTAAAAGCTGCCTTGTGGTTCAGCCTGGGCCATCAAGGTCGTGCATTCATACAACCATGAAGTGTTTATTGGCCACCCTTCACAAACAGGCAGAACTACACAGGCCAGGTCAAATGAAAATGCTCTGAGCATACTCACGAACATCAGCACTCCAAGATGGACGAGCTCTTCCTCCTGCTTCCCAGCACCTTCCAAATAAAAATCAAGTATTGGTTTCTCCCATTCTTAGATTTATGCATATCTTTATTAGAACAACAAATAGGACCAAGAATGGCAGCTAATTTACCCTCAGCCTTACACATTGATTAAGCTGAGGGTGAGCACAGCTGCAGTTTTATTGGTAAGAACTTTATTCTTCTCAAATGGACTGAGCAAATGGAAAGAAGAATTTGCT
Source organism: Vulpes lagopus (assembly GCF_018345385.1). Lineage (NCBI taxonomy): Eukaryota > Metazoa > Chordata > Mammalia > Carnivora > Canidae > Vulpes > Vulpes lagopus. The sequence goes on along the minus strand of NC_054842.1, from coordinate 20,807,469 downwards.
CCCATTGGCTCTTTTATAGTATTCTGGAAAAGGTTGGAGAATGGCTTCTTCCTCATTCTCCATCACAGCCATTTGTTTCAGATCACTTATGACCCATTTTTTAAACAGCTGATACAATCCTTATCCATAAATTGTCTCAGATACCTAACTTTGATTGTTATTAATTGCTTGTCTTTGACCTAGTTTGATTATATAATAAATTGTGTTACTGAACATGAAAATTTTATAATTGATAGTGACTGCTAGGGGGGATGGGGACCAGAAAGTAGAATTAATTATTTCAACATAGGCGTGTTTGTGTAAATTATTTACACTAAGTCTGTGAGTTATTAGACTGATGAAAGGTACAATAAATGGATTTTTTTAAGATTTTATTTATTCATGAGAGACACAGAGAGAGAGGCAGAGACATAGGCAGAGGGAGAAGCAGGCTCCCTGTGGGAGCCTGATGCAGGACTTGAACCCAGGACCCTGGGATCACAGCCTGAGCCAAAGGCAGACACTCAACCACTGAGCCACCCAGGCATCCCAATAAATGTATTTTTAAGAGGATCCTGCTGTCTACTAATAGTAGCATGAACCTGGCTTCTACACATCCTACTCAGCTATACTTGAGAACTAGCAACGAACAGTTTCTTTAACTGAAATTTAGATAAAGCTGTGAAAACAATAAGTTTACCTGTTTATTATGGACTGTTGTTGATGTCAGGTCTTAGCAGGAATGCAAAACTTTTTTTTTTTTAAGACATTAAATATGGGAGCATAGACGTAAGGTTTCTCCTAATGCCTATGACATGTTTAAAAGTGAGAAAATTAGGAAGTAAAAATATATGGTACAACATATATCTAACTTCAAGCTGTTTTCTTTGTGAAGAATTGGCTTTCTTCTAAAATGTCACAATGATAAATTCCAGAAGTCATTCTAATCAGTGCTTCCAAATGTGGATATAGATAGGCTATAATTCATAGTCATTTAACTTCTCTGACACCTTATGTAAAGGAAAGCTATACTTTTATGTAGGTTGTCAATCTACCTCGTATTTTAAAAACCAGGAGAGTAAGTAAAGTCCAAAAAAATGGACTTTGGGATAAAGGACTTTGGGTTCTAACTCAGTATTATCTGTAGAATTCTGGCACACTGCCCCCTCTTGCACCACAGGTCCCATCAGCTTCCTCAGATCTGTTTGGAAATATGGATTCATATGTTTTATGAATTAAAGAAGTTTCACAGAAGTGATTCTGTACCATTATACATTTGGTTTAAAAGAGGGGGGGGGGGGCGGCGGGGCAGCCCAGGTGGCTCAGCGGTTTAGCGCCGCCTTCAGCCCAGGGCATGATCCTGGAGACCTGGATTGAGTCCCACATCAGGCTCCCTACATGGAGCCTGCTTCTCCCTCTGCCTGTGTCTCTGCCTCTCTCTCTATCTCTCTCTCTGTCTCTCGTGAATAAAAAAATTAAAAAGTACCAGTGGCTCAGTCAGTTGAGCATCTGACACTTGAATTCAGCATTTCAGCTAAGGGCATGATCTCAGGTTCATGGGATGAAGCCCACAATTAGGCTCCGAGGTCAGTGCAGAGTCTGCTTGTCCCTCTGCCCCCTATGCCCCTTCCCCTGTTTGCTAATGGGCCCCTCTCTTTCTCTGTATCTGGAATGAATGGATGAATGAATGAATGAATGAATGAAATTTTTAAGTATGGATTCTGGTTACTTATATATTTATAAAATGTGTTTCCCTACCATGTCATTCTGTAAAAGGAACTCTAGTTATTTTACAAGAGATACTACTATATAATAATGTAATACACTAAAAGATCCAGTTTTATGGACTTTATCAAAGTATCATGATTTTCTAGAAAACACAGAATGAGAAAAGAAAGCTAAAATTATCTGATCATGAGTTTAGAATTTAGGTTGCCAGGTAGTGAAACAAGTAAAAAGAAGTTGAGTCAGAGTTGCCAGGAAAGGATTGGTAGCTTCAGTATAGAGGGGAGAGATGATTGCATGACAAAGCAGGTATCCTAATTAAACCCTTGATATTTCTGCTTTGTGTAGGTAAGTCTTTATTTAGTATAACAATCAGTTTGATATCTTTCCTGAACATCCAGTTTGCCTAGGTTAAAAAGAATATTAGCTGTTTATTATTTTTTTATATATCATTGTCCAAAAATGCTGATATACAAAAACTTTACTTTCTTAAGTACGTCTATTTCCTTGGTAATTTGATTCTTTTAAAGATGGTAAAAACTATACCTTACTTGCTGATATATGAGTCACATTCAAAATATGCCTGTAAAAGTTTTACCTTCACATGTCATTTAAAGAAAAGAGCCACTGGAGAAATTGCTCTGTTTTGGTAAAGAAGAAAACACAACCTTGTATTTATCATGCTTATGTTTATTTTTCTCACTGGTTTCCTTACCTCTGATCCAGGAAATAGCTCTGAACCAAGTAATAGCTATGTTACAAACATTCTTAAAGCAGGAAGATGAATTCCTGGGAGAGTAATATATTTTCTGGTTTTGTTTTGTTTGTTTTTTACTACTATATAGTTGTCCACTCATCCTTTGTAGGATTCTGATTGATGTGTACTGTAACAGCACTAAAATCTCATCAGTTTGGTATAATTAGTATGTCAACTAAATTAGCAATTTTTAAGTGAATTGTAGGAGATTTTAAGTAAATGAAGACCTAATTATGTTTAAGCACATCTAGGAAATACTAGTAAAGTGTTTAAACTAGATGGCTTTAGACTCTACCAAAGATAGGGAAGAAGTGGGATTTTCACATTCATAAAATAGAGAAAATGGTTATAATGAACCTTAATGTATTCCTTACTCAGCTTCAAAACTTATCTTTATTTAAGGTTTGGGTGTTTTTATAGGTTATCAAGGACTTTTTTCAGACAGGCTAAATATTCTTAAATGATGTTGCTTCACACTATTAACTTTCATGACAACCCTTTTTAAAAGATATAATACAGTAAACTTCAGAATAGGTCACTGCATTAGAATTATGAAAGGTGCCATATGTGTCGCTGTGGAAAGTAGCAGACTGGTATAGTCAGTATTCTTTTTAGGAGAAATGAAGGTAAATTATTTAAACAACACATGCAAATAAGGTATATTGTAAATCATAACAATATACTGTTTTAATACGGAATTTGAGAGTTCTGAAACAAAATAATAAAAATCCTCTAATTGTCCAGAGATTTACTTGTGTGGACAAAAGATCTGGATGATTGAATAACATGTTGCCTTTTTAATTTGGATATTAAAGGTCATGTTTTGGGAGAAATATTATAATTGTGGAAATATGAAGAATTAATATAACCCTACTAATTGTCTGAGTCTGAGACCCTTAATTACCAAGCAGCTATCTTTATATTTCCTTACTTTCTAAAAGCCTTCCATTTTAGTAACTGGCTTGGGGCAAGGTGCTTCCAGTAACAACACTCACAATAATTCTTACTTAAAAAAGAAGATGCTACTGACATGTCAGACTAATTAGTAGTGTACACAACAGCAATAACTTCTTTCTTTTTTCCTACTCCTTATAGTTGTCCTATAAGAGATCCTGAAGCTTATTGCTTCTTGTGGGTGTTGAATTTTTGGTCACGTTCTATTGGTGTGGAATTTGTGTAATAAGCAATATAAGGAGTTCTTTAAGCTATAGGCATATGTTTCTGGGAAAAAATCATAAATCAAAATGTTTTAGATATATTTTAAAAACCTCCTGTTTAAGAATATCCTCTGGAGAAACCTATTGCCAAATAAAGCACTTATAAGCTTGAATAATAAATGCCCCAATTTATCTTTTCTTGAAAATAGAAGGGTATTTTTCCCCTAATTCAGTGCTGCCATCCCTCTGAGAGCATTTCCCCAAATTAGTCATATTTTTTTGTAATGTTCAAGTGCTGAGGGCAAGTTACAAAAACCTATTTAACTGTGTGCCTGTCAGCAGGTATGGGTAGTACCTTATAGGGCAACTGCTTGCACCAGTGAGGTGCATAACCTTTTATACAGAGCATTGTGGCCACATGCATACTCCAGTGACTTTCTGTCTAGACTGGCTCTAGTGATGGAAACATGTTCATACACAGTCTAATTCAAATACATAGGGGGAAGTTAGGACTAATGGAGACCTAGAGGAGATGTTTATAGTTTATCTAGCTTTGAGCATTAGATTTTTATTTTATTTTTTTTTTTTTGAGCATTAGATTTTTATAAGACAAGCTTTAGAAAAGATCGCTCAGCTACAGTGCATGAATAGTAAATAACGCTGCTACACTGGGGGAAAAGGCACATAAGAGTGCCAGCCACTCCTGCTCCTCTCTAGGAGGATTCATCTACCTGAGGAATGTCTACAGTTTTATATAGGCAAGGGGCTGATAGGGCTGGTGTAGCTTAACATTAGCCTTATTCAGAATGGTTCCATTCCTACAGAAAATGCATCCTTTCAGTAGATTCACATTCAGAATATTGTGGATAGCTTTGAGTTCATCACATCTGAGTTCAAAATAATCTGTGTCCAATTTGGTGAAAATTTTTAAGTGAAAGGTTACTTGTTGCGGGCGGGGGGAGGTTTTCATTTGCTTGTTTAATTCTCTGGAAAGGTGATTTAAAGTTGCAGTTATCATACTAGACAAAGGAGCCATTGATTTAAGCTCCTTTGGGAGTTACATTTGGGGAACTCTGGCTATGTTGCATATTCATAGTTTTCATGGTGGCACAAGGATATCTTAAAGGTTAAAAAAAAAGGGGGATCTAGATGTACTCCTTGAATATGTCTCGGTATTGGGTTTTCTTTTTTTCAAAATGAAAGTATCTTCAGTTTTTTCTCATAAAAATAATACATGCTTATTAAATTTCTCTTAAATCAACTATCCTTTAAAGATAAGTATTTAATTTTCATTTGAGGCTCTTTGCTCTACAAACTCGAATTTGATGGGACTCAGCAGAGTATATTTGTCAGTTAAGTTTGTCTCATTATAATCTTTGTGTAAATTTAGACACACTGACCTCAATGTTTAGCCCTGGCTTTGACCTGCTTCTGTTTAGTGTTTCCCTATGCATATGGATTGCTCCTTAATTAATATAAATCTAGACATGGGGATTAGCCGTTGCTGCAAGTTTTCTGTTATAAAGTCTCTTGCTGTCCCTGCAACAATAACCTCTAATTTATTGGTTTGGAAGTTGATCTCATTATAAAGCTGCTGTATATATTAATTTATGATGAAAGTTCTCTTCAGTTTACTTTTCAGAAAATGTCATTTTGGGGTTTTCCTTTTTAGAAATCACCAATGATCTCTTTTTTTGTTTAGAGAAGCACTAATAAGAAAATGGGTGGTGTAGATCAGTACTTACCAATTTCTGCCTTCTCCCAAAACTGCCCTCTTCCTCCACTAAAATCAATTAATAAGTGTCTTTCTTAGTTTAAAATACTGCAAATTGTATTAGAGGTGTTTTTATCCCATGAAGTATCTTTAGGTCTTTGGCATCTGATGCTGTTTAGGGGATTGGGCAGAGCTGTTAAAGCTACATGTTTCTTCTGTTGTTGTCAGTGGAAGGCTCTGAAAGCACAAATAAATTGAAAAGTGAAGCAGACTTTTGGCATAAACAGACACCATCCTTTCCTCACATGGGAATGTGTCTTTCACTCAGATGTGTTTACCCAAGGAGTGATTCAAGACTTTCTTTTCCTTACTTGAGGTATTTCTGAAGAGTCAAAAACATTTTGCCCAGATTTTAATTAACTTTTTCTTTATTATTTCTTAAATGAAGATCGTTAAAAGATTAGAAAGATTACAGTGGTGAAAGGGGGCTTAAAAGATTAATTTTTCTCATTCTAGAATAAAAAGGTTTTTTTTTTTTTTAAGATAGGGAAAGAACTTTGCAAAAATTGTGTATTTCAGGTCAAAAGTCTTTCATAGTCCCCTTAAATAACCTCTCCCAGTTGGTTTTTTTTCCTTTCATTGTTTACAGTTTAGGACCAGTAGTAAGTTTGTCACTCTTTAAAATTAGTCCTCTTTCCTTCCAGAGTCACTTTTTTTTTTTTTTTGACCATAGCATTCTATTATTATTTGGGTTTATTTACAGCCTCTATCAGGAGAGACATAATTGTGTCAAGCTTTGCTAAGCAGTTTAGTTCCAATGACAAGACTTATTTTTCCTGTGCTTGTTGTCCAGCTGTTCTGTAGTCTCTTGCTCTCCACACAAACAGAAAGGTTTCAGGTGTTACTCCCAGGTAGGCATTTGCCACAGGTGTCTTTTTTATCACTTAAAATATGTAAAAAGTGATGAGATTATTAAATAGCTGATATGGTTCTTGTAATTCTCTTAGATCCTCACTATATGCCACTTTTGAAACTAAATGCTATTTCTTTGTTGGTTAATTTATTTTGCAATTTAGACTTCTGTCTTCATTTAGTCCATATCTATAATGTGGTGGTTTGTTAATACAATAGGTTTGTTATTGGTAAATCAAAGTATTTTAATATTTATTATCAGTAACACCTGTGCCTTGTTTATAAATGACATAGCATGGACTTTATGTTAAGTTTTAAAAGTGAATATATTCTTAAAAATTGGTAACAGCATAAAACACTATAGAGGATGTCGACTGCCTGTTGTGTACTCAGAAGGTCCCTCAGTCTAAAGGCCCTGGTGCTCTGATCTCCTTTCTGTCTTGGTACAATTCCCCACGTGGCTGTCACATTCCCTTTTTCAGGTGACCTTTCATGGAGTACCACCTTCTGAGACCACTAACACCACCCATGCAGCACTGAGGAGCTCCTTCTGTGATCACACTGACTTTTAAAGAATCTTTATGTACAGAGAAATGGTTAATGAAACTATTCTGTATTTTGTTAGTAGTTGTCTAATGTCTTCAGGGACCAGGTGTGGAGACTGGAAGGAATAGTGCTACTCTTCAGGTGAAGCATTAGATTTTTTTCCTTCTGACTGCATATAGAAATAGCCAAAGTAGTGTGAACCACTGGTATCTTGCTTACTTTCTCACATCAGCTTGTTCATTACTGCCTTCTACAGACTGCTTCTTTCACAAATTCCAATAGAAGAAGCAATTAAGAGAAAGAGTGAACCACAAGACCTCATATAGGAAGTAATACAATCCCACATCATTTTTTGAAAGAGATAGATACTAGAATTTCTTATATATAACTGTTTCCCGGCCTTTGTGACCCTGCAATGCTTTCTTACTCATCTTTGGCCTGTCCACATTAGCCCAGGGATTCTTTTGTGCTTTACTTCCTGTGGCTTGTAATATAAGAATAACTGATCAACTGTATGTGTTTTTCAGAGTACATACGTACAAACTCCAGCTTCACCCCAGGCTCTGATTTGACTCCTCCCTCAAGTCTGCAGGGTATCCTTATCCTCCATAAGAGTCACTGAGCTGGAGCTAATGGCAAAGTGAAATGGACCAGCACATATTTATGTTCTTAGGCCAGAGCTTTGTGGTATATCTATCCTTGGTTAGTCTTTCTCCTTTCTCCCTCTTCCTATTAGCCAGTCTCTTCTCTTTTATCAGTATTTCCAGCCTCTTTTTTTTTCTGCTGCTGCTTCTCTTTATTTTTCCTTTTACTATCCTAATTAGTCACCTGCTACTTTCCCTCTTCTTTTAACCTTTCTTTCACCCAGAGAAATGTTTTTTTTTAAAAGAAAGAAAAGGATATCCAGACTATTTTTTATTTGTGTTTATTTTAAAGGAGCTTTATTTAGTGTTCTCTTTATAACCATATGACTTAGCTTGTAGTGTCTGTTGGCCTAGTATAACCTTGGAATATTCCATTTCACTTCACGTGCCAGACAATGGCTCTTGTCCATCTGGTGTGCCAGGGCAGGAATGGCCTATCAGCTCTCAAAAGGGATATGGTGTCAATTCTGAAAATGTGGCTGAACACTGTGAGTAATGTTGGAGTTGTTGCCATTCTGAACCAACACATATCTTCCTAATGCCATGCCTTCTTTCTCCAGTTAAACAGTTGCTTTTCTATTTTTTTTAAAACAATTGCTTTTTAAAATGTAGTTTGAAAACTATTAAAGTCCTGTGCTCTGTAAGTAGCATAGTCAAAGCAGTATCACTTGCTTAGGACAATAATCTCATTTTGATGTTCTGAACTTCTTTGTCCTTTTGTTTAGATGACAAGGCTTTAATGAAAATCCTGGGTTAGTCTGTAGTGTAAGATGGTTTATGTTATATAGCTCTAAGCTGTTGCCCCTCACAGCATATATGCCTGACTTCTCTAATAGTGACATACCTTCACATGCATGCATCTTTTCAGCAAACCTTATGATGTCCCTTGTTAGACTGACCAGTATCAGATACATCATGAGCACAATGAAGTTTGTACCTTGCCATGTTAAAAAAGATGAAGTCAAAGGAGCTAAATTTTAGTGAGTTTTGAAGATGTCAAGAAAACTAGAGTGTTACTGCCTAGCTCTTTCACTCACTAGATAAATTGTGCCCTCGTTTGCAAACTGAAGACCATATTTCTGACCCTGACTATCTTGCAGCATTATTATAAAGATAAAGTGCTGTGTATAGACCTCTGTAAACACTTTGAAGGCTCGGAGTATCCTTGTATGGAATGTATTGAACTGAAGGCCTGTATTAGCTCTGCAAGGTACAATAAACCTGGCCTTTGAGATATCTAAAAAAGCCATTTTGTTTCTTCCACAAAACCTTTAAATGGATTATTCAGTTTTGTGAGTTTGGAATTTCATATGTGATGGAATTCACCTTCTTGAAGGAAAACTAATAGGAAAAATGAATTGTAATTCAAAATTGACTTCATGATTTCAATTTGCTTTAGGTTCCTATCCTTAAAAATCTAAAAAATATACAACTTTAATGTTATCTTCTGTCATCTATAAAATGAAGCTTGCTTCTTTATTCACAGCACACACGGTGCACAAACTTATGCCCATCTGTATGCAACCCCATCTAGCCAAAGGCCTTCCCAAGAAACATTGCCTTATTTCAAGTCAGCCAAGCCTTTTTAAACCTTTAAACCCACTCCTCTTGTTCCTTTGCTCTTACCGTGTATATAATATGTCTTAGATCCAAAGACAGTTTGAAATTTGTCAGGATATTGTATCAGATGACAGACTTCTGAAGTTCAGAGACTATGTGTAGCTTAGGTAGAAACAAAACCTAGCTATTTTTAGCCAGGTTTAAGGAACTTTAATTACTGAACTAGATATACTTTATTATCTGGATTGTTTGTAATGTTTTTGAAATATGGCAGAGTGGACTTCTGCTTCTGGCCATGAAGAAATAAATCTTCTGGCCATTAGATTTATACTCTTACCTTAACCAACTAGAAAACCAGACACTGAACAACAGGCAGCCCAAGACCAAGATCCCTGAGAGAAGAGAAACAAATGAAATGAGTCTCACACTTGCCCCAGCTAACTGCCTAGAGGTAGTTTCCAGGCTGCAGTACAGGGAAGAAGAAACCAAAGAGAGCGCCCAATGGTCTCACTGGGTAGAGGAGATAGAGATAGGGACGACCTAGGTGGCATAGGGACAGAGACCCAGAGAAGAGGGACTGTAAAGAGAGAAACTGAAAAGGGATCCCCTCAAGTCTTTGGCTAAGTTTAGATTTCTGCATATGTCAGAAGAAGCCACTTGGGGCCAGGGAAAGAATCTGCACAAAGCAGTAGGCTGAATAATTCCTAGAGCTTACACAAGGCTCTCTGTGAGTGGAAAGACTTCACAATAAGCAGGAATTTAAGTACTCCTCAGAAGATACTGCCTTAGTAGTAGGGGTGTATTAGCTCTACCCTAAAGGCTACTCCCAACCTACACTAACAAATTTAAAAGCAAGCTTGAAGGGATCAAACTTTGCCTAAATAAAAACATGCTAGAACAGGGTACAACATTCTTTTTTTTTTTTAACATTTTTTAAAATTTTTATTTATTTATGATAGTCACACACAGAGAGAGAGAGAGAGAGAGAGAGGCAGAGACATAGGCAGAAGGAGAAGCAGGCGCTAAACTGCTGCGCCACCCAGGGATCCCCAGAGTACAACATTCTTTAAGGGAAAACAACAAATTCCAAAACCCAGCAATGTAAAATTCAGTGTTGTACATCCAATAAAATATTATTGGGCATTTTAAAAGCAGGAAAATAGAATCCATACCAGGAGAAAAATTAACCCATGGTACCAGATGCAGAAATGACAGAGATGATGGAATTAGTAGGCAAGAATGCTAAAACAGTTATTATAAATAAATTCCATATGCTTAAGATAGAGTATGTGACGCCTGGGTGGCTCAACGGTTGAGCATCTGCCTTCAGCTTAGGGGATGATCCTAGTCCCACATTGGGCTCCCTGTGAAGAGCCTGCTTCTCCCTTGCCTATGTCTCTGCCTCTCTCTGACTCTCATGAATAAATAAAATCTTTTTTTAAAAAAAGAAAAAAAAGGTAGAGGAAAACACAGACCTGATGAGGAGAAAAATATGAAGATGGAAATGAAACTTCTAGAGATAAAAAATGCATTATCTGATGTTAAAATTCCATTGGATGGGATTAACAGCAGATTGCATACAGTGGAAGAAAGTTGAACAATGAGAGTAAACGTAGTGATAGAAACTATCCATAATAAAGCAAGAGAAATAAAAGCCTTAATAAAATGAACAGAGCCTCAGTGAGCTGTGAGATGACATCAGGCTATTTTACATACTTGTAATTGGAGTCCCAGAAAAGGAAATCAGGAAAGAAAAAAATGTTTTGAAAAAATAAAGGGAGGAACCTCCAGTAAAAGAACTACAATATTTGCCTTCCCTCCTAAAACAACCAAAAGACAGAGACAAAATATATAAAACAATAGTTTTCAAGACATGAGGCTCAGGCAGTAAAGGTCAGTGATCCCTGATACATGGGGAAACCATGTGAGCTCTAGGCTACTGAGAGTTTTAGTCTATAGTGCTAGAAAGGGAACCCAGGTGGACACCAGCAGACTAAGTTGAGCAAACAGAACTGAGTCCAAGAAAATTGAGGTAGTGAGAGTTCATAAGGCATACTACAAAGAGGAAAGAACTACATGCACAGAGGCAACCTCAAATATCTGCAGAAAGCACCCCTTGAGTATTTTTCAGAGTGGGGATCACATGCATACAAGGACATTACCCAAGTTTAGGGAAAGAACTGGTTTGTTCCCCTCTTTGCCACCTTGGTGATGGATGGATTCCCACCCTAGGGCTATGGGGAGTGGCCAAACACACAACATCCAATACTGGACAGATGAGATTTACAGCAGTTTTTTAGTCACTTACATTCTTAGCCTTGTGGATCAAGACATCTTGCAGGGCCTTATGGGGATTGCACGCTGGAACAGAGGGAGCAACCAAGGGCTGTGGGAGGCAGACTTTGTAGTCTCAAGAGTGCAAGCACTCCCTGGTTCCTGGTCCCTGATGTGATTGGCTTGTTTGAATAATCCCACAGCCTGGCAGGAAATTGAATTCCACTACTCAGTGATAAGCAGGAACTGTTTCTGGTGCCCATTGATAAAGAGGGTTACTCAACTCGGGGCTCTTATCCTGAAAGCAGAGCCAGGAAGAGAGTGTGTTGTTAGGCCATTTGAGGCCTTCCTGATTTTCCTGAGATGCTGAGGCAACACATAATGCTGAACCTTAATTTTAGGTCTTTTTTTTTTTTTTTTTTAAGGAGAGAGAGAGAGAGAGGCAGGCTCCATGCAGGGAGCCCGATGTGGGACTCGATCCCAGATCTCCCGGATCAGGCCCTGGGCTGAAGGCAGCGCCTAAACTGCTGAGCCACCCAGGCTGCCCAATTTTAGGTCTTATACTACAAGAACTATCCTTAAAGGATTAAAGGAAATAGTGCTTTTTCCTACCAGCCAGACTAGAAAAATTCATAATTCATGGAACATGTGGATATACAGGAAGGAATTGCCTTAAATTGTGGAAAATAATTAGTCCTAGACAATGTAAGCACTGCTTCAGTCCACCTACTGGTCATAAAAGCAAAACCAGACAGGATCAAAGTGTCTCCAAGAACATAGCTCAAGAATATCTATAATAATACTGGCTTAGTCAGTTAAGCGTCCAACCCTTGATTTCACATCAGGTCATGATCTCAGGGTCATAAGATTGAGCCCTATGTCTGGCTTCATGGTGGGCATGGAATCCAACAGTCAGTCTCTCAAAAAAAAAAAAAGAAAAGAAAAAAGAAAAAAAGAATACAAAAATAAAAAATAATTAATTTGAAAAGAGGAATATAAAAATCTGTAGCATCCCACAGCATAAAATCCACAATGTCTGACATTTAAGGATTATCGCCATGCAAAGAAGCAGGAAAAGATGAACATGATAAGGAGTATAAATAACCACTTACTGGAAACTGACCCAGCACTGACACAGATGTTAGAATTAGACTAAATAATGGTTGATAATTTTCTGAATTTGATGAGAACTTTAAACACACATATCAAAGAAGCTTGATCAATCTCAAGCAGAAGAAGCATGAAGAAAACCACACCCAGGCACATTATATCAAATTGCTGAAGAATGATAAAGTGAAATTCTTAAAAGCAGTCCCCTCTAAGAAATGGTCGTTTTATTAAAAGAAGCAAAGATAGTAATGACATCGTCTATTGAGAAACTGCACAAACCAGAACATGGTCAAACTACATCTTTAAAGTAAAAAAGGAAAGACTGTCAACCTAGAATTTTATACCCAGTGAAATATTTTTCAAAAAACATATTTCCAATAAAACATACCAAAGCTTATGCAGATTCTAAAGTAAAATTTGGCAGTGGAAAAGGCTTGTATAAGATAAAAGATTTTTTAAAAAAGATAAAAGATAAAAACCAAGATAAAAAACAAAAACATAAAAAAGATCAACAGATTTGATTATGTAAAATTTCTTTAATTCCATATGGCAAAAATACCATAAGCTGTTCACAGCAATCTTGCAACATATATAATGGACAGAGAGTTAACATGCCTAATAGAAGAAGAGCTATAGATCAACAGGTGAAAAACGAGCAACCCGGTAAAAAGATTGGGAAAATGATCTAAGCAAACAAACAGCAAAATACAACCAAGAAACATTGGAAAATATCCTCAAACTCTAATAAATACCAACTAAAATAAGATTTCTCTTTTTTTTAATTACTGAATTGACAAAAATGAAAAGATTAATAACATTCTCCATAGGGAGGGTGCTGGGAAAGGCACATTTATACACTGATTTTTAGGAATATAAATTGGGAGGCACCTGGGTTGCTTAGTGATTGAGCATCTGCCTTTGGCTCAGGTTGTGATCCGGGATCCTGGGATTGAGTCCTGCATCAGGCTCCTCACGGGGAGTCTGTCTCTCCCTCTGCCCATGTCTGTGCCTCTCTTTCTCTGCGTATCTTGTGAATAAATAAATAAATAATAATTTAATTTTCTAAAAAAGAATATAAATTAGTACTACCTTTTTTTGAGGATAATTTGGAGGCACCTGTCAAAATGTAAAATGCACATATTTCTGACCAGCGGTCTCACTTCTGGGAATCCATCCTGTAAAAATACAAGTGCTCATGAGTATATGTACAAGGAATACTCCACAACATTATTTATAATAGCAAAAAATTAGGGAAGTTCTTACTGTCCATCATTCGGGAATGGTTAAATAGATGTTCTGCAGCCCTGAAAAAGAAAAGAAGGCAAATCCACAATAGTATGTAGTTTGATCTATTAAAAAAATTAAGCCGACCATTCACACATAAACACCCTCACACACACGTTTGACTATAAAATGCATAGAATTTAAAATTTTTATATAATTAAAAATTGTTTTAAATAAGTATTAGAAAATTAAAATGAGAAAGCCTAAAGTTAAATTTTAGCTGATGAGGGGATCCCTGGGTGCCTTTGGCCCAGGGCGCGATCCTGGAGTCCCGGGATTGAATCCCACGTCAGGCTCCCGGCATGGAGCCTGCTTCTCCCTCCTCCTGTGTCTCTGCCTCTCTCTCTCTCTCTCTCTCTCTCTCTCTCTCATAAATAAATAAATCTTTAAAAAAAAATTTTAGCTGATGAAAGAGCAATCTTTTAAGTTAGCTTCTGAAGCATTATTAGTTTTTAATTAGTATTTTCAAATTTATCCAGGTCTTACCTTCATGTAAAGTAAATGCTTAAGAATTGATGAGTATGTCTTTTGATTTGATTAATAAAAACCAAATACCATATGTTAAATCAGGCAGAAACTTATGTTGTGGTAGAAAGATGCAAATAACTAAACTTACAGTAAAGTTGTTGTTCCCAGACTGTACTTTATGAATGTTCTCTGTACTTCTTTATATTTTCAAAGCATCAGCCTGTTTCCATCCACTCAAGTCCCTGATGATTCATTCCTAAAATGATGAAGTTTCCCCCCTGTGTCTTGAGGAATAATTTTTTATGCATAATTAGTTATGTGTGTATTTACTGCTTACTTGTACTATGTTAATTTACAGAGCCTTAGAAACTCATTAGGAAATAAAAATAACATTTCAGAATTAAAGGAGAATTAATTTCCACTTTTTTCAAGGGGTTTTAGTAAAGAAGTGTTGCTTCAGCTCCTCTTTGATGTCAGCAAAGTGATTTCTAGAGGTAGTACCCTCTTGAGAACAGGGGAGCATAGGAAAAGGCATCATCTTTCATCTACTAGGCATCAGGGAAAAATGTAACCTTCTTGTTTCTTCTGTGATCTTCCTAATAGAAATCAGGATGCTTTTTGAGAAATTTTAATTTTTACTTTTAAAATATGTATTGTATGTTTATTTTAGTGTATCGTTTCATTGACATACATTGCCTTTGTAGTAATGATCAACTGAAAGATAGGATGGAAAATTTTTTTAACACCAAGAAGGAAATTTTCAAATGGCTGTGACGTTTTCTTCTTCAATGTTCTCTAGTCTAATGTTCTTTAAATAGTTGTAGAGGCAGTAGGTGTAAGGAATTTAAGTAGTCAAATAAATGATAACATTATCCCCCCTGCTGTCATCCCACCCCAACCCCCCCACCCCCCCACCTCCAGACAATCTATTTACAGTGTAGATTTTCTATTTGACATGGCCCAGGAGATAAAAATTAAGTCTGACTTCATGTCTTAATTATGAATCCACATGACCACAGGTTCTCACCAGCCACCATTTAATGACTTGGCTGCCCATGAAAACAAATGTTTTTTATGATGAGGAAAAAACTTACACCAAGATCTAAGCACATCTCAGTTACAGTATCAAAGCAAGGAGATTGCATGTGGAGCATTGCCTAAACCAAAGCAGATCCTTAGGCATCATGCAGACGGCCCCTGGTCACTGTCAGGGTCATCACTGGGCTTGAGGGGGAAGGAAAATATCCTATAGGTTGTCCCTTAGGAAGCCCTAAAATATTGCTCTTCAAGAATCACCATCCAGGGGCACCTGGGTGGCTCAGTGGGTTAAGCATATACCTTCGGCTCAGGTCATGATCCCAGAGTCCCGTGGTCAGGCTCTGCTCTCCAGGGAGTCTGCTTCTCCCTCTCCCTTTGCCTCTGTCCCTGCTGTGCTCTCTCACCAGCACTCTCATGAATAAATAAAATGTTTTAAAAAAAAATCACTATCCAACAAGTATGCATGCACTTAATGCCACTGAATTGTACCCTTGAAAATGTTTAAAATGGTAAATCATATGTTATGTATATTTTACCACAATAAAACAAATTGAAAGAATCACCATCCACTTTGTAAAAGCAGCTGGGATACCAAACAACTAAACCTAAAGACTGAGTAAGTTTGACCCAGGATGGGAAAGACAGGAATGTTGAGCTTGAGCAAGCCCTCTCTGCCTGCTGATGCAGCTGAAATGAAATGAATGCAGCAGCATTAACACCCAGACAGTAGTGAGGGTAAGAAATAGCTAGTAACTTCTCTTTTTCTTCTGCCAGGGTTGGCAGTGATAATGATAATGAATACGGTGATAACAGCAACAGCTTGCTAATTTTGAGCCTACCGAGTTCTAGGCACTGTATTCAGTGCTTCTCATTAGTTTTCTCATTTAATCCTCTCAGCCACCTTATGAGGTGGACACTGATGTTATCTGCTTTTTGCAGGTGAGAAAATGGACTTAGTACTGTTAATTCAAGGGGTAGAAGCATGGAATGGGGTATGGGGTACAGTAACTCCACTCTTTCTCAGTCATCAGACTCCCTTACCAGGAGTCTCCCTAAATAGCCAAACACATTAGACTCAAGAGGTGAACACAAGACATTCCACTGCCCTTCCATCTGCCCCAAACAAAGGTGCCTTATCTCACTGAACCCCCCCCCCCCCATTCAGAGGACCCTAGCAATCTGTACAAAAGAGATCATGAAGAGAAAGAGGAAAACTCTGTGAGCAAGGTTCTAGAAGCTGGTTTAAGACAAATCACCCTCAAATAAGGCATTGTTCTTAACTGGTTTATTCATCACCAAAGTCTATTGTAACACACAGGCACATTTTATAATGTACACATTATTCAAAATTTCCTCCAAGAACACAGTTTTAATTGTGAGCTCAGGATTGCCTGGCCTAGGGTAAGGTAGAAGAAACTACCTTTGTAATTCTAAAGGACTTCAGAACCTTTATACAGACAGGAGTGAGGTGTAAGTGCTCCCTGCATATATTCTGTGTAGCATCTGTTTTCTTCTGTGTTTAGTAGTACATCTGCCAATATTGACATCTGGTGATTATAAGGTTCCAATATCTTTTCCAAGGTACCTCTAGCTACAGGATATCTTGCTTGGCATTGTAACAGCATTCTGCAAGTCTCTCTTATTTTTTTTTTTTTAAGATTTTATATATTTATTCATGAGAGAGAGAGAGAGAGAGAGGCAGAGACACTGGCAGAGGGAGAAGCAGGCTCCATGCAGGGAGCCCGATGTGGGACTCAATCCCAAGACTCCAGGATCACACCCTGGGCCAAAGGCAGGCGCCAAACTGCTGAGCCACACAGGGATCCCGCAAGTCTCTCTTAAATGAATGTCCAGGGGTTAGCAGTCTTCAAATTGTTATTCATCTACCCCAGTGTTTTCACAGTATTGTATTTACATACTTGCTTTCACACAAATTATTCTCACAAATTTCTGAAAGTAATTTTTCTATTCACTCTAAAGTAGTCATTTAAAATTGGCCTATTAATAAATAGGCATTGCAATTATTATTAATTACTATAATTTTAGAGAATCCTCAGGCACTCAATTCAACACATTTATTTTTAGCGCCAAAACTTGGAAGGAACTATACTAGACACTACAGGAGATTCTGCGAGGGCTATGATCACTACTACTATGGGAAATATTCTTCTAGCTATTACATTTTAGTGGAGGGTGGGTTCGGAATAAGGGAAGTACATAAATAGCATATTGTCTCATTGGAGAGGGTGTGGTTAGCAAGGAGGAGGCAGCTGAGAGAGGATTATAGGATCATAGGAGTATGGAACAAGAAAAAATATGTAGATGAGAACGTAAGAAGGATAGCTGACCAGAGAGGACTTGCATGTCAGAAAAGGAGGATTGAGATATGAAACATGAATTCCTATAGTTGGCCCATAGGTCAGGAAAAGCAGCCTCTGGAGGTGTGCTATTCACTGAACTGTGTCCTTTCAAAATTCATATTAAAGCCCTAACCGCAATGTGACTGTGTTAGGAGATAAGGACAATAAGGCCATTAAGGTTAAGTGAGGTCATAGGGGTGGAGCCTTTACTAGTAGGATTGTGTCCTTACAAAAGGAGACACAAGAAGCCATCTCTCTTCTCCCTGCCTTGTCTGCAAGGCAAGGAGAAGAGTCCTCACTAGAAACCCAGTTGGCTTATGCCTTGGTCTTGGACTTCTCAGCTTCCAGACCTGTGAGAAATAAGTTTCTGTTGTTCAAGCCACCCAATCTATAGCATTTTGTCATGATGGCCTGAGCACACTAATAGAGTGTATATGAAGTTTCAGTAAAAATGTTGGTAAAAAAATATTCTGCATTGTGTATCACTTCCTAGGGGACTATGGATGTTGACTAGACCTGAATTTCCTCCATTTATTTAAGACATGACACTACCCTCTGGTGTTGAAGGAGGACCTGTTGTTTGTTTTGTCCCAAATTTTAGACATAAGGGCAGGAATTGTTCTTGCTCCTCATCTTGCTTACTCCTAGCAAGATATCCTGCATTATAAAAGGCTTATGGCAAATACCTGCTTGACTGAATTAAGAGGTCACTAGTATTGAGGCACAAGGTAAAGAGGAGCTAATCAAGGAAGTCACCGGAGATAGGTTTTGGGTTTAAGCATTTCTACAGTCCCAAGAACGAAGCAATTAAGAGTTAACACAGAGAAGATGTGCATTCATGTGTGCATTCCCACTCTGAAGCTCAGTGTCTGCACAGTCAGGAATCCTGGTTCTCTTCACTATGAATAATCTGGATAACTGTTTCTTATTTTGTGACAACTTTTTATAAATTGTACTTTTGAACTTTTAAGAATATCAGGTTTTGTGGCATCTCTACTAGCTAACTTTATCTCTCTATCAGTTTTCACCACATGAATGAAGCACAGTCTGAAATGCTCTTGAGTTACCATTCAAGGCTTTGAACATGTAGCCATGGCCATAAATCATCCATAAAAACATTGACCTCCAGGATGACTAAAATTCTAGAAGCTTATTTTCCTCCATTTCCTCCTATTTTCAGCCAGACGTCTTAACTACTAACAGATTTGCATGCTGCCATAAGAGCTAGTTATTTTATAACAAAATGAATTTTCCAAAATATGTTGATAGTATTTACCATTTAAAATTATTAATGTTTAAAAAGTCCTCTATTTTCTGAATTTATAATAAATATTTTCTTATTGATTCATAATCATCTTGATTATATACACCCCAAGGTCTTCATATCAAAGTTGAAGATGATTTCAGAGGGGAAGAATGTTCTCTTCTGTATAAATCATAAAATTAGTCCATGGTCTATAAGTAAGATAACAAAATTAATAAGTTACTTGACAGGCTTCCATGGTTAACATAGCCCAAAATACTCTGCATTTCCTTTTTTATGGAGTGATAGAACCCTTTGGTCACAATTTAGTGAAACAAAATGCTAGAATAAGAATCAATGATATTATAAAGTTATAACCTTTTGAAGCAAAAAAGAGGATAACTATGAAGAAGCATGACTTGTGTGCATGGAGTGAAGCAGTTTCCCATCACAATGTCTAAGTTTTTCTAATGTCTTGTCAAAGTACTTCAGTATGCTTGTAGCTGTAACTATGGTGCCTTTGTTTTGGTCAATGATTTTTAACCTTCCATTTACATGAATAAACTGCCCCAGCTCTTAAAATGAATTGTACATAACCATCCAAAATTGGACATCTGTTTCTGAAGGAAATGGTTTAGTTTTCTAAAAGCCTCTGTTCCATTCTTATTTTTTTTCCAGTCATTAGCAATAGTAATTTGGATTTTTTTAGACATGAGAAGGCTTTCTCAAAAGTGGTACCTAACAAAATCTTAGAAGTAAACATGAAAAGAAAGCAGATTAGAATTGTTGATATTATATAAGTGTTAAAAACCAGCTGATCCTAGATTTAAGATGAAAAATGTGTTAAAATTCAGCTGAGTAAATTTAAAGCTCAAAATGGCTTTATTCAATGATTCATGGGCTGAGCAACATCCTATCTAGCAAATAGAAAGGAACTGCAAGGAGCCAAACAAAATGGAAAGCTCTCATAGGCAGAAGCAGGCAGGGATAAGGAAAAAGCAGATTACCCCATCTTTCTTTGGGGGAAGAAAGAGGTCTATCAGATGGATTACCACACTAGTACCGAACAGGAAATTCCAGACTAACCCGTTAAGATTCCTAGGAAGAACTGAAATGGAAGTTAGGTTAGGTATTAAGTCTTGGTTTACTGACATGGGACTTAGCACAAGAGACTCCATTTTGGGCCTGCTGTTGCTCTTTTAACACCAGAATTATGTATGTTCATTAAGTTTATATAAATTTAAGGATTCATCCTCAAAATATATGATACAAACTTACGGTTTAAAATTTTATTCTTTATGCCACTCAAGTGCTAAACTGTACATATCTCAGGAATCCAGCATTTCTTCTTCAATACCATCAAAACATATTTTTTTTAAAGATTTTAAGTAAAAAAAATAATAATAAAATAAAGATTTTAAGTAATTTCTATACCCAACATGAGGCAAATTCATAATCCTGAGGTCAAGAGTCACAAACTCTGCTGGCTGAGCCAGCCAAGTGCCCCCAAAATTTATATTTTAAATTAACTCATTAAAATCCTACACAGTTTTAGGGATCCCTGGGTGGCTCAGAGGTTTAGCGCCTGCCTTTGGCCCAAGGCTTGATCTTGGAGTCCTGGGATCAAGTCCCACATCAGGATCCCTGCATGGAGCCTGCTTCTCCCTCTGCCTGTGTCTCTGCCTCTCTCTGTCTCTGTCTCATGAATAAAAAATTTTTTAAAATAAAATAAATAAAATCCTACACAGTTTTAAAACAAATACTAACATTTTATAATTCTGAACTATTTCAGAATTATAACCAGTTCTGTGACATTATTCCTTTCTTTACCTATCAGTAATGTATTTTATACGATTGATGAGATTCAACTTTCTAGTCATTTAATCAATTTTCCAAAGATAAGGAGCCTAGCAGACCTAATCCATAACTTTTTTCAAAGGTAAATTCTCAGTTCTTTATTAAGCAAGTTAGTCTGTCATTGTATTTCTCTACCCTCTTGTCCAGGAATAAGGCTTAAGTAGTCTTCCTTGGAATTTATAGGGATGTGACAAATTCCATTAGAAAGTCAATCTAGTTTTTTGTGTCTCTTGACATCAACACACTAGGTCAGGCTGTATCTGAGAGGAGCATGTGAAAATGGCTGTCTTACTGCATTTCTCATTGTTATACTCTGGGTTGATATCCCTTGAAAGTTTTATTATAGATCATTTTATCAAAGGCCTACCAACAATAGCAGCTGTGCAAGGGTTGGTTCCGCCTAATGAGATATGTCCTCCAAAGCCACTAACGGCTTGATGCTCTAACAAAACCTGGTTACCTAAATACTTCACCATGACTTCGGGCTAATCTCAGACTTACCATGTCTGATCTACACATTCTTTCTCAGACCTCAAAAGCACATTGCTTAATATCTTCTATTCTGTAAGTATAGGGTGAAAGCCCAAATAAATTCAAGTATACAAAAACAGTGTTTCACTTTATTATTGCTTCTCCTCTGCCCCTGATTTGTATGCACTGCAGCAAACACATACATAGACTTATCTATAAGTATACACAAGTATGTTTTCAGTTTGATTCCTGGATCTCAGACTCATTTAAAAATACTACAGGGGTGGCTCAGTCAGTTGAGTGTCTGACTCTTGGTTTCAGTTCAGGTCATGGTCTCAGGGTTGTGGGATTGAGCCCTATGTCGGGCTCCATGCTTGGCACATCTGCTTGAGTTTCTCTCCCTTTGCCACTCCCCCTGCTTGTGCATGGGTTCTCTCTCTCTCTCTCTCTCTCTCTAAGATAAATACATTTTTTAAAAATAAAAATAATATGTTTGTACCATCCTGAAATCAGTGCCCTGGAAAAGGAGGTTCAAGGTACAATCTCATCAGCAAATTTTTCTTAAAGTGGACCCACTTTGTGGCTATTTATGGTCTTTCATCCTTACTCTGAGGTATATTGTATATTATAGGTGAATGGGAGGGATGATATGTATCAATTTTTTTAATATGATATAGTTTTTTAGGATCCATGAGTTGAATAATGCCTGTTCACAATGAGCTTATTGATTTGCCTGTTTCCACAATTGTGTTCACTAAAATCTGCTCATCTAAATGTTATTATTGACTAGTTCAAAGTCTAAAACCAAATTTTTACAACACCTTCATTCCCATGATAAATTACCATTTCCTAAGAAATTCTAAGGAGATCAGTCAAATAATCAGAAAACTGAAGTCTCAATACAAATGTAATGAATGATTTGCTATCATTCATTTAGGTAGGGCTAAACATACTACAACTCATGGGCTTTAGTTATGATGGATTAAAAAATAACCAGCTAATGAAATTAAACACTAAAGTCTTATGTTGTCCCTGGTGAAACAAAGGCTCATTTTTATTTTGGTTTATAACTTGATTATAAATTTGAAGATTGGCTTGTTAGTACAGCCAGGCTTCTTTTTATGGAATCCAAGTGCGTTTCATTAAGCATTTAACATCAGTCCCAGGCACCGGCAATCCTAAAGAGCCATTGAGCATGGAAGACATTAAACATTCATTTTTCTGCCCTGCAATCAGCCTTAACCATGATCTGTCACCCCCACACTAGATTACCTGAGAGTCTTTCTGTGTCAGATATTATGTAGTAGAGACTTGAACTTAGTACAAATGAGAATTAGGCTTGGGCAGCCCAGGTGCCTCAGCGGTTTAGCACCGCCTTCAGCCCAGGGCGTGATCCTGGAGCCACAGGATCCAGTCCCGCATCGGGCTCCCTGCATGGAGCCTGCTTCTCCCTCTGCCTGTGTCTCTGCCTGTGTGTGTGTGTGTGTGTGTGTGTGTGTGTGTGTGTGTGTTTGTGTCTCTCATGAATAAATAAATAAAATCTTTAAAAAAATTAAATTACTAAGCGAATTTCCATTTCCGATTTTAAACAAAACTTAAATGCCTGCCTTCAGAAATAAGATAGAGTGATGTTTAATACCAGGACCCTGGTCTGTCCTGCCATGAGCAGTTTACACATCCTTCCTTCCTTAATTTTGAAGATTTTCAAATTTGGCTTAAATATTTCATGTGAGTTGACACCACAGTAGTTTGATGGCACATACATTAGAACTAACCTCTAATCAAGTCAAATGCTGATGCTTAATTCTTTTATCTTTACAGGAATAGTTCTCTAATATTACTTTGATTTATTACTAATTCTTATGATTATCCTGGACTGAGTAATTTAAATATGGAAAGGCCCTATAAGTACCTGCTGGACCTAATTTGCAAGTGAAAATACAGTCATTGTTCACACAAATAGTGGGTATATTCTCATTTAGAGGCTAAGAAGCTGTTCAGTATCTCCTTGTATCTGTTTATTAATATGAAGCTGGCAGTCTCTCCTGGTTTGCTGAGCAGGTCATATTATTTTCTGTAACGATTTTGTTTTTGAAGTTTTCTTTTAATGCTTTATCTGGAAGAATAAAAAATTTTTTGAAGAATTCAATAAATTTCAAATTGACATTTTGGGGATATAAACAAGAATCCTCACTAAAAGTATTCTGTAAGTGAAATGTGGCAAGTAGATAAAATTAAAAGGAACATCCAGTCTTCATTTTTTTTTCATTACAAATAGTCTTTGAGGTATATATTTTCCATAGGGCTGTATTTGTGGGGGTTTTGGTTTTTAGGCTTGTTTTTTTGTTTTGGTTTGGTTTGGTTTGGTTTGGTTTGGTTTGGTTTTTCTGGATTTTTTAGACCTAAGCATGTGTCAGTGCCAAAAATGTGTTCTCATGACCTCTGACAAAATGGAGCAAAACTAACAGGTCTAGAGGGTTGACTTAACCTTGCAGGAAAAAAAAAGTATATTTTTAAAGTCATCATTCCTAAGAATAATCACTATGTGTGTGTCTGAAGAATGGCTGTTTAAACAAGGGAAACCTTATAGATACAAATGGTACCTAATTTGCAAGTGAAAATATAATTGTTTATGCAGATGTGAGTTTATTCTCATTTATGGGCAGCAGGTCTATTCATTGCCTTCCCCCCACTACTACCACCAAAAAATACAGCTCTAGACATATAATCACTATGCAAATCTAGTCAGCCTGTTTATACTGGAAACAAATGTAGCCAATTATAGAAAAATAGGTGGAGCTGTTTTAAGCATTCATTAAATCTCTCAGGGCAAGGGGGTAAATTAAACTTTATAAAGCTGCTATAAAAATAACTATTTTAGAATTTAAATATGGCTGTACAATTTAGTGGTTGTTACCAGATTCAATTTTAACACCAAAATTATTTTCAAAAAATACTCCAAATAAAGCCTTGCATCTGGGGACGTATGACTGCCCACCACACAGCATTTAAGAATCAGGGACTCAGCATGTCCCATTTCATGCTGAATCAAGAGTGGCCTTTGAATTTCTGAAAAGAATCCCATGGTTTGACCAGTCTTGAATAAATATAGTAGTGGGATGGGTTAAGTAGGTGAACTCCTGTCAGCATCATCCACAGGGTAAAAAGCATGGTCCCTCCCACCCATTAAATGGTCTGCATGATCACAGGCAAGAAGCTAGCTTTTTACAACCTGTTTTCTCTTTTAATGATGTATCTTGGAGATAGAATTAAAGTAGTAGAATATGAATGTTGAAATGTCATTTGAAAAGTTAAAGCATTAGTGCAGGTCAGATTTCCATGCAGAATGACTTGTACAGCTAGCTACATAAAAAGTAATAATCAGGAACGCCTGGGTAGCTCAGTGGTTGAGCGTCTGCCTTCAGCTCGGTGTGATCCCAGGATCTGGGATTGTGGTCAGCCCCCCCCCACCCGCCCCCATCGGTCTCCCTACATAGTGCCTTCTTCTCCCTCTGCCTATGTCTCTGCTTCTCTCTCTGCCTCTCTCTGTCTCTCATGAATAAATAAAACCTTGTAAAAAAAAAAAAAAGTAAAACCAGGCTTATGAGAAGGGGATGGAAAAGATACAGTTGTGTGTCAGACACTGTGCTGGGTGCCTTTGTGGCAGAGTGGATGGTGGCTTTCAGTTAAGTGATCTGAAGAACCCCAGATTCCTTTAGTCAAAAAACAAAACTAAATTATGCACACACTCTTTTGTTCCAGTTATATTTTGTTAAGTTCATCTCTTTGTGCTAAATGTGGTCTCTATTGTTCTCTTTGAAAATGTGCATACCCATGGAAAAGATGGCACATTAGCTGGCAGTCACATTAGGATTACATATATGAAAATTTCCTCTGGAAGAGAAAGTTCTGTGCCTTTCAGGAGGGGAAAATAGGCCAGGAAATCAGCCAACCAGGTACAAGCTGGATTTCCCCTACTTTACAGAGTTGCTCCGCAGTCAGTTAGAGAGGCTCAACTTTGAATTACTACACTGTGGTGAAGAGTGGGAAATTTGGAAAGTTTTGGTGTATGTCCTTGTCTCAAAGTAGGCCTGGCTTCTCTTCTCTTCTCTTCTCTTCTCTTCTCTTCTCTTCTCTTCTCTTCTCTTCTCTTCTCTTCTTTCTCTTTTTTTTCTTTTCTTTTCTTTTCTTTCTTTTCTTTTCTTTCTTTCTTTCTTTCTTTCTTTCTTTCAAGTAAGAGAGGCTTGCAGCTGGACTGAAAAGTGTTAAGGTAAAGAAAGGTCAACAGGTTAGAGAGGCCAGTGCAACAGGGCTTGTTAGGAGTAATCAAAGACCTACTTAGGGAAGCAGCAGGAAGCAAAGAGTTGGGATTTCCACCCTAGGGAAGTTATAGGGGCCATCTGGAGAGAGAGAAGTTGACTTAAGTCTGAAAAGGTTTAAAATCCAGTTTAAAATGCTGATTAGAAAAATCCCACAATGGGCAGTTTGATCTTTTTTTTCCCTTTCTCATATATATGGGACAAGGTGATTGTGCCCAATAGTTCAGCATTATTGGAGCACCTGGCAGGCTCAGTAGAGCATGCAACTCTTGATCTCAGAGGTTGTAAGTTTGAGTGCCACATTGGATATAGAGATTACTTTAAAATAAATCCTTTAATAGTTCACCATTATTTTTAAGGAGTTAGTGTGTAGACAGATAACTTTGCTTTTGTCTTACCTTTTTTCATTCCTCCTTTCTGTATTTTAAGACACAGCTCCCACCCTCCACCATGGTTTATATTTTCTTCTGCACAGATTGATCTCCCTAGGGAAAATTAGGACAATATAGACTGACCAAATTGTTGTCAGGAGTCATTGCTCTATTGATGCATTGTTTTAATATATAGGCCAGCACTTTACACTTAGCACAAAGTTCTTTATCATAAATTATTCTTTTGGGGCAATGATTTCATGCTAATATATATTAGTGTTCTCTTACATTAATATGTTTACTTCTTTTGAAAACACGTTTCTTCCAGAAACAGTAAAAACTAAATAGGAAGGAAAACATTAAACAACCCCTATTGAAGATAAAAGTATGATTAAGATATTGAAAAAAACAATTTAATGTGTAAAAACAACCTGGGACATCAGACAGGTTATTGGCAAAAGTGCATCTTTATACATCTGGGGTGTAGGGTTCTGGGGTTCTCATGGGAGGGTAGGTGTGGTGAGGGAGCAAAGTTGGACAGGAATAGAAAGTTTTGAAAGAGGGACCTTGCATGACTAGGTTTGTGCCTTTAGAGACTAAAGTTTAACGTCTGAGAGTGGAGAACTGAAGACAGAGATATTTAGGTAAGAGATGACAGACCATGAAGAGGAAGAGAAGGGGAAGGGGAAGGGACAAGAGATATTTGGGAATCAGAAAACCCAGGACTTGGTTTCCTAGCCACTATGATAGTGTCATTAGGTATAAAAATGTCATTTAGGCTTAAGCATGAGGAATAAGATGCCAGGAACTTGATGCCATCTACAAACTAAATTTCATCCTGATCAGTGCGTCTTATTACCCATTAATTCATTTATTAAATATTTATTGACTGATCATCCACAGTGCTCCAGACACTGCTGGTTTTGTTATACAGGACTGAGAAAGAAATACTGCCGATCCTCACCAAGAGAGGGGAGTTGGCAAGCACAGTGATAGCTGTAATGGTTGGGTTCTACCTTTAGCAGAGATTTTAACAACATCCCTTTTGGAGGAGAGGATAAGAGCAGCCTCAGCCCAAATCAAAGCCTACACCCTCAGAGTCATTCCTCAGCAGGACAGCATCCATTGGCTGCCTCAACTACAGATTTCTGGCACTCGAAATCAAGCAGAATGATCTGGTAAACTGAAACCCCTGAGATTCTTGTCCGGCTCTGCTCTGAGCTGGGTTATTTATATCCCTGGTCTCAAGTCCAGATTCCCAGATGCAGTGGAGACTGGACATGTGTGATAGTATCTAGGGCATGATTGCTGTACTCATACTCACTCTGAAAGCCATCTCCTGTCCCACTCTTAGCTACTGAATAGTGTAAACAGAAAAGATTATTTGAGGGGAAAAATTGATCAATTAGAATACTTGTCTGTGGTAAGTAGACTACATTTGAAGACTATGGAATAAAAGTATATCTTTATTTTGAAGAAAAAAATGCATTGCAAACCAGTTTCATTAGATTATTGTTGTCATTTTTACTTCCACCAAGGTTGGAAGGAAAAGATAGGATCAGGATAATCTTCAGTTTCTCACGGCCACAGACCATAAAAAAATACTCTAAAATAATTTGTTTTCCGGGATGCCTGGGTCGCTCAATGGTTGAGCATCTGCCTTTGGCTTACATCATCATTCTGGGGTCCTGGGATTGAGTCCCACATCAGGCTCCACACAGGGAACCTGTTTCTCCCTCTGCTTATGTCTCTGCCTCTCTCTGTGGGTCTCTCATGAGTAAATAGATAAAATCTATAAATAAAAATAAAAATAAAATAATTTGTTTTCCATGCTTGGCAGGAAAGAACATATTTTTTAAGAACTGGATACCTGGGGGAGGGTACCTGGGGGGCTCAGTTGGTTGAGCATTGACTCTTGGTTTCAGCTCATGTCATGATTTCTCAGGGTCCTGGGATCAAGCCCTGTGTCAGGTTCCCCAATTGGCAGAGAGTCCATTTGTCTCCTTTTCCCTCTGCCCCTCCTCCCTGCTCGCACATGTTCATTCTCTCTCAAATAAATCTTAAAAAAAAAAAAAAAAAAACAACTAGATACCTGGTACATATAGGCCAATAAGCTATTCTCTCATTAAAATCTACCATCCTCAGTTAATAACAAGTATTGATGATGATGTGGAGAATTGGAACCCTTACGTATTGCTAGAAGGGATGTACAATGATGCAGTCTCTTTAGATAGCACTTTGGCATTTCCTTGGCAATTCCTTTAATTGTTACACGTAGGGCTACCATCTAACCAAGCTGTTCCATACCTAGGTGTGTAACAAGAGGAATGAAAACATGTTCAACCAAAACTTGTATACAATGTTCAAAATAGCATTGTTTATAATAGCCAATAGTGCAAATAGCCCACATGTCCATCAACTAATAAATGGATAAATAAAATTGTATATTCATACAATAGAATATTATTTGGCAACAAAAATGAATGCATGGTACAGCATGGATGTATCTTGATATGTCTTATGAAAGAAGCCAATCACAAAAGACCCCATGTGTATGATACCGTTTGTATGAGATGTCCAGAAGAGACAAATATATAGAGACAGAAAGTAGATAACTGGATATCAAGGACTAGAAGATTTGGGGAGATGAAGAGTCACCACCACTGGGTACATGGTTTCTTTTTGGGGTGATGAAAAAGAGTTCTAAAATGTATTGTAATAATTGCATAACTGTGAATGTACTAAGAACCACGGAGTGTACACTTTAATTGGGTAAATTATGTGAATTCTATCTCAGTGAAGCTGCTTTTTTAAAAACCCCAGCTTCAATATCTTGGCATCTTTGACTCTTTCCTGCTTGCTGCAGCAACAGCTCTTTACAGTGGTATTTTGGGGAAAGCGAATCTCTGGTGTCTTAAGTCCTCTACTGTAAGGATATCTTCTTAGAGTTCATTAGGAATTATTACTTAACTAAGCCTGGAATTGTAACCTAGTGGCTTCTCAGTAGGAATGCACCATCTGTGCTGTTTTTTAAAGGAGTCTATTCTAACAGAATGCTTTATATTTCAAAATACACATTGATTTAATGTGCATAGCACTGCAGTGTAGACTTAAAGGATGAGCTTTTAAATTTTTAAAGATACTTTATCAACAGTATACTTTAGATTATAACCAGTGTATATTTTGTATTGTTTATTGAGCAGTTTCAATTCATTGAACATTAGTATGGAATGGTTTTAATTTTTTCCCATCACTGCCTTAGGCCTTGTTTTGTTGAATCTTGCTTTTCTGTTCCTTAATAATATTTAGCAAATCTCATAGCATCCAGGTCACTTTCAGTTATTGGATGGTGAATCTGGTCCATTTTTAAACTCCCCTCTCTGGGGATCCCTGGATGGCTCAGCGATTTAGTGCCTGCATTTGGCCCAGGGCGTGATCCTGGAGTCCTGGGATAGAGTCCCACATCAGGCTCCCTGCATGGAGCCTGTTTCTCCTCCTGTCTCTCTCTCTCTCTCTCTCTCTCTCTCTCTCTCTCGCTGTCTCTCTCATGAATAAATAAATAGACTATTTAAAAAATAAAATCTTTTAAAAAAAATTCCCCTCTCATACCTGATTTAAATCTAATTTCCTCCTTCATTCCCATCCAGGTGGATGGAACATGGTCTGATTCTCAAATACTGCCTTCTCCTCCCTTTTCAAGGCCTAACCCCCAAGAAGTTCGGGGCTAGGTAATAAATGAGAACAGTGTCCCATGGTTATTATCTTCCCAGCTTCTTTGGCAAGCACCATCTTGCCATCCATGCCCTCTGAGTGACAGGTGTCAAATGCTGTTTCACATGGATAATTTAGAGAGCTCACTGTCCAGTGTGCCCTGATATAGAGGACCCAGCCCTGGCTCAGCCTCCTAATAACGCTTTCTCTTGTGGTGTTCCATTAAATATTTAACAACTGGCTAGTGGGAGGAGTGGAGTGGTGGTATGTGGCATGTGTATATGCACATACATAAAGTTATTATACATTTTACTGATGTAAAGAATGTGTAGCACACAATTTACAGATATTAAAATATACAGTACTCTTTAATGTAAGTTTCCTATAGTCATTTTATTCTCCCAGAAGTGAGTCCGTGATTTTTACCAAAATCTGTAGCCATCCTGTGGTTGCGACTGACAAATGAGTATAGTTCTAACATAAAAAATAGATGATATTTTCATTTAAAAACTAAGACAAAAATGAAACGAAGGGGATCCCTGGGTGGCTCAGTGGTTTGGCGCCTGCCTTTGGCTCTGGGCGTGATCCTGGAGACCCGGGATCTAGTCCCACATTGGGCTCTCTGCACGGAGCCTGCTTCTGCCTCTGCCTGTGTCTCTGCCTCTCTCTCGCTGTCTCTCATGAATAAGTAAATGGAATCTTTAAAAAAAAAAAATGAAGACTCTTGGAATCTCACTTGTTAGTGTCATAAGCAACTTCTTTGCTGAATTAGGTTCAAATACTGGAAGAATATATCCTCCAGTTTTTATGCTATTCACAATGTAAAAACTCTAGACATGCTATACTTTTAGGTTTAATCTGCATTATTAGCATTTTATCCATGATTTTTCTCAACTCCAGACATTCAACAAAACAGTAAACCCAAGTCCTAAATTGTAGGGCAAGGGGCATTATAAACTTAGGTTAAAGGACAAATGATACACTGAGAGAAAATACTTCCTCCACATATAATGGATAAATACTGTTATTAGAGGTGCACTAAATTTATTTTGGCTGAATACTGAACAGCCAGTGTTAAAATCAATGAGCAGCCTAAGTGAGGCTGATAATTCCTATCATAAAATGACCTTCTTATACACAACAGTGAATATGAAATTAGATTAGTTTTTTATAAATAATTAATTTTAACTTTAATTTTTAATAATGGCTGTATTTAAATTCCTAAAAACTTAAAAATTGTTTGCAAACTGGTTCCAGAATACCACTGCCCCTCTCACATAGCATTTTTCCTAAGAGCCTCTTAGTTACTGGGAGCTTAGTTCCCTCCTTTGGGGAGCTACCATCTTGATAGGACACTGATAAGATAGGGACAATATAGACAGACCACTTCCTTGGTGCTCCCTCTCTCTAATCAGGTAGTCAAGGAGCAAATCAGAAGGTAAGCTGTTTAAGCAGCTCATACCTGGTTTAAATCTCTGGCCAGGGATGACACTCCAGTCTGCTTCTTGCAGACACCTCAGTCTTTACTAGGTGGGTCTCTTGTTACCCCTTTGCATGATCTTGAGAGAAGAAAAGTCATCCTCTTCTCCTTTTTGTGGTGCTAAGGAGGAGGGAAACAAGAGAAGCCCCTCCACGACACACCACACTCCCAAGGTGGTAGCTCACTTTTCCCAAAAACCTTCTTTCTTTTCTTTCCCATATTTTATGACAGATATCTGGAGCTATGAGAGCCAGCTCATCTTCTCTTAAAAAGTCCTATGGAAGGTATTGATGGTCTCTTTAGAATTTGGGATACTCAGTACTTCTTTTAGCTTAACTAGTTATTAATTCTGGAGTAACAGCATATCTTTCTAGAATTGTATGCAGTTCTATTTAGCATTCTCAAATTTAAATCTAGTTTACTAATATCCACCGTTTGGTTTATATCATGGACATGATCATTTTTCTCCTAAATCACTTTGAGTCGCAGTCTCACACTCACAAACACGTGCACACACGTGCACACACAAATGTGTGTGTGTGTGTCTGTGTCTGTGTGTCTGTGTGTGTCTTCTCAGGGTACTTAACAATCTTTCTGGTTTGGATTAGGCCTATAATTAGTAGTCTGGTTCCCCTGCATTCCAAAATACAAAAACCTTAACTATGTCCTACTCACTTGATTTTTAATTAGTAGACCCAGAGGAATTCAGATATTCCTAAATCTTGATAACATTCTTCAAAAGAAACATAAGATTCCTATACCCATGGGGTGGAATAGCTTTAAATGCTCCAAGTCTTAACCTCATCAAGATTAGGAGTCTTCAAATAGTGAAGGAAAAAAGTAGGAAAGGGTAACAATTTACCCTACCAGATATCAAAACATACTATAAAACTATAGTGAGAAAAGGAGGACGAACAATGAAGCAGAAGACAAATTAATCTATTGAAAGAACATCTGCACAGAATCAGATCCAGATATGTATAGGAATTTTGTGTATTATAAAGCTAGCATTGCTCAGAAAAGTTACTATGTGTAAATATAAGGGAATATTTCTAAAACACTGGAGTGAATGAAGAAGGCCTTTTAAATAGACATGATGTCAAACCAGAAAATGTTAAGGAAAGATTGACTTTTTAAAATTTTAAACTTATATAGGGCAAGGGGCATTATAAACTTAGGTTAAAGGACAAATGATACACTGAGAGAAAATACTTCCTCCACATATAATGGATAAATACTGTTATTAGAGGTGCACTAAATTTATTTTGGCTGAATACTGAACAGCCAGTGTTAAAATCAATGAGCAGCCTCAGCAAGGCTGATAATTCCTATCATAAAATGATCTTCTTAGACACAACAGTGAATATGAAATTTTATTTTAAGAATTGAAGTAATATTATCATTTTACTACTGAAAATTCAGGATGTTTAAATTTAAAGTTTGTCATTATGACATAATTTAATTTTTCACCACTGCCAGCTACTAGATGGCTCCTCTGTAATATTTGTCTCACTTGGTGAAAAGCATGAATTAGGAGGGGAGGCTTATTTATGCCATTGTGGGTCACTGTTAATGGAGATTCTGCTATCAGATCAGTAAACTTTACTTTTCCTCTGATACAAAGATAAAGACTTACCTTCTAAATTCCCAGACTGGAAAATCTGGCTGGTAGTGGTGTTGCAGTGTCATTGAAGTGCTCCCATGAACTGAAACTGTGCAGTGCTTAAAGAAAACACTATGTAAATATTTAAGAAGCAAACATAAGGGTTTTTCCCTCACATTTTAATTTCTAATATTTTTACATTTGCTTGCTGCTTTCCACAATCACTGGATGTGCTACTTTCCCTGACAACAGCCATTGGCTGTTACCTTTCTCGTATTAGTTTATGCAGCTGACAATATTAAGACCCATTTTGTTCCAGCAGCTTTTTCACCTATGGTAGCTGCTCTTCCATCTCACTTTGAACATTTGTTTGAATACCTGAGAAAGCAGTTCCAAATTATTTCCTTGTATGTCACAGTGTTTATCTTTGGCCATAATGCTTACCAATATTTTTAAAACTGGTATTCAGATAGTAGCATTAAGTACAAATGATGCAACGTATTAAGCTTGTTAAGTATGATGGTAACTGGGACGCCTGGGTGGCTCAGTGTAGTTTGTGTGCCTTCAGCTCAGGGCGTGATCCTGGGTCCTGGGATTGAGTCCTGCATCAGGCTCCCTGCAGGGAGCCTGTTTCTCCTCTGCCTATGTCTCTGCCTCCCTCTGTGTCTCTCATGAGTAAATAAAATATTTTTTGAAAAATAATAAAATAAGATAAATAAATATGATGGTAACTTACATGATCTTTGATCTCCATGAGTTCGGTAAAGCTGGAAATGACATTGAAGGAGGCATCTGTCTGTTCAGCATTCCAAACACTAAAGCAGATTTCGACTGAATCCTATGGCCAAAGGCAAACTTCAATTCATGTTTAATATTTATAATGTATAAAGTGCTCCTTCATATTAGTAGGAAAAACATGGACAAAAGACATGAACAAACAAATCACAGATTAATATAGTGAACAACTATGAGAAAATGTTAAATGTTAGTTAAGGCATCAAGCTAAATGCAGTTACAACAATGACAGATTCTTTTTGTTAAGCTAACAAAAAAAATTTTAAAAGATAGGTAATGCATTGTTGCTGAGAATATTTAGAAAAAGGTAAATTGTACATCCTTTGAGTGAAGGCAGTTCAGCAGTATTTACCAAAAGTTTAAAATGTGTGCTCTCTGTTACTTAGAGAAATCTACTCTCCAGAAGTACTTAACCATGTGCTCAACGATTTATAAAAGACTATAATACTAGTTGTAAGATCAAAAAATCAGATCAAATTGAAGTGTGCATCAAGAAAGGAATGACAAACTGCTGAATAACCACAAAGGAATGCCCTGTAATTATTAAAAATAATGAACTAGATCTGTAGTTGTACTGCCTTAGAAATGCAACTGTAGTGTATTGTTACAGAGGAAAATGCAAGTTGCAGAATGGTTTTTATGTGATTACCATTTGATTTAAACATAAAGAAAAATATATGGAAGGATGAGTATCAAACGATTAACAGTGGTTACCTTGAGATGGAAGAGGTACTGGGATGGAAGGAATTAGAGGGAAAACGGTAATGTTTTTTGTCATATGTACTTCTTTATTATTTGAGTTTATTATAATGAGCATCTATTACTTTTTCATTTTATAAAAAAATTTAAATAAAACTAAGGTAAACTAAACAATGAAAAGTTCCATGAAAGACACAAAAATGAGCTATTCTCATCATTACAAGGCAGACACACAGAAAGCTTCCAGGGACTTAGTGAGTAGCTAAAAGAATAGTGTTAATCTTAGGTGTAATGGAACCGCTGACAAAGCAGTCAATTATAGCCTTGAAGAATCCAAAAATGACAAAGTGCGAAGCATAAATTTCAATAGTAAAATATTTTTTTAAAAAAAGAAAAGTGAAAGAAAGCTGTCACAATCACCATCAGGTCCCTTTCTCTGACTTGCTGATAACTCAAATTTAGAGAGGAAACTTCTGTGATGAACCAACTTAAAATGCTAGAGCTACACAGGGACACATGCTGTGTGGAGTAGCTACTATTTATGGTTGCTGTTTTGTGTGTGTTCCTTCTTCTGTTCTTCTATCTGTACTTATATCCATGCAGTCAAGTGCCAGGCAGAAATCCTGCCATGAGGCAGGATTTTGTGTAGCACTTGTTCTCCAGTACCTAGAACAGAGTACAGACTCGGTAAATATTGGTCAAACGAATGAATGTGTAGGCTCCAGTCCAGTGGGAAATAGAGATAAGTAAACAGACAACTAAAAGGCAGTATTCTCAATGTGGTGATAGAGGTAGGAACAGACAAAACAGAAATGGGACACTTATGACTGCTAGGAAGCTCCTAGAAGACATCCCCAAGGATGCTGTGCTTGAGCTAAATATTGAGAAATGAGTAGAAGTCTTCAAGCAAAGGAAGCAGCAGAAGCAAAAGTGCAGACCTATGAAAGAGCAGGGTTTTATGAGGAAACTGCAAGTTGTTTTTTCTGACTGAGGTCTAGATCAAAGATCTTGGGAGCCATACTAAGGACTTCTGGATTTTTATCTGAGGAGAATGCCTTCACAAAGATGATCAGATTTATATTTGTAAAAGATGCATAAGAACACTTAGTTGCCAGTCTTTATTTTGAAAATAATAGCAATTTTCTATGCACATTACAAGAATTAATGCATTTAATTCTTAACATTTTAACGAGTTGTTACTGACTCCATTTTGTAGTTGCATAAACTGAGGCACAGAGAAGTTAAGTAATTTGCCCAAGGTGACTCAGTTACTGGTGGAACTGCGCTACATACCAATGCAGTCTGTATCCAGAGCCCATATGCTTTTCCACTATTCTGTACTATTTTTGTGATTTTTTAAGACTATATAGATTTTCTTAAGAAAATGGAATCCAATATTTTTACATGTAATTTTTCCCATATCACCTACCAACTAAGTTAGAATATTCTTTGATCTTGCAAATAGAATCACTCAGCAGTTCAGTAGTCTGCCTGTCTTTTCCACCCTCTTCTTGCCATACAGTTGCTGCTTATCCCCTTTAAACTTGATTCCTGTCCCCCACCTTTTCTATATAAGCTTTAACCCATTTGGCTTCCAGGGTACCCAATGTAGCCCCAGCCAAGAGAGAGGCAAGCCTGGAGATGAAGTTGCAGGACTTGTCTAAGCCATTCTCTTCTAGAGTCAAAGGTACACAGACCACAGATTTCAAAAAAAAAAAGGGGGGGGGGAGGGCATGGAGCAGAGTACTCAGTATGATCACCTTATGCTCACTTGCAAATAATTATGATGGCTATTCAGTCAAGAAGTATTTAGTAAACAGCTTCTCTTTGTACCTGGAACTGTGTAGGGAGGCAGAGATGAAACTAGGAAGTAGAGAGAGGAGGGAAGAGGAAGGTGTGCTGCTACCCTATTGTCAACTGTCTTTCAGTCTTGTACTTTCATTCAAGCTAGTATTTCTTAGCTAGTATTGTGTCAACAAAAATGAAGGCATTTTTATTAAGCAGATGAGGTGATGTGGTTTAGAGGTCTAGTTAATGAAGAGCATTATATACTCTCACATCCATGCTCTAAATCCTGTTCCTCAGCCTCAGGGAACCTTTAATACATGCAGCATTGGTATTTGAAAGAATTAAGTGATTAAAATTATCCAACCTTGTGCTGCAAAGCATAAACATAAATGTTCCTCTTCCAAAAATTCAAATAATTGCTTTGAAGAAGGCAAAAACTGTAGAATACTTAAATTTTAATTTATCCACTGATCAATTTTGTGGGTTTTCTTTAGTAAAGAGGAAGAAGACTGATATAGGATAATATCAAAGATCAATGAAGATTTGGGAAATTAGTAACGATGTAGAAACTCAAAATGATGGGAATTTTTCCCTTCTTTTTTAGAAAGAAAATATTAGAGAAATAAGGTCAAGTAATTTATGTTTGGAGACTGTTATTACATCCCTGGCATATCTCTATCCATGAAATATGAAACCTGTGTAAGGAGATTCATCTTTACTTAGGTTCGTAATTATACACTACAAAGAGTGTTTTATTCCATTAAATTCACTGTGATAGTCATTTTGCTACATATATATGTTGCATAGTTTTGTTTTTGTTTTTTTTTTAATGGTTTTTATCTTTACTTTTTTTAAAAAGATTTATTTATTTGAGAGAACACAAACGGGGAGGGGCAGAGGAAGAGAGAGAATCCTCAAGCAGACTCCCTACTGAGCATGGAGCCCAGTGCAGAGCTTAATCCCAGGACCCCAAGATCATGACCTGAGCCTAAATCAAGAGCCAGCTGCTCAACCAAGCCGCTAGGCACCCCTATATTATATAGTTTTGATTCATTAACCTACAATCTTAACTTTCTTCTATTCAGCAAAACATTTTATCATTGAGAATTGGTTAATAACACGTGTTTTTCAATTCCTTCATTTTATATTTTTATGTTATTTATACTTTTAAACGAATTTCAGATCTGCATAAATTTGTGAAAGTGTATGCACAGTACTGTTCCTCACAGCGTTTTTTATAAAGCCAAAAATTGGTAAGAATCCAAAGGTCTCTAAACAAGAATTTGGTTATTCAGGTGAATATTTAAAATGATGAAGTAGATTTGTAATTATTGATATAAAAAGTTTTTACAGCATTACAAAAGCAGACTATAAATTCATCTTTTTTAAATTGTGTGTTTAGAGAAGTAGCCCAGAAAGATACTAAGGCAAAATGTTAACAGTACTTCTGAGTAAATTTACAGATGGTCTTCACCTATAGTTTTCAGTCTTGTGTATTGTTTGAAGTGGTTTTTTATTAATTATTGCTTTTATAGTTAGCATGTAAATTTTTACAAGTGGAAAAATAGTATTTTTATAGTCAAACTTGGCAAGGTAAAAGGAACTCCGAAAGAAATCTAATGTTAATTGTTTAAGCATAGAAAAAAACTTTACATAATGCATGTCAGTTCTCTCAGTGCTCTAACTTGCTTTAAGATTTCCCCCCTTCTCCTACTGAAATAGTATTAACACCTGATTGTAACACCTTTTCCCACACACAGCTTCCTGTTCCCTATCCTTCATCTGTCCCCTTCTTCCTCCTTTGAGCTGAAATGACAGACCTATCTTATTCCCCATAATGCCCACACTGTGAGAATACAATTTGAGGCAGAACATGAATGTCACTGGTCATTCAGACAGTAAGCCTGTCCTTTACCTCAATCAGTGAGTCAGCTCAGAGCATGATTCTAGTCCAGGGATCGAGTCTGTCATTGAGCTCCCTTCGAGGAGCCTGCTTCTCCCTCTGCCTGTGTCTCTGCCTCTCTGTGTCTCTCATGAATAAATAAATAAAATCTTAAAAAAAAAAAAAAGAGGAAAGCACAGATGGATCTTCAGTGCATTTCACTAATAGAGATCATGTTCAATTAAACACTTGTCTTGAATGATGTAGACTTCAACTCTTGAAGATACCTTGATGACTGAAGCTTTTGCATTCTAGACTGCCAGAAATTGGAAGAAGATGATTTTTTTTTTCCAAGAGTAGAGAAATGTGACTCAGACCTCTCTTTGGCACTTTAGACTCTAAAGCCATTACTTAATCTGAACTGAAAGACCACAGTTCTTAAAAATATCTTAACCAGTTTTCAGGCATTTGGTA
This sequence comes from Vulpes lagopus, assembly GCF_018345385.1. Classification (NCBI taxonomy): domain Eukaryota; kingdom Metazoa; phylum Chordata; class Mammalia; order Carnivora; family Canidae; genus Vulpes; species Vulpes lagopus. Next base: position 20,769,248 of record NC_054842.1, on the reverse strand, counting down.
TTATTAGTTTAAATCTTTTTGAACCTGGTTGGTTTATTTTTTTTAATTTTATTTATTTATTCACAAGAGACAGAGAGAGAGGCAGAGGGAGAAGCAGGCTCCATGCAAGGAACCTGGGAATCCAGGATCACACCCTGAGCCAAAGGCAGGCACTCAACTGCTGAGCCACTCAGGCGTCCCTGAACCTAGTTGGTTTAAGTGATAGTTTTAGTTTCAGCATTTGGGCAAAGTGAAGGAGAAAAATCACAAAGTAGCCAGAGAGGCAGAAGTTCTAAACAAATCTCCTCCTCATCCCCCCATACTGGGTAATCTATTTAAATTGTTTGTGATATAAGTGAATGTAAGAAACTAGCCTCTCCCTAGAATAAATATAATCAAGCCTAGCCTTAGCACAAGTCCAAGAAAACATAAGCAAGGTTTCTTAAAATGTAAGCAATGTCTTGTGGAGAGAAGGCTTGGAAATGCTTTGTCAGCAGCAGTCTCTGCAGATCATTAAAAGATGGTATTTCTGTTGCACCTCTAATATTGAGAATGTATGACCATGAGTATCTTATTAAGCCAGAATCTTCCCAAGTTATAGGTTGCGTTAGACCATAGGCACACTTCCTTACTCTTTTCATCTTTAACATACTGTTTGCTAATTTTGCTCCTTTCCCTTTTGGTTCCTCCTTATCCATCTGCTCTAATACACTCAAATTCTCAACACCAAAAACAGAGGAAATAAAAATCAGGGAAGGAGTGAAATTAGGGAATGGAGAGAAAGGGGTACATTCTGGGACCCCCAGAAACCTAAATTACTTTATTTTTAATTGCTCTGATTTTTTTTTTTTTTTTCCCAGTCCTCTCTGGGTAGAGAGCAATCTCCCAAGCAGTGTGTAGTTAAGTGTGTGGGCTCCAGGCTCAGAGCCTCGTGCCGCCACTTACTCTGTCTTGGGCAAGTGGCTTACCCACCCTCCTAGTGTTTTAGTTCCTGAAGTGTCAGTTCCTCAGACCTTTATGGAGTTAGTATGTTAAAGTTTAGGACATATTAGCTATTATTTAATATCTACCAGTATTTTAATAATAAAGAGCTATATGGATTTTGCTATTTCCACCTTTGGAGGAAGAAGTAGACCATCTTCCCCTGTGTCAATAGGTCTCACTAAGGCTGCTGCTTGCTCATGTTCAGCTGAGGATCCTGAATTCTCCCCCAGTGGAAGCACTGAAGGGTGTGAGTGCCACCACTGCCACCCCCTAGGGTCTAAGCCCCAGGGTAAAGGAATTGGCCGGGCCAACAGAACCACTTCCCAAAGAGTTCTCCATGAAACAGCTACCTAAAAACATGGGGAGGAGAGTGTGCAGTGGGGGCAGAGGGAGAGAATAAGACCTGTCAAGAGGCATGACAAGAGCCATCAGTAAAAGCACAGGTAGATGACTCTGGGCAGCTGGTGTGAAATGCGATCTGTCACTGTCAGGTCATTTACGGGTCTTTGCTAAAGTGACATTGTTCCAAGTTAGAGCAGCAACTTCCCACCATCTCCTCATCTATTCCTTGAATGAAGGCTAGCTTTCCAGACACTCCTTTTCCCCAGCTTCGAAAGAAGAAATGCTGCTGGTATTTACTGATTCTTGACTCTGTTTCCCTTCCAGCTGACCCTCTGGTGGGCAGCATTGCCACACAGTACATGACCAACAGAGCAGAGCACGACCGGATGGCCAGACAGTGGACCAAGCGGTATGCCACATAGGGGCCTGCTGCTTGCTGCCCCCGCCGGACCTGTGCAAGCACATTCACCAAGTGCATCAATAGCCCTACCCACCCCTCCAGACCTCGGTTCTTATTTTCTTATTTTTATTAAATTTTGAACCTTTTTCTGATGGTATGTCATCCATCCCCCCACTCCCTTCCTTCTTCCTCCCTCTTCTTCCTCCTTTTCCTTGCCTCTTCCCTCCACCACCACCCCCTTCTCAATTTATTCCCTTTTCTGATTTCTGTTAACTTGAAAGATTTGGGTTGTTTTTTTTTTTTTTCCCACCTTAACATGGATGGGAACTTTTGTTTTCAGTGCAAACAATGTTGGATCTGTAATAGTAAGAGCTTTCTTACAAAGCTTTGTATTACTGTGTGGTTTTGTTTTTTGTTGTTTGTTTTATTTTGATTTTTTTTCCTTTTATGTGATCTTTGGGAAAACACGAATTCAGAATTATATCTCATTTCTACTTAAATGTAGTGCTTAGGGTTAATTTTTTGTACTGAAGTCTTTATTGGTGGGTGCATGCTACTGGGAACAAGTTTTTTGTACAAAAGCTTCAATCAGAATCACTGTGCATTACTGAGACTCTGTTTATCACTAGCCTTCTGTCCCCCACACAGAAGACTGTTGGATTGAACAAAATAATATGTATTTTGATTTACTTAAAGTGCTTGTAAATTTCTTAGGGACCTGCCACTTTTGACTGTGGATCAGTTGATGTACACTTGTATTATTAAAGCACTCAATAAATCACTGTGGCTGATAAATGCACTTCTGGTAACCCAGCGTTTGCTGTGTGTCCTGGTGACCAGCAAGGCTTGTCTAATTCAATTACAGATTCAAGTGTATTTTTCATCTTAGACCTCTAATACTTCTTTGTAGCTGAGTTGCTTAGCATGTGGAATTTCTCCAGCTGTCAATAACCTGATGACTTTACAGTTGTTTCAGACCACTATCACTGTACAAATTAGCTGGACATGACTTTCTCATAGACATCTTTTCTGTTACAGCCTTCTTTACTCAACAATTAAAATATGGGACTCCAAAAATAGCTTCTAGTGAAAGTCAAGTCTGAGCTGATCATTGGGTTAGACCACTTTTGAATTTATTTCTCTCCTTTTTTACTTTTAAGACTGTTATAGTGATCACCCTCGAGTTTTGGTTTTGGGTTTTTTTCCATAATTTTGGTGAAAGAAGTAGACTCAGCTGCGTCATTCATGGCCAACACATTCACTGACAAGGGTATGCATATTTGGCTTTACCCGTCAGCCTATTTTAGGTATGTTTTGTTTTTCTCTCCATAATTTTAGTAGAAGAAATAAACTCAACTGTATCACCCCCCTGGTCAACACATTAAGTGACAAAGGTATGTCTGTCTGGCTTTGACCTTAAGACTATTTTAGGTATGCAGCTATACGAGGCAGAAGAAACTTGTATGTGGTACAGTTTGAAAAACTGTACTGACATGATGATTGAAATTCAGGGTTCTTTGTGTTACAAGGTATATTAGAAACTTCTGCTTTCACTAATAATAGTTATAAGCTCACTATACCACTTGGTCTCATTTAAGGAAAATCTTTACTGCTCAATAGTGAGACTTACAAATGCAAGTCATTCACCTCTAAATAGTTCTTATTCAAATTTAAAATCTTTATTGGAAACATTTTAAATATCTTGATTCAAAAGATGAAGGTTTTTGTGGTTAAAGAGAAGTCATAAAGAAAATATTATTCAAATATTGAAAAGGCAGTTTTTAAACCAGAGTTCCTAGGGGTATTTTTCTCTTTTTAATAATGATTTTAACGTTCATTTTATTTGAAAACATTTTCCAGTTGTATCAGAACACTATATGATCTCTTGCAACTACTCAACTCTATGGTTGAAATAAAGGGACTACAGACCATACATCGAATGAGCATAGATAGCTGTGTTCCAATAAAACTTTATCAAGACAACCAATTGCCAGATTTGGCCTGTGAGTTGTAGTTTGCCAGTCCCTGATATATAGACTAGGAGGATAAAATCAGATACCTGTGTGTTTAACATCTCTTTCTTTTAAAATAAAATTAATTGGGGGGATCCCTGGGTGGCACAGCGGTTTGGCGCCTGCCTTTGGCCCAGGGCGCGATCCTGGAGACCCGGGATTGAATCCCACATCAGGCTCCTGATGCATGGAGCCTGCTTCTCCCTCCGCCTGTGTCTCTGCCTCTCTCTCTCTCTCTGTGACTATCATAAATAAATAAAAATTAAATAAAAATAAATAAAATTAATTGGGCAGCCCGGTGGCTCAGTGGTTTAGCGCCACCTTCAGCCCAGGGCGTGACCCTGGAGACCCGGGATCCGGTCCCACATAGGGCTCCCTGCAAGGAGCCTGCTTCTTACTCTGCCTGTGTCTCTGCCTCTCTTTCTCTCTGTGTCTCTCATGAATGAATAAATAAATAAAATCTTTTTTAAAAATAAATAAATAAAATAAAATTATTTAGATTTAAAAATTCAATCCTAAAATCACTGAGCCATATTAATATGCAGTCTTACTAAACTTTTTTTTTGCTTTTGACCAATTAAACCGGTCTTATGATATTAATACTGACTTTCATTGATAGTGTTTAAATTCAGTTTGCTTTTCTTTTAAAATGTCAACTCCAATTGGACACATTTTAAGTGATATATCCAATATATTGCTTCTACATCTCATAACCAGGTATACTTCAGATGATTAAAAAATGTGTGTCATTTGGGAGCTAGAGATCATAACAGTTCTAGTAGAAAATCCTGTCACAAGTCAGTGTTTGCTTTCCCATGGGCCATCTTTAGATTTTATGTCAATTTGATAGAAAGTCTTTAAAATTTCTTTGCCTGTGTTTATGAACTTTAAATACTTAATGACAAACAAATGTACCCTTCCCTCAAAATGTGAAACCTAGAGAAACTCTGGAGAGAGCAACAAATCCTTAGTCAAGCCTGTTAAGACTAGATCACAGATAAGATGGTAATTTTACTTGAAATCTATAACAGCAGGCAATACAATTCCAGTAAGTTTTCAAAAATGTTTTTAAAGTAAGATTTAGGAGTAGTTTAACACTCAGAAAGCTTAAGTCATTTCACTAATGATCATGGGGATAGCATTTCTAAAATTCAGGGGTGATTTTGTTCCTTAATATTTGACTTTCTATGCCAGTTATTGCTAGTTATAGTATTTTATAGATTTGTTAAACAAAATGTTGGCAGATCCTTCACAGAGGCAGGATCCTGGTCATTGAGAAAGTAGTTTGAAATGATACTTATTGATCTTTAATAATTCAGAAGGTTGTGGCCTTAATTTGTCATAAAACTACAAATAAATAGAACATTCTTTATCTCTTCTACAGGAATCCATTGAAGATTGCAAGTGTAGAAGTAGTCTTTCTTCTTATTCCAAGATTAGAGTCAACCTAGAAGTTCATCCTACAAGACTGGGAATTAGGAAGAAAGGAAATATTTATTCAGAATATACTGTGTGCCAGGCCATAAATTACATAATAAAACCTCAGCATAGCCCTTCAGGGTGTAGGTCTGAATATCTGTATCCTTCTTCTCACCCCCCCCCCCCATAATTTATATGTTGAAATCTTAATCCCAAAGTAATGTGTTAGGAGGTGGGGGCCTTTCGGAGGTGATTAGGTTATAAAAGGAGAGCTTTCTTGGTTGGGATTAGTACTCCAATAGACCCCAGAGGGCTCCCTGGCTCCTTGAGAAGTCTGCAGTCTGCAACCAGAGAAAGGGCCTTCATTGGAACCCAACCCTGCTGGCACCCTGATCTTGGACTTCCAGCTTTAAAACCATGAGAAATAAATTTCTTTTTTTTTTTTTTTTAAGATTTTATTTATTTATTCATGAGAGACACAGAGAGAGGCAGAGACACGAGAGAGAGAAGCAGGCTCCCTGCAGGGAGCCCGATGTGGGACTTGATCCTAGGACTCCGGGATCACACCCTGAGCCAAGGGCAGACACTCAACCGCTGAGCCACCCAGACATCCCAAGAAGTAAATTTCTAAGAAGTAAATTTCTATAGCCACCTAGTCTGTGGTATTTTGTTATAGCATCCTGAACAGACATCATTTATGCACAATGATCAAGGTACAAAAGTGAGATTCCTACTCAAGCATTTGACACCGGAGCCTTGCTATTCAAAACCACGTGTACCTTTCTTTAACTATGAGATCATACTGTAGAATTGAAATGTCATAATTCAGTCTTAGAGTCAAGGTGCCATACAGTTTCTAGGTAGTGGGAGTTTTGCCATTTTTAATAATTGGAAAAAATGTTAAAGGAACTGTGGATCTAATATTAATTACATTGGAGACCAAATAGCACTTCTAATCTTAGAGGTGCCACATTAAGGTTTGACCAGCTATGGAAAACATGTCACTTGGAAGACCCCTGAACTTCTCTGCATCTCAGGACTACAGTAAAAGGGGCCATTAATTATTGCCAGGCGTGGCGATTTTTATATGTCTCTGTAATTAAGTTGTGTTTTAAAAAGAGGTATGTCCATAGGTGACACTGAAAACAGTTGTACAAAAAGCCCTACCAGAGGATCCTGACTTACCTATGCATTTTATTTCAGGGTGGCTTCATAACATTGTCAAGATGTCCCATCTATATGGGGCTTTCTGGTATGTGGAGGAGAACCTCTCGTGCCATAGGGGCACACCCCGTGTCCTAAATGAGTCCTGCAGTTGTCCTCAGAGGAAATTGAGCAGAATATGGAATAACTCTATTCTGAATCATAGCACTTAAAACTACCTCAGATCTAGAATCTCCTGGAGTGGACATTTTCAGGGGCTCTGGGCAGCTTGGCCTCTGAGGTCTTGCCTTCATAGTACATACATACACCTCTGGGGAGCTGACTGGTTCCTTGAGCCTGGAACATGCCCTCTTCAGTAGGCACTTTTCACTCTCACATTCCACCATGTGCACTGGTAAAACGAGTTAGGGTGAGCAACTTATCCCAGTTTGGCCAGGATTTAGCCTGTTTTAAAACAGAAAGTCCCATGTCTCAGAAACCCCTCTCAGTCTGAGACAAACCAGGGCTGTTTGTCATTCCAGCTTTTGTGCCAATACTAAATTTTAGCATCAGTTTTCAGGCATTACACAGGGCCAGTTTGGAGGAGGAGTGTTTTCCCTGATGTACAGTTATCCTCTTAGATGCACACTCTACAGTCTGAAGAATCCTCACCACTCTCTATGGCTCTCACACCCTGCCATCTTCACTCATTCTCCGGTTCAGAAGCATATGAGTGATTTAAACCAACTGCAGTCTTCCTTTACATCTTCAAACATGACTCAAGATATGTATGCCTTTCTCTGAAGTAGTCTTATGCATAATACACTTTTTGAGAGGATCTTTTTTAAGGGAAATTCCTGAATTTTAAAATTTCTTAATGTATCAGAGCCACACAGGAAAATGGAGGAGATCATGTAATCATGTCTCTCTTACATGTTTATAAATCCACATCATCCAAGTGGGAGCCAACCCCAGCTGCTCCAGATCTCCTGGTGTCAGGGCGTTCAGTTCTGGTTACAGAAAAAACCTTACCCAATCACCTTGGCATCTTTTGGAGCTGATGTGATTCCTAACTCCACCTTCACAACATCCTCTACTCTCACACAGCATTGGGCTCTCATCCATCTTTTTAAAAATTGGATGGGAGGTCAGAGTTCAGGATGACAATCACGTCCTGATTTGTAGGAAATTTAGACCTCCTGAGAAATTCTGTCAGGCTATGCAACAGAAAAGTAACAGATGCTTTACAGTTGGTGCCACTGAGTGCACTAAGAAACACCCAGCCAGATTCTTCTACTTAATCTGTATTGCAAGAACAGTACAAAGGGGCAGAGAGAGGTCACGCTCCTCTGGTACAGCCTGCCTCTGCTGAGCTTGTCTAGAAGTAAGAAGATAACATTCTTCATTGTTCAGTCTCCCCCTTGAAACTACTGGCAAACAAATAAATGAAGATGGCCACCACCATGAAATTGGACAGTTTTAGCCTCTTTCTATCCTTTAGACTGACAGCTCATGACTTTATGTTCACCAAATAGCTTCCAACTACCATGACTTAAAGCGGCTTATGGACAGTTACTCAAAACCTATGATGAGAAACTCCAGAAGCTGTTGTTAATCCTCAGGAGACCCCATTCACTTTAAACAATAATGAGGAAATGACTTTAAATTCAAACATGACTGTGCATTTTTACTTAAATGTAAAACATCTGTCCCTTTTGAAGAATCCCAAAATTCTTATATGTTCTTAGTGCTATGTAATAAAATACCAGGATGTACTAGTCAATCCAGATTTGGTCTGTTCGACTTTGGAGGAATAGTAATGTTATTGTTTGGGATTTTGTGAATAGCAGAGTACAATTAAGAAAAAATGGGTTTTAGATACTGCTTTAAATACTGCTTTCCTGGGCACTACAAAATAGCATAAAGACTAGGTGTATTAAACTCCCAAATGGAAAAAAACAAAAACAAAAAAACTCCCAAATGTTTGTAAGCACCTTAACTTGATTTGTTTTATGATGTTTATTTTTGTTTTATGACCTTTATCAAGAGGTCAGAGAGTAAGTGCTAGGTCACCAGAGTCAAGGGAAATCAAAAATTTGTGCACTAGTTAAGAACAGAAATCTTGTCAGAATGATAATATTATTATTTATATCTAGAGATTGAGAGAGTAGCTTCCATTTAGGGAAGATGAATAGGGAACTATAATTCCTTCTGAAGCAGAGTCTATAAATTATCCCTAATTCCCATTCCCCCTTTCTTCCTTTTATAAATGGAACCATCAAATTTTTGCTGGGCACATGACCACCTACCTAGAAACTAAATTACCCAGTCTTCCTGTGATAGGTTCATTATTTAAAACAAAACAAAACAAAAAGTCCCAAATCTCAATCCTACCAGTATCCACATTTTTGCAGCTCCTAACATGAAAAAAGAGTCTGTTTTTTTCTTCACCCTTTGAATCAGAGCTGGCCTCAGCTTGCTTTAGCCAATAGACTGGTGGAAGTAATCTTGTGCTGGTTTCAAGTCTGGGTCTCCAGGAGCCATGAACACTTCCCACCTCTCTTGGAACCCTTCCATGCCTTGAAAATAAGTCTCAGGCTAGGCTGTCAGAAGATGAGAGGCCATGTGGAGATGAGCTGGGACAATCCCAGACCAACCCATCCCCTAATGTCCCAGATAGCCCAGCCAAGGTCAGCAGAGCTGTATGTACCCAATGCTGGCAGCAGTTGCATGCATCAAGCCAACTAAGACCAGATAAGCTGTCCACTACCTGATCCTTATATTTGTGAGCAATAATAAATGGTATCGATTTCAGTTTTGAAGTGCCCTAATATGCAGCAGTAACTAATACCAGTGCCAAAGGAAGTGAACAAAAGCGGAAGGAGCAAATTCCAGATCTCCTGTAAGAGGAAGCTGCAGGCACCCCTGCAAGAGGTGCTGCAAGAGGAAGGTGAGCAACCTTTCACTCCCTCTTTGCACTTTCCATGGTCTGGAATGTAGGAGTGGTGCTGGTGAGCCAGTTGTGACCATGTCAACAAGGGCCACACCCAAGAGAATGTGGAGCAACAACAAGCAGAAAAAGTTCAGTTTTGAACATGTTGAGATTGAAGTGCCTTGGATACATCCAACTAGAAATGTCTGGCTATTGGGCATACTAGACACATTCAGGAAAGCTTAGTATCCAGGATGTAGCTATGAAGTTGGGAATTCGTGTATGGGAAGAAATGTGATTCTAGGAGAGGATATAATCTAAAATGAATGTAAAATGGGAAGAGAAAGAAAGGCAGGAACAAGCCTTGTGGATGAACCACACAGCTTACCAACTGTCCTGACTTAAATATCCAGAGAGGACATTTTAACACATTTACTTTAAAATGTTTGTTTTAAAAATAACATTGGTGAAAAAATGCCATTGGCAGATGAAATATTCTGAGGAATTATGAGGTTGACAGAGCAACTGGAATTACTGATGGACCATAAGCAGAAGTGTGGACAAAGTAGAACTCACATAAGGGAGAAGTTTCCAAGGTAAAAGCCGTTCCAGAATTCAACTTCCTTCTGCTGAACTGCAAGAACTGGACCTGCTTACCTTAGGGAGCAAGGTGATGGGGCTCTGAGATGGAGGAGCCTATGTCCCTGATACCATAGAGCACTGAAGGACAGTGACATCCTACCCAGGCATCCATGCAGACAGAAGTCAGTTTTATCTTTAAGCCCTGCTGTGTTGGGGTTCCTGACACTTGCAGCTGATCTGGGCCTGGTAAACAGACATCCCAACCTCATGCTGCCTGACTGCCTTTTGGGAGGGAAAGCACTAGGGAGACAGGATTTCAGTTTTACCTCTAATGTTTCTTTTTTTATGGAGCTATAAAGCCAATAACTATGACAAATGTTAACACATTTTGGGTGGTTGAAAACACAGGATGTCTGTTATAGCATCATCTGTACTTTTCTATATGTAAATATTTTTCCAAATTAAAAAAAAATTTAATGTGAAAAACAGATTGTAAGTAAGCCTTACATAAGAGAGGATAAGGGTTTAGTTTCTGTGTGATATATTTTGTTAAGCTTAAATTTTGTATCATGAGTGTGTATTACTTTTGAAATCAGAAGGAAAATAAAGACGTAACAAAGGAGATAAAATTTGAATGGCTATAGACAGCCTCAGTAGAAAATTCTTTCAATAAGAATTGTCATGGGGTGCCTGGGTGGCTCAGTTGGTTAAGTGTGGGATTCTTGATGTCAGCTTAGGTCTTGACCTTGGGGTCATGAGTTCAAGCCCTGTGTTGGACTCCATGCTGGGTGTGGAGCCTACTAAAAAACAAAGCAACTCCCTTTGGGGTGCCTGGGTGGCTTGGTCGGTTAAGCATCTGATTTTTTATTTCGGCTCACATCATGATCTGGGGTCTTGAGATCAAGCCCCTCCCCCCGACCCCCATCAGGCTCTGGGCTCAGGGCAGAGTCTGCTTGTCCCTCTCCCTCTGCTCGTCCCTCTCCCTCTGCTCTTCCTTTCCCTCTCTGTCTCTCTTTCTCCAATAAGTAAATGAAATCTTTAATTTAAAAAAAAAAATTGGAAAGGAGATAAAATAGGATGGTAGTGTGAGAGATTTGATCAAAGGAGGGGTTTTAAAAATGAAACATGCCAGAGCCTCCTTAGGATGATGAAAATGACCAGAAAAATAATGAAGGGATAAGAATCTAGTCTTGCTACTCAAAACATTGGCATCACCCGGCAGCTTGTTAGATATGCAAAATCTCAGGCCCAGACCTGTTGGATCAGACTCTGCATTTAACAAGCACCCCAGGTGACTCATGTGCTCGCTAAAGTTGGAACAGCACTGAGATGGAGCACAGGGCGACAAGCCTGTGGTAGGAAGGGCGCTTTGTCATAGCAGGAAGGAGGCTTCCAGGGGCTGGTACAGATACAGGGAAATCATTGCTTTGGCAATGGGGAGAGGAAGGAGGAGTCACCATCTGACAGCTTCTATTTTCTGAGTAAAGAATGAAGCAGAGTCACCTTCCAGGAGGCAAGAGGGAATGTGGGAGGTTTAAAAGGAGAGAAAGCCTGAAATGGTCATCACAGGGGGGGGAAAGTGACCAGTGTGGAACGCCCACGGGGAGATGGGACCCCTGTGCTAAAAGAAACCAGTCATCCAGCTTGAATGGCTTTGTCCAGCAATGTTCAGCTGCTGGGGCACAGGGGAAGGCAGAGGGGCAACCGGGAATGGACTGTGCTGGGCCATGTAGGCAGGAGGCTGAGAGAAAGGCCAGAGAATTAAGGGCACTCACAAGGAACTGATTAAAGGACGATCCTGAACTCCATCCTGGCAGCGGGGATCCAAAGGCAAGGAAAGGATGGAAAATGGTGATTACAGATTAGTAACAGGCATACGGCATTGAAATGTTTCACCGTATTATTAGTCTTTGAGGTTAGTTATTAACAACATAGTCCAGTTACTATAAATGGAACAGATCTCCTATTTTGAATGCAAGAGTATGCTCTCCACATGGTTCAGGGATTGCATGCAGTTTAAATATGTGTGTCACTGTTTCTGTCTGCTAGTGCTGAAAACTGTAGTAATCTGTATTCTGAATTACTGGTAAAGATAATACCAGGTCTCCTGAGAAGAGAAAAAGAGGAATCACCAGTGTGCTGGCTCCATGCCAAGTTCTTTACATAGAAATCCTTCCCTCACCTTTATCCCTAGGATAAGCCCTATAGGAGAGACATAATCCGCACCACCCCCCACCACCGCCCAGTGCACAGGTGAGGAAACAGACACAGAAAGGTTAAATAACTTGCCCACGGTCACCCAGTGAGGGAGTGACCTTGTCAGGATTCTGAACACTTCCTCCTACACCTTCCTGCCACTCCCCATAAGATGAGTGACTTTGTTGATGATCACATGTGCAAACAGGTGCACTTGGGCCAGCACACACATTCCAGGGTTCTTGCCACATTTTGTTTAACTAACAAAGAAACAAGACACCCTGAGCAGTACATTCTTGGGTGGTGATGTGACTTGCCAAAGGTGGGGGTTCTCAAGCATATGGTAGCATTTTTTATCTGGAGATTTAAAAAAAAAGTTTGCATTCCAGTGAGGTGTAAAATTCTTTTAGAAGCACTAATGTCAAACAAAGGCTTGAAATTCTAGAAAGCTGAAAACTGTACATTGGGGCAACAAAAGTAGGTTTCTATGGCAGAACATTTAGACAGGGGTTTTTCTCCTTTGTTGTCTTATTTTTATTTCGTGTTTAGTGAATAAAAAAGCTACTAGGACAAGATTCTGTATTAGTATTATCATGGTCATTGTAATCATCATCATTATCACTATAATCACCTCCAGTTACTACTATGTAAATATTCAGCACAGGGCTTGGAACACACTATATAAATATGTATGTATGTATATGTATACATATAATTTAACCCTATCCAAAATCCCCTGAGATGAGTATTATCTCAGTCATACAAGGTGTGGAAACTGAGGCCCAGAGTTTTTAATAGATCCAAATTCATGTAACTGCTTAATAGCTGAGCTGGGTCTCAAACCCAGATCTGTGTGGCTGCAAAGCTCATGAGCCAAACCACTGTGTGATCCGACCTCTCAGTCCAAGGAAACTTGATACACATAATTGTAAATTTACCAGTTGTTGATGTAGGAAATTACTGGGTTTATACAACCAAAACCCAGGTAAAGCAAAATATTGCATGCAGCTCTGTTGGATTGAATAACCCCTCAAATGGAAAACAAGGAGATCAAAGCAGGAGGAAATGTGAGTTAGCCTTATAAGCTGGGGTATTTGGAAGGAAGCAACACGGATCAGTCCCCAGAGAGCACGGAGCCACCTCTGCACTTCACAAGCCCACCAAAGTCAGCTCCGTGGTCATTTCTTCTCTTCCCTCTGGCAGTAAGTTTCTGCTTTTTCTCTTTTCTTTCCTTCTTTTTTTTAACCCAACCCCCATGGGAAGATTTCTAGTCATTTTATAGCTGAATTCAGTAGAAAAATAATGTTTATTCACTTCACAGCCAATTTGGGCAGAACACATCTCTATTCCATAAAATAATGCATTGATACATTTATGATTCAGAATGCAGGCACATTCCTTGCATTTCAGACTGGATAAAATTAAAATATCACTTTCCTTTTTCTTTCCTGTGGATTCACTTGAGTTGCCCTCATTAGGCAGAACTGGTGCTCTTGGGAGAAATGCCAGGCTTCAGAACAGAAGCTGGTAAATCTCACCTCATAAAGTTGCAGTAGACCGAAACAAGACACGAGGTGAACATGAACATTAAGTGGACTTCTCTGTCTCTCTCTCCCTCTTTCTGTCCCCTCACCCCCCACCCCCACGGCCACACGCCCAGAGTCTGGCTTCCTTTCTGCCACTTTACTGAACCCACTCACCGAAATATCACTAATCATCAAAGCCAATAGTATCCTCTGGAAGCTCATCTTCTGACTGGAGCATTCCATGCTGTAACCCTCCTTCCTGAATTTTTCTCCCTTGGCTCAGGTGGGAATCCTTTTGCACCCACTGAATGAATCCAATCCCTGGTTTTCTGTCCTGTCTCCTCACCCTCCCCCTCATTTGATCTCATCTCTTGTTTTCTGATGACTAAATCCCTCACTTGAGATCTCTCATAGACATCAACTCTTTCCCCCTTCCCACTAAAACTGGTCACCTGGGAATCCCACCAGCACAGCAAACTCTATGTTTTTGAGTGGAACTCATGCATTCAGTGTGGGTTTATCACATCCCTAGACCATGTATAGTTGCAGGAGGACCACAGAGATCAAGACAAAGCACATCCTACAAGGAACCAAATCTGCCCCAGACCATGTTCATTTGAGCTGCACCACACACACACACACACACACAGGACTGGCCTGCCGCAGTTCCCACTCCAGCAAGAAGCACATCCAAGACAGCTTGGGAATCAGACAAGCTGAGACTTAGGCAAGTTACATAACCTTCCTCACCACTCTGTGCCTGTCTACAAACTGGAAATAAAACACTCACCTTATGAGGTTATATTTTATAGTACCTGTCAAATAGTAGGTGCTGAATAAATGCTATTTCCCATCTACTTTCCTTTCCCAAATTATCATCCTGCCAAAATCACCTAATGTGTGCACCCGGAATCTCCCTTATGAACCAGTGGTAGTGGCTGAAGCTGCCTGCCTTCCCTAGCCTGAGTTCTTAACTCAGAAATAAAAAAGGGTTAAAATTTAATTAAAAGGGGATGAGAAAAGGAAGAATGTGAGTTACATAAGGGGCAGGGTAGAAACATGGGAATCAGTGAAGATTGAGTGGTTTTTCCCAAAGTTATTAATTCTAGTGAAATTTGTTTCAGATAGTTCACCGGTGCTTATGTGTAAGCTACCACTCCACCTCCAGATCTCAAGGATATAGAAGAAACAGTAGCAGCAGTTATCCCTAGGGAGGGGATTTGGGGTATTATAAATTAGAATTAGAAAGACAGCTTTTATCACATACTTTGAGAATTATGTGAATTTTAACCATGTGTGACTACTACAGTTTCACGCACAAAAAAAGTTAACCAACATAACAACACAGGATTCTCTCCAGCAAACAGTTTGAGGGCAATTAAGAGAACTTCATCCATCCAAGACATACCTTTCTCTTGATAACAATAAATCAAAATTAGCTCATAAAGTTGCATGATGGCCAAAGAGTTTGAAAACACTTGGTGTGTCCTCATCACTCACAAGACAGTGCACCTGAAACACAGACTCCTTTTTAATCTAATACAGGTTGCCAAGAAACTGGCTCTAGCCCTGGCCATTGGAGGCACCGGCACCAAGGGGTTAACACTGGAAAGTCAGAGGATCAGGTTCCAGCCCTTGCACGGCCCTTGCACTGACTGGCCTTCATCTCTCTGCATCTCCTTTTTCTCTTCTATAAAATGTGATTTGTAAGGTCGCTCTGATCCTCAGATCTGTGGTACTGGGTCAGCAGAGTAGTTAGACCTCGTACTCCAGCCCAAGCCCCAATAGACCACAGCCTGTCTCTGCTTCCCCCCATCAAAGGGCCTGAAATCCTCATGCTGAGAGTGCCTTCTGGGTTTGCGATGTTATTTCTAGAAACATTCCCCAGCCCCCATCCAGTTTAGAGGTATGTGTTTTCCAAAGGGCATTCTCAGCCAGAGGGATGCAAAAATTATCTGGGGGAATATATTGACACCTATTTTAATAGTTATGTACTTAGATTTATTATGCTATTTTTTTAAGGGTTTATTTATTTATTTGAGAGGGAGAGAGTACAAGCAGGGGAAGAGGCAGAAGGAGAGGGAGAAGCAGACACCCCGCTGAACAGGGAGCCTGACAGAGGGCTCAATCCCAGGACCCTGGAACTGACTCCAGCGGAAGGCAGACGCTTAACTGAGCCACCCAGGTGCCCCAATTTGTATGTTTATATTTATGTATTCCATGTGTTATGTGCACCATTAAGCATGTAACACTAGGTTTCCATTTATGGTATAGTATATTATGGTCTTAGGTAAAGATACAAGAGCTAGTAGCAAATAACAGAATAGGTGGCCCATTATTCATGAGAACAATTGCAAAGGTGGTTAAAAATGACTAACGTTTGAGGAACACTGTGACGGATTCAGCTGTGTACCCCCAAAATTGATATCTTAAAGTACCTCAGAATGGAGCCTTCTTTGGAAATAGGTTGCACATGTACTTTGTTAAAATGAGGTCATACTGGAGTAGGGCGAGCCCTTTGTCCACTATGACTGGTGTCCTTATAAAGAATACATGCACACAAGGAGAACACCATGTGAAGATTGGAGTGACATAGCCCCAAGCCCAAGAACCACCAGAAATGAGGCAGGCCTAGAACAGAGCCTCCCCAAGAGCCTTCAGAGGGAGCACATCCCTGCCTACAGCTAGATCTCAGACTCCTAGGCACCAAAACTGTGAGACAACCATTCCACTTGTGGTACTTACTCATGGCAGCCCTAGGAAACAAATACAGTCATAGAGAGCACTGCATCACCCTGGGGAAATGGAACGAAGTTGAACTAACTCCAGGAAGTAGGGAGGTATCTAGGGCTTGGAGACATCCCCAAACTGCCAGGCATCCTATCTGCCTTGATACCCGTGGCCCCAAGGAGGGTGTCTGTGTCCAGGATTTTAGGAAGCAGCAGACTCAAAGGGTCTGGCAAGATGTTGCTCCTCCTCTGGTTTGGTTTCAGGACTGTGCACCTCCAAGTGGACTCATGACCACCCTAAAGATGCTTTCTCGAGGCTCCTTTCCAGAAACTGGTGTGGTAGGCCTAAAGTGGGGTTCTTTAGAAACTTTTTTGCCTCCTCCTTAACTTTGCCAGGACCTTACATCAAGAAGTATTAACCATTTTTAAAAGTAGTTTAGAGAGAACGCATGAGGGCAGGGAGAGGGAGACTCAAGCAGAGCCTGACACGGGGCTCAATCTCACGACCCTGAGATCTGAGCCAAAATCATGAGTAGGATGCTTCATAGACTGAACCAGCCAGGCTCCCCTAAAAGCATTCTAATAAGCTAACTACAACCATCAATGGACGTGACGTTTGTAACCGTGCTTTTTTCTCGCAGTGGTAATTTTTAGATGCCATTAACCTCAGAGCTGTCTTCCCAGTCTGAGTTACTATGAATACCAGGGTGCATCCTGACTCATTAGTGCCCGGATAATGGAGAGAAGGTAGCAAGTCAGAAAGCCTGGCTGGGGCCTCAGGCGCAGGTTCTCTGTGTGACTTTGTACAGTCCTCCCTCTCTGTTCAGTCTCCTCATTTATCACAAGCAGGTCGGGTGCCTTTAGTGCCTCAGGTTGTTGCTCGGCGGATCTATGGAGATTGTCTTCATGAAAGGGGTTTGAATTTTAAAAACAGCAAGAGCCCCTCAGCAAACCTTTGTGGAGGGCTTCTTAAGTGGATGGCAGTGAGGGGAACACGGGAGTGCTTCAGATCCTTTGCCTCATGGAACATTTACTCCATGAAGATAACACTTGTCAAGAACAACCACCAAAGATTTAGATATGCTGAGCAGAGTAAAGTTGAATTAAAAAGCCAGAATGTTCAGACAAGGGAAGAGTCACTGCAGGCTAGAGGGTCGGGGAAGGCTTCCCGGCCCCCATGACACAGTAGGAACGGGAAGAGTGTTTCATATCAAGAGACTACTGTGAACAAAGATACAGGCTGTGTACAGCCAGGCATGAGCCAGACCCGCAAGAACTCCAGGTTAGCGTGACCCGGTAAGGAACCGGCTTGGGAAGAAGTCTGGATGCCAGCAGGAGGCTTCTAAACATGACAGATTGGGAGGTGGTCGGACCTCGGGCACCATCACCTTGGAGGCAGCGGAACCCAGAGGGGAACACTGCCGAGGTTCGGGCGGGGGGTGGCAGGGCCTGCCCTCAGCAGTGCCAGAAGGTGCCAGCAGCTGGGGGGGGGGCTCTCCATCCCCAGACTGACGCAACCGAGGGGCGGGGGTGCAGGCTGAGGAGGAGGACGGGCCGAGGAGGTGAGGTCCCGGGGAATGTGAACAGGGGTGCCGCAAGCTGTTCACCTGTTGCCGAGAGCTCTGTGGGCAGTAGCCATTTATGTTCACCACGCTGGGGAGGTCAGTACTGTCTCCACCGTTGGTGAGAAAGCGGAGGCCAAGGGACCTTAATTAACTTGCCCCCTGTCCTCCAGCTGGGACCGAGTTGTGGAACAAGAATTCACAGCCAGGCCTTCCAACCCCAACACGTGTGAAGTCTGTTCAAAGACCTTTAATAACAATTGAATGTAAAGGACTCTTGAGCTCTTTTTTTTTTTTTTCCTTCTTATTTCAAACTATTTTAAACACACAATTAAAATGCACAGATCTTGGATGTTGAGGTTGATGAATTTTGACAGTTGTATACGTCTGTATAACCACCATCCAAAACAAGATACAGAACATTTCACTCATCCCAGAAAATTCCTTGATGCTTCTTTCCTGTCAGTTCCCTCCCCGACCCCCAGGGAACACATTCTGATTTCTGTCTCCATGGATTGGTCTGCCTGTTCTAAATTCCATATAGATGGAGTATGCGTTCTGTTGTGTCTGGCTCCTCTCCCTCAGCACCTTATGGCCATTCATCCATGTTATTGTGTGTATCAATAATTCAAAGCACTATTTAGCTCGGATCCCCTGAGAAGCAGGTAAGTGCTATGTTGTTGGTAATACATTTGAAAGTATCGACAGGCTGTTCTCTTTTGGCTCTTTGAGAACCTAGCCTTCTCTCTAGCCCACCTGAAGCATCCACTTGCCTGAAAGTAGACTATCAACTGCTGAAGAAAAACCAAGAGAAAGACCAAGATAACAAAAGAGTTTCTTCACGTAGTGGCTGTGGTATTAACTTTTCAACATAAAATCACAGTTTTGGACAATGGCTTCTTTCCTTCCCTCCCGTATAATCACCTTTTATCCAAAAACACACTAAATAAATATGTTAGAAGCAGAGCTATCTTGACACCCAGACAGGCAGAAACACACTCAGCAATTTAGTTGACACAACCACGTCTTGTCAAACAGTACCATGTGAAACAGACTTGAATTGCGTGCCATGTCTGCACGAACCCAGCTTGCTTCCCACTGTAAACCAGGCAAGAAAGGCGGACATGTAGGGTTCCCTACAACTTCAGCTCATCATACCCTTGTACTGTTCCCACATTTCCAAGAACTTGGGCTCAATCCTTTATTTTTTCCTAACATTTATCTGTACATACCTTAAGTGCAGCATGAGAGCAAAATAATTATGAGCCTAAAGGTTGAAAACTTAAAAAAACATGAAGAAAGAAGAAGGAGCCCTCCCTCCCAGCCCTCGTCCACCACTCACTCTTGCACCTTAGGTGAGTTCAAAAAAAACCTCTGAAATGTTACATTTTATGTATAAACTAGACTTATGTACCTTCCAGGTGGTGGTTATTCCTTGTATAAACTTGTTTTAATTGTTCGATTGGTAAAGTCCTCTATCTGTGAACATTATGGAGGTGTCTTGGGTTGGGAGAAAAATACATCATAATTTCTTCCCACTACAATTCAGGAGAAAAAAAAGTTTTCATTAGATGACTCATCCTTTAGTAGCAAAATTTTCAGGAATGAATTAGTTGGTGAAACAGGGATAGGTAGGTTTAGACTTTTGAAATCAAAACTAGGGGCTTTCAGGGGATCCCTGGGTGGCTTATCCATTTAGTGCCTGCCTTTAGCCCAGGGTGCAATCCTGGAGTCCTGGGATCGAGTCCCACGTCAGGCTCCAGGCATGGAGCCTGCCTCTCCCTCTGCCTGTGTCTCTGCCTCTCTCTCTTTCTCTCTCTCTCTCTATCATAAATAAATAAATAAGTAAATAAATAAATAAATAATAAATCTTTTTTTAAAAAAACAAAACTAGGGGCTTTCAGCAAGGCAACAGTCTTGAATTGTCTCCATCCCTTTTTCACTCCTGTGGTGTATCCGTGGGTGGAGATTTACATAAAAGCAATCCAGACAGAAAGGGGAAGTGGATGAACAGCTGGCCCCTCCACCGCCCCAGAAGTGGGAAGGAAACAGAGAAGACGAAGATGTACAAAAACGGCGATTTCCTCTCACAGGCTTTTGTTCAGAAAAGTGACCATGACTCCAGGCAGACGAACCAAGCTGGGCCTCACTCAGGTGGGAAAAAAACCAGGCAAGGCCAGAATCAAGGAGGCCCTGGTAATCAGCCTCCCCAAGTAACCCTCAGATGCTGTAGCTGGAGTCCCTGGGCCTGGCTAGAGCCTGTGGTGGCCAGACCAAAGAGGTTGCTGCCCCCAGCAGGGCCACTCTGGACCCCAGCGGTTCAGGACACTCAGCCACAGTGGCTACAGACCTCAGAGGACATTTCCTCAGAGACCCAGAAGGGAATGGCCTCACCCTGAGGACCCTGACTCTGGGTTAAGCCCCCAGATGCTCCTCAAAGAGCTGCAATCTTGCTGGGCCCTTCCTTTCCCAGCCCCCAATCAAAGCCCCTTGAAGCCCTTAGGACAACCAACCTCACACAGGACCTGCCCACTCTGACCCTACTAGGGCAGGGCAAAGGGGAGTGAAAGAGTGAGGGAATGCGACAGCCAAGGACAGGTTTGGAAACCCTGCAGGACAGGTGACCCAGGCTCTTGGAGAGAGAGATGGGGCAGGGGATACTATAAATTAAAAGTGGCTGAGGAAACAAATCCAATGCATAGACCTTATTTGGATTCTCATTTTAAACAATCTGTAACAAAAAATTTCTTAGACAGTAAGGGAAATTTTATGATTTAAGGAATCATTTGTTGTCTTTGTTATTATACCAAAGAATTTGCCTTTTTTTTTTTCTTTTTTGAGAATCCTCAGCGATACATCCTGCTGAAACGTTTATGGACGAAGTCTGGGATGTGCAGCAAAATGATCCAATGGACAGGAGTTGACAGAAGAGATGGCACTCCCCTGGCCGTGCTCATGGAGCCGAACCTGGGCGCCTGGGACACAAGGGTTCACTGTACTGTTGTGTCTACTTTTGAATATGTTTGAGGTTTTCTGTAATAAAATGTTATAAGGGAGGCAGGAAAGGTGTGGGGAGAGGACGGAGGCCCAGAAGTGGGAGAGGCGTCATTACTACTGGGAAGCAAGGCAGGCCAAGAGGGAGCCCCTATCTGCTGGGCGGGATCCTGAGCACATGGGAGGGAGCAGGACCGGCTTTTAGGAAGCGCCGAGAGCCCGGCACGCGGGAGGCCGGGAGCCGGGGTGGAAACAGCTCTGGGTCTCTAGGACTGGGTTGGTTGCGTGAGCCGCCTGCGTGCAGGCCGAGGTTTGGAGCTGGGCACTGAGCTGGCCCAGCGACACGGGGATGGGCAGTGCTGTCCCTTGTCTGGCCCTTTCCCCGCGCGTTCGTGCGGCAGTGTGGCCTCAATCTGCGGGCGCCCCCAGAGCAAAACATGGAGCCAAAGAAATAAAACAAAGATTTACCAAGCCCGAGGAAAATTAGGTAAAACTACCCAGGATTCCTGGCCGTGGCGGGGGAGACTTGTGGGGCCGGGCAGGAGGGAGGGGAGCGGGAACAGCAGAAAGCTGGAGAGAGCTGGTTCACTGTGCTCTGGGCCAAGAAGCCGCGGCTGAGCGGACCTCCGCTCCCTGCAGTGGAAGCCCGGAGCCTGGAAATCGGGCTGCGCTGTTGAAAACTCCCGAGTGGAAACCTTACATCTGGATCTGTTGAAAGTCTGACCAGCGGTTGTCCTGTTTGGGTTTCTCCTATTTATAGATTTAGGATTCATTTACTGTTTCTATTAGTAGAACCGAATATTAACGTTAACGATGATGATGTTCACAAATACATGAATCATTTGGGCTCCTTGGAGTGTTTGAAATAGCAAGCTAATGGAGAAGAAGAAATTAGGGGAGAAATTGTTTTTCCACCTACATTTGACACAGCCTGAAAACCTACAGCTCAAGAACTCGAGACTGACAGTGGGAGAAAATATGGGAAACACCTCCCCTCCAGAGACATCACAGAGGCATTCACTAAGCACACAGGAAAGACTTTGCTTTGAGTTCCACAAATAATGTTGAGTATCTACTATTGGCAAAGCAAATTTTGCTTCCCTTCGATTCCAGTGTCCCAGTGGATTTTCTTTCTGACATTTGAGAGAAAGTGACATTTCCCTTAACCTTTGACTTGAAAAGGTGAAGACACAGCTTTCTCTGCATCTAGGACCTCACTAACCATGACAGCTCTTCGGGGATCCAGGGCCCAGGGTGTAAGAGCCTCTACTAGCTCGGTCCTCTGTAGATTTGAAAGTGCAGGGCTCCACGCCACTGCATAAGAGAGAGTCCTCAACAGGTTTTGGATCCCAACAAAGCTTCCCCACTGGTGTGGCTTTGGAGTAGTTACTTAATGTCTATGAGTTTATGAGAATTAAATGAGAAAATTTAGGGTAAACATTTAGCCCAGTGTGGGGCTCCTGCTGAGTGCTGAGTAAATGAGATCTACTGTTATTATTAATATTCATTGTTATTCTTGCTAGCACTATTATGTTATGGGCAGAACGAATGAGCTGGCAACAAGAATACAAACTTTTGCCAGAATTTGACAAGGACAAAATAAAAGCAGACCCAGCCACCCCATGAAGGAGCCTGTGCTTGACAGGCCTTAAGAATTCATTGTATGGGGTGCCTGGGTGGCTCAGTGGTTGAGCATCTGCCTTTGGCTCAGGTCATGATCCTAGGGTCCTGGGATGGAGTCCCACATCGGGCTCCCTGCAGGGAGCCTGCTTCTCTCTCTGCCTGTGTCTCTGCCTCTCTCCCTCTCTCTCTGTGTCTCTCATGAATAAATAAATCTTAAAAAAACAACAACAGAACAATTCATTCTAGGGTTCCCCTCTCTGCCCCTGTAGGTGGCTTTTAGATAAAGCTGCTTAGAAGCCAGGAGCTCACTGCTGTGCCTAGATGGAGGCACAACCTCCAACCTCCGAGGCTGGTGTGCTCGCCACCGCTGACGGACAGTCCGAAGTATACAAACCAGCCGGACTAGGTGTTTTTCCTTCCCGGGCTGGCCAAGGCGGGCCTGGCTGAATCCTGTTGAGGAAAGAGCCGCTCTTGCGCTGGAGAAGGGGGAGCTGGTTTCCAGGACAAGCAAGTGAGTGTGAAAGGGTGGGGAAGGAGCAACCTCTGTAGGTTTGTCACATGCGGCCAATTTTATAACCTATAAAGGAGAATCTGATGATTTTACTTCACGGAGGAAGGCAAATCAGAGCAAATGAATTGGGGTTGGAGAGGGTCAGGAGGAGGTGCAGCTGGATCCAGAAGAAAAGAATCCGCCCCTCCTCCTATCCCGGGTGGGCTCAAACCCAGTGTGGACGTTAATGCTGCTGCTAATCTCCAGGTGTGGCTGCTGCAAAGTAGCAGAGAGTCCAAGGCGTTCAGGAAGGGGTAGGGAGTCTGCGTGGAACAGAAGGGGCCCCCCTCACCGGGGCAGAGGAGACTCCTGTGTCCCTCAGGCAACAGACATCGCTGGGCTTATTTCAGAACAGCCCAGCCCCAAAGGAATGAGTGGGCAGAGCCAGCTCCAAGCTGGGGATTGCTCAGAGAATATTCCAGGGCCCTAAACCCTCAGACCCAGAGGGAAAGGTAAGGAGAACCGTCTTTCTGTTTCAAAGTGTCTTAGGAAAGCCATTGTTTCCAGGCATCCGAGTGGCTCGGTGGTTGAGCGTCTGGTTTCACCTCAGGTCATGATCCCGGGTCCTGGGATCGAGTCCCGTGTCGGGCTCCCTGCGTGGGGCCTGCTCTCCCTCTGCCTGTGTCTCTGCCTCTCTCTCTGTGTCTCTCATGAATAAATAAATAAAACCTTAAAAAAAGAAGGCCATGTTTCTGATAATTTGGTTCTGTTTTTAAAAAAAGAGAGAGAGAAGGAGAAAAGCCTGAACACAATTCATGCCGGTAAAACGGGCTCACACTTAGCTTGTTTTACAAGTGCATAAATATGACTTCTCAAGCAGAAATGTAGAATCAAAAAATAAATGAATGACCGCTCCTGGCGGCGGGCTGCAGGGGGAGGGAGCGGCTCCAGGTAGGAGCATCCGGCTGCGACCGCTGGCCCGGCCCTCGCGGCTCCCCCGC
Source organism: Vulpes lagopus (assembly GCF_018345385.1). NCBI lineage: Eukaryota > Metazoa > Chordata > Mammalia > Carnivora > Canidae > Vulpes > Vulpes lagopus. The sequence goes on along the minus strand of NC_054842.1, from coordinate 20,745,334 downwards.
CCCCCGCACGGGCTCTGACAGCTGTTCCCCTCCTTCCCGCGAAGTGAATGGACTTCACTTCGAGCTCTCGCAAATGAAAAGAAACAGGGCTATAACCCTTTTATGGAGTGAGTGAAAAATGTTTTGTGTAGGGTAATTTGAGCACCAACTGGAATCCACCAGGTGATTTTATATCATTTCCATAAACTTTTATTGAATTAAGATAATAGTGTTTTGGATTTCCATGTCACATTTCTTTAAAGGGAACAGAGCACATTCACATGTAGCTAGCAGGCACTGTCATTCCTCTAAAATAAAATCTACCTGCAAGATGCTTTTGCCTTTGCCTAGTCCACCAAGATGTGGTTGGGCTCTGTAAGAAATTCTTTCATGCACAAAAGAATCCCCTCATAACAGTTACAGACACTTTAATTTTATTATGTGAAACTGCTTTATAACTCCGGTACGGCTTCATGAATTCCGGCTTTGAAGCCGCAACTTCTGAGATCCTCCTTTCTCCATTTAAACACCAGTTTCAAAAATAATCTTTTTGAATATTTAAAAGATCAGAGGAACTGTTTAAACCCCTCTTTAAGACAGGAATATGATTGAGTGACAATCCCCCTCTTCAACAGATGCCCCAAACTATAAAAGAAGCTTCTTTTCATTATAAAAAAGAATTTATTATACACCATTCCAGTTACTCCAGTGAGCAATTTAGAAAGTATAGTATTTTCTTCTTTCAGGTTTTGCCAGAAAGGGGGGAAATGTATTATGGAAGATGCTGCTAGCACAATCATCAAAGAGCATAGAGCCAGGGTGTAAGTTTGAGTGCAGATGTATTATTCTTAGAGCGCCGTTTTATTCTTTTTTTTTCAAGATTGATTTATTTATGTGAGAGAACAAGCAAGAGTGGGGGTGGGAGAGGGAGAGAGAGAATCTCAAGCAGACTCTGCACTGACTGCAGAGCCCAATGCAGGGTTGGATCTCACAACCCTGAGATCACAACCTGAGCTGAAACCAAGAGTTGGATGCCTAACCAACTGCACCACCCAGGCATCCCAAGAGAATGCCTTTTTAAATTTAAGATATAATTCACAGACTATAACATTCGCCTGTTTAAAATGTACAATTCAGGGATCCCTGGGTGGCGCAGCGGTTTGGCGCCTGCCTTTGGCCCAGGGCGCGATCCTGGAGACCCCGGATCGAGTCCCACGTCGGGCTCCCGGGGCATGGAGCCTGCTTCTCCCTCTGCCTGTGTCTCTGCCTCTCTCTCTCTCTCTCTGTGACTATCATAAATAAGTAAAAATCAAAAAAATAAATAAATAAATAAATATATTTAAACAAATAAAATGTACAATTCAGTGGTTTCTAGTATGGAGTTGTACAGCCATTACCACTAATTCCAGAACATTTTATCACCCCCCCCAAAGAAACCCCATACCCATTAGATGTCACTCCCCATCCACCCTTACCCCCAGACTCTGGCAATTACCAATCTATTTTCTGTCTCTACAGATTTGCCTATTATGGCCATTTCATATATGTGAAATCATAGAATATGTGGCCCTTGATGACTGGCCTCCTTCACTTGGTATTTCCATGCTGTAGTGTATATCAGTACTTCATTCCTTTTTATATTGAGTGATATTCCATTGTATAGATCTACCACATTTTAGTTACCTGTTCATCAGTTGATAAACATTTAGATTGTTTCCACTTTGGAGCTATTATGAATAGTGCTGTTATGAACATTCAAGTATAAGCCCTTGTGTGTCTGGGAGGCTCAGTCGGTTAAGCATCTGCCTTTAGCTCAGGTCGTGATCCTGGGGTCCTGGGATGGAGCCCCACATCAAGCTCCTGGCTTGAGCCCCACATCAAGCTCCATCAGACTCCTGGGAGTCTTCTTCTTCCTCTCCCTCTGTGCTCTCTCTCTCTTAGTTGCTCTTGCAAGTAAATAAATAAAATTTATTAAAAAAAAAAAATAACTGAGCAGGATCCCCAGGTGGCTCAGTGGTCGAGTGTCTGCCTTCGGCTCAGGGTGTGATCCTGGGTCCAAAATCCAGTCCTGCATCCTCATCCCTTTGCTCATGTCTCTGCCTCTCTCTGTGTCTCTCTCATGAATAAATATATACAATCTTTTTTTAAAAAAAATTAACTGAGCTCTTGAACCCTCATTTTTGCTAAAGATGGAAAACTTAATCTCACCAATCCAAAATAACTAGTCTCTTCTAATTTAAAAATCATGCCCTTAGGGGGCACCTGGGTGGCTTAGTCAGTTGAGCATCTGACTCTTGATTTTGGTTCAGGTTGTCATTTTGAGGTTGTGAGATCAAGTCCTGCACTCAGTGCACAGTCTCCCTGAGATTCTCTTTCCCCCCTCTGCCCTGCCCCTCACTTACATGTGCATGCTTGCTCGTGCTCTTTCTCTCTGAAATAAATCTTTTAAAAAGAAATAAAAATAAAAATCATGCCCTTTTGAGTAGCCTCAGGTGAGCAATCTTGGATCCTCAGGTGATCCAAGTGTCAGAGGCCACATAAAATATGCCCACCTGTCTGTCCTGGCCTCTGGGGGCGGGGGGGCCCACACAGCCATGTCTGGGTCTCTTCTGATATCCTGGCAGCAGCCAGGCACATGCCCTCCTTATCCTCCTCTTCCCAACCATGGGCCTTGGCTGGCCCACTTAGCCTCCCCCTGAGGAGTGGGAGTGCTCTCTGAGAGCCATGCCCATGTCCCCTAGATCTCTGAGTTTTCACCTGAGCCCAGGCCTCAGGGCACTGCCGGGACTGGGCTCCAGGATTCTCCAGGAGGGTGAGGACGCCAGGCTATACCTGGAAAAGGCAGGTAGTTGCAGTTTGCTCTGCAGTCCCGGACCTGAGACATCTACCCTCCCCCCACCTCCACCAACCATTTGAAGTTTGCTCTGAGGCAGAATCACAGAACACCGGTCATCCCTTGGGGATCCCTCGAAACTCCGGTCCTGTCCACTGCAAGTCTTCCTCCTTTCTTCTCTTTTGAGGCAGCAGAGAGTGTTTCCTTCCTCACTCATATTATGCTCTAGACCAGTGTCCTGGTGTCTGGACCAGCAGCCGGGTAGCATCGCCTGAGGGCCTACTAGGCTATCCCCAGGCTCCTCCCGAGCCTGCTGAGGCCCAGGGAATCGGTGGGTCAGCCAGCCCCGGGGGCTCCCAGCCAGAGTTCAAGCGAAACCCTAGTTCCTGTGTCTTTCACCCTCCACGTCTGGCACCTGAGAGTTGAAGCCAAGTCTGGGATTCAGAAGCCTCGTTTCTTTCTTAGGCTTTCAAAACTTATCTCTGCTTTAAATATTCATAGGCCCACCTGAGAGCTAGCTCCAAACCCACACTTTTTTTTTTTAACAGCCTGATTGAGACATAATTGACTACAATCAACTGCACATATGTAAAGTGTACCATTTGATAAGTTTTGACTTATGTATACATCTGGGAAACCATCGCCACAATCAAGATAATGATCACCACAAAGAGTTTCGTGTTCTGTCAGGATTTGCTTCTGGTTTTGATGGGTTTCTCCTTCCATGGCAGGACCAGCCTCAACTTCTCCTATTTTCAGGGTGAAGGGCCGGGGTGGGGGTGGTGCGGGGCAGGGAGAGGGAGGAGCTGCCAGGAAAGAAAATCCACCAGATGAGAATTGAAAACACCGTCTCACTACAGAGTCACTCTGCACCTCCTATTCCGGAGGGAAGGCTAGATTCCGAGCACCATGCTGAGAATTAGGGGTGCCACAGGGAAGGGCACCCCCCAGCCCTGAGCTCAGGTCTCGGGGGAGTCCATGCATTTGCTAAGCCCTGGGAGGGGGTTCCTCAGGGCGTGTGCTGGAGAGACAGTGACAGGAGAAAGCGGGAAGTTTACGGGGAGACCAGAAGGCTGGGCCTGAACTGACCGGGTGAGCCCCAAGCAGCAGGAACTGCCGCGTGTGCCAGGCACCGGGCAGCTCCCTCGAGCTGCTGGGCCCCCAGAACCGAGGAACAAGGCCAGTCGCCACGGCTCACCAGACGCGGAATCGGCCGCGCCACCTCCCGACTTCAGCCTCCAGAGCTGAGGGCCAATGTGGGTGTGGGGACTTGGCTGCAGCGGCCCTACCGGCCTGGCACGGACGGTGACTCTGAACTCACTGTCAAGGTCAACGTGTGCGACTGTGGGAGGGCCCTGGGGGGGGGGGGACACCGGGCCTTGTGAGACTGGGAGCCCCAGGGCCTTCCACCCAGCCTTCCTGGCTGCACCCCCAGCCTCTCCCTGGGAGCCCCGTGGTGCGAACCGTGGGCCCCTCTGAGACATGACCCGCTCCCAGTCTCAGCTCTCCCAGTCTCAGCTCTCCCTACCAACCCTCCTTCCTCTTCCTCTCCGAGCAGGTTCTCCATTACTTCTCCTTCCATTGGCCTCTCTGTAAGATGCTCATGCCTTTCCCGAGGACCCCTGTCCTCTGGCCTCCTCGCCGCCCCTGGAACAGGTGGGGTACAGCTAGCCCGTCCCCGGCTCCCGGGGCTCTTCCTCGGTTGCCTCCTGAGCTCGGAGCTCCCGGGAGCCAGGAGAGAAGCCTGGGGGGGAGGGGGATCTTCCACTTCAGCAGGGAGGTGGCAACCTTCCAGGAGGGCCTCCCCATTCCTGCGCAGGCCCTGCGTCCGGAGGCCCGTGTCACCAGGCCAGGAGCAAGGGCCCCGAGGGCGGGCGCAGCTGGACGCTCTCTTCCTCCTCCAGAGCCCGGCGCGGGGGCGGGGGCGGGGGGCGGCGGCTGGAAACGCTGCGGGTTATTCATTCCAACGAGAGTATTTGTCGAACTGAAATTCCTGGGACTTGGATGCAGGGCACGTGTCCGTATTCCTGTAAATCAGCGCGCTCAGCCCAGGGCGTGATCCTGGGGTCCCGGGATCGAGTCCCGCGTCGGGCTCCCTGCGTGGAGCCTGCTTCTCCCTCTGCCTGTGTCTCTGCCTCTCTCTCGAATATATAAGTAAATAAAAATCTTGAAAATAAATAAGTCAGCGCGTTCAGGTATCTGTTTTTGGGGAGTGAAAACTAGTGCGACCCCAGAGAGATTCTCGGTGTCCGCAGGGCGCGCGCAGAGCTGGCCAGTGCCCCCCGCCTCCCCCCAGCCGCCCCGCGTGTCCGCGTCTCCCTCCGCTTCTTTCTTTCTTTCTTTCTTTCTCTTTCTTTCTTTCTTTCTTTCTTTCTTTCTTTCTTTCTTTCTTTCTTTCTTTCTTTTCTTTTTTGTTGCCTATGCTGGTGTCCTCCGCTTTTGTCTACCTCACGCCTTCCTATGCATCACTACCGCTCCCACCCCCGGCCCCACTCACTTTCTAAAGGTTGTTTCCAAGCATCCCTCACCCAGCACAAGTTTGCATTTGCAGTAACCCTCCCCATTCACGTGAAGCAAGGCTGATGATTCCCCACCTGACTCCCAGAGTCCTTTATTTTTTTAAGATTTTATTTGTTCATTAGAGACAGAGAGAGAGAGAGAGGGAGGCAGAGACACAGGCAGAGGGAGAAGCAGGCTCCATGCAGGGACCTTGATGCGGGACTCGATCCCAGGACCCCGGAATCACACCCAGAGCCCAAGGCAGATGCTCAACCGCTGAGCCCCCCGGGTGCCCCACTCACAGAGTCCTTTAAGGGGATCTTTCTGATAATCTGGCTTCCACCCCCCATTTTACCTAGAAGCAAGCTCTACAAGGTCAGAAAGGGCCCAGGAAGACCAAACGGCAGATGGGCTCCGCGCAACCAGCGCATCCCCGGGAGGGGCTCCCAACAGGCTTTGCCAGGCCCTGCCTCAGGTACGGCTGAATCAACGGACGGCCTAGAGCACCACCCGGGGTGGGGTCCCACAAACAGCCCAGATTCCTGAACAAGGGACTCATTACGCAGGTGCTCCCAGGAGACGCTGGAGGGGGTGGGGGACCGGGCAGGGAAGGTGAGGAAGCCACAGGAGGGGGCCCCCTCAGGCAGGCTGTGGAGCTAAGTCATTGGGTCTCTCCCCCCGGCAAAGGGGCCAGCCGAGCCGCACACTCCCACACCGCCGGCCTGGCCCAGGGGATAGAAACTGCTCCCACGCGGAGGCATAGGTGGGCACATCCATTTTTTCTACTTTGTGGTGTTCCACTGTGAGTAGAGAAGACACACGTTCAGCTCTCTCTGAATCTGGTAAAGGGCCCCATGGCCTCGGCACAGCCCCCTGAAGAATGGCGCAGCTGTCCCATGTGAGCAGTAAATCACACAGAACCTGCGTGCACAGTGGGTTGCTGGGATCCAAGGAGCTTGGCTGGGTCACCAGCAGGATCACTGGAGTCACCACTGTGGGCCCGCCTTGTTCCAGGTGATTCCAGGCACTGGTCACTTAAGCCACGCAACAACAACAGAAACGAGGGCACTGAGAAGTTAAATCACCCCCAAAATGTTCACCTGGAGAGTGTCGGGAGGGTTTCCAACCAGACCTCCACTCTAGACTGTCATCAGCCTCTGGCAACTCAGCAAGTCTCAGGACCATGTAGAGCATGACCCTTTGGTAAAAGAAAACAAACAGACCTATTTATTTGTGTGTACATGTGCGTGGGGAGAAGATAACCAAACAGTACTATCTTATACAAAAGAATACGTGTGTGTTTACAAAATTCTATTTAAATGAAGTTCTATAACAGGCGAAAATAATCTAATATATGGTAGGAAAATATCAGAACAATGGTTGCCTGAAAAGGAAGGTAGGTGCTTTGTGGGTTTGATATTTGTGTTTGGTTTCTTACTTTTGTCCAAACCATCAATGCACTTAAAAATTGCGTATTTCATTGGAAATAGATTTTACCTTAACAGACAAAAAAAATGTAAACAAATATTGAACTCTAGTTCATGAGTGCCTGGGTGGCTCAGTAGTTGAGTGTCTGCCTTCAGCTCAGGTTGTGATCCCGGGGTCCTGGGATCGAGTCCTCCACATCAGACTCTCCACAGGGAGCCTGCTTCTTCCTCTGCCGGTGTTTCTGCCTCTCTCTGTGTGTCTCATGAATAAATAAATAATCTTTAAAAAATTTTTAAAAATAAACTCTAGCTCATGATTTCTATGCTGAGGTATTAGGCGGAAGTACTGAAGAGGAAGTAGGAGGGGAAATTGCTGCTGTCTGCAATCTGCTCTGAAATACATACTAAAAAGAAAAAAGGTGGATTGATGGGTGGATAGAGGCATGGAAGATTGGGCATATGTGTGATAAAGCACAATAGTAAAATGTAAATGATAGAATCTGGATTGAGCATACAGGTAGTCACTGCAAAATTATTATTTCTGTATATTCGAATTTTTTCATAAAAACATGTTGGGGGAAAAATGAAGAGAAACTATGGAGGAGGTTATGAGTGGATGAAAGGGGACTTTATTTTACCCTAATTTGCTTCTTAATTGTTTCATTAAGCATGTACTATTTTTTGTAACAATTTATTTTAAGAACCTAATAAAAAGTGATAAAAATATGGTCTTTCCCTTGTGGAGTTTATGGGAAGTGTGATGGAAAATTTAAGACACACACACACACAGGCACATCTTTCATTAGATGGTTGTTGCCAATAAAAATGGCATTAACAATGCACGTGAATTGGTGACCCACAATGGAAGGTTAAGTGTGCTTTGGTCCTACTCTGTCATCAGCTGGCATGGTGAGCTGGGCCTCAGTGCCATAGGGTGGGAAACAAGGGGACTGATTTGGGTGTTTTGGGGTTCCTTCCAAAACTGCTCAAGACATTCCTAGGAAATGTTTGTATGAATGGTGTCAGTATCATTTGAAGAGCTCAGAGGAGGAAAACCATCACTCAAGGAATACAGGAGATTTATAGAGTTACACTTCAAAAAATAAAATGCAATGTTTGGAAGCCAAAACCTAAGGAGGATTATGCTCTGGGATTACTGTGCAAACAGATTCTTCCCGCCGTGCCAGCTGAGGAAATCTTACATCACTCTGTGGTCCCATGTGATTGTGTCTTATTGTGGTTCTGTAAGTGGGGTGGGTAAACTAGAACCAACCACCTTTTTTGTAAATAAAGTTTTATTGGAACACAACTGTGCTCACTTGCTTCTGGATCATCTCTGTCTGCTTCCGGATGACAGCGGCAGAACTGAATAGTTATGACAAAAATAACCTGGCCTGTGAAGCCTGAAATATTTACACTCTGGCCTTTTCCAGAAAGCTTGCCAACTGCTGCTCTAAACATTCACTTCCCTTCTGGTAGAATCAGCGTTGAATTTCTTTTCTTTCTTTCTTTCTTTCTTTCTTTTTCTTTCTTTCTTTCTTCTTTTTTTAAGATTTCATTTATTTATTCATGAGAGGCACAGAGAGAGAGAGAGAGAGAGAGAGAGCCAGAGACACAGGCAGAGGGAAAAGCAGGCTCCCCATGGGGAGCATGATGATGCACGACTTGATCCCAGGATCCCGGGATCCGACCTGAGCCAAAGGCAGATCGTCAACCACTGAGCCACCCAGACGCCCCTTGATATTTCTTTCTTAGCGGGTAAGGGGAAGAGGTCGGCTGCTTCTTTCCCAACCATTCTTTCCCTTTCTCCATTTTAAGGCTTTTCTCCAGTTGGCTGCTTTCATGAGGGCCAGGGCTTTGAAAGCGAAGAAATTGCCTCCGTGGCTGGGAATTCCATTAGCGACTTAGGGCCAGGTGCGTCAGCGGAGGGGGGACGCGGGGAGCTGGAGGCCACAGGGGTGCGGCCCCGAGGAGCGCCCGCGGGACCCAACAGGACCTAATGCCTGTCCCCCTGCGCGACTGCCCCCGCACCGCACGGGGACTGGGCCCAGGACTGCAGCCCGCCCCGGAGAGCAGGTGTTAGGGAAGACCAAGGCCTCCTCTTCCACGTTACCCCCTTTAAAATAAAGATAAAGCACAGATATTTGTCCGTGTGCCGCCAGGGGGGTCGAGGACCATCCCTGCTGAGGCTCCTGGGGCCGGGCGTTCCTAAGTCTCCGTCCTCTCTCCTTGATCCCCCTTTCAGTCCCGGGGAAGCCTAAGGAGGTGTTGGTCGGGGCACCACCTGCGCTGGAGGAGCTGCAGGGGAGTGGCCGTCCCCTTCCGTCTCCGCCTGGAGCCTTCCAAGGCGTTGTCAGGACCTTCTCTCCCAGCTGATAAGCAAAGGAGGCTACGCTGGGAGGAAGTAAACTCAGCTCAACAAATGGTGCCCTTCTGGGGCCGCTTTCTGTTCTCCTTGACACTAGAGGCATGGAGCCCGGATTTCTTCTCAGAGCTCCGGAGGCAGAACTGTGAAATAACCTACATCAGACTGGAGTTCAGGGAAGACTTACTGAGTAGAGTGCAAGGCAGTGGACAGCACAGGACACAGAGGTGCCTGCCACGCAACTCCTGTCCTGGAGCAGGGCACAGTCAAATCTGGGTGCGGGACAGACATCGCAGGGGTCTGATTAGAGCTGTAAGAGGGGTACAAAGTGGGAAAGGGTCACAATTGAGGCCACCTGAGGCTGGGGGCAGAGGGCCGGAAAGGCTGGGGGGGGATGGGCTTTAAGGCCTGGTTGGTTGGGTAGCTATTGTTGCAATAATGCCGCCCCGCACACCCTCAAAATTTGTTCACATGTCTGCAGTCTGCTTGAGGTTGGCTGATCTAGGATGGCTTGTTCGGGTGACTCTGCTTCACATTGTGGCATTTGGCTCAGTCTGTCCCACATTTGTTTGATCTGAGGCATCGCTTACACACTGCTGGAACTTAAGGACGAATAAGTGAATACATGGAGTGTTGGATGATGACTAACAATACTTTTGGGGACAGTTTCTTTTACTGTGTAAGGTGCTGTCAGAACTCTTACATGCTGGACCTCTTTCTTCAATGCTCATGTTACACTTCAGATGTCCAAGGAAAGCTACCCCAATTGACTTCATTGGGTGTGAGGATATGAGTATGTAAAGGCTCCAAGGAAACCTTTTGCTTTCCTGATAAAAGGGTTGGATGCAATGGGTGTAGCCTTTCTTTCTTTGTCCTTTTAGTTGTGGTTGTGAATGGGATGGCAGGAGCTCTCTGGTCACCTTTTTACAACCATGAGGGATAGCCCAAAGGAATCTTGGAGTTACTAGTTGTGTTAGTTTAGGTCCTTCGAGAAGCAAATGACTATATGGGATTAAATGTGTAAGGATCTTCTTTAGGGAAAATGTGGCTATGGGAGAGAGTAGGGAGGGAGCTGAAGAAGGCTGGGAGAGCCATCAGGTTATGAGCAAGTCTGACCCCAGGTGAAGAAGAGAGGGAGAGAAGGTTCTGCAGTCTTAAGAAAGTTCAGCAGAGCCATCAGGAAGTCCTCAAACTAAAGTCTTCAAACTCACTAGAGTCCTAGATCTCTGATATGCCTTGGGATCCCTGCTGTACCATCATTGGTTGGGAGCTGTCCTTGGAAGGCATAGCTTTGGCACAAACACCATGATGGGTTTTAAAGAGAAACAGCTGGAGCCCTTGGTCATGCTCGCTGTAGCTGGAGGACTATGAGGCACAGCCCCAACACCAGTCTCTGCACTGTTAAACACAGCCAAAAACTCACTTCCTCTGGAGTCTTGCTTCAGAGAAAAATAAGTTCCCATTTGTCTCTCTACGCCCTTGTCCCATTTTCTATAACTTGCTGAATGCATTCCTAACAGATGTGCCCTTTAGTCCAATGAAAGCCCAGCTTCCCACCACTACAGGGCTCCCCTCTTTCATCCTTCCTTTTCCTCCCTCTTGTCTCTTCTCCTCCCTTTGTTTCCTCATGCAGAGCAGCCTAATTCAGTCTCCTTCATTCTTGAACTTGCACCAGCACCCAGTCCTCAGGATCCTACCTTCAATCCCACATTAAAGTCATTCATCAAGTTGCTTTTCCAAAACAAACACGTTCTCTCCCTAAAAGGAATTCTGGAGCTAGATGGTAAGATAAAGATTTTGGCTTATTGTGCATACATCTGTACATACCCGTGCATATGCGCAGATACGCATGCATGCGCACACACACAGTGACTGTTCTCTGGGATAGGTTCCTTCTCTTCCTCCCTAACATGGGAACTATTCTAGAACTGAGACCATATCTTTTTATGTGTAATTTAATTGTGTTAAAAATTATTTTTAAAGATAGAGAAGTATCAAAATAATACAACACTCACAAAAACAACCCATGGCTTTAACAAATGTTAACACTTTGCTGTTTTTGCTTCAAGTCATTTTAGGAAGCAAATTATTACAGAAAAATAATTATAATAAAACTAACCCTTTCACGGTGCTGAATGTGTGTCAGGCCCTGTTCTAAATACTTTATGTGCCTTAACCCCTTCAGTCCTCACGTGAATCTGTGAAATAGGTATTAATGTTGTCCTTCTTTGCAGACAAGGAATGTGGGGTACAGAGTAATCTGCTAATAAATGTAACAGCCAAAATCTGAACGCAGGCAGTCTAGACTAGATGTAGTTTGGGGATCGTATTCGATTTATTCTTATGTTTAGAATATAATTACCCAATAGATATTTGTTGAAAGAAACTCATCCATTCAGTGTATAAATAAATACATGACTGACTTGCATTCTGGGAAAATAAAGCTGAATGAGACAACCAAATCCTCTCTGTGAAACAACCTGAGCCATAATATCGTACATTTCCTGTTGAGGTACTGTTCTCCTGAGTCCTAAAATGTTTTTAATTTCCCTCACCTACTGGCTTTCTGCTGGAAGAGGCATAGTTCTCGTATGCATTACCTATTGCTACATAACTACTTACCTAACACAAAATGGCTTAAAACGATACTCTCTTATTATCTCACATAGTTGCCTTGGCTCAGGGATTCAGGGTGCGGTTGAGAATGGCTTGTGACTGCCCACAAGATCTGGGGCCTTGGCTACATAACTGGAAGACTGGAGCTGGGGTCCTTCACTCCCATGTCTGGCGGTTGGTCCAGTTTCCTAAGGACTGTCAGCCTGGTCATGCTTACACACTCTAGGTGTGTTCTAAGGGCAAATAACCCAGGGAGAGAGTCAGGCAGAAGCCATATTGCCTCTTATAACCTCAGAAGTCACATAGTGTCACTTCCATTTCATCCTGTAGGTCAAGGCGGTGATAAAGGTTGGCCTGAGTTCAAGGGGAGGAAATACAGATCCTTCCTCTCCATGGGGGCATGTCAGTCTCCTACTTGCAAGGAAACCAAGTAGCATGGGGCAAAGGTCTAATCTACCACAGATCCTAAGAAACAGATAGTGTAATAAGTATTCTTTGTATTGTGGAAGGAGAGTTGATTCTCTTTAACCAGTTGGATCCCACTAAAATGTAAGAGAATGGACTCTACCAGGGTGTCCACTATGAAAACAGAGCGAGAGCAAAAGGCACTACGCGTTTCAGCTATTGCACCACCAGTACCATGCTGTCTTCTTTACCTGTTCAAATGTTATCAGCCCTCAGCACCCTGGATATGCGGGAAGCCTCACAAATCTAGCCAAGTCTCATTTTCCAAAATTCCAAAGTGTTTTTCTTTCCAGTGATATAGGCCAACTCCTCCCTGCGTTTCACTTTGCCTCATGAACCCACAATGTTCAGGTCAGTAAGGGGCCGCAGGTCCATGGGCACCAGCTCCGTCCACAGTGGCACCAGTAAACTCCTTCAACTCAGAGCGGGTCTGACAAAGGTGAGGGGGTGCTACGTTATTCCTGCATCTGCGTAGGAAGAACTACTGTCTGTCTGGTTTACATTCCTGGAATGAAGCAGATGTAATTCATCCCTTGAAGACGTAAAGGCCACATCCTATTTGACAGTTCAAGTGACTTATTCTCCTTGTCCTGATAGAAAATATCTACTTCTAGAACTGAGCAAGAAAAGGTAATAAAGTGAAAAAGGCTCTTGAAGAAGAGGTTATGGCACCTTTGCTCTGAAAAGAGAATGGCAAGTCACTTTTAATGGTCACATCGCACACATGGCATTCTTCTGAGACTGGCGGTAAATCGAGCAAACCCGTAATGTTTCTTCAGTTGTAACAGGAGAAAGTGTGAAGTGTGCTGATTTGAGGTTCATTTCCTGCACGTCTACAAAACACCAAGGCTGTGGGCGATTCCTGCCATGTGCGGACTGCTCCTGGAGTGAGGGGCGAGATGGCCGTGTCTACGTGCACATGTTGCTTCTTCTTTGTTTTTAAAGAAAATCAGCCTTTTCCCTGTCCTGTGACCGCTCAATTTCTACTGTCACTACATAAATAGCTCTCTGATTTGGGCCATATTTTTTTCTAAGGAATGAGTTATTGAAGTTATCTAATTTAATCATTGGGAGATTATCTTCCTACACCAATTTAATAAAGGAAATTAAAATGTGTTTTCTTTTTGTTAGTATCCTCAACTGCCATCTGCTTAAAAATGTGGATATAATCAGCCACTGGAAAGTATAAGAAACAGATCATGTTTACAAAGGAGTTTCTCTCCTTTTAAAAAGTGTGTGAATAAAATTTTGAAATCCCCATGAGGAAAAAAAAATCTGCCAGAATTTTTAGTTGAAAGAGATTTCATTTCATAGCAAGAACTGCTAATGTAAAATGATCCCTCCAAATAGAAACCCATGGCTTCCTGGTAATTGTGTTATTTTTAAGACAAATGAGGTATTTTTTTCTAATTTATTGTTATCCAGAAACCCTTTTTTGCAGGCTCCTGTGGTAACACTCAGTAGAACTAAATCAGGCCACCTGTTCCCACTGGTTTTCAATCTTCCATATCTGGAAAATCTCCCTAGTCATCTTTCCCTGGTAAGGATTGTTCTGGAGAGATATATACTGTTTTTACATTCATATGAGTGTGTTTTGAGTAAGGGATATTAACATTAGATTAGATTAGATATTAACATTAGATTTTTTTTTAATTTTTATTTATTTATCATAGTCACACAGAGAGAGAGAGGCAGAGAGAGACACAGGCAGAGGGAGAAGCGGGCTCCATGCACCGGGAGCCCGACATGGGATTCGATCCCGGGTCTCCAGGATTGCGCCCTGGGCCAAAGGCAGGCGCTAAACCGCTGCGCCACCCAGGGATCCCAACATTAGATTTTTTAACTGCTTGCAAGATCGACATTAGTTCTCCATTATCATCAAGGAAAGCATACATTGGTTTTTTTTTTAAGCAGCTTTATTGAAATATAATTAACATGCCACTCAATGCACTCATCTAATGTATACAATTCCATTTTTTTTAATACATTCACATGGTTGTATATCCATCACCACAATCTACTTTTAGAACATTTTGTCCAAAAAAAAAAAAAAAAGAACATTTTTGTCCCTCACAAAAAAAAAACCCACAAAAAACCCTGTATGCTTTAGTCATTCTTCATTCCCTGCCCCCAGCCCACAGCACTGATACCCTTTAATCTATTTTCTTTCTCTACTGATCTGCCTTCTCTGGACATTTCTTATGAAAGGATTCTTACAACATGTAGTTGTTGGTGGCCAGCTTCTTAGCATAATGTTTCTGAGGTTCATCCAGGTTGTAATAGATACCAACACTCTGTTCTTTTCTACTGCTGACTCACACCACATTTTACTTCTCCAGTTGATAGACATTTGGGTTGTTTCCAATTTTTAGTTATTATGACTAATGCTACTATGAGTATTCATATACAAATGTTTGTGTGAATATATGTTTCAGTTCTCTTGGGCATATACCTAGGAGGGGAATTGCTGGGTTGTGTGATAATTCTATATTTAACTTTTTGAGGAACGGCCAAAACCATTTTAAACTTCCACTGGCAATATGCGAGGGTTTCAATTTCTCCATATACTCACTAACACTTGTTATTGCCTGCATTTTTCGCTACAGCCATCCTAGTGGGTATGAAGTGGTGTCTCGTTGTGGTTTCCCTAATGACTAATGATATTGATCATGTTTCCATGGGCTTATTGGCCATTCATACATCTTCTTTGGAAAAAAGCCTACTCAGATACTTTTTAATTGTGTTATTTGTCTCTTAATTATCAAGTCAGAAGAGTTCTTTATATGCCCTGGAAACAAGTCCCTTACCAGATATATGATTTGCAACCATTTTCTCCCATTCTGTAGATTGCTTTTTCACCTCTGTGATAATATTACCCCATGCAGAAATGTCTTTAATTTTGATGGAGCCCAATTTATCTTTTTTTCTTTCATTGCCTATGCTTTGGGTGTCACATCTAAGAAACCACTACAAAACTACCTCTAAGAGTTTTATAATTTTAGCTTTTACATTTAGATCCATGATCTATTTTCAATTAATTTTTGTGCATGGTGTGAAGTAGGGTTCTAAATTTTCCCTTTTGCATGAAGATATCCAGTTATTTCAACACTTTGTTAAAAAGGCTCTCCTCATTAAATTATACTGGCTGCCTTGTTGGAAATCAGTTGATGATAAATGTAAGGATTTGCTTATAGATTCTCAATGCCATTCCCTTGATTTATGTGATTATCCTTATAACGGCTGATAGATTAACTTTGTAGCAAGCTTTTTTTTTAAGATTTTATTTATTTATTCATGAGAAATACAGAAAGAGAGGCAGAGGGAGAAGCAGGCTCTCTGAGGGGATCCCAATGCAGGACTCGATCCCAGGACCCCAGGATCATAACCTGAGCCAAAGGCAGATGCTCAATCACTGAGCCACCCAGGCACCCCTGAAGCAAGCTTTTAAATCCAGAAATGTGAGTCCTTCAATGTGATTTTCTTCGCCAAGACTGTTTTGTTTATTCTGGGTCCCTTGCATTTTCATATGAATTTTAGGGTCATTTTATCAACTTCTGCAAAAAGCAGCCAGGATGTTGATAGGGAATGCATTGAATTTGTAAATCAAGTTAGGGATCATAGCCATCTTAATGATATTAAATCTTCCAGTCCATGATGTAGATAATTCTGATCCATGAAGTTGGGTTTTCAATATCTTTTGACAATGATTTGTAGTTTTCAGTGTGCAGGTTGTGCATTTCTTTTACATATTTTATTCTTTTTGACGCTATTGTAAGTGGAACTGCTTTCTTGGTTTCCGTTTTGGTGGGTTTGTTTTTAGTGTGTAGAAATAACATGGACTTTATCTGATGTTCATCTTGTAGCCTGTAACCTTACTGAGCTTGTTTTTCGGGTCTAATAATATTTTAGTGAGTTCCTTAAGATCTTCTATCTGTAAGATCATGTCATCTGCATATAGAGATAGATTTAATTCTTCCTTTCTAATATGAATGTTTTATTCTGTTAACTGTAGATTTCATTAATAGATGTTAGCCAATCTTATATTTTGGTACAAATCCTACTTGCTCATGGTGTATAATCCTCTTTATGTGTTGCTATATTCTGTTTGCTAGTATTTTGTTGAGAATTTTTGTGTCTATTTCATAAGTGTTACTGATCTTTCATTTTCTTTTCCTGTGATTTCTTTGTCTAGTTTTGGTATCAAGGAAATACTGACCTCAGGGAATGAGTTAGAAAGTATTCCCCCCCTTCTGGTTTTTGGAAGAGTTTGTGAAGGATTGGTATTGATTCTTCTTTCAGTGTTTGGTAGAATTCATCAATAAAGCCAACTGCACTTGGATTTATTTTTATTTAAGATTTTATTTTTTTATTCATGAGAGACACACAGAGAGAGGCAGAGACATAGGCAGAGGGAGAAGCAGGCCCCCTGCAGGGAGCCTGATGCGGAACTCTATCCCCGGACTCCAGGATCATGCCCTAAGCTGAAGGCAGATCCTCAACCACTGAGCCACCTAGCCATCCCTATGGGAAAACTTTAAATGAATAATTTGATCTCTTTGCTTGATATAAATCTATTCAGACTTTCTACTTCTTTTTTTTAAAGATTTATTTATTTATTTTAGAGAGAAAGAAAGAGAATGTTGGGGGGGCGGTGGCAGAGGGAGAAAGAGAATCTCAGGCCGACTCCATGCTGAGCACACAGCCTTACTTGGGGCTACGATTCCACAAGCCTACAATCATAACCTGAACTGAAACCAAGAGTCAGATGCTCAACTGAATGAGCCACCCAGGCACCCCTCTACTTCTCCTTTAATCAGTTTTGATAGTTTGTGTCTTCCTGGGAATTTTTCCATTTCATCGGAGTTATCTAAGTTTTTGCCATACTATTTTCAAGGTATTCTCAGAACCCTTTGTAAGATCAGTAGTAATGTTCCTTCTTTCATTCCTAATCCTGGTCATTTGAGTCTTCTCTTTTTTTTTCTCTTGGTCAATTTAAGCTAGGAGTTTGTCAATTTTGTTAATCTTTTCAAATAACCAGCTTCTGGTTTCATTGATTTTTCTCTGTTGTTAGTATTTTATAAATCCCCACTCTGATTTTTATTGTTTTCTTCCTTCTGCTTGCTGTAGGTTTTATTTGCTCTTCTTTTCCCAGGGTCTTAAGGTAGAAGGTTAGGTTATTGACTTGAGACCTTTCTTGCTTTCTGAATGTGGGCATTTACAGATATAAAATTTCCTCTCAGCACTGCCTTAGCTGCTTCCAAAGAGTTTTAGTATGCTGTCCCTTCATTTTTGTTCATCTCAAAGGATTTTCCTTTTGATTTATCTGCCAGCTCCAGTTGACTATTGAACCCCTCTGTGAATTTCTCATCCGGGTTTGTACTTTTTAATGTAGGATTTCTATTTGGTTCTTTTTCATAGATTTTCTTGATTGGCATTTTCTCTGGATGAGACTTTGTCATCATGCCTTCCTTTAGTGCTTTACACATGGTTATCTTTAGTTCTTTGAACATATTTATAATCACTATCCTGAAGTCTTTGTCTGTTAGGTCCACTATTTGGACCCTTCCAAGTCATTTTCTACTGTTTGGCTTTTGTGTGTATGTGTGTGTGTGTGTGTGTGTGTGTGTGTGTGTGTGTGGTTCTCATGTTCCTGTTTCTTTGCATGTCTTATAATTTTGGGGGGAAAACTGAACATTTTAGATAGTGGATACTGACACCACTCCCAGGGTGGTGGTGGTGGTTACTATTGGCTGAGTTGTTTGTTTGCTTAGATACTTGACTGAAATAATCCTGGGAAGTCCGGTTCCCCTGCAGGGCGCAGCTGCTGATGTCAATGCTCCGATTTTTTTCACCTTGTTCTTCTCTAGCCTGGCCGCCTAGGAATCACTTCCAGTGGGTGTAAGTCTTTTATTGGTCAAAGGTTGTGCTTCAGCTCCCTTAGCCAGTTAGGTTTTGACCCTTCTCAGTGGCATATGTGTACGGCTTAAAGTTCAGAGTGTTTGCTTTTTTGTCCCATATTCTAGAATCGTAGAGTCTTCTGACTGTTCCTCTCTGATTGCTCCCTGAGGGGTGTGGTGGGGGCAGGGCAAGGGGAGGCGCCCTAATGACTTTTTCTCCATTTGTTGTATGCTCTTTAAACAATTTCCAGAGACTTTAAATTATTGCTTTTTAATTAATCTTTACCAGTTAAATTATTGTTTTGCTCGAGAGAGGGTCTGCTGAGTTCCTACTTCACCGTTTTGGAAGTCCTGGCCTACACTGATTTTTTTTTTTTAACACCTACATTTAATTGGATTGATGAGCCCTTGACCTCTTCATTTGGGAGGATTGAGAGCTAGGGAAGTCATCAAGAACTGAGAAGATGGGAAATGATGACTTGCGAACATTCCCTGGAAACAGCAGTTGCATAATGCAACCTCTGATTGCCTTTTAAAATTTCACATGATGTCATGTATTTCCTCCTCCTCCCCCTGAAAGTTATCAAAACAGAATGCTGGTAGCTCACGATTTTTTCAAGTTGGAAGCAGACATCAAATAAATGAGGATATAAGTCTCAAGAGAACAGAACTTGCTATTCTAGTTTTCCAATTTTTGTGTGAAATAGGAAATGGTAGTCAAACAACAAATGATGTCTTTAAAATGGTATTTTCAAACTGAGTACTGTTTCTGGATGGCACAAATTATTCATAACTCAGCAGGGTCATATAGCAAGCTTTGTAGCCTCCAAAGAATGCATTTTGTTTCCCGAGACACAGGGCCTGATAGACAAAGAGCTGAATTAAGACATTTCCTTACATCAGCAACAATTGTGAAGTTTCAGTTTGAAGAATACAATTTGAAGTCTAAGGGCACTCAAATGTAGCATGTTAAAATGGAATGATAATTCTCTACTTAAACAGTTATCGTGTCAGTTCTGTTAAAAAAGAAATCATTTTTAGGAAATATTTTTGGGGAAAAACAAAACCACAATATTTAATAATCTGTGCCATTCTTACTCCACTGAGATAGTAGTGCTTGAATCTGATAAGCTGTGAAGTAACTATTTTAAAATACTGAAATAACTCTAATGGTGTACTTTAATATATTTCCACTCACAAGAGCTTCTAATTTTTTTTACGTATATGAGAGTGTGGTATATAAATATGCTTGCAGTTTATTGAAGATAATTTTAATAATTTTGCCTATTTCTGCAGCCATATGGCTGACAGCCCCCAGGTGATTGGACAGCTGTTTCCTGATGCCTAGCAGCTTTCTGTAAATCACTAGAAATAATAGTGTTGTAGGAAATCATAGTATCCTAAGAGACTAACCTCCAGAGAAAGAGACACAAAGAAAGTAAGTGACTTTTCCCAAGACCCAGAGTCAGTAACTGGTAGAGATAAAACTAGAGCCCAAATCTCTCAACTTCCTATGAATGCTCTTTTCCCTGTCTTAAGTAAGGCACGTTGTACTCTGAAGTGATAAGAAAAATGCAAAATGGACAAGAGGATATTGAATCATAATAATAAAGTTATTTGGGGTCTTTTCAGTTTATAGGGTTTTTACATTCCTTTTCTAAATTTTATCATCACGTAATCCTTTGAAGTAGAAAGCAGTAGTAGTACATGTGGTTGTAAGACCGTTGATAGTCTCACTTTGAAGAAGAGGAAGTGGAAGCTTCATTTCCTGATGTGATGGCCCTCATACAGCCAAGAATCAAGGCATGAACCCAGATCTTTTCATCCAAATTAGTGTTTTAGACACTGAGGGAAAGTCAGTGGGACTTCACACAAACTAAGGAGTTGTAGTAGCTAAGAAGGGGAACCAGACAAGGCTTTACTCTCTGGACATTTGCATGCCAAACGATGGCCCCTCACATTCTTTCCTGTCCCACACAATGTCTACACCACTAAGGACTGACTCAATATCGACACCAATAATCTAGTAGCCTCCTTGAAGTCTGCCAATGTTTTGCCTTTGAGTGACTTACACAATCTTTCTGTGCTTTGGTTTTCACTTTAAAGACAAAACACCTCCCAACCTCAATATGATACAACAAAGACCAGCTGACTACCTAATAAATAAGAAGCTTTATTTTTTTAAGAGGGTAGAGGGGGAAAAAAAAGAGGGTAGAGGGACTGCTATTTTATTTTATTAACTCATTTTTTTAGAGAGGGGGAACAGAGGAAGGGACAGAGGGAGAAAGAGAGAGAGAATCTTAAGCAGGCTCCCCATCCAGCACAGTACCTGACATGGGGCTTAATTAAGCTCAAGACTCCAAGATCATGACCTGAGCTGAAACCAAGAGTCAGACACTTAACTGACTAAGCCACCAGGTACCTTTAAATATGAAACTTAAAAAGCAAAAGCAAATAAGCAAAAGCAAAATATATGGCACTTCCAATAGTACCTTTCTCTTAAGCATCTCCATGTATCAATGTTTTTCAAGTCCTCACAGATGGACTGAGATAGCAGTACATTGTAAGTCTAGTTATAAAAACGTACCACCCTGAGGGTGCCTGGGTGGCTCAGTCAGTTAAGCATCTGCCTTTGACTCAGGTCATGATCTCAGAGTCCTGGGATGGAGCCCCATGTCAGGCTTTCCTGCTCAGTGGGGTGTCTGCTTCTCCCTCTCCCCCTGCCTGTGCTCTGTCTCTCTCTCTCTCTCAAATCAATAATTTTTTTTTTAAGTCTCACCCAGTCTTTGTCTATGTTACTGGCATCTCCTATATAATCCTCTTAGGCTGCATGTGCATGTAGCACCATGTAAGTTGAGAATAAAGGCTCAGAGGGCAAGAGAAGACATGAACTATGAGAAATTTCCCGTGCAGCTTCTGTTCTGCAATTCAATCACTCTCTTTTACACGAAGGTCATCATTCCCTTTCCTAACATTGAACTGAACACAGTGATTGAAGTACTGGTAAAAATAGTGAAGAACAGGGAGTTGTCACCAGGAAGAGGTATTTCAGTATTTTGCATTAAAAAACCATCCCCAAAAGTTAATGGCTTAAAAACCACAAAGCTTTATTATTTCTCGCTATTCTATAGTTTTACCTTGGGTTACTTGTGTGACTGTAAGTAGCTGTTGGCTGGGCTGGAGCTGTGGGCTGGAGCATCCTTGTTCTCTTCCACGTGGCTAGCTTGGCTTCTGCCCAGCAAGGTGCTCTCGGGGTTCTAATTGGGCAAAAGTGGAGGCAGCCAGGCCTCTTATGGGATAAACAGGCAGGGCATTGCACTGGTCACAGCAAGTCACAAGAGTCAACTCAGATTCAAGGGGAAGGCAAGTAGACTACACCTCTTGGTGGGAGAAGTGATGTGCACACTCAGAAATGGAAGAGACCGTTGGTAGCCATCTTTGGAGGCAAACTACCACAGAGGGGTTATGAAATAGAAGCCTTATCACTTCCCTTTGGAAATTCCAGACCTACAGAAAAGGTGGAAGAGGCTGTGTGGAGTGATACGAAGATTCAAGACAGTTCCAAAGAGATCAGTTCAGTGGTCCAAGTGTGGTGAGAGAGGGGTCCAGGTGTAGTGAGGGAGGGTCAAAGTGTAGTGTCTTTCAGAAACATTCTTCTCTGGCAATTCAACAGGTGAGGCATGCCCATATTCCCAGCCCCCTCTCCTTTGGGGAGCAATTGGGAATTGGGCCAGGGCTAACCGAGGTAGAAGGATCTGGGGCTGAATTACGTCTATCTCAAAATTCATTTGTCAGACTGTATTTGGAGATAGGCCTTTAATGGGGTAATCACATTAAAAAGAAACTTTTCGGGTGGCCCTCACCCAAGCTGCAAAGTGTCTTTACAGAAAGAGGAGACAAGGACACAAGAGAGGCACCAGCCCCCGCACAGCCCCCCCAGCACATAAGGTTGACCATGTTTAAAGAAGCAGCAAGAGGGGCACCCATTTGCAAACCAAGACGAGAGACCTCTAGAAGAACCCATTCTGTGGACACCTTTATCTGGGACTCCAGCCTCCGTGTCTGCGAGAAAATCAGTTGCTGTTGTTGAAGCCACCAGGTGGGTGGTATTTTGTAATGAGCCCGAGCAAACAACTGTAAAGGGAGCAACCGGCAGCCCGCTGAGCTGGTGGCTCCAAACGCCGGGGAGCACGGGGTGCTCACCAAATGGAGGCGCCAGAGCCAGGTCCAGAGGTGTTCTGGGGACGGGAAGGCGGAGAACCAACCAGAAGCCTACAGGTTGAGGTGGCACACCGGGCCCTCAGCTCCAGGTAGGTCTCATCCAACACACCGTGTCTCCGTAGGCTTTGCAATTAGTTGCCAACATGTAAAAATCAGGAGATTTGATTTAAAAAAAAAAAAAAAGTTTAGGATTTCCAGATCCTCTTGAGTTAGAAGCCCCGGCGGCACAGGCCCCACAGGCGTTGGCAGTCAGAGGGCAGCGCGTGGGAACCGTGGGAACCGAGGGGTGGGAAGTCTTCGTGGTAACTCAGGTCTTGCCCTTACTGTAAAGAGTGTGATTCACCTGCTCGGCGCTGTTCCTTGTGATTTACGGTGGAGGAAGTTCTATAATTGGCCGTAGCCAGGAGAGGTGGAAACTTCTAATATCCCAGGTAGGGCTTTTTAAAGGGTTTTTGTGATCTTAAACGGAGTTTTTATAGGTGTTTCTATTTCCGGAAGACATTGGAAATAGCTTTAAGTGTACGTGTGTGTTCAAATTGCTTCTCACTTGACACTCTTAGAGACGCCTTGGCAGCTTGTAAGCTCCTACTTCGGTGTAATGAAAAATCTCGTTATAATTTGCACATCAAACAAGAGGGGCTGGTTACTCTAGCTGGGGGAGCCTTGATTGAATTTCTAGGCCTTTGAGAAACTCACAACACTCCCAGTTGTTAATGTTCTTTATACATAATATCTGAGGCAGAATTAGCAACAGAATTACTGCTCAGATCTGGGCTGCTTTTCTTTCTTGCGAGGCACTTTGCATATTTTAGAGGATTCTCTCTGTTGTCGTGTTAAATGAGGCACTCAGAGAGGCTGCAGTCCCTTTCCTGGGCGCTGGCACTTTATCTCCACTTGGAGCACCTGACTCAGGAACCGGGCTGATGCCTGGCTTCTCACGCCTGAACCTCATTAGGGCTCGAAGGCCTAGCCCCACCCCCACCCCACCCCACCCCACCCCACTGGAATGTATGAAGAACACTCCCAAGTGTCTTTGGGACCCCTGTGCCCCCAAATCCTCTCTTAAAGACCTCCCTTTGCAACCACCACCTCCACAGGTTCTCCCCCAACCCCCCACTCTACAACTTTTTGAGGGAACATTGTGCCTCTCTGGAAAAATAGCCTTGACCCAAACGTTCCCTGACTTCATACAATCATTCTCTCAAGACAGGCTTTTCTCCTCTGGCCAGTCTAGCCCAAGATCCAGCAGTGATGTTCCTTTGCTCCATCGGTGATTACTGTCCGTGTGACATCTTGTGGAAGGTCTGCCTCGCTCCCCGGTGGCAGGAATACACGGGGGTGTGCCGGCTACGATAAGCCATAGCTAGCCTCCGTAGAGGGCTCACTGTGCTGAGGGGCTTGCACGAGCTAGCTCACTGAACCCTCACCTTTACTCACTGGGGTAACACTGTGCAAAGTCACACAATGGGAGATAACAAAGCTGTTGAACCCAGACAGCCTGACCCCAAAGCCCGAGGCCCTGCTCATATTGACATAAAGAGCTTCTGTATTATACAGCCCACACCTTGTTCCAGCAAGGATTTATGATGATTTACAGAAGTGCATAAAGATAAAATTTAAAATCCACAGGGGTTAAATCAGGACTGTAGGAAAATAAGAACAGGAAAAAAGCAAAGGGGGCCAGTGATGTCCCTGTACGCAGAGTTGGATGCTGTGGCATTGTGCCTGCATCACTACTATCGAGTCGGGACCTGTCATCAAAGTCCTTCGGGAGCACATCTTATCTGCACCACCAAACAGGTGGTACTTTAGGGGGGATAGAGCCACAGTTACGTGATTGTGATTGATTAGATGATTGTGATTGTTTTTGATTGATGGCAGGAGTGTGATAATGGAGGAATCACCCTCTCCTTTTCTGCCCTCAGTCTTCTTGGTTCACAAAACAAGCTTTCCTACTTCTCCAAGGCCCTGGAGAAGTTCCACTCATGTGCCACCCACTGGATCCACCCTGGGGAAAGAAAGAGGTTGCACTGACCATGGAGGTGGAGAAGGTGCACCATTAGCCCACATTGCTCTGCAGAGTGACTTTCCGGGCTGCAGAGTGACAGATCCGGGCTTTCAAGGCTCACTGCTCCTCCACACATTGTCTTGCCCCCCTTGGGCAACTAGCTTGGTGTTGATGGCTGCAAGGCTCTCCTCCCCACAGGCCCTCATCCTGGGGGTGATGATGGGGTATTGGGAATGGTTGGTGTGTGGTAGAGACTGCTGGAGACTGAAGTCCTCCAGCTGTTCCAAGTGAGCTGAAGTGAATAATATCCATTCAGTGGAAAGTCCTGGGACCCCCATTTTGGCCTCAGCGCCAGCTTTCACAGTAACAAAGTGGACATTTTGATCCCTGATTGGCTTATACATCCATTTCCCAAATTGTTCAGAATCTGAAAGGAAAGGGTTCTCTCTCCACTAATGCTTTGTCATAAACATTCCTGTTCCTAAAATAGGGATTTTTCCAAGAGTCCGTCAGGAAAACCTGTCATTGAAAAAGACTATAATGGTTGCATTTTGTGGGAGCCCTGCCCTGAGGCACAGGTGCCAAGACAGGAGTAGAGATGCGAAAGAGGTATTAGAGCAGCGCTGGGGGAGGATTGAGAGGGGAAGGCCTGGAAGGCTGGAGAAGGAAGAGCAGGGCTGTAATGTGGGTCTGATCCCCGGGAAGGTGGGTGGGGGACAGAGGAGCATGAGTGGAAATTCTCAGACTGCCGAGCAGGCCCGGTTCCTGGGGGAGGCCCTGACCCAGTGCTCCCCATTGGAGGGTGCCCACATCTCCCAGGAATGAGCCTGTGTGGACTCCATGGCCTTGTTCAGTCACTGGCCACGAGCAGCCTGTGGGAAGTGTGGCCTCCCACAAGTGTGTTGGTGGATCCAGAAGACAAGCAGCGAAGCCTCCTGTTCTGCCCTCTGCAGTGGGTCTGCACGGGTCTGCTTCTGGCATCACGGTGGTTTAACCCAATAGGGGTCTGCAGTAAGTGGGCACCTGCTGGCACCTGAGCTGGGGTGCTGCTACGCCTTGTGTGTGCCATCCTGGTTGGAGATGAGCGTAGCCCCAGCAGCTCCCATCCACGGTCAGCAAGAGGGAGGCGGGGTGGGAGCCCCTCTGTGAAGAAAGCCAGATCTTTCCCAGGAGCCTCACAGCAGCCTACGCCTCCTTGACCTGAGCCAGGGCTTGTGGCCAGGTGGCCTGGAGAGAAAGTCGGGTCAGCCCCCCCTATGGTGCACCTGCCACAGAGGAAGCCCCTGAAACTGGTGCTTGAGTTCCCTGCAGACCTGGGGTCGGGTGCTTCCCCCAGGCCCTGCTGTGCCACCCACGCCGGCCCCCCAGGGCCCCTGGCCTTGGCCTGGAATGCCTCCTGACAACTCAGCAGGCGACACCTCAGGCCGCACACTTCGTTATGGCCCTCGCAGCAAAGTGGTTAACCTCTGCTCGGAAGGCTGAGTCTGTAACTGGAAGGGAAATGGCTTTTGTTGTTTGGCCACCACCTACCGTGTGCTTCCACGTGTTGTTTTCTCTTCCTACTGAACTCGTGTGCGAGGTGGATGTTGTTTCAGGTACTGGGGCGTGTCTCCTCCTGTCTGCTCTGCCTCTCCTGTTGGGTGGCAGCCACGGAGTTTGGTATGTGGGTGCCAGATCCCCAGGGTGGTCTGACTACTCTGAGTCCATCAGAGCAATCCCCTCCCCTTGTGGTCGGTTCAGAAATGGACTGACAGCCAGTGTGGCTCTGTGAGACTCGGGGTAGAATTGCTGGGGCTTCTAGAGGTGTTTTGTCCCCTTTGGGTTAGAGAGAAAGCTGCAGATGACCAGTTTCTATCTTCGGCTAGATGTGAACAAGAACACCAGATTGCTCCGGCTGCCGTCCTGTGACCCCGAGGGAGTCCAGCACCAAACAGCGGCAGGGAGGCAGAAAGAGGGGGAGTCCTTGAGGACATCCTGACTCTTGACCCCACACCCTGCAAACCTCTGTGTGTAGACTCCCAGCTTATGAGCCCATGGATTCTTCCTTATTGTTGAAGCCAGTCTGGTTGTGCAGAAAGCAACCTAACTGCCCTGGATGTTACACCCATTTTGAAGATGAGGAAGCCCATATCCAGAGGGATTAAGCAACTTCCCCAAGGTTGCACAGCTAGTGTGGCAAAACTGGGCTTGGAACCAAGGTCTGACTCTTGGTTCCACACCCTGCAATTAATCTGGCTTTTCACTAGGGTAGCTGATTCACATATTTCAAAGGTTATAAGAACAGCTCAGACATGCTGAACTTAACCAAAAAAAACTGGTCTTTGACTTTGTGTATTTCCTCAATGAGTCCAGAACTGAGCCATTTCCTGTGTAACCGGGATCCCCAGATCATCAAAAGACTTTTTAAATCACATTAATGCCAAATCGAGCAGATTTATTACCAGTTTTTGGGGTGACATCAGTACTTTCCCTTATTTGTTAAAACAAGCCATGATAATGACAGTGTAAAACAAATATGTAAAGGGTGGTGGCTTCCAATCTTCTCTGACCACAGTCGACAAATGTCCCACACCTGTGGGAAGGTTGTGGGTGGAGAGTAGGCGTCAAATCTTCACTGAATTTTCACATTGTGGTAAAAGCCTCCTGAATGCAGCAGTATCATCAACAAAAGTCTAAGACCTTTTTATAAAGCAACTTAAAATCTTCTAATTGGATGCAATTGGGAGGGCAACTGGTCTAGTCTTCCACCTGTAGATGGCAGGGGAAGGGGTGGGCTTGTTTTTGTTTTTGTGGTTTTCAAAGCATACATTTTAGTTTTGAGTTAAATAGTACTACAAAACTAATAATAAAACACAGCAGTCTCCCATTATGCCCTCCCTACCTTTTAAATATTGCTCTCCAGAGGCAAGCACTTTGAAATCTTAGAGCAATTTCTTATGGTGTTTATATTTTAATATGTTCCTATTGAAATTTCTTAGATCCCCCCCCCCCCCCCCCCCAGTTTTAAGTGTCATTTAGTTCCTATTGCAGAAAATGAGGGTTTAGCATGGTCACACCTTCCCTTCCCCTCCTGGAGCCAGCCCCACCACCACTTACGCACAGACTCTCCCTCTCTTGTCTTCCCAGTATGGTTCTATCACAATTTTTAGCTGAGTCAACATTCAGTATTTACATTTGTACGATGATGTAAATCTTTTTCACAGCTGAGCCATGCAATGAAACCCAGAAAGAATAAAGAAGCATAGCTTGCCCTCGCTAACAGAACTTGAATATGTGTGACCTAGGGGCACCAAAGCCCTCCCTGGAGTATTCTAGAGCAAATAGACTTGAGTAGGGGGAGTATTGGTGGGGGTTATTTGTCCTGTCTGCATAGGTGGAGTCAAGACCAACTCCTGAGGTGGCAGGTGAACTTTTCTTTCCTAAGTGGATTGGAAGCCTGGAGATCTTGTACAGAGGCCAAATAGAGAGATGAAAAGTGAATCCAAGCCAGTAGGGCAAAGCTATAAACTAGCCTCTACCCATGTGAGAATCTTTTTGAAGAGGATTCTTTCTTCCTCTTCTTTTGGACTCAGGATGCCTAATAAAACTGTTTCCAATTTAAATACATTTCTTAGAGGCAATTCTTTCCAGTTATTCATAACCGTTTAGTGATTCCCAAACCCGCTTGTATGTTTTAGGAGTTGATGTTACAGCGTGAAGAAGGGATGAGGCAGCAAAGGAAGCCGCATGTCCCTACTCTAAAAGCTTCTAGTTTTCTCTGAAAGTAGCAGTTACATGGCCATGCTGGGGGGTCATTTTGCTTCTGTCCTCCCCTGGCCAGGCTGGTCCTGAGTCGGGGTGATCACAGGACCCCTGGGGATACCATTGCCTGAGGGGAAGGAGAGACTTACATTTGCCCTCACTCATTTAAAAAAAAAAAAAAAAAGTCAAACTGAGTCTGTTCTTAAAAATCTTGTCACTTTTCCAAGGATTGGGAATTGAAATTCAAATTAAAGTTTCTCCCAAGTACAATGGAACCAATCTTGAAGAAATTCCCACTTACTACACTTCCACATATGTATCTATATAATGAGACAGTCTATATGTCTATCATTTTTATTTCTGCCCTAGGGAATTGTCCTTACTGTCACTGAGTTTTTAGTTTCCAGTTCCTCAATGGGGAAGAATAAATCAATAGGAACTTAATTATAAGTCCTCTTCCAGGGGTTATTTTTCAATATCTGTAGGGAGGACCTGGCCTAGGAAAACCTCACTGCCTTTTTTTTATTATTATTTTTAACAGAAAAGTTCAGATTACTTACACAAAATCAAATCAACAGGTACCTAAAAGTGCCTTTACTTTTTCAAATGTTAAGCTTCAGTTTCTCACAGAAAGTCCTCCCCTTCTGAAACTCCCACAGTTACTTTTCTAAACAGCTTCATTTGAATGGTTCCCTTTAGCTAGCTGCTTGCTTTAATGGGTCTATAAACTTTTGAAGATTCAGTTATGCAAAAGAGGTTTCAAGTGCTGCCTTCAAAGGAGGGGAAAGCCAGAAATGGATGTGAAAGAAAGCCATTTGCACCATTGGGGCTGTTTCTGGAGAAAGATGACCTTCCTCTTGTCTTCATTAGAGATTAATATAACTCATTTAGTCATGATCTGTCAGACTTACAGCTTGTCCTTTGCGATTAATTGGGCCCAACCAAAACTCAGCCGACCGCAGAGGTGACCAAAGAATCGATTTTTCAGATGTCATTTTAGGCTGTGTGATAATCATAGCTAACAGTGGAATTTGGCAGGCTGCTAAAGGGCTTTTACCCTTTATTGAGAACATTGAGAAATTTGATCCTTAAAACAACTGGGTGGTGATAAGAATAGTAGCAAATATTTGGTTACTCTGCATCAAGTCCTGGTTGCCAGTTTTACACGTATTAACTTGCAATCCACACGGTGGTTCTTAGAGGTCTGTGTTGGGCTCTCTTCTAATCCCCTCAGATGAGAAAACTGAGGTCCTATGGCTAATAAATAACTGAGCAGGGATTTGAACCCAGGGAACAAGTTTCCAGGCTCTACACCCTTAACCACAGGACAATCTTACTCCCTCCCCACCCCAGTGGGTGACAGTCCTGCCCATTTCACAGTTGGGAAAGCAGAGACCCACAGCCTGTCTCTTGAGGCGCAACTAGTAGGGAGCATAGAATAAAGAATTAAAATTCAGGTGTAGTTTTCTGAGTCCTGCACACACCTACGTGTTACACTGGCTCCCTTTGCTTGTCCTTCTGACCCAAGCAACTCTGGGATGAGCAGTTTCTTTCTAGAAGGCCAGGACTAGTGTGCACTCATCTCAGGCACAAAACATAAGGGGTCTCCAAAAACCTCAAGAATAACAATAATTCTAGCAATTATCCCAATTCCTTCATGCCTTGCTCCTGAAGAAATACTTGAAAGTCTTGAAATAGAACTCATTTATTCTGAGGGTATTTACATTTAAAACCTCCAGTGTAAAGGAATTAGATTCAGTGAAAATTGCCAGAACTGGGGAAAGGGTTTGACCGGGAATTGGGAGGGACAGAGCTCATCTTTATTTAATTTTTTGATATCCTGTACATCATGGATTTTTATATTTTGGATGTTTTTAAAATGTTTTATCTAATTACTGAGGGGTTTTTTGTGTGTGTGACCCCTTAAATTTTGTTGCATTTAGTACAGGGCCTGGAAACCAGTGGATATGAACCACTCTCAAAACCAGAGGAACAACCAAATAGGTGGTTTCACATGGTAGGGCAGGAAGGTACCAAGACACCTGGGGCAGGTGTCTGAGGTTTGAGCAGTGCTCTGGCGGGTTCCCAGGAACAGTTTGACCCACACTTGCACAATTCTGCGAGGTGGTGTCTCATAGAAATTCAATAAGTTGCCCAAAGCTAGGCAGCTGGCAAGTGGTGAGCCAAGATTTGAATTTGGGTTTGTTTTTTTGTTTTGTTTTTTTTTCTCTCGGTTGCAAAGCCCTGAGCAGCAGTCTCTTTCTGTGATGAATCCGTAGTAAACAGAATGAATGGGAGTGGTACACAGACTACTCAGTATGTGTCATGAAATGCCATTTTATGGCTTTCAAATACAGAGAAAACCCAAGAGAGACAAATACATTCTTTAGGAATAAATAATACATAAAATAATTCTGAATCTACATCTTAGTTCTTTCAACTTGAAGTATCGTTGAGGAACGTAAACTGCACACACTCAAGTGTAAAATTTGGTATATGTAAACATCTGTGAAATGAGCCCCACATCGAGCCAAAAGCTTTCATCACCTCCCAAAGTTTCCTTCCGCCCTTTTATAATCTCTCTCCCCTTCTGTCCCTGTCTCCAAGCAACCACTACTGTGCTGTCACCATGGATTTGTTTGCATTTTCCAGTATTCCATATAAATGGATTCATAGGGTAGGATTCCCTTTATTTGGCTTCTCTCCCTCAGCCTGTTTTAAGATTTAGCCATGCTCTTGTGTATATTCGCTGTTCATTTCTTTTTATTGCTGAGTAGTATTCCACTGTGAGGACATATGACCGTTTGTTTATCCGTTCACCTGCTGGTGGTGGTTTTCAGTATCTTCATTTTCTCATGTACGTGAATGGATTTTTAGATCCTTGAACCTGTTTAAAAATGACGTGTTCTCCCTCCACTCCTAGTTGCCCCGATATGGGCACAAGACTGTGTGCTCCCCTGTTCCTTGGTGTTCTCTCCTGGGGACACAGACGGCACACTTCTCGCGCCTTCACATGCGAAGGGGGCCAGTGGGCTGGTTTTTTGGCCAGAACAGTGTGAGCAGAGGAGGGGGTGGTATTTCCCAGTGAGGCTGGCACGAAGCCTCTGTGCGATTCTTCAGTTTCTCTTCCCCTGGGAAGGGAGACTGGAGGCCCTGGTGAGCTTAGTAGGAACAGGGGGCCCCACTGAGGCACAGGATGGAAGCAGCTACCATGGGGAGCCAGTTGCCCTACAGTGCTCTACACACACACATGTGACTCGAGGTTGTTAGCACAGCACGAGCCTGGCCTAGCCTTACTAATGTGCTGGAGCTCCTCGAACCTTCCCTTTATAGATGTAACAAGACTCAATTTCTGCCCAGGCTAAATGAGTCTCCCTGTTTAGAGCTGTCTAAGGAATCAACTAATACGGTACAGCTACTGACCACCTTTCCCTTTGGTGCATGGGAAAGAAATCTACACATTCAGAAGAGGACCACGGGGCAGTGGCGGAGGGGCAATAAAGAAGGGAAAGGAAAAAACACATTTATTTCTCTTGATTGTGTACCAGCAATGCACCTACGTTAACTTATTTGTCACAACTCTAAGGAGATATTTATAGTCTCATTTTTACAAAGGGAAAGAACTCTACGAAGATGCGAAGAGGTTCCCAAGGATACACAGCTGGTAGGTAACAGTTTAGGAATTAAAATCTAGGTCTGCCTCACTGTCAACTGCCTGAGGGCTAGTCCCGTGGGCTTGGGAAACACAGATGTGAGTGAGAGAAAGCTCCTGCCTGGTGTCCTGGCCACCCCCTGCTACATGCTAGCTGGTGATGGGTGAAAAGTGGGTACTCGAGCAGGAATGATCCAGGGCCCCATGACAGATGGCTGGCCACAGCACCTAGCCAAAGCCCCCTGGCCCCACCCAAGCTGATGCAGGGAGGTAAGGAGGTGTGGACAGAGCAGGCCTGGAGTCCCAATTCTCGATCTGAGACCACCTGCATTTGCTGAGGGTGCTATGACATGAGGCAAAGTTAGTCTGCTCAAGCCTTGACTTCTTGAATGTAAAGTGGAAGTTCTCTCTGCAAAGCCCTGATGGGGGATGTCCGGGTGGCTCAGTGGTTGAGCATCTGCCTTTGGCTCAGGGTGTGAACCGGGGTCCTGGGATGTGCTCTGTAAGTGTGGGTTTGCCTTAGTCTCTACTGACACGTGTCCTGGGTGAAACGACACACATGACCATATAAGGCCTGTAATGTGGATAAAGCAGGCCTGAGAGATGGTCTCCTGGCTCCCCCTCAAAGAGCCATATTGATACGACGTTGCTTTTGGAGGAGGCCCCTTCTCAGTTCCAATCACTTGTAAAGTTTACCTTGTACAAATGTCAGGTGTCCCACTGTTACCAGTAAGAAACCACTGGCCAGAATCCTAGTGGCTCAAGCCCCTTCAGAGACGGAGAAGCACTTCATGCCAGGGCTCCCAGCTTACACCACTCTCCCTGACGCTGTGGGCAGGGCACTTGGCCCAAACGCAAAGGCCCTTCCGCGCTCTCCCGGACTGAGGATTTGTCCATTTTTGGAGACCAGGCACCCCTTAGAGTTTGGGAGCTTTTGTCAGCCATGAAGCTGTCCCCACTCCACTCGGGAGGATCCTTAACCCAGGGTGAGGAGCCTAGCAAAATAGGTTACAATTAGTAACTAAACATAGTCCGTTTATGGGAATGAGCCATGGCTATTTTACATAGTATTAAATATACTAAGGCGCTGCCTTAGTAGGTTAAAACGGTTCAACCTATTATACTTTATCACTTGACACATTCCAGGAAGGAGAGTGTGTTCTCGGTAACTTTTAACGTTTCTTTGCCTGTCCTACCCTGCGTTTTTTTTTTTCTTTAAAAGTGTCCGGTATGAGCAAAAAAGATAGATGCAATAAAAATACACCCTTTAAGTGAAGTTTCATCATTTTAATAAATACAGGAAAAAAATAAATAAATTATAATAAATAAAAATAAATAAATTTTTTTTCCATGTTAGACATAAGAAACTTGCTAGGAGCTGGGTGGAAAAAGGTGTACATCCATAGCACTTACCCTTTTCTCAGGGAGGAAAGGCATACAAAGAAGATAGGTAGGTTGCTAATTAAATAATCTGAGAAAATTAGGAGAAACTAAAATTAAGGATCGCCAGCCCCCACCCAGAACCCTACTCTGAACTATCCATACAATAGAACTAAAGATATTTAATTATGTGATAAAGGTCCTAGTCTTTGGATGTTATTATTGAGTATTACCCCATAGT
This sequence comes from Vulpes lagopus, assembly GCF_018345385.1. NCBI lineage: Eukaryota > Metazoa > Chordata > Mammalia > Carnivora > Canidae > Vulpes > Vulpes lagopus. The sequence continues at coordinate 20,712,010 of NC_054842.1, read as the reverse complement.
AACAAATCATTGCTCAATTACAAATGTATTGAAGCATAAACTCCTTTATTAAGGCTGTGATTATTCAAGTGTGGTTTCTGAAGATGCTGGCACCTTGATAGGTTCATTTTCACTGCCTTTAACTCGGTCCTCCTTGGCGCCTCCAAACCGTTCAAGTAGTTAGCATATCCATGTACTTAATAACAAATTATTGGATCTATTATATACTTAAGTCCCTGGCTATGACCATGTAATTAGATCCCTGGGTCCTTTAAAGGAAAGGCGCTTCACATAAATAGAGATACAGCAATAAAAGAGCGTCAGTGGGCCTGCCGGCGTGTTGTACATTTATAGCACATGTCCTGGTACCCAGCAGGCCCTCGAGAGATGCTGGTGTCAGTGATGGAGTATTACTGGATTCACCCAGCCTTACTGTATGTAGATCAGCATAAAAAGATTTCAAGTATAGATTGATGACATTTTAAGAAACTCTAAGGTAAAATAACAGGATACTTTTATACAAGCTACTATTTAAAAACTCTGATCAGACTTCTAGGGGTAAGGAGAAGGGGGCACAGGCCTGGACCCAATTGCTTTCACCTACCTTCTCCTTTCCCTTCCATTTAGCATTAGCTGACAACAGACTGTAGGAAGCAAAGCTCTGGATGACCTGTATGAACAAACATTGATTAAGTATGTGAGGTTGGGGCATAGAAGCAGAGAGGTGGCCTTTGGGCTCTGGGACCCCTGCTGCGGGGTTGTGGCTCCTGGCATCTGTCAGTGTTTTCAGAGCACGTCCCCCACCTCATTTGGTTTCTCCTCTTCTCCCCCCTCTCCCTTCTCAATCCTTTCCTTCCATCTCCTAACCCATCCCATCCCAATTTCCTAATAATTTTAAAACCCCATAACTATTGCACACTGAACCCCATGCAGCAAACCTCAGACTTGATCTTCATCACCCATTTTCGAAATTCCATAGCTCTAAGTGATACTTTCTTTTTTTTTTTTTTTTTTAAGATTTCACTTATTTATTCATAGAGATGCAGAGAGAGAGAGAGAGAGGCAGAGACACAGGCAGAGGGAGAAGCAGGCTCTATGCAGAGAGCCTGGCGTGGGACTCGATCCAGGGTCTCCAGGATCACGCCCTGGGCTGCAGGCGGCGCTAAACCGCTGCGCCACCAGGGCTGCCCTAAGTGATACTTTCTATTTGCTTGAAGACCATTTTTAAATGAAATGGGGTAAAAACGTTAACATGCCTACCGCCTAAAGTGAACAAGTGAATGTTGACATTTTGCCATTAAAAAAAAAAAAGCAAGAGAACAAATCTTACAGATCCAAGGAAACCCTGCTTTCCCTCCCTCCCCAAGGCATGCACAGTCATGAGCTCTGTGTCCCTCCAGTCCTTGTTGTATACTGAATGGATGTACATCCTTCCAGAAGCTGCTGTTTTCACTCCACTGTGAGCCAGAGCCACTTGAGCACAGACGGGCTCCGTTCATTCCTGGGATTGCCCTGTAGGCTTTCACCACGCGAGCCTTCCTCCGTGTATTTGTTCCCAACTTGATGGCCAATCAGGTGGTTTCCAATGTGTAGCTAGCTATTCGAACAAAGCTGTGATTTCCTAGAGTGCGGGTGGATTCACCTTTCCAGGTCTTGGCAGATTGCTCGGCAGAATGGCCTAGACCAACCAACAGGCCTGCCAGCACGCAACCACAACCTCTCACTTGCCTTTCTCAGACTTCTTGATTCCCACTAATCTAATAGGAGCTCTTTAGGGTTTTAAATTTCATTTGTTCCCCTGATGATTAAGGAGGTTGAGCATGTCTTCAGTTGGGATTGCTGGCCATCCAGGCGTCCTCTTTTGTGCACTGCCTGTCCCTCTTTCTTGCTGTCTTTCTGTTGGCTTGTCTTTTTCTTATTTATAATTCTTCACATATCCTGAATATAACCCTCCACCTTAGCTTAGGAGGAGTTCATTTGTCTTACTCATTGCAAATATCTTCTTCTAGTCTGCCATAAGTCTTTTATTTTTATTTATTTTTTTAAGATTTTATTTATTTATTCATAGCGACAGAGAGAGGCAGACACACAGGTAGAAGGAGAAGCAGGCTCCAAGCAGGGTCCCTGAACCTGGGATCACGCCCTGAGCATGAAGGCAGATGCCCAACCTCTGAACCACCCAGGCCTCCCTGCCATATGTCTTTTAACACTTTTATGGTGCTGCTGTAGTATAGACTGTTTCCATTTGGATGAACTCTGATATATCCACTTTTTGAGTTCTGCTTTTTCGTGTCATCACTAAGAGATCTTTGTCCCTAAGGTTATAAAATATTTTGAAATTTTGCTTTTCACATACAGGTGTTCAGTCCCATCAGGATGGGTAAGGTGGGGATCTAATTTTGTGTCTTTGTTTTTCTATTTCCATTTTTCTCATTGAGATCGCCAGCTGTCCCAGCGTCGTTGATTTGTAGGGACGTTGCTATCACATCCAAGCCTCTCGTGTATCTAGGATGGTTTCCCAGCTCTCTACCTAATATCATTTTTGTATCTTTTTCCTACCTTTCCCACCAGTTTATCTACATGGCTGCCAGGATATATTAAGTCTACTAAATAGTTATTTGGTTTTATAAAAATTTACATGGAAAGTTGCAAGTAATTTTTTTGGCCTAAGGAAAGAGCACTGAAGAAGGCCGAGGCTGACCACCTCTGTGGATGGAGTTTAGTAAACGTGAACTACAACGAAGCACTAGTTGAGGAGTGCGAGAAAGGAAGCCAAGTTTGTCGGGTCCCTAAAATGTGCTGGCTGTCTTTCTGGGCTTAGCTTACTAACTCATTTCAGAATGTCAGTAGCCACTTTGACTTAAGTGTTGTGTTTTGTTTTGTTTTTATTTTAAAGGATTTTTATTTTTGAGAGAACATGTGTTTGCATGAATAGTGGCTGAGGCAGAGGGAGAAGCAGACAAGCCAGTGCGGGACTCGATCCCAGGACCCTGGGATCCTGAGCTGAAGATTAAAGAATGTGCTGCTAGGCCAGGCCACCTTAGCTTAGGAGGAGTCCCATCACCCCTTTTCACACTACATTTGTGCTCAGGGCTGGGACTAAGAAACTAAATTTCTGTTACTGCACATCAGGCCACTGCACACAGTAGCTCCCTACCTCACCTCACTCCTGCGCTGTAGGACTTACTCTGCAATTGCAGAAGCCTGAGCTGCAGAAACAGCAGTTTCCTAAATGCTACTAAGATCTACTACCACGGCAGCAGGCCGCCTATATACCTGTGTGTACAGGAGCTAAAAACAAACAGAAAACAGCTCCTGCCCGTTGCCCCTCCCCCAGGTAGACACAGCCCGGTGTAAGGGGCTTGGCTGGCCTGGTGCAGGTGGGGTCAGCCCCACAAGCCCTCCACACGGTGGCCTTGAGCAACTGCAGCCTGCAGATTGGAACCTGGAAACCCTGACAAGGGCTTGACCTTAGTCTGACTCCAACAACCTGTTCTAGTTGTCCTATAGCCCATTGTTTTAGACTAGCTCCTCGAAGACTTTCCTGGTTCCAGACCATTTGGCTGAAACAAAAGACTCCAAAGGCTGGCCCATTTCAACCTCCTGTTGAAAGAGCAACCAGGTAAGGGCAAGAAAGTGTTATCTACACGTAGATGTATGTGCTTTATTTCGCTATAGCTGTGGTTAATTCATATTTGAACCACAACGCATGCTGTGTATACAGTCCATTCATTAGAAAAAGAATAGCGGGTGCCTGGATGGCTCAGTTGGTTGGGCCTCTGACTCTTGATTTTGGCTCAGGTCATGATCTCGGGGTCCTGAGAGTAGCCCTATCCGTGTCTGGGGCTCTGTGCTCAGTGGGGAGTCTGCTCCTCTCCCTCTTCTTCTCCCTTTGCTCCCACCCCCACCCCACCCCATGTATTGGCACGCAAGCTCTCTCACTCTAAAAATAAATAAATAAATTAAAATCTTTTTTTTAAAAAAACTAGTCAAATTAGTGATACCAAATATTGTCATAGTTGGAACTCTTAGGAGAAGACAAAATAGAGTTCTCTGTGTACTCTAGTATGGTTCTAATTTTAAGATTATAAATTACTAGTAAGTGGGGTTGGGTGGCACGTAAAAATAAAAATCAGTGAAAGGAGTTGAATTTTTGGATTGGCTCACAGCCACTGGAGAGCTTACTTGGAAAACCGCTTGAGTCCTATTATGTTGGGTTTCTCCAAATTTCATGTAGAAATCCTAGTTTGGGAATATTCTGGAGCTTTCATTACCACCCTCATACCTGAGTAAGTCCCCATTCTTCTTCTCTGAACTGTCCACATGACAATAGTTTACCTAGGCTCATATGGTGCAGATACAAGTCCAAAACCGACGGCAGCCCCCTCACGTATTTAAAAAGAGATAATCCAAACATAGAACTGAAAGGGACTATGAGGACCAGAATCAAATTATCCAAGAAGGAATGATAAAACAGTTGTTATAATTGTGCCAGAAATATGATAAGCTAGAAGGAGTGGAGACAAATGACTTTATTGAAGTTCTAGAAGGAAAAAATGGATTCCACGTGTCCTAAATCCAGATATTATTCTCCAAAGACCATGTTTAATAGCTGAACGAAACAAAGAACAAAATAATACCCTTCGGGGACAAATAGAGAAGCCGAAACCAATAACTGCCTACTCTACATTTATGACTTTTCCCAGCTGAGCAGCCATTGGCTCAACGTTAATCTAACTTAAGACGTTTGCTTCTGCATTTGCTATTTACCTGGCCTCATGTCAGCCTCCTTAGCTAATTTCTTCAGGTCAGTACCTGTCCTCGAAGACATCCTTTAATAAAAAGGGCAGCAAAATGACAAACTGTGCTTTACCCTTCTGGGCAAAGAAGTAACAATTTGCTTTTTTGTTCTGTTTTAATTCATTTGGGGGGGAGAGAGAGTGCATGAATTGGGAGGTCAGGGCAGAGGCAGAGGGAAAAGGAGACTCCTGGCTGAGCAGGGAGTCAGACATGGGGTTCCATCCCAGGACCCGGAGATCATGACCTGAGCTTAAGGCAGGTGCTTAAACAACTGAGCCACCCAAGCACTTCTCATTTGATTTTTTTTTTTTTTTTTAAGATTTTATTAATTTGACAGGAGAGAGAGCACAAGCAGAGGGAGAAGCAGGCCTCCCACTGAGCAGGGAGCCCAATGCTGACTGGATCCCAGGACCCCAGGGTCACGACCTGTGTTCAAGGCAGACACTTAACCACCTAACTGACTGAGCCACCCAGATGCCCCTCATTTGCTTTTTCAAGAGGGGATAGCCTCCTATTTTCCTTCAGTCCCCACAGTGACCAGGAAGAAGCAAAGCCTCAGCACTCGAGTTGGGCGATTCAGATGTCCTGCAGCGCTAAGTTAGTCCTCAGTGATTCCCTCTGCTTTGGACTGAGTGCCACCAATTTTGTTCTTGGGAACAAATGTCCCCTCTCCTGGTTCTTTTTCTGCTGCTTTTCCTCTGGTTGCATTTTCCAACTCATTCTGTGTCCCAGCTGTGTTCTCAACAATACCTCAACTTGATGGGACTTGGCACTTCTTTTAGTCACTGGTGTGTTATGAATCAAGCTTGTGAAAACCGCTTCCTTGGAAATTGTTAACACGGTTTCATTCCACAGGCAGAACTTTGCAGCCCTTGCCATCCTCCTCCATCGTAAAGCAACCCAAAGTTCCAAATGGGTTTTTATTAGAGTCTGGAATAGGTTCTCGGCAATGAGGGCTCAAATTTGGTGTTTCTATTGGGCAGAAGAGACGAGAAAATATTTTTTTATCTTGTCCCTACTCCAGGACCCCCATCTCACCAAAGGTACAAAAGAAGTAAAACCTAATTCATTTCTATTAACGTAAACAACTAGCAGTTTCACTGTTTTGGCTAAAGAAATCCTCCCATTAAATAGTAAACAGGCCAAATAAGGAAATGATTCATCTTGCCAAGTTCACTGGCCATAATTTTGTTGGCAAGTGTTATCTGACACGGAATAATAGAATTTCAACATTGGAAGAGATTTGAAAAGGCATATAGTCGAACCATCCAATGGATGCTCCAATGTCCTTTATGCACCAGCAGCTTCAAAACCTGGCTGCACATCAGAATAATTGAAGGCACTTGTTCAAAATAAAACTCATTTGGCCTCACCCTGGTGAGATTCCGATTCAACAGGCCTGGGTGGACCTGTTTATTTTGAATAACCCCCAGGTGATCCTGATGCAGCCACTCCACAGAACAGTGTTCCAGAACCACCACACAGCCTCGCCGTGTTTGGAGTCTGCAGAGTGTCAGCCTCTGCTTTGTCTTCTCCCGCACCTGGCCCTCTCTGCCTTCCAAAGTTGCCGAATTGGGGCAGCTCTGACTGTTGAAAAAATTCCTCCTCTGTCTCCGTGGAAATACTTATTCTGATAGCTTTTTTCCTATGCTCCCCTCCTACCCCTTGGAGCTACACAGAGGCCATCTGACCACCGCTGAGCCTTCAGATATTGGACAGTGGTGTTCATGGTCCATCCAGAGGTCTCTTCTGCAAACTAAACACCCCTCACTGCTGTGACAGTTCCTGTGCACCTTGGTTCTGACCTCCCCAGTGGGTTTCCTCTCTTGGGGGGCCCTATCTTTGGGCTTTAGAATCCAGCAGACATAAATTATAATAGAAGCTATTCTCCCTAGCTGAGTGGTTTGGGCACTTCGTGATATTTAGCCTTTGTGAACCTGAGTTCAGTCATGCATGAAGTGATGATACAGCTCATTGCTCAGGGCGCTTGGGGGGTCCAGCACAGACCCTGTTGCCCAGCTGGCCTCAAAGACAGCCCCCTTCTCCCTCCTGGTTTGTCCATCTTTCGCTTGGAGTGCGGCATTGAAAGTAGCACCATTAAATAGAAACGGAAAGTGAGAGGCATCTGGGTGGCTCAGTAGTTGAACGTTTGCCTTTGGCTCAGGTTGTGATCCAGGGTCCTGGGATGGAGTCCCACATAGGGCTTCCCGCAGGGAGCCTGCTTCTCCCTCTGCCTATGTCTCTCCCTCTCTCTGTGTCTCTCATGAATAAATAAATAAAATCCCCCCCCCAAAAAAAAAAAGGAAATGGAAAGGGAGCCACCTGTCTTTTTAAACTTTTGTGGCAATCACATTGAAAGAGTAAAAAACAGGTGAAATTCATCTTAATCTATCCCAGTTAATCCAATTTACCTAAAATATTTCAACATATCCATAATAAGAAATTGTACATTTTTCTACCCTAAATCTTCAAAATCTGATGTGTTTTACTCTTGCTGCATATCTTAGTTTGGGCTAGCTTCCTTTCAAGTGCTCAAGAGAGACGTGTGTATCTGATGGAGCAGATTTAGGGATGTAGCTGTTTCTACCCTAGGCCTGTAGCCCTTCCACCATCAGGAACCTCGCTCCTTCTGCTCCCACCCTTGGAAAGTTTTTCTGTCTCAAGATTCATCTCTGGCCCAAAGCCTGTCCCTTTTGCACATCTGTTTTTAAATCCTGAGCTATTAATTCAGTTCTTCAGGGGTTACCAGTTGAACACCAATATAGGCTAAGAACTGGGGATACCGGTTCTTGTCCTGCGAGCATTTGAATCTAGTTAAGAAATATACCCATAGAACTATAAAATCAAGGCAGAGTTATTAGGTACAAAAAAACCATAAATATATTGAGACCTTTTATTGTCTTAACCACTGACAAAATAATTCCTCTCAGAGGTGGAATGGCCTCTGGCCATGTAGGCTCCTTCCCTGCTTCACCCATGTTCCCAGATCTTTACTGTACCACACCCACAGATGTCCTGGGCAAATCAAAATTTACTTTGGCTGTTGGTGCAGGTTGGGATTAAAAGAATTGGCTAAGGTGATGCAGTGCCAACATACATTGTGAGGAAGGACCCCAGAGGAAGAGTGGTGGTGAGCGTATGCCCACATCCCCACACTGGCCAAGACCGAACAGAAATCTCATGGAAGGCTTGGAATTTCAGGGGGCATGGGACAAGGATTGAGTGATTGTGCTAGGCCAGTGGTTCTCAAACTTCAGTGGGCATTGCAGTCATTTGGGAAGTTTATAGAAATCCCCATTGTCAAGATGGCACCTCAGAGCATTTCATCCAAATCTCTGGGGATGGGACCCAGGCATCATTATGTTCTAAAACTCCCCCAAGAAGATTCTAGGGCAGCTAAAGTTGGGGACTAATGATTTTAAGAAGTGCTTCTCAAACTTTCACATCTGTAAGTCCTCTGAGAAGCTCCTTAAAGTACAGATTCTGACTCAGCAGGTCTGGCATGGGACTGAGACAGCATTTCTAACCTGCTGTCGGGTGGGCTCTATGCTCTCTAGAAAGTAGCAAGGTCTAGATCTCAAGGGGCTGGAGACCCTGCTTTTTACTGGGTTCTGGGGCTGGAAAGTTGCCTATCCTCTGGGCTCAGGGAAAATAAACAATAAAGCAGGAACATGAAGGACAGGTGGGATTTTAAAAGATGAGAAGGGAAGAAAGTGCATTTCAGCAGAAAATAACCATGTCTTGTCCCCACAGAGTCCAAAAAAAAAAAAGGGCATATGTTTGGGAAAAGGAGTTCCCAGTGAAGGGGACAAGCTGGCAGGGCAACCAGAAGAAAGCACAGCTTTCTGAAAATACCTAGTGATTAGCTCTTTGCAAACAAGGGACATGTGGGTGTGAAAAGGGATTGAATACGTAGAGCCAGACGGGTTTTGAAAACTACCGATGTCCTGACTTGAGCTGCTGCTCCTGGAGAAGGGTGAAGGAGAAACTGTAACAAACGCAAAGTCACAAACATACTAACATACTAACACTTACTTTTCTTGGAAAGAAAAATGTAAGTTCTCCTCTCTTATCTCCAGTTTCCCTATCACCAGGTACCAGATCCAAAATCCTCAGCTAATGTGTCCCAGCAATTTGGCAGTCCCTGAATGAAAAGCAAAGATCTTGTCATTTCCCACTACATCCCCTGAATATCAATGCCCCTGCCTTCAAGCCTTTGAGCATTTTTGGATTAGAGCAAACCTCCTTGCTCTGATCCTATCTGCCACCAGCAGCTCCATGCCAGCTGCCCCTTCTCATTAAAACAGATCCAGGGCACACAAACCACATCCCAGTCCTTCCTCATGGCCCCCCTGAAATTGTAAGGCAGTTGTTGGCTCTTGATAAACCTGCTCTGGCTAACCATGACACACATAGTTTGCCTTCCACTCTCTGCTCTACCTGTTCACACTTTATTCATGTATAATAAACTCTTGTTTTTAAGATTTATTCATTTATTTTAGCATGAACGGGGGAGAGGCAGAGAGAAAGGGAGAGAATCCCAAGCAGACTCCCTACTGAGTGTGGAGCCTGACACAGGGCTCCATCCCATGACCCTGAGATCAGAACCTGAACTGAAACCAAGACTCAGGCTTTCAACTGACTAAGCCACAGAGGCACCCCTACCACATAAACTCTTAATCTTTTACTTCACAGCTTTTTTAAAAAATATTTTATTTATTTATTCATGAGAGACAGAGGCAGAGACCTAGGCAAAGGTCTCCCTGCAGGGAACCCGATCAGGGGAAACCAGCTCTGATCAACTTATGCAGAAAAGGAATTTTTTGACAGTGTATTTTGCTCTGCTTCTTTGTCTCCTACTTTGAGATGTGAAACCTTGGGCAAGAGCATCTGATATGCTAAGCCAAGCCACATGTCAACAGATGCACAGTTGGGGCAGGAATGTGGCTAGAATTTGCTCTTTTTGGCTATGATGGGAAGTGGGCTCTGTGGATCTCCAGACATACAGTGAGGAATTCCCCAAACTTGGGAATGGGGTTTAGATGACTGCCAGCCAAAGAAACCAGGATTTTCAGAGCCGATGTGGGGCTTGATCCCAGGACCCTGAGATCCCAACCTGAGCCAAAGACGCTCAACCAACAGCCACCAGGTGCCCCAGTTGTTTAATATATAAAATAAGATTTATTTTTGCTGCTGGAAGTTAGATGTCTCTTTCCTTTCTGACTTGCCCTCCTGATAAGCAGCCGGGGGCAGGTGTTAGATGGTCCAGGTGTTTTTGGAAATTCTGCTAAGAGTATGTTAAGCTTGAGACATTAAATTTGTGTTTAATGGGATGTGTTTATGTAGTCAGCGTCACTCCTTGTGTAGTTGAGCTGTCGCTGGCTGAGCTGATATGGAAAACGCACCTACCTAATCTGGAGAGTTTTATCTGATGCTGTACACAAGTGCTACTTGAATTCACAGGGAAGAAGTGTTGAATTATCCATACGTTCAAAGCCTAGAAGTGGATGTGGGGAGGGAGTTAATAGAACACTCTGAAAAAGATGGGAACTAAAAAAAAAGGGGGGGAACTGCTTTGAGAGACCAGTGTGGGTCTCATGAAAGAGGAGGGAGCTAAGCAATGAATGATTTCTGAGCAATAAATAAATACACAAAGAGGGGCTTGGGAAGCAGGTGCATTCCAGTCTCAAGATATTTTATTGTGATCTCAAACTGGTTGAATGTGAAACTGCCTGTTAGTTAGGAGATAGAGCAAGTTCAGGAGCTTGAAAGTATAATAGGCACCAGTTACATGTGATGAAAGTTTAAGGAGGGTACATCACAGGATGCTAGACTGATGTCAGAAATCCTACTGGGGGATGCCTGGGTGGCTCAGCGGGTGAGCATCTGACTTTGGCCCAGGGCATGATCCTGGAATCCCGGGACCGGGATCGAGTCCCACATCGGGCTCCTTGCATAGAGCTTGCTTCTCCCTCTGCCTGTGTCTCTTCTTCTCTCTGTGTCTCTCATGAATAAATAAAGTCTTTTAAAAAATCATATTGGGAGAGAAGGCACGGTGCAGTGAAGGCAGGGTGTCCTCCCCCAGAGGAGGTCGTGCTTCTAGCGGCACCCCCAGTTTACCCCCCACCGCACCCCCACACACACACACATCTGCACTGCTGATAAAAACTACACTTTTCATAGTTTTGGGGTTTGCCACCTGGGAACTCTTCAAGGGCAAGGTCTTATTGATGATGTTTGTATCTGCTGCACCTGGCAGAGGGCCTGGATACCCCCCTCCTCCCACCCCAAAGTAGGCTCTCAAGATGTTTGCTGAATTAAAATACCACGCAAGATCTATGAACACCACCTGGTGCCCTGCTAGCTAACAAAGGTTAATAACAGCAAGGTGCTCTTAGAATAAAAGGCTTATGTGGAAAACCAACTAAGGGGGTTCTGGGACCACAGATCCTTTCCCCTCTACTTCCAATGCCAGGGAATGTGGGCAGACAACTGTATGTGGCCAAGGCAGGGGGCTCTGTGGTCACAGTAGAAGCAAAGGTAGCAGAACTTGCCATAACCTGGGTAGAAGCCAAAAGAAGAGACAAAGGTATTGCAGAACACCCTTGAGAACAAGCAAAAGAGAAAAAAGAAAACAATTGCATGGAAACTAAATCCACGTATACCATTGCATTTGCACATTTAAGTAGAATTGTACATAAAGATATAGACACGAACCAATTTTTAAAAGCTCTTAGAGAAGTGACCCTTAGATGAGTAGGTCATGACAGCCCAGTACCAAGAACCCCTCCAGGGTGCACTGCCCAGTTTTAATCAACGTATAAAAATATAAAACAACGGCTACAGCCGAGGACTGATACCATCATGCCAGGCTCTTCCAAGTGGAGTGTTCAGCAGTGAGGGTCGGAGGACGGGTCTAGAGCCGGGCATACCTTACCTTGAACAAGAAGAGGTGTGACATGATGACAACATCCACCTGGAAACAACAGTTTATTCAAATTGGGGACACTTTGCTCAGTGAGTATGTAAGAAGGCACCACGAGGGAACAGAGAAGGTCTGAAGGGCCACGGAGGAAATGGGGGTAGATTATTACGTATGCATGAAGTATGCCATGAGATAGGATGCCACCACCAACAGCTGAGGACCACCACTTGTTTCATTAAGTCAGCTTTAGAACTTTCTTGGCTTCCCTAGAGTATTTTTATTGTTTCTCCATTTTTTCCCCTTTTAACTCTTCTGAAATAATTTCAGATTTGCAGAAAAGTTGCAAGCATACTACCCAGATTCACCAGTTGTTAGTGTTTTGCTATATTTGCATTATCATGCTAGATACACACATTTTTTTTTTTGCACTGAGAGTAAGTTGCAGACATCCTATCTTCTCTCCCCCTATATATTTCTACATGTTCATCCAGACATAAAAACATTCTTTTGTGGGGCACCTGAGTGGCTCAGTTAAGTGACCAACTTGATTTTGGCTAAGGTCACAATCTCAGGGTCATGAAATCGAGCCCCACATCAGACTCTATACTAGGTGTGGAACCTGCTTAAGATTCTCTCTCCCTCTGCCCCTACCCCTCAAAAACACAAAGCCATTCTTTTACATAACTATGTTACAGTGGTCAAGATTAGGAAATTTAATATGGTTACAAATTATTACCAAATACATTCAAATTTTGCCAATTGTCCCCATATATCCTATATTCTTAGCACTGCCCAGTGGAACTTCGTGCCACAATGGAAAAGGCCGTTGAGTCCTTAAAATGAGCTCAGTGTGACAGAGGAACTCAATTTTTAATTATATTTAATTTAAATTAATTTTCATTGAAATAGCCACATGTCCCAGTGGCTGGTGGTTAACATGCAGCTTCCATCTTCCTGGCTTTAAATGAATAATTTTGAAACTCCGAGCACTGTCAGGAGAATTTCTCTTTCTCATAGGTCACAGACTGGGGTCCACCAGCTGAGTATGATGGTCCGATGTGCCTTGTTGAGCAGCATGGTGTGTTCTCAAAAAGTTGAATGAGTTGTCTACAGGTAAAAATCCTATAGTTGCACACAAGACTTAGAATGCCTGGCTTTTCACTTAAAATCAGAAGGCGTGGCAACACAGCACCTCCTTCCCACAGGGCCCTCCTCTATGTGGGCTTTGGAGGCTTCAAGGTACTTCCCAGACCCACCGAGGAAGGGTGTTTAGACTCCCCCACACACAGTGCCTGTGCTCCTCAGGTGCTTTCACTGGGGCTGCATTACTCACTTTAGAATCTCAACCCTGGACGGGAGGAAAGTGGGTGAAGGCTCTGTCAGCCTGACACAAAATGCTTCTCAGTGGGTGGTGCCAGTTTCCCCAAGGGAAGAGAAGCATGATGGGGACACCAGATTCCATTTGAATTAACCAACATTCTCCTCTCCAAAGAATTTCTTCTATTTCCTCAGGCTAAATTCCAAGAATTCCCTGCTGCATGGATTACCCCACTGGAAACCGATGAGAAGTCAAGGGTTGACACCTTAGGCCAATGAGAGTAGCACCTCTTCGCTGAGCCACGGGAGGTTGTCTGAATTCTCCCACAGATGCTGCTCAGAACCCCAGCTACCCCAAGCATTTGCCTGATGGGCTTGCAAAAGATTCCCCTTTCTGAAACATGAGCTCTAGAGGAGTGTGTGTATGTATAATGAACTTTTAACTTCAAATCCCGTAGAACTGGGACGCCCGGGTGGCTCAGTGGTTGAGTGTCTGCCTTCGGCTCAGGGCATGATCCCGGGGGGTTCTGGGATCGAGTCCCACTCTGGGCTCCCTGCAGGGAGCCTGCTTCTCCCTCTGCCTGTGTCTCTGTCTCTCTCTCTCTCTCTCTGTATCTCTCATGAATAAATAAATAAAATCTTTATGAAAAAAATCCTATAGAACTATTGTGACAGTAGTACAGAGTTCCCATGTCCCTGGCACCAGTATCCCCTTCAGTACTTCACATCCATAGGGTGTGTTGGTTACGATTAACGAATTGATATGGATATATCATTATTATCAAAAGTTTATACTGTACTCAGATTTCCTTTATTTTTACCTACTGTCCTTTTTCTGTCCCAGGGTTCCATCCAGGATACCATATTACATTTAGTTGTCTCTAGGTTTCTCTTGGCTGTGACCATTTGTTTTTGATAACCTCAGTAGACTGGAAGAGTACTGGTCAGGGATCCCACAGAACGTCCCTCAATTAGGATCTGTCAGATGTTTTTCGCATGATTGGACTGGTTATGTGTTTTGGGAATGAAGAGCACAGAGGTGAAGTGCTGTTTTCATCACATATCAAGGATGTATTGTCAACATGACATCATCTGTCATTGTGACACCTGGCTTGAAGTACTGTATGTCAGCTTCCCCCACTGTAGAGTCACTTTTTCCCTCCTTTCCATACTGTACTTTTTGGAAGGAAGTCACCACATGCAGCCCACACTTAAGGGATAAGAAGCTCTACCCTACACCTTGAGAGTAGTGTTTACATAAAATGTTTGGAATCCCTTTCCATGAGAGATTTCTCTGTTCTCCCTCAGTTTGTTTGTTTGTTTGTTTATTTTATTTATTTATTCAGTCATTTATGTATACTAGTAGACTCATGGGTATTTATTTTCTGTTTTGAGTTCTAATCCAATAATGCTACTTCATTGTGTTGCTCAAATTATTCCAGCTTCGGCCACTGGGAGCTCTTTCAGTTGGCTCCTGTGTCCTGTTAACATACCTTATCGTGGCGGGATTGTTTTGTTTTGTTTTGTTTAGCACTTCCTTGCTTTCTGGGATTCTAAGATGCTTCAAGCATCTAGTATATTTCCAGCTCCTAGAAGGACCACAGGGATCTGGTTTCTTTTATTGGAGAATGGTATTAGTGACCAAGATTTGGGGGCTAGGTGTGCTTGTTGGGACTAGGGTATCTTTGCTTATAGGCCCCCTCAGCTGACAGACCAAGGAGCATTTATACTAACCTGTGTCTATATACATATTTTGAAATATTTCTATACATAACTATCTGTATCTATATTAAGCTAACCATGAGTTCATGCTGTTGTTTTTGGCCCTAATCCCTCATCATATGGAATATTCTAACCTCCCACTCCAAAGGATGGTTCCCTTCACTTGCTATCCATATACCTAACTGTTCAACTCCAATATACATGTATAGCAATGTATACAGGTTAACCCACGGCTAACCCATAACCCTCCATAGAAACAACTTTATTAACTAGAGACAGTGCTTATGTACAGATTCTTTTGCCTTTAGTCTTGTAGACTCCACTCATATCCAAAGTTACTTAGGTCCCCCGCTCTTTCAGTGACATTTTTTATATATCTGTAATATGATTTGCTTTGTTGCATTCTATCATAAGATTTCCCAGCTTGCTAAAGGGCCTGTTTGCAGCATACATTCAGGTTCATTCTTTGTGCTATAAATTTCTGTGGGTTTTGACAAATATATAGTGTCATGTATCCACCACTACAGGATTATATGGTATGGTTTCACTCCCCTAAAAATCCTCCATACTCCACCCATTCAGTACTCCTTTCCTCCTGCTGACAACCACTAATCTTTTTTATTTCTCTATTTTTGCATTTTCTAGAGTTTCATGTAATTGGAGTCATAAACTGTGTAGTCTTTTCAAACTGGCTTCTTTTGTTTAGCAATACATATTTAAGATTTTTCTGGCTTGATAGCTCATTTCCTTTTATCACTGAACAACATACCTATACCACAATTTGTTCATCCATTATCATATTGGACATCTTGGTTGCTTCCAATTCTTAGAAATTATGAATAAAGCATCTATAAACATTCACATGCAGATTGTTATGCACACATCAGTTTTCAGATCAGTTGGGTAAATACCTAGAAGCACAATTGCTGGATCATATGGTAAGCCTATGTTTAGCTTTGCAAGAAACTGTCACTGTCTTCCAAAGTGGCTGTAGTATTTTGCGTTCTCACCAGTAACAAAGGAGACTTCCATTGCTACATAATCCTTGCCAGCAATTGGTGGTGGTGTCAGATTTTTGGATTTTTTTCATTTTTCATTTTTTTTCATCATGATAAGTGTACTCTTTAATCCCCATCACCTATTTCATCCATCCCCCCACCCACCTCCACTCTGGTGGACATCAGTTTGTTCTCTAAGAGTCCATTTTGTGGTTTGTGTGTGTCTCTCTCTTTCTCCCTTTACTCGTTTGTTTTGTTTCTTAATCTCACATATAAGTGAGATCATATGGTATTTCTGACTGACTGATTTTACTTTGCACTATATTCTCTAGCTCTGTCCGCGTGGTTGCAAACAGCAAAATTTGGGTTTTTGGTGTTGAGTTGTATCCGTTCTGTATATATTTTGGATTCTAACCCTTTACTGGGTATGTCACTTACAGATATCTTCTCCCATTCAGTAGGTTACCATTTAGTTGTGTTGTTTCCTTCCTGTGCAGAAGCTTTTAATTTTGAAGTAATCCTGATAGCTTATTTTCACTTTTATTCCCCTTGCCTCCAGAGACACATCTAGAAAAATGTTGCTACAACCAATGTCAAAGACATTAGTGCCTGTGTTCCCTTCCAGGATTTTCATGGTGTCAGGTCTCACATTTAGGTCTGCAAGCCATTTTGAGTTTATTTTTGTGTATGGTGAAAGAAAGTGGTCCAGTTTCATTTTTTTCCATGTAGCTGTCAAGTTTTTCCAACACCATTTGTTGAAGAGACTGTCTTTTTCTCCACTGTGTAGTCCTTCTTCCTTTGTCAGATTGACTACATAATTGTGGGTTTATTTCTAGGTTTTCTATTCTTTTGATCTATATATCTCTTTATGCCAGTACCATACCATTTTAATTACTACTGTTTTGTAATATAACTTGAAGTCTAGAATTGTAATACCCCTAGTTTTTGTTTTTCTTTTTCAAGATTGCTTTGGCTATTCGAGATCTCTTGTGGTTCCATATCAATTTTAGGATTGCTTGTTCTACTTCTGTGAAAAATGCTGTTGGTATTTTAGTAGGGATTGCATTAAATGTGTAGATTGCTTTGGATAATATAGACATTATAACAATATTCTTCCAGCCTGTGAGCATGGAATGTTTTTCCATTTCTTTGTGTCATCTTTTGTTTCTTTCATCGATGTTTTCTAGTTTTCAGAATACAGGTCTTTTGCCTCTTTGGTTAAGTGTTATTACTAGATATTTTATCAGTTTGGGCACAGTTGTAAATGGGATTGTCTTCTTAATTTTTTTTCTGCTGCTTCATTATTAGTGTGTAAAAATGCACCAAATTTCTGTACATTGATTTTTTTTATCCTGTGACTTTACTGAATTCTTTTATCAGTTCTGGTAGTTTTTTGGTGGAATCTTTAGTTTTCTACATAGGGTATCATGTCATCTGCAAACAGTAAGAGTTTTATTTCTTCTTACACATTGGATGCCTTTTCTTTTTGTTGTATAATTGCTGTGGCTAGGACTTCCAGTATTGTGTTGAGTAAAAGTGGTGAGCATGGACATTCTTGTCTTGTTCCTGACCTTACGGGAAAAGCTTTCAGTTTTTCCCCATTGAATATTATGTTGGCTGTGGGTCTTTCATACAAGGACTTTATTGTATTGAGGTATGTTCCATCCAGACCTATTTTACAGATGGTTTTTATCATGAAGGGATATTGTACTTTGTTGAATGCTTTTTCTGCATCTATTGAAGTGATCATATGGTTTTTATCTTTTCTCCTATTGATGTGATGTGTCATGTTGTTGTTTTGTGAATATAGAACCACCCTCGCATCCCAGAAATTAAATCACACCTGATCATGGTATATGTTTTTTAATGTATTATTGGATTCGGTTTGTTAATATTTTGTTGAGGATTTTTGCATCAATATTCATGAGATATTGGCCCATAGTTCGTGTTCTCTCTCTCTCTCTCTCTCTCTCTCTCTTTGTGGTGTCTTTATTTGGGTTTGGAATCAGGGTAATACTGGCCTCATAGAATGAATTTGGAAGTTTTCCTTCCTCTTCTATTTTTTGAAGTATTTTGAGAAGAATAGGTATTAACTCTTCTTTAAATGTTTGGTAGAAAACCAATAAAATTTGGTAGAATTTGCCTATGAAGCTATCTTGTCCTGGACTTTTGTTTTTGGGAATTTGTTGATTATCGATTCAATTTCATTCCTGATAATTGATCTGTTCAAATTTTCTATTTCTTTCTGCTTCAGTTTTGGTGGGTTCTATGTTTCTAGAGACTTATCCATTTAAGTTGTCTAATTTGTTAACATATAGGTTTTCCCAATATTCTGTTACAATTGTTTGTATTTCTGTGGTGTTGATTGTTATTTCTCCTCTTTCATTAGTCATTTTGTTTATTTGGGTTATTTGGGTCTTCTCTCTCTCTTTGTGTCTGGATAAAGGTTTATCAATTTTCTTGACCTTTTCAAAGAACCAGCTCCTGGTTTCACTGATCTGTTCTATTGACTTTTTTTTAGTTTCTATATCATTTATTTCTGCTCTAATATTTATTATTTCCCGCCTTTTGCTAGGTTTGGGTTTTGTTTGTTCTTTTTCTAGCTCATTTAGGTGTAGGGTTAGGTTGCTTACTTGAGATTTTTCTTGTTCTTAAGGTAGGCCTATATTGCTATAAATTTCTCTCTTAGAACTGCTTTCATTGCATCCCAAAGATTTTGGACCATTGTGTTTTCATTTTCATTTTTTTTCCATGTAATTTGTTATTTCTTCTTTGATTTCTTGGTTGACCTATTCATTGTTTAGTGGAATGTTATTTAACCTCCATATATTTTTGTTCTTTCTAAATTCTTTCTTGTGGTTAATTTCTAGTTTCATGGCATTATGGTCAGAAAAGATGTCAATTTTAGTCATCTAATAAGTATGTAGTGGTAACTTGTTTTAGTTGGAGTAATTATTAAGTATAACACTCTATACCCAAGGGGGGGGGGGAGAAATGGCTCATATATTAAATCACATGAAAATAGGTTACAAAAATAATAAGAAATTGGGGGCTCCTAGGAGGCTCAATTGGTTAAGCATCCAGCTTCATCTCAGGTCATGATCACAGGGTCCTGGAATCGAGCCCCATGTTGGGCTCCCTGCTCAGCTCTGCTTCTCCCTCTTCTTCTGCCCTTTCGCCCAATTGTACTCTCTCTCTCTCTCTCTCTCTCAAATAAATAAAATCTTTTTAAAAATAATAAAACAAGTTAAATAAAACAAAAAAAATTGGCATTGCCAAACAGCTGGAGTAGTTTATTATTGCACTTCTATTAGCAATAATCGTGCCTCGGATAAACCTCATTGGCTACGATACTGCCACTGTGCAAAGCTATTATTGCACTTCTATAGTAAGTTTAGCTTTATGTTGCAAACACAGTTTCCTTTAAAGAGGAAGCATATGAGATTACATGGAAAGACAAAAATGTTTCTGCCTCAGTTTAAGTAGAAATTTATCTTATAAACTTGGTTTTTTTGTTGTTTTTTGTTAATCTTTGAACTTTGAACTAATAGGCATTGGATACCATAAAAGATGGAGTTAGCAACCAGTTTTACAACTGTAGTAACATGCCTCCAGAAGTTCCTTATATCTTCCTTTCATGGAAGCTGCCCTCCATCAGCCATCTCTTCCAAGAGTTATGGTTTCCTGAAATGTGTGTCTGAGAGTCTTTCTCTAAAGAATTTTAGAACAACAAGCATGATGACCTTGACATATTAAATGCTGCTAAAAACTTGTGAATTAAATTGAATGGAGATGGTGCAGACACCATGCTGTTTGGTGATCAGAGGTTGGCCTGTTGGGTTTCTCCTAGGGGTTCCCAAATCTGTGAAGATTCTCTTCTAGTAGCCACTATGAAAATGAAAAAATAAATAAATAAATAAATAAATAAATAAATAAAACCCCCAAAACCCCAGCTTACTCACCTAGACCCTAGTAGGTTTTTCTTCATTCCAGCTCTAACTTGGAATTTCTGGCTTTTCATTTTGCTATTTTTTTTAGAGAAGAGCCTGACTTTTAGTACATTTTCTGAAAGTGTATTGGCGCATCTCCACTGGATGGAGACTCCTAGATCTGAAGGCATCTCTTAAATTGAGATTTCCTTATACTGGTTTTATTTTGCAATGGCCATGTGCACAAGAGTTATTGCTAAGCAATTACTGTTCATCTGACAACTGGAATGGGGCCAGGTGTTTGAAATGAATTAGTACAATGAGGCATAACTCCTTTACCTGGAATTAAAAGGAGCAAAAAAGGTTCTTGATAATATTTCAAGTTAATTTTCCACAGTATCACTTGAAGACAGAGCAGTGGAAGGAAATGCAGTGGTCTGACAAGCTTATTCGTCTATCTCAGCTGTGAGATGGAGAGAAGCAGGTGAAATAATGCCACTACACACTTTTTTTTATTTATTTTATTTTTTTTTATTTTTTTATTTTTTTAAATTTTTTTATTTATTTATGATAGTCACAGAGAGAGAGAGAGAGAGGCAGAGACACAGGCAGAGGGAGAAGCAGGCTCCATGCACCGGGAGCCCGATGTGGGATTCGATCCTGGGTCTCCAGGATCGCGCCCTGGGCCAAAGGCAGGCGCCAAACCACTGCGCCACCCAGGGATCCCCACACTTTTTTTTAATAAAGCTGCTATGCAGAGTCCACTGTCCAAAAAGAAAAAAAAAGGAGGGGGGTAGAGAACAAAGAGTGTCAGTAGCTATTTAGACAGAAAGACAATAATGCTTTCTACATTGTCCATTAATGCCAATTTGCTGTGAAACTTTCCAAAGCTAATGAGATATTAAATGTGTTTTGTCAAGGGAAGAAGCTGATTAGTCTTTGGTTTGATTTTTAATGTCATTGGCAAGGAAAAGTATGTGGCTTAAATTTTGGAAGTAACTTTCATTCAGAGCCCTGTGGAAACATGATTGGACTCATGAAGGACATGAAGACCACTTGGCTAGAAACGTAACAGCAGTTATGAAGCATGACTTCTCCTCTGGATTGGGTTGATTGTATTACTTTTTTCCTGGTGTTTGTAGGGAGACCTGAGCCTCTTGTGTAGATGCCTGAACATCATCTTTTCCACACATCATCGTCATAGCTTTCAAAGGCAGTTTCATTCTGAGAAGGGTTTTAGAACATGGGGCTTTCCAGATACCCTTCCTATATGAATTAAGCCAGTAATCAATCATTAACCTATATCAAATCTATAGATAGCTAGTATGGAACTATATGTTATATAATACACAGATAATGGTCTACTTGATGTAAGGCATTTGGTATTATGGAAGCAGGAGATCTTTGAACTTGATGAGTTGTTTATTTTAAACCACACCAAACCAAACTCTTTTGTTCCCCTTTGAGGTGGGTTGAGGGACAGTTTGAAGAGTCCAAGCTTGGTTCCTCTGGGGTGGGCTTAAAAAGACAATTCCATGAGCTTAAAAAGTAGTTTCACACCAGTTTCCCCAATATCAAGCCATTTTTAAGATTGTTCTATAAGGTATCTTAACCTTAAAAATAAAATTGTCAGTTATTTTACAAGCAAAAATGGGTGTATTTGGGAATTGCAGAGAATTCCAATTTGGGACATGTAAGCCTTGGCACAAACATAGGCAAGTTCAGGAAGCAAAGGAGAGAAATACTCTTTTAGAGAAGGAGGGTATTGGGAGAACCTCTTTTTTTTTTCCTTTTTAAAGATTTATTTATTCATGAGAGACACAGAGGGGCCGAGACCTAGGCAAAGGGAGAAGCAGGCTCCGTGGTGAGCCTGATGGAGGACTCCATCCCAGGACCCCGGGGTCACGCCCTGAGCCAAAGGCAGATGCTCAACCACTGAGCCAACCAGGAGCTGGGAGAGAGCCTCTTATAAACAAAAAGTCCCCTGGAATAAACTGGGAGTTCTAAGTGTAGTGGCTTTTCATTGGCTGAGCTGTTGCCAGGCAGGGAGAAAACCTTTGTTCCTCCTGGGCAGTAGTGAAGTATAGATAGGCTTCTCCCAGCGGAGAATGCAAAGTCCTTCTCTCCCTGCCCCCTCTGCATTTGAGGACATGTGGTGGGGCCTGAGAGCTCCCCCTTCTGGCCACCCCACTCCACTTTAAATGAGGTTTCCTTGTATTCATTTTCACAGGTTATATATTTTTGCATGTAGAAGTCCCACTTGTGTGGAATACTAGCTACTTAATCCAAACATAGGCTAGATATCTCTCAAGTTCCTGTCCTGTCCTATCCTTTAAAATCTAGCTAGATAAGTAGATGGTTGTATGACAGATTATTCAGATAAAAATAGGTACAGCATCTGTGACAAAACGAAAATACCTTCTCATCATTGAACCTATCTGTAATATAAATCAGGAGTGGCTGTAACTGTAGTGATGATGGTTGTCACAAATTACAGAATTCAAGTGGAAATATCTAGTGCTTCACATTCAATAGGGCCTCAACACGGCTAAATGGGAGAAAAATGGGAAAAAACTCTTGCGTTAGCATGTAGGGGTAGACAGAGGCAAAATCAGATGTACACCTGAGTTAAGCATAAATGTACGAAGTAACAGTGTAAGAAAATAGGAATTAGAATGGGCTAGAAAGGGCTGACTCACTTGGTAGAGCAAGGGGCTCTTGATCTCAGGGTTGTGACTTCAAGCTCCACATTGGGTATGGAGATTACTTTAAAAATCTTGTTTTCTTTTTTTTCTTTTTTAAAGAGTTATTTTAAAGAGTGAGAGAGTGAGGGGGAGAGGGGAAGAGGAAGAGAATCTTCAAGCAGCCTCCTTGCTGAGTGTGGAGCCCAACTTGGGGCTTGCTCAGTCTCATGACCTATAAGATCATGACCTGAGCTGAAATCGAGTCGGATGCTGGGGGAACCCTGGGTGGCTCAGCGGTTTAGCCCCTGCCTTCGGCCCGGGGCCTGATCCTGGAGCCCCGGGATCGGGTCCTGCATCAGGCTTCCTGCCTGTGTCTTTGCCTCTCTCTCTCTTTCTCTGTGTCTCTCATGAATGAATAAATAAAATCTTTTTAAAAATTTTTAAAAATAAAACTAAAATGACTTTTAAAATAAATAAAAATTTTTAGAAAGTCAGATGCTGAAGGAGGGTGAGGCAATGGAAACTGCTAAGGGCCTAGAATCCATCCTGGTCACTGGGCCTAGTGGTGTGTTTTGTTTGGGGAGTAAGAGGTGGCCCAAAGGGAAGAACATGCAGAGAGGCAGAGCAAAGGGAGACAGGTGCTACAACTGTGGAGTTGTCCACCACCATGCCAAGGAATGCAAGCTGCCACCCCAGCCCAAGAAGTGCCATTTCTGCCAGGGCATCAGCCTTATAGTGGCCTCATGTCCACTGAAGGGCCAGCAGGTCCCCAGCTCACAGGAAAGCCAGCCGACTTTCAGGAGGAAGAAGAAAAAGAGATCCATAGCCCTGCCCTGCTCTCAGAGACACAGAATTGAGCTACAGTGTTTGGAGGCAATTCTTTTGTGATCAGGAAGTTTTGAGGAGCAGGTGTCAATTGGCAGAGTGGGGAAAGTGGGGACAGGGTGGGTAGGGGGCAGCTGGCTCTGCCATGTATCTCAGGCTGGGGTCCCACAGCATCACTCCCTCTTCCCTCCTGGCAGGGTAGTAGGGGAAGGGGGGAGGCAAAGGAACTCCAACCAACTCCAACGTGGCTCTATCCAAATGCTTGTGTGAGAAAATCCCTCCGTGTGTGTTTTATCTGAGTCTCCGCCCCCAGATCGCCAGCTTTTGAAAGTAGCCTGGATAGGAAAGTTGTTTCCCTTTCAAGGAGTGATATATAATAATTTTTCCCATGCCAGAATGTAAAGATGAAGCACAAAACCAGATTGATAGGCTCAACCCACGAATTACTACATTCTGTGGGAGGGAATCCCTCAGGGGTAAGGCAGGGTTTTTCCACATCTTGTCTCATAATCCACCCTTGGGATAGACTGAGAGCTGTCCCAAGCAATGGGTTGTGACAGTAGCCATGGGGATTGTTGGAGGAACAGCTCCTAAGCTTACTACCACCCCATTCTGGGCCGATAGGATTTATTTGCTCCCTTGGATAATCACACCTTGTGCCCCAATTTCTCCAGGATACCAACTGCACTAGCTGTGTGCAAATAATGTAGCTTGTGCATTTTGACTTTTTTTACATAATATAAATATTCTGGTTTTGTATTTCTGTGTATTTTAATCTTAAGGCCCTCATTCCTACATTGTGTTCTCAGGTACATGAACAATCTCAGGAATCAGTCGGCAGCAGCTCCAGGTCTGCACAGCAGGAATACTTTTTGTTTTATCACTAGGGAGAACAGTTATTTGGAGTACATAGCCTATTGAGCTACCTCCTTTTTGCCAATTAGAGCTGGCTGTTTTGTAATAGTGTTCTTTTTTTTTTAATTCATGAGAATTAAAAAAATTACACAGAGAGAGAGGCAGAGACGCAGGTAGAGGGAGAAGCAGGCTCCATGCAGAGAGCCCGACGTGGGACTCGATCCCAGGTCTCCAGGACCACACCCTGGGCTGAAGGCGGTACTAAACTGCTGAGCCACCCGGGCTGCCCTGTAATAGTGTTCTTTTGAACCCCCTCTACCTGGGCAGCCCCGGTGGCTCAGCAGTTTAGTGCCATCTTTGGCCCGGGGTGTGATCCTTGAGACCTGGGATCGAGTCCCATATTGGGCTACCTGCATGGAGTCTGCTTCTCCCTCTACCTGTGTCTCTGCCTATCTCTGTGTGTGTGTCTTTCATGAATAAATAAAATCTTAAAAAAAGAGAGAGAAGAAAGAAAGAAAGAAAGAAAGAAAGAAAGAAAGAAAGAAAGAAAGAAACCCCTCTACCTTTGGTGTTCCATGGGAGACTAGGTTTTAATTCAGTTGCTCCCACCCCCACCCCCCACCCCCACCCTAATCCCTTTCTACGGAAGAGGCCACACCAGCTGAAAGGTGCAGAGAGGACTTAGTTAAGGGTTCTCTATATGTGTAATAAATGATTCCTGTTCCAGACTTCTAATCCCAGAGCATGAGACTCACTTTACATACCAGATCCATCCTTTACCAGATTGGGCTAGGCCTGTCATGCACAACAGGGTGTGTGTGATGTGTGTGTGTATGTGTGCACGCACACATGTGTGTGTTTTAAAAATGAGTTGATAGGGATAGGTTTAAGAATAATAACTCTGGACCCACCTTGAGCTGCCCAGGAATGGGTATACAAAGCAAAGGCTAAATTTCCTAACCTCTATAAATTCTGGGTTTTTCTTGTTGGCTTCCAGAAAGACCATAAGCCATGGCTTCTTTGTGGTGCTCAAAGCCAGCGTCTTGCCCTGCTGCAGCAGTGATTAGTGTCATGGTAGCTAAAGGATAAAAGAAGGTTTACTTACGTGTTATGAAATCGCCACAAACCTACCTCATTATATTGAAATGGGGCTGATGCAATAGAATGTATTGGGTGATGTGCATCTGATCCTGGGTTCTTGTCTCCCCCCCACCCTGGCTGCCCCTTCTAGTGATCATATTTGTCTGGGTTTTGTAGGACTTCACAAATAGTTGATTGGGTGATTGCTAGGTGGCCTGGTTTGTGTAAATGTGTTGGTCTTCTCCATGTTCTCATTGGGTTTTATTGTTTATAAACTTCTTTTTGTATTGAGAAAATTAAGCAAAGCATCTTTGACAAAAGATTCTGCATCAGGATAAGAATCTGGAGCATAGCTTGGTGACTCCTCTTAAAGTGCAGTGGTCTTGAACCATCCTTTCATTTGTGTTTCCTTCCTGTATTTCCTATTTGGGGCCAGACCTTCTGTCCTAACAACTTGACTCCTACCCTACTTTTCTTCTATCCCCTCATCCAAAAAAAGCCCCCACATGTATACATGTACATTCTGAAGCAGCTACCAACACTCCATCCCTGGTTCCCAATCTCCTGTGTCAAGACCATTCCTTGATGTGAGCCATACTAATACACTTGTATTTGGATGGAACAAACCTATTTTATTTTTATTTTTTTTAAGACTTTTTTTTTTTATTTGAGAGAGAGAGAGAGAGAGAACACAGGCAGACAGGAGAGGGAGAAGTAGGCTCCCTATGAGCAGGGAGCCCAACGTGGGGCTGGGTCATGACCCAAGCTGAAGGCAGATGCTCAACTGACTGAACCACCCAGGCACCCTGGAACAAAACTACTTTAATCTCCCATCTTAGGGTAGAGAGAAACAGAAGCAGCGAGGGGGGCCACCCATGTAGAAAGTAGGATCGGGAGACGAAGAAAGGAAAGATGACTATATCTAAGTCACTCGGGAACTTTAATGCAAGTGCAAGAAACGTATGTCAAAGTGGCCCCCAGATGGTTTAATTGGAGATGGACGAATGTAACTCCATGTTTACTGCTAGAAACCAAAGCTTTATGAGAGCTCTTGAATTAGTGGAAGAGAGGTGGTAGGAAAGCTGTACCTCTCTGTTCTTTCCCTGATCCTTTCCCCTCATTTATGAACTGGAGGAGACTGAGCCTCCTTGGACTTTGGTGACTCCATCTCAGGGGAGTGTTTGTTTATTTGATGGTTGATTTTGCTGTGCCAGCTACTTCCTTTCCCATGTGCTAATGTTTTATAACACACATGCTGACCGTTTCCCCTTCTCTTTACCCTGGAAAAATACAATGAAGAAATAAAAACCTATTAGTACTGGGGGCTACCATACTGGACAGCCCAGGTCTAAAGCATCTCACTGCCACCCTTTGTCACAGAGATACCCTGGCCCTGCTCTTGTTTCCTGCATGCAGTAAACTCCCCACTGTCCTGAGCAAGAACAGCCAAGTTACACCCACTTTAGGATGCCAGTCAGTTATTGGAATGCATGGCTCTCTCTCAACTCAGCCTTGGCGGGGGCTGGGGGGTCACCACCATCCTCATGAACTGCAGACTTTTCTTGCCCCGGGAACAGAAACCCAGATTCCATAAGCCCTTGTTGTCTAGATTGGGCTCTGGGCTTGCCACTGGCTGGGCAGCCAGTTCCGTGGGCTTCACCCTGAGCCTCTCACTCCCTCTCTGCCTGGAGTGCATCCAGCTTGGTGAGTCAGGGCATGAGTTATGAGTAACCCAGAAGGCCCTGGAACAATTGTCTTCCTAACTAGCTTTTGAATCACCTGATCCTCTCTGGGATCAGATCAAGTTGGGAAAATTGGTTCTGCTCAACCAACCAGGGCTCCCTGCCAAGATTTCTCACATCTGGTCCCTCCTTTCCTTCTTGGCTCCCAGACAGTCCAGGCATTTGGCACAGAGAGAGCTTGAATTTTCTGGAATTGCTTTTGCAGGGAATTTGGCATAAGCTAATCAGCTCCTTCACGTGGCTTCCATTCTCTCAAGGTTTAGTTCATTCGTTTGTTGGGTTTCCCCCCTCTTTCTTTAAAAAAAAAAAAAAAAGCCTTAGCCATTAAAATATAAGCTGAGGACGCTGAAGAGTGGTTCAAATAAATTGAGAAATTGCAAGAAGATTCTGGTTGCGGGGTGTTATCAACTTCTCACTTGATTGAAACCAGTCTCCACCCAAATCTTCACCCAGAATATTCTGCTGAGTTCTACTTCCAGGCCCATCTGCCCAAGATACCAGCATAGATTTGTGTACACCGGAGCGAGATTTAAATTTTTTGCAAGAGAAAGAAGTGCTTCAATACTAGAGGGACTCTAATGTTGAAAACAAAATATAACAATGGGGAGTTAATTAGCATTGCATGGCTCACAAACCCCCCTCCAGGGGCTCCTCCTCGGATTTAAATCAGGGCTGTGCGAGATGGAACAGCTCCCACAGAGAGACCCCTTCCACCAACAGCTCTGCCCGCTGTTTTTCATCCTTCTCCTTTGGCTCTGGGAGGAGTAACAGCTGAGCCTGGATCAGTGGACAGCACTTACCAGCTGCATGCTAATAGTGACCAGCCCCGGGCCAGCCCACCTCCCAGCCTGGCCTCCCCTCCGCCCTTTGCTTCGGAATTCAGACCTTAACCCTTTAGACTCACAGCAGTTAGCCCAGGGTGCCAGAAGGCTTCAGGCACCCACCTCTACCTCACCCCACCACGCCCAGCCCCTGCCCTGGCAGCCTTTGGGAGAGCCCCGACCATTTGGCCCAAGCTCTCCCACCAGCTTGGTCAAAGGAAGGGCACCTCCTAGCTGACCCTGCCGTTATTTTACTCTGATCATGAACTAGACACTCCAGATTCCCCGCAAGCTTACCACAACTCCACTGGTAGGTATTACCATCCCCATGTTTACAGATGAGAAAACAGATTCCAAGAGATTGCTGTTAATAAGGTTGAACCAGTGTCTGGGGTCATCCTGAGATTCCAACCCAGATCTGTCTCACTCCAAAAGTCTGTGCCAGGAATACTGTTTGTCATCCCTCCCCGGGCCCCAGAGGTGGGGATGCTGCTCTACCAATGATAGTAGTAATAGGAGCACTAATACTTGGTGACTGCATTTTGCAAAGATGGATCAGCTAGGTAAATATAAGACAGAAGGCCCTGATCAGAGCTGATCTGCTCTGTGGGAGGTGTTCCGACTTGCACACAGACCCTGATTGTGATCTGAAGAGTTCCTCAGGGGGTTTGAGAGCCATGCAGTGATACATACATGTGTATATATATGTATATACATATATTTATACACACACACACACACACACATATATATATATATACACATTTCATCCCAAATACTCTTTCAATGAGACCAACACTGCTTCCACTGAGAGGTAGAATGTGTTTCCCTCCCCTTGACCTGGTGCCCTCTCTACTGCTCTAAGCAGTGGAACCCAGTGGAAGTGACGCTATGTGGCTTTTGAGTTTGGGTCACACAAAGGACTCAGGCTCTCTCACACAGCTGAGATCACCTCCAGGCTTGACTGGGGAGAGGCCATGGCCCAGCTCACCCAAATGACCCAGGACCTTGCTGTTGCCCAGAGATATCTGTTCCTTGCCCCGTGGGCCTTCCACAGGAGCACACGCAACGTGGAAGCTTGCTTTCCTCACAAGAGCTCTGAGAAACAAGGACAGATGGAAGTCAGTTGTGTTTTTTTTTAAGATTTTATTTACTCACGAGAGACAAAGAGAGAGGCAGAGACATAGGCAGAGGGAGAAGCAGGCTCCATGCAGGGAGCCCGATGAGGGACTTGACCCTGGGATCACCACCTGAGCCAAAGGCAGACGCTCAACCTGCTGAGCCACGCAGACATCCTGGAAGTCAGTCTTATAACCTAACCTCAGAAGCGACGTCTAAAACTTTGCCACGTTCTCTTCCTTAGAAGCTGGTCACCAGGTCCAAGGGGAGGGGATGAGGCTCTGAACAAAAGCGAGATCCTCCCAGGGCCACTTTAGAGGCTGCCTGCCCCACAGCCTCCTTCGCTGATCTTCTGCTGCCCTGCCCGTTGCACAGATGCACATACTTAGGCACATGAGGCTGAGCGCCTTGAACAGGGTTACACATGGCAAGAGGAGTGGAACATATGTCCAGCTGAATTTCCTGGCAGCTCTGCTTCCTCAGGAATGTTCAATTCCAGGACTGATTTGCTGCAAAAGACACAGATTCCATTCAAGTATTTTAAACTCTTAATAACTTTTCCAAGTTAACTTTGTATTTAGTTATAAGGGTCTGTGCTTATGGAGTCCTAAGCCCCACCCTCCTCTCTTCATTTCGAGGCCACGAAGAACACCGGTAGAATTGCTGAGCTTTAAACCACTTCTCTATTCTGGCTGCACCTGAGAATCCTCTGGGGAGGTTTCAAAAGTCCAGTTGCCCAGCCCACGCTCAAAACCCATCACATCAGAATTCGTAGAGGTGGGACCCAGGTACTAAAGATGTTTTCTTGAAAGCTCCCCACATCATTCCAATGTGCAGTCAGTAGGATAGTGATCACACTTGGTAATGGGATCTTGGTAAAAATACAGATTCTGATTCAGCAGGTCTGAAGTGGGGCCTGAGAATCTACGCATCTGACCAGCTCCCAGGTGATGGCAATGCTGCTGGTCCACGGACCACACTTTGAGGATCACTGGTTTAGGGCAGTGGTTTTCAATCTTGGCTGCACGTTAGAATCCTCTCAGGAGCAGGAAAAATGCTGATGCTTGGGATCCCTGGGTGGCTCAGCAGTTTAGTGCTACCTTCAGCCCAGGGCGTGATCCTGGAGACCCAGGATGGAGTCCCATGTTGGGATCCCTGCATGGAGCCTGCTTCTCCCTCTGCCTGTGTCCTTGCCCCCTTCTCTCTCTGTCTCTCATGAATGAATAGATAAAATCTTAAAAAGAAAAAAAAAAGACCTCTCTCCCATCCAGTCTCCAAAACACAAGCAGAGGGCTCTTTTTATTTTTTATCTTATTTGGGAGAGATCTAGAGAGCCAGCACAAGCAGGTGGGAGAGGCAGAGGAGAAGCAGACTACCTGCTGAGCAGGGAGCCCAATGTGGGACTCGATCTCAGGACCCGGGGATCATGCCCTGAGCCAAAGGCAGAATCTTAACTGACTCAGGCACCCAGAAGGCTCTTTCTGACATGCAAAATCAAATTCTATCCTTGAGTAAACCCTCCTGTTCTTCCCACTGCTTTCTCTAGGACACCTTGGCCTCCACAGCTACCCCAGCCCCTGCTGCCTTTACTTGCTCATTCCAGCTACTAGATTCTGTGCAATCCCAGACCCTGCCTAGAGCCGCTGGCCTGTGCTCCTGCTTCTCCCTCCGTAATGCTCAGCCATTCGGCCCCTGTCAACCCCGTAGTCCAGTGAGGAGAGCACTCTAGGTGGCAGTTCTGTGTTTCCCACAAATCTGACTCATTGTGCCCACAGCATCTAGCAACATAACTACTCACAGAATAGGAAGGAAGGAAATAACTTGGCACTTGAATGGGTTGGGGGTGGGGGTAGGGAGAGCCTCGGGAATAACTAAAAGAAGAGAAAAAAGAAACATGCCACCCACCCTACTCATACCTTAGGTGTAGGTTCAGAGTTTTATGGGATCATTCCATTCTGGGTCTTCAGGATGGCAAGTCTTTCTTTGCAAAACACCCTACCATAGCCCTGGCCTAGGCTCCTGGTGTGACTGAAGGTTCACTAGAAAATGAAAGGATGGTTCAACAGGCTTTCTTAACCAAACACATCCTTTCTGTCTGGTAACTCTCAAAAGACCCCAGTGCCAATTCAAAAATAATGACTCTGTTTCATAAAGGTTGCAAAGGGGCACCTGGCTGGCTCAGTGGGTAGAGCGTGTGACTCTTGATCTCAGGATCATAGGTTAGAGCCCTCATTGGGTGTAGGGATTACTTAAAAGATTGAAAACATATTTCACTGGGCATGGATGTGCAAGTGCCCCCACCACACCTCGACCTTTGGGAGCTGTGTCTCTAGAAGGTGGCTTTTCAGCCAATATGGAGTTAAATCACAAAGGAAGATGAAAGAAGCTTTACTTCCATACTGACCTTTCTCTGCAGTCTCCTCCTCTTCACTCTTCCCCCTCTCTCCTCACTCAATCCCCCTTTCCTCTCTGTTCTTCTGGCCGCTTTTCAACGTTTCTTGGTATAACTTGACTAAATTAGAGCCCCAGCCCTGCTTTAACACATGACCACAAAGTCTACCTCTGAGAGCCCTGGCCTGAAACACACCCTTTTCCCTTCTCGGTCAGCTTGGCTTTGGCCTGTTTTTCTGTCCAAACCACCCATGATGGCTGAGAGTCTCATTTTTGCCCTCCCACGAGTGCACTCAGGGCAGTGGGCTTTCCCAGTGAGCAGGCTATAATGCAAGTGAGTGAGAATGCCATCAAAGACCCTCGAATACCTAAAAACAAGCCAATCTTTTGACAACTATGTTTTAACCATCATTAGTAACAAACAACTTGTTGCTTTAAAAAAAAAATCAAAGATGCATCCAAGCATTCTAAACCAGAGGCATCTTAAACTTTTGAAAATATTATTCTGTGCTTCCTTTGGTGAAGATAATATTCAGGGACTTAATAGACATGCCTTAAAAATATAAAAATGTTCAAGGTTTTAATACAAGTTAAGTCAATGATGTGCTTCCTTATTACAGAGTAGGATGGACAGCGGAGCCCTCAGTAATGATTTACTTAATAAAACAATTAATGAATTCAAAGTAGAAGGGAGGGGATTTGCCCAGCTGTCACACACCAGTGCCATCTGTTGGGCTCCTGTCTCACCTGTGAGCTCCTTAGAAGGCAGCACAGTGCCTGACACACAGTAGGGGTTCAATAAATGTTTATTGAACTGAATTGCTTGTCTGATGGCTGAGTCAGTGAAGCAGATGTAAAAAGAAATTGCCCAGCTCTGAAAACTCCCTTTGGATTTTAGCCAAAACTCTATTTCAGCAAATACTATTAGGATTAAAGATACACTTATTCACAGGGAAAAATAAAATGGGAAGTCACTCTCTTTTTTCTCATCGTGTTAAAAAAAGATCTTTTGAAATCATCCTCTGCCATTTCTTATCCATCAGCATTACATTAACATGATCTGTTGCTGTGAAAATGCTTCCCTTAAACACATCAAATGGATTAATGCTGGCACTTTATCAGGTACAATTTCTGTTTCCATAAAACATCTTTAGACATATAAAAACTACTTAAATGAGAAGGAGAAAATCCTTCCCTTCTCACATCATCCAGTCGACTCTGTGGAAAAAGCTGACATTTCTAGAGGCCCCGGCTTTGTTCCCTCCCACAGGAGCTGTTGCTTTGTGAAGGGGCCAGGTCCTCCCTGTGAACCTGTCTTCTCCTTAAGCCTGTAGCAGCCTGGGGAGCGCAGCTGGCCAACTATAGGGCTGCAGCCAGCGAGGACCAGGTGGAGGAGGGGACTGAGACAGCAGAGGAGGGCACAGGAGCTGAGCCAGGTTAACTTCTTGCAAAGGGCTTGGAAAAGCTTCCTCAGTCTCTGTCCTTGGGAGAAAGTAGAGACATAGGGCATAGACTTGGGGTCATCACGTGGGACATCTCAGAATGCAGCCCAGGATGCCTTCATCTGGCATTATTGCCCAGAGCTTTCCCTCCCTCCACCCCACACATTCTTTTTTTTTTTTTTAAGACTTTTTTTTTTTTTTTTTTTTTTAATTCATGAGATTGAGAGAGGCAGAGGAAGAAGCAGGCTCTCTGCAAGGAGCCTGATGCAGGACTTGATCCCAGGACCCCAGGATCACAACCTGAACCAAAGGCAGATGCTGAACCACTGAGCCGCCCAGGCGCTCCCACCCCAAGCATTCCTATTAATCCATAGCTTCTGATGCACAAGAAATACTCTAGGCTTGCAGTTCTCAACATGTTGTCCCCCCAAACCCCAACCAGGGGTCTAAGACCTGCTGACTCCACACTCTGGGTATTAATAAGCCCTCCAGGGGGATTCAGATGCATGCTCAAGTTTGACAACCACTAAGCCTTGGAAAGGAAGATTTCACTTTTCCAGCTGGCAAAGATTCCCATCAATTCTCCAAACTCCCTTCTAATGGCTCCCCTCAGCTGAGAACTAAACTCATCATTTGTTAACAATTCTGAAGGGTTTTCAAGAGGAGGGAAAGAAAGTAGCATTTATTAAGCACCTGCTATGTGCGGACAATGGCACAAACCTGTCCTGTGCCTTGTTTTTTTTAATCTTCAAAGCAATGCTTTTACCCCATTGTTATGGGCTATCTTGTGTCCCTTCCAAAGTCACATGCAGAAGCCCTCATCCTCAGTCCATCTCAGGATGTGACTGTGTTTAGAGACCAGGTCTTCAAAACAAAACAGAAAACCGATTAGTTAAAATGAGGCCTTTAGGGTGGGCCCTAATGTAATCTGATGGATTTCTTTATAAGAGAAGGTGAGGACACATAGCAGGGACACGTGCACACAGAGGAAAGACTTTGTGAGCAGATCATCACTGACAAGCCAAGGAGAAGGGCCTCAGAAGAAATGAAATCTGCCAACACCTTGACGTTGGATTTCTGGCCTCCAGACAATGAGAAATGAATTTCTGCTCTCAAAGCCTCCCAGTCTAACCACCCAGGTTGTGGTATCTTGTTAGGCAGCCCAAGCAAACTACTACAGGGAGTCATGGATGGTCTCTCTGGAACACCCCGATACAAACATTAAAAACAAAAATCTGGGGGCACCTGGGTGGCTCAGTCAGTTAAGCCTCCGCCTTCGGCTTGGTCATGACGTTGGGGTCCTGGGATTGAGCCCCACATCAGGCTCTCTGCTCAATGTGGTCTGCTTTGCCCTCTCCCTCTGCCTGCCGCCACTCCTCCTGCTTGTGCTCTCTCATTCTCTGTCAAATAAATAAATAAATAAAATCTTAAAAAAAAAAAAAATCCAAACAATGAGGATAGCCATACCTGACTGTCATCTGTACTGGCAGGTACACTGCAGATAGATGCCATTTCACTGGCGTCCCATCAACAGCCCCATGCTACAGATGAGACACTGAGGCTTAGAGTGGTTTGCCCAACATGGCCCAGCTGCTGAATGGTAGAAGCAGGTGTGGAAACTGGGCATCGAGACTCTAGGGTTTGTGTTCACCACCACTGTCCACAGCCTTCCTGCTCCAGGCCCTGTGCTGAGGGCTGCAAGGTCATTATTCAGTGTTCACAGCAGTACCCGAGGCCTCGGCAGCACGCTTCTTGTTCAGCTTTCTAAGGTGAGAAAACTGAGGCTTCCTGAAGATGAAGAGGGTTGCCCAAGGCCACGCACAACAGCCAGCAGGTAGCCTGGCTCCCTTCAGGGAACTCCCAGCCAAGGATCCTTTCTTTTTCCCCAAGGCATGTTTGTGTTTTCAACGGAGAGTCCTCAGAGCCTTTAAGGCTCAAGAGAATCCACCTCTGATGAAGAATTTTAACAAGAAACCGAGAATGTGGCTATCAGGAATAATACAAGAACATTAATTATAATGCATCTCGTGCCTTCTGTGTGCGCATTATTGTGCTGGGACTGGTTCTCTGGCATGATGTGACTTAGACACAAAACAAGCCACTTCTGCAGTCTCTACGGTAGGAGACGGGAGCAGTTAATGATGTAAAGGAGCTCGACTACCAAGCAAATGCTGGCCTCCCGCCTCACTAGCTGGAAGTCCTTGGACAAGTTGTAAAGCCTCTATATGCCTCAGTTGCCTCATCTGTAAAATGAAGTGGTTGTTTCAGTAACAGTTCCTGAACTTGTAAGGAGCAACTGAGTTAATACAAGAGTTTAGAGTCTTACCTGGCACGTGGCAAAAACTTTTGCAAGAATTCCTGTTGTTGGAGCAGCCTGGGTGGCTCAGCGGTTTAGCGCCACCTTCAGCCCAGGGCCTGATCCTGGAGACCTGGGATCAAGTCCCACATCGGGCTCCCTGCATGGAGCCTGCTTCTCCCTCTGCCTGTGTCTCTGCCTCTCTCTCTCTCTCTCTGTGTGTGTGTGTGTGTGTGTCTCATGAATAAATAAAATCTTTTTTAAAAAATTCCTGTTGTTTTTCTAAAACAGACTGAAAAATGCCCCTGGTCTCTGGTCAGGTTCTCAGGAGTCTTAATTTCAGCCTTGGGTGTCTAGGAGAACTGTTCCAGTAATAAGGATGAGCTTCATGCAAGTCTACTTAAGTTCATTTTTAAGTGCAGGGTGATGGAAGTGAAGAGAAATGGGCTTTTACAACCTGCATGATGTGTCCGTGATTATCTCTTGCCAAACTCAGCCTTGACAATTAGTAAATAGTGTTCTATTTACTAATAGAACTAAGCCACAAATATCCCTCAATCTTTCCCTGTCACTTTTCTGCCAAACCACTGTCATAATGCTCAGTCTCAATAATAGTAGCGATAATAACTAATAATATGTCACCCAGTCTATGTTAAAACCAGAGGCCTGGGCGCCTGCGGGGGCTCAGCGGTTGAGCATCCGCCTTTGGCTCAGGTTGATCCTGGGGTCCTGGGATGGAATCCCGCATCGGGCTCCCTGTGGGGAACCTGCTTCTCCCTCTGCCTGTGTCTCTGCCTCACTCTCTGTATCTCTCATGAATAAATAGATAAAATCTTAAAAAAAAAAAAAAAGGCCAAAAAGTAACAGAGCAGCGTGGAGGTATATTTTGCAAGCATCGTGCATGTGTTGGTTTGTGAGGGATGATATTGACATAACTGAGGAACAGATGTAATCTTCCAGGAAAGAGGGACACAAGGAGAAACTTCAGAGAGGTATTTGGACATGCACCAAGACCTAAGTCCAAGGGTATTTACTATCATGGGAGCACTGGTGACAACCTAAACGCCTAGCAACATGGGAGTAAATAAATAAAATCACAGTACCTGCATACAGTGGAATGAAATGCAGTCATAGAAAAGAATGAGACAGATATAATCATGCTGATGTGGAACTGAGATAAATGACACACAAGAAAGCAAGGCACACTTTCAATAGGTGAATTGTATGGAATGTGCATTATATCTCAATAGAGCTATTATGTGTGTTTTTTTTTTCAAAGGCATAGCAGCGTGATGTGTGCTACCATTTGTCTTTTTTAGAGTGCACACAAATACAGATGTGTGTCTCTGTTGACCATCTGGAAGGATGCGCAAGAAACTGACATTCTGAGAGGGGAATGAGGGTTAGCGATAGGAGAGAGGCGAGTTTCTTTTCACTGTACCCCATGTGTGAGTTTAATTTTTTTTTGAAGTCATATTCATGTATGTCCTCAATCACTGAAGATGGTCTTCTGCAAAACAGAGGAAAGAGAAAAGGGAGAAGTATTCTCTGAATGATACCATGTGCCAGGCACTGTTCCAAGGTATCGATCCTCATTCTGCACTCCTGAGACACGCACTGTCATTAGCCCCGTCTCACGGGGGGGGGGGGGGTTAGGGTCACTTCCCCCAAGGTCTCCGGGGGAGGAGGTCGGGCCAGTGCAATCTGCTGAACTCCACTAGCTGCCCGCCACCCCCCAGCTTCCTCGGATTTCTGAAACCTTAGAATTTGAGGTTTCCCCGTGGAGTCCTGCAGAAGTTCTGTCAAGATGAAACAGGCCCAAGTATTTTAAAAGGTAAAACCAGCTCGCATAATTCTAAAGCCCCCAGGCTGAAAGGCCACCCATCTGCTATCAGCTGCATTTGCTCGGGGAGTCCGGCTCTGGCCTCGAGTAGCATCCTCACTGGCAGGAATCAGTCAGGGTCTCCCCAGAGCCCCAGGAACAATGGGTGGGGGTGCGAGTGCCCTGACTCTTCCCGAGGAATCTTGCCAGGCCCACAAAGAAGTTTGCATGAAGACAGCAGCAGCATAGTGCAGCTCACTTGCGCTTCCCCCAGGGCTGTGAACCGGGTGTTTAATTACAAAGCAGGTGGAAAAACTTCAAAATAAGGGGTCAGGCATCCTATTGTTTGTTTAACTTCTTTACAGGATAACCATGAGATGTCACCTCAGATTGGCTGCTCCCTGGGCAATTTACATTTCCTCTGCTAGAGCTGGGTTGCCACGATGTTGAGAAAGACATTATTTTTGGTTGTTTTTCTTTTCTTGAAAAAAGAGGAAATGCCACAGGCTGGAGCTGGCAGTAATTCTGAGAAAATACAGTTTATCACTCATTGGTAATATTTAAAACAATTTTTTAAAGATTTATTTACTCATGAAAGACACACACACAAAGTGGGGGGGGGGGGGCAGAGACACAGGCAGAGGGAGAAGCAGGCTCCATGCAGGGAGCCCGACGTGGGACTCGATCCCAGGACCCTGGGATCATGCCCTGGGCCGAAGGCGACAATAAACCGCTGAGCCACCTAGGCTGCCCTGTTTAGAAAAATTTCTGAAGGAAAAGTGTGTACTGAGCCGAGATTACAGAGTTTTAGGGTAATTTCTAGCACAGACTTGTGTGTAAAACCTCCTGTGTCTGGTCCTTTATGGAGGACCTTTATATATACACTATATCATTTGATCATCATACTCATAAGGAAGTTTTAAGGAAATTGCTGCTTTCTTCAGATAAACTACCTGGGAGCTCCCAGGTTGATTCAGGACAGCAGGGGCACCTCCATCAGGATTCCTGGCCCATTAGTTATTGTCACCAGTGTCCTGGCATCTTCAGAGGTGGGCGTTCTTCTGACCCTCAGCCTTTCTTTTATTACCCTGTGGCACTGCTGAGACACATTTGGAACGTTTGAAAAGAATGACTAAGGCCATGGGGACACAAATAGAATAACACGAACACAGGAAATGTGGCTCATAGGGGTGCAGCCAGTTTGCTGGAGCTCTTAAGTCCTTTCCCTCCACATTCGATGCCAGAAAAAAGGATCCCTGTTGTATTCTCTTCTGTTTTCCTCTTGGGTCCCCATTTATTCATTTGCGATTCATTTATTCAATAGATATTTATTGAGCAGCTATGACGTGCCAGGCACTGAAAATACAGTCTTGAATAATTCAAGTAAGTTCTTGTTCTCTTAGAACTTGCATTCTGGTGGGGAGATAAAGGTACACGAATATACATAAAATAATTTCTCATGGTGACAGGTGGTATGCAGAAAATCAGGTGATATTGTAGAAAGGAATCCCTGAAAGGCTTTTATAGCCAGACATTTAAAGCAACATGCTCACAAGTATATATAATTATACCTATTTTATAGTTGTGGAAATTGAGGCTCAGGCTAAATGTGCCAAAGTCAGAGTGGTAAGGCTGGATTCCTACTCAGGGCTCTCTGCAGAGCCCTGTTTTTCTCATTATGCCCTGCTGTCTTGTCAGGGGTGCATATGCCCCCTCCAGCTCTATGGAGCACTGAGGCTGGACTAGCATATGGTATCTGTTTCACCTGTTCACTATAGAACAAAATCCTATAGGCTGGTATTCACAAATATTCCTTGATATTCTGCTCCAGACCCTTAAGATCATGTTTTGTTTTGGCACATGAGATATGTTCACTCCATCCCAACCACCCCAAAAGCCTTGACTTGTTCCAGCATCAAACTCCAAAGTCAAAGTCCAAAGTCTCACCTAAATATCGTCTAAACCAGATACAGGGGAGGCTAAGTCCCCAATTTGATCTCAGGCAATTCCTCTCCAGCTGTGCACCTATGAAATCAAACAAGTTATATGCTTCCAAAATACAAGGATGGGCAGTTATAGGATAGACATTCCCATTCCAAAGGTAGGAATAGGAAAGAAGAAAGGAATGACAGGTTCCAAACAAGTCCAAAAACCAGTGGAGCAAACAACATTAAATCCTAAAGGATGAGCGTAATCCACTGTGGCTTGATGCTGTGCCCTTCAGGCCCACTGGGGTGGAGTTCCTGCCCTCCCCAGGTCCCTGCATCTTTGCCAGGCAGCAGTTGGACACCCCCAAACCCGGGTGACCCTGCCTCCATGGCTTAGCCTAATGGCCCCTCCCCCAGCTCTGTGCCTGGGCATCCTTTGAAATCTCGGTGGCAGCAGCCATGCCCCCACAGCTCAAGCATTCTGCAGAAATAGTGTCACACAGACACCAGCGAAGTTTGCCGGTTCCCTCTGGAGGGGTGACCACAGAGCCTTGAGTCCATTGGGCCACATTTGGAGCAGCTCAGAAACATTGGCACTTCATCCTGCCCCCCTAACTGTGGGAAGCAGAGCTGCTGATGGGAAGACAGAGGTCCTGCAGGCACCAGGAGCCCCTCCTTTGCAACCAGTCTGATGACCTGAGTTCCCTTAGGTGGTGGTTCTTCCTTTGTCTTGGACAATAGCTCTGGGCTTCTGAGGAGGTGGCTGATTCATACAACCTCCTGATCAGATGTGGTTAGGCCACACCCCTGGGTTCTCTGCCCAACATTCTGCCTCATTTTTTATAAAATAAATAAGCTAAGATTGGGCAGCCCCGGTGGCTCAGGGGTTTAGCGCCACCTTCAGCCCAGGGCCTGATCCTGGAGACCCAGGATCAAGTCCCACATTGGGCTCCCTGCATGGAGCCTGCTTCTCCCTCTGCCTGTGTCTCTGCCCCCCCCCCCCTCTCTCTCTCTCTCTCTCTCTCTCTCCCTCTCCCTGCTTGTGTCTCTCATGAATAAATAAATAGAATCTTTAAAAAAAAAAAAAGTCTAAGATTTTTCCAAATCTATGAGTTCTGCTTCACTTTTTTTTTTTTTAAAAGATTTTATTTATTTATTCCTGAAGACATGGAGAGAGAGGCAGAGACACAGGCAGAGGGAGGAGAAGCAGGCTCCGTGCAGGGAGCCTGACATGGGACTCGATCCCGGGTCTCCAGGATCAGGCCCTGGGCTGAAGGCAGACACTCAACCGCTGAGCCACCCAGGCCTCCCTCTGCTTCCTCTCTGATG
The DNA here is from genome assembly GCF_018345385.1 of Vulpes lagopus. Lineage (NCBI taxonomy): Eukaryota > Metazoa > Chordata > Mammalia > Carnivora > Canidae > Vulpes > Vulpes lagopus. The sequence goes on along the minus strand of NC_054842.1, from coordinate 20,672,006 downwards.
AAAAATTTCATCTTTAAGTCATTTCTCTCTTCTTGAATTTAATTATAAGCAGTCAGGAACCCAGGCCGTTCTTTCCACATATTGCTTAGAAATAGCTTCAGCTAAATATCCAAGCTCGTGGTTTGCAAGTTCTATCTTCCACAAAACACTAGAACCTGAGCACAATTCAGCCAAGTCCTTCATCACTTGATAACAAGAACGGCCTTTCCTCCACTGCCCGGCAACACATTCCTCATCTCCTTTGGAGACCTCATCAGAATGGCCTTTAACCTGCATTATCTGTGAACATTCTCTTCAAGATCACTCAAGCATTCTCCAGGAAGATTGAGGCTTCCTCTCCGGCTCTCTTTCTTTGAGCTCTTACCAGAATTTCCCTTAAAGCTTTCGTCACAACAGCGTAGGCTTTTCTAGCACAAATATCCCACTGCCTTCAGCCTCTGCCCTTTACCCAGTTCCAAAGCCAACTTCACATTTGAGGTGTGTGTTAGAGCAGCACCTCACTTCTCAGTACCAATCTCTGTCTGTGTGTCTGGGTTGCTCTAACAACATATTGTAGACCGAGTGGCTCATAAACAGCAGAAATTTGTTTCTCCTATCTCTGGAGGCTGGGAAGTTCAAGATCAAGGTCATGACAGATTCATCATTGTCTGGTGAGAGTCACTTCTTGGCTCATTGACAGGTGCCTTCTCATTGTGTCCTCACATAGCAGAAGAGGTGAGGGAACTCTCTGGGGCCTCTTCTATAAGGACACTAACCACCTCCCAAAGGCCCCACTTCCTAATACCATCACACACTGAGGATTAGGTTTCAACATATGAATTTGGGGGGGACCCAAATACTCAATCTGTAGCATTGAGGCACAGGGGTATAAAGACTCTTTTTTTAAAAAATAAAAATATTTTATTTATTTATTCATGAGAGAGAGAGAGAGAGAGAGAGAGAGAGACACAGGCAGAGAGAGAAGCAGGCTCCATGCAGGGAGCCCAATGTGGGACTCCATCCCAGGTCTCCAGGATCAGGCCCTGGGCTGAAGGCAGTGCCAAACCGCTGAGCCACCAGGGCTGCCCGATATAAAGGTTCTTGATGGTGGTAATACCCACTGGAGATGTGTGCTATCCAAAGACCAAAACACCTGTAAGGAGACCAAAAAAGTCAGACCCGTAGACACAGTAACATGGCTCAGTCCATAGCCTTACCCATAATCCAGGTTCAGAGAGAATGGGAAAGGGAGTATGTTCCCTACTGAAGGGCATGTACCTCCTCCTTCCCTCCTCTCCCTCCTAATAACAAGATAACAGATTGTGCTTTCTTGTTCTCCTGAAGGGCCCATCAGTGGAACTTGCAGTGATGTCCAAGGGCAGAAACTCAACCCAACCTGACCTACCAGATTTCCTCTGCTGGGAATCTGAAACATGAGTGGTGGCACCCACATTTCTGAAGTGGCTGGAATTGTGGAAGAAGGACCGAGAAGAAGGTCTATAGTATCCATTGGTCTTGCCCTTGTGGAGGCTGTGGGGGCTCTGTCTTCCCTGAATCATGCAAGCTACTCCTCTTGTGGTTTAATCAAGCCAGAGAGGATTTCTGTTGCTTGAAACTAAGAGAGTGCTGAATAATACATAAAACTATATTCTAGTGGTCCAGCACCCAGAGAAATCAATATATAGTTACAGAGTGTGATAAAATGCCAAGGAAGGCAAGAGCTTCTGCTCTGGGGGGACACCAAGAGTGGAGACCCACTTTAGAATGGGGAGTCAGAGAAAGGAGCTTTTGGGGAATTATATGTAAGTTGAAACCTTAAGGATGGACTCAGCCATTTGAAGAGTAGAGGAAGGACTATTTTAGGCAGAAGGAAAGCTTGTGAAGATGAAAATGCCCTAGAGCAGAGAGGAGCTTAGCACATTCCAGAGACTTAAAGGAAATCAGGGGGCAGGAGCAAGTGGAGAGAGATGAGATTTATTGAGTCCAATGCAGTTTTCTTCTTGGTTAGAGTGGCAAATATCTGTAATTTCTTCCCCTTGAAAACTGGCAAAACATATAGTAACATTTAGCTTGTGTGTGTGTGTTTGTGTGTGTGAGCGCACGCGCGTCACAAATGGAATTCCATTTGGGAATGGGGAGTTTGTTCTCTGTGTCACATGATTTTAGCACCTGTCTACGGGATCTGCTAGGCTAAGAACTTGATTCCTTCAGGATTAATTTGGATAGATCAGATCATAGAAAGTGTGTCCTGGGCTTTGGTAGATCCTTTACAGTCCAGGCACATAGCGGTATGTGCGCACTGGTGATGGAGGAAGGTGGGGAATGGCAGGGGCAGGACACTGGAGAGAACCCTGTCCCATCCAGGTTGTTCTGTAATGGGGGTGTGTGTATTGGTTCCTTTGCTATGTAACAAATTACCACACACCCAGCAGCTTAAAACATTACCCACTTATTAGCTTATAGGCCTAGGCCTACAGGTCAGGAGTCAGGCACAGGGTAGCTGGGTTCTTTCTTGCTCAGAGCATCACAAGGTCAAATCAATGTATTGACTGAGGCTGTGGTTCTCATCTGGGCCTCACTAACTGTTGGTAGAATCTGTTTCCTTATATCTATAGGAGCAAGGTCTCCATTTTCCCTTGCTGTCACACAGGGCCCACTCTCAGCTGCTAGACCCTGCCCTCTCTGGCAAGGGCTCATGTCACGGACGTTTACTTTCCTCCAGGCCAGCTGGAGTGCATCTCAATGATGTTCTGTTCTCTTTTTTTGATGTTCTTTTCTGTTACCAGTTGGAGAGGACTCTCTGCATTCATAGGGCTCATGTGACTAGGCTGGAGCCACAGGGATAATCTGTTCTAAAACCAACTGATTAGGAATCTTAACTTCAGCTGCAAAATCTCTATGCCATGTGAAGTCACAGCCAGCAGGGAGTGGAGATCATGGCCATCTTAGAATGCTGCCTGCCACAGGATGTTGTTGCTCTTTGCCAGCTCCCGGACTCCTTGCACAGTGACTTACCAGAAGGTTCTAGCCTCCTTGTGTATGCAGCTAAAAAATAATGTCCTTCTCTCTCCTCCAGCCATCCAAGATGCCAAAAGGAAAGAAGGCTAAGGGGAAGAAAGTGGCCCTAGCCCCTGCTGTTTTAACGGAGCAAGAGGCCAAGAAAGTATCAGCCCCATTTGACAAAAGGCCCAAGAATTTTGGCATCAGACAGGATATCTAATCCAAAAGGGACCTCACCCACTTTGCCACATGGCCCCACTACATCTGGCTGCAGTGGCAAAGGGCTATTCTCTATAAAATCTAAAAGTGCCTCCCACGATTAACTAGTTTATACAGGCCTTGGGCCACCAAAGGGCTACTCAACTACTTAAGCTGGCCACAAGCACAGAGGGGAGACACAGCAAGAGAAGAAGCAGAGATTGTTGTTCCAGGCTGAGAAGAAAGCTGCCAGCAAAGGGGATGTCCCCACTAAGAGGCCACCTATCCTTTGAGCTGAGGTTAATACTGTCACCACCACAGTGAAAAACAAGAAGGCTCACCTGGTAGTGATCGCACATGATGGGGATTCCCTATTGTATTGTCAGGGGGAAGGCCAGGCTGCAGCATCTGGTCCACAGGAAAACCTGCACCACTGTTGCCTTCATACAAGTTAACTCAGAAGACAAAGGAGCTCTGGCTAAACTGGTGGAAGCTGTCAGGACCAATGACAATGACAGATGTGATGGATTTGCTATAACTGGGGACGCAACATCCTGGGTCCAGAGTCAGTGGCTCACATTGCCGAGCTGGAAAAACAACAGCTAAAGACTTGGCCATCAAATTGGGGTAAGTGTGCACTGTTGAATTTTCTGTACGTCAAAGTGATAGGGGCACCTGTGTAGATCAGTTGGTTAAGCATCTGACTCTTGATCTCAGCTCAGATCTTGCCCTCAGGGTTCTAGGATAGAGCCCCACATCAGGCTTCATGCTTACCAGGGAGTCGACTTGAGATTCTCTCTCTCTGTGTCTCAAATAAGTTAATAAATCTTTTTTTAAAGTTCTCTTTAAAAAAAAAAAAAGCCTTCTCTCCCCCCTGGCTGTTACTCATTGTGCTTGTTTTCTATGGCTTCTAAAACAAATTGCCACAAACTTAGTATCTTAAAACAACAGATATTCTCTCACAGTTCTAGAGGCTGAAATGAAGATGTCAGCAGGGTCACATTTCCTACAGAGACTTTGTGGCAATTCCTTGCCTCACCTGGTGGTGGCAAGCATTTCTTGGCTCATGGCCACATTACTCTGGTCTCTGCCTCATTTTCATATCACTTCATCTCTGTGTCAAAACTCCTCCCTCATTAGAAGGACACACATGCTTGCATTTAGAGTCTGCCTAGATAATCCAGGATAGATTCCTCTTCTGAAGATCCTTAATTGAATCCCCTCTTTTGCTGTATGAAGAAATATTCACAGGTATGAGGATTTGTGTGTGGACAAATCTTTGGGAGACCCACGTTTCAACCAGTCACACCCACTGTCTCCATTCCCATGACCCAGGTACCAAGTGTCCAAGTGTCAGATGACAGGTGTTTATGGCATCTTCACCCACTGCTCACACTGAGGGTGTTAAAGGTGATCTCTCTCTGTCTTTGCCGTGAAAACAAAATATTCAGTATCAGGTATGACGTGTGTATTCAGGTCTGTAACTACCTGATCTTGCTGGCAATTCTGAAGACCATTTGGCTCGGGTTCTAGCTTCTCACTCTCCTGAGACTTCATTAACCTCCATCACATCTTCCGCAGATTTGTACCTAGACGGCAAACCAGGTGCCCCATGCAAGGTCTTTAGCAGGTGCCTACCCACCACAGGGAGACTTGTGAATGGGACGCTTCTGCTTTTGAGCATTCTTTTTTAAAAAAATTTAAAAAGATTTTATTTATTCATGAGAGACACAGAGAGGCATAGACATAGAGGGAGAAGCAGGCTCCTCTCAGGGAGCCTGATGTGGGACTCAATCCCGGGACCAGGATCACACCCTGAGCCAAAGGCAGCCTCTCAAGGATTCTGAGCCACCCAGGGGTCCCTGAGCATTCTTTTTGAAATGCAAAACCAGAGTTAGCTATAGGTCTCCCCTGCCCCTTTTTTTTCCCTTTGATACTTTCCTATTGAAAATACCTACGGTGGTTTCACTTAAAAGCTATTTCTTAAGAATAAAAAAGCCCTAAAATTCAAATGATGCATACAGATTACTTTTCAGTTCATCTTACAATGTGTGATTTGTAAGCACTCTTAAAATGTGATGATTCCTAGTTAAATTTGGGATCTGATTATCCTCCCCTACCAGCTAAAAAGTTTCTGTAGAAAGAATTGTAGAAATAATGAGAGAAATGAGTCCACGTTGATTAATCACCATTCTCCGTAAAAGCAACAAACTCCCTTTGTAAAAGTGATCACTGCAAGGAATTCTGAAAAGGATGCAGGCATTGCACGAAATGAGGACAAGGGTGGTCTTTAGAAAGAATGTTCTCTGTCAGTAGCAACTGCCTGTTAGTTCACCTGACGCAGTCTCATTTTCAAAGCTCAAGACATATTTATTTTTATTACAGACTTTATTATTTGAGAAACATCGTACAAAAAGAGGGTATATAATGTATATGTGTAGCTTAAGATTAATAATAAAAAGAACATAAAGCATTCTTTTCAAAGAAAGTAGCAGTAAGCATAGAAAGGCTCAGTATCACCAGGGTATGAAATATTTGACATTCTATTGTGGAAATGCCAACACACAAATTATCCTTGTTCGCTTTTTATTGCTGTAGCACTATATTTCCCCATATAATGCTGTGCAAACATTTTATCAGAAACGGCGGAGGAGAGAAAACCCATTGTTAACCACAACCAATAAAGTAATTTGGCTGCTGATATTACAGTCTTTGCAGTTGGATGGTTATGTTGTTTTCTACATTCAACAAGGGGCGAGAATAACATATCAAGGGTAGTTATAAAGAAGCAAAGTGGAAGTTAAAAAGGCAATATGCCATAATATTTTCACCTCCCTGGTTTCTTCCATTTGAAGCCCATTATGGAAATATTACAGCGGCACAGCCCACTGCTAATCTGGGACTTGAGCGCAGTCCGCCAAGCTTTGGGATCTCGTGGCGTGGAGCGGGTCAGGCACACAGGGAGGCCACAGACAGGGTTTGGCCCAAATGTAAATCCCATCACGATGGCCCGATGGCCCGCTGCTTCCAACCTGAGGCAGTGCGGGAAATACGAGAGGGGGACCACCTGGGCCTGAAGCCCCACTTTCTGGCGCCGCCCGGGGCACTGTGAACGGGGGAGTGTTCTCACGCCTCCCTGGGCCTCGGGTTCTTCACTGTGACCAGAGGAGGATGATGATAGGAACGTACCTTTGTGGTGAGGATAAAATGAGTTGAAGTATGTAAAACCCCTGGGAGCATCTGGGCCACAGAAGTCCTAGGTCCCTGCATCAGTGTTAGAGAATCCCCAGGGCCTTCCCGCCTGGCGCCTGCGGGGCCTCCTGACCTTGTCTTCTCCCCTGCTCCAGCTTTTTTTTTTTAAGATTTTATTTATTCATGAGAGACACACACACAGAGAGAGAGAGAGGCAGAGACACAGGCAGAGGGAGAAGCAGGCTCCACGCAGGAAGCCCGACGTGGGACCCTATCCTGGGTCTCCAGGATCACACCCTGGGCTGAAGGCAGCGCTAAACCACTGGGCCACCGGGGCTGCCCATCCCCTGCTCCAGCTTCACTGGCCTGCCACCTTTTCCTCAGACTTGCCAACTCTGTCCCTGTTCCCTCAACACAGGTCCCTGGCTCCTGGGGCCTCGGTCAGAGAGGCCCCCTTCACCCTGCTGATGGCAGGAGCCTCCTCCTGCCTCCCAGCCCCTGCTCACTCCCTATCACATCATGCAATTACTTCCTCCGTGGCATTTATCACTATTTGAGCTGAATGTGTCACACACACACATACACACACACCCATAGGTGACCAACTTGTCGCAACTTGCCCAGGCTTTTCTCAGTGTTAGCTCTGAGAGCCCCGCACCCTGGAAGCTCTGTGAGGGCAGGGACTCTGTCTTCCATCTCCGTCTCTGGCACCTACACTGTGCCTGGCACGTAGCAGCCCCTCGGGACATATTTGCAGAGTGAGCGAAAGAATAACTGGGCGCCCGCCTCAGGAGGAGGCAGAGGCAGGGCCCTCTCGCGGGCTGCAGGGGAGGCCTGGAGCCCTGCTCTCATCACTTGCAGCCCATCCCCACGGAGCCAAATCAGCCGCCAATGCTTTCACTCCTCAGACAGGCGCCCGCTCCCTGACACCCTCGTGGATGTTTATGTTCCTGTCTCCATAGCTACCGAGACGCCTCAAAGGCCAGCAGCTGTTTTGCATCCCAAGATCAACACACACAAGTGTCTGGAGACCCCGGGTGATCAAGGCCAGGTGGAAGTTTTGGAAGCTGACACGGCCGCACATGTCACTTCCTCACGGACCAAATCCCCCGAGGGGGCTTGTCACAGAATGAGACTTAGCTCGTCGGGGCCCTGAGCCCTCCCTCGGCCTGCAAGCTGTGGATTTGGGAAGAAGTTCCAAAGGAACATTCTAAAGAGCAAGAGAGTTTGGGAAGGAACAGTCACAAAGGGAAGAAAACGGAGGCTACTGGACATTTAGGAATGGAAGGGGCAAAAACTGTAAAATTGGATTTCCCTTCCCTTATCACGATCAAGAAGCCCTGGCATTTGCCTCTCTGGTTAGGAGAACTGTGCAGCGAGGGATCAAAGGAAGCCTGGACTTCACCCGGTACCTAAGGACACTGCTAGGATGCTCCCGTGTGAGGATGATCTGCTGAACACATTAGGCGGCTAGAAGGGAGTATCTCTCTTGCGTAACTGTGAAAACTGTACTTCATTTCCTGCGCTTATTAAGTGGCAATGGTCATTTCTACCCTGACTTCCTCATGAAGATGTTACGTTATTATGTGATAATCAGCCTCATCCTATGGGTTGAATGAAGTAAACTGCTCCCTCTCAGGGGATGTGTTAAGTGGGTCAGGTCATTCCAGTTGAGTGAATAAATCGATTTCAGTTGACAGGTTGGTTTCCTGCTGCTCCAAAAGTTTTTGCAACAGGGAGAATTTACTTTACTGGCAGAGATAGGTGGAGCCCAGGACTAAACTACTTGAGATCTTCTAAAGAAACAGCCTAAGGAATTGTGATTGCAACATAACAGTGATAGGATTCATTCTTTAAGCTACTGGGGTAAACTAGGTTAGAATCTGGTTTTCCGGGAGCCCTAGGTAGCTCATGGTTGAACATCTGCCTCCGGCTCAGGGTGTGATCCCCGGGTCCTGGGACTGAGTCCCACATTTGGCTCCCCACAGAGAACCTGTTTCTCCCTCTACCTATGTCTCTGCCTCTCTTATTCATTCATTCATTCATTCATTCATGTGTGTCTCATGATTAAATAAATAAAATCTTTAAAAAAAAAAATCTGGCTTTCCAAATAAGAAAGGAGGGAATGTGCTTTGGGCTGTGCCCTGGGTGAAAGAGACCACCATATCCCCTGCCCTGGTGGCCGCTACCACCATGCAGGTCCTTCTTGGTCTCTTCCTGCATTACAGCAATTCGTAGACCTCCTTTCCTTCTAAACAGCAAACTTGCTGAGGCTAGACCTCATGCATGGTTGATTATTATATTCCTCTGGAGCCTAGTATGGTGTGACGAGCACCAGAAGGGCTTAATAATTATTAATTAAATTGAATCCAAGTAGAGAGAGAGTATGAAATCTACAAGCAATATGTGAGTGGGAGGCTGGGTCTACAGAAGACCGAGTGGTGGTGCTGTCGGTGCTCAGGGGCAGGGTTATCCATGGTTAGGTCAACCTTGGTCCTCAGGTGAGTGGGCTATGGTTTATGTCAAGACTATTCCGTACCGATGACCACATTATGCACAGTTGGTTTTCATGACTCATTTACCAGAGGATGCAAAATTTTAGCTGGCCAGCATCCCTTTCAGAAATCTTTGACCAAGATCACACGTGGGTGAGCCTGGTGCCTGATTCTGACACCAGGACTCAGGAGCAAGGGCGGCACTGGCCCAATTTCAATGTCAGGAACGAAAGTAAAGAGCCTTAAAGATTTGCTTGATCATGAGAAATCAAATGGAGAAAGTCTCCTAGCTCCATGGAAAAACTGACACCCTTTTCCAGCCAGCTGTGAGTAGAGACGAGATGGGGAAATTTGTAATAATTTGCAAGTTTGCCCAGAGGATGGAGTTGTGTCATTTTTCCTGCAACAGTCTGTGCTGCTGGCTGACAGCATGGAATTTCTTCTTGGATTGAGCTGGCAATTATTCACAAAAAAATAGCCAATTAGGCTGTGCAAAGCCAAAAACAGCAACTGGTCCCAATGTGCTGAAGATGGAGATGGAGGGTGGACCAAGTCCCCCACGTTGCGGCTTTTCTGCCCTCTGACCTCGTCAGTGTTGGATTTCTACTTTCTGATTTCATCCACCACCACCCCTCCTTCACTGGTTGTTCCCTATGGGCCTGAGGTCTTTACAGTCCTTGGACGGTCCCTTCCTGGCCGCAGCCCTTCTGCTCACCCCCCCACCCCGACAGGCACCTTGCGGACAGATGGGGCAGTAACCTGGGAAACACTTCCTGAATCCCACAAAAGGGATGCAGGTTTCAGGTTGGGAGGGATGCTTGCTGTGGTTCCATAGGCTACTGGAACCAGACCTCCCCATGAACCCCAGTTTAAGAGTAGTTAAATAATAAAGAAGAAAGAGACTTTCCCCAACCACTGGCAAGCCTACCCCTAACATTTCAGACAGCTTTTCCTCTGACTCCATCCCTCTAGGAGTGGCTACATCAGAGACTTAAAGCCTGCCCTGTGCATGTACTTATTACCTGATGGAGAGTAGAGGAGGGGACTTCACATTTTCACCTCTTGTTTTCTAGCTCAAGCCCACATTTACACACAGGTGTTTTCTATACAGTGTGACTCTTGGCAATCTGCCCTAATAGGGTTGCCAGATAAAATATAAGATGCCCAGCTAAATATGTAATTTAAGTAAACAATGAATAATATTTTTAGTGTAAGGATTTCCTGCATATTGCATGAGACATACCTATACTAAGAAATTACTTCATGTCTATCTGAAGTTTGAATTTCTCTATATCCTGCATTTAGCATTTGCTAAAGCAGGCAACCCTAGCCAGGCAGACCCTGAGCCTTGTCCTTACTCCTGTCAGTCATCTGTTTATTTATCCTGATGGCTGACCCTTGGTTTATTAGTTCATTAATGCTGCAAAAATGCTTAACCAACACATCAAAATTCAGTGGCTTAAAATAACAATCATTTATTCATCTGGATTTGTGGGTCAGCCAGGGGACTGCTGATGTAGGCTGGCTGAGCTGGGGTAATCTCTGCTCCATGAGTCTCTCATCCTCTTCTTGAGACCCATGGGCCTATTTAGTCTTGTCCTCATTGTTGCCATGGCAGAAGGGCAGGAGGACAAGATGCAATGCATAGGCAATTTTTTTTAAGATTTTATTTATTCATGAGAGACACAGAGAGGCAGAGACACAGGCAGAGGAAGAAACAGACTCCCTAGAGGGAGCCTGATGCGGGACTCGATCCCAGGACCCTCGGATCATGACCTGAGCCAAAGGCAGACGCTCAACCACTGAGCCACCCAGGCGCCCCCACGTAGGCAATTACAAGCTAATGTTCCATCAGCCAAAGCAGCCATTGTCAAATGTAATACCAGGATGTGGACCTGTAAAGAGTGTAGACACAAGAAGGGGTGAAAAATTGAATCATACTATCTCTCATACTGAAGAAAGGCACAGTCAAAAGCCAGGTGAGCCTAGGGTTTGACCTCATTTTGCCACCTACTAGCTAGGAGACCTTGGAATAGTCTTGAACTGTTGTTTCCTTATCTATAAGACAGTCCTGTGGTGAAGGTTGGGGTGATGTGATTGATCGCTGTAGTGGTAGCTGTCACTATGGTCAAGAACAGCCATGATTTTGGGATACCTGGGTGGCTTAGTGGTTGAGAGCATCTACCTTTGGCTCAGGTCACGATCCCAGGGTTCTGGGATTGAGTTCCACATTGAGATTCCCACAGGAAGCCTGTTTCTCCCTCTGCCCATGATTCTGCCTCTCTCTCCTTTTTTCCCATGAATAAATAAATAAAATATTAAAAAAAAGAAAAGAACAGCCATGGTTTCTAGTTTCCAGCCCCTAACCCCTAAACTCCTGCTTCTGCTCCAGACTTTCCATAACGGGCTCCCCTGTGGCTTGGATGCATGGTGCAGTGAGCAGGCCCTGCACTCTGCTCCATATCAGTTGTCTCTGCCTCTGAACCCTGTAACCCCCTCTCCACTACAGCAGGTACCACACACAGGCTCATCCCATACTTCCAGCTCTACCCTGCCCGCCACATGGACCCAGCTGAGTTTCTTACAGTTAAATTTGCTTCTGAAACTGCTATTCTTTCCTTCTCTAGAAAGGGAACTGTTTACAGAGTTTGAAGCCGTCTTTTTTAAGAGCTCTGGCTCTGGGTTCAACCCTGTACTTTTTTCCCTACCAGCTCTGTCGTGGAGAAATTATTCAATGCCTTTATAAAACAGAGTAACAGAACCTACCTCCTGGGCAGCCCGGGTGGCTCAGTGGTTTAGCACAGCCTTCAGCCCAGGGCACGAAGACCCAGGATTGAGTCCCACGTCAGGCTCCCTGCATGGAGCCTGCTTCTCCCTCTGCCTGTGTTTCTGCCCCTCTCTCTCTCTCTCTTTCTCTCTCTCTCTCTGTCTCTCATGAATAAATAAATTTTAAGAATCTTAAAAAAAAAAAAAAACTACCTCCTGGGAAAGTTGTTTTGGGGATTAAGTGAGCTAATACACGTACAGTCCTGTTTAGAAGAGGGCCTGTCACATTGTATAGACTCCATAAATGTTGGGGTGGGGAAGCAAGGGGATAGTGTCATACTTGTTGCTATTTTTATTACAACTATTTTTGCATCAGGGTCTTCTTTCATGGTTGTGATATCTTTACTTTTTGTCTCTAAAGACTTAGTTCCTCTTTTTTTTTTTTTTAAAGTTTCCTTCTGTTTCCTGCCTTTTTTTTTTTTTTTCCTCTGAATTCTTTCATTTCTCTTTGCTTTGGTCTCTTTTTCATGTAAGAAGCTTTCCTGGTGATCTTTGTCTCTGTTTATATTAAAAAGTGAGACACTTTAAGAGATGAAGGAGGTTTGGAGGCCAGCCTTCAAGGTGGCACCCAGTGATTCTCACTCCCTGCTATTTGCAACTCCTATGTAGTTCCTTCCTGTATTGACTAGAGCAAACCCTGTCACCAAGGTAATATTGCAGAAATGATGGAGTATGACTTCCAAGGCTAGGTAATAAAAGACATTGCAGCTCTCACCTTGCTGTCTAGGACGACTTGCTCTGGGTGAAGCCAGCAGCCACGTTGTGAGGTTATTGAAGAAGCAGTGTGGAGGAGTCCATGTGGTGAAGGATTGAGGCCTCTTGCCAACAAACACTAACTTGCCAGGCATGGGAGTGTGCCATCCAGGAAGTGGGTTCTTCAATACCAGTCAAGTCTTTCAATATTACACACAGTAACACAGTTCCAACCAGCATATTGACTGCAACCTCACAGAGACACTGAACCAGAGCCACAGCTAAGCCATTCCAGAGTTCTTGACTTACAGAAACTGTGAGGGAAAAGTGGTTTTTTTGTTTTGTTTTGTTTTGCTTGAGGCCACTAAATCATGAGGTAATCTATTAGGTAGCAGTAGATAACTAATACAGGAGGGGTAGTTGGCTGACTGGGCTACAGAAGGGAATCTGGGTCTAACTATTCATTAGCTAAACTTTCAGCCAATCCTGGGGTTAGCTTCACCCTATACAGCAGTGTTTAGAGATACTTGGTCCTCCAAATCCTGAGCTCAGCCAAGCAAATTGGCCTCCTTATTTGTAAGAAGGAGGTTTCAATTTCTTTGTTCTGTGAAGTCAGTTATCATTTTTCCATCTGCTTTCACTTTTCTAAAATTTTATTAATATTGCTCATCTGCTGCTAACTCTTTTGTTCTCTTTTTCTTTGTGGGTTTACAGTGTTGTTTTTAATTTATCGTCATTTAATAGGATGTGAGGAGAGAGCAGAGTTAATGTGTTTGTTCAGTCTGCCACATTTAGTCAGAAGTCAGAGGTAATCTTTCACTATTTAGAAAACCTCCTTGGGGTGGCAGTTGAGTGGCACAGTTGGTTGAGTGGCCAATTCCTGATTTCAGCTCAGGTCATGAACTCAGGATCCTGGGATCAAGCCCCATGGTGGGCTCTGTGCTCAGGATGGAGTCTGCTTCTCTCCTTCTCCCTCTCTCTCTGCCCCTCCTGTGTGCTCTCTCTCTCTCTCTCTCAAACAAATAAATAAATAAATACACCTTTAAAAAAAAAAAAAAAGAAAGAAAAGAAAGAAAACCTCCTTGCCTGCTGCAGACCACAACTATGACTACTCCACTTTCAAAAAGTTGGTTGTGTGGGCAAATAGAGCTGGGAAAGTGTGTGAAGGACCCAACAGACCCCAGGAACTTCTGTATGTTTTTGGAGCTGTGATGGTGTAGGTGATGGCTTGGGGAAGGGAGAGGAACCGGAGGTCTATCCCAGCCCTTCAAGGAAGAAGAGCCATGTAAAACAATGGAAAGGAGAGGCCTGGGCAGATGCTAAGAATAATAAAGACCAGGTAATCAGAAATGAGCTGAAATTTTAAGTGTAGGAACAGCATGTAGAATGAGAGTGTGTATGTGATAAAACTCAGAGCAGGGATGCCTGGGTGGTCAGTGGTTGGGCACCTGCCTTTGGCTCAGGGCATGATGCCAGATTCCCGGGTTTGAGTCCCACATCAGGCTCCTTGCATGAAGCCTGCTTCTCCTTCTATGTGTCTCTGCCCTTCTGTGTGTGTCTCTCATAAATAAAATCTTTAAAAAAAAAAAAAACTCAGAGCAATTTCATCCTCAGAATGCCATACTCAGGATGTTAAAGACAAACCCATGGCTTCAGACCACATCATCCTCTGCCTCTACAAAAGATAAGGAAGACAAACTATAAGACATTTTAAGAGTACATTATTGAAAAAGAGTGATGAAAGATCTTTTTTCTTTTAGATTGATTTAGAGAAAGAGCACACCTGTACAGGTGGGGGGAGGGGCAGAGGTAGAGAATCCTCAAGACAACCCATTGCTGAGCACAGAGCCAGCCATGGGGCTTGATCCCATGACCCTGAGATCATGACCTGAGCCAAAACCAAGAGTGGGACACCCAACTGACTCAGCTACCCAGGTGCCCCGAGAGGAAGAATTTGATCTTAGCAGGGAAACTTCTAGTTTCTTACCATTAAGTGTGATGTTGGTGGTATGTTTTTTGTAGATATTCTTTATCAAGTTGATGAAGTTCCTCTCTATTCCTAGTTTACAGAAAGTTTTTATCATGAATGAATGTTAGATTTTGTCACTTTTTCTGCATCTATTGATATGATCATGTGATTTTCTTCTTTAGCTTGTTGATGTGATGGATTACACTAATTGATTTTCTAATCTTGAACCAGCCTTGCATACTTGGAATAAATCCCACTTGGCTTGATGTATAATTCTTTTTATACATTCTTGGATATGATTTGCTTTAATTTAATTATTTCTGCTCTAATTCTTATTATTTCTTTTCTTCTCACTCTGGATTTAATTTGCTCTTCTTTCCTAGTTTCCTAAGACGGAAGCTTAGGTGACTGACTTTAGATCTTTTTTTCTTTTTAATATATACATTCACTGCTATAAATTTCCCTGTAAGCACTGTTTTTGCTAGATCCCACAAATTTTGAGAAGTTGTATGTTTCTTAAGCTCACAATATTTTGGAATTTCTCTTGACATTTTTTCTTTGACCCATGTATTATTTGGAGACATGTTTAATCTCGGAGTGTTTGGGGATTTTCCAGCTCTTTCTGTTATTGATCTCTAGTCAATTTCCCTGTGATCTGAAAGCACACATTGTATGATTTGCATTCTTTTAAATTTGTTAAGATGTGTTTTATAGTCCAGAATGTGGTCTATCTTGTTGTTTATTTCACGTGAGCTTGAGAAAAATGTGTATTCTGCTGTTAGATGAAGTAATCTATAGATGTCAACTATATGCAGTTAATTGATGGTGCTATTGAGTTCAGATGGTTTAAGTTTTTACAAAGACAATATATTCATGCATTACATATATTGTTTCTGTAAAATAACAGTTCAACAAGGCAAAAACAACGGATGAAGTTTTTTCAAAGCAATAATGTGCCAAGGCAGAAAGCGTTTGGGCAACAACTTTGTGATCACCACTGAGGGTTCATCTCCTTCTCCCAGCCCTGCCATGGCATTCAGAGGGCGACCCAGGGTTTGGACCCACTGCATTGACAACAGGGGATGGGCTGGGGCTGGGAAGGGGATGATGCATCTATGAACCCCTCCCAAATGCAAGCACAAACTGCTGGTGATAAATGACTGAAGTCCAGCCAAGCCTGTTCAACTGTGATTGTAATAAAAGGCATGAAGTTTATGTTCAGGCTCTAGGCTTGTTTATTTGATTAAGCAATTGAAGCCTTATGTCATTTTCGCCTTGTGTTTTTGGCTGGGCAGTAAGCGTGCCAGCTCACAGAACCAGAGGTACCTAGCAGAGAAAACAAAGGCATCACAGATGAAATTACACTTCCAGCCTTTTCTTAGGTAATTGTCATCGAACACATTACACTTCTTTGTTACGCCATTCCTTCCTTCGTAATGGACATGAAATGTAAGAAATCTCAAGTTCAAAAAAAAAAAAACAAAAACATAGCAATCAAAAAATGTAAATGAATTTGGAGAGTTGAATGTAAATAACCTAATGTTGCTGCAAGTAATTTTACCCAACATTCTGTCAAAAGTTCTCTCCTTTGTCCCTTTCTTTATGGCAACTCTCATTCTTTAAATAGAAGTCCACTTATAAGGAAGGACTCAGTGCCCTATGAAATCACACAGTGAGGTGCTGGAGAAGTCTGTGGTGCTGTTTTCTTTTTTTTAAGATTTTTTAAAAGATTTTATTTATTTATTCATGACAGAGAGAGACAGAGAAAGAGGCAGAGACACAGGCAGAGGGAGAAGCAGGCTCCATGCAGGAAGCCCGACATGGGACTCGATCCCGAGACTCCAGGATCACGCCCTGGGCTGAAGGTGGTGCTAAACTGCTGAGCCACCAGGGCTGCCCTATGGAAGTATTTGAAATTAGTCTCTGGATAGCAACCACAGAAAAACTTAATTTCATAGATAGAGCAATTATGAGAAGTAAACTTTCAAACAAACATGTGGGACAGGGGCAAGGACACAGGCATATGTGTTTGCATACATATCTAAAGAATCATGATAAAATTTCCATTGTCTTACTCATAAGCAGTTCAAAGTACTGTGAACTAAACAGTATTTCTTGATAATTAATTTTTTAAAGTTAGAATAATCTAGAATACCTAAAACCTTTTTTGCCCAATATCAGGCTGACTTTGTGAGAGAAAGAGTGAGTGGGTGTGTGCATGTGTGCACATGTGCATGCATGTATATGTGTACCTTTTTGATAATGTTAGTTTACTATGAAGATAATGGTATCATTGGTACAGATAAGGGTATAAAAAGAAAGTTCAATTTATATACCTGTTTGTAATAAACTCATGGTTCATGGGGAGCAAAAAAAGTTTCATAAATCAGTTACAGTGCCCAACTGTTATCAACAAATTACAGTATTTGGAGGAACAATGGATTTTATGATAGTTGCATGACACTTGTCAGTGAATAAATTTCTCTAATCATTTGTAAATCTTAGAGCTTTCAACTTCTATATTCAAAACCAATTTCTTGGGATCCCTGGGTGGCACAGCGGTTTGGCGCTTGCTTTTGGCCCGAGGCGCGATCGTGGAGACCCGGGATCGAATCCCACGTCGGGCTCCCTGCATGGAGCCTGCTTCTCCCTCTGCCTGTGTCTTTGCCTCTCTGTCTCTCTCTGTGTGACTATCATGAATAAATAAATAAAATCTTTTAAAAAAAAAAACAATTTATTTACTAATTCTGTAAAAAACATTCAATTTTTTTAAAGATCTTATTTACCTATTTGAGAGAAGGGGGAGGGGCAGAGAGAGAGGGAGAAGCAGGATCCCCCCTGAACAGTGAGCCCGATGTGGGGTGCAAACCAAGGCCCCAGGATCATGACCCAAGCTGAAAGCAGACACTCAACCCATTGAGCCACCCTGGTGCCCCCCCAGAAATTCGATTTTTTAAAGAGAAAAGTTCAAACTTATATGTTCAAATATTACATGTAATATTCTGCAGAAGACCAACAATTTTTTTTAATGTTGGGATATGAAGAATGGTTGTATTGTGAAACTGCACATAAGATAAGGAATATAATATCCCTTTGAAAATGCTGTCCAGGCGTGCCTGGGTGGCTCAGACAGTTAAGCATCCAACTCTGACTCTTGGTTCAGCTCAGGTCATGAGCTCAGGGTTGTGGGATCCAGCCCTGAATCAGGCTCCGTGCTCAGTGGGGAGTCTGCGAAAGATTCTTTCTCTCCCTTTTCCTCTTCCCTTACTCCCCTCCAAATAAATAAATAAATCTTTTCAAAGAAAGAGAGAGAGAAGAGAGAGAAGAAAGAAAGAAAGAAAGAAAGAAAGAAAGAAAGAAAGAAAGAAAGAAAAGGAAAAAGAAAGAAATGCTTTCCAAAGCCTATGGAAAATTAACTTGCGTGATGTTCCCCTCCAATAAACCATTAATTTATAGCCTTTCCAAACACATCTGCCCAGAGTCCACCCTGGTCTTAGAAGTAACAGTTCAACTGTCTTCTGCTCCTCTCATAACTGTGTCCAAGTGCCTCGGAGTAGCTGCCAAAAGCCAGAGGATGCGCTTGATACATTCCTCAGAGTCCCTACATGTATCTAGATTCTTGCAGAAGAGTTACAAGATTCCAAATTGTCCTTCAACTCCGTGCCATATTGCTTCTTTTGGGTGAAGCATTGTGTTTTCTGGTGTTCTTTTTAAGTACAACTATGCCTGTGAGAATGTCTTATCAGACTGCTGTCCCACTGGTTTGCTTTCCTCAATGACTTCTGGGATGAAAGGTGGATAAGCCAACACTGTTTTATGGATTATCATCAGTGAAGGAAGGAAAAAAGAGAAACTTTGATTTATGTATTAATTGGGATTAGATTTAGCCTGTGAAACAGAAAAATCAAAGTTAAGAATGGCTTAAACCTGATAGAAGCTAGGCGCCTGAGTGGCTCAGTAGTTGAGCATCTGCCTTTGGCTCAGGTTGTGATCCCGGGGTCCTGGGATGGAGTCCCCCATCAGGCTCCCTGGAAGAAGCCTGCTTCTCCTTCTGCTTATGTCTCTGCCTCTCTGTGTCTCTCATGAATAAATAAAATATTTTTTAAAAATGACAGAAGCCTATTTCTTCCTTTTATAAAGAAAGTGCAGAGGCAAGAGTCAAAGGATGATGAGATCTAAACTCTGTATTTCTAGGGCTCTATCTTCTTTTATAGCTTCCATCTTCGAAGTTCCCTGAGGGTCCAAGGGACTCCACCCTGCTGAGTCAGCTCCCTTCAGAATGCCCTCCTGGGAGCCCTGCAGAATTTCTCTTACTGGCCAGAAACAAGTCAGGTAGACACATCTAGAGGCAAAAGAGGCTAGAAAATCAGTATCTTTTTTCTTGGCCACAATATGCCCTGCTAAAAATAGGGGCAAGTAAAGAGGAAGTAAGGAGCAGAGAAGGGATCCTGGGGGTGGCAACTAGCCATTTCTGCATTCTGCAAGACATGAAGGTCATGGCTGTCCTTGGAATAACATCTGTGCTGATGTTTTTCTAGGCTCTCAAGAGAATTCTTGTTTTGTCTACACTTCCCTACTTCGTCTAGGCTTTTCCTGGATAAGGGACAATACTTAGAGCTGGAGTAGCCTAGTCCTAGCAAGTACATTTATTCGTCCAGAGGCATCAAGCCTAAAATCAATACAAATGCACAGAGATTCGCTGAGTGTACTCCAAGTGGGCCACATTGACGTGGTAATAGCCCTGGGGGTGCAGGGGAAGGTGATGGGATGCCCTTCCCTGAGTGGCTTGTATTAAGCTGGGCAAACAGCTTAGAACAGTGCTTCTGAAACTGCTTTTCTCCCCATCCACAGCAGACGAGAATATATGCTCCTACTGTGACAACCACAGGAGTTCAGCAATAACCCAACACAGTTTATTCCTTGTTGAAAAAGACTAGTCCTCTGATCACACACTTGGAGGTCACAATGTCAACTTGCTATAAAAGTGTTCTACATGTTTATTGTGTCTCAGGGATGTGAGATCATCTTGCTGATACAACCAACCCACTGAGACAAATGCCTTCTGAGCATCCTAACTTCCTGTCCATTTTCCCCACCTCCAGGATCCCATCAATTCCAATAACTTTCCTTCTTCTTTAATTTAGGCAGACTTGGTTTCTGTGCTTGCAAACGTGGCCAGTACTGAATCAGTGCATATAATCCCCACTGTACAGATAAGGAAACCAAGGCCCAGGTTCAGTGACACTCCCGAAGTCAAGCAGGTTACTATATAGGAGGAGAATAAGAATTAGAACTTAGTCTCAATCCATGCAAAGGGAGAGGCGACATCAAACCTGACTTTGGTAACACCAGCCTCACTCTTGCCCTGTGAGTTTGGCTCCATCTTTGCAGCCAAGGGACAGCATGGGCATGCTGTCATGAGCAGAAATGCACACATCCCTTCCACAGCCCTTTGCTCCTTTTGACAGCAACAGCCAGGCAGCCTGAGATCGTTCCTTCCCAAACCCCTGCCCTCTCCGACCTGCTGAGCCCTATGTTTACCCCACTCACTTAACCATTTCTTCAGATCAGAAATGAACACTCATCCCAGAACCCAGTACAATCTTCCATGCCTTTCTGTGGCTTAGCTGAGCATTGCTTTTAAACCTTCATTCTGATCTTTGTTGCATGTTTACAGGCGTGGATTCCTTTTATTTCTTTACACACACACACACACACACACACACACACACACACAGGAATAATCCCTTTGGAATTTAAGCTTTTCAAGAGCAATTCCTTGGATTATTTGAAAGGCTGCCCTCCTCCTCCTCCTGCAGAGAGGGGGTTCTGAGGCTGGCCCAGGGCTGAATGGGGACACACACCTCAATGCCACAGCAGCATCGGGAGGGGAAAGCTCAGGCAGCCCGAAGGAAAAGAGCTCTGGCTCTCTGCTCACATCTGGCCTCCCCCTCCTCCAGCCTCCCCTCCATTTCTATACTAGTCAGCAGCAAAAGCAATCTTGAAGAAGAGGAGAGAGGGACAGGGTGGGTGGAAGCAAATGACACTGAGATGTCACCTGCCCCAGCCAGGGAGGGGAAGGATGATGCCACAGTTGGCACACCTGGGGCGGGGCCTCCCATTTTTCAGGATTCCCTGGACATTGAAACATGAAGACATCCGAGAGGAGGACTCCAGGGCGTGGTGGACACCACAATTCCCCGCCAGCTCCCTCTGCTGTAGTCCAGCTGCCAGGAGGAGGCCTGTCAGTCCCCTCAGGGATTACCTCAGCTGCAGAGAGCCCCCTGGACCAGGGTTGGGCTCCTCCTGAGGTGCTCCACATTCACTGACTGAGGGCAGCAGGCGTCTGAGGACCCAGCATGTCAGCTCAACTCTGGATAATGATGCTGGAAGGCGTGGGCTCACTAAGGCTGCTGTTGGGTTGCCTCTCAGCACCAGTTCTCCATGGTTGGTGATGCCAAGGGTGATGCCTGATAAACATCCCACTCACGAACTCTTTCGGAATCCACTTCCCAGGAGCTCAGCCCAGGAAACAGCGTTGACATACAAGTGATCGCTCCTAACACGTAAAAATACTGTGCACTAGTGTTCACTTTGGCCACACGGACGTTAAAACTGGGATGATGCAGAGAAGGCTCACCTGGTCCCTGCACAAATTCATGAAGTATTCCATATTTTTAAAAACACAACTATGCACTATAGCTTTATTTTCACAGGACAATTATAAAATTACTTGTTAAAATGTTGATTTCACTGCTTATAGATCAATAAATTCCTTCAGGGTGCCTGGGTGGCTCAGTTGGTTAAGCATCTGCCTTCAGCTCAGCTCATGATCTCAGAGTCCTGGGATGGAGCCCTGAGTCGGGCGGCCTGCTCAGCAAGGAGTCTGCTTCTCCCTCTCCCTCCGTTATTCCTCTCTGCTTGTGCTCTCTCTCAAATCAATCTATCTATCTTAAAATAAAATAAAATAAATTCCTTCTGTCCTCAGTCCCCAGGAGACTGTGTCAGGGAAGTTTTTTTAAAAAAGTGTAAGAACATAAGAGAAAAGAATAGCACAAACTTGAATATAAATGGCAAATCTCAATGTAAAATTTTTTAAACTTAAAAACCTGAGTCTCATAGGGGCACCTGGGTGGCTCAGTCAGTTAAGTGTCTGCCTTCAGCTTGGGTCATGATCCCTGGGTCCTGGGACTGAGCCCTACATTGGGCTCCCTGCCCAGTGGGGAGTCTGCTTCTCCCTCTCCCTACCCCCCACTCCTGCTCATGCTCTCATGCTCGTGCTTGCTCTCTCTCTCTCTCTCTCTCAAATAAATAAATAAAATATTTTTTAAAAAAACATGATTTTCATAGAAATGTAAAATGAGCATATGCCAAACATTTGTTAAACTGATTGTATTAGTGTCCTAGGGCTGCTATACCAAAAATTATCATAAACCAGATGGCCTAAACCAATAGAAGTTTCTTTCTCTCACAGTTCTGGGGCCAGAAGCCCAAAATCACGGTGTCACCAGGGCTGCACTCCCCAGGGCTCTAAGGGAGACTCCTTCCTTGCCTCTCAACTTCTAGTAACTTTAGTATTTCCATGGCCTCCTTAGCTTATGGCCACATCTCTCTGCTTTCTGCCTTGATCTTCATACTGCAGCTTGTTCCTCCTCTTCTTTTCTATCTCCTATAAGGACACTTATTGTTGGATTTAAGGCTCACACAGGGGTTCCAGGATGATCTCATCTCAAGAGCCTTGATTTGATTACATCTGCAAAGATCCTTTTTCCAAATAAGGTGACATTTACAATTTTAGGGATTTGGACAGAACATGTTTTTGAGAGCCACCATTCAGTCTACTACATGCATTAATGAAGAAGTAATTCTAAAGAAATTTTAAAGTAATTTTAAAGAAAAATTTGAGAAACAGAGTTTTATCTAGTCAGTCAGTAAAGGCGTGTTAAGATAGCTTTGCTAAGTTGGAGACAAATCGAACAGTTAATGTCTTACAAGGCAATAAAAGTGTAACACTAACCTGGTATTATCTTTTTCCACAGAAATTTATTTGAACAAAAATCTATAAGTTAGCACATGACTTTACAAATTCACTAATCGATAGTAAATGGTAAATTAAGCAAAGTATATCTCTTAGACCAGCACTCTCGAATAGAACTTTCTACAATGATGGAATATTCTCTGGGCTGTCCAATTCAGGAGCCACTTGCCACGTGTGACTAAAAAGCACTTGTAATGTGGCTACTGGGGTGCCTGGGTGGCTCAGTGGTTGAGCATCTGCCTTTAGCTCAGGTCATGATCCCAGGGTCCTGGGATCGAGTCCCATATCATGTTCCCTGCAAGGAGCCTGCTTCTCCCTCTACCTATGTCTCTGCCTCTCTGTGTGTCTCTCATGAATAAATAAATAGAAAGAAAGAAAAGAAAGAAAAGAAAGAAAAGAAAGAAAGAAAGAAAGAAAGAAAGAAGAAAGAAGAAAGAAATGTGGCTACTGTCTTTGAGAAAGTGAATTTGGAATTTTCTTAATAGTAACTAAAGTTTAAATACACACAGGTGGCTAGTGGCTGCGATACTGGATGATAGAATTAAATAACCCTTGGCAGGGCCTGAGAGACTGTGTTCTAAGGCAACATTGAAAGGATATGCTGTCACCTTATTTCCAAGTTTCCATAATTTTTTTAAGACATTAACTGCCGATCTTCAACTGGGAGACTATGAGAGTGGTAGGGGCCACAGAACTGACCACTGCATGTTTGTGTAGTCAGAAAAGCACATCTATTTAGTTCCAATCAATCACTACCCTGTTTCCAGAACTATTAATTTTTCAGGAGAGGCCAGGCATGTGGGTTTTTATGCAAAATCTAATCAACAAATATGCGCTGAGCACCTACTATGGCCAGGGACTGATGGTGAAGCAGGTCATTGTAAGACCGAATAATACACCACCCTTGCTCACACAGGCTCCTAGACTTTGTGCCGTGTCAAGCACAGTGATGGGGGTGAGCACTAAGTGTTCCAGGAGCCAGGGCACACCTAGCTCCAGCTGGGCAGTGAGGGAAGGAGAAGATGCCCACCAAGCAGACCCTTAGGTAGAAGTTGGCCGGGTGAGGGGAGCTGGAAGGGGCATCTTGGGCAGAGACAGCCCAACAAGAGACAAGAAAATGTGGTCCTGGGCACAGTGCGACATGTGAAGGAAACTGCAAGCAGTCAGAATCTTTAGAGCATAAAATTTGAGGCCAGAAGTGTCAGGAAGGAGAAGGAGAGAGGAAGCAAGAGTCAGACACAGAAGGTATTACAATCTATGACATGAAGGGCATTTTGTCACTGACTTATCAAGACAATGGGATGAGGGGCACCTGGGTGGCTCAGTGGTTAACTTAGCGGTTGAGCATCTGCCTTTGGCTCAGGTCGTGGTCCCAGAGTCCTGGGATCCAGTCCCACATTGGGCTCCCTGCAGGGAGCCGGCTACTCCCTCTGCCTGTGTCTCTATCTCTCTGTGTCTCTCATAAATAAATATATAAAATCTTAAAAAAAAAAAAAAGACAGTGGGATGAACAGGTGGATGAACACAGTCATTTAACAAATAGTCTCCAGTGGTTGGTGCCAAAGACACTGAGGACAGAGGTAACTCAAATAGTGGGCTCTGTCTTTCGTGGGGTTTACATTCTACCTGGGTAAAACAAATGCTAAGCAAGTGAACAAAGGCAGAAGTAAGATAGAATTCTAGGTAGAACTTTGGCCTTGGAAAGAGGAAGCAGGCACCTGGGGGCTCAGTCCGTTAAGTGTCTGACTCTTGATTTCAGCTCAGGTCGTGATCTCAGGGTAGTGAGATGGAGCCCAGCGAGGAGCCTGCTTAAGATCTTCTCTCTCTGCCTCTGCCCCTTCTCTCCACCCCCACCCCCTGCTAGCTCTCCCTAAAATAAATAAATAAATGAATAAATAGAGGAAATAGAATATGGGGGATCATGACTGGAAGCTGAGTGACGGGGGTAGTTAGGCTGCTGCTCTAAGAATCACTTGGTAACATTTTTTATAGCCAAACTTAAAAATCTAAATAGGAAAACAAAGGGCATTTGAGAACAAAAGCACCTGTGATCTTACTACATTAACATCACCCAGCGGCTTAGCGCCACCTTCAGCCCAGCTGTGATCCTGGAGACCCGGGATCGAGTCTGACATCGGGCTCCCTGCATGAAGCCCGCTTCTCCAACTCTGCCTGTGTCTCTGCCCCATTCTCTCTCTCACTAATAAAATCTTTTTTAAAAAATAATAAAAATAAAAGGTGATTTAACTTAAAAAAAAAAACCATCCACTTTGGTTAGAATGCATTTCACTCGGTCTGGACCCACATACATGTGCGTTTTATATAATTGATCATAAACTGGATGTACAGTGTTGTAGTCAGCTCTCTGCACTTGACTTTATAAGCCATTTCTGTGATAACTATTGTCCCGACCATTATAATTTTCAATCTCTGCATTATTGTACATCCAGTGGGCCTCACATAGAGGATATATCCTTTACACATTCAGGTTGTTTTATAAATGTTCATGTTTCTCAGCAGAAACACCTTTGCACATACCTATTTTTCCTCTTCTTTTTTCAGAAAACTTCCTTAGGATACATCTCCTGAAGTGAGAGATCTCCTGTGGCAGAGGGAATACTTAGTTTTAGAGCTTGCAATAAGCATCAACAAATTGTTTTCCAAAAGGAGTAAGAAGGGAGACAGTCCTAGGGAGACTGTGCGTGCATGCGTGGGAACACGAGCCTGCAAAACCCCGAGCCACAGTCCTACATGAGGGTGGGGGCTTGGCCTGCTCCCCCCTTGCTGTGGCCGCAGGGCCCGGCGCCCGGGGAGAGCTCAATAACCCAGCCCGGGACTGACTTCCACAGCTCCAGATTCGCAGCTGCGTTTGCTGTTGTGCTCCAAAGCATAGAAACGTCCCAGCCAGGGATGGATATTTTGTATCACTGCTTTCTTAGCTTTGGCTTTTGGTTAACAAATGAGACTGGGCTGAATGTTTTTGGAGACTGAGCTACCAAAGCAAGCCAAGCACAAGTCCCAGTCTCCCCCTCCAAATTTCTAGAAAATACTTAAAAGATACATATGCTGGGGCGCCCAGGTTGGCTCAGTTTGTTGAGCACCTGAATTCAGCTCAGGTCATGATCCCGGGGTCCTGGGATCGAGTCCCACATCGGGATCCCTGCTCAGTGGGGAGCCTGCTTCTCCCTCTTACTCTGCTGTTGCCCTGCTGTGCTCTCTCTCTCTCTGTGTCATAGATAAAATCTTTTAAAAAAAACTTTTAAAGATTTTTAAATTTTCTTTTTAAAGATTCTATTTACTTATTCATGAGAGACACACAGAGAGGCAGAGACGTAGGTAGAGGAAAAAGCAGGCTTCCTTCAGGGAGCCCGATGAGAGACTCGATCCCAGGACCCCAGGATCATGCCTGGAGCCAAAGGCAAACAAACACTCAACCACTGAGCCACCCAGGCCTTCCCCTCCAAAAAAATTTTGTATTAAAAAAAAAAAAAAAAGATACATATGCCTTATGTTAGATAGCCGTGTGTGTGTGTGTGTGTGTGTGTGTGTGTGTGTGTGTGTCCCATTCAGCCCCCCACCCCCACCCCTCAATCACCCAGCTGTGGTGAGCAATATACACAGAGGGCCCAGCATGGCCAACATAGGAAAACAGGCACGGTCTTCCACTGGCTTCTTACAAGCAGCTTCTGAGACAAAAATCTGTGGGAAACTGATATATAGAAAACATTCCCAGAAACAAGGAGCAGGAGAGTGAGGAAGCGTGACCAGGAAGAGAGAAGGTGCAAAAGTGCTTTAGCCAACAGAGGCCCTCAGAGGATAACTGGCTTAATGCAGGGAGCTCTGGAGACAGCACAGGTCACACCTCTGAGTTGTCCCCACCAAGGAATGAGGGACTTGGAGGATTTATAGCTCCTGTCCCCTCAGTACCTGAACTGTGCCCAGAAACACTAGTGCCCAGGCACCTCTGGCTCTTGGTATGTGCTGGCGAAGTGTGGTCCAGCAGGCTGCCATGTGGCCTGCAGCAGACTCCCAGCAGCTGGCTGAAAGCACACAGCAGCCTGTTTAGGAGAAAGTGGTAAAGGGATTTCGAGGGCAGGTGGATGGAGCCCTGCCAGCTCCTGCTTCAAGCTCACAAGGGTAATCACCATGAAAACTAACCCCATGAAAGAACACATCAATTTAACCAATAAAAGAACAAACACAAAATGAAGTTGGATCAAAAAAGAAAGAAGAGGACTCTAGAAGTTTCATCTTCATGGACACAGAAGCAGATAGCATATCTGCTAACTCAAATGGAGGTCATGAAAAGTAAGTTTTTGATCACTAATGTTAAAAAAAAAAAAAAGTAGGGATCCCTGGGTGGCTCAGCGGTTTGGCACCTGCCTTCAGCCCAGGGTGTGATCCTGGAGTCCCGGGATCAGGTCCCACATCGGGCTCCCTGCATGGAGCCTGCTTCTCCCTCTGCCTGTGTCTCTGCCTCTCTCTCTCTCTCTCTCTCTCTCTGTGTGTGTGTGTGTGTGTGTGTGTTTCTCATGAATAAATAATTAAAATCTTAAAAAAAAAAAAGTAGATACATTAAATAGCAGAATGGAACATGTGAGGAACAAACCAGTGGGCTAGAAGATTAAGGAATTCCCTGAAAAGAAATGAAATGTATGGAAAATAACTTAGGAACATGGGAAATAATTTCATAAGCCTCCCACATCCAGCTAATAACATTTCCAGAATAAGAAAACAAAGAACATAGATGGGTGAAAATACTGCAGTGATAACAGAAGAAAATTTCCAAAGTTAATAAAATACATGAGTCCTCAGAACAAAAATACCCAACAAGACCAGGCAGGAAACATGAAAAATGCTGCATGCATCATGCTGACATCGTTGTAAAATATCAGAACACCAAGGACAAAGAGAAAGTCCTAAATTTCCCTGAGAGAAAAGTAGATTAGACATAGGATTTAAAAAAAAAAAAAAAAGAAGGAGGAAGAAGGAATATCACGCTGACCTCATACTTCACATCAGCAATAGTTGATGGGGGAAGACAGTGAAGATAGATCTTTAAAATTCATGGAAGCAGGTTGTGAACAGAGACTCAAGTGAAAATATCATTCACACGGGGAACAAAAAAAGGCATTTCAGACAAGCAAGAAAATGAAAATGTACCATTCACCAACCGCATCTGGAAGGATTGCTAGAGAATGTAGTCAGCAAAGCAACAGAAATTCATTTAAGAGCAGCAGCAGAGAAGCAATAATAAACTAATGAGAAAATAAACTGGTAAAATGTAATGTTAAAAAAACAAGCATTGGGCAGCCCGGGGGGCTCAGCGGTTGAGCGCCACCTTCGACCCAGGGCGTGATCCTGGAGACCCGGGATCAAGTCCCACGTCCGGCTCCCTGCATGGAGCCTGCTCCTCCCTCTCCCTGTGTCTCTGCCTCTGTGTGTGTGTCTCTCATGAATAAATAAATAAAATCTTAAAAAAAAAAAAAAAGGAAAACAAGCATTAATCAGGTTTCCTACTTATTGAACACTTATTGTGCACTTATAACATGTGCAACACATTGCAGCTTTGCTTATTGATCATCTTCAAAGAAGTGCCAAGCAACCAACATCTCCAAATGAATAGCCTCTGTAGCATCATAATGAACTTCACTGAAAATTGGTAAATGCACAGAGGAGAGCCCGCCACAGTCGGGACGGGAAGACTCGGTTTACATGGAGGAGTGAAAAGAGGGTCTGGATGGAGCCCCTTCCCAGGGCGTTTGTCCACTGGACCGACAGTCTTAGTCCATTGGAAGGACCTCCTGGATAATACACACTCCCCCTGGTTTGCATTCCCTCTTCTCAAACCACAAGTCCTCAAAATGAATTTGTGTAATTTGCCCTTCTGGTCTTTCTATTAGAGTGCTTCAATTATTCCACTGAAACCTGCCAAAAGCTGTCAAACCTTTCGCGGTGACTGGCAGTGAAATTGAGTAACAAATGCGCTCAAGTCATCGGGGGCGCTCTTGTTTGAGAAGAAAGGACGGAGCTGCCCCTAAGTGTCCAGATCCCCTCATTTATAACACCTCTTAGCAGTTTAAAACTATTTGCTTTTCTCTGATTGATTTGATCCTTTCGGAGTCAGCTCCTGTTGCAGAGCAGGCTGCGGCAGGAGGGTGGCTGCTGTCTTTGTTCCCGGAGTCCTGTCCACCGGGGCAAGACGGTGCATTTTGTTTCCATATCAGGAACTTCAGTGATCTCTGTCTCCTCGGGGATTAGAGATTGTTAATTACTTTCTGTGAAAGAGGGAGCCTGCAGCACTGCAGCTTGGCAGGTTTGCTAAAAATAGAGGCTATAGGTTATTTTTAAAAACCCTCATCGAGAGATCATGACCATGAGTCACATTTATCTCCGCAGTTTGCTTGCTGAAGGAAAACCACATGGCTCTGTGGACATTTTAAACCCTCCCTGAAACATTGCCACCTCTGCAGAACAAACAGTCACACCAACCCACCCAGGAGGAAATGGAGGAGAACTTGGACAGGAGGACTTTTAAGACCCAATTTAGTCTAAAATAGATAGTCCATACCCAAAGGATAAGCGCTATTTTCTGAGCACTAACTCTTAACTAATGTTGGTCAGGCTGCTGTACAGCTCTTTCTACTTATTGTTAGCTTTTTTTCTTTTCCTTTCCAAGGAATATTCATAATCTAATGAAGAAATATTCGCTGCAGAGGAGTTCCATGGCATGGGAGGTATCAGTCTTCTCTGAGACATCAATTTCACTTGCTTACAGAACATTAAAAAGAAATTTTAAGAGATAAATGCATTAATCTACAGCTACTTATGATTAGGCTGTTCTGGCTAAAACGGAATACATTATCTGTAAGACATCTTTCATACTCCCAAGGCACTTTAAAATAATGAAAACATATAAAATAATATCTAAGTAATTAAAGTAATGGCAAATAAAAACTTAGCATTATATGGAATTGCCTATTGGAGTAATATATCTCTTTTTATAAGCCCTTTGTGATATTGCTATTAATTTTTAAGTAACAAAATACTGCTCTTGAACCAAAAACGGGATATTAACTAACACATACACTATTAATTGCTTTGCAAATGCAAAGTGCTAAATTCTAGTTTATAAAAATAAACCTTTGAGGTTATCTCATGAAATCTATACACAGTGCCCACTTCTGAATCATGTAAGCAGTGGAGGAGGCTCCCCATATTGAAAGCATAGAAATTGCTTCTTAAAACCCTGCATCTCTTCTGCGCTGCTCCGTGCACATCCAGAAGCCTGGTATTATGTACCCTTTACTCCCACTTCACATGGTCATTCTGTCCCTTAGCCCAGCACCTTCCAGATATTCAGGCATTTATTTTCCCATTCCCTTTCAGCTAATGGGATTTCCGACCCACAAGTAGGGCACTTCATAAAATGATGTCAATTCTTGGGGCACCCGGCTGGCTCAGTCAATGGAGCATGCAACTCTCCATATTGGGGTTATAGGTTTGAACCCCACATTGAGTGTGGAGATAACTTTAAAAAGTTAGAAATCTTTAGGGGCACCCGGGTGGCTTAGTGGTTGAGCCTTTGGCTCAGGATGTGATCCCGGAGTCCTGGGATGAATCCCACATCGGGCTCCCTACAGGGAGCCTGCTTCTCCCTCTGCCTGTCTCTACCTCTCTTTCTGTGTATCTCATAAACAAATAAATTTTTAAAAAAATAGAAATCTTAAAAAAAAAATCTGCAAAAAACAAAACAAAATTAAATCGATGCCAATTCTTGTAGATGATATTCTGTCCCTAGACCGGCCTTTTCTCTTGGCAGCCTCCTGCCGTGATGATGTCTCTATGGCCTCGTGTCCCATGGAATTGGCCTGATGACCTGACTTGTCTTTATTCACCCGAGTATGATTGATTCAGTCAGCACATCCTGAGTTACCAGGAACCATAGTCTACATCGTGCTGTACAAACCACTCATCCCCAAGACAGGACCAGCAGCTTAGGGTGCATGGACTTAAGGAAGCACTTACTCTTGGATTCAGGTAAGTGTAGGGTCTGTAGGGTCAGCATTTGACAACCCCAAAAGTGAGTGCCTCCTTAAATCATGCGCCCTAGCACCTCACTGCTTAAAGGAATGCTGACTTAGTCACAATCCAGCTTTTCCAACCCCAAGTTC
This sequence comes from Vulpes lagopus, assembly GCF_018345385.1. Taxonomy (NCBI): domain Eukaryota; kingdom Metazoa; phylum Chordata; class Mammalia; order Carnivora; family Canidae; genus Vulpes; species Vulpes lagopus. The sequence goes on along the minus strand of NC_054842.1, from coordinate 20,641,442 downwards.
TAAGCAGGATTCACCAAAAATTGCAAGCAGCCGGCAGAAAGGGGAGTTGAAGGGGAAGATCACTTAAACCTGGATACAAGTTCCCCTTTGCAGCCACTTCCCCTACTCCCCAGCTCTCAGCAAGAAAAATTGTGTCTCTGGAACTGATAGACTGGGCTCCTCCGCTTATAAAACAAACCGTGTTTAACATAACAAACTGCTTCTTGCCAGTGCTTCCATAAACTCTCCGAGGGAAAACACATGCTATGCATGTATAAAATCATGAAGTTTTCTAACATTTTTAAGATGACCTATTTTCCTCTTAGAGATTTTCAATGTATAGGAATATATTAAAGGTCTAAGAGTTCTTGTCGGAGAAAAAAGCAGTCTGTTTAAATTTGTTGCAATGAGCCTTTGACCGCAGAGTCTCTTCTGGGAGGTGGGAGGCATCTGTAGGTATCATACAGAACCAATGTTCTGAGGAACTTGGTTTAAGAAACTAAAATGAAGGAGTGCCTGGGTGGCTCAGTCGGCTAAGTGTCTGCCTTCGGCTCAGGTCGTGTCTGGGGGTCCCATGGCTGGGCAGGGAGTCGGCTTCTCCCTCTCCCTCTGCCCCACCCTCCACTTGTTCTCTCCTCCCCCCAAATAAATATAAAATCTTAAGAAGAAGAAACCATAATGAAGTAGAATGTGCTTTAGATGTAATTCAGGAGACATGGACTCGAAGCCAGCTCAGGAGTAATGGGACTAAGCACTCTGTTCACCCTGTTCCCAGATCCATAAATTGAGGGGGAGGGGAACAGATGTGCCTCTTATAGAGGTTAGAGCTCTATAACTCATTGCTTTCTGCCTTCATGGGTGATCATCGTCCCTTGGTGGGTCCCTGGGGGGTGGGGGCGAGGATCTTTGTATAAAAACATACGGGGCCCCAGCTTGGCATTCTCAGGTTCAGTTGCTGGTTGAGAAGAACTTTGAAGTGGTATTTCAGAAGAATTCAGAAAAGCGGTCTCACCTTATATATGTCAGAAACATTTAGGTGGGGTAACTGAGTAGTGCCATCCCCTGGGCTTATTCAGAGGCTGAGAGAAACCCAATACCAACCAGAAGGCCTACCAACACTGCAACCTCCTAAACCTTTCAATGATTTCCAAAGGGCTTCCAGGATTTCCATCCCACATCAGTTTAGGGTCTTCATTTAACTCCAGCTTCAAGCCAACTTTGGATGTTAACGCTGACTAATTGTCAGCCTAATCTTTATTCAAATATATCAATACTTTTCAGGCCAACAAAAAAAGGCAAATATTTACCCCTTGTGTTAAAGTAACCAACTTTTAAATAATAGACTTTTGCTTGAATCACTAATAATCATTTTATCAATTTTCTCCCACGTTTTGAGAGATCTTGTCTAGCAAACTATATTTACTAAGTAATTAATTTGTTTTCCCTTAAAAAATTAATCCAAAGCACATATCACTTGGCTGTCTTCCCAGCCAAAAGCAAAGATAGTTGTTTTATGAGTTATATTTATTCATTCAGCTTTAAAAATTTGTATTTATTTTGTTTTACTGTAGTTTTTATTTAAGCAAATTACAGAACTTCTGTGATTCTGTTTGACAAAATACCTAATGAATACCAGTGGATGCTCACATGGCTCGTGCTTCAGGGGCTGCTGATGGGGGGGTTATGGAGTGGGGTTCCAGCACATTTTAATTCATCCAGTCACTTGGTTTTCAGTGGGACCTTTCCTCAGGAGAGCTCGTGTCCCACTGAAATTTCCTATCCTCAGTGTAATAAACCTGTCACCAAGATCATAAAAAATTGGTAGGGAACGTTTATTAAATGCAGATCCGTGGTGCTCCGCAACAACCCTCCCGGCATCACTCCAGCGCGGAGGTGCCCCAGGCTCTGCGCACCCAGCAGGCTCCATCCAGATCTCTCCACTGGCACCAGGAGAATGGCAGTTGGGTTGACAGTTCCCCTAGAGATGGGGACTCCCTTCCTATCCCCTAAGGCAATGGGGTACAATTTTGACCTCTTTGGGATTCAGGGGTTCCTTTTATAAAGAATCAGACTCGGGATACCTGGGTGTCTCAGTGGTTGAGCATCTGCCTTTGGCTCAGGTGGTGATCGCAGGGTGCTGGGATCAAGTCCCGCATCAGGCTCCCCATAGGGAACCTGCTTCTCCCTCTGCCTATGTGTCTGCCTCCCTCTGTGTCTCTCATGAATAAATAAATAAAATCTTAAAAAAAAAAAAAAAAAAAAAAGAACCAGACTCTAGTGGGTCTGGTTTACTTTGTCCCAGAATTCTCTAAGGATACATACAAAGATAAAGATACATGGTCCCTCTTTCCCAGGTGCCCTGCCTTGGAGAAATGAATTTCAGTGCTCTCAGATGGGATCAATATTTCTGGGATAGCGATCTTTACCACAACCCCACAACCCCCACTCCTCATCTTATTATTGTTTTCTGCCCATCACACCCCTTACCACCAAGTCAGGCCTGTTAAGAAGCTGTGAACTCATTGTCCTAGGGGATGGATGTGCCCGGGCAGAGCAGAAACAAAGGTATCTTCACTGCTTAAACTCCAGGAGGCCAGAAGCCAACCAAATGTTTGTAGAAGCAAAATGTTAGAGAGACTTGCTGTTTGAGGGAAGATTTCCTCGGGGCTAGAGAGAGGAAAGACAGGGGTGAGTCTGGAGAGAGAAGGCTTATGTTCTGCTTCTTAGCAGAACCCCGGGTAGGCAGCAAAACCTAAAAGAGGTTTGTAAAACCTGAGGGCTGGGGGTTCTGCTTCCACTCAAGCCCTGCAATGGTAGCAAGACCCCACAGAGGAAAAGGCTCTATGGTATGTCCAGGTGGATCCAGCTCCGTGGGATTTCCGCTCCATAGGAAGTCACAGAAATAGCAGAATGAGGCCTCTGCACCAGCACAAGACCCAGTAGGGCAATTTGGTGTCTCCTGAGTAAGAGATGACCAAGAACTCAATGATCCCCTCCAATGCCTTGACAATACATGAGTCCTGAGAAGAGAGTAAACACTTGATTTAAATTAAGTTTCTGGGGGATCCCTGGGTGGCGCAGCGGTTTGGCGCCTGCCTTTGGCCCAGGGTGCAATCCTGGAGACCCGGGATCGAATCCCACGTCGGGCTTCCGGTGCATGGAGCCTGCTTCTCCCTCTGCCTGTGTCTCTGCCTCTCTCTCTATCTCTCTGTGACTATCATAAATAAATTTAAAAAAAAATTTAAAAAAAAAATTAAGTTTCTGCAAAATAAATAAATAAATAAAAATTAAGTTTCTGCCACTCTAGAAAAAATGAAAACTTAAAATAAAAATTAGTAAGTTTTTTTTTTTTTTTTTTTTTTTTTAGGTTTTATGTACTTATTTTAGAGAGAGAAAGAGAGAGAGAGAGAGAGAAAGTGAGCAAGCACAAGAGAGCAAGCCTCTGGGGGGCAGAGACAGAGGGAGAGGGAGGAGCAGACTCCCTGCTGAGCAGGAAGCTCAATGCAGGGCTCAACCCTGGACCCTGAGATCATGACCTGAGCTGAAGGCAGATGCTTAACCCACTGAGCCACCCAGGCAACCCTAGTGAGTTGTTTTTATTTTTATTTATTTATTTTTTAAGATTTTATTTATTTGTTCATGAGAGACCAGAGAGAGAGAGGCAGAGACACAGGCAGAGGGAGAAGCAGGCTCCATGCAAGGAGCCCGATGTGGGACTCATCCCAAGACTCCAGGTTCATGCCCTGGGCCGAAGGCAGGCACTCAACCACTGAGCCACCTAGGCGTCCCATGAGTTGTTTTTAAAATTGTGTTTATTGGGTGCCTGAGTGGCTCAGTCGGTTAAGCATCTGCCTTCAGCTTGGGTAGTGATCCCAGGGTCCTGGGATTGAGTCCTACATCAAGTTCTGAATCCAGTCCCCCAACAGACTCCCTGCTCTGTGGGGAGCCTTCTCCCTCTTCCTCTGCCTGCCCCTCCCCTTGCTTGTGCATGTGCCCTTTCTCTCTGTCAAATAAATAGATAAAATCTCTTTTTAAAAATTGTGTTTATTTTCTATCAGAGTAATGGGATGAAATTTCTATCCACAATTTGTCCTGGGGAAAAGCAGCCTAGCCCCTCCTAGCACAGGTCCCGTGTCAAGAGTCTCCTGCCCCCTTCTCCCCACTACCTATCTCTTCACCATTCTTTCCTAACTGGTGGAACCCTTGCCCTCTGAGAAGCCAAATGCTTCCTTCTCCAGAAGCCAGGAGACTACTCTCCAGTGATTAGAGTGAACATCAACTATTAGGGTAAAGGCAAGGTGGTCCGATGCCAAGAACTGAATTCCAAAGACCATTGGTAATTGACTATGTGGAAGACCAAAGAGGAGGTTGGTTCTCCTAACCTGGAGCACACTGTGTGGATGTGACTGTACACAGGGATAACAGGAGGTAGAAAACAGATGAATGGAGACATTTGACTTTTTCTATTAGATTCCTAGTCTTTTTTTTTTTCTTCAAGTTTCCTGTGGCAACAGATTGAAGGTGACAAGAGAAGAAAGGTTTAATTTGTCCCATCTTTGAACACATTACCCCCCACACACACTTCCCCTACAAAGGTAATAAAAATGATGCATACACACCTATACCCTAACAAGATATCAAAGTTAAAGAGGCCAAGCTCATCTTTTTACAAAAATGGGAAACTGAATCCCAGAATTAATACTATAGTTTCACTAAAATCTACTATTCAACAGATATATTTTCTTTTCAGATAGCTTTTCTTTGGAAAGGAAAGAAAGCTTTAAAACGCAAGGTCTCCGTTGGTTTTGGGGCCCTTACTACCCACCTCTCTCTGTGAGACCCACCAATTGGTGAATGACCAAAGTAAAGACATGAAGAAAAATGGGGTAAATTTTGATAGCTTTGGTGCAAATGTGCCATAAATTGTCAAATTGACCCAAGTCCTGGCAGTAGAAGTTGACTGGGAGGACCCAACATCAATTCTTTTGGGTTTTTTTCTGAATTATAATTAACATACAATATTACATTAGTTTCAGGTGTACAACATAGTGATTTGATATTTTTATATATTACAAAATGATTACTATGAAACATCTAGTTATCACCTGTCACTAGACAAAGTTACTACAATATGATTGGCTGTATTGCCTGTACTGTACATTACATCCCTGTGACCTATTTATTTTATAACTGGAACTTTGTACCTCATAATCCACTTTACTTGTTTCTCTGGTTCCCCCCCACCCCCCCGCTCCCCTCTGGTAACTACCAGTTTGTTCTCAGTATCTAAAGGTCTGTTTCTATTTTATTTTGTTGGTTCATTTTTATTTATTTATTTATTTATTTATTTATTTAGATGAGTAAAATCATATGGTATTTGTCTTTCTCATTTCACTTAGCATAAAACCCTCTAGGTCTGTCCTTACTGTTGCAAATGGCAAGATTCCATTGTTTTTCATGGCTGAGTAATATACCATTATATATACATACCACATCTTATTTATCCATTCATCTGTCCATGGACACTTAGGTTATTTTCCATATCTTGGCTTTTGTAAACAGTGCTGTAATAAACATAGGGGTACATTTATCTTTTAGAATTAATCTTTCCTTTTTCTTCAGATAAATACCCAGAAGTGGAATTGGTAGATTGTATGGCAATTCTATGTTTAATTTTTTGAGAGACTTCCATACTGTATTCCATAGTGGCTGTGCCAGTGCACATTCCCACTCACGGTGCATGAGGGTTCTGTTTTCTCTACATTCTTGCAAACACTTGTTATTTCTAGTCTTTTGTGGGGTGGAGGTGGTAATAGCCATTCTGACTGGTATAAAATGATATCTCATTGTGGTTTTGATTTGCATTTCCCTATGATCAGTGACATGTAGTACTCTTTCATATGTCTGTCAGCCATCAATGTCTTCTTTGGAAAAATATTCAGATCTTCTCCCCATTTTTTAATCTGGTTGTTTCTTTGTTATTGTGTTATATGAGTTCTGTATATATTTTGGATATTAACCTCTTATTGGATATATCACTTGTAAGTACCTTCTTCCATTCCATAAGTGGCCTTTTGTTTTGTTGGTGATTGCCTTCCCTGTGCACCAACATCAGTTCTTGTTTTCTGCCATTTCTACTGCTGATGCCAGCCTTCTCTTATCTTGACCAGGTCCCACTTCTCTCGAGTCATTTTAAATAGGAAAACTCTCTTCATAAGGTCCAACTCTCAATCATCCACCTAGCCAATAAAAAAAAAAAAAAAGTATATGTGGAACCCTAAGATAATCCAAATAACTAATTCTGGTCATTAATTTTAGACTTCTCCCTCCCTGGGAGATTCAAGAGCTGCTGAAATACCAAGAAATAAATTACTGAATTGAGTTTCACTTCTCACAGCCTACCATCTGGTGAAGGTGCTAATGAGCAATGATGTGCCCCCAAAGGAAGGAAGAAATTAGGGGAAGTAGGACTGGGACTCCAGTTATAACTCCAGTTGAGTTATAATCAAGCTCTCTGTGACTCAAAGTTGCCTGGACTTTCAAGCAAATCTGGTTTGGGTTTTACTTCCCTAGGATTTATTAGCCATTAGAAATAAAAATTAGATGCTTTCCTTCCTTCCTTCCCCTTTCTTTCCCTCCCCTCTTCCCTGCCTCCCTTCCTGCTCAGGAGCATTGCTGAGTATCTATGAAGTGTCCATCCTACCATAAGTTTTACATTGCAATGCCAAGGGTCTGAAAATGGATGAGGAATTGCCTATGTTTCCATCAAGCACTAGAGCCCTGGACTCAAACTACATTCCTGGAGGAGAAGACAACTCAAAAGTGGCATAATTTGAGGCATCTGGGTGACTCAGTCAGTTAAGCATCTGATTCTTGATTTTGGCTCAGATCATGATCTTAAGGTTATGAGATTGAGTCCCTTGTCAGGCTCCTCACTGGGAATGGAGCCTGGTTTAGATTCTCTCTCTCTCTCTCTCTCCCTCTTTCCTTCCCACCCCTCTAAAAAAAAGCAGCATAATTTATCTTTATTTGTAACTATTATTAATATACAGAATGCCTCTATTGTCTCCACTGAAATCTTGAGCTTGTCTCTTTCAATATAGTCACTGGAGAATGAGCAAAATAGGACTGCTTTTTCATTAAAAAATTTTTAAGTAAATTCTATTCCCAACGTGGTACTTGATCTCATGACCCCAAGACCAAGAGTCACATGCTCTACCATTTGAGCCAGTCAGGCACCCCACAAGTATTTTCTTAAAAGCAAAACTCAGTGAATAAGAGAAAGGACACCAAATGTAGATTTCTTCAGAGGACACAAGTTGAAGGATTCTTAAAACTAAAGTTAGGCAGTGCAGAACTATATAATGCATACGATACAAGGGGCATTTGGCAGTTTCTCTCCAGACTGAATATGCAGGATGATGAAATATTTACCTTGCTGTAGAAAAATCCATATTTTGCACATCCAGATATCTATTTTGATTTCAACACTAGCATTTTATTATCAGTCTCTGTAACTCTGAAAATGTGTTAGAGTTTTGTTTTGTTTTGTTTGTTTTGTTTTGTTTTGTTTTGTTTGCTTAAACAGAATAAAAACAGGAACACCTGGGTGGCTCAGTGGCTTAGTACCTTCCTTCGGCCCAGGGCATGATCCTGGGGTCTCTGGATGAGTCCTGTGTTGGGCTGCATGGAGCCTGCTTCTCCCTCTGCCTGTGTGTCTCTCTCTCTCTCTGTCTCTCTCTCTCATGAGTAAATAAATAAAATCTTTAAAAAAAAAAAAAAAAGAAGAGTAAAAACATTGCTTCACTAGAACATGTGCATAAGAAAAAAAATAAGTAATCCTGTCTAGTTTTATAAACTGAAGCTGTATTAAAGTGACTGATTAATACTATGCATGTCTTTTTCTGGGCCTCTTGCAACCCTAATAACATTTAAACCATTAATATAAGATAATTGCCTTCTGAAAGGAAAGGAAAATATGAGAACTGCTTGTCTTCACCAATTCAGTACCAAATAATAATATTAGAACTAGGTTATAGAAAATATAGCCCTAGAAATATAGAGCCAGCATCAGGCAAACCAGGAAATGTGTTTCTTCATCTTTCATTTTCAGTGCATCCCATTTGGTTTTCTACTTTATCTCCCATCCCTTATTTATCATGAAGTACAAAATCAGATAACTACATAAAATATTTGCAAGCTGGTTAAATGTACAAAAACTAGTTGAAGTAAAAAGAACATCAGACAGCAGAGGAGAAGAGAATCAGCTTTGGAGTTCGTGAACCTGCATGAGAATCCTAGCTCTACATTCAAATAGCTCTGTGGCCTTGGTCAGGTCCCTTAATCTCTGAGTCCAAATTTTCCCAACTGAAAAAATGGAATAGTAATATTTATGCCATTGGGTTTGTTACTAGAATTAAATAAGACAATGTAGGTAAAACACATGGTACGCGGCCCCTGGGTGGCTCAATGGATTAAGTATCTGCCTTTAGCTCAGGTTGTGACCCAGAGTCCTGGGATTGAGTCCCACATCAGGCTTTGCTCAGTGAGGAGTCGGTTTATCCCTCTGTACCTCACTCCACTCATACTCACTCCCTCTCTTGCTCTCTCTCTCTCTCATGTTCTCTCAAATATATAAATAAAATCTTAAAAAAAAAAAAAAAAAAGAAAAAACATGGTCACGCTCAGTAAACAGTTCTATCTGGTGAGCCCACGTAAGTTTTAATAGTTAAATGTGTTGTCATTTTTCATAAGTAATTTTTTGCTTTTGTGTTTTTATAAGACTTTCTGAGGCATTAACTCAAAAGAGGAAGCCCTGTGGGAATTTCCCACATCATAGCAAGTCATTTGGGAAAGATGTACTTGAGGCTTCAGGGCCTTTGGGGAGTTTGTCCAGTTGTGTCACCAAGATATTATAAGATATAATCTTCTATATGTGTCCAGGGCTATACGTGTCACCTAACAACTCCTGGCTTCTCTGTTTCTGTTGGTGTATCATTTGTGTTGTTATTTGGGTGAATGGTGGCCTGGGCATAGCACTCAGAGAGAACTCTAAGGATGAGGCACCTTTGACATGAAGGCCATGTGCTTCTCATGACATTCTCACAACCAGGGCAGAGGGTTATGAATATCTGTCTCTGACAGTGACAGTTTACCCTCATTGTTCCTACAGGATTATGAATAGCACCTCCTCCCCTCTTCCCTCTTAAAATCATCCCAGGTTGGATGGTGAAAATTATATAGTTGCCTCAATCAGAGTGAAGTATATATGAACAAGAACAGTAAATCACAAAAGGGAAAATGATAAAATACTACACTAATTCATAGACTCCAAGATGCTTAGATTGCATCAATGTGAAGACACACCACCAAGTCAGATTCCATGAAGAAGCAAAACAACCCCAGTGTGTTAGTTTGCTAGGGCTGCCATGACAAAGTACCAACAGACTGGGTGACTAACACCACAGAGACTTATTGTCTCACAGTCCTGAAGCTAGACGTCCAAGAATAAGATGGAAGCTGCGTTGGTTTCATCTAGAGGACACTCTCCTTGGTTGGTAGGTGGCTATCTTCTCTCTGTGTCTTCACAAGCTCTTCCCTCTGTGCTTGTCTATGTCCTGCTCTCCTCTTATAAGGACACCAGTCATACTGAATTAGGGCCCACAATGAAGACTTTATTTATTTATTTATTTATTTATTTATTTATTTATTTATTTTAAAGACTTTATTCATTTATTTATTTATTTATTTATTTATTTATTTATTTATTTAAAATTTCACCCATTTACTCATGAGACACAAGAGAGAGGCAGAGACATAGGCAGAAGGGGAAGCAGGCTCCCTATGGGGAGCCCAATGTGGGACTCGATCCCAGGACCCCGGGGATCATGACCTGAGCCAAAGGCAGACGCTCAACTACTGAGCCACTCAGCTGCCCCTGAAGACCCCTTTAACTCCATCACCCCTTTAAAGACCCTGTCTTCAAACGCAGACACATTCTGACATTCTGGAGGTTAGGATTTCAACATCGGAATTTAAATTAAAAAAAATTTTTTTAAGATTTTTTTCTATCCATCCACAAGAGACACACAGAGAGAGAGAGAGGCAGAGACAGAAGCAGACAGAGAAGCAGGCTCCACACAGAGCCTGATGCAGGACTCGATCCTGGGGCTCCAGGATCACGCCCTGGGCTGAAGGCAGGCGCTCAACCGCTGAGCCACCCGGGCGTCCCTCAACATCAGAATTTTGCCAGGACATAATTCAGCCCATCATACACACCAGTCAAACTCTGGCATACCATCAGTTGTTAGATGTACCCCCATGTCAGAGATATTTCTATGTGAACAAGTGTGCATGTCAGAACCACATAGTTCTAGAATGTGGTCGGTCTGGAAGGGGGAGGACTAGTGTGCCATTCCGTATGCTTTGGCTCGTGTGGGCATGGAAATTTATAAACTTTTTCCTCTAAAACCGTTGCTCTCTCCCCTTTCCCCTCCTGAGGGACCTGGGAGAGGAAGGGAGAGCGTAGCTGCCCAGATTGCGATCTTGATTGCTTCCCCTCCCTGGTGCCTCACTTCCTGCCAATTCTTCTTCTGTCACAGTGCCCAGACTGCCCCTTCCTTTCTCCCTACCCACACCCGCATCGGCCCTTAGCTCATACCTGGACAGATTCCATAGCTCCTGAAGAGGCCTTCCCCACATCCATCCCCTTGTTTTCCCTCCTCATCCGTCCTGACAGAAGCATGGATCTGCAAAATGATTCTCAAAACTGCAGCCTCCCTCACGCCACACCCCTAATGGAAAGTCTTAACTGGCCCTTCATTCCTGAAGAATGAAATCCCAGTGTGTCTTAGCCCAACACTTAGGTGAGGTCCTCCCCTCCTAGTCTGGCCCCCAGCCTCCCATCCAGCTGCATCCTGTGAGCCTCCTCCACAGCCAGCATTCCCACCTCCAGGCATTTGTACTCCCTGTGCCCCTAGTCTGGCAGGCTCAGGCTCTGGGCCTGTCTGAATGCTACCATGTAATTATTACATGTAGTTATTTGTGTCTGACTCTGCAACTAAGAGCCATCCAAATGATCAAGACTGTAATGTACTCCATTAACCACATTGGTTGAGAAAGGATTTGTTTCTCTGTGGCTCCTCCAGAAAGAATGAAAAGTATTTCCCCCACCCCCTCCCGCCTCCCTCCCCTGAGAGAAGGTAGCTGGGCCTTTGTGTTTTGGAAGTCTGACTTCCCTTAGCCCCAGGGAGAGTTAACAGTCTTTTTTGTGTGTTTTCTGTGAGAAAAAGGGAAGCTGCCTGGTGGGATAGCCTCCCCTTTTGTTTTCTGAGGTCTAGGTCACAGGTTAAAATTGGTGGCTTGGGATATCTTTTTTTGACCTGGTAGTATTTTACATAACTTCTAAATATTAATTGTAATTTTCAGAAAGTATATTTCCTGTGAAAATCTAAATTTCTGGGTTCTTTTTTTAAAAACCCTCAAATTTAACATCTCTGGGTTCCCTATTTTCACGTGGCAAAAATTGGCAGAGTTATGCTGGTTCCTGTTAAACAGGTCACGTACTTTCCAGTTTACCGCAATTCCCACTACTCCCCAAGAACTTACATGACTCACATCATTCATGTACCTGCCTATTCTTGTAAGAGTCTGAGGCTTGGCCTCTGCTAAGGGTGTTAATCTGAAGCACTCAGGGGAAGAAGATGGTGATGATGAGCTTCAAAAGTGAAAGGGAGCATGGACATTCTTTAGGTCTTTAGAACCTGGGCCTATTCTAACATACATTTTTTTTTTCATTTTATTATATTTTTCATCTTAATTCCAGTGGTTATATTAGTTTCAGATGTACAATATAGTGATTCAACAATTCTATACATTGCTCATGGCTCATCATGATATGCATGCTCTTTAATCTCCATCATCTATTTCACCCATCCCCCCCACTGGCCCTACAACCTTCTTTTTTTTTTTTTTTTTTAAGATTTATTTATTCACGAGAGACACAGAGAGAGGCAGAGACATAGGCAGAGGGAAAAGCAGGCTCTACGCAGGGAACCCGGTGAGGGACTTGATCCTGGACCTGGGGATCATGCCCTGTGCCAAAGGCAGACACTCAACCACTGAGCCACCCAGGCGTCCCCTTAATATACATTCTTTGAAGGAGCAGGACCAGGGATAGAGATGGCTGTGTGGGTGCCTCAGAAGACTGGGCTTTAAGTGTTTTCAACTTGACAATGTCAAGAAAATTCCCCATAGCTGAGCTGGGTCTAGAGAAACTGGAGCTGCCCTTATAACCGCCCACAGGGATACCTGCCTTCAGCAGACCCCGGCAAGGAGCAAAAACATCAGAGAGTACATCAACCAAAGATTCGGCATAGCTCCATTTTCCTGCCTAGGGCAATCCTCCACAGTTCTCGTACATTCCCTAAGTGGGAGGAGGTGGGGGCATTATGCTACACGACAGCAACCCTTCATAACCCTGCACAGAGTCTATGGTGTAACTCCTCCTGCAGTCATTTGTTGCATAACCTGAGGGGGTGTGTGCAGTCTCTCAAATTGACATTTGACTTTCCCCTAGCCCAATGAGAGCCCAGAACTTAAATTTACTTATTTATTTCTAAATTACTTATTTAAGTAATTTCTACACCCAACATGGGGCTCAAACTCATGACCCAAGATCGAGAGTCAGATGCTCTATTGATTGAGCCATCTAGGTGCCCCTAATTTAATTTTTTTAATAAATGTAGTGTCTTACTCCTAAGTGTGGTTTAGCAATTGAATTCTGTTACTACTACTACTACTACTACTACTACTACTACTACTATTATTATTTCTCAAAGACAGAAAGCTTGTTTTGTTGTTCTATACTCCTCCATAGTGTTTTGCAAAATAAGTATCTGTTGACTCTCACTACAGGTCTCTGCACAAAGTTTCTCTCCGCAGTAAAACTTAAGTTTTCCATTTCCCTGGGTCCTAGGCAAAACGAGCTTTTACCACCCAAACTCACTTGAGGCTAAAAGTCACTTCCATGATTTGCGATGAAGAGTTTCATTAGCATGTGAGTTTCCGTTTATATAGACCAGTCGGTGTGCAATCTGTCCAGGGGGAGTTCAAATAAAGCTCTCTGCCATTAGTACTCTGTCCACAGCCTTAAAATTTTGAGTCCTTCTGAGAAGAAATTTCACTTTTAGGAATTTATTGTAAGAAAATAATCAGGAGATACGAGCCACGACTTAGGTAGACAGATGTTTATTGTAATATATTAATTACAACAGCAATAATAGGAAGCAAGCTCAATGTTCAACCACTGAGTGAAATAACATTCTTTTTCTAAATATTAAGGATTGTATTTATTTGAGAGAGAGCAAGAGAGCATGTGCATGTACACAGTGGGGGTGGTGGTACAGGCAGAGGGAGAAGCAGACTCCCCACTGAGGAGGGAACCTGTTGTGGGGCTTGATCCCAGGACCCCTGGGATCATGACCTGAGCTGAAGGCAGATGCTTAACCTACTGAGCCACCCAGGCACCTGATTCTGACACATTTATATGGTAGAGTGGCAGGCAGCCTTTGAAAACAATGTGTTCAGGTATTGAAGGGAATGAGGAAATGGTTATATATATTCCTAAGACCTCTAAATATGTTGTTAACACTTGGAAAGGGGTGTAACAATCTTTAAAAAAAAGGGGGGGGGGATCCCTGGGTGGCTCAGCGGTTTAGCGCCTGCCTGTGGCCCCGGGATGCGGTCCTGGAGTCCCGGGATCGAGTCCTGCGTCGGGCTCCCGGCATGGAGCCTGCTTCTCCCTCTGCCTGTGTCTCTGCCTCTCTCTCTCTCTCTCTCTCTCTCTCTCTATCATGAATAAATAAATAAATAATCTTAAAAAAAAAAAAAAAGAAAGGGGTGTGACTATTATTAAAAATATCTACTCTTTTCCCCAACCCTTGACTGGGGTTCAGCTGTGAGATTTGTTTTAACTGCTGGGATATAAGCAAATGTGATGTTAGGGGAGGACTGAAAAGCAATTGTGTGATTTGGCTTGATCTCTTGAGTCTTTGCCACTGCCATAAGGACATACCTAAGCTAGCCCACTGGTTCTAGAGAAGGATGACAGATGTGTGCAGCCAAACCAAACCCCTCCAGCTGGGTACAGTCTGGTTCAGTCAACCCCCAGCAAACCTACAGATCCAAGAGAATAAAGGATTGAGAATCCATTGATGTGGGGTTTGTTGTGCAGCCCCGGGCGATTATTGACTGACACAGGAAGAAGCTACACTCCAATTCTAGAAAGATCTTTTCTCCAGTGATAAAGCATACACAGACTTGTGCAAATAGTCCTTTACTTTTCTCTTCAAGTGCCCCTTTGATCCATACTGAGTCCACCCAGTTTCCACGGGTGGGGAGGACATAAACTCACTCCTCAGTGGGGGGAATATCACAGTCCCAATATAAGAAGAACATATAGGGTGGGAAATAATTTATGGCCTTCTTTGGAAAATATAATCTACCATATAAAAATCTCAGAACATTGCTATATAAGCACTATACATGTGTTAGCTACTTTCATTCAACAAATATTTACTGAATGCCTGCTCTGGACCAGCTACCGTGTTCCAACCTGGAGATGAGCAGTGAGCATCTCGGAGGTGGTCCCTGTGTTCATGGGCTAACCAAAGAGAAGCTGCAGGCTGAAACCCATTATAAGAACCCTGCCCTGGTAACTGACCAGATGGGCTATTGGACTGGAGATAATTTTCTGGTGAGTAGGCCAGCCCCAGAGGACCAGAAAATAATTCTGACTATAGATGTGTTTTTGCTTGACTGTGTCTGCTGGATGGAGGCTTTGCTGGCAACCTCTCTGAGTGTAGAAGGAAGAGGCCAGAGTTCTCAAAGGGCTTAGAGTCCAATTCTATTTCATTCAAGCAGTTACTATAGCTTTAATGCAAAGCAGGTGTTGGGCTTGGTTAAAAAAAAAAGAAAGAAAGAAAGAACTAGAGGAACCTGGCTCTGCTTTGTAGTAGCTTGGAACTCAAAGTGTGATCTTAGCACACAGTGTGGTCCAATTGTATCAGCTACACATGGGAGTTTTATAGAAATCAGAATCTCAGGCCCCACCCCTGAATTTATGAATCAGAATCTGCATTTTAAAAATGTAATTGTGGGGTAGCCCTGGTGGCGCAGCGGTTTAGCGCTGCCTGCAGCCCGAGGTGTGATCCTGGAGACCCGGGATTGAGTCCCACATCGGGCTTCCTGCATGGAGCCTGCTTCTCCCTCTGCCTGTGTCTCTGCCTCTCTCTGAATGAATAAATAAATAAATCTTTAAAAAAATAATAAAAATAATAAAAATGTAATTTTGGTAAAATATACATGTAAAATTTATTGACTTTATTTTTTTTTATTTTACTTTTTTTTTTTTTTTAAGTAGTCTCCACAGCCAGCATGGAGCTCAGTGCGGGTCTTGAACTCATGACCCTGAGATCAAGACCTTAAGCTAAGATCAAGACCTTAGCCAAGATCAAGAGTCAGATGCTTAACCGACTGTGCTTCCCAGATGCCCCATTTAACCTTTTTTTTTTTTTTTTTAGTAATCTCTGCACCCATTTTGGGGCTCTAACCCATGACCCTGAGATCAAGAGTCATGCATTCTTCCCACTGAGCAAGCCAGGCATCCTTCATCTCAACCATTTTTAAGAATACAGTTTAGTGACATTGGGTTCTTTTATGTTGCTACACAGCCATCACCACCATCTGTCCACAGAGTTCTGCATCTTACAAAACTGAAACTCTGTACCCATTAAACAGTAGCTCCTCATCCCCTCTCCCCACATCTGTCTCTATGAATTTGAATATACCGGGTGCCTTGTATAAGTGGAATCATGCAGCATTTGTCCTAGCACAACTGGCTTATTTCACTTAGTGTAATGTCCTCAGGTCTCATCCATGCTGCAGCAGAATATGCATTTTAATCAGATCTTCAGGTCACGTGTGTACCACATTAAGGTCAGAGAAGCCCCGCTCTACTGGATTACTAGGAGCCAAGACAGGGGGAGAAAGAATATCCAAGAGGACAGTCCTCCCTGGGATTCAGGCTTTCCTTACTCCTTACTCCTCCATGCTTACTACTACAGCATTTTGGGATCATCTTCACAGTTATGTATGAGAACAATTTTGGATTCCTGAGATCAACCTATTGAGCTCCAATCTGTCCATAAACAGATGGCTAAACTGGCCTCTGGTTATCAAAAGCTTCTGGCCTACAGGAAGCAGGCTTGTGAACGTATAATTGTCTATCACTCACAAAATAGCAAGGTCAATTAGATGTCTGTGGCCAGACTGCAGAGTTAGCAGCCCACTTAGGTTCACACTTATTTAATAACACATACACTTATATACCGCCAGCCACTATTCCAAGTAGTTATCAAATATTAATATCTTTAACCCTCATAACAATTCAAGGAGTAGGAACTATTTTTATGCCTATTTTACAGGTGGGGAAACTGAGGCACATCCCGATTTAAGTAACTTTCCCAAGGTCATATGACTGATAAATGGTGAAGCTGGGATTTGAACCCAGGAAGTAAGACTCTAGGACCTTAACAACTACACCATGCCTCCTCTCTGGTGATTGACTTGGGTCTTCTATCAAACCTGAGCAAGAGGGAATTAGGTGGATTGTGGGCATGTTGTTGGGAGGGGTCTACTTTAGCCATAGGAGTTTATATGTCAAAAGGGAAAAAAACAGCAGAAGCTAGAGTGTCAGAAAGTAAGTAGGAAACCCTTGTGATCTAGTGGATTTTTTTCTCAGGAGGGCAGGAGAACATTTGGGGTCCACGCTCGGTTTACTTAATAATCAGACTGGTTTCTGATTTCCTCCTAGCACCCTGGCCACACTTTCTCTACCTCCTTCACTGGCTCCTTCCCCTCCACCTCCTCCAAGGCCTCCTTTCCCTCTCCCTGCTATCCCTCACTCATCTCGATTATTCTCTTAGCTTCCAAGTGCAAAACCCCCAAAGTACTTACTGTGATCTTTCTTCCTGGTTCCAGATCCTATTTCATTGCTTCCTGATGGCTCAGTGAAAATGTCATGCTAAGATCTCCAACTCCACCCCTGGGAAGATGAGCCACGTTGGTTGATAGCTTGGAGATCAGTGGGGCGCCCCATGTCACAGGCAGGCTGCCTTCAAAGCAGCATGCCCAAACAGCACCCATCATCTCCTTGCCCCGGGCGCGTTCCCCCAGGCTCCCAACTCAGTGCTGGCCCCACATGTTCTCTCTGTGAAGCTTGAAACCTTCCTCATCTTCCCCTCCCTTTCTCCAAACTTAGTGCAGCTCAAATCTGTCTTCCACTTTTCACTGGTCGCTGTCAGTACAGGTGGGAGCCTCCAGTCTCTCCAGCCTCCTCCATCTGCCTCCCCAGGGCCCACCCTCCACGCAGAGCGCAGCTCAGCAGGCGCCACTCCTTGGCACTGCCCTGCAACTCCATCCCTGCCTTTGGGGAAGTCTGCTGACTGCTCGGTAAAAATGACCTCCTTCCTTGCTTTTTCTCAAATAACAATCTCGGGGAGCCTGGGTGGCTTAGCCGCTTAGTGCCGCCTTCGGCCCAGGGCGTGATCCTGGAGACCCAAGATCGAGTCCCACATCGGGCTCCCTGCAAGGGGCCTGCTTCTCCCTCTGCCTGTGTCTCTGCCTCTCTCTGTCTATGTCTCTCATGAATAAATAAATAAAATCCTTAATAAATAAATAAATAACAATCTCAAACTTTGAGAAAAGTTGCAAATATAGTACAAATAGCACTTTTGTTCTTTAACCATTTGAGAGTAAATTGCATACCTGATACCCTAAAAAGTTAGTATGTATTTCCCCACAAACAGGGACATCCTCCCACCTACAGAGTCCACCTCTTTTCAAATTTAGGAAATTAACATTGATCCCTTGCTACCATCTAATCCTCAAGCCCCTTCAAGTTCTGCCAACTATTCCCATAAGGCCATTTTCATAGCAAAGGGATTGGATCCAGAATCACATGATGTCAGTCATGGTGTCATTTTAGGAGACTTCTCATTTTTTCCTTGATGTTTATGTCTTTGCCATTTTTGAAGACTATAGTCCAGACATGTATAGAGAGTATCCCTCGATTTTGGTTTGACTTGATGTTTCTTCCTGATAAGATTTGGGCAGGAAGAGTGCATCTTTGTCAGAAATGGTGCAGAAGCAATGCTGGGTTCCTCCACTGCACTGTATTGCATGGTGCATGATGTCAGTTTGCCCCCGTCCTGGGGAGGTTCACTTGGAACCCTTGATTAAAGTGGTGTCTGCAAGCTTCCTCATCTACAGTGACTCTTCTCCCTTTCATAAGTATTTTGTGGAAACCATTGAAACTATGTAAATATTTCATCCCTCATCAGACTTTCAATTGAGTCATTTCTTTATGCATGTCAGAATGGACCAGTGGTTTTCTATTTTATTCAATGCATTGTATATAATCTGTTACTATCATTACTTTCTTGCTCTCTCTCATCTCATTACAATTGCTTAGCTAAAGAGGTCTTTAGCCATGTTTTTTGGCCATGGAGCCCTGAGTTTATCAAAACTGTGTACTCCGTTCCTATACAGAGGATGGTTTTTATCTGAATGTTTGTTACCCAAATGCCTACAGTTATGACTTGCTCATGAAGCAAAGTTGTCATAACATGAAACTTATGTGCTAATAGACCATAACACTGTCTACACTCAAATAAAGTTTCTCCCTGTTTCACACTAGCAGACATCCCTACCCATCAACACCTTTGTGGTTTGCAGCAATATCCAAAATTATAATTCAAATTCAATGCAAATCGGTTCGTAAGGTGAAATTGCAAATCTTGCAGAGCTGCAGGGTTTCATGAAGTATGTGAAAGTAACTTAGCAGGACTGCTCCAAGCCTTGAGTGAGGCCAGTTAATGCCACCAGAAAGACAAAAGAGAATGATGAGACAACGTGAATAAGGAGGATTTAGAAAAGACCTTAAAAAAAATTGATGAAGCCATCAAATATTTTGCAACCCTCTCTACAAACGTGATATGAAAGTCAAAAACGAAGTAGAGAACACCATACAATTTTATCAGAAAAAAAGAAGTTTAGATTTTTTGTTGTTGTTGCTATTCTCAGAATGAGCACATGGCTGAAACCACAGTCTAAATTTCGTTGGGTAAAGTTATTTTCATAATTTTGGTCCTTTTTTTTTCAGGATAAAATCCTAATCAAACAGTTTCTACTTACTGTAAAGTTCCCATCCCTATCACAAGAGGGTCCCCTTTATTTTTGTTTGTTTATTTATTTATTTATTTATTTATTTAGATTTATTTATTTATTTATTCATGATAGACATAGAGAGAGAGAGAGAGAGAGAGAGAGAGAGGGGCAAAGACACAGGCAGAGGGAGAAGTAGGCTCCACGCAGGGAGCCTGACCGGGACTTGATCCTGGGACCCCAGGATCGTGCCCTGGGCCAAAGGCAGGACTAAACTGCTGAGCCACCCAGGGATCAAGGGTCCCCCCCCCTTTTTTTTTTATTTATGATAGTCACACACAGAGAGAGAGAGAGAGGCAGAAACACAGGCAGAGGGAGAAGCAGGCTCCATGCACCAGGAGCCCGACGTGGGACTCGATCCTGGGTCTCCAGGATCGCGCCCTGGGCCAAAGGCAGGCGCTAAACCGCTGCGCCACCCAGGGATCCCAAGAGTCCCCTTTAAATGGCTTTGCATTGGGGCAAATTACTTGCAGGTCACCACTCCTCATGTACTCACAGAGGTAACTCAAAGCTGCTGTGGAAGACTGAGCCTCTGCCCTTTTTGATGCCCCTTGTATGTGTCATCTGGTCCCCCAGTCCTATGAATGTCTTGTCTTTCTTTCCCCACTTGTCTCCCCTGTCCCCGTGTTTGTCTTTTGACTGTCTTTTTTTTTTTTTTTTTTTAGATTTACTTATTTATTTTAGAGAGGGGGAGAACATGTATGTGCAGAGGCAAGGGAGGGGGGCTGCTGCAGAGGGAGAAGGAGAGAGAGAATCTCCAGCAGACTGCACCGGGGTGCAGAGCTTGATGCTACGACCCTGAGATCATGACCTGAGAGGAAATCAAGAGATGGGGGCGCTTTATCCTACTGAGCCATCCAGGTGCCCCTGCTCTTTTACTTTCTGATCTCACTTTTCTTATTTATGAAAGAAAATATCTCAGCCCCACCAACTTCACAAAGGGTTGTTCTTACAATCCATGAACTCACAGATAATAATCATAGTTAGTCACCCACATGTCTTTAATCTTTATTCTGTGTCTGACCATGTGCTAAGAGCTTCACATGGATCATTGCAATGACCTCTTCCCAGACTTGTGAAGGTAGAGGACACTGTTATCTTGCATTTTGCAGATAAGCAAACTGAGGCTCCGGGAGATTCAGTGATTTGCTGAAGTCATTGAAGGAGTGAAGATTTGAGTCCAGTAGCTCAAGCTTTTAACTGCCGGGCTGTCCTGTGTATAAAGGGCTTTGAGGACTGAATGGTGCTCTTTGAATATAGGCATCATTATTACTACGCTTCCCTGTGTACACTCTGAACTCTGGAAGACTTTGAAGGATAGAGGAGACATTACCAGGAGACATTCCTTTTGTGTGTGACTGGTTGTTTGGACCCCAAAATACTTCACTACTGGCACCCAGTGGCATCCATGGGCATTGCCTAACCCCGTGCAGACTGGTGAGCCTGAACTATATGCCTTGGAGGACCAATGTGCCTCTGAGTAGTGAAACAAGCAGACCAACTCACCCCAACATTTCATAATGTTGCCAAACCCTCCCCCAGCAGCTGTGGCAGAGGCTAACCTTGGTCACTCTGCCCTAGCTTTCCCATGCCTAGGTGGGTGGGACCGGGCACGAGGACCTAAAAGGAAGTTTGGTTTCTGTTAGATAACAGAGGAGTCAAGGTACATATGGGGTGCTGTGCTGAGCACTAGAATTTGCTGTTGGCAAATGCAAATAGGCATGTTAACTACCCACCTAGACAATGAGTAAGAATCCATCCACCCGTTCAGGCTGTTCTCAGCACCCCCAGGACTACCTGGAGCCAGCAGGGAAAGTAGGGTTTCCAGAACAGGGTCCCGTCCTTCCCTACAGGTGTCCCTGTTAATGGATCTCCCTCTGCTGGAGCTGTGAGTGCCCCAGCCCATGGGATAGAGTCCCTCTGCTGTGCTCTGCATTTCATTCTTCCAGGCACACAGTGTCCTCAGCCAGCTTCTGCAGGGGCTCCGGCCAGTGAGTGGGTGCTAATTTGCCTAACAGGCATAGAAGGGGTGTGTGTGTCACCAATGCTGTAGGGGAGGGAAATTATAACCTAAGCACGCCCTAGAGGTGTTGGATCTGCCTGAGGCAGGAAAGCCACCACTTGCAGCCACAGCAAGGGGACCTGCTAAGAGGAGGACCCGGGAGGCAGAAGGAAGAACTAGTTGTTGACAGAGGCAGTGGAAGACTGGGTGGAAAGCAAAGAGCCCCAAGACACCAGCCCTCGCCCATCCCAGTCTAGACTTCTAGTGGGAGGGAAGGGTACCAGGGAGGGTCCTCTTTCCTATAAATGAGGAAGTTGAGACCTAAAAAAAAAAAACAAAAAACAAAAAAACCCAGCAGGATTAGAGCAAGTATGCCCAGATGGTAAAGGACAGAGCTGGCAATCAGACTACGTCTGGACTCTTCCACTCCAGCACACCCTCTATGAGTTAACATCACACACCCAATTTCAACAAACATTAACTTGTAAAACAGCTAATGAATATGCCCTTATGCAGAAGCCACAGCTTAAGCATACAGGCAAGAAAACGCGGGGTGATGGATCTCTTTTAAGATGGTTCATGGTGGATCTCCAGGACATCTGCTGGTTTTGCCCACCACCCGTGTCACCACTTATGGTTGTTCAGGTGTCACACTGCATAATAGCATCCTGCTAAGGGGGAGAGTGGGTTAATATCCAACTTTAGCTCTACTCACTCAACCATGTGTCCTGGGGGTGGGGCTGCTTCTGCCCCAAAGAAGCTGGAAGGTAAGTCCCATGCACCCCACCCAAGTGATGGGCACACAAGGCTGCAACAGCCTGGAGGAGGTGCCTATCTCCAATTTACAAAGGTCCCATATGGGTTAGCTGTGTCATTTTGCATCCATTCCCCCTTCTTCCGAAGTTAAAACACAATTTTCTTTTGGGGAATGAATCCTGGCCCAATCTCAATCCTGTGTTTCATGGAGCTGACCCCATTCACATTTCTGGGAGTGGACCAGTGACTCAAGCCTCTGATCAGTTTAAGGATGAACACCTAACTCAGTGAGAATTAACTTCAAAATTATTGCTGTGACTGTGAGTCCTGGAGCAACCTTTTCCCTGGCATTGCCAATCTTGGGAAATGGACAAGGAGTGAAAGAGAGAATGGTGTTGTTTAAAGCCTTGGAATCAGCTGTGTGACTAAATTCAACCCCCTAAATTTCCCAGTTTCAGGAACCAATTCTCGTTTTTTTTGTTTGTTTGTTTGTTTAGGCTGGGTTGTGTTGTGTTCTCTCCCTTGTGACCAAAAGAATCAAAGCTTCATCTTCTATGAAAGCACCTCTAGCTTCCTCTACCAGATTGGTCAAGAGAACTCGCTGCATGTGAATCATTCCAATGGCCTGTCCGCATCCCCCAGGGCTTGTTAGAAAGATTGGATAGTGGGGGACCTATTAACACACACCTGTAATACCTACCCTTCCTTTTCTCCTGGGCCTGGAAGATGCTGAAGCATTTATCCCTCAGGTCACTAAGAATACTGTCAAGCAAAGACCTGCATTTTAAATTCCATTTAAGCTCTTTCTCCAGAGCTGGGTAACCAAATGAGACAGCCATGGAAAATATATGACTTTCATTATTATGACATGGAAAGCAGAGCTGTCTAATTGCTTTTGTCCACTGGTGTATAAAGATTGAGACCAGATGTGTTTTAAAAAAAAAAAAAAAGGAAAAGAAAGAAAGAAGAAAAGGCTTATGTTGGCCGTTGCTTTGAACAAAGCAGTCTGATTTCCTTTTCCTCTCTAAGGGGAGGACGACATAAAAGTGTTTTAACTGCTTGTAAGTTTTCATAGCCTCGTTGATTTTGCTTTTCACAGAAGATAAAATTGTGAAATTGGCCTTGAAAACTTTATTTTCGCTTTCCTCAATTCAAAGGGACAATTGTGGAGCTAAAGAACTGAGCTGCAGGTCGACCTGTGCAGTGCAGCCTTTGGCTCGGGCAGCTGCGACGCAGAGGGTCCGGGAGGAGCGAGGCCTAATGCAGATTAGCCCCCGCCCCCGCCCTCAGCCGGCTCACCCCGGGAATAAAGTCTTCACATGGAAATCCACGGGAAGGGATGAGATGGTGATCATCTTTAAATAGAACCACCCAGGCCCCAGCTTCTGTGTTTCATTTTCCACAAGAGCCCCTAAATCTGCTTCAGCATTTTTTTTAACCTACCCAGTTATTTTTAGCACACCCAGCCAACGGAGCCCAGCAGGCCTGTGGAGGTCCTAATGACGTCCCTGAGTTGGGGGAGGGGGAGGGGCGTCAGAATCTCCTGCCACAAAGGTACAATTGAAGCATGCAAAGAAAGAAAGAAAGAAAGGGAAAGGAAAAAATAATGCAGACCCAAAGAGGGTAATGATACAAAAGCCAGGGTGCATGGCCTTGAGCCTTCTGTAGGGAGCCAGGGCTGCCCACTGGAAATACAATTCATTTAAAGATTGCCTCCTTACTTTCTTCTAAAAATTTTATGTATTTATTTGACAGAGAGAGAGAGAGGAGCAAGTGTGTGTAGAGGTGGGGGGGGGGCAAAAGGAGAGGGAGAAAGAATCTCAAGCAGACTCCCCTTGAGGGGAGCCCAAAGTAGGGCTCCATCTCACAACCCTGAGATAATGATCTGAGCCGAAACCAAGAGTCCTGCACTTAACCGACTGAGCACCCAGGTGCTCCTACCTCATTACTTTCAAAATTAATTTTTTTTTCCTTGAAAATTAAGATCATGTTCAGTGAATTTGGAAAAGAGAAGGCTCCCGGAGTGGCCATTTCCAGAGGGTCCTAGGTGCCATGGATCATGGAGTTGAGCCAAACCTGGGAAATGGGAGTGAATGGCAGGCAGATTCCTCTATAAAAACTCAAAGCAGCCCCTTGAGCCCCAGGTCCCCGTGGCTGGCTCTTCGCTTTCTCCTTCACTGGGGAAGAGGAGGTTGGTGGTTCGCTGCTCCCCTTGTACAGGGCCCTCCTTCCCATTCCTGGCCCTGGAGCTGAGTACTTACATCTCCCAGTGTTTACAGGGATCTCACAGCTCTGTGGGGGTCCTTTACACTCTCTGCTGGAGCCCCCCACAGTTAATCCCGGACTGGATGGGGGGGAGATAAATAATGTTCATGAACGTCCTTCATATACTGTACGGGCAACAAGCCCTCAGTGATAATTCCAGAAGAGAGACAAAATGATTGATGGAATAAGGAGGAGATTTTAAACCCTTTTGCTGGAGTGGGCAACATTCCCCAGCACTTATTTTCACACATCTGTCTCTCCTTCCTTACGTTTATTATCATCCTAAATCAGAGTTGCTCTCTTTCCTAATACGGTGCCCTTGGCTTTACATTAATTCCAGCCTGATTTCCAAAGCGATGACTGATGTGTGGCATTACGGAAAACAGCCATTACAGAGAAATTGCAGTGGAGAAGGCTGCGGACTCATTCTGCTGCTGTGCTTAGGATCCAGGTGACCTTGGGTGAGTACTTCAGCTGCTAAAGCCTTGATTCCCTCCTCCATGGAACGGTGGCCGGTGGCCGGTGGCCGAGCTAAGGACTCCTTTGCAGCAGTGTTACAAAGATTCCAGGAGAAAGGCCAAGAGCACTCAACGAACTATGATTGTATCACTCTGGAGCCTCCCTTATGATGCAACCCTGGGATTCATGCTGTATGTCTCCCCAGAAAGGTGACTGCCTTATAAAAAGGAGTATGACACCTTGATAAATGGGGCACAGTCTCAGGTACAATATGGAAGCCGGGATTCCACTACATTCTCCTCCAAGGGCCCGTGCATGGGATGTCGGCTCAGATACCCTCCTTCTAAGAGAAGCTGTTGTTCCGTTAGATCCAGTGGGAAAGGCCTGAAGGAGTAGACCTGGGAGGCCACTTTCTGAATCATGTGGCTGTGTCGTTCCCCTCCCCGCCACCACCTCAAGACCTAGAGTGACTGAACCTGAGAAAGACACCTGACCTGAGATCAGCCTGTCCCCAGGCTGGCCAACAAACTTTCATTACTTGGAAATCTGAATTGGGAAACCTGGAAGGACCTAGGCCATGGTAGTGGTATCGTGAGGGTCATGAAGTTGGGAGAAGGAAACCATGAGAAACGGGAGTTGCTTGAGGAAGAACAATGGAGCTGGGCAGCCTGGGTGGCTCAGCGGTTTAGCGCCGCCTTCAGCCCAGGGCATGATCCTGGAGTCCCGGGATCAAGTCCCACGTTGGGCTCCCTGCATGGAGCCTGCTTGTGTGTGTGTATGTGTCTCTCTTTATGTCTCTCTGTCTCTTTCTCTCTCTGTCTCTCATGAATAAATAAATCTTAAAAAAAAAAAAAAAAGAACAATGGAGCTGATCTGTTCCCTGCTTCCATTTCCTGTCCAATGTCTCCTTAACACAAACTGCTTTTCTCCTGGGATGAAGGAAGGAGAGACACTCCAGCCCTCGTGTATTGGGCTGAACTGTGACTCCAAAAAGACATGTGCACATCTTAACCCCTAGAACCTTTGAATAGGACCTTATGTAGAAAAGGGTCTTTGGGGGCACCCGGTGGCCCACTGGTTGAGCAACTGCCTTTGGCTCAGGTCATGATCCCAGAGTCCTGGGATCGAGTCCCCACTTCTCTCTCTCTGTCTCTGCCTCTCTCTCTGTGTGTCTCTCATGAATAAATAAATAAAATTTTTTTTTTAAAAAGTGTCTTTGATGATGTAGTTAAGAATCCAATGACAAGCATTCTTTTAAGAGATAGGAAAGCAGAAGACACAGAGAGACACAGGGCAGGAAAGAGCCCTGTGAGGATGGAGGCACAGATTACAGTTATGCCGCCACAAATCAGGAAACCCCTGGAGCCACCAGCGGCTGGAAGAGGCAAGGAAGTGTGTTCCACTAGAGTCCCTGGAAGAAGCACAGTCCTGCCAATACTTCAGTTTGGGACTTCTGGCTTCTAGGACTATGAGAAAGTTAATTTCTGTTGTTTTAGCCACCGGGTTTGTGGCAACCTGAAACTGGAGCTACAGGACACAAATACATCTTGCAAACCAAAATTGCCTGACAACAGACATCTCCAAATTACGGGCACATTTGTCTTTGAGCTACTCCTATGCTAAACAAGTAGGTACCACATGCTAGCAGTTGCTTAGTTTTCATCTCTAAATTTTGTTTACCACTGACCTTACAATAAAATAATGACAGAAACAGCAACCATTAATTGACCATATACTATGTGCCAGGAACTTTAATGTGTTTTATACTTAATCCTCCCAGTTTTTTTCTTTCATCCTCAAAGAATATCCTTTCCTTTGACACCACCTTAAAATCATTCCCATTTTACAGTTAAGGAAACTGAGGTTTAGAAAAGTGAGATGATAACCAGGACAGGGAGCCAGACCAAGCACTCCAGCCCAGAGGAACAGGAGAGTTCTCTGCTTCCACACCCGCAGTGGCAGAGGCAGAAGAGAAGGTGGAAGGAACCCAGGGCCCAGCAGGCACAGGCTGCCACATTGGATCAGGTATATATGATGGGTCTGGGCTGCGTGGCATATGGCAGGCAGAAAGAAACTGGTCTGAATTCAGGTCCTAAAACTACATACTGGCTGAGGGACCTTGGGCCACTACTTATCTCTAGAGCCTGTTTCCTTTCCGGAGCAATAGAGATTATATGGTCCTTTCCAGTGTTAGGATTAAGGGAGAAGAACGTTGTGTACAGTGGAGAGCAGTCTCAGCAAAGCTTTGTCTGCAGTGGGAGAAAGTGTCAGACCCTGGGGCCAGCAGTCTGTCCTGAAGCCCCGGGGCATTTCAGAGACCTTTGAGCTAATAATAATCCTCCTAACAGGTGTTTATGATCTCTCTCTGCTGGCAGATCCATTTCTCCCCTTGTCTTTAAAACTATGCATTTAAGATATTGCTTACTAAAATTACCCAACCAGAAGACTCACCCAAAGGCTTGCTAAAAATTCACATTCCAGGGACACCTGGGTGGCTCAATGGTTGAGCGTTTGCCTTTGGCTCAGGGCGTGATCCCGAGGTCCTGGGGTCGAGTCCTGCATCAGGCTCCCCACAGGGAACCTGCTTCTTCTTCTATGTCTCCGCCTCTCTCTCTGTGTCTCTCTTGAATAAATAAATAAAATCTTTTTAAAAAATGTTCACATTCCAGGGCCTCACCTAGGCTCCCTGAATTCATCTCTAAGGAGGGGGGAGGCGCAGGGGGCCATGGGAAAATGGATTCCTTAATAATCAGTCCCAGATGGTTGTTAAAATTAGAAAAGTTCAGGAAACAGAACATTAAAGTAGCTCTTCTTTTTTTTCTTAAAGATTTTATTTATTTATTCATGAGAGACACAGAGAGAGAGAGAGGCAGAGGGAGAGGCAGAGGGAGAAGCAGGCTCCACGCAGGGAGCCCAAGGTGGGACACGATCCCAGGTGTCCAGGATCACACCCTGGGCTGAAGGCAGCGCTAAACCGCTGAGCCACCTGGGCTGCCCTAAAGTAGCTCTTCTTAAACTTTATTGGCCATGCCCAATACCTGGGGCTCTTGTTGAAATGCAGATTCTGGATCAGCCAGCTGGTTGGGCCCAAGAATCTGCATTTCTCACCAGCTCCCAGGGGGATCCCTGTGTGGCTGGTTGGGGAGCCAAACTCTGAGCTGCAGGAGTAACTAACAAGCCTGATGTGAACTGAATTTAGAGGCCTTAGTTATAATCCTCAGGGTCTGTCCCTGCTTTACAGTCTATGCTCGACTTTTGTCACATTGCGTTCTTTCACTATGGGAACAATCATGTGAGATGGGCATTAGCCTCTTTTTACATATAAGGGTCCCCTTGTACATGGCAGTCAGGCAGATTCCTGTAAGGGAAATTGCAGTTTCCCATGGATGCCCGTTTATGAATGCTCAGGTCCCAAAGCACACTCACTCATGCGTTCAAAGTGGCTGTACCCACATAGAGCTGCTAATGATGCCCCCAAAGAGAAGAGAAAGTCTGGGTACACAGTGGTTTTCTCCACCTGCCTGGAGCTGGGTTTCTGGTCCTGGAAAAGCTTTGGTAGCACTTTCAAACTGTGTCTCCCCTGAAGCTGCTCTTGCCTGTCACCTGAACCGTCTCAGTCCACGGGCAGGTCTGCCCTGTTGGATGAATCTGTTACCACTCTTCTACTTTTGTGATTTTATGTTTCCTTTCCCTTCTGCCTGGGTACACACACTTTTTATTTTTTAAACTTTTTACTTTGAAATAATTTCAAGAGTTATGAGAACAGCATGAGAGTAAAATGATGCAGACACACTGAAAGACAGTTTGGCAGTTTCTTAGAAAGTTAAACGTGGCTTTACCATATGACCTAGCAATTCTACTCCTAGATATATGCCCAGAAGAACTGAAGGTTTTTCACAATGGCCAACGGGGAGAAACAACTCAAATATCCATTGATGGATATGTGGATAAGCAAAATGTGGTATAAACAGATAATGGAACAGTATTCAATCATAAAAAGAAATGCAGCTCTGGATACATGCAGTGTACATGAACCTCAAAAACACCACAATAGGGGCACCTGGGTGGCTCAGTAGTTGAGCATCTGCCTTTGGCTCAGGTCATGATCCCGGGGTCCTGGGATTATATCCCGCATCAGGCTCCCCACAGGGAGCCTGCTTCTCCCTCTGCCCACGTCTCTGCCTCTCTCTGTGTCTCTCATGAATAAATAAATAAATAATTTTTAAAAACTCCAAACACTGTAATAAATAAAAGAAGCCCCAGACATAAAAGGCCACATGGTATAGGATCCCATTTCTATAAAATATCCAAAATAGGTAAATCCATAGAAAGAGAAATCAGGGACTCAGAGGGAGGATGGAAATGGGAAGTAACTGCTGAATGGGTATAAGGTTTTTAAGGTGCCTGGTTGGCTCAATAGGTAGGGAAAGCATCAGACTCTTGATCTTGGGGTAGTGAGTTCAAGCCCCACATTGGGTAGAGAGCTTACATTAAAATGTTAGAAAACAAAATGGATATGAGGTTTTCTTTTGGGATAGTGAAATGTTTTGGATCTAGATGGAAGTAATGGTTGCACAACATTATGACTGTATTAAATGTTCCTGAATTGTACACTTTTAAATGGTTAATGTTATGTGAGTTTCAGCTCAATTTTTAAAAACTGCACTAAGGTTTATGGGAATATATGTATATATATTTTTCTTTTTCTGAACTATTTATGCCAACCAAATATTTCAGTATATATCCCCTAAGAACAAAGACATCTTACATAACTCTGGTAAAATTATCAAATTGAGGAAATTTAACATTAATGCAGTGCTATTATCTAAGCTACAGTCCACATTCAATTTTTGCCAATTTCCCAACAATGTCATTTACAGCAATTTTCCTCTCAATTCAGGATCTAGGATTGTACAATGCATTTAGTTGTCAAATCTCTTTATTCGCCTTTAATCTGGAACTGTCTTTCAGCCTTTAAATTTCTTGTTCTTTTTCTCTTTTTTTCTTTTTGGTCTTTCCTGACATTGCCATTTTTGAAGAGTATAGGCCTGCTGTTTTGTAGATTCTCTCTCAATTTGGGTCTATCTGATGTTTCCTCGTGATTCAGGTTACGCATTTCTGGCAGGAATAGCCCACAAGTGGTGCTGTCCTGCTCGATGCATCACATCAATTTGCCCCATTACTGATGATGTCCACTTTAATCATTTGGTTCAGGTAGTGTCTGCCTGGTTTCTCCACTGTAAAACTACCATTTTCTTTTTGTATTTAATAATAGCATATGATGTTTTTAAGGTCTAACAAAACTAATTCATAAAATCATTTTTTGATGCCAGCTGTTATTTTTGTCACTCATTCATCCAATCTCTACTTAGTCTAGGGAGGACATAAAGCTATATATATATATATATATATATATATATATATATAATTTATGGTATTTCCTACCCAAAGAACTCATTGCTCTTTTGAGGTGACAGGTTCAAAAGTCCCCAAATTCTGGAGCGCTGATTCTGCCCATTATATTAGCTACTTCTTAAAAAAAAAAAAAAGATTTTACTTATCTATTTTAAAGATTTTATTTATTTATTCATAAGAGACAGAAAGAGGCAGAGACACGGGGTCCATGCAGGGATTCCAATGTGGGACTCGATCCTGAAACTCCAGGATCACCCCCTAAGCCAAAGGCAGCCACTCAACCGCTGAACTACCCAGGCATTTCCCCCCACCCCCATTTTATTTATTTAAGAGAGAGAGAGGGAGCACGCAGAGCACACAATCAGGGGGAAGGGACAGAGGGAGAGTGAGAGGAAGAAGCAGACTCTCTACTGATCACAGAGCCCCATCAGGGCTTGATCCCAGTACCCTGAGATCATGACCTGAACTGAAGGCAGATACTTAACCAAGTGAGCCACCCAGGCACCACATATTAGATACTTCTTTCATCAATTTTGTAAGCTGAATGCAAGAGAGAGCTATATGAGAATCAAGGATAGAATATATCCATTTTGGCCATGGAAACTAAGCAGTTGTTAAACTGTCTCACAAACAGTAGAGCTAATGAGTTTAGAATATTCAACTGCAGATAACTGAAATAATATATGGGCTAATGCACAGATTTTTGTTTTAAAACCTGTTTCAATACTATGTGCTTTTTTTTTTTTTTTTTTTTTTAATGATAGTCACACACACAGAGAGAGAGAAAGAGAGACAGAGACACAGGCAGAGGGAGAAGCAGGTTCCATGCACCGGGAACCCGTCGTGAGATTCGATCCCGGGTCTCCAGGATCACGCCCTGGGCCAAAGGCAGGCACTAAACCGCTGTGCCACCCAGGGATCCCCTACTTTGTGCTTTTAAAATGATTATTGCTTTTGGCCGCCTGGGTGGCTCAGTCAGTTAAGCAGGTTAAGCATCTGCCTTCGGCTCAGGCCATGATCCCGAAGTCCTGGGATAGAGCCCCATGTCCATCTGACTGGGGGGGTCCCTGCTCAGTGGGGAGCCTACTTCTCCCTCTCCCTCTGCTGCTCCCCCTGCTTGTTCTCTCCTGCTCTTTCTCTCTTTCAAATAAATAAATAAAATCTTAAAAAAATAATAATTGCTTTTTCTCTTAGTTAAACATATTTAATGGACTGATTCTTTGGATTGGTCCGATAAAACTGGAATTAAAAGGAACTGAGAAAATATTGACAAGTAAGTACTCACCCTGGAGGGATGGTTAAGCTGTGTTGTGTCCGCGTGAATGTACTTGGTTTCACCTATTCACTTTCCCTTATGCAATTAATCTTTATTGTCCCCAACATGAATTGTCAAAAGGAGAGGGAAAAAGGCATACTGACAAAAATATATTTCTTGTGCAACTTCCAAGTATTTGTCACACTCTGTCACTTTATTAATTTTGAGTGCTAGAAAAATGATAAAATATACAATTAAAGAACAACATGTTTATGGCTCAAATATTTGAAAAGATAGTTTCCATTCTATTATTTGCTTAATTTTTATAATTTCAGATTGACCTTACTATTAAAAGTACCTATTTTACTGCAAAAAAAAAATTGTTTTTTTAATTGCCTTACAGAATACAGTCTCAGTTTCTAATAATTACACAGTAGCTTGGAATAAGTGCACTGATCCAATCATGTTTTCAGTGCCTCTTTCTAGAAAAGACCAGGCCACCATGTACTTGACAAAAACACATGAGTAGGTAGCCTAAGAAGGTTGGTCAATGGGTGTTTTAGGTCAGTGCTTTCCGAATTAATTTTTTTTAAAAAGCTTATTTGCTTTCAACTTGCCTTCTCTTAGGTCTGGTTAGATCTCTAGATCTGCTGGTTATGATGTAGTTTTGAAAACAGTTATTGCTCTGTACAATTTAAGTCATAGATGTTCACCATAGAAAAGGTACAATATAGAAAGAAAAGATTATTCACAAATCCCATGCGGAAGTAATTATATATAAATAATCCAGGACATGAAACTTTAAGCTATGTTATGCTCCCTTTCATATAGTGAAATTTATATGTACATAATGTAATTTAGATATAGGCAATGTGATATATAAATATATATATAAAATGCATGCACACAGTTGATATTAAGGCAAGGTGGTGTAGCTGTGTAGTAAAGAAACTAGTGATACCCAGAGCAAAGTAACCCCACCTCTGGGAGCACCTGGGTGGCTCAGTGGTTGAGCATCTGCCTTTGGCTCAGGTCTCGGGGTTCCAGGATGGAGTCCCTCATCGGGGTCTCCACAGGGAGCCTGCTTCTCCCTCTGCCTGTGTCTCTCTCTGTCTCTCATGAATAAACAAATAAAATCTTAAAAAAAAAAAAGAAAGCCCAACCTCTGTCCTGCTCCTACCCTTCCCCTAGCCAAACCTCCATTCAGGTTCTCTGAGGCGCAACCAGTGATATACAGTCTGTTGCTTGGAAGCAAGGAAGCTTTTCTACCATCCAATTTCCCAGTAGTAGATGAGGGGCTGTCCCCCCGCCTGAATGCAGCACCTCCCCTGTACTAGACACCAAGAGGGCAGAGGGGTGCCTGGGCAGAAAACCCCCCCTCGCTGGTCACTACCCTGCAGTTTTGATTCACTGCATCTCAATTCAACAAGGTGACAGTGATACATTTAAAATTGGGGACAAACAAAAAACATGTTTGTGCTGAGGCCCAAAAGCCTCAAGGACTCCCAAGGAAATAAAAGAAATGATAGGACTGCAAACAGAATCCGAAGGCAAAAACTGCTAAGCCAAGCAGCCCCAATAAACATGGCCAATATTTCATGAGCACTGCTCAAGATGCTCGTTATACTAGGGATCTAACATTTTATTTCATCCATCTTTTCAGGATAAAAGCTATGATTACACTCACCTTTAAATATAAAACATGGTTCTTAGAAGGTATAGCAAATGCTGCCACCACTCCACCCAGATGCCCTGAACATTTTCATGCACCCCAGACTGGCTCCCAAAGGCCAGCCCCCTTATCTTTGTATCTTTGTGAGCCTCTTGGCTGTGAACATCCACTCTGCCTGTGAACACGCCAAAGATGCCTGAGAGTTGATTGCCCCCTTGGGACACTCTTCACAGGTGCCTGACATGGGGTGTCAGTACCCCAGCTCCCTTACCTCTTGGCCAGGATGCTTGTGAGCTGCGTGATCTATACCGCTTTCTGGAGTTACCCTGCAGGCTGGCACTTCAGTTGCCCACTGTGGCAGCCAACTTAATAATGTACCTTTGTTGGGGCACCGGAATTGCTTAATCAGCTAAGCGTCTACCTTTAGCTCAGGT